>NC_091831.1:21092500-22342500 GCF_037783145.1 Equus przewalskii | reverse complement strand
AGGTCTACCACCAGCTTATTACAGAGATGCTGGTAGTAATTGGAATTCATTTAGCTTCCAGACACTTTGGATAGCTAGATGTGGTAGAGGATGGGAAAGTAACCCAGAGTTTTCATCGGTTCTCTGTCTCCTCTGATACTTATTAAGTGAGAAGCTAATTCTCCATCTGAGAATGACAGCCCAAAATGAATCTTAAAAAAATAAGCAAATAGGGGCCAGCCCAGTGGCACAGTGGTTAAGTTCGCACATTCCACTTTGGCAGCCCGGGGTTCACCAGTTCAGATCCTGGGTACAGACCTACGCACCGCTTGTCAAGCCATGCTGTGGCAGGCGTCCCACATATAAAGTAGAGGAAGATGGGCATGGATGTTAGCTCAGGGCTAATCTTCCTCAATAAATAAAATTTAAAAAATAAAGCCTCAAGCAAGATCAACTCTCCTCCCCATTCCCACATCAATTTCTAACAGATAAAATATCCCCTCCCACTTTCTGCTGCAACCAGCACCATAGAGGTAAAGAATAATCTGAATGCAACCTATAAAAGTTTCCAATACTTTCTCTAACATACTTTCTTGGGCTTAACTCAGGGTAGGTACAGGAAGGGCGATGCTTCCATGTTTACTGGGAGCAGGAGTCAAGCAAATCAATCAGGGAAACCCAAAACATGGCCTGGTAAAACTTCCCCATTACTCTATGTCTGCAGAACCAGGACTGACCCAGGGAGTGAGACCAGAACACTTGATTTGTAATCAATATTACTGGAGTCTCCAGAATTTCAGATCTTCTCTGGAAGCAATACTGTGGTTTAGGACAAGGACTCTAGAATCAGACTTTCTGGAACTGATTCCCAGCTCGACCAACCATTAGCTGGTAACCATGGGCAAATGAGTGTGTTTCCACTTCTGTAAATTAGAGAAAATAAGAGCAAATGCTTGATAAGACCTTCATAAATTATAATATAATTTGGATAATTTTAGTAGGAAAAGTAGTGGATAACTCATTAATGTGTCTAGATTAGTTACAATGAAGGAAGATGGTGACAACTTTGTGAGTTTCAAGGAAGTACATCTCTTTTTTCCAAGATTAGCTGCCTTAGACCAAAGGTTTAAATGAAGAAGTGATAGCTCTCTCATCCAATTACAGAATGTCCCAATCTAAATTAATATTGTTTTCTTTTTAAACATATATCCAACAAAGTATAGTCACTGATGTGACAAGTTCCCTTAATGTGATTGGGCACCTAAATGGAAGACCCAAGTCTTAGGTATATAGATTATGCAATTTGCACCAACCCCTGTATTAAGGCAGACCAATCCAGGAAAAAAGAAGATGCTTTCTTGACATTAACTCATTTAACTTGTATCAACAACATCTATTGTGTAGACATCATTACCATTTTTATAGGTGAGAAAATGAGGTTTAGAGCAATAAAGTAAATTCCCCAGTCATTTTTCTAGTAGGAGTCAAATTGGAATTTGAAAATAGTTATGTAACCATCATGATATACTTTACTTAATAAACATGAGCACACACTCATAAATACCTCCAATATGAGGCAGTTGAGGGGAAAAGAAGGCAAATGGTTACTAAGTGCCATCTCAGGAGGGTAGATAAGGAAGTGACTTCCGAATTATTTTTAGCAGTGCTAAATGATGACATCCTTCTCTTCTCATTGCCACTAGAACACAAAGAAGAGGAAATTCTTTAATAATGAATGCAGGTGCCCGCTGAGCTCTGGGCATTGTCTGACCTTGGCTTATCTGCTTCCTTGATCTAGGAGGGCTGGACATGGAGAAGAGTCCATCATGATAATGACATCTTGGTCGAGTAAGCACATCCCATTTCATCACTGCCAAATACTCCTGGAGGCATGAGTTCAGCGGTGGGAGAACGATTGGCTTCCCTGATAGTGAAGAGTAGAAATTTCAGACAGATTCTTGGGAGGGCATTTGAAAGGATTGGCGCCTGTAAGCAGGCCACAGTATGCATGAATGCACACACTCCTCAGCCTCTTCCTCTTGAGCTTTTGTGTTGATCGTGGATCAGAGCTTGGCCTCATGAACCACTCAGCGCCTGCTTGAAATGTTTTGCTCACTGGCATTTTATATATAACGTTTGCCTATTTAGTACATTCTGATAGCTAAAGGAAAAAGAAAATACAACCAAAAGTCTTGTTCCTGTATTTTTCCTTCATCCACTCAGTTTGTTTTTCTCCCATCGTTTAACCACTGCCGTTGCTTTCTCTGTAACCTTCTGAAGTTTCTTTATGCAAATGCAAACATATATAAATAAAAAATTCCTTTTCCTTTTTCATAAAAGCTAGCATGTTACATAACCTTCTACATTTTATTCTTTCATTTAACTATATGTCTTAGAGCATATTTTTTTCAGTACATGGAGAGGTTTTCTTATGTTTAACAAAATGTTTATTTAACATAGAGGTGAATCATAATTTATTTAACAAGATCATATTGATGAAAATATGGACTATTTTTAGTCTTTTGGGGTTCCAAGCAGCCCTGCAGTTAATAACCTTGCACACATATTGTTTAGGTAGGAGAAAATACTAGATGTAGATTTGCTGAGTAAAGAATACATGCTTCTGTTATTTGGAAAAATACTGACAATATTTTTCAAAATGGAAGAATAACCAAAATTAGAAAGCCAATGCATTCATAAGAAGTCATCTGGGCAGAGTCCACTACCTAGCATAAATATTCTTCCTTGTTTAGAAAAAAAAAATTTCTCAACCTTTCTTCCTTAAAAATAGAGACATCTTAATTCTTAGAAACTAAGGTCTTTGTGATCAGCTTAATTGACCCAGAACCTGGTTTTTGGCATCACTAATTCCCTACCCAGACAACTTGAAATGTCCCTCACAGACTCAGGTCTGTAATTCAAGGCTACTTGCTAACAGGGCTGAGATTTCCACTGCTCTTTTATACAAATTCACACTCCATGTAAAACACAGGGGTTAGACTGCATCATCCCGCAAATCCCTTTTGGAGCTAAATTCTGAGAGTTAGCAATATTATGGGCCAAAGTATCATCCTCAATTTCATGCATCGAAGTCAAGATATTAAACCTTTGTCATGATATTAAACGATTGTCCTAGAGTCCTGAACTATGAACATTAGCCCTGTTCCCTGATCTTACTAATTCTAGTTTTCTCTTCCCTTCTCTTCAATCATTCATGTATTCCATTAGTTGTTGAGCACTTAATTTCTTTATGAAGGCCCTGATGGTGGTCAAGAATGAATCAGCTTTCTGTATATCCTCACTTGAGTTGGGAAAAGCGTGCTGGTTCTACAGTTTCTGCATTTTGATGGAATTCAAAGACTTTCTGTCAAAAAACTACTGTAAAGTTGCCTCATGACATGGTTAAAATAAATTATTTCTTTACTTTTTCTTCTTCTTTTTTTTAGCTTGAATGCACAATCTGACACAATTTGTGAGTTTCCAGAAACTAAATCAGGAACGTAGTCCTCAGAGAATAGAGTTTGGGTCACAATAACAGAGTCAACTTAGAAAGAGGTTTTCCTCCACTGTCCTCTGTTCTCCTGTGTTTTCTTTGGTGATGGGTTGTTTTGGTTGAATTGACTTTTTCTGATAGATTTACTTACCCTTAGCCAAAAAACAATGCCACTCATGGTCAATTAAATATCATAATATATTAAGCCAGAAAAAAGAGAAAACATTAAATCTTCTCCATATCATAGATTTTTTCCTTTATTTATCGATTCTTTTATTTTAGATATAGATCTGTCAACTCTCACTAGTTTGACTATTAATTCAAGACCGTTTCTACATATTACCAGAACAATGATGTATTTACCATACCTAATGCTCTTCATTTATTTTCTGAAGAACTGAGCTATCCTCTGGTATTGTGAGTTTTCATCTTGAGTAACTTGCTTTAAACTTCTGAACTTCAGATATTCTGAATAAAAATTGTCATAGGAATATCTTTATTTCATTTTCATTTTTGCTAGATATACAGATCTGAAATGACAATATTTGCTCCCCTCACACACACTTTAAAGTGGTTATTCCATTGTCACCTGATCTCTGTAGTTTCTAAAGAAAGGTCAGGAATGTTTCAAGTCACTGTGTATGTAATATATCATTTTTCTCAGGCTGGTTTCAACATTTTGTTTGTTTGTTTGTTTTCCAGAGAACAAGTATTATTTTTGGGTTTCACTAAGTATTTTTACTTTGTAAATTTATGCTTCTCCAATTTGTAAGTGTTTGTCCATTACTTCTTCAAATTTACTCATTTTTTTCTTTCTCTTACTCATCTCCCTCTGGGATTCAAACCATATATATGTTATACAATTAAATATTTTCTTACAGGACTATGAATCTTTGACTTTTTTAACATTTTACATCCTTCTCTGTTCTTTTGATTAGATAATTTCTATTGATCTGCATTCCAGATTTGACTCTTTCCTTTTTCATGTTGTTTCTGAAATTAACCTCATCCTGTATGTTTTTAATTTCATATTTTTTAAATTTAAATGATTTTATTGGATTCTTTTATGTAGTTTTTTTTGACTGCTGATTTTCCTTACTTTTCACCTATTACAAGAATATTGTCTTTAATTTCTCTGAGCATATTTACAATGAACTTTTATAAAATCTTTGCTAATTCCAACATCTCAGTTATCTCAGGGTCACTACCTGCTGAATGCCTTTTCTCTTGAGAACTTAGTACATTTTTCTCATCATGTGGAGTAATTTTGTATTATATTATACACATTGTTAATATTATAGGTGTGTTTATTCTTTTATATTCCTTTGAATACTGTGTGTGTGTGTGTGTGTGATAGGCACGCTGGTTGGGCTGAACCTCAAAATGTCTTTCGGGCAGCTCAAATCTCAAATCAGATCTTTTATCCTTAGATGGGTTGTTTGATGTCTGGCAGACATTTGTGTGTTTCTGGATCAGAAATTTAGGAAATAGTATTTGTTCTTTCTATAACTCTCTTGTCTCTGGGATTCTCCCCTCACGTTCCAATGACTATCAACTAAGGTTGCCCCAGATTCTTTCTCTGCTTTTTCAAGCCAGAAAAACTTTATTAGTTTTTTTAAAGCTTTAAATGCTCTCCATCATACCAATTGTGACCTACCCTTAGATCAAAAAAGTTGGAAACCATTTCATGCTGACACTTTCATTCAAGTATTACCCTCCCTCCTTTAACTGGCCTTTTGGGTTCACTTCCTTGTGTATCTAGATTTTTGGAATTTGTCCAGAGTTTACAGTTGTTATCTTTAGGAGGGTCAGTCCGGTAGGAGCTTAGTCAACCACACCAGAAAAGAAGTTCTCCATTTCTTTTTTACATCTTTATTTGCATATTACCATATATAAAATGACAAACTACTGACAACTTGGCAAATGTGAATTGTAGCCCTTTTGCTCACTGGCTGGAGTAGAGTTAAGAGCCTAGATCCATTTTTTGAAAGATAGCCCATATGTCAACTATAATTCAAAGGGTTGTAGAATACCTCATTTTCACAGGAGGGCTATTTCATCTGTGGCAAATGAAAATAAGTGCATATGGATTCTCAGTTGCTAAATTAAAATGTAAACTCTGAATTTAGATGCCAACACATCCAAAGACGATCATGATCAATACTCACCCAAGAATTCATGGATAAGATGGCACAATTATAAACTTCAGCCTAGAGGAAGGAAGGATTGAGGTGTATAGGAGCTAGAAGGAATGCCAAAAGCATTCTAGGAAGGCCTCCATTTTCTCTTCCTGGCCATCATAATCAAATATGTCAGTTTAAACAAAGCTGCTTAAAATTCGATATATGTCAAATACTCATGAGACTTTTTAAATTTAATTAAAATTTTTTAATTTAATTTAATTTAAATTTTTAATTTAATTTAATTTTTTTTAAGTTTAAATTTATATTACAGATTTTTTAAATGTATTAGTGGCCAGATATTTTCCAGAGTTTTCTGGAAAGAAAAGGTAGGCAAGGATCCTGGATATCCAGGCATGTATTCTGTGTTTCCTCTTGAAAATCTTGTGCCTTTGTCTTTCCATCCAAACCCCAAAGCATATTCTGGGGCTAATTGTGATGGTGGGGTCCCTGCAAGTTCCTCACTCTCACGATATTCCCTAACAAGGAGGAAGAAATATCATGGTTTTTGGCAAAATCTTGCCTAGCTATATGATGTATAAATTATAAAATCAAATTGAGAACATAACAAAGTCATTAGTTGTGCTGGTACTTTAATATGACAAGAGTAGTGGAGTTCTGTTTCTACGAGTTTCTAAAGCGGGGGCCTCAGTTTTGCGGGCAAACCTTCCCTCCAACACATGCATTCTTTCTCTTTCTCTCTTTCTTTCTCTGTCTCTGTCTCTGTCTCTCTTTCTCTCTCTCTCTCTCACACACACACATCAAGGTCTAGAAACCTCTTTAAAGTAGAAGATTATCATCTTTGTATCATAGTTCAGATATAATGACAGATTCCTGAGGAAACACTGGTGCAGTTACTTGATTTCCAATATTCTCAATTTCTCACTAAATTGATTTTCACAAAACACAACTTTAATCTTATTCCTTCCCTCATCTACACAAACTTGATTAACATTTCCCCGTGACCTCCAAAATCCTTAGCCAAGTCTCTATGATTTGGCCTTATGTTAGATTTCCAGGCTAATCTTTCCTTCCTTTTATTCATAATAACGAAACTTAAAAAGGAGATAAATGCCCATTAATAGAGCCAGATGAATTATTACACATCAACACAGTGGAATACCATACTGCTTTTTTTAAATGAGGATTTGTTCTGTATATTTTTATTATCTCTAAGATATACAGTTAACTGAAAAAAAATATGATCAATATATATATCAAAAGATATCTGCTGAAGGTTACAAAAGAAACTGATAGGGAAGAAAACTGGGGAGCTGGAACTGGAGGTGAGCAGTGACGGGCAGAATTTTTGCTCGATAACGTTTGTACCTACTGAATCTTGACCACTATAAATAATTATCTGTTGAAAAAAATAAATATAACTACATTTAATTAAATATAATTTCAGGAATTGAATTCCATATGAGTCCTCATCTCCTTGTAGTACCATTTTAGAACTGTGCTTCTAAGTACTGGAGCTTAGGAGCAAGTCTCAGCAGAGACTGAATGGGAAGAGCAGAGAACGCTTGTGGGATTTTCAGCCAGGCTACCCAGCAGGGAAGGCAGACAAACCCAAACAGGAGACAATAGGAGAGCCCTTGGTGAGTTCACAGTGGGGAACTTCTTTCCTCCAACAGGAAGGCATCAGGAAGGTACTTCATAGCCACAGCCCCTCTTAATCATAACTCTTGTCAAATAAGAAATAATGAAGAGAAAGGCTGTGTTAAAAATTAGCTTAAACTATGCTTTTAAAAGACATTTAGGTTCTTTTTTAATATAAATATGAGTATATCAGTGTTTAGTACATTGACATCAATGCTCTCTCACTAATTGATTTTTAAGATATTTTTTTCTTTAATTAATGACTTGGGCTTTGTCAATACAAGTGAACAGAAATGGAGGCCTGTGAAGATTAAAAAAATTAAAAAGTGAAAAGAAATGGTATTGTTTGTCAGTTCTAAAAAAGAAACAAATAATACATTTGTCTGTCTCAGCTGTGCCAGAAAATTGACAAAATTCAGCTCTCTCAGAAAACTTAAAGGGTGTTCTCCTAATTTCCTCCTATTGGGAGATTTTCTTAAACTCTTTAATTTCCATTTCCCAGGAAAGAATTAATATCTTACATGTATTGAAGTTCTAGAAGTTGCAAAGGACTATATAAAGATTAAATTCATCTATTTTGATGACTAAGAATACGGTTTCCAACTCTCTCTGCTTTAACTACTCTTGACTGGGATCAAAGCCAGAGAGTCATTTGAAAGGAATAATTTTATCTCCACTTTAACATTCTTAAGGGAAGTGTGATGCTGTTACTTATCTCACACAAAATGACAACCAGCTCACTGTAGATACATCTTTGAGTTTAAATAATTGCCCCAGAAAATGCCAATTATTATGAAAAGGAAACAAGGAGAGAATTGAATATTCAAATCAGCTAACAAAACATACAGCTTTTAAAATCAAAATGAGAAGTATCGTTGAGAACTCACCATGAACTGAACTTCTGGTTTCACATAGACTATTTTATGAATTATCTTGTTTATGAAATAATTATTGTTTTATCCCTAATACAATCTTCATTTTTCATAGCCCAAACACCGTGAAATCCTTGGTCTCTTCAAACTGTCTTCACTAGACACATTAAAAAATCTTAATGGCCAACACTCAGTTAATTTCTAGGAATGACAGAAACTCTTCATTCCCTCTCCAGTGTAGAGAAGACAAAAATCATCACTATGCCCGTATGAGAACCAGTCTATAAACGCCTGCTGAAGCTCCAGGAGAGTCCACCCAGCGCTGTGGAACATCTCTGATGAGAGCAACTGCTCCAGGATCTGGGAGGAGAAGAAAGAGTGATGGCAATGGGATTTTTTTCTGAACTCGCGTAGAGTTACACTGTGGTCTCAGTGGCTGGTGTCTGCTATTATCCTTTAGGAACAGCTGGCCAAACCATCCATGACATTATACTGACCCCTAAGAGTGACATGCAGTTGACCAAACCTATTTCTAGTTAGTGACCTCATGCTGAGTGCCAATTGCACGTGCTCCCTCTGCTCTTGCTCCCTAGTTTTCTTACTTACAGTTTTGCACATCCAGAGATTAGCCCATTGGTTTTGAGAGGTTGTTGGGCTTCTTATCTTTGGCTTTTCTCATAGCCCTTGGGTTGGGTCAGAGACTTTCAAGTGATAGACTCTTTCCTGTTATGTGAGTCAGGAAATCAATGAGTAAAAGAGAGTCGATCAAGATGAGAGACTGAATCCGGGGGTCTCACTCATCTCTCCTAAAATCACACGGTATTTCAGAAAAATAAAACACTAAACATGCTGAAATGTAGCTTCTATTTCTAGACCAGAATGTAAGGAATTTCTGAAAGATATATGACAAAAGAAGTCAGAAAAGGAACTGGGGAAACCATGCAAAAGAAGACTGTTCCAGAAGTGATCAAACTACCAAGAATCACCAAGCACTGAGGACAGTGAGCACCCTGAAAGAGAGAAATTAATGAATAGAAAACAAAATGATTCCCAAAGAAATCAACCATAGAGAACAAATTGTCAAGGCATTAGAATAAATAATATGATCAGAAAAAAATAGGATACTGATTGCATCAAATTAAATAAGATGAAAACCTAGAGCATATATTTCTGATAATCGTAAGTAAGACATGAGGGAATTAACTGATACAAGCTATGTTTTGTTTTGTTTTTTTTAAGATTTTATTTTTTTCCTTTTTCTCCCCAAAGCCCCCCGGTACATAGTTGTATATTCTTCGTTGTGGGTCCTTCTAGTTGTGGCATGTGGGATGCTGCCTCAGCGTGGTTTGATGAGCAGTGCCATGTCCGCGCCCAGGATTCAAACCAACGAAACACTAGGCCGCCTGCAGTGGAGCGCGCAAACTTAACCACTTGGCCACGGGGCCAGCCCCTGTTTTTTTTTTTTTTCTTAAAGCCCTAGCCCAAGGTAGGATTGGCAGATATTCAAAATTCGTATGTTAAAGGTAGGCTGCAAAGACCCAAAGTAAAGGGTGAAATGATCTTAGAGCTGCTTAAAAGCCAAAGCAAAGAGTAAGATATAATTAGTTGCAAAATGTAAAGAGTTTATAACATAATAAAGCAAGTAATTGATAAGGAAAAATAGCAGCATGTCTCACAGTGGAAGTTGAGAGAAAATTCTCCCATGGTTTTCATAAAAACTATATGCTCATCAAAATCCCTATAATCAATATAATTGTATTCACAGCAAGGTTTGTTAGCACATGCCTCAGGTTAAACTTTTTTTTTAAGGCATTTGTTCTCCCTCTCCTTTAATACCCCGGAGCTATTTGATTTTTTATTTTATGATAGTTGCTTAGAGGAACGTCCCAGTGGCTTCTCTGGGATTGTATGGTATAATTCTACTTAAAAGTGTCATTGGCTCTGAGGTCAGCACAGCAAACTCTCCTTTGCCCCAGGCTCCCTGTAGAACCCATGTGATCCCTTTTAACTGTCACCATGGATTCCTGATCAGAGATGATGCTTCCAAAGGATAACCAGGAGAGTGCCTGCATTATCCTACATGTCCTAGTGGGAACGAAGAGCATTTATGTAGAAGAGAGATAGAGAGAAAGCGAGAGAGAGAGAGACAGAAAACAGTATTGCAGAAAATGAATTCCAGGGCACCCTCTTGCTGATGATTACTTAGACAATAGAAGTGATCGTTTTTTGAAGTCATGGAATATAATAAAATGTAACTGAGCTTGTTATGATAACTAATTTACTTTCAAATTATGCACATTTTATTTGCAAATAAGAGGAAAATCAGGAAAAGAAGAAACATAAACCTGCTGCTTTTGTTTGAATGCTGACAGGTTTTATAAAAAGTAAAGTTAAACTCTGACAATTTGATCTCACTGCCAGGAAGATTCTGGAAAACAGATGAAAAGAGAAAACATAAAAGATACAGGCAAATTTTTACCATTAGTTTTAGCTTCAAAAGCTGAGTTTGATAGATGCCAGCTTTCCGAGTCTCTCCCTCTGCCCCCATCCTCAAAGCCCTCTTGATAACAAGAAAAGAATTTGAAATTCTGTATTAACTTAATTATTACATGGAGACCCAGCTCTAATGCATGGCAGAGAACAATTGAAGTGGCCTAATGAAAGAAAGAGGAAGCCTTGACTGATCTAGAAAAACTGACTAGTCCAAAAGCCTCACCTTTGACAATAGCTGGCATTTTGACCCACTGTGTATGAGCAACTCAGACAAGCTTTAGTCTGGTTCTATATTCATAGAGATTTAATCCAGAAATGACAAGAGGAGCTCATTAGTAAGGGAGAAGGAGCATCATGAATCATGACTAATTCATTTGCAACAAGGCATCAGTTTGTGGAGGACAATTCAGGAACAGAATTCACCTCTGCATAAGGAGGTGATTTGAAGCACTAGGTAGCATGTCAAGAATCAGCTAAGTATACCAGGATTCACAGCCAGAAGTTGCTTTCAATATGAAATCCAGGCCCATGATAGAAAAACCAAGAGAGAGAGGACGAGTCATACAGACCAAATTGATATGGCAGGAAGCTCAAGTTGATTTGATTGGCAGTCCAAAATCTACCACGCAATAAGCAAAACTGCTGTCAGATTTATGCACCAACACTCATCCCAGATCCCATGGTTTGGTGTGCTAGGAAACTGCTGGTCAATGTCCTAACCTGGGCAGGAATGTCTCAGGAAGTAGACAGGGCATGACATGAAGGTAGGAAGACCCAATAATGCCAGCTCAGAAAGGACAATACAGTAGGGGCTACGTGTTAACAGCAGGCGCCTAGACCAGAATGAGCATGCAAGTGTTTTAGAGAAAAAAATGGGGAAATTGGGAGAGAGTCAGGGAAGCCTCGGGTTGTAACTCTGTCCCTGAGTGAAGGAGAGAGAAGTTTGGGTGGAAGTGGACTAGATAGTTCCAGGAAGGTCCAGCAAGGTCATCTGTGAGTCCTTGAGCCAAAGTCAGTTGTCAGAGGTGCCCTATGTCTCAGAGGAGTGGGCCTGCCCTAGTATAACTGCTGTATTCTGTCAGTGGCTGGAAGAAGTCCCTGAAAAGTGTGGCCTCAGTACAAACAGAGAAATGGAGTTCAGAGAGTAGCAGCCAGGGCTCTTGTCCAGTTCCATTCTTTGTAGTTAAAAGTCCGCAGGGAGCATTCTTATGGCTGCTATAGACTGAAATGACATTTCTCTGAACTATATGTTTTAAGCTAGTTGAACAAGCTCAGCCAAGCTTGCCTAACACCTATCCAGCACGTTTGAATGGTTATTTGGTTATATAGAGAGATTATATATAATCTATATTTTAAGATGAGGAAACAGAGATGTAGAAAAATTCTAAGTTCAAGTTTACTCAGCTAGGAAGTGAACAGGATGGTATATTAGGCAGAGCAGCCCAACTCTGGAGCCTGATTGTCTAGCCACCTTACCTAAAAACTGTCCACCTCTACTTGTTGGGACACCACCTGCGGGGGATAGAACAAAGAACCAGCCCACAGGTCCAAATGCAGAATGATCCCTATTGCTGTCCACTATTTCAAATCAGGACACATCTTAGCTCTCAAGTTTTAACAGAGACTCTGTGTGTGACTCATGAATTGTGGGAACTGTTTTTTCTTTGAACACTAGAGCATTTGGAGAGAAGGGGAAAGTAGTGCTGTCCTAAGTCTTGGAGTTCAGTTAGGAACTCAGGTCAAAACCAACATATGAGACACTTGTGTGAGATAGTTATCATTTTCTATTCATCAGCAGAAGAAAGACCTAGGGAGGAGGCATGGGCAGTAGTGGACAATACCAACTGCTTTTAAATCAATAGTTATAACAAAATATTATTAAATTCTATTATATTTTGAAATACACCAAGAAATATTTGACTATTGAACTCAGCATCTAAGATATGATGATGAGTTACAATTCCATTTCCTCCAACATACTATTCCCAGAAATACGGACTTTTATTTCATTTTCTTGTGGGCTGTTTTTCAGTACATTCAAACAAGTCTGGGTTCAATAAATTATTTAGTAAGTGCTGGATAACCAACCTAGTACTCTGCACACAAAGCAACTTTGATTTGAGTAAACGTATTTTTGATAAATGAGTTCTGCCTGAATGATTTATCAACTTAATGCAGAATTGCCCTACAGTTGTATGGTATTGGGTCTGTTTTATATGGGAACCTTCTATTGCAGGCTGAGAAAATGAAGGCAAAAGTATAAGCCATTTCCAACTGGATGTTAGGAAAGAATTAGTTTTGTGTAAGTTGACAGTATGTGGCTCAAATAACAGAAAATGAAGTAAAAGCAATAAAGATACAAAAACTGGACTGAAATCTGCATTTATGGAAATGATTCATGTCTGCTGAATAAAGGGAAAAATACTGTTAGACTTAACTGAGCTTACTTAACTCTAAACCAAAATGTGGCTCTCATGTCATAAGCTTTTTTTCTAAGAGGCCACAGTCTGCTTATAGTTATAGTCGGCTTAGTATCATGCAGAGTTTAAAAAAAAAAAAAAGCTCTTTGGTATAGTTTGAACGGGTAGAAAATGCCATGACTCAGAAGCACACTGAGCACATTCCCACAATCAGCTTCAGGGAGAAGAAATTGCAGAGGTTTATGAGCTTTAAGGTACTTCATTAGCTTATAGCTCTCTGTGGCACATGAAAGGATAGGGTTAATCATATCAACTTAGAACCTTATCAGAACTTTATTAACATAGATTGTGATGTAATTTTAGCCCATGTCAAAAATAAACACAACCAGACATTAAGGTAGTGAAAACAGATTTTATTCAGTAACTACTGACAGTAAGAGAAAGACCTGAGCTCCATTCCAATTTGTGAACAGGTGACTGGGCCTTTTAAAGGGAGAATGAAGGAAGGAGTGGGGGCTGATTAGGGGCTCAACAGAGTCAGATAAGTGAAAAACTACAAAGGATTGGTCACCGTAAATGTGACTCTGCTAGCTGGCAATTATTGAAGTGAGGATCCTCTTCTCTCAGAGAGACTGAGAGACAAAGGCCCTACCCTTCCTGATGATTGAATTTCAAAGGAATGACTTTCAGATCCCTTAGAAAGACATTCCTGAGTTGTAGAAGATACATGTATATCTCAAAGAGACAGAAGAAGTATTCATAATTGTGAGCTCTTTTTAGTGACTGTTCTAAGAAAGGGGAATCAAGGCACTATTGTCTGGTGTTAGCTAGAAAAAATAGTAAACTCTCTTGGCAGCACTGGCTTTCTCAGGCAGGCAATAATGGGGGGCTGGAGTCATCCTAGGGATACGGGCTTATGCTACTAGAAGCCATGATAGAGTTTGGTCCTCTCTTAGTGCACAGGTTTGGACAGAGATATTATATGCCAAGGATTCTGCAGTTCACACCCAGCTAAGGAAGTGACAGGCACAGGGCTCTTAAAGCAGCACACCAAGATCAGTTTAGAGTCCTAAATATCTAACAATGCCGGCTATAAGATAAACACTCATTTATTCATTTATTAAATACATATTGAAAATATTATTTGTGCCTGATATTATGCTGATCACATTAGTTACAGTGGTAAATGATACAGAATACACATGACACATGTGTATGATACAGATTTCATGCACATGTTGAATTTTAATCTAATGGATGAAACTAGCATTAAAGCAATAATGGTGCATATAATTAATTAATAAATATTGTGCTTCCAAAAATGGAAACAACTGTAAATTATATATCTCCCAATGGAAGTACATAAAATCAGCTATAATATTTCTTGCCAAAGATTTAATGTGAATCTGAAAAAAGCTCTAAAACTAAATATTAATATAGGGGGAGATTATATAGGGAAAATGGGAACATGGTAAACAACATCATATGGATGCACTCAGCAAGTGTCAGACTGCAGGAGACTTTACAGGGCAAATAAGTTGGATTTCTTAAAAAATGGATAATGACAAAAATAGTATAGGGAATCAATATAGTAAAAGGGTCTCCATAGGTGTATGGACGTTATCTTGATCCTAATTCAAATGAGAGAGAGAAAAAGAGAAAGACTGAGTATATACTTGATTCTACTAAGAAAATATTGAGTATCATTAATAATTTTAAATTTAAAAATTATTTTGTGATTTTTTAAAAGAGACAAATCAGAGATTTATACTGACATATTTATCAATGAAACAACATGAGGTTTCGTACTTGTTTCAAAATAGTCTGGGATAATTACACTAATCTCTTTGGGAATTAAGCAGCTTAGTTTCACTGTGGATGAAAATTAAGAATATGAAAGAGTGGGACTTTCAAGAAGCTGGATATATATAGGTGGGAATTTAAAAGCCTTATAAAGGATTTGGGGCATATTCATAATAAATGGGAAGTCATCCAAAAATTTTAGGCAGGAAAGTGACAAAACTAGATATAGTTTTGTGAAAAAAACAGTCAATCTCTTAAGAATGAGTTGGAGCAAAGCAAGAATGAAGAGGCATCTGCAACACTCCAGGTGAGTGATAATACTGATGGCAATACAGATATAGTAAACTGAAGAGAGTCAAAAGATGCTTAGGTGGTAAAATCATCAGTAATTGGCAGTGCACTGGATATAGAGGACTGTGTAGAGAGAAAGAACAAGGATAACTCCTATGATTCTAACACACAATTTAATGTTGCTATCATCCCCCACACCATCGAAGAGGACATGTTTGAGGGGTAAGACCTGTGAGGTCAGTTCTGGACTTGGGAAATTTTAGGTGTTTTACAACATCCAACACCAAGCCAAAGTAAACAGTTTTACATAAAAATATTTAACTTAGAAAAGGGATCTCAGTTGGAAATATAAATTTAAGAGTATGAAGAAGGTGAGATAACATAGAAAAACTAATGAATATAAAGAAGGCCTTGGTTTAAGCCCTGAGAAATATCAGCCTTTAAGGTCCAAGTAGAGTATTTGCTTCTAGGTAAGGTATAGCAGGTCACAGAAGTCACTGAATATTCATTGTGCCACAAATATAAACTGAGAAACTTAAAATATCATAATTAAAGAAAGAGACAATGATGAAAGAAACATAGACTAAATGAAGTGGAAAAGAGACTGTTTTCAAAGATAGCTGAATATTCCTGGTTGATTTCTTCCCTGAAAGAATTTGCTGATCCTGTGCATGGACCAAGGATCAGATCCAGCCAAACAGACATATTATATTGAAGGAACAAGAAACAAGCAAATCTTTCTTTGTCATGTGCACCTGGAATGATAATCTAAAATCTTGAGAAAGCTGAATCAGCAAGGAGTTTTCCCATTGCTCTATCCTGGGTCTGTGCATGGAATACTGTAGGGCCACATTAAAAGCAGAGTAAAATCTCCTGTAATCTTTCCCAATGGCATAGCAAATTCCCACTGTGAGGAGGGTGTCTGCCTCAGACACGCATCTGATATTGTCATTGGGATATTAACTAGAGTTGAAGCTACAGGAGATATGAAAATAAAAACTAATATCAAAACATCAGTGAAACTCCTTCTGTCTTTCAAGAATGAGAAGACTGAGACTTATCAGGTTATCAATCAAAAGGATAGGAGGGATGTGCATAAGGAACACTGACAAACTGGACGTGTACTGAATCTTACTACAATTGCAATACATTCCACATTGATTGGGGGAGTAGACTCTCATTTTACCTAATAGAGGAGAGGGGTGCTATCTCTGGAGGAAGGCATCATTGGAGCCTCTATATTTTTATTATACACAATCTCTTCCTTAAAATAAAAAAAAAAAAACATATATTACTAGATATGCAAAGAGGCAGAATACTTGTGACTGACTATAAAGATGAAGAAAAAACATACAATAGAAGTAGACTCACAGATGACACAAATATTAGAGTTAGCATGTGAGGAATTTAAAATAACCAAGACTATGTGTTGAAGAAAATAGAGGATGACTGGGCCAAATGGATAAAAGATGGAAAATTTCAATAAAGAATTAGTGCCCATAAAGTAGAATTAAATGAAAATTTTAGAACTGAAATAATAAAATATTGGAAAATAAAACTCATTGGCTAGATTTGATAGGAAAATAGAAGACAGGACTAGTAAAGTTAGATCAACAAAATTTTCACGTTGAAACAGGAAAAATAATGAAGAAATAATGAAATGATGGGAAAAAATGTAGGAAGCATCAGAATAAATGAATGAAAGGCTACATCAGCATAGATTCTACTAACATTAAAGATATTCAAAGAATCTCATGAACAGCTTTGTGTCAATAAAGTTGACACTCTATATAAAATGGTCAAATTTCTTAAGGAACAAAATTTGTTAAAATTGACAAATGAAGAAATTTTTTAAAATGGAATATCTCCATCTGTTAAAGAAAGTAAATTCATAATAAAGAACTTAAAAATATAACAATGAAACCAAAAACTCCTAGTCAAGATGGATTCACAGGACGATTTTCACCAATATTTAAAGAAGGAATAATACCAGTTTTACACTTACTCTGTTAGAATGGAAAAAGACAGAATATTTCTCAAGCGATCTTATGAGACCAACATACTGTGTATTTAAAAATCTTTCAATGTCATTTGAAAATGGAACTTTAAAGCCAATATCTCCCATAAATCCACATGCAAAAGTGCTAAATTAAATAACACCAAATAATAATAGTAATTCATAAGGCATTATGATCAAGTAGCTTTTGTTTCAG
The DNA here is from genome assembly GCF_037783145.1 of Equus przewalskii. NCBI lineage: Eukaryota > Metazoa > Chordata > Mammalia > Perissodactyla > Equidae > Equus > Equus przewalskii. The sequence goes on along the minus strand of NC_091831.1, from coordinate 22,325,154 downwards.
GTATTTAAGATTGTTTTCCCAATTGAAAAGTCAATCAGTTTAATTAAATACATTAAAAAATTAAGGACAAAATGTATAATTATCACAATAAATACAAAAATTTACTTGATGAAATTCAATACTCGCTGATATGAAAATTCTTGATGTACTAAGAATATGGAAACTTCCTTTATATGGTGAAGGAAATTAGAAAGGAAAGGTCCATAACAAGCATCGCATTCACTGGTAAAATATTGAAAACTTCCTCTGAGACTGAAAGCAGTATAAGGAAATCAAAGGTAAAGAGATTTTAAAAGAAGTCAATTTTGTTCATCACTGTCTGTCTGGAACATGGCACTATGCCTGACATACAAATTTTCAATAGTTTATTAATCAATTAATGTTCATACTTGGGACGTGTTGTTTTGCACTTGGGATGATGTGTAAGAAGAAAACATGGGAAAGACTTTTTTCTCCATCAAAACACCTAACGGAATCCTGGAGGCTGTTGAACTTGCTTCATAGTTATCTTACATATAATATTAAACCCAAAGGATTACAATAAAGAACAATGAGAAACCCCACGGGGATGGTGAAAATAACTCTAAAAGGCAGACTTTTCATATCCCATGATGAGTGTAGCTGCAAATACACTTTAAAAGCCCCAGAGCAGGGATGAAGAACAAAATTATATCAGAAAATAATTTTCCAAAGACAGTAGACACCAATTTTCTAGCAACCAGAAAAGAGGTATAGAATTATCTCCATAATAACTGCTATTAAACTATTTTAGCATAATATTGCTCACAAAAGACATGTATTAGGCAGGAGATATGGCCTCTCCTAAAATTTATTTCACTAAGACATTGACCTAACACTTCTCACATGTGATATAGGAGAGACTAGACTACAATTTGCAATGATAGTTGCCTAGAGCTCGAGAAAGAAAATAAGTTTCTGTGACTGGTAATTACTCCAGCCTTCCTTGGGAGAGATCTCTAGTCTAATTTCAATTTTTAGGATGATATACATGATCCAAAACATATTTATGAGACCCAGCTGGCATTTTCATGTCCTTGATATGGGGAAATTATTTTTATTACTACAAATTTTGTTGTCTTTAACATTAATTTTGGCCGCTAAACACAACATTTTGATTTTCAGTTTCCTGTCTGCCTTGAACAAGGACCATTAGAGGCCTCTCTGCCTGTATTTTTCTGCCTCAAGGGAAATAGTTCCACAGAGGAAATTATAAACAGGAGTGGTTAATTGCAGTGGGCCGGAGGGAGATTATACATCCCACATACCCTGGCTGGTCGCTTTTCCCCCCAGATCCAGACTAAAGAGTCTCCCCACTGTGGCGGCTGGAAGTTGTCACAGAGTTGACTACCACAACCTCCCTCCTGGTTTCTTTGCTTCCACTCTTGCTCATTATAATCCATTCTCCACTCAGCACCAGAGTGAGTTTTTAAAACAAGTCAATTTTATTTGTAATAGTCAAAAACTGGAAAAGTCCCAGGGGTCCTTCAATGGGTGAATGTGGTGCATCTATACCTTGGAATACTACTTAGCAATATAAAGGGATGGACCGTTGATGAATGCAACAACACGAATGACTTTCTAGAGAATTATGATGAGTGAAAAATGCCAATGTAACCATATTTTGTATACTGTATGATTCCATTTGTATAGCACTCTTGAAAAGACAAAATTATAGAAATGGAGGACAGATTAGTGGTTGCCAGGTTTTAAGGAGAGGGAGGAAGTGGGAGGGAAGTGCCTCAGGCTATAAAAGGCCCACATGAGAAATCCTGTGGTGACGGAAATGTTCTGCACTTCATATCAAAGGCAATATCCTGGTTGTGATAGTGGGGTGTGGTTTTGCAGGGTGTTACCGTAGGTAAAATTGGGTAAAGTGCTTGGAGCCTTTCTCCACAATTTCTTACTAATGCATGTGAATTTTCAATTACCTCAAAATAAAAAGGCTAACAAATAAAATAGTACATTTAAATTTAAATGTAAAAAACACACTGGATGAAATATTTTTAAAAAGGCAAAACAACAAAACTCTCAAATAAAATCGTCTATGGAGAAGTCAAAATTCTGAGTTCACTTAAACACATGGAGTCTTATATGTATATTTGATTAAAAGTCTTTCCTACAGAAATATAAACATTTGGGAATATAATTTTGATCTACATGTCACCTGAAGGATGCTGCTTCTCAGAAGCTTGTATCTTTTGATTTCATAGGAATGGAAGCTAAGATAGAAGCTAGAAAACTTTAACGTCCCTGAGTGCCTTTCTGAGCACTTTAAATACTACAGTATTATCAAATGTGTCATTTAAAGATGGAGCATGTAAGGTAGGGAGAGGTTCTAAGTGATTCTTAGCAAAATTGGGAAATACGTGACACTTCAATCAGATAATACAATTTCAATTAATACCACCATTTAAAGGAATTTAATAAGAATTATATTTCATGTTCGAAATGTTTCATCTTTGAGTTACTTGTGAATATCACTAAACTACAGCAAAGAGAGCTAGTATGGCACATAGCCAGAGGCGATGGGATTCCTCAGAGTTTCATTGCCAAACAGGATGTGATCCCTTTTGGATTTGTGACAGTCGATCATCTTAAAATGATCACATGAGAGGATATAAACTACTTTTTGGGAAAACTACTTATGTGAATTTCAAGTCATGTTGCTGCTATTGAGCTCAGAAATCTTCAGTTGTTGCAACTTTAGAACTAGACTTTTTACCTCAGCACAACTTTGTTACCCTTGATACTGTCTCAGTTGTCTACACTTGGGCTACTTTTTAAATCTCTCGGTGTCTCAAGTACCTCATCCATAAAGTGGAGATAACAGTAGCACTTACTTCATAGGACTGTTGTGAATGTTTCTCAAGATAAAACATTAAAGCTCTTAACACAGAGCCTTGATTGGTGGAAAGTGAAATGTAAACATTAACATTCAGTTTGTGATCATCATTGATCACCCACCTTGGTTTCTGATCTACCTAGGATTGATTTTTCTGTAGGAGAAGTCCTTGATGCCTCAGGAAAGTAGCCCTAACTTGATCTTTCCTGAGTGAGTTCCAACAGCATATGGAGCTTATTTCCAAAGAATGAAGCCAATCTTGCCACTCTAGCCAAACAGTTGAACCAGGGGCTGAAGGACATCATATACGGATTGGATATGAGGGTAACCGACAACACTCACGGTGGCTTGGTGTGAAAATCTGACCAGTGTTAGTGCTCAATTTTAAGTGATATCAAACAGTCAAAAATTCCCTATCAGAGAATAAACTCATTGAGGAAACCAATATGAAGGATGGCTACTTGAACCTGAGTCATATTCCAAATGATATTGTGTTATCTTTACCAGTTCTCTTTTAAGTCTTGATACAAACCATTCTTCAGAGCACTGGAACTCAGATTTTCCTGTTAAAATGACTTTCTTTTATATTTCTGCACACTTTAAAATAGCTCTTCCCCCATCACTGAAGATCATCTATGTGTGTCTATGCTTTGAAAAGCCTGACTGCTATCCTACATAAATCTTTATTCCTAAGATTATGCTGACATCTAATTTCAGAATCCCCTTTTGACTTCCATATTTCATTGAGAAGCCTTGAGTATATCTGTCCTTTCCATCCAATTTTCCTGGTTCATTGACCCACTGTCCTTATACCCTAGTTTTCCAGCTGTAGCACAGATAAAGACTGCTATTGGAATAAAAATCTGGAATTGGTTTGGAATGGGTTTGCTCTGGAATTTACAATCTCTTTAGTGAAGTTGTTTGTAATTTGGGTGGATGTCTCAATCATAGGGCCCCACTTACCCTAAGTAGGGGCATCTGATATAAGCGGGCTGATGAAGAGCACACTGTAACCATACCCTCCCTCAACAGAGTGTTGTGCTCAAGATGGCATTAGAGTCATTGTGGGGAATTGACATAATAGACATAAACAATTTCACTGAAGGATTAGTTTAGGATAAATAATTTACCCCGGAATCATTAGTTTGAGGAATCTAATCTCCAGGAGTCCTATGGTTGCTGTTGGATAGCCATCTCTAGAAGGAAAAAAATTGGAAAGCAGAGGTGAGAGATACAAGAGACAAAGTCTGATAAAATTATCTGAACTATTGGACCTAGAAGTTAAATCCACCCATTGCCAAATCTAGAAATGTGCCTTTACTGCTACACCTAAATCCAATCAATCAGCCACAAATTGTGGAAACTATTCCTCTAAAATTGATTCTGTTGCCAGCTCTCTCTTTTCACTTCCACTTAGTAATTCAGGCTCCCTTCACTTCTCACCTAGTTATTTCAATGGTCACAAATTTCCAGTCTTTTCTCCCTCTTCCAAGCTCATCCTCCAAATTCTCATCAGTCATATTTCTATGTCACAAAATATAATTGTCATTGATATATCTAAAAGAGATACAGGGTTCCCCATTTCCCATTGCAGTGATTTTCTAAAGGCTGGGAGGGAGCAGACTCACTTTTTCTGCTGGATATGAATCCAAGAGAACGTAGCCTTAAGCATGCCTGGCAGTCAATTTGTGACAAAGAGGGAGAGTATTCCAGAGTTAGTTTGGAGAAGATGTTAGGTGGGTTAATACTGAAAAGTGGAGAGGGAGAAAAAACAGACCCAGAAAACATCTTCTGAGCTTCTGTATCCAGCTGTGCACAAAGATATCCCAAATGGTATGAAACAGTTAGTTTGAGAAGGGGCTCTGGATTCTGATTTTTAAAAGCATACAGGTAATTTTCATATTGCTGTTCTACAGATGACCCTTTAGAAAACCAGGACAGATTCTGCCTCCTGTGACTGAACTACTGACTCATAATTCTCCACTAGCCTCTCTCTTCTGTTAGCTAAACAAAACAGTCCGTCTCACTCTGAGGGCCCAGTTAATCTGAACTGCGGCCCTTCTGAACTGACTTCTTTACCACACAATGTTTTTGCTGCCCTGTGCTTGAATCTATGCCAGATATTTTGTATAGTATTTAAAAATGATATCCATGCAAGACCAGTTTTTGAAAAAGTGAGTTATGTGTTATTTTACACAGAGAAGTGAATATAAATTTGTATCTCCTTTTGTTGAAATGATGACTTAAAATGCACTAAATTTCTTTTAGGCACTAAATTTAAATAAACATGCAATGTTTTGTTTTTTAATTCCCTCTTTGAAATGTTTGGGGACTATTTGCATATTTTCATATTCAAAATTATTCAAAAACTCTTTGAAACTTAATCTTTTCTGTTATATATGTGTCATCATATGCTTTAGCTAAAAGTAATACAACCTGACATCAGAGTGTTAATCAGAGAAAAGAAGGAAAGATAAAAAATTTTACTAAAAAGGAAGCAGAATTTTACTAGAATGAGTTCTACAAATATAAGAAAAAGATGACAAAACTCAATGAATGACAGACGCTGATTTAGAGACGGAACAATCTGTGGACCACGTGAGTTTTCATATATGAAGGAAATAAAAGGTAGAGAAAGTGAATAAGAGAAACATCTGTGTGAACGCAAAATCTGTAGATAAGAAGATCTGAGCCGGTACTAGAATGAAAGACCTAGGTTTAAAATCTGGAGTTTATCTCCCCTGAGTTGTATTCTAACTTCTACTTCTTGGATGAGGACAGAAATGTAATTGGAGCAGGGGAATGACACCAGGCCATGAGATATGCTGATCCTACTGTTTCTCCTTTATTTTTTTCTTAACAACTACATTATCTTTTTTGCTTTTCTGATGTCCCACTTTCCCTCACAGGATTGCATTGAGTGGCTCTTTGGCCATCAAAAGAAAGATATTTAATTAACCTACTGTGAATTCAAATCTCAGCTCTGTACTTATTTGTTACTTGGGTAACATCAAGAAAGTTCCTGCACCTCCTTGAGACTTGGTTTGCTCCTATGTAAAATAGATATGTTAATAGCATCCTACTCACGGATACATTGTGAGAACTAAATTAGTTAATGTATGCAAACACATGCAAAATTGTGCCTTCCGTGGATTAACCATTCTATCAATGTTGACCGTTTGTATTATATATTATCATTATCATTTTCAATGCCTTGGCTAGAATGTTTTTTGACTTAGACATCCTGATAAGCTTTTAATTCTTGAAGGTTCTTTACTCTTAACTTTCAGGCTGTTAAAGTTTCTACAGTTCTTAAAATGTCCTACTTCCTTCTTACATTCATTGCTTCAGGAAAGTCCTTTGCTCCTTCCTTTTTCTTCTTCTATTTATCCTCTATTTGTCTATTTCTCCATTTTCCTCTATTTATCATGGCTATGTTTTTCCTGACCTTCATTTTGGAGACAGTCAATTCGTTGTTCAGCTCAATATGCCAAGAGAGAAGTTTAACACTTAAAAGAATTAATTCTACCCATATCTACATTCTAAAATTGAGTATATTTCCACCTCCCAAGAATGCTGTCAAGAAGCAGTAATGACAAAGACTCATGGTAGCAACATTGCTGTAAGGTTCAGACCTTTTTGAAGCGCTTGACTGACTGAAAAACAAAGCTTAGGAAAGAGAGGAAATAGCTTTAAGAAATCATTGAGACTTTAAGATGTGATTTCATATGTCTTGGTTGGGTGAATTTTTTTCTATTCTGTGTGAAGTGGGATAAAAACAGCAGGTAAACCATCGGGAGTGGTTCAAACGAAGTCCTTCCCTAAACTCTTCTAGCAGTCTCAAAACTTTGTTTTCTGGAAAAAGTGTAGCTTTTTAAAGGAATCTTACTCCCACAGGAGCCCCTAGTTTCACAGGCTTTTCATTACCTCCACCTGCCTAGAACAATAGTTGGTCTTTGGATTGGCAAGGCTGACATTTCAACCACTTTATTTATCTTATTCTTAGGACACCCATCTTTGCTCTTCTCTGGGGTGGAGAAAAATAGACTCCCAACTCCACACAACAGCTTCTTAGACTCTGACCCCAGAAATCAAGACATTGGTCTTCCAGTGGAATGCCTTAGTGACCCAACCTAAGATAGAGAACTCATTGGCCCTTTTTGTCTTTTTTAAAAATACTTAATAATGCATCCCTGTGAAGATGAAAGGGAAGAAAGCTAACTGCTCTGAGTATCAGAGAGGGTACATTTCAGGTTAGGGAGTAAGAATCAGTTTAATTGCATTATTGTCTAATTTACATTGACCCATTCCTCTCCATTGTCATTCAGTTGAAGCTGCAATGTAATGTAGATTTAAAATAAAAACATTATTAAAATATGTTTCCAAGAAGCACCCTGATTGGCCATGAATTGGCTTTGAGGTGATATTTCTTTGCTTTCTTTTTGCTTATTGAAGCTCCATACTTGGCAGACGAGATCCTGAGTAGCAATCATACTTCCCCCAATGCTTAGGCAAAGAGGGATGGTAACAGATTTGAAGTCAAACAAGGCTATCAAATGTGGCAGAGTAATGCATGAATAAAGTATTGAAGTGTAAAATATTTAGCTTATGTGTTGCTGGAGTGGGATGAGCAAGTCATTTGCTGGTGTTCAGTTCTGCAGTAGACATCAGAAAATGTCTTAGAAGGACCGGAGCTGAACTATGGTGCTAATCGCTTCAGCTTAGCTCTTTGCTCCTTTACTGTCTAATAGTAAAGATGAGAAAGATGGGAAGATTTATAGATAAGATTCAGGGTTTTTCTTGTTCTTCTGGTGTAAAAGCCCAAGTAAAGAGAAGGAGAAGAATTGCAATGCCAGGGAGTTTAAAGATCCAAAGAATCACATAGTCAAAAATTCTTGTTTGAACCACTAAGTCACCAATGATTATTATATCCTGCACTGTGCTAAGGACATTAGAATATCCAAAACTCTGTTTTCAAAGAGTGTAAAATCTACAGGTGAAGATAAGCTTAAATTGTGATACAATCAGATTATATAAAGATATTTGGGGGGAGTTACCTGCCAAAATTATATTAAGCCAGGTAAGCAGTCATCTTATTTAATGTTGGTGCAGGTGAAGATACTGCATTTTCATGAAAGGTACAGGTAAAATGACAAGTAGTTACACTAAATGTAATGCCAACTCCAAGTCATCAATATGCCTTATTACTAATTCTGGTTGGGCCTCTGGAAAGGGGTAATTAATGTGTCAATTGCTATCTAATGAGGAGGAACATGGGCTGTACTTGGTACTAGATCAATCTGTGTTAAGTATAAGGATCCCCAGAAATTCACTATCCGACAAGAAAGCATCCTATGTCTTCAATGCTCTGTACATTTGTCTACGTGAGCCACTTCACCGGGAGTGCTGTCCTCATTTCCCACCACCTATCTTTCTCATCCTTCAATGGCCAATTCAAATTTTACTTCCTCCAGAAAACTTCCTCAAATGTTCTCTCTACTCTTCATTGTTCATTCATATGTCCTGCGGTCATTGGCCCCCCCAACTGAATCACATGTGTTTGGAGAGAAGGGGCAAACTATACCAAAGACAATGCTAAGTATACACCAAATCATTTAATTTATCTCCTGGACACACATGAAAACTACATTCAAGTACTTTGTGACTAAATGGGGCAATGTGACTAATTTTGGTGAGTGTAATGTAGATGGGAATGATACATACTATTTTCAAACTTGCCTTAGGAAAATACTCCCAGGTCTTACTGTTCTGTCGATTCTCCTTCTATCACACCCATGGAAGCTCTGTGGTTAGAATGGTAGTGACCCAGATAGAAGGAACCTGGATTCCTTAGTTACTGAATGGAGAAATGATTCCCAGAAGAACTCCCACCCAACCAGCAACTTCCACACTGGATTTTGAATGAGTGAAAATAAACTATTGTGTACAGCCACTGATATTTGTTTGTATTTGCTGTATTTTATGGGAACTAGCATTAATAACCCTGAATATATAGAAATAACAAGGCCTATGTTATGTAGGTCTTACACTAGGCTTTTTGGGATTCAGTGAAAGAGAATTTCCAATGAAAATTAGAGTGGTCATAAGAAAATTCATATAAGGCATGAAACTTAAAATGACATATAGTATTAGTTATGCTTCTATATTGGAAGAATAGACATATTAGAGAGGGTTCATATCATTAAGACAAGCACAGTGAAGAAGTTTAACATCTTACTAAAGATATAACTGAAGAAAGTAGGTATTTCTGCTACTCCTCTAGCAGGTAATGAGTTTTCCATATTAGGAAGCATTTAAGCATAAATTCAGCTTTGAATTATCTGGGATGTTTTAGAGGGATTTCAGATTGAACTAAGTACTACTGATGAGGATTTTTAGGCTGCTTAATTTTAAAATGGTTTATGATGAGGATTTTTAGCCTGGTTACTTTTAAAACTGCAGATGAGAAGCAGGCTCCGAGGACTGGAATTTTGCTTGCCCTTTTGAGACATTTGAGTTTGTGAAGGAAGAGGGGATGACCTTGTAGGGACCTGAAATTGGCCACCCCAGGATACGTCTCTTCGGCATCAGGATTGTTTTGGGCTGATTGCTTTCGATAAACTGGGACAGGGAAGGAGGCTCTGGGGAATGGAACTTGCCCTTGTTGGGACACATTTACATTTGTAAGGTAAATCTCTATCTGTAAAAGGTGCCTCCCTCTCTGTACCAGGAAGAAGAGGAGAGATGACCTTGTCCCTAGAAACTCTTATTGGGGAAGGCAAGAGCTTAAGTTGGTTGCTGTCTGGCAATCTCATGTAACTGGTTTAGGGTGGTGGCGTCTAACCTTTCTAACCTTTACTTGATCCGATTTGATTCTTGTCTAAAAGTCATGGGATCACCCAATGACCAGACCCCACCTGCAGTGATACCATTTTAACTTTTTTCATGTTCTTTCCTTTGTCTTGTAAAGAGATGAATCATATACCTATGCCTTAAATTTACTTCTAACCCTCAAGTTGGGGCAGCAGAAGCTCTGACTGCCCATGGGTCCTGTCCCCATGCTACACTATTCTCTAAATAAAAGAGCACTACTGCCAGATCTTAAGAGTCTAAGAAATCTTTCTTTCGACTCCTCGGCTCACTGACCCCGCATCACTACTACCTACTACTACTACCACCATTCTGTCTAGTGGGAATGTAGCAATATCAAACATGATTTTTATGAGAAAAGAACAGAAAACTCTATCACCACTTTTATCTTCTACTCTCAGTTCTCACAGCCAGTCTTGCCCTTTTCCAACAGATGCTGTGAGAAGTTCTAACAGTCATCATGGTAATGGGAGCAACCCCTCCAGATGCACAACTATAGAAGGGAAGGTAAAATTCTCTCAGGAATCTGTAAATTACAAGAGGAGACTCATGACCTACTTCCTGGGGGGAAAAGTCAGTACAACATTGTTTTATGTATTACATATGTGGGGACCTGGATTTGGTCACCCCGAGATATGTCTCTTTGGCATGAGGATTATTTAAGGCTGATTGCTTTTGATAAACTGAGACAGGGAAGGAGGCTCTGAGGAGTGGAACTTGCTTCTCCTTTGTAAGAGATATTTACATTGTAAAGGAAATCTCTATCTGTCAAGATATCTCCCTCTCTGTACCAGGAAGAAGAAAGGAGATGACCTTGTCTCCAGAAACTCTCAATCAATGGGGAAGGCAAGGACTTAAATCTGCATTTGTTTATTGTGCTTGTCTGGTAACCTCCTGTAACTGACTTCCCTCCTCCTCCCAACATTGGCATTTCCTTCAGGATTAAGCACCTTTCCTTAGGCTAGGAACTGATGCTGCGCTCACCTGTGACCAGCCAGCTCAAGGCAATAGACTTGCCTCCTGCTACGCCCTCCAAGATAGCAGACCACTACCTGCTGTGTCCATCAAGCGCTGTGCCGACAGGGCAACCTTGTGACTATTGTGGGAGGGACATTTCAATCATATGTGAAATATCCTGTTTGGGGGTATATAACCACTCTGTGCACCCCACTTCTTCGGTGCCTTTTCTTCCTTTGGGAAGAAAGGCCCCAGGCCATGGTTCCTCATAAAGCTTTGTTTAATTTTCTCTTGCTATTCTGTCTCACGTGAACTTAATTCGTTCTCTGGCCAGAAGAACCCACATTTAGATAGAGGAAAAGTCTTCCTCCCTACACATACTACTCTTTGAGTTAACTTTTTCCCTCTTTTGACTCTTTCAAACTCCACAATGGCAGTGATGAGTTTAGTACTATGATAGACATATATACTTGCTAATGACTTCTGTAACTTCTCAAAGTCATTTGTGAGTGATGCTGGAAACCCACTCTCTTTTTTTGCAGCTCATCATTTGTAAGCCACTCCAAATCCACCCACGCTATGACCAGTGCCCAGAATTAAAGACCATAACCCATTCCCTTTCATTATCATCTGGCTAGTTTCCATTTTCCATCACTTACAAAGCTGTCTATATTGCACAATTATCCCAACATCTTCAGTCTCAAGACTGACCTTTCTCTCTGAGAGGAAAAGAATATCATAGTTTGAGAGAGCACAGGTCTCCTTGATCCTCTGTAATAAGCAAAGTTTCATTTCTATTCTTGAGTCCTTTTCCTACTTGAGTATTTTATTGTCTCTCCTTACAAAGGATAGATCCATTTTCAAAAACTATAATGTTACTCTATTTCAAATCTTTCTCATTTCAGCTGACTTTATTCATTTCATTTCTCTTGTTATGTACTACAAAAGAAAGCTCTGACTCTTACTGGAGGTGGCAAACTCTGAGAGGGAGATTCATTTTGCTTCTTTGGAGCCTAGCTCCTTTAATGTCATATTTACAAAGCATAGGTTTATTTAAATATATCAGCCTATGATCTTTTAAAGACCCCCTGTTTCTTCTTTCAGGTCTGGCTAATCCCAGTTAGCATGAACTAAGGATCAGAGGAGGAAAGCATAAGTCCTTCCACTTTGACTACAAAATATATATCTCTGAGAAAAGACACTGCTTGATAATTTATAAATCTCCTTAAGTACAATGAATTGAAAAAAGCTAACGGGAAGAGCAGCCTGGGGAACAATGAGTTTATTGATTATTCATGAACTATACATACATCTATGTTGCTAATTCTCCCTACCATTGCATTGTTAACTTGAACTAGCCTCCTTGGTCTTTATTGAAATGAGAGAGACTAGTGAAAGACAACGGATTTGAATTTCAAGGTCTTTTGCATGATTCAAAAAAGATGAGGGAAACAAAAAGAAAAAGTCTTACTTCAGCCACTGATTACAGTTACATTTCACAGTATAACTATGAACAGAAATCCCAACTCATATATTTATATTTCTTTTCCTATTGTGAACATCAGCCTCTTTACGACTCCTGCCTTAAATAAGAGTATAGTGATGTCATTTTAGAGTGACTGGGAATATCTGTCACTCAGTAGCTCTGTAACTTTGGGAAACCACTTAGCATCTCTAAATCTCAATTTCCACACCTGTAGATTTAGAATAATGATATAGTTGCCATGAGGATTAAAGGAAATTATGTGTGCTTAGTTCGTTTCCAACTTGAAACTCCGGAATTTGTGTCTTCTATAAGCCAGTAATGGGAGTCATCAAAGGATGTTACTCAAAAGAGCTATACTATGAGAGTTTCCCTTTAGGAAAATTGATCTGGCAGTTAGACCAAAGTTAAAATAAAGAGGAAGAAGTTGAGAGACATGGAGATCACCCACCTAGGGAGAGTTAAGTGGAGATGGAAATGCAGATATAAATTTGAGAGAAAGCACTGAAGGTAAAATCTACAGGAATTCATGATCCATAGTGCATGGGGACCATAATATTTAAAATTTGAAGTGTTAGAAGGTCATTCTTTTTTCTTTTTCTTTTTTTTTTTTTTGAGGAAGATTAACCCTGAGCTAACTACTGCCAGTCCTCCTCTTTTTTATGAGGAAGGCTGGCCCTGATCTCACATCCATACCCATCTTCTTCTACTTTCTACATGTGATGCCTACCACAGCATGGCCTGCCAAGTGGTGCCATGTCCGCACCCAGGATCCAAACCGGCAAACCCTGGGCCGCGGAGAAGCGGAACGTGCGCATTTAACCGCTGCGCCACCAGGCCGGCCACAGAAGGTCATTCTTGACCTAGGGCCCAATATTTAGTTGGAATACAGTTATAGGAGAGATTAGGAATTAAAGATTTACCTTGTAGTTATTCACAAAGCTATCCTAGCTGGGACAATGGAATAGATACAATTAATAGAGAGAAAGTTTAAAGAAATAATTTTGAGAAATGCTCACTAAGTTGACATTTAAAAAAATGCAAAGAATGAAAGGCATTAATCAGAATGAGCAGTCAGAGAACTAGGAGTACAAGATAATATCATTAAGCAAGATTCCCAAGAGACCAGTGGAGGGAGGTCAGGCAAAATGCAGACAAAAAAAGTCTTTGTGTTCAGGAGGGCAATGAAAATTTCAAAAAACAATTATGACATTGATTCAACATAGATAGTCACAATAGGGATTTTTACAGAAATTCACAAATTGATTCTAAAATGTTTGTGGAATTATACAAACAACTGCATGAGCGTTTTTCAAAAGCAAACTGGAGAAAATAAGGCAAATTTGGCAGACTATCTGACATCAAAATGTTAATCAAGTTAAAGCAATCAATTGGGAAAAGAATTTCTTTTCACAAACGGTGCTGAAAAAACTGGATATTCATGTAGGAAAAAAATTAACCTTGACCTCTACCTCACTCCATTCACAAAATCAATTTGGGGAGGATCATAGACCTAAGCATAAAGGCTAAAACCATAAAACTCTTAGGAATAAACAAACACGGGAGACCATCTTCATAACTTGGGGGTAGGCAAAGAGTTCTTAAAAAGGACACATAAAGCAGTAACATAAAAGAAAAAACACTTCGTCAAAATTAAAGAAAAACACTGACTGTCAAAAAATTAAGAAAATGAATACTCAGAAATTTAGAGGAATTTAGTAGAAAGGTAAATTTACATTTATAGTACCTGGAGTAAATGATAGAATAGTGGTATTCACAGGGATTAGGGGTAGAGATTTCATGCAAATGGAACTGGAGGGGTTCAAATAAACAGGTATTAGTGCCTAAATTAAGGGATTTTCATATAGCTTGACATGGCTGGGGTACAGTGTGTCTGTGGGCATGTTGGAAGAGATGAGGCTGGATGGACATGCAGGAATTGTTGATATACAAATAGGTGAAAGAGATGGGGATATTTGAAGGCTTTTAAACAAGTGAGCCACATGATTTCATTAGCATTTTAGAAAGACTACTCTGCAGCGATGTGGAGAATAGATTAAAGGGTGTGAGACTGATAGCAGGGAACTCATTCAGAGAAAATATCAGTATTCCACGTGAGGCTTGATAAAAAGCCAAATTAAGATATTTAAAGTATGGACAAAAGAAGGGAGGGGAGGGGTGGAGGGCTATCAGAGAGATAGAATCAATAGAGATTTTAGGATTCTTTGGGCCAGGGAGTTAGGGGAGGAGCCTAAGGTCACTTTTTGAGCAGAGAATAGAGTTGTTAACTAAGAACCAGATTAGAGAGTGAAGAGATGTTTAGGGTGTAGCCAGGATAAATGATTTCATGGTGAAAGTAAGCACATAATTAAAATGGCAGACCACTGGGGCAAATGAATTCAACAGTGGCTAGCGGAGCCAAAGGGACCGGAGGTCAAAGTGGCTCAAAGAGCAGATCCAGAGGAAATCAGGGAGTGGAAATGGTAAAAGGCAAAGAGATCTTCTCTCCTCAGCAGAATGAAACACATGGCTCCCATATGGTTCATCCACAACTATGGCACCAACCACAATCCATAAATTAATGACTACAAAACCTAATCTTTTGGAATCAGGTTAGTCCTGAGTTACAATCTGAACTCCAGAATAATATCTTTAACTTCTCTTTAGACCTCTTCACCTCCATATTCAATAGACATCCCAAACTCTACCCGTGTCCAAATTCAATTTATAATATTGGGCCAAAGTTAGTATTTAAAATATTTTTTGGCCAGAACATCACAGACTTCAACCAATCAGAAAGGTGCCAGATGACTCAGAATGACAACCATCCATATAAAATTGGAGCAAGCAAACTATTACATACTAACTGAATACCAGATCTGTCCTAAACCACATTAATGTCAAGCCCTTGTATTCTCAATCATATCATCTAGTCACCTAAATCAGACAACTTAGAATTATCTTCAATGCCCTCTTCTCCCTATCAACTTGTCTAAGAGGTACCAAGCCTGAAAATGTCTCATTAATTTTGCTTCTTTCCTCCATTTCCATGTCTCAGTTCCTGGCTTTCACCGTCTCTTATCTTGACTATTGCAGTAGCCCATCAACTGGTGTCCAATCGCTTCACCTGTCTGACCTTGCTCCCTCTTGATCTTGGAATGCTTTCTTTCCCCCTACTCTGCCTACTAGATGATCACTCACTACTCAGGATTAAAATCAAATATCATCTCTTGTGTGACAATGTTCTCCAACTTCTAAAGACAATCCTTTACTTTTGGAATCCCACACTTCTGCAGACATCGAAGGCAATTACTTCACTGCACTATATCTAAGTAACTCCATGTTTATCTTCTCGTACCTTATCCTGTACCACAGATAATTTATAATTATTACATATTCAGTTTTTAGCACATAACTGCACACTAAATCTAGTAGATATTGACAGCATTTCTTTTTTACTAAAGGCAGAAGAGAGGAGGAAAAAAAGGAGGTGGGAGAAAAGCGTATCTCTTCACTTCAGCAAAATCCACTAAACTACTATGCAATAAAGTAGATAAAATGTCTCCCTTGCTAGCATTTCAGCCCACATCCTAAATTTGAAGGTGCTTAGCTCACTTAATTTGCATGTGACATGCCTGAAACAATTATTTTGTACCTCAGCCACATCCTTAACTCAGCCGTCATTTTACAGAGCACCCTGTCAGTCAAAAGCAGAGCAGAAAAGAGCATATTTCCTCAGAAACTTCCAAAGGTGCCAATCTTTTAGTAGAAGTTCAGTTCAGTCATCTAGTAACATCACCGTCCTCGTCTTTAGAAAATTGTTGTTCAATTTGGAAGGCAAATGTTCACCCATGTACGTACGAGCAACGACTCTGAGATAGCACAGAATCAAATGCTCGGTTGGGTAGAACTGATTCTTCTGCTGTGGGAACTCTCCTGAGTCCTAAATTATGCGTATAACTGTGATAAGAAATCTCAAGTAGTAGGTGTTCCAAGTAAGGAAAAGGACATTTCCGTAGTCTAATTAATACAGTCCAAATTAATTCACTAAGTCAGATTCTGCAGATCAATGTTCATCAACAGTGATGACCAAAATTTGTCTAAACGATAAGTCATAAGAAAGAGTAAAGAAAAAGCCTTCACCCTGACAAATGATGCTAACACTACTAGCCCCTTACAAGCCACAGGCTATAAAGTCAAGGTCAACTCTCATATATCAAGTGAATGCCTAACGATTTCCCATATTTTCTACTTTCTCACTCAAGTCACTATAAAGTTTTCTTCTCAAAAGAGAGATCCATTTCTACAAAAAGTTGAATTTATTTGCCGATAAGTTTAAGTGTAAAGCAAAAGTTCTTCAAATTTGTAATCAGATTATCTTTGTTTACTAAGCCCCTCAAGCTTACGGGCTTTACTTCAAGTGTTTTATAAACAAGTAACTTACACTGTAATACTGAAAAAAACAAGGAAAAATACAGTTTGCTTTAATTAATTAATGATTTAGCAATCCACAAATTCACTGACATGTTGCAAAAATAAGGCTTTGTTCTTAGACTAAGACAAAAACATAATTAACAGAAATTTAATAAAGTATGACAGTGTTTAATGCTTTAAAAACAAAATAAAATTTCTTTTAGGAAATAGAATTTTCTTAATAGACTTCTCCTTGACTTTTGTCATCTTTTTGTAAGCAGGAACAAAATTATTGATGGAAAAGCACAGTGCTGTGCTATCCCAAGCTTTACACTACTCCAAGAGAAATGTGCTTGCCTTCAATTAAACCCTCTCACTGTTTCCCCTGACCACGTAGAGGATGGTAACGTAACTCATGGGGAATTTAACATCATCCCATTAGGCAGGCTCCAGCAATCTTTTGTTGTTAATTTTTACTTCACTTATTGAAAGAAATGATTTATTCAAAGAAAGATGAATAAAATAGATTTAAAATCAAATAGCCTGTATTAATGGGATTTACTTGCATTCTAAGCTTCAAGAAAGAAGGGAAGGAAAGAAAGCAACCAAAAGGGAGGTGAAATGGCAAGAGCCTCTCCCACAGAGGCAGGTACCGCTCATGTCTCTGCACACAGGTGCCATCAACGAGCTGAAACTAAGTGAGAATCAACCACAAGCATTTTAAAGATTTTATTTTTTATTTTTTCTTCTTCTCCCCAAAGCCCACCAGTACATAGTTGTGTATTTTAGTTGTGAGTCCTTCTAGTTGTGGCATGTGGGATGCCGCCTCAGCGTGGCTTGATGAGTGGCACTATGTTCGCGTCCAGGATCCAAACCAATGAAACCCTGGGCAGCCGAAGCAGAGCGCATGAACTTAACCAGTCGGTCATGGGGCCTGCCCCAGTCACAAGCATTTTGAGGTCTTGTTTGTGTGTTTTAGTCTCCCTCTTGGAAGAACTATTTTTAAAGATTCCCATTGTTATTGGAAGAAATCAGGTGGCAAACCAAGTTATATAAGTGATCAATTTTGTTTACTTCTTTTGCACTAAACACTGAGATAGCTATTTTGTATGTTTTATATCAAGGACTCAGCATAATCCTCTGCATAAGTACTAATATTATCCTCCAGTACAGGGTTGAACAAAACTCAAGGTTTAAGGATATTAATTTTCCTACTATCACACAATATATAAAAGACAAAAAACAAAATCCAAGGATTCAGGTGGGTTTAAAAGATTTCCCATCTTAATTCTAAATCACAGTTTTAACTTTGAAGCCAAACAGCTTCACACTCAACTCTTCTTATCCCCTCTTCCCTTCTCACTTCTTGTTTCAATTTCTTCTGATTCATTTAAGAATTTCCCTAGACCATTACATTTCAAGCCCCTTGAAATCATTTTACCTTTCTTAAAATGTCTTTTACTGCACAAGGCTATGGGGAAGAGGGCCATTAAAATAGAGCTAGAACTTCACTCATAGTCTGGCCCATTGGAGGCCCATTGGAGGTGCTAAGAAAATGGCAGAATCCTACATTCATGTGGTAGATAGGGCCCCCCATTTAGACAACCATCATGAAAACTTTCAGGCAGACAGAAAGATGGCTCACCAAAGGGTTTTAACCCTTTTCTGGTCTCACTAGAGATTTCTCCCCTAGTGGGATGGGCTAACCAGGTACAACCAAGCTGTCCAGGGTTAAAGACAACACTAGGGGCACCACTGATACTGGATTTTTTACCTTTGTCGCGGCCCTAATCAAGCTCACAGTTTAATTGTGCTCCTCTGGCTCTCATGATGTCCTTTCCAACCACCTACTGCTCATTGGTCCCCTAAGTCACAGACAGATGTCCAGATACATCAAATTCCTTGCTGTTTACCAATTAGCTGTGCTTTTCTCACACCCTCTGATGCTCCAAATTCTTCTCTTCCAAAGCAGGTGAATTCCTACTGATTCTTCAAAGTATTGCTCAACTATCTTCTCTAGGAAGCCTTTCACAGATGTCAAACTCATGGAAATGCTTCTTTTTTTCCTTTTCTGTGTTTTCATCTCACTGGATATATAGCTCTCTGGTGGCAATTGTCAAATAAAATACTTCTTACTTTGTTTATTTGCATCATGTTTGGAAATTGGCCAGCAGGTCAGAGAGCAGGAATTGATCATCAAGCAGGGTTTAGAGGCAGTGATCATTCCCAACTATTCTGCCACTAGAAACTAAATAGTGTTATTACAAGGAGATTTGTTTGAGTCTTCATAGATATTTAAAAGGTGTTGATGGGTTCTGGTCTGGTGGTGTAGTGGTTGAGTTCACGCACTCCACTTCGGTGGCCTGGGGTTCATGCATTCGGATCCTAGGTGTGGACCTACCCACAGCTCATCAAGCCATGCTGTGGCCATGTCCCACATACAAAATAGAGGGAGATTGTCACAGATGTTAGCTCAGTGACAATCTTCCTCAAGCAAAAAGAGGAAGATTGGCAACAGATGTTAGCTCAGGGCCAATCTTCCTCACCAAAAAAATAATAATGAAAAATAAAAATATAAAAGGTGCCGATGGATAGAGATGGTAGATTTTCCTCTCCTGATCCCTAGTTATAACAGCCTTCTCTGTGCTCTCACTTCACCATTTTCACCAGTCAGCAATGAGGACAATGATTGAAACCATGCAATGAGTCTTGATGGCCCTCAGAAATGAAGCCCTGAAAAGATCTGGGCAAAAGAGGGGGAAAAGCACTAAATGTTTCCTACTGAAAATGTGCAGCCTAGAATTGGATCTAAGTACTTTATTGCCTTCATGGACTTTTCATGTTTTTAAATTTCCCTGTTCTAAGTTAATTGCCCGCCTCAGGGTGGCTGGTTAAAGGCGTATGTGTCCCTTTGAAGGAGAAGGCAAACTGTAGCTGAGAAGCTGTTAAAACAGACATCCAACAGAACACGACTACTGAGTATTTGCTAGTTTCTGATTACGGGGGATTAGCTATTGCAATAATATTGAATATGTGGACCCTAATCGGTGAGACCACAACATTAAGATTGTGAGGTGCTATTCATTCTTGCCAGATGTAAGAACAGATGAAATTGGGCTTATAATTGTCAAAACAGTGGGCATAATCACTGCTTCTCTAAATAGGTCTTACATAATGGATTTCCAATTCACGAAGACTCTGTTTTAACATGTATTGTGCTGTATTAACTATGTTAACTAAGGGTATCATATTTCATCAAGCCAATGTAAATGCAAAAATTTTAATTTAATTTTAACTTATTACTCATTGAGTGAGAGTGGCCATGCCCACTATGGGATATTTTAGGGCAATAAATGCTATTACTATGGGGAAATTAGGCAAGACAATAGATCTGATGATTAAAGTGAGGCATATCTGTTTTATGTTTGGTAATTCTCATAAGAGTATAGAAAGTATCTTGTTTAAATTTATTATGATTCCAAGGGATAATAGTAATATGAGCTGTAGTATTGATTAAGCCATGAAGGTATGCCAATCGGAGCATTTCAGCATAATTTAAATTTAATTCAGGACCTAGGTTGCATAGGATATATATTTCTAACTATCTAACTAGTCCACATTATTTTTATTTTTATCTGATTGTTTTCTTAAGGTTCTAGTTAGCGAAGAAACTGGTTTTGAGCATGTATGATGTTCTGATTACTCTCAAAGAAATTCAAACACCAAAGAACATGAACATATCTTTTAATAAATTTGCAATATGCTTGTGAAACTTAGATGCATATGTTGAACAGAAAAAGAATATTTACAAAGCAATGGTTGGTAAGTTCTAAAAAGTCACTACAAATTAAACATATGGGGAAGCCACTTAATTTCTTGATGTTCTCTTTTACACTGTGCTTTATTGTCTTTTTATTCTACTCAAAGTTGTAAAGATCTTCAAGAGGTCCTCAAGAAAATAGCCTGCATCAGAAACGTGTGTGTTTTCTCAATAATGATAATTCCATTACTTCTCTTATTTTATTTGTGTAGCATGTGATCATTAAAATCAAATTCTTGTTAGAATAACATCCTAGCATTCTTCATCCCAGGCTGCATCTTGCTCACAGGTGAAGAGATTCATGAAGAATTTTTCACCATACTTAGAGATACCTTGGAATATAACGTGTTACATTAATGACAGCTTCCAATAATTAACTGGAAGTCAACCCTTGAGTATCAACAGATATTCATGGACTTGTAGCAAATGCATTGAAAGGACTGTTACCATAATGAATAGTATGTATTAGAGTATAATTACCAAAGCAGGAGCCTGGACCTTGATGCTTTTTTAGTGAATAGGATGTTTTTATAATTTTGAATTATTCATCTCAAAGGCTCATTACCAATCACATTCTCTAGTGTAACAAAATTTATCCAAGTAAGAAATATGGTACTACTTAAAGTACAACTCTTAGAGTAGAAATAGCAGGATTTGTACTTTTCCCATTATTAACCAAATTTTCTCAGTGATAATTTGATAATCTCAGCAATAATAAAAATATTATTAACCAATATTTTTCTCAGTGATAATTTACTGTCTTCTCATGGGGTTGTAAAATGTTGACATTTTGTGTGGTCCTCAAAAGATGAGAGGATTCAGAATAATTGCAATAATCACTAGGGAAATTTTTTATGCTCCCATGTTGAACTAAAAAACAACTGGAGATGGGTCTATTGCCCTAAGGATCTCAGGAAAGTCATCAGGTGGACTAACAGATCTCTGGGCCGCTTGGTGACCCAGATAGTCAAAGTGATATTGAAACTCTGAAGTTAAGAGTCCCATAGTCTATGATAAACTTCCAAAATAGTGGAATAAGGGCCTGTGAAAAATTTGTGCCCATAAAAGCAATGAGAACAAAGGCAGGTACCGTCAAAATAAAATGTTTGAGGATTATGAAAATTAATAAATGCTTGCAAAAGTATGAGTAGTATTTATTGAAGAAAAAAGACTAAATTAAAGTAAAAACAGAAAATTTGTTGTGTTTTAACTTTCCCTATCCTAACAGTTTCTTTCTGGTTCTGCAGTAGCCTTAAAAAAGAGTAGCCTCAGAAATGTGGAAGTTGTAAAAATCAGCTGCCTCTTAGCCATTAAAGGGAATATCAGGATTCGAGTTTTTCAAAAATCCCATCCCCAAATTACTGTCCCCATGTGACTTGTCTGGCAGCTACCTGGAAATGCCCCATTCAAGGGCTTGTCATTATTTGCCATTACTCAGAGCTCACTCAGTGGAAAAAGGCTCATATCTAGAATTTGTAAAAAAAAAAAAAAAAAAAAAAGTGAAAATTGTTTAACATCATAGCCACCTGAAGTGGTAATATAAGTTGCGGCAAATAATAGGTTTGTCAAAAAGCTTAAAAGAAAGATCTGAAAAATCAGATCCAATAGGAAATTTGAAAAGCTCCAACATATTCCTTGCAATCTTAAAGGCCACATACGTGTGTTGGGATATGGACATTCCTGGGGAAAACTGAGAAAGCCCTAATCTCTCATTTCTGTCTGATTTGAAGTTCTGCACAAGCAGGAGGTTAAGGCTAAGACAGAGTTGTGAACTGCTGGGGCTCTGAAGACACGTCCCAGCATGGCACACAGCCACTTGAGAAATGCTGGGAGACTTTCTGGCTAAGTCAATTAAGGAATATTCTGTCCAGTTATTAGCTGACTATTAAGGATACTGATCAGAAGCTTATGTAACCACACATAGCGGGAAATGCATACTTTACATAATTAGTCCAAGGAACTCACTACACAAAAGATTAGCAAAAATAGAAACAACAGCAAATAGCAACAACAACCAACTCTGGAGGGGGAAGGGTATTATTTAAAATGTCCAGTTTCAAAGAAAATAAAAGACAGGTAAAGAAACAGGAAAGTATGGCCACAACACAGGGAAAAAAAAGAAGTCACTAGAAATAATGGCTGAGAAAGCCCAAGTGTCAGACTTTAAATGAGAAAAAGGCTTTAAATTGGCTATTATAAATATGTTTAAAGAACTGAAAAAAAATCATGTCTACATAATCAAAGAATCTGTGAGAACCAAGTCTCACAAAATAGACAATGACAATAAAGAAAAATGATTTTTAAAAGAAGCCAATAGAAATTTTGGATTTTAAAACTACAATAACTGAAATAAAAAATTCACCATAAGGAATCAACAGCAGATTTGATTTGGTATAAGAAAGAACAAAATTGAGGACAAGTCAATTGAGATTTTCTACTTTGAGGAACAGAGAGATTTCAAAACCAAAGAAAAGAAATGAAAATAGCCTCAAATACCTATGCAACAACATCAAGTGTACCAATATAGTCAGTGAGAGTCCCAGAAGGAGAGGAGACACCGTGGGGAAAAAAGAACAGTTGAAGAAATAATGGACAAAAACTTCCCAAATCTGATAAAAACATTAGTCTACATCTTCAAGAAATTTAACAAACTGCAAGTAGCATAAACTCAAGGAGCTCTACACGTAGATATGTTATAAACAAACTGTGAAAAACCAAAGACAGAGGGAGAATCTCAAAAGCAAGTGACAAAAGAAAAACAGATAAATTGGACTTCACTAAACTTAAAAAGCTTTGTGATTCAAAGGATAGTGAAAAATCAACTCATAGAATGGGAGAAAATATTTATAATCTTATGTTTGATAAGGGATTATATTCATAATATGTAGAAAAGTCTTGTAACTCAAAATTAAAAACACATATAATCAAATTTAAAAAATGGGAAAATAGTTGAAGAGTCATTTCTCCAAAGATAAACAAGTAGTCAATAAGTACATGAAAAGATTTTCAACATCATTACTCATTAAGGAAATACAAATGAAAACTATAAGATACCATTTGACTTCCACTAGGATGGTTAAAATTAAAAATACCTACAATAACAAGTGTTGACAAGGATATGAACAAATTAAAACCCTCATACATTGCTGGTGGGATTGTAAAATAGTGCAACCACTTTGGAAAACAATTTGACGGTACCTCAAAATGCTATATACGGAGTTTCCATTTAACTTAGCAATTCTGCTCCTGGGTATATTACCAAATTGATTAAAAATATATTTTCATACAAACACTTGTGCACAAAAATTCGTAACAGAATTACTCATAATAGCAAAAAAAGGATAAACAACCCAAATGTCCACCAACTGATGAATGCCTAAACAAAATATGGTGTATCTATATAATGGAATATTATTTGGCAATAAAAAGGAATGAAGTACTGATATATGCTGCAAGACAGATGTACCTTGAACACGTGAAAATAATCAGTTACAAAAGACTTCATATTTTCTGATTCCATGTATACAAAATGTCCATAAAAGACAAATGGACAGAGACAGAATGTAGATTATTGCCTGCTAGAGGTTAGGGGAAGGGGTAAATGGGGAATTTCTTTACTGGGTGTGACATTTCTTTCTTGGAATAAGGAAAATGTTATAAAACTAGATCGTAGTGATGATTGCGTAACTCTGTGAATTGAATATAATAAAAATGACTGAAAGTGCACTTTAAAATGATGAATTCTATGGTATGTGAATTATATCTCTAAAACTGTTTTAAAAAATAAGAGAATTCAGTGGAGCATTCATTGGGCTTGGCTAGGAATTTTTTCATCTTTCTTATGCTACAGAAATAATTTATGTTGAAAAAGTTAGGGAAGCATAAGTAGCATAAGATGTTGTCAAGACAAAAATAAAAGAATGTTCTTGATGGGACTCCAAATAGTCACCCTTGGCTCACTGAAAGGGCTGCCCAGTGACTCTGCTGTGTAGATCTGCTCTTTTCTACCCTTTCCATGAAATTTACAGGATTTTAGACTCTCATTTGGGGGAACATCTATTCTTTATGCTGAGTATATCAACTGGCTCCTATTGATGTTTCTTACATATATAATAAAAAGGAAATTTATTGCTCTCCTATTAAACATTTTAATGTTTCCTAAAAAATTATTTGCACATTCGACCTCAAATCGTAAACAACTGTTTTTTGATAAGATTCTTTTTTTCTCAGCATGAAAAAGAAAAGCAGGAGTACATTTTTAGTTTGTAAAATGTGCAGATTACAAGTTAGTCTCCAGAGATGGGCACAATTTCATGATATCGTGCAATAAGGGAAAATATGCAGAAAATATTCTTTTTTAATAATAATTGTAAGTTCTATAATAGAGATAGATGGTGAAACTTACCTGGAGGTTATACTTTCAAATGGCCTGATTAGAAGCAGTTATGAAAGGACTTTTAAATTGTGGCTGCATTTGGAATTCATTTGCTAAGTCAATTTCCATCATAATAGGATCCTAGAAGTGAGTGCAGGGGTGAAAAGGACCCATTACAGAGAGGTCACCTGATCTAGCCCTAGTGACAATACTGTATTGTTCCTTTCAGCGCTATCTTCAGAGCTTTGTCCAGTCTCATTTGAAATAGTCTCACATTTCACCTTCCCCATTATTTTTCACTTGAATACCTATTTCCTAATGTCAGTAATGACTAGTCTGCCAACACATTCATCTTCCTTTAAAGATGGAAATAAAAGAGTCCCTTTAGTACGCTGGATAAAGAACAGAATTGGCTCATAGTTTGTAGGTGATAAGAAGTGGATAGTTGAAGTTATACAACTATTTCTGGGGCCTCAACTCCCAAGACAAGCATTATCTCAAGGGCATAAAGAAAAGAAAGTGAAGATTAAGGAAAATAGTGTGTTGTTTGGGCTATTTAGATGGGGCTGAAGATAGCTTGGAATTATAAACATCTGCATCTCCCATCTGATTTTCAGGTGCAAAAATGTAGAGAAAACCATTTTTCCTTGAGAGGAGATTGGACTAATATTTGCCATGTTTTAAACCATGACTTCAAGATATGATATCAGCTACTACTGGGATTCAGTTATAAATCTTATCAAAATTTTCCAGCTTTATTCAATAGTAATTGTATCATAGTGAAATCAAAGCTTGGAAAATGTCGACGAAAATAATCCATAAACAATCTATAAATGAAAATTTGGGTGAGTTTATTCTGAGCTGAAATCTGAGGACCATGGCCTGGGGCCTTTTTTCCTGAAGGAAGAAAGGGCACCAAAGAAGTGAGGTATACAGAGTGGTTATATACCCCCATACAGGACGTTTCACATATGATTGAAATGTCCCTCCCACAATAGTCACAAGATTGCCCTGTTGGCAAAGCGCTTGATGGACACAGCAGGTAGTGGGTCTCCTATCTCGGAGGGCATAGCAGGAGGCAAGCCTATTGTCTCGGCCTGGGTGGTGACAGGTGATCACAGCAATCAGTTCCTAGCCTAAGGAAAGATGCTTAATCCCTAAGGAAATGCCAACGTTGGGAGGGGGAGGGAAGTTGCACCTTTATCTCAAGGGCCTTTGTTCTTGCCATAGGGAATGTCTACAGCAGATATACAATGCATGCTGAACGGCCTCAGTCAGGCCCTTTTGGAAAGACAAGGTCAGGCTGAATTAGGTTTATACCAAATGGCTTCCTCATTTTCTCCAATATATCCTATTGCTTGCCATTTTTATTTTTAAAAATATGCAGTAAAATATCAAAGCCTAATACAATATCTTCCATTATTCTCCATAAAGGTGAGCTATGATCAATGTATCTGTTGTGATTATTATTTTTTATGTCATTTGGTAGTTGCTTCTGCCAGCTCCTGAGAAAGCTCCTAGGTTCCATGGATATGTTCTGATTTCACACTATCGTTTTCTCACAACTCAGGTGAATACCACCATCTCCACACAGTGATAGATCCCTGATAACCACAGCATGGTAGCAGACACACAGAAAAGCATGGTACAGAGAGGCGAGGAGAAAGATCTGGGCACAAGCATCAGAAATCACTGAGTCCTTCTTCACTAATATTTTAGATGACATCTTCCATGGGCAGGACTTCCTATACTCTAATATTCTAAGTAGTATAAATCATTTAGATAAAGCAAATCCTGTATGAATCAATATTACAGTTTAAAGGAGAGAGTTAGAAATATACAGATGACATGTATGGTGGATCAAATTGGATACTTTAATACTTCTACGAAAAATAAAATAAAGTAGATTTCCAAGAAAAGGAAGAGAAAGTTGATATGCAGGATGAAAACCAGTGAGGGCTAGCCCTGGTGGCCTAGTGGTTAAGTTTGGCCCATTCTGCTTCAGCAGCCCAGGGTTCACTTCCCAGGCACAGACCTGTACCACTCATCTGTCAGTGGCCATGCTGTGGTGGCAGCTCACGTATAAAAAAAGAGGAAGATTGGCACAGATGCTAGCTCAGGGTGAATCTTCCTCAGCAAAAACAAAAAACAGTGAGGGGTGTCAGGCATTGTGAATTCAACATCACAAGTTTTTGGACCTAAAAGCTATTGTATTTGGCAGCATGCCAGATACATATCTTTCCCAAGAAATTAAAAGCTCCTTGATGGCAGGGATTATGTCACTTACATTTGTATCACAGAACCAAACACAGTGATTAGCATACAGGAAGCAGTCAATGAAGATTAGTTGAGTGCACAATAGATAGTATTCTAAATGGTAAATAAATCACACACAAACACATAAACATAATGTATTTCAGAATATCAAAGACTGATTCCTCTCTTCAGTGAGATCATCATAGATAATAAAATATAGTGAAGATATTTGTTTATTACTGCCTTCGTTCTCTTCTGCTTACAGTTATTGGAGAAATAATATCTATACTCTAATGCTCATTGAACTCAGGCAAAAAATTATTAAGTTTCGAAGACTGAGTGGCTAAATGATTTAAATCAAAGGAAAGGGAAAAACGAGACAGGAGTGAATAAAGATACGTTAGGATTTAGAATCATATCCTCCAAACAAGCCAGGCAGGCTCCTATTGTGCCTATGTATAAAGAGTTCTAACACTTACTTGGGGAACTGAAATGACTCTTGAAACATAACGAGATAAAATAAAATATTCACCCCAAGGAGATAGTGTAAATGGTTGGAAGGCCCATTCAGACAAATAAGGTAGGATTTGAGGCTTCCAGGAAGCATGCTCAGGTAAGAGCAGGTGTTCCTAAACTACCTTTTCCAGGAGTTATGTGTGTGGAGGGAGTAGTGGGGGATCTGAAGAAAGAATAAGACAGAGACAGGACAACCGTGGGGATACAGATAACAGAGACAACTGGACAGACACTTTAGGGCACTATCCTTGATATACGTCAACTCTATTTCTGAATCAATCTGCCCAAGACTCAAATTCCCAGGAGAGAGTCAGGAAATCTCAGATGGCTTTTGCTTTTGTTTTGGTTTTCAAATATACAAAATTGCTTTATTTTTCTTGACAATTTAAAAATATGTAATCATTTAAACTGAATACACATTGAGTTAGTGTTTTATTTCCTTTCTATACAAGTCATATTATAAAGAACTTCTCCACTCAGTTAAAACCTGATGAATACCATCAACTTTTCCTGGCTTATTTTTCTGAACAGAATTAGTACCTAAACAAACTGTTAGGTAACAAACTGTAGATAACAATTCTGTTATCTTTTTTTAAATGCTTAGAAAAATTACAATATGCCAGTTCACATAAAGCCCTTCAAAATCTGATGTCACAGGGTGTAGATGTTAAGGGTGAAGCATGACTCTGCTCTTCTTAACAAGATCCTCGTGGAAAAGGATTCAGTACTAAGAGTTACGTAAACAGAAGAAACCACCACAATTTTTAGTACCAGAACTGTTACCAGCTTGCATTATGTTTAGCTGTCACATTTTAAAGTGGTTTGAATTTCAGCACAGATAGCATGGCACAGAATTTTAAATTTAATGATTATATCAGGTAAGTGACGGTAGTTAAAAATTATATTCCTGGGGCCAGCCAGGTGGCATATTCATTATGTTAGTGTGCTCCACTGTGGGAGCCCAGGGTTCACAGGTTTGAATCCTGGGCACAGATCTAGCACTGCTTGATAAGCCATGCTGTGGTGGCATCCCATATAAAATAGAGGAAGATTGGCACAGATGTTAGCTCAGGGCCAATCTTCCTCACACACACACACACACAAATTATATCCCTAAAATTTAGGGACCTGATGTATTGCTTAATTTAAAGTGTGACTTTATTTACAGTGTGACAAGTCTCATGGCTAGGGGAGGGCAGGGTAGTCGAGCCAAGACACACAGAGTGTATGAGAGCTGCTCCTCAGAAGGAAATTTTTAACACTCTTTAGCAATAGATGGAGGAAGGGATGCAGTGCAGACAAAACATCCAATATCCGCTACGTATAATTGCAGCAGGAAAATAATACCTGCAAATATTTATACAACAACATTCACATGTAAAAAGCACTTCGGGCCAGCCCAGTGGCACAGTGGTTAAGTTCTCATGTTCTGCTTTGGCGGCTCGGTGTTCGCCAGTTCGAATACTGGGTGCGGCACCACTTGGCAAGCCATGCTATGGTAGGGATGCCACATATCAAGTAGGGGAAGATGGGCATGGATGTTAGCTCAGGGCCAGTCTTCCTCAGTGAAAAGAAGAGGATTGGCAGCAGATGTTAGCGCAGGGCTAATCTTCCTCAAAAAAAAAAAAAAAGACATTTAGGTATAAGGAGCTTAAAGGCAGATCCAAAGGTACACAGCAATGTAGCAGCAGAAACAAAATTTGAACCTGTGCTATCTGGCTCCAGAATCTCCACTCTTAACCTCTACTCCAACATGCTTCTCAAAAGCGTGCTCTCTGTGAAACAGAGCAGCCAGTCTCGAGCTAAGAAACATGATATAGAGGAAGAAAGGAAAAATATAAAACTGTTAAACTGTTCCATTATACCACTTTATTGCATTTATTGAAAGAGTTTTTGAACTCTCATTTTAAGAATCAGGATCCAATTTATGGTCTCAATTTCACTAAAGCTTGGAAGATTAAAAAACTCACTCCCACACATGAAAGTTAAGTTCTTAACTATTAAGCATGTGCAATTGAGGTTGGGAGCCTGAGCTTTTCAAAAGTCCACTATCTGCTTCAAAATTCAGGGCCTTCAGTGCCTAAATGTTATCAAAAGATTCCTTTTGTTACATATTCAAAGATCAAAACTCCTTCCCTGAAGCAAGTGAGGTCACTAACGCCGTGTCATTTCGGGTCTCTCATCACAATACTGAATAGAGTCCCATAATTGGCAGCTTAGCCAAGCCTAACAGGCATTAGCAGGGAGGGTACAATTAGATACCAGTCTTAACTCTTGCTTGCAAGCCCACACTGGAAAGGATTTATAGTCTCGGAAGGAACAAAGAAAAAGTAGCCTCTAAAAACAGTGTTCACAGAGGAAGAGCTGTCAATACCCTTTGGAGACGGCAGAGACACAGGGTTCTCCCCACCCGGGACCTACGCTGCCCAAAAAAGCAGATGATGTCAAATAAGGGCTTTTACTGGATTTGACTCCAAACCAAGCAAATATACGATAGCAGAGCTTATGAAAAACTGATTTGCAACTATGCTTAAACATTAAGCACATCAATAATCTCTTCACTCTTAATTCGCTAGCAATGAAATTTTGTTATAATAATGGGACCTGTGTTTTAAACAATTTATCCCCAAATGTGAGGCTTTAAATGAAATCAAGTGTCCCTCTACACATACAGCACCGTATGCTGATGCCAAAGCTTAATATGAACTCATAATGGCTCTGCTCTTTTCCTCAAGGACTGTTCACCATCATGGCCTTTATGACCATTACATTCTTCTGTTATGATATTCATATTAATGGGCAAAGACTATAGTGGAGACTTAGGAGATCCACACTTAGATAAAGCATTAGAGAGCCATCTGTGGCAAGACACCTTCTTAAGGTAAAACTGCTTATCCATACCCACTCATGGGCTGCCTGGAGGACAGAGTCAGTGAATGCCAATGCAGAGAGCTCTGAAAGGGAATCGCAACGGGGAAGGGACAATGGAAGGAGAGGGGTATTGTAATGAAAATGTAATTATAGTACCACTTTAGAGTAACATTATCTGGTTCAATTAAACAGAGAGAAAGATTACAAACTACTGTGGATTATTTCTCTATACGTTATTATTTCCCTCATAGACAAACTTCTTTAGGGTGGGAATCAAGAACAGACCTAGCTTACAAAGGAGATGGAAGATGGCGTACGCAGATGAAATGTTTCACTGAGCCGACAAATATCAGGGGCACCACCCAGCTGCAGATATTTTCAATTCATTGTTCACAGGCAAAAGCTGTCATTATATTCTCCACATGCCAAATTTCCTGCAGATCTTCCAGACTAGTCACTAGAAGCTTTTGGCAAG
This sequence comes from Equus przewalskii, assembly GCF_037783145.1. NCBI lineage: Eukaryota > Metazoa > Chordata > Mammalia > Perissodactyla > Equidae > Equus > Equus przewalskii. Next base: position 22,294,255 of record NC_091831.1, on the reverse strand, counting down.
AGGCTCCAGTAGGTCTCAATTTTGAGAAGGCCAGAGAAAGGAAGAGAAGACTTTCTCAAAATAGTTCATTTCTGTGGTGGTGGTGATTTGATATTTCCACCTTCAGGATCCGGAGTTTACTTCCCTACCCTTTGACTGTGGGCCAGACTTAGTAACTTTCTTCTAACAAATAGAGCATGTAAAGGGAAAAATAGTAACTTTACAGTGAGCTACCCAGCAGACACCATCATAGCCAAGTGACAGAGGTTAACGTCACCAGGATTAAGTCATGCGTCTATTATGTATTATGTATTCTCTAATACGATATGATGAGTAGGGCACTTCACTTCTGTGGCATTCTTCCCTCACTTCCATAACGTCAGTCTAATCATGAGCAAATATCAGACAAACCAAATTTGAGGGACACTCTACAAAATACCTGTCTTCAACAATGCTAAGACCCTGAAAGACAGGAAAAGACAGAGAAACTGTCACAGACTAAGAAGACATGAGAACTAAGTGCATTGGAATATCCTAGTTTGGATTCCGGAAAAAAAGAAAAGCCTCATTAGAAAAACTGGAGAAATCTGAATAGAGTTTTTAGCTTAGTTAATAGTATTATGCCAGTGTCAATGTCTTGGTTTTGGTAAATAAACCATGGCTAGGTAAAATGTTAACAAAAGGGGTAGCTGGGTGAAGGATTTAAGGGACCTCTGTACTATCTTGGCAACTTTTCCAGGCATTTAAAAATATTCCAAAATAAAATGTTAAAAGTATTTTAATGCCAGAAAGTAAAAAAGTGATCATGAAACAAAAGGGTAGGGACACATCAAAGGACTATACATGCCTACCTGAAAGAGCATCCCATGGGCACAGCTGGAACGATATGAGCACCAAATATATAATGTAGTACAGAGTATAACCCAAAGTGTCAACTAAACATCTATGAATCCATATTGATATAAACAAACAATTAAATAATAAGTGAATGGGAGAAAAGAGGCAAATTTCCCATGCAGAAGACTTCTCAATAATTTATATAGATACTTTTCTCTCTAATAGGGGATGCTGAACTCCCAACCCATGCTAGGGTTGAGGAGGGAGGCACAAAGAGTAGAGTGTGAAAAGGGGAGTGATGACTTTAGAGTTGGGAAACCTGGCAACACTTGCCTCAGCCAAGTGACCAAGGTCAGCATCATCAGTGATAAGTCATGTTGATAACATGTATTCTTGATATGATGTTGTAAGAATGACACTCCACCTCTAAGATCTTTCTTCCAGAAACCCATAACCCTGGTTAAATCATGAGAAAAACATCAGGTGAAGCCAAATGGAGGGGCATTCTACAAAACACTTGACAAGTACTTCTGAATACTGCCAAGTTTATCAAAACGGGAAGTCTGAGAAACTGTCACAGTCAGCAGGAGCCTAAAGAGACAGGAAAAGTAACTATAATGTATATTCTAGATGAGATCTTGGAACAAAGAATGTATAATAGGAAACAACTAGTGTAATTCGAATAAAGTCTGTTTCTCAGTCATGATAAACATACCATAAAAAGTAAGATGCTAACAATCAAAGAAACATATTGAGGGGTATAAAGGAACTCTGTACTATCTTCGTACATTTTCTGTAAATCCAAAACTATTCTAAAATTAAAAGTTTATTTTTAAGATTTAAAAGTAAAAAAAAAAAATTTAGAAACATTAAATATTTGGATGGATTCTCCTTAAACATCTTCACGTTGGCATCATGCTGCCTCCTGTCATGTCCCCAGGAATAGTCATAGGTTCCTTCTCTCTAGAAAAGATTCATCTTACTATGTAATTACTCTCATTTAGTTTTATTTACATCTAACCCTCACAGTACCCTCCCTTCCTTGCTCTTTCTCTTTTTCAAATTTCTCACCAAATTGATGAGATGCTGCTATCCATAAAATAGGCAAGACTATAGTTATGAAATGTATAATAGTCTTATTTTATATTTGATGCAAACTGGAATATGGTGAAAAGATATACAAACCAAACTTGAGAGTCAAACAAGTTGCTTAGTTTCTTTCAGCTTCTTCATCTGCAAATTGGGAGTAATCACATCTACTATCCAATTTTGAGAATTAAATAGAAAGTGTATGAAAAGTCCTGGTGTAGCATCTGGAGCAGAATAGGTCCTCGAACAAATTAATTTCAGTGTCTAACATGCATCACGCAATGACTACATTCCAAGCCACATGCTAAGTGACTCACGTGCATTGTCTTCTCTGGTCAGCAGAACAAACTTGTGGGTGGAAACGAATGTTATTCTCAGTATTCAGTAAGGAAACCAAGATTCTCAGAGTTACCTTGCCTTAAGGTCACAAAGCAGGAAAACAGCAGAACTAGTGACTCCAGGAGTGGACATGTAATCACAATTCTGTATTGTGCTCCATAAACTGTTACCACCCCTCTGGCTTTGTGCATCATTTTGTTTCCTCCCTCTCCTAGTCACTTCCCTCCCCATCAGCTGTCAATTTCTAGCTACAGCAACGCCTGGAGAGAAAGCCTTGTTCTAATGAGAGTCATTGGCATCTCCATTTAGACTCAAGAAGAGAAAATTACTGATTTCTGAATTCATAGCACATGATTCCTCCAAATCTGAAGAGGTCCTGGCCAGAAAAAGGCCAGGTGAGGTATACCAAACACTCGCGAAAGCATACCACATCTAAATTTCTATATACTTTTACAGCATTTTACTAGGTATACAAATGATTATTGCTTATTGCAAATTGCAAATAATTTAAACAATATAAAAATGTTAAAGACAAATGTATAAAAATAATATCGTCTGTATTCTCAAGGGTGAGTTCTCCCTGGAGCATGTCAGACAAGTTAGATGAAAAACAAGCGTCAAGGAAATTTCCGTTTTGAGGAATACAATACTTGTTGGGCTCAAGCTGAGATTTGGGATTAGTGATCTAATTTGAGTCTGTGTGAAAAAAATCCAGCCATGAATTTTGATACACTGGAATTTTTCTTGATTATCCAAAAGCTACCATTTTCTTTGGATATATACCTAGAAGTGGTATTGCTAAGTCATCTGGTAGTTCTATTTTTAATTTCCTGAGGAATCTTCATGCTGTTTTCCACAGTGATTGTACCAGTTTACATTCCCACCAAGAGTCTGCGAAGGTTCCCTTTTCTCCACATCCTCACTAGTATTTGTTCTCTTGTCATTTTGATAATAGCCATCCTCGCAAGTGCGAGATGGTATCTCATGGTGGTTTTGATTTGCATCTCCCTGGTGATTAATGATGTTGACCACCTTTTCTTGTACCTGGTGGCCATTTGTATGTCTTCTTTTGAGAAATGACTGTTTAGGTCCATTGCCCATTTTTTAATTGCATTATTTGCTTTCTGGCTATTGAGTGATATAAGTTCCTTGTAAGTTTTAGATGTTAACACCTTATTGGATATATGGTTTGCAAATATTTTCTCCAGTTCCACAAGTTCCACTTTTATTTTGTTGATGGTTTCTTTTGCTATGCAGAAGATTTACTTCAATGTAGTCCTACTTTTTAATTTTTCTTTTGTTGCCATTGCTTTGGATTGCAAATCCAAAAAATCATTGCCATGACCAATGTCAAGGAGATTACCCTCGTATGTTTTCTTCTAGGAGTTTCACAGTTTCAGGTCTTACATTTAAGTCTTTAATACATTTTGAGTTGATTTTTGTTTATGCTGTAACATAGGGATCCAGTTTCATTCCTTTGAATGTGACTGTTCAGTTTTCCTAGCACCATTTGTTGGAGAGAATATCGTTTCCCCACTGTATATTTTTGGCTCCTTTGTTGAAAATTAATTGACCGTATATGCATGTGTTTATTTCTGGCTCTCTATTCTGTTCCACTGATCAAAGTGCATGTTTTTATGCCAATACCATACTGTTTGTTTTGATTACTATAGCTTTGTAATATAGTTTGAAATCACGAAGTGTGATGCCTCCAGATTTGTTCTTCTTTCTCAAGATTGCTTTGGCTATTCCTGGTCTTTTGTGGTTTCATTCTAATTTTAGGATGGTTTTTTCTATTTCTATTAAAAATACCATTGGAATTTTGATAGGAATTTTACTGAATCTGCAGATAGTTTTGTGTAGTATGACATTTTAAAGAAATTATTCTTCTAACCTGTGAACACAGAATGTCTTTCCAATTATTTGTGTCTTCTTCAATTTCTTTCATTAAAGATTTATATTTTTCAGTATACAGATCTTTCACCTCCTTGGTTAAACTTGTTCCTAAGTATTTTTTAAGCTATTATCAGTGGGATTATTTGCTTAAATTCTTTTTCACATAGCTTATTGCTACTATATAGAAATTCAACTGATTTCTATGTGTTGATTTTGTATCCTGCAACTTTATTGAAATTTTTTACTATTTCTAACAGGTTTTTGGTGGAGTCTTTAGGGTTTTCTATGTATAAGATCATGTCATCTGCAAAAAGAGTCAATTTTACTTCTTCCTTTCCAATTTTGATGACTTTTATTTCTTTTTCTTGTTTAATTGCTCTGGCTAGGATTTTTATACTAGGTTAAATAGAGTGGGAATCCTTGTCTTGTTCCTGATCTCAGAGGAAAAGCTTCCAGCTTCTCCCCATTGAGTATGATGTTAACTGTGCATTTATTATATATGGATTTTATTATGTTGAGGCATATTCCATCTATGCATAATTTGTTGGGAGTTTTTATTATGAAAAGGTGTTAAATTTTGTCAAATGCTTTTTCTGCACCAATTAGAGGATCATATGATCATGGTGGATGATCCTCTTAATTCACTGTGGAATTTAGTTTGCTAATATTTTGTTGAGGAATTTTGCATATATATTCATCAGGAATATTGGCCTATAATTTTTTTTTCTCATAGTGTCTTCATCTAGTATTGCCATCAAAGTAACGCTGGCCTTGTAAGTGTTCCCAGCTCTCCAATTTTTTTGGAAGAGTTTGAAAAGAATTGATATTTTTTTCGTTTTCAACAAAATGTTTGGTAGAATTTACCAGCTAAGTCATCTGGTCCTAGATTTTCTTTGTGGAGGCTCCCTTCTGATTGTAAGGTGCTGTGCTGGGAGTGGGGTTTAGGGTAAGAGTATGTCTCAGCCTTTCTTACCCATTTCAATGTGGGCATTTTTCTCAGTCACCTGTTATATGAGTCACTCAACTAGTTTCTGGATTTCTCTGAGAGGGAATTGATACGTGTGTAGCTGTATATTCATTGTGTCTGTAGGAGGAGAGAAATCCAGAATCTTCTTAGGATGCCATCTTGATTATGTCCTCAAAATTATTTCTTCAGAGCTCAATTTCCTTAGCAAATCTCCTAATCAGGAAAATTTATGTTGTTTCCAATTTTCTGGTACAGTGAACTATAATAAGTAAAATACCGTTGCTTAGTTAATTATCCCCTGAGGAACAAAGATTAATCAGCTTTTGTCTAAGGGGAAAAATTGTTTGCTTGGAAAGCACTGGACTATGAATCAGGAAGTTACAGGCTAGAGCGAGCTTTAGTTTCTTTCACTCCTCTTTTCTAATGCATGTTAGAAAATAGAGATGAGAAAGATGTCTAAGAAATTTCTAAGCTTTAAACTCCAAACTAAACAAACGAAAGCATTCTGATGCACTGATAAATTAAAAGCCAGCCATATTTGGTTTTATTAGGTATGTTGAAGGAAATTGTAATTTTGTTTTTTATCCATTGATTTACTCAATCATTTATATTTTGTTTAGGCTAGTATCAATTTCACTTGGATTCTTGAGTACATATAAAATTAATAGGAGGGTCCAGGCAGATGCTGGAAGCTATCCTGAAATTAACAATAAATTTGGGTATTTGAGAGGTGATGGTACATTGCATCAAACTAATGCTTTATTCCAAAACATGAAAGCAAATATTACATTTCATTAGAGGCAAATGTCCATACATTTGAGCCAAAACATAACTATATACTGAATGTATGACCTAGCTCAGGTTATCTAAATTCTCTTACCCTCAGTATGCTCATCTAAATCATGAGGAAAATCGCAATATATATTTTGTAGTTAATTGCACATAAAAACTCGATCACAGGTTTTGCCATATGCCTTTAAAACCACAAACTACTTCTAAACTTAGATTTTGTCAGGTTTTCGGTAATATGATAGTTTTTTAAGACATAAAAATATGAATTTCCTATGTTTATTATAAATAATAAAATAAGAGCATTAACCTTAATATAGACCTTTTACAGACAGTTGAAGTGTGGAAAAGGATTTGGGAGGGGACTTCATTTGTTTTCATAGCATCTTGATGAAACACAAATGGGTGGGGTTATTCTTTCCTCCATTTTCAAGATAAGAAAACTAAGGGACAGGGATGAAGAAACTGAGCCAAGATTGTGTAGCAAGCCAGTGTCGGAGCCTTCAATTGAACCCAAGTTTCCAGTCCCTACTCCTGGACATTAGCTGCCAGTATGAAGCATTAGAGAAATCTCAAAGTCAATAATATTGAGTTGCTATAGAAGAGGTACAAATTATTATAGCATCAAATGCTATTTTATCTTATAAAATTTCAAAACTATTTATTTTATTTTATTGTTCAGTATTAATGCCTAGGGTTGGCCATGGATCTTGAGAATAGGCCTTTGGTAATATGCATTAAAAACCTAAAAGAAAAACCATGCCATTTATCCCATTATTTCTATAACCTGGAATTTATCCTGAAGAAAGATTACAAATATAATAAATATTTATGAACATGGAATGCTTATAACAGAGAAAAAACTGGACCAATGGGGCATTGGCAAAATAAATTACAGTATGTGAAAATGATACACAGTGCTTAAAAATCAAGATCTAAAATAATATTTAATAACATAAAAGTATGCATGAAGTGTGAAGTGAGAAACCAGTTTACAGAAAAGTAGGCACTGTGGAACATGAATGTTATAAAATCCAGTACTAGGGGCCGGCCCAAAGTTTGTACACTCTGCTTTTGCTGCCCAGGATTTGCTGGGTCGGATCCTGGGAGCGGACCTACACAGCACTCATCAAGCCATGCTGTGGCAGCATCCCAGAAGAATTGGAAGGACTTACAACTACACTATACAACTATGTACTGGGGATTTGGGGAGAAAAAAACAAAAAGAGGAAAATTGGCAACAGATGTTAGCTTAGGGACAATCTTCCTCACAAAAAAAAAGCATAAAATATAGTTCCAAATAAAACACACATGCATATGCATAGGAAAAACAATGGAAGGGTCTAACAGAAAAAAAGACTATTGAGGATTTTCTTCAGTTACATATATGGGCTTACATATATTTTCTTCTTTCTTCCTTCTATATTTTCTACATTTTTACAATAAATCCTTGATTTTGCATATAGATAGAAAAATCAGTAAGGATATGTCCCAAATCCTGTTTTCACAAATGGAGATAGTTCCTGGTGTCCTAAATCTATTCTGAAAAAATTACTGCATAGTCAGGTGCTTCATATCAGTATCCAAATTCAAGACATGGTTTCCTAACACTGATTGACCCTAAAAGAAGTTACCCATCTTTGCCATCTTTTCCAGCCACAGATCCTCACATTAATATAGCTGCTCCTTCAAAGATTTCCTTCTGTGCAGCAATGGCATCAAGCTGAAAGACTGAGACAAGAGAGATTCCTGAAGCATGTAATTTACATCCCAAAGTCAGCAGAGGTTTCAACAGATCTTCAGCTCCCTAGAAGACCCCTAATTCCTGTGCTGAGTACAACTCTTATTCAGGATCCCAAACTTGGCCGTTGTGATCTCATCTTCATCTGCTGATTGAACATGCCCACCGTCCACCCTAGACTTTAACCGAAAGTGAAGCTAGCTGGACATCAGTTCATGACACACCTAATTATGGTTTGTCATCTTTCTTATGGCTTTTATCTCTATAATATCTTCATCAGGAACAAGAGGCAGAGTAGGGGCACAAACAGGTCAATATGAGTTGGCTCCTCAGATAAATGTGCTTGGACTCGACTGGGTTCTGTGGTCCTAAGAATGCAATTTTTCGGTGGCGTTATTATTGTGTCTGTTTCCCCATAAGAGTTTAACGAGCTATATAATTTTTCCTAAATATAATACCTCAATTGATTATGTTACTAACTAACCATGAGATTTGTCCCTTCTCAGTACAATAATTCCATTACTGCCTAAAATCTTCTATTAAAATAATTTTGTCTGAGGAAGAGCAGAGTTCTCAATCACTCTCCCTACATTCATTCCACATTTCTGTATTTTACCATCTCCCTCTACTGTACAAAATAGCAGACAACCAAGAGCATGTTGAAATATGAATTCCTTGGCAGCTATTCCCCCAATGGCCACCCTAAATACGTTCCATCCCTCCCCATCATAACACTACTAGTTCTCAGCTATTGGCAGGACTCTTGAAAGGAGTTATGGCTTGACACATCTTGAAGAATTTTAAGTTTAGTGAAAACTGAAAATGACCAGCCTGATGAGAAATCTGGACCCGTTTTCATGTGACAATTCATTAGTGGGATTTTTCAAGGTACTTTTAGGAAAAAACAAATCTAGCTATTAATTTTAGATAGTATCAATAGCTGATGGTTTATAGGAAGATTTTTTGAGTCAAAGTGAAATGTTAAAACAGTTAAATAAATTATTATCCCACACAACAAACAGATCTGTTCAGGCACATGACAAATTTGAGACCCATTAAAAGTTGAGGGAAACAAATATTGACTGGCTTTAAGAAGAAAATTTCTTAAACTCAGAAATTTCAAAAACTGAAAATCTATCATTCCGTCTGTAGAAAATTTCTGTCAGAGGCAGGAAACACATCCTCCAGGAGGAGTGTCAGAAATATTTTTATCTTGGACAGGTTGTTGAATGTCATGGACTCGATGGCCCATTCCAAATTTTCAATGAAAGCTTACCCTTCTTCCTTTCATGAAAACAAAGTATGTTGGAGCCAAATGAAAAAAGAATCCATAGGAGACCAATCTTTTGTATTCCTACAGACTTGGGTGTCGGAAATGGCCCTCTCAAGAGGGGAAACATCTTTAACCTGCGCATGCATCAGGGATCCTGGATGCAGGAGACTCTGGTACTGGACTCCGGTCTAGAGGATTTGGAGTCAGAAGACTGAATTCATTGTCCGTTGGAGAGCTGAATGACATTATAATAAATCACTTTACCTCCCTGACTTCAGCTTCCTTAACATGGTTCTCAGAATAATAGGATCTTCCTGGCTTTCTTCCCAGGATAATAGTTAAACACTTTTAAAACCGTGAAATAATATAAAAATGCAAAAAAGTTATTACAAGACTTTTCTGAAAATGAAGTTGAAAGAACATTTGATTTGTGGCTATTACTAAATTCATTTACAAAGACTCTCATCTCCCAAAAAGCAAAAAGATCAATTTATATCCCAAATAATTGACATGTAGTTTATAAAATCATAATATGCTCGACTCATAGTATACTATACCTGCAGTTAATAGAGAACATATTTGTTTTTACATAACAAATACTCAATGAAAAAGCCTACCTTCATTATCTTCTTTGATATTTGTTGGCTTGCATCCTGAAGTTTTCCTTAAAACACCTGCAAAAATAATAAACCAATTACGAAGCCGTCTGGAAGAGATTGAAGAGAAAATACTATTTTTTAAATCTCTTCCCTAAAAAACTGGCACTGTAATAGATGGCATGTCAGGACAATGATATTAACAAAACTATTCTCATAGAGGAAAAGGGGTAAGATTTGCATAAAGAAAATCTTGATTGCTTGTTATCAGACACAGTGAGTCACATATTGATCCACCGTTGAAATAGGCTGAGCATCCATCTCTATACTTATTTGAGACACAGGCTGGGACCATTCAAACCTGTGGGATGCCATCCTCTTCAGTAAAAATATGGATTTTAACCACTGACCTGTGCTACAAAACCTCAGATTTTTTTGGAGAAATTTAATAAAATATTAGTTTCAAGGCTTTAACCAAGTCACCCACCAGTTTGGAAAGATTAAAACCCGCCACTCAGAATCTATTACTGATAATCCCAGAGTATCCTCTAGCTATTTGCCCCATTTTGTATCAACAGGAAGACATAGGAATGTGGTGGTTAAGAATAAGAACACTCTGTTTTGAATTCCAAATCTGAAAATTACTGTGCGATATTGATCTTACTTGCTGTTTGACTTTTCTAAGACTCAATTATTCATCTGAAAATTGGGAATTATTGTAGTAAATTATTCAAAGGTTGTAGAAGAATTAAATTAATTCACACTACCATTGTGCCTGTTTTAAGTAGAACTGCTTAACACATACTATCCATCATTACTAATTTTCATTTTTTATTGTTTTATCATCATATATTAACATTTCTCAAAAATAGTGAATATATTTCTCTTCTGTCTGCCCTTGACATTCCCTCTTAAAAACTGTGCAAATTTAAAAATACTGTAATAACTATAGAGTAATCAATAATCCCTTTTAAGCAAAATAAAATGAGCAAATTATAAATGACTTACTTATTTTTCTTGGGTTGGTGTGAAAATTTCAGAACAAGAAGATGTTTGTTCTAGACCGAGTTCTGCACCTGAATGCCCTCATCTTTGTGTAATTCACTTAAATTTTCTCATTTCCACTCTTTTAAAAATGGAGAAAATAATATGTGTCTTGCTGTCCTCAAATGACACCCATTAAAATCTAAAATCAGTGGGAAGAATCCTTATCAATTTAATTAGTCTTATGTAGTGTTCTAAAACTTTCATCTAGTAGGATCATTCCTAGAAAGTTTTCTTAAGGAATGATTAAATCAAAAAAGAGAACATAACACCAAAGCATAATCTATGAAAGAAAAAAATTGCTAAGTTGGATTTCATTAAAATTTAAAACGTGCTCTGCAAGGGACGTTGTTAAGAGAACAAAAAGACACAGACTGGGAGGAAATATCTTCAACATGCAGAGCTAATAAAGGCCTTGCATCCAAAATATAAAAAGAACTCATAAAAAGAAATCAAATAACCCAATTAAAAAGCGGACATAAGATCTGAATGGACACATTACCAAAGAAGATGGCTCAACAGATGTCAAATAAGCATATGAAAACATGCTCACCATCGAATGTCATATTCAACAATGAGATGCCATAACACACTTGTTAGAATGGGCTCAAATGTAAACACTGACAACACCAAATTTGGCCAGGATATGGAACAATGGGGATTCTCATTCATTGGGAATGGTAATGCAAAATGGTATGGACAGTTTGGAAGACAGTCTGGCAATTTCTTACAAAGCTAAATAGTTTTATCATATGATCTAGCAATCACATTCTGTGACATTTACCCAAATGGACTAAAAATTAATGTCTGCACAAAAATCTGCACACTAACGTTTATAGGAGCTTTATTCATAACTTTCAAAACTTGGCAGCAACCAAGGTGCCCTTCAATAAGTGAATGGATCAACAAAATGTGATACATTCATGTGAAAAAATACTTTTCAGTAATATAAAGAAATGAGCTAGCAAGTCACAGAAAGAGCATGGAGAAAATTTAAATGCATGTTGCTAAGTGAAAGAAGTACATCTGAGAAGAGTAGATACTGTACGATTCCAACTATACGACATTTTGGAAAAGGCAAAACTGTAGACAGAATAAAGATCAGTGTCTGTCAGAGTTCAGGAGAAGGGAGGGAGGGATGAAAAAGTCAGTGAACTATTCTGTATGATACTATAACGGAAATACACGACATTGTGCATTTTTCAAAACCTGAACCCTAATATAAACTATTTACATCATTTTATAATAGTATATCAAAATTGGTTCATTAATTTTAACAAATGTACCAAACTAATGAAAGATGTTAATAATAAGGGAAACACTGGGAAAGGAGAGGGTATACTGGGAACTCTGTAATTTCTGCTCAATTTTCCTGTAAACCTGAAACTGCTCTAAAAAATAAAGTCTATTAATTTTGAAAAAGAAAAATAATATGTACTTAAATATAGTTAAGGTGACTTTTCAAATTATTGACAAATTGCAAATAACAAAATGCCCAATGATTTGCCAAATTTATTTGATATTATGTAACTGTAATTGCGTATTAGGTTTCCATTAAAATTAAAGTCATAAATATCAAATTACTCTTTGAAGAAATGTTTAGGGGCGGGTCCAGTGGCATAGCGGTTAAGTCATGAGTTCTGCTTTAGTGGCCTGGGGTTCATGGGTTTGGATTCCTTGGGCAGACCTACACACTGCTCATCAAGCCACACTGTGGTGGCATCCCACATGCAAAATAGAGGAAGATTGGCACAGATGTTAGCTCAGTGACAATCTTCCTCAAGGAGAAAGAGGAAGATTGGTAACAGATGTTAGCTCAGGGCCAATCTTCCTCACCAAAAAAAAGGAGAAGAAAGAAAAAAATGTTTAAAATATAATGCAATTAGAAGTTAAAAAAAGCATTGAATTGTTTTGTAATCAAGTCTAACAGCATAAAACACATATGCATTTTCTGAAAGGGATATAAAAATTAAACCAGTTGCATTAGAGTTGTAAAAGTTTATATTATAGAGACCTTAATAAACATAAATTGATATTATAATGAGTCTCCTTTTAACTTTTTATTTTTAAATAATTATAGATGAGGAATTTGCAGAAATGGTACATGGAGCCACTCCCAGATTTCCTCAATGGTGAAATTTTATATAACTGCAATCCAACATCAAAAACAGGAAATTGACAGTGATACAACACTGTTAACTGCAGATTTTACTGTTTTCACTGCTCTTTAGATCTATTTATGTGTATATATGTGTGCCTAATTCTATGCAATTTTATCATATAAGTAGATTCATGTAACCACCACCACAGTGAAGACAGACTGCTCCAACATTACAAAGGAACTTCTTTGTGACACTGGTCCATATTACCAAGTCCTGTCCCTCCACTCCTGCCCTGTCCTCTGGCAAGTACTAATCTGTTCTCCTTCTCTATAGATTTGTCATTCCTGAGTGTTATAGAGATGGCACCATACATTATGAAACCTTTTGAAATAGACTTTTTTCACAAGGCATAATATTTTTGAGACCCGTACAGGTATTTGCATGTAGCAATAGTTAACTCTTTTTATTGCTGAGAAGTATTCCACCGTGTAGATATATAGTCATGCACAGCATAATAACATTTCAGTCAACATGGATCGCATATATGATGGTGGTCGCATAAGATTTGTACCATATAGCCTAGACATGTAGTAGACTATACCATCTAGGTTTGTGTAAATGCACTCTATGATGTTCACACAATGATGAAATCACCTAACAATGCATTTCTCCAAATGTATCCTTGTGGTTAAGCAATGCGTGACTGTACTAGAATTTATGTAACTATTCAACTCTTGAAGGACGTTTATGCTGTTTACAGGTTTTATTCTTACAAATAAAGCTGCTATAAATAATCACATACAGGTTTTAGTGTGGAAATAACATTCCATGCACAATCATGTACTTTTTTGTGTTTGTATCTAGGATAAATGCCTAAATATAATTTCTGAGTCATGTGGTAAGTGTATCTTCAGTCTTAAATAAAATTGCTAAACTATTTTCAACAGTAGCTATATAATTTTATACACCTAACAACAATATGTGGAATATCCAATGATATCTCGTTGTGGCTATAATTTGCACTTCTCTGAGCATTAATGTTTTTGACTATATCTTAACGTTTATTTTCCATTCATATCTTCTCTTTTTAAAAATTTGTTTTCTTTATATATTTTTAATAAAAATTGTATATATTTAAGTTGTACAACATGATAATTTGATATATACATACATAGTGAAATGAATAACATAGTCAATCTAATTAACATACCATCTCCTTACACAGATAACATTTTGTGTGTAGATGATGAGCGTACCTGAAATCTACTCTCTTAGCATATGTCCAATGTCCAGTACAGTGTTATTAAGTATAGTCATCATGCTTGTATATTAGATCTCTAGACTTATTCATCCTACATAACTGTAACTTTGTACTCTTTCAACATCTCCCCATTTCCTCCACTCCCCAATCTCTGGTAATAACCATTCTATGCTCTGCTTTTATGACCTAGACTTTTTTTAAAGATTTCACATATAAGTGGGATAATATAGAATTTGTCTTTTTCTTTCTTGCTTATTTTACTTAGCATAATATCTTCCAAATTCATCCATGCTGTCACAAATGGTAGAATTTCCTTCCATATTATGGCTTTGTGGAATAGTATTCTACATCTTCTTTATCCATTCATCTGTGGATGGACACTTAGATTGTTTCCATATCTTGACCATTGTGAATAATGCCGCAATGAGCATCAGGGTGCAGATCACTTCGAGATCCTGATTTCATTTCCTTTGGATATATACCTAGAAGTGATATTCCTAGATCATACAGTAGTTCTATTTTGAATTTCTTGAGGAAAACGTGTGCTGTTTTCATTAGTGGTTGTACCAGTTTACATTTCCACCAACAGTGTACTAGGGTTCCCTTTTCTCCACATCCTTGATAGCATTTGTTATCTCTTGTCATTTTGGTAACAGCCATCCTAACAGGTGTGAGATGATATCTCATTGTTGTTCTGATTTGCATTTCCATGATGATAAATGATGCTGAGCACCTTTTCATGTATCTGCTGGCCATTTGTACGTCTTCTTTTGAGAAATGTCTATTTGGGTCCTTGGCCCGTTTTTTAATAGCATTATTTGCTATTCAGCTATTGAATTATATGAGCTCCTTGTGTATTTTGGATATTAACACCTTATTGGATATATGGTTTGCAAATATTTTCTCTAATTCCATAGGTTGCTTTTTCATTTTGTTGATGATTTCTTTTGCTGTGCAGAACATTTTAGTTTGATGTGGTCTCACTTATTTATTTTTGCTTTTCTTGCCTTTGTTTGGGTGTCAAATCCAAAAAATCATTGCCAAGACCAAAGTCAAGGAGCTTAACCCCTATGTTTTCTTCTAGGAGTTTTACAGTTTCAGGCATTACATGTAAGTCTTTAGTACATTTTGAGTTGATTTTCGTATATGCTGCAACCTCGGGGTCCAATTTCATTCTTTTGAATGTGGATATCCAGTTTCCCCAACATTATTTATTGAAGAGACTATGCTTCCCACATTGTATATTCTTGGTTCCTTTGCCATAAATTAATTGACCATGTTTGCATGAGCTCTCCATTCTGTTCCAGTCATCTTTGTGCCCATTTCTATGCCAATACCATACTATTTTGATTACTTTAGCTTTGTAATATACTTTGAAATCAGGACACATGATGCATTCAGTTTTGTTCTTCTTTCTCAAGATTGCTTTGCCTAATCAGGGTCTTTTGTTATTCTATTCAATTTGAGGATGGTTTTTCCTATTTCTATGAAAAATGTCATTGAAATTTTTATAGAGACTGTATTTAATCTCTAAATAGCTTTGTATAGAATGGACATTTTAATAATAACAGTTCTTCCAATGCACAAACATGGAATATCTTTTCATTTACTTGTGTCTTCAATTTCTTTCATTAATGTTTTATTGTTTTCAGTGTACAGATCTTTCACCTCCTTCGTTAAATGTGTTCCTCAGTGTACTTACTTGATGCTATTGTAAATAGGATTGTTTTCTTAACTATTTTTTCAGACAGTCTATTGATAGTGTATAGAAACACAACTGATTTCTGTATGTTGATTTTGTATCCTAGACCTTTACTGGTTCTAACATTTTATTTTTTGGAGTCTTTAGAATTTTATATATATAAGATCATGTCATGTGCACACAGAGACTATTTTCCTGCTTCCTTTCCAATTCGGATGCCTCTTATTTCTTTTCCTTGCCTAATTGATCTGGCTAGCATATCCAGTATTATACATTGAATTCAAGTGGTGACATAGGAATCCTTGTCTTGTTCCTGAACTTAAAGGAAAAACTTTCAGCGTTTCGTCATTCAGTATGATGTTAGTTTTGGCCTTTCATATATGGTCCTTACTATATTGAGATACATTCCTTCTAAATCTAATTTGTTGAGTGTTTTTATGATGAAAGGGTGTTGAATTTTGTCAAAAGATTTTTTTGCATCTATTGAGATAATCATATGATTCTTATCCTTCATTCTGTTAACATGGTGTATCACCTTTATTGATTTGCATATGTTTAACCATCCTTGCATCACAGGAATAAGTTTCACTTGATCGTGGTAGATGATCCTTTTAATGTACTGTTGAATTTGGTTTGCTAGTTTTTTTTTTTTGAGGATTTTTACATGTGTCGTCATCATGGATATTGGTCTATCCTTTCTTTTTCTTGTAGTTTCCACATGTTGCTTTGGTATGAATGTAATGCTGGTCTTGTCTTTAAGTGTTTGTTAGGATTCACCAGTGAAGCTATCAGGTCCTGAGCTTTTATTTTTGGGGAGGTTCTGATTACTGATTCAATCTCCTTACTCATGATTTGTATTTTTAGATTTCCTTTTTCTTCATGTAAGTGTTAGTAGGTTTTATGATTTTGTAATGATTATGATTTATGATTATGTAATTTATCCATTTCTTTTAGGTTGTCCAATTTGTCACCATATAAATGTTCATAATAGTCTCACAATCCTTTGTATTTCAGTCGTGTCAGTTGTAATGTCTCCTCTTTCATTTATAATTTTATTTACTTGTGTCCTCTCTCTTTCTTTCTTAGCCTAGCTCAAGCTTTGTTTATCTTTGTTTATCTTTTCAAAAAGCCAGCTCACGGTTCTATTTATCTATTTTATTGTTTTTCTAGTCTCCATTTTGTTTATTTCTGTTCCGATTTTTATTAATTTCCCCCTTCTGCTAACTTTAGGCTTGGTTTATTCTTCTTTTCCTAGTTGCATGATGTGTGAAGTTAGGTTGTGTATTTGAGATTTTTCTGTTTTCTTAATGCAGGCATTTTTATACTATAAACTTCCCACTTAGAACTGCTTTTGCTGTATGCCTTAAGTTTTAGTATATTGTGTTTCTGTTTTCCTTTGTCTCAAAATATTATTTTATTTCCCTTTTTGTTTCTTCTTTCACCCTTGATTGTTCAGAAGTGTGTTTTTTATTTCCATATATTTACAAATTTTCCATTTTTCCTCCTATTATTGATTTCTAGTTTCATACTCTTGTGGTCAGAAAAGACACTTAAAATAAGGTCAATCTTCTTAAATTTGTTAAGATTTGTTTTGTGGCCTAATATATGATCCACCCTGGAGAGTGTTTCAAGTGTGCTTGAAATGAATATGTATTCTATTGCTGTTGAATAAAATGTGATTATGTCTCTTTGATCTATAGTTTTGTTCAAATCTACTGTTTACTGATTTTTTGTCTGGATGATCTATCCAATATGGAAAGTGGGGTATTGAAGTTCCCTACCATTACTATGTTGCTAACTATTTCTCCCTTCATTTATGTTAATATTTGCTTTATAAATTTATCTGCTGCTTGTTGGGTACACATATATTTACAATTTTATATCCTCTTGATGAATTGACCCTAAAGGGTCAATTGTACTTTAATGATAAAGTCATTATATAGTGATCTTCTTTGTCTCTTTTGGCAGTTTTTGACTTAGTTTATTTTGTCTGATTTGAATATGGCCACCCTGCTTTCCTTTGGTTACCATTTGCATGGAATAACTTATTCTATCCCTTCACACCACATGTGTGTCCTTAAATGTAAAGTAACTGTTTTGTAGGTAGCGTATAGATGGGTCCTATTTTTTGATCCATTCAGTCACTCTATGTCTTTTTATTTGAGAATTAATCAATTTACATTTAAAGTAATTATTGATAGGGAAGGATTTATTATTCTCATTTTATTAATTGTTTTCTGACTATTTTGTAGTTTCTTTTTTTAAGGAAGATTGGCCCTGAGCTAACATCTGTTGCCAATCTTTCTCTTTTTGTTTGAGGAAGATTGTCACTGACCTAACATCTGTGACAATCTTCCTCTATTTTATGAGGGATGCCGCCACAGTGTGGCTTGACAAGCAGTGTGAGGTCTGCGCCTGGGATCAGGACCTGCGAACCCCAGGTTGCTGAAGTGGAGTGCATGAACTTAACCACTATGCCTTCAGGCTGTTCCCCTGTTTTGTAGTTTCTTTGTTCCTTTCTTCCTCTCCTGCTATCTTCCTTTGTGATTAGATGATTTTTTGTGGTGGTAATCTGTGGTTCTTTGTCTTTATCTTTAGTGTTCTGCTACAGGTTTTGTATTTGTGGTTACCATGAGGCTTACACAAAACATTATATAGATATAAAAGTCTAATTAAGCTGATAACAATTTCACTTCAACCACATATGAAAACTCTACACTTTAACTTCTCCTCCCAGCACATTTTATGTTATTGATGTCACAATTTACCTCTTTTATATATGGTGTATCCATTAACACATTATTGTAGCTATAGTTATTTTTTATACTTTTGTCCTTTAACTTTTATCCTGGAGTTAAACATGATTTACATATCACCATTACAGTATTAGAGCATTCTGAGTTTGACTATGTTCTTGCCTCTACAGTGAGTTTTGTACTTTTATATATTATTATGTTGCTAGTGTTCTTTTTTTTTGTTTGTTTGACTTGAAGAACTGCCTATAGCATTTCTTGTAACGCAGATCTACATGGTAATAAACTCCCTCAGCTTTCATTTGTTTGGGAAAGTCTTTATCTCACCCTCATTTGTGAAAGACAACTTTGCTCAGTAAACTATTCTTGCTTTGCAGATTTTTTCACAGCACTTTAAATATATTATTCCACACTCTCTTGGCCTGCATGGTTTGTGCTGAGAAATCCATTGATAGCCTTGTGGTGGTTCCCTTGTATGTGAGGATTTGTCTTTTCTCTTATTGCTTTTAAAATTCTTTGTCTTTGATTTTAGACAGTTTTATTATAATGTGTCTTGGAAAAGACATCTTTAAGTTGACTTTGTTTGGGGACCTATGAGCTTCATGAACTTTGATGTCCAAATCTCTCCCCCGATTTGGGAAGTTCTCAGTCATTATTTCTTTAAATAAACTTTTTGCCCCTTTCTCCCTCTATTTTGTTGGGACTTCAATAATGCATAGACTGTTTCTCTAATATTATCTCTTTGATAAGATGACTGTTCGTGTCTTTTGTCCACTTATAATTGGATTTTTTTCACTGTTGGGTTTTGAGACTCCTTTATAGGGGCCAGCCCTATGACTAAGGGGTTAAGTTTGTGTGCTCCAATTTGGCAGCTTGGGGTTCGCCAGTTTGGATCCTGGGCACGGACCCAGCATCACTCATCAAGCCCTGCTGTGGTGGTATCCCACATAGAGAAACAGTGTCCCCCAGTACACAGTTGTATATTCTGGCTGTGAGTGCCTCTAGTTGTGCTATGTGGGACACCACCTCAGCATGGCCTGATGAGCGGTGCCATGGCCATGTCCAGGATCTGAACCTGTGAAACCCTGGGTTGCAGAAGCAGAATGCACGAACTTAACCACTTGGCCATGGGGCTGGGCCCTGTCTTGCATCTTCTTAATAAGATTTTTTAGTTCTTAGATCTTAATAAGATCTTAAAGTTTTTAATTTTGATGAAGTCCAATTTATTATTTTTTCTTTTGGGGCAGTGCTTTAGGTATCATGTCTATGAAGACATCATCTAGTCCTATGTCCCTAGGATAGCATTGGGATTATAGGATTTTATATTATAAAAATATTAGTAAGTACATAATAATCTTTAAGAAAATTATTGATGAAATAATCAATTTTAAGATAATAGTGGGAGTTAACTATACTAAACTCCTATAAGCAGAGTCCACAGCATATCTTTTGAGAGTGGCTTTCTGTGTTTTCTCTCACATAGAGATGGTTATCTGATTAATGACTCCACAAAGGTGATACTTCTGAACACCATAAGAGAATGGCAAGTGTGGAATCGTCTTCAAATCATAAAGAAAAATATAGTTGAATTTGAACTAGTGTCAACTCTGCTATGTCAGGTAAGCTCTATTAGTTATCAAGGCTGCAGCTTACTTCATTTTGTTCCTGGAGTCAATCATCTCTAATTTGATAGCATTCTCTAAGTAAGAAATTTTTGGCTGACATATACCTTAAAATTAAATCCGGTTCAAGTCACAATGCTTAGATGTCTAAAGTTTGGCTTGACTTGTTATCTGCCAAGATTTTGAATACTTAATATGCATTGACATCTGTTTTGGGATTGACCCCCAAACCCATCTTGTTTGACTAATTTCTGAGCTGCTGTTTCCTTTCACCTCTTACATCTACATGTTACTGCACAATACCATTACTTTTAACCCTTATGCAAAAACATGGTGACCCATACTTTAAAACTTTCTTTGATAACTTGAGGTAAGAACCAAATTCCATTCTCTACTTGGTTGGATTTTCCACTATGTCTGGGGAGGAAATCTGAAAGAAAAAAAGAAGGCCCCTGGTGTTTTTTATTAGCAATCATTGGATTTATAGACCAATTTGAAAGAGTTGATAACTTAATATTGAGTTTTCTGATCCATGAATACATTATCCATCTTCATTTTTTTTAAGTGGTCCCTAATTTCTTTAAGTAATAGTTTGCTGTTTTCAGCACATAGCATTTTCATATCTTTTTATCATGTTTATTTCCAAATATCTCAACACAAAAACATCTGATATCTGTTGCTAGTACATAGAAATATGGTAGATTTTTGTATGTTGTTCTTGTAACCTTGCTAAACTCACATATTAATTGTAGGAGTTTCTGTCTGTTTATTTTAGAGATTCTGCATCATGCTCTATAATGATAGTCATCCTTCTTCCTTTTCAATCTGGATGCATTTTATTTCTTTTCTTGCATCATTTTATTATATCCTCTAGTATGATGTTGAATAGCAGTAGTGAGAGTGGAATTTTTTTTTTTTTTTTTGGTGAGGAATATTGGCCTTGAGCTAACATCTGTTTCCAATCTTCCTCTGTTTGCTTGAGGAAGACTGTCCCTGAGCTAACATCTATTAGCTCATCGTCCCGTATTTTGTATGTGGTATGCCTGCCACAGCATGGCTTGTTGAGTAGTGTGTAGGTCTGCACCCGGGATCTGAACCTCCAAACCCTGGGCCACTGAAGTGGAGCACGTGAACCCAACCACTAAGCCACTGGGCTGGCCCCAAGAGTGTGGAAACGTTTGCCGTCATTTTAACTTTATAGGAAAACTACTGGATGTTCACCATTTCATGTGATGTTAGTTATAGCTTTATTCATTCATACTCTTCATTAGTTTGAGTACATTCTTTTCTATTCCTAGCTGGCTGATAGTTTTTATCATTGAATACTTCAATCTGTGATTTTGTCAAAAGCATCTTTTTTTGCATTCATTGAAGTAACCATGTGGTTTTTTATTGTAAATTTATTAATATGGTGAATTTTCAATAATTAGTTTTTATTTTTTTTGAGGAAGATTAGCCCTGAGCTAACATCTGCTGCCAAGCCTCCTCTTTTTTCTGAGGAAGACTGGCCCTGAGCTAACATCCCTGCCCATCTTCCTCCACTTTATATGGGACGCCTACCACAGCATGGCTTGCCAAGCGGTGCTGTGTCCGCACCCAGGATCCGAACTGGTGAACCCCGGGCCATGGGAATGTGAGAACTTAACTGCTGTGCCACCGGGCCGGCCCCATGCAATAATTAGTTTTAAAATGTTACACCAACATTGATTTCCTAGCATAAACTCCCTTGGTCATGATACATTCTCCATTTACCATTATTATATGATCTGATTTATTCTGGGTAATAGTCTTTGCTCTAACATTCAGTTTCTGATATTGATATAACTACTACAGATTTCTTTTGATTAGCGTTAGCATGGTAAATTCTTTTCCATCTAGTTTTAATCTGAGTGTTCATATTTAAAGTGAGCTCTTTGTAAGCAAAGTATAATTGTCTTTATTTTTAAATACAACTTGATAATTCTGCATTTAATTGGGATGTTTAGATTATTTAGATATAATGTGATCATTGATATAGTTAAGTTTAAAGCCACAATATTGCTCTTTGTTTTCTTATTGTCCCATCTGTTCTTTGTTCCATTTTCCCACTTTTTCTGCATCCTTTTGGACTAATTGAATCTTTTTTATGATTCTGTTATATCACTTTCGCTGGCTTGTGAACTATATTTTTGTTTCTGTTATTTGTTTGTTTATTTTAATTTAGAGGATGCTTTTAAAATTTATCTTCACTGGTTTTATGCTATTTACTGTGATGCACCTCAGTGAGTTTTGTTCAAGATTCTTGTATTTGAAGTTTCTTAAGCTTCCTGAAACTGGAAATTTATACTTTTATCAAACTTGCATAGTTATAGGCCATTATTTCTTTAAATATCTCCTCCTCCATCTTCCTTGGGCCTTCAGCTAAGATATATTAGAAGGTTTGATTTGTCTCATAGCATCAGTGAGCTCTGATCAATTTCTATCATATTATGTTTCTCTATGTTTCATTTTGGGTAGCTTTTAGTTGATGCCTTCAAGTTTAATAATCTTTTCTTTTGCAGTATATAATCTGTTGTTAGTTTTTCATAGTGTGATTTTCACCTGAGACAGCATGTTTTTCCTCTCTATAAGTTTTATTTATTTATTTTTACGTATTTTGTATCTTAACTTCTATTTCTTTTGTTTGTTTTTTAAGGTCAGATTTCTTGTGGTATAATTCACATATAGTAAAATTCAACAATCATAAGTATAAAATTGATGAGCTTTAACAAACATACATAGTTCTGTAATCCTCACCATGATCATAATATTAATCCCAACCCCAAACATCCCTTATGTCCTTTTGTACTCATTCTACTTCCTTGAATCCTAACCCCTGTCAGCCACTCATCTATTTTCTCTTACTAAACTTTTGCTGCTTTTCAGAATTTTATATCAATAGAATTGTACAGTATTTAATCTTTTGTGCCTGACTTTTTGAGCTCAGCAAAATTCTTTTGAAATTCATCCATGTTGTTATAGTGCGTTTTCTTTGTCGAGTAAGATTTACGGTATGAATGTGTCACTGATTTCTTAGCATTCATCAGTTGATGAGCATTTGGATTGTTTCCAGTTTTTGATATTGTGAACAAAATTACTATGTAAATTCAGCATGAGTCTTTGTGTATGTCTCTTTTCACTTCCATTATGTAAATACCTAGGAATGTGATTTCTGGGTCTTATTTTAGGGGTATGTTTACATTTTTAAAAACTGCAAACTCTTTCTCAAAGTGGCTCTTCTATTTTGCAATGCCTCCAGCAATGTATGAGAGTTTTGGTTGTTATACATCCTTGTCAACACTTGGCTTTGCCTATCTTTTTAAATTTTAGTTGTTCTAAATTGATTTTCTGTATTGTACTCTTTTAAAAGAAACCACCATGCATAGCTCACCCTTAAGGAATTGGGAGGTATGCTTCACCTCTTTCAGGGTAGAGTATCTACATAAATTATTTGGAGTTCTTTCAGCATGTGAAATTTGCCTATTCTCCCTCAATTATTTATTTATTCACTCATTTATTTATATCATTATGGAATCATGGATATTTACTTTATACTTTGGGTTATAATCCAGCACAGCCTTATTTACTTTATTGTTCAAACTTTTCTAACTTTGGCCTTTGGAAGCTCTGTTATTTGGCTTCTATTTCCCTTTGACATATCCCCATCATTATGTTTTTGAGCACTTTATTACTTTCTGCACTATAAGGTACTCCAGCCTTATCTTGTATATTTCCTGCCCCAGTCCTAGAAGCAGGTATTTCTCTAATGAACCTTGGTTCCTTTTAGTGGACAATGGTATTGAAACCAAGATATGGGTGCTGAGTGTGCTTGTTACTACTGAAGCATTGTGGTTCCCAGATCCTCTCAGCTGATATAGTAAGGAGATATAGATGTGTATATACTAACCCATCTAGATATTCATATCTATATGTATTCCTATATGTAATTATCTCTATCTAGATTAAGTAAAACATTGCTTCTCCAACTCTAATCTATTGCTATATGGATCATTCTAGTCTCCTCTGATTGCATATCTCTAAACTCCAACACTGAGAAACATGGCTTCTGCCATTCACCATTTATTTACTTAATTTTCATTTTCAGTATATAGAATTGTTACCCAGTATGCTTGTGGGAAACTACTTTATCAACCAGAATACAGTGATTTTGTACAGTTTATTTTTCCTTCAGTTTTACTGACCCCACTGATTTTCAAAGTTACTTAGGTCACTCTTCCTCCATCATCACCTTCAATACGGTTGTTTCATACATTTGTGATAGAATTAGATTGTTGTGTCACATTCCGAATTCCATCTTGGAATTCCCTTTACTTCTTGAATGACTTTTTAAAAATTTGTGTGCATCAAGGTTGAGGTATTAAATTTCAACAGGTTTTGACAAATGCATAGTGTCGTGTAACTGTAATTACAATATTGTATAGAACATTCTCGCTGTCCTAAAAAAACACTGTTTCAACATTCAACCCTCCTATTCCTCTGAACCTCTGGAAACCACTGACACTTTTACTATCTCTATAGTTTTACCTTTCCCAGAATGTCATATAATCAAAATCATACAGTATGCAGCCTTTTCATACTAGCTTCTTCCTTTTAGCAATACGCATTTATGATTCATCTATGTTTTTTTATGGCTTGAGAGCTCATTTATTTTTATTGCTGAACAATATTCCATTATAAATATATACCATACTTTGTTTGTCTTCACACTTACTGGAGGGCATCTTGGTTGTGCCCAGTTTTGAGAAATTATAAACAGGCCTGTTATAAATATCTTTGTGTGCATTTTTGTGTGGATATAAGTTTTTAAATCAGTTGGGTAAATACCTAGGAGCACAATTGCTAGAATGTGGAATAAGACTATGTTTAGCTTTACAGGAAACTTGAAAACTGTCTTCCAAATTGGCTGTATCATTTTACATTTCCACCAGCAATGAATGACAGTTCTGCAGCTCTGCATCCTCATCAACACAACTGGAATTGTTAGTTATGGGATTTTAGCCATTCTAATAAGTGGGTAGTGGTAGCTCATTGTTGTTTTAATTTGAAATTCTGTAATGACAAATGATATTGAGCATCTTTTTACATACTTATTTGCAATCTAAATATCTTCTTTGGTCCGGTGTCTATTCAGCTCACTTGCCCGTTTTTTAATTGGGTTGTTTCTTTTTAATGTTAAGTTTTAGAAATTCTTTATATATTTTGAATACAAGTTATTTCTCAATATGTATTTTGTAAATAGTTTTTTCCAGTCTGTTGCTTATCCTTTCATTCTCTTAAGGATTTCTTTCATAAACTGAAATTTTAAAATGTGATAGTGTCTAACTTGTAATTTTATTCTTTCATTGATCATGATCTTGATATCTCTAAAACTCATTGACGAAACCAAGGTCACCTAGATTTTCTTCTTTCTTTCTATAATTTGTATAGTTTTGTGTCTTACTGCTAGCATTGTGATCCATTATAAATTTGTTATAGTGAAAGATGTAAGGTCTATGTCTAGATTCATTGTTTTTGAAGATGGTCATCCAGTTGATCTAGTACTATTTATTGAAAATACCATCCTTTCCTCATGGAATTGTCTTTGCCCCATTGTCAAAGATCAGTAGACTATATTTGTGGCTCTATAACTGGAATCTCTATTCTGTGCCATTGATTTATGTGTCTATTCTTTAACCAATATTACGCTTTCTTGATTTCTATCACTTTACAACAAATCATGAAATTGGGTAGTAGTGTGTGTCCTCGAAGTTCGTTCTATTCTCCAGTGTTGTGTTGGCTATTCTAAGCCTTTTGTCTTTTCTGTAAACATTACAATAAGTTTGCCTATATCTATAAAACAGGTTTCTTGGATTTTTATTGCAATTACATGGATTCCATAGATCAAGTTGGGAACAACTGATAGCTTAACAATATCAAGTCTTAAAATCTATGACCATGGACTCTCTCTCCACTTATTTAGATCAACTTTAATTTCTTTCATCACAGTTTTATCATTTTCTGCATAAAGATTCTATACATATTTTATTAGATTTATATATAAGTATTACTTAATTTTTTTGGTACTGTTTAATTTTTTAAATTTCAAGTTCCAATTTTTCATTACTCTTATATGGGGAAACAGTTGGCTTTTTGTGTCAATCTAGTGTCCTGTGACTTTGATATACTAAATTGTCTATAATAAGAACAAATTAAAACAGAGGTAATCAGGGATGATAATATTTGACAAATATAAAAGAACATTTCATCCGAGTGAGTCAAAGTTATATTCCAATGCAAACATCATTCCGCTCTTTGTCTACAAAGGAAAGGAAGTAAGTCATGTAAACATCATTGAGTGAGCACCTCCTACATACAGGGTGCTCTCCTGAAAGTTTTTCAAGAACAAAATAAACAAAATATATTCTTATCAACATTATCAATAACTTCATAATTACCTTTTTAGTTAACATCAATTGCATGCTTACCATGTACTAGGCATCATAAATAGTACTTTACATGTTACTTCATTTAATTTTCACCACAACCCTACAAACTAATGTTTTAGTCAGGATTCTCTGAAATGCAATTGAAATGAGCTCAATCCTAGCTATATTAAGTGAAATAAAATTATAACAAATGCATTAGAGAGGTTTTAGCATCTCAAGGCACTGGGAAGTGTGGGTGAAAATGGGCCAGGCATTACATAGAGTACGTACTAACTCTTTTTCTTTTGCCACTTCTCTTTATATTTTGACCTAATTCTCTCATACTAAGAACACAATTCTTCCATATGGCAGAGAAGGCAAATACTTAGAGCTATCAAGAAGAATCACCCTGGCATTTTAAAGAAAGGAAGTTCCAAGAAGTGTCTTGATTAACGTTGCTTGGGTCATATGTCTATCCTTTAACCAAGTACCATAGCCAAGAGAATGAGGTTCCCTTATTGGCCAGTCCAGGTCATATGCCTAACTCTAAGGGTCAAAAAAAGTGGAATCCCATGATTGAGAGCCCCACCAGAAGTGAGTGGTAGATAGGGAATTTAAAAAATATAATGTCAATTATAGGTAGGTATTATTTTATATTTGGGGAATATGAAGCTTAGCATTTATGCAACCTATTCAATGTCATACATGTAAAGTGCCAGAATAGGATTTGATTCTAGGTCTGATTGAATTACATACCTAAGCTCGAAATATCTAATTGCATTGTCTTCCCCATTCTTGCTTTAGTGGTGTTTACAACCTATAGGGAAGAAGATAATGAGAAAAACTAGATAATCAAGGGGCCGGCCCAGCAGCATAGTGGTTAAGTTCGCACTTGCTGCTTCAGCAACAAAGTGTTCATCGGTTTGGATCTCAGGCATGGGTGTATGCACCACTTAGCAAGCCATGCTGTGGCAGGCATCCCACATATAAAATAGAGGAAGATGGGCACTGATGTTAGCTGAGAGCCAATCTTCCTCAGCAAAAAGAGGAGGATTGGTGGCGGATGTTAGCTCAGGGCTTATCTTCCTCAAAAACAAAAACAAAAGCAAAAAAACTAGTTAAATAATACAGGAAAACAATCTAGAATCTTCCCACCAATTATGGAAGATATCATGATAGAGTAAGAGAACTTACAAAGAACTTCTTGGAGAAATGAAATCTCAAGCAAATTTTAAGAAGGATAAAGGATTAGCTAATGAGAAAAGGGAATGTGATGCTGTTTTTCCAGCTCCAGGTAGAGCTTTGTTTCTTGTAAAAATATCACAGAGATTAGAGATAAACAAAAGTGGATTCTAATCCAGGATAAGCTGCTGATTCATGATTATGGACAAGTCTGTCTGTGAAAGTCAGTTTTTACTCACCTACAACATGTGGACACTAATACCTGCCCCACCATTTCCTGGAGTTCTGATGAGATTCAAGTTGAGGAGCAAATATTGAAGCACATTAAAAGTAGTAAAAACTCTATCCAAGCAAGAGAGCACTGTTTTCTGTATTCTATGCTTCTTCTTGTGCACAGAATTATAGAAATTTTCTATCAACATTCTTTATAAAATCCTAGAAAACTTAAGTCTCTATTATAAAAGCAGTTTTTAAATAGGTAACTGAAGGGACAAATTTTGCAGCAGCTAATTTATCCCTTAATTAACATTTAATCTAAATAATTCTTTTAGTTGGATGAAGCTGTTTTTGCTAACCATTCCTCTATAGCATAATTTCTATGAATTAAATTCTGTGCATCAAGTATTTTTTCTATTGCATTCAGGTGAAAGATTTATTTCTTTGTGTTGTGCAATCTTCAGTAAATAGGAGTTTCTTACTTTCTCCACGTGATCATTAATTTCCCCTGAATCGTTTCTTTAGAAATTCAAGCCATCCTTTCATTTCTCCTTATGAAAAATATCTTTTTTCCCAATACCTCCAATCCTCTTGAGGGACCCTCTTCCTGTGCAATTCCAGGTAAGAATGAGGCATTGGTTTATCCTAAGACTTTACCCACAGCCCTAAGGAAAAAGTGAAATGCCACATTTTGTGAATAATTGGTTTGTAAAACAAACCTGGAGGCAATAGAAATACACCATTTAATTTGTGTTTCATCTTATTTATTCTGACAGTTGCAGTTCAAGTCCAATTGTGCATGTTAGTATCGGTAAGTAAAGGCACATAAAGAAAAAAATTTTAAGTAAAAGAGAACTCAAACTCCCTGAAGCTCAAAAACCATTAAGTTGTGACTAAGTGTGGCAGCGCATTTCTCACATAATTTGGGGATATACTTTGTTGGAATGTTCTGAAGGTTTTTTCCTATTTTGTCCCACGACAGGATGAATAAACAATGCACTGAAAGCATTCTCTCAGGGAGCTCAAAGCTCCCGAGAGCAGCAGGCTGCCCTTTGGCTTCAGAGCAATGCTCTTTGTGAACAGGATCCCCGGATCTCAGAAACGAAAGAAGAAAATGTTTCTATTTTCTTCAGACTCAGTTTCTTTCTTTGTCTTTGATATAGGGGGGAAAGAGGCATTTTAAAAAAGAGATTTGTGAAAATATAGAATATAAATAGAATGAATGACTAAAGTGAATTAATCAAGACATAGAGATATGGAAGTATTACTGAAACATTGTGATATAAACATTAAAAAAAAGAAAAATGATTAAAATTGGTTGTATCCAGAGAGTGAGATTACAGTTAGGTTTCAGTGGGGTGGAGACTTTTCATCATGGAGCTTTTCATATTATTTGATTTGTTTTTACTATGGGTGAATTGCTTTAGTGATGATGATTACCATAACACTGATATCAATAATCATAATAATATAAGTATTGCTATAGACCAAAAGAATTAAAGTTGAGATGGAATGGATCAAAGTCCATGAAATAATAAAATCATCTTTCACAATTATTAGTCTGTTGAAGCACCCCAATAGCTCTCTGAATTATGTAGATCAGGTTTATTGTCCCATTATTCAGATAAAGAACTCGCAGTTCAAAAACTTAGGGATCTCTCCCAAAGTTACTCAGCAAGTTGGGGGTGGAGTAAGTGGGAGAGAACCTGCCTCCTGAGTTACACTCTAATGGTCCTTCCTGCTCACCAGATAGAAAGAGATGTTCCCAAGACACCAGTCACTAGAGCAAGAGAGATTTAAGGCAAAGAGAAGGAATGAGAATATGACTTCAACCAGGGAAACATCAGTCTGAAAGGTGGCAGACTAAGAATTATCAGCTGATTCAATAAAGTTTTAACTAATAAATGTGAGAGCAATTGGTCTGTATAGATTATGAGAAATTGCACATAATTGGGGCAGAGCCCTGACATTTTAAGGATGTCTGTTTTCTCCTAACTCATTCCTAACAAAATATGCAAACATAAAAACACAAACAAAGAAATGAGTGAAACATAGTCTGGCATGGGGAGGCAATGAGTTTGATTCTAGAGTTAGAGACCAGCAAATACATTTCTTCCACTAAAATAAGATTAGTCTATATGTCTAAGCAAGTACTGACTTGCACATGACTTCTAGAGATTAGTAGCAGTTGTTGACCCTTAGCAACTTGCATCCTTCTCCCATTGCTCATCCAGCCCTCCATGCAGGAGAAGAGGAGTCCTACTTGCATCTTCTCTATTGTTCTGATTGTGGTGAATATTTAAAGACATGTCCAGCAAGAAGAAAAGTATCACAGTCAGACCTAGCCCAAAGGATTTGGTGGTGGGGGGGGGAATATTCAAGCAGAAGAAAGTGGGAAGAACATGCATGGAAACCCTGAAATAGGAATCACAGAGCTCATTGAAGAACAAGAGATGTTGAAGCTAGGTTAGAGCATGAGGGGAGAGAAGAAGAGTATGGGACTTCAGAGGTGGGCTAACGGCCAGCTCCTCCAGGACATTATATGTCATGTTAATGAACCTCATCCTCCAGAGGCCCCCATGGTTCACTCCCTCACTTTACTCAGGTTTCTGTGCAAAAATTCATATGCATGGAGAGTCCTTCCCTCACAACTACATCCAAAGTAATATGTCCACTCTACCACTCTCTGGTCCTTTCTCTTGTTAGTCTTTCCACAGCCCTTTACTACACATGCCTTTTTTATGGAGACACCATTTGTCTTCCCCACTAGGATGTACACTCCGAGAAGACAGGGATTGTTTCTGTTTTGTTCACTAATATATCCCCCGCACCTAGAATAATAGCATATAATAAGTGCTTCATAAATGGCTAGGAGATGAATAAATGAATGAATGAACTTGCTTTTGCTGTTCTAGTTGGGTGAATTGGGCAATTCATTCAGCATCTCCATATTCACGTATACATATCTCACTGGGCTGTTGAGATGAAAGGAAATGTATGTCAAGTACTTAGTCCAGAGCCTGACAAGTCTTGGTACACGCACACACACACACACACACACACACGCAGAGTCACATACATATACAAATATTCATATACCATTAATACTAGAATGCCCAAATTGGTAAATTTTATAATCAGAGAGACAAAGAAAAAGAGGGGAAAGCAATCAGCCAAACTGTGCACCCATTCTGTTTTCCAGAAACAAGGCTTTCCTTGCTTTAAATCCAAAAACATCTCTTATATCTTCGGCTTTCCTTATATAGAAAAGAAAAAAGAAAAACAGTTTGTTAATGAAAACCATGAGAGTTTAGCCTATTATTTTACAAAACCAGGTATGACAGTCCCGTCACAAATTTTGCTTTCCCACAATAGTACATCAGAGTCTACATAGGAAGAGTATATTTGTTTATGTATATGATTGTGTGTGTGTGTAAACACATAGCTACAAAATCACATACAGAATAAATATGAAAATAAGCCTTTTCCCTCAGCCTCGGGACAACACGAGAATCGTCAGAAAATGAGAAACTTTCACTCCTTTTGGTTTTGCAAAATGATTTTACACCTCACTCTGAGGTGTTTGGGTCGAATTTATGCACACACGTTACATGATTGTTACCCACTGCAAAAATAAAACACAATGCAGCATTGATCATTGAAAAGGAAACATATCTTGCAATTGTTAAAACACATGAGTGCCAATAGTTATTATGGTGCTTCAAAACTGACTATCTGCTTGTAAGTAGTAAAAATATTACCTTATCTATATTATCCACCTGTAGAAATTGTATTTCTCGCTCACTTCGCAGAGCTGGGGATATTTTGGGGGCTATTGAGCTTCCTGATACCTACAGGTCAGAGAGTAGGAGGCCTGAGGCTTCTAGAAGATACCTGGTTTTGATGTTTATCTGCTTTGTTTATAAGCTATAACCTTCTTGCCAAAAAGCTTTAAAGCAGTTTAAGGAACATTTGGTTTTGTACCAAGGCTGTGTTTTACAACATCCCAGGTCTTTGGGGGAAGCTGGAGGTAGCCATGTTCATCCCATCCGAGGGCAGCTGTGGGTGTAGGGGAAGTGAGGAGGGGATGACGGTGGACATTACCAAGTACTATTTCAAAAGTAAAGATCCATAACAGGTAGCAGTTGAGTCATTACATATTTGTATTCTCTTCAAAACTGCCACGGTGATAGGCATATCTAAGCCAGTGTCCTTCTGGATCACTCTGGGAGCTTGTTAAAAGAAAAAAAGTGGGTTCCCAAGCCTAGCCCCCAGGTTCTGATTCAGGGGGCTTTGAGTGAGAACAAGGAATCTCAATATTGAACAAGCACCTGAGCTGCATCTGGTGGGCTGGGGGCCACATTTTCAATAGCACTCAAGTGATCGATACTCTCTGATTGGTTACCGTCTTGCATATGACTTGTTTATTGACACCTGCTCCTTTTTTTCCACAGCTCCTCTGTCCCACCCTGCATCCTCCCTAAATTTGCTCTCAGCCTATTGTGTGAGGATAAACTGGTCCCACTGTAAACGTCACTTTACAAGATTACAAACATCTGTAGCTTGCACTCCCTGGAATTAATAGTGATGGGAAAAGAAGCAAACACGACAGAGTTAGAGGGAGATAACCTTCGCACTCAAAGATGGTGGGATTTTTATGAGTATTGGCATGACAGCTCGTCTTTTAGTGGTTGAAGAAAGTTCAAGTTCAGAAAGTTCAGGTTATTGGATCAAGGTCACACAAATAGGGTAGGAAAGGCAGGAAGAGCAACAATTGGGAGGGAAGATTCTTTTAAATTGGAGGTCCATCAAGTCTCAGTTTGGGGGGGCCCCTTATGGATAGTAATAAATCATTATTCCCTGAGGAAGCAAAGTAGATCAATAAATTGGCTGTGCTAAATAAGTGACTTTGATAATAAATGAAAGAAAATCATAGTTCCTATTACCTAATCCCAAATCAAAGTCATTAAAAAGTGAATCTAAAATAAAAGAGTGGGCTCTACATATCTGCTTACAGTCAGGCCCTGACTGAAAGAGCCTGGCCAAAAGAGTGGGGTGTGTGCATGTGCGTGTGCGTGTGTATACCCATGCACTTGTGTGATAAACCTCCAGGTAAAGAAAATACTGTCTTTTCCTAACAGAGAATATCTGAGACAGTGATGATCAAAAGCTGCACCAGGCATGCGGCCTCGATAATTAAAATTTCCACGTATAAACTCTCTTTTAAGAGGAGACAGATTGATTCTAAGTTTCTCGAGTCAAACGAATTAACTTCATTTAAATCAAATTTTCAAGCCCCCACCCTTCTCTAACCCATCTCTGCAGGTCATCTTGAAGCTAGTTTGTAATTCAACCCTGTGTGGTCTGCATGGGGATAGGAATCACGTGTTCTCAGTCAGATGGAGAAATATAGGCCACTTTGTTCAGGGACCTCAACCATAAATTATGACTGGCATTAAGCCATCAGAATGAACAGAAAATAGCACTTCACACATTTCAACTTTCATCTCTATGTAAATTTAGCCAACATATTTAAAAGAATAATAATTTATGAATATTCATGTTTATACTATTTATCTATGAGAGTTTTTTAAAATTACATTTTAAATAATGGTTTAGAAGCACATTATTTCATTTTATAAAACCCAGTAATTGGCTGTATATGGAGCTACAAAATAGAGATCCATCTTCTTTTTAAAGAAAACTAACCACTAAAACCCTTCTAAGCTGAAAAAGAAGAGCAGTGATACTGAATATAAAGGTACCAACATCAAAAAGTATTTTGGAATATTAAAATCAATCTACAAAATGCACATTTTTGAAATGACTACATATTAGAGCAATATAAAATATACAACCAACAATGATGGAAATGATAACATTTATTCAGAATTGGGTTATAGTCTAAGCACCAAACAAATGATGGTCTTATTCTTTTTATCCTCAGAGTCTAGCACAATCTCAACCATATAGTTTCTGAACTAGAGGTATATGTTTATGATGGTGGAGACACATGTCATAGTGCATCTTCTGAAGAATATAGACTTTGTATCAGGGTTCTCCAGAGACACAGAACCAGTAGGATATATGTGTGTGTGTGTATATATACGTATGTGTGTGTGTGTGTATATATATATATATATATATATAGTGATTGTGGGAGCTGGCAATTCTGAAATCTACAGGTTAGGCCTGCAGATTGGAAACTGGCAGGATTTCTATGTTACAATTTTGTGGCAAAACTTCTTCTCCACAAAATCAGTTTTGCTCTTAAGGCCTTTAGCTAATTGGATAAGGCCATACACATTATCAAAGGTAATCTTACATAAAGCCAACTAATTGTAGATGTTAATCACATCTGTAAAATATTTTCACAGGAATATGTAGACTAATTTTTGACCAGACAACTGTGCATCATAGTCTAGTCAAGTTGACACATAAAATTTAACTATTGCAGAATTAGAGGGGGAAAGGCCTCACGTTGAAAACTCTTGAGGGTAATAGAAGCTTCCATAATAAATATGCCCTGCCATTTTTATGATTTAACAAAATAGAACCTTAATTTTTATCCTTATGGAGCCCCATTGATATTTCAGGTCACTAAGTACTCTTCCGGCACATGGTTGTTCAAATAAGCAAGTTCTTCTATCTTTTGATTCCAGCATCCCCTAGGGCCTCATCATCTCTGTAGCCAGTCAACTAGACAAGAAATACAATATTAAATATGAACAGCTACTTCTTCACAGCTTTGCCCCAGAAGCTACATTACTTCCACTCACACTCCATGTCAAGAACTAGTCACAGGGCCATACCCAGAAGCAAAGGAGGTGGGAAATGCAATTGGTACCTAGACAGCCCCTTGTCAGCAAAATTTTCTACTCCAGAAGGGGGAACACACATTTTGTTGGCTATCTAGACACGTAAGAAGAGAAAGGAATCTCAGAAGCTCATCTAAATAAAGTCATTTAATTGTTTACAAATTAGGCTCTGGGTCAGTCTATCACTAATTACATAGGGAATTTATTTTCAAATACATATTCCTGTGGCTCTTGACTCACACATCATGCTTTAGGAAGTCTGTGGTAGTATCCAGAAATGGAATATTTAAAAATTCCCTAAGGTCACATCTCTGGTTAAAAAGGCACTGTAACCAGAAACACTTAATTCGAATCCATTATCTACCTCCAAGCAGGAGGACAGTGAGACTAATTTGTAAATGGACACCTATCTTGGAACTCAATGGTTCGCAACCATAGTGAGCACGTAAATACTAGCCTGGGCTTGAGGAATATTCATTTGAACAAACCCCCAGCTAAAAATGTTAGCCAGCGTTTATTGGGCATATAGGATGTGTTAAGCACTGTTCTGGCACCATTGCATGAATTACCTAATTTGCCCTGCAAAGAAACATTAAAAGTTAGCTAATATAGCCAACTTTACAGATAAGGAAACTGAGGCAGAGGAAGATTTAATTAAAAGACAAAAGTTATATTAGGAGATGACAGAGATAGAATTTAAACCTAGACAGTGTGCTGTTCAATCTTGCATCTTTCCCACGGCACTAATATCCCGGTGATTCTGATACACATTAAGGTCTAAAATGTATTGAGTTAAGGATAAACATGAGGAGATTTCTGATTGAAATTTAGCAGGTTTGTGGAGAATCTCTGTAATAAATGAGAAGTGTTCCCTACTTTTCCTCTTTCACTTAAATCTCCATCCAAACAACTTCTCTGAACTCCAGGTCTGTACACCCAACTGCCTAGTCTGGATGTTTCAAGGCAATCGTAACATTATGTCCTAAAACAGACTGACAATCTTTTTCTGACAATTTGGTTCTTTCCTAGTGTTATAAATGTCAACACATGTTGACATCTCCCCCGAGTACTGCAAGCCTATACCTGGGAATCATGTTCAACACATTCTTCCTCAATATTCCCCACCATCTCTGTACAACTATAAATCAGTTCTATTATTTTATTTCCAAAATCCCTCTCAAAACCATGTATTCCCCATTTCTGATAACAACTCCCACCTCCACACCACCATCATCTTTCTTTGGCGATTCTAAGAACCTTCTAAATGGACTCTGGCCTTTGTGCCCTTCCATATGTATCATATTTATATCATATATTTATCACTGAAAAAGTGATCTTTCCAGTGTATAAAGGCTGAAGCCCCAAATACTTAACATTTCCTGGAAAATCCTTCACGTGCCAGCCCTGTCTATCTCACACACTTCTGCTCAGACCACTTTTCCCTTCTTTCCAGTGCTCAGTCGCCTCCTTTTTAGGTTAAGTGTTTGCACAAATGGGTCTTGATGCCTGCGGTTCTCCCCTTAATTCATCTTGGATGGTCACCTAACCACTCCAAACCCTGTTATCTCTTCTATCAAATCAGACCAAAATGCCACCAATCTACAGTAGTTTTAAATTACTGTCAAGTTAATAATACCTGCAGGATGTTGCATCTTTGCCAAGTAAAGGTGTTGAACTGCTATAATTTTCAACACTGCTGCTTTATTTCAGAATCATTAATGAAATACACATGCCTCCATAGGCCCAGACACAAAAAAAGGAAGATTTCAAATAAACGAGCAAGTAAAAGAGTATTAACTAACATCTAATTTGAAAGAGCAGAGCGCAGAATGCAATAATTTGAAAATGAATTGAGCCTTCATATTAGAGTAAAACTTGGAGGCACAGCTAAGTTCTCATCGAGGTAAGATTAATCTTAACTTAATAAATATATTAAGAAAACTGGCTTATTGAGTAAACAAAAGCATATTATATAAGGAAGATCTATATCAGAGCACATTCAACTTGGTACAACAAGAAAACAGAGTATTTGAAGGATACTATAGACCTGTGAAAGTGGAAATGCATGGAGATTCTGGAGATAAATAGCAAAGACAACAACACAGTGCTATTTATATTAAGTTTAAATTATTATAAAATTGCATTAGGTTGTTAGCCGATGTGTAGAAAAATCAAAATAAATAAGTTTATGATACTAATAATTGAAAGAATTGGTTATATGAGGTTATTTTTAAAAATTTATCTTTAAGAAATTGAAATGATTTAAACTCAGCATTCAAGAGTTCATTATATTCTTTTGGAGGAGTCTTTGTAATTCTCAATCATGCTTACTATAAGGAAGAGTTTTAGACAGTGAACATCATAATTTTATCCAGCTGTATTGTAGATAGATGATGGAGACAAAGGACTGATTATCAGTCATCCTTTGTGCAGTATTATGGCTAAGGGGCTAGGCATTATACTCAGAGAGATGTGGATTCAATTCCACCACTAACCCTTGCAGACTGTGCAAATTTGACCAATTACGTAATCTTTCTAAGCCTCAATTTCTTCATCTGGAAAACAGGGATAATATTACCTAGTCATTGCTTCGTTTGGGGGATCAAATAAGGTAATTATGTAAAGTGGCTTCCAACCCAAGTATTCTAACTCCAGAACCCCAAATTTTGAAAAGATAATGCTATGCCCACCTTCCCCCTCTTCCCACATGATTAGTATGCACACAAATGCGCCTAGAACACAGTGAGCTCTCAGCACAGGTTGAAATTATAATCCAGAATAATCACTTATTTCACATTTTGTGGACATCTGACAAAATTGACCAAGAAGATAAATATCAGACGTTGGCCTAGTACGTCATCTTCAAAGACTGCAAACTGCATGTGAGACCCAGCAGGAAATGAGGAGAGGCTGGAGCAAAGGCAGAAAATGCGTGATGTGAACAACAGCAAGACTTCCACTTCCTGGCAGTGCTTGCAGAGGCAATATGGTGTGCTACAAGCTTGGGCTCTACTGGTTTGTCTTTTGATTGATTTACTCATCCAAACAAATGTCAGCCTCTCAAACTAGCACTTGTATAGGGAATCAGTGCAGTTTAGCCCTGACAAATTGACCCTGCCCTGTAATGAAGGCTAAGCTTCCAGCACACCTAGTCATGGGGAGAATCCATGGTTCATGAGCAACTTTCCCTTTTTATACCAACTGGAAAAAAAAATTTTGCTTCTAAATTATTTGAGTTTTTAGAAAAATTGTATTTTAAATACACTAGAGATCACTAATTTAAAAGATCAGATAAAAATTTTTTAAAGTGAGATATTTAATTAAAAAGTACATAATGAGGGATTGATGTCAGCAACACTCACAGCACAGCAAGCTGTTCCCTTTATCTCACCCCCTTTGAACTACAACTAAATGGACATTCATTGATCAACAGAGGATATACACACAGCATAACAGGATGTCTGAGAGACTCACACAGCTATACATTTGAAGGTGGATGGACTGCCCCCAGAGAGGTGGTGGAGATAGATGAGCACTCGCCTGCCCCCCAGCAGCCCTGTGCACACACGCAACCATGCTCCCAGCAGGCGCCAAGTGCCCATAGTACCACTGCAGCCCTGAGGGTGAGAGCACATCTTGGTGCAACTGTGGGAATAGGTGGCAGCAGCCCTCAGCCTCCATCTGATTGCTTTCCAATCTGAAGGGAGAGCCCATAGTGCCACTGAAGTCCCAAGGAGTGGCTTAGGCTCATTCCCATGAGGAAGCCCCTTCACACAGCACAGTGGCCATTGTGACCATAAGAAGGGGCAGCAGTGGATCTATACACCTGGGCAAACAGTTTCCTGGATGATGCAAATTCTCATAGTACCACTGTGGCCCTGAAGGTGGGAGCATGTCTTGGTGTGACTGTGGGAGCAGGTGGTAGCAGCCCTAAGCCCCCACATGATCACTTTCCCATCTAGTGGAAGAGCCCACATGTTGCTGTCATCCCAAGGAGGGGCCCAGGCTCAGACTGTGAGGAAGCCCTGCCCACCAAGTACAGTGGCTGAGTCAACCATGAGAAGAGGCAGTGGCAGATCTACATGCCCAGGTGAATGCTTTCCCAGCTGGCACAAGCACTGATAATATTCCACAGCTTTCAGCAGATGAGGTGGGATCTGAAACATATCTCCTGCTTCCCCACAGTGGGAGCAGGTGGAATCTGTGTTGTGATACTACCACAAAGGCACTGGCGAAAGATTAGTTCACAAACACCATGTGAAACTACAATGACAATTCAAAGCAGAAGGAGAGAGACAATTCTCCAGAAAGCAAACCTGAAATCACAGAAATTTACAATCTAAATCACAAAAAATCAAAATAGCTGTCATAAAGAAACTTAAGTTACAAGAAAACTCAGAAAGACGGTTTAATGAATGCAGGAATAAAATTAATGAGAAGAAGGAATACTTCACCAAAGAGATTGAAATTATTAAAAAAAGTCAAGCTGAAATTCTGGATATGATGAACACAATTAATGAAATAAAAAATTATCTAGAATCTTTAAAAAATAGAACTGATGTTATAGAGGAAAGAATTAGTAATTTAGAGGATAGAAATATAGAATTGCTTCAAGTGGAGGAGGAGAGAGAGCTAAGATTTTTTTTAAAATGAAGAAATTCTTTAATAAATATCCAACTCAATTAGGAAAAGCAACATAAGAATTATAGGTATTCCATAGGAAGAGAAAAGAGAGAAAGGAGCAGAGAGCTTGTTGAAAGAAATAATAGCTGAGATTTTTCCAAATCTAGGAAGGAACCGAACTTACAAATACATGAAGTCAATAGAACTCCTAATTACATCAATGCTAAAAGACCTTCTGCAAGGCATATCATCATAAACCTGGCAAAAGTCAATGACAAAGGAAAAATATTAAAGACAGCAAGGTAGAAGAAAATAACCTACAAAGGAACCCCTATCAGGCTTTCAGTAGATTTCTCAGCAGAAACCTTACAAGCTAGGAGAAAATGGAATGATATATTCAAAATACTGAAAGACAAAAACTGTCAGCCAGGAATACTCTATCCAGTGAAACTATCTTTCAGATACAATGGAGAAGCAAAAGCTTTCCTAGATAAACAAGAGTTGAGGGAGTTCATCGCCACTAGACCTCCCCTACAAAAAATAGGCAAGGATGCCCTCATACCTGACACAAAAAGGCAAAAGTCTACAAAGCTTTGAGCAAGAAGATAAATAGAAAAAAAATCAGACAACTGCAGCTGTCATTCAGGGAAGCAAATAATTATAACTTAAAAGATAGAAAGAACGAAGGCAAAGAAAGTAACTATAAAAACTTCAACTTAGTCACAAACTCACAACACAAAACAGAATAATTTGTAAAAACAATAATTCAGAAGGGGAAGAGGAATAGGATTAAACCTGCTTAGGCTAAAGGAGATAAAAGGGTATCATAAAATGAACCATCTCATCTACAAGATCTTTTATACAAACATCATGGTAACCACTAAACAAAAATATCAGAGAAAAGCCACATTTCATGAAAAAAGAGAAAACTGAGAAAACCTCCACAGAAAACCTCCAAAATGAAATGCCAGTCAGAAATTCAAAGGAAGAGAAACAATGGAAACATAGAACAACTGGAAAACAGGAGATAAACTGGCAATATTAAACCCTCATATATCAGCAATTGCTCTAAATGTAAATGGATTGAATTCTCCACTCAAAAGAGACAGAGTAGCCAGATGGATTAAAAAACAAGACCCAACAACATGCTGCCTCCAGGAAGGGCATCTCAGTTCTAAAGACAAACATAGGCTCAGAGTGGAGAGATGGAAGACGATACTCCAAGGAAATGGCAAACAAAAGAAAGCAGGTGTTTTCACACTTATATCAGACAAAGTAGACTTCAACATAAAAAAAAAGAAAGCAATGAGAGACAAAGAAGGGCAGTATATAATGATAAAAAGGACACTCCATCAAGAGGGCAAAACACGTATAAACATATATGCACCTAACACAGGAGCACCAAAGTATATAAAATAACTATTAACATACCTAAAGTGAGAAATTAACAGCAATACAGTAATAGTTGGGGACGTCAACACCCCACTTACATCAATGGATACATCACCCAGAGGGAAATTCAACAAGGAAATAGTGGATTTAAATGTAACACTAGGTCAGATAGACTTAATATATAGACAGCATTGCATCCCAAAACAGCAGAATACACATTCTTCTCAAGTGCACATGGAACATTCTCAATATAGAACACATGTAGGGAAACAAAGCAAGCCTCAATTAATTTAAGAAGTTTGAAATCATATCAAGCATCTTTTCTGACCCTAGTGCTATGAAACTAGAAACCAACTACAAGAAAAAAACTGGAAAAATCACAATTATGTGGTGACTAGACAACATGCTACCGAAAACCCATTGGATTAATGAAGAAATCAAAGGAGACATTAA
The DNA here is from genome assembly GCF_037783145.1 of Equus przewalskii. Taxonomy (NCBI): domain Eukaryota; kingdom Metazoa; phylum Chordata; class Mammalia; order Perissodactyla; family Equidae; genus Equus; species Equus przewalskii. Next base: position 22,253,138 of record NC_091831.1, on the reverse strand, counting down.
AAAACTCCTGGAGACAAGTGAAAATGAAAATAAAACATACCAACTCTTACGGAATGCAGCAAAAGTGATAATAAGAGTGAAATTCATAACAATACAGGCCCACTTCAACAAACAAGAAAAATCTCAGATAAGGAATCTTAAACTACACCTAAAAGAACTAGAAAAAGAACAACAAACAAAGCCCAATATCAACAGAAGGAGGGAAATCATAAAAATTAGAACAGAAATAAATAAAATAGAGACAAAAAAAAACTATAGAAAGGATCAATGACACTAAGATCTGGTTCTTTGAGAAGAAAAAGTTGACAAACCCTTAGCCAGCCTCGCTAGGAAAAAAGAGAGAAGGTTCAAATAAATAAAGTTAGAATGAAAGAGGAGAAATTACAACAGATATTTCACAAATACAAAGTATTATAAGAGAATATTATGAAAAACTGCTCACAAATTGGATAACCCAGAAGAAATGGATAAGTTCTTAGACTCATACAACCTCCCAAAACTGAACCAAGAAGAAATAAAGAATCTGAATAGGCCAATCAGAAGGATTGAAACAGTAATCAGAAACCTCCCAAAAAACAAAAGTCCAGGAGAAGATGACTTCTCTGGAGAATTCTACCAAACATTCAAAGAAGATTGAATATCTATCTTTCTCAAACTATTCCGAAAAATTGAAGAAGATGAAATGTTTCCTAACTCATTCTATGAGGCCAACATTACCCTGATACCAAAACCAGACAAGGACAACACAAAGAAGGAAAATCACAGGCCAATATCACTGATGAACATAGATGCAAAAATCCTCAACAAAATACCAGCAAACCAAAGACAGCAATACATTAAAAGAATCATACACCATGATCAAATGGGATTTATTCCAGGGAGGAGGGATGGTTCAATATCTGCAGATCAATGTGATACACCACATTAATACAATGAGGAATAAAAATCACATGATCATCTCAATAAATGCAGAGACAGCATTTGACAAGATCCAACATTCATTTTTGATAAAAATTTTCAATAAAATGGGTGCAGAAGGAAAATACCTCAACATAACAAAGGCCATATACGATAAACCTACAGCCAACATCATACTTATCAGTGAAAATCTAAAAGCCATTCCTCTGAGAACACAAACAAGACAAGGGTGCTCACTGTCAGCTCTCCTATGCAACAAAGTAATGATGGTTTTGGCCAGAGCAATTTGGCAAGAAAAAGAAATAAAAGGAACCCAAATTGGAAAGAAAGAAATGAAACTCTTGCTGTTTGCAGATGGCATAACACTATATGTAGAAAACCTTAAAGAATCCATCAGAAAACTATTAGAAATAATCAAAAACTACAGCAAAGTTGCAGGGTACAAATTCAACTTACAAAAATCAGTTGCATTTCTATACACTAATAGGAAACTAGCAGAAAAAGTCAAGAATACAATTCCATTTACAATCACAATGAAAATAATAAAACATCTTGGGATAAATTTAACCAAAGAGGTGAAGACCTATACACTGAAAACTGTAAGACATTACTGAAAGAAACTGAAGAAGACATAAAGAAATGGAAAGCAAGGGGCTGGCCCAGTGGCCGAGTGGTTAAGTTCGCGCGCTCTGCTGCAGGTAGCCCAGTGTTTCATTAGTTTGAATCCTGGGCGTGGGCATGGCACTGCTCATCAAACCACACTGAGGCAGCATCCCACATGCCACAACTAGAAGGACCCACAACAAAGAATATACAACTATCTACTGGGGGGCTTTGGGGAGAAAAAGGAAAAAAATAAAGTCTTTAAAAACACAAAAAGAAATGGAAAGATATTCCATGCTAATGGATTGGAAGAATAATCATAGCTAAAATGTCCATATCACCTAAAGCAATCTACAGATTCAATGCAATCCCAACCAGAATCCAAATGACATTCTTCATAGAAATAGGACAAGGAATCCTAAAATTTAGTTGGACAACAACTGACCTCGAATAGCCAAAGCAATCCTGAGAAAAAAGAACAAACCTGGAGGCATCAGAATTCCTGACTTCAAAATATACTACAAAGCTACAGTAATCAAAACAGCATGGGACTGGGCCGGCCCAGTGGCACAGTGGTTAAGTTCACACCTTCAGCCTCAGCAGCCCAGGGTTCACGTGGCTTTGGACCCCACATGCGGACCTAAACACTGCTTGTCAAGCCTTGCTGTGGCAGGCATCTGGCATATAAAGTAGAGGAAGGTGGGCATGGATGTCAGCTCAGGGCCAGTCTTCCTCAGCAGAAAGGGGAGGACTGATGGCAGATGTTAACTCATATATAACCTCCCTCAAAAAACCCCAAAAAACAGCATGGTACTGGCACAAAAAGTGACACACAGATCAATAGGACAGAATTCAAAGCCCAGAAATAAAACCATACATCTACAGACAGTTGAACTTCAACAAAGGGGCCAAGAACATACAGTGGAGAAAGAAAAGTCTCTTTAATAAATGGTGCTGGGAAAACTGGACAGCCACATGCTAAAGAAAGAAAGTAGACCATTATATTATACCATACACAAAAATTAACTCAAAAGGATTAAAGACTTGAAAGTAAGACCTGAAACCATAAAACTCCTAGAAGAAAATATAGGCAGTACACTCTTTGACATCAGTCGTAGCGTCATCTTTTCAAATACCATGCCTACGAAGGCAAGGAAAACAAAAGAAAAAATTATCAAGTGGGACTATATGAGACTAAAAAGCTTACCAAGGCCAAGGAAACCATGAACAAAATGAAAAGACAACCCATCAACTGGGAGAAAATATTTGCAAATCATATATCCAACAAGGGGTTAATTTCTAAAATATATAAAGAACTCAAACAACTCAACAACAAAAAAATAACCTGATCAAAAAATGGGTACAAGATATGAACAGATCCTTTTCCAAAGAAGTTATACAGATGGCCAATAGGCACATGAAAAGACGTTCAACATCACTAATTATTAGGGAAATGCAAATCAAAACTACAATGAGATATCACCTTACAGCTGTCAGAATGGCTATAATTACCAAGACAAAAATTAACGAATGTTGGACAGGATATGGAGAAAAGGGAACCCTGTTACACTGCTGGTGGGAATGCAAACTGGTGAAGCCACTGTGGACAACAGTATGGAGATTTCTCAAAAAACAGAAATACCATAGGATTCAGCTGTCCCACTACTGGCTACATATCCAAAAAATTTGAAATCAGCCATCCGAAGAGATCTACACACCCATACGTTCATTGCATTATTACTCACTATAGCCATGACCTGGAAGCAACCCAAGTGCCCATGAATGGATAAGGAAGAGGTGGTATATATATATATACAATGGAATACTACTCAGCCATAAAAAAGACAAAATCTGAAACAACATGGATGGACCTTGAGGGTATTCATTTAAGCGAAATAAGCCAGGCTGAGAAAGACAAACACCACGTGATTTCACTTGTGTAGAAAATAAACAAACACATGGACAAAGAGAACAGACTAGTTGTTACCAGAAGAGAAGGGGGTTGGAGGGTGGGCATAAGGAGTAAAGGGACACATATATATGGTGACTGACAAGTAATAATGTACAAGTGAGATTTCACAATGTGATAAACTATTATGACTTCAATAAAACAAGAAAAGAATAAAAATAAATAATAAGTACACAATGAGCTTTTATCCACTTTGTTTACTGGCGCATTTCTACTGTCTGGTACAGTTGGCACATAAGAGATAGGGCATAATGTTTGTAGAATGAGTGAATGAATTTACCTATAAAATGGTGATCATAATAGGATCTGCCTCACATACTTACAATGCGTAAGATGATTCATATAAAGCGTTCATTAAGTGCTGGATTATAGTAAGTGCTATAGGTCAGTTATCATTATTAGTAAATGCTTTTGGCTAGAGATCCCAGTCTGCAGTCGTGTGATATTATGTTTATGAGAGGCATAAATAGATCAAGAAAAATACCACAGGCCATACTCAGGATCTTGCATGTTAATCCATCGGCGGTATGAGGATCCTAAGAAGGGGAATGACATAGTCTGTAGTACATCAACGTCATTCGGGCATCAGTATGCAAAATGGTTTCCAGCAATGACAGATGTAAAGAAGGGCAAGTCATTTAATTCCTCCAAGCTTCAGTTTCCTCATCTGTAAAATGGAGATTATAATACTTATACACCCTATCTCATGATATTGGATGGAGGAAAAAATAAAAGAAAGTGTAATTATTCATGAAGACAAATGTAATGACTATGCTGAAAAGTACACAAAATTATCATCTGTGTGATTGTCTTCATGAGTATAAATTGCAACTCACATTCTCTTTGGTAAATTAGCCCACCCTTTCCTCTCCTGGACCTCACCTCTAGGAGCCTCCTGGGCTCATTAACAGGATGAGGGCTAAGATTGATTTGGCTCTAGACATATTAGCATTTTCGTGAAGAGAAAGGAGGAGGAGGAGGAGAAGGCAAAGGGGTAATGAAGCTCAAATGAGGAGGATAAATTGCCCCAGGGAGAGAGACTCTGAAAATACACTTCTGGCCCCTGGTCATTGACTTCTGCACCAGTCTTGTCTTCTTAACAAGTTCCTTTGAGGCCCTGTGTATTTGAATTCAAAAAACAAAGATCAAGGTTCCTGAAATGACAGCCTGAGGTAGGCTAAACAGATAAGAAAATTTAATCTCCATCTTTATTGAACTAAACTAATGGAAAAATGTCCTCTTGCCAAAACTTTTAGCACCTGATAATAAAGTTGTTAGCAGAGGTCCAAAAGTTGATTGTTTTCTTTTAAGGAAAACAACTTGCTAACATTTCACTTTTTTTTTTTTTTTTTTTTTGGTGAGGAAGATTAGCCCTGGGCTAATGTCTATTGCCAATCTTCCTCTTTTGCTTGAAGAAGATTGTTGCTGAGATAACATCTACGCCAATCTCCCCCTATTTTGTATGTGGGATGTCACCACAGCATGGCATGATGAGCAGTGTTTAGGTCCACGCCCGGGATCCAGGTCTGCAAACCCTGGGCCACTGAAGCGGAGCATGTAAACTTAACCACTATGCCACTGGGCCAGGCCAACATGTCACCTAAATTTAAGCTGAGTGTTGATTAGCCTTTGACCTGAATTTTGACCTTACAACACTGAGTTATTTAAAACTATCTGAAAAGGAAGAGAGTTGCATACAAACCTCTAGCACCATGTCTAGGAAAAGCTGAAGGCTGGTTCTATTTAGAGCTGGATGTGTGAGGCTGGTGTGCGTTGAGCAAGGCCACACAAACAAGAAAATATTATAACTTGGAAAGCAACACCGCAGGAGGAGCCTGGCAGCTACTACAGAGGCTGGCACACACACAAAAAAACTGGGTCCAGAGAGGCCAGTTAAGATATATGAGTCAAATGTACACATTAAGTCCACACAGGTGACATCTAAAGGACAGTGAGTCCCGTGCTCTCTAAAGGCTAAAGGACATGGAACATGAATACTTACCTTAAGGCATAGACATATTATTCACATGCCTTCCACATGTACCGCCAAATAAGTGTGAGTGGACAAGTTAGTAAGCATGAATATTGAAAGCCAGACAGAGAATATGTGTAGAGTAAGTATTATTAACTAAGGCGGACGTGATCCCAGTTCTTCCAACAGGAAGAAAGTACAGCATTGAGAGGAAAGTAATAGGGCTGGGAAGTAAGAGAGAGCAGGGCTTAAATCCCAGTTGAAAAACTCACAGCAATCTGAACCTTGTGAAAGTTCCTTAGCATTTATGAGCCTCCATTTTATTTTCATTTCTTCTTGAATATTAATACAAAGCCTTTTGTAGAAAATGTGGAAATACAGAAAATTAATAGGAATAAATTTTAAAGAGTGTGTAATGTGAGACCCTAGAGATGACTGTTACATTTTATATACATCTGTCTAGTTCCCTCATGGAATGATCTTTTCTATATAATCCGGTATCTCAATTTATTTCACATATTACATACCGGGTATTTTCATATATAATTAAGATTCTAAAACCACAATTTCTAAGGGCTGTAAAATGACTCATTATATGAATGCAGCATCATGTATTTAAGAAGTCAACCTACCCGGAGCTGTCATGTGGAAATACCATGTGGAGATAACAGAGAGGGAGGTGGAGAGAGACAGAGTCTCAAGGAGCCCCCGCTATTCTAGCACGTAACTATTTGAGTCCCAGCCCGGGTGGCAGACACGTGAGTGAAGAAGCCTTTGTGATGAACCACATTGTATTGTTTTTTGGTTTTTGTTTTTTAAAGTTTTTAGAGCATTTTAGGACACTGAGAAATCCCAGAAAAGTACAACACCCATGAAAGTAGAAGCATTTCAGAAAATAAGACAAAACATTTGCAGGTAGCTTGTCTCTTTCGTTCAGAAACCTTCAGGTTGAGAAGAATGTTAGCAAAGAGCTACACACAAGAACTTTAGAAACCTCGCTTGAGAAGCTTTGTCCATTCCTGATTCTGGTTCAGATGATGGGATACTGGACCTCGAGCCTGAGCTGATGCTACAAACAGATAACCCTGGGGGCATCTTAGGAGGCAGTGAATATATATTATATTTGGGAGAAATGTAAATAACTTTGGCAAGAGGGTGGCGTCTGGTGGTTTTAAAACACATCTGCAAAGTGTCCCTTGAACCTGAATGGTATTTGTGACTTTGATTAATAGAACGTGGTATGATTTCTGAGGCAAGGCTAGAAAAGACTCGCTCTAGCAGGGCTCATCTGCCATGTAAGAATTCAGTTTACCCTGAGGCTGTCACGTGGAAAGTCGACTTGGAAGGGAGGGAAGAAGGAGGGGAGAACAGCCCCCCAGCTAGCTGAATCTTTCTCACTGAGATGTCATGTATGTAGTTAAAGAAGCTTTTTGTTTTGACCCCAGAGCCAGCCTCTGTTTAACCACAGCCTAATGAGAAATCCAGTACGCAGCTGAGCCCGGTTAGCCCTCAGATTTTTTGAACAAAATAAATGTTACCATTTTAAGCCCCATGATGGGGTGGTTTGTTATGCAAGACCTGGGGTTAAGTGAGAGTGTAGGTTGACACAGAGGACATGGCACATGGGTCCATATGGCAAGAAGTCTGTTCCCTCCCCCTCCTTTTGTGGCAACATCAGTAATTTAAGATCTAGAAACAGTATCAAGAAGCCCTTAATTTAACCTTTCTCCGGATACTACCCTCAACAAAAATGTGACCATGTCCTCCATGTGATCTCTGCAGGAAAATCTGCAGTGTCTCCTGGTAAGGGTTAAAATCTCCAGGCTTTATTTTAATTAAATTTATTTTACTTGTATTTTGGGTTTGTTCCAAATTCTACTCAATTTAACTGAATTTATTGAGCTTCTGCTGCATAACCAGGACTGAGCTGAATGGATGGTGAGATAAATATATAGTATCAATTCTTAAGGAACATTTGGGAATTATAAAGCCACCCAACAGCAGCCTCTCCACAGCCCTTAGCCTAATTTTTACAGCGACTGACAGCCCCATTTGTTCTGTGTGTGTGTTTGGATGTGTGAATACACTGAGAAACAGAAAGGGAAACCTTTATTGAGTTTTCTAAGTACTGGGCTCCGTGTTAAAGAGGGTGCATGCATTATCTCATTCGAACGATCTCAACAACCCCATGGGTGGGTATTATTTTTAGCCCATTTTATAGATACTACGATAAGTGAGGCTCCAAAAGATTGAACAAATGCCCAGGATCATGCAACCTTTATAAGGCAGATTTGGGAGTCAAACCCAGGTCAAACTGGCTCCAACAACCTGCACCTCTCATAAGACAGGTAGTCAATCTCTTTGAACCTCAATTTGCTCATCTGTATAAAGGAAACAACAACAACGAGAACTTCACTAGGATTCTCCAAAGTCTGACAGTTTACTAGAGGCAGATAGACCTGAGTTCAAATCTCAGACCTACTACTTAATGCCCTATCAAACTCGAGCACATTTTCAAACCTGCATATCTTCATTAGGGAGATAAATATAACAGTATTATCTATCTCTGTGGTTGCTGTAATGCTTTAATGAGGAAATGGATGAGCTCTTCGCACAGGATCTGGCGTGCAGTATATTGTAGTAAATTATGGTGGTGGTGGTGGTGGTGGTAATGTTATTGTTGATAATCCTCCATCTGGTCTAACTACTTCTCTGTGAATTTATTCCTAAATTCTTTTGTTCATTGACTCACCGTATATTAAGAGTTTTCTCTCTTCCAGATGTTGAGGACCAAATATCTTGAAATGCCTCTCCCTTTGCCAAAGGAAAGTGGAGCTGAATCTCTGAGCTGGAAACAAGCAGGTGATGCTAATAAGGACTGGGGATGCTCTGGGATAATAACCTGTGCACCCACTTCATTGAGAACCCTGCCTCCCACTGCCCCCAGGACCCTCCTTCCACCAGATTCGGTCATTCTATCCAGCAGAGAGCCTTCTCCTCATGTCTCTTTTATTTCTTCCCTGAGTTTCTTTCAGCCAGTTATTTCAGCACAATGTTACATCCTTCACCGTCAACAGCTTCTCCATACAAGTTCACAGAATCCTCTTTCCAGTTCTTCGCAAAAGTACATTTCTTCGTGGCTAGAAGGAAAAAGCCAATGACAAGAGAAAGTGCTTCCCTCCAAAGAATAAGACAGGCCTGTGCACTTTCGCTGTGCTGTCTTCCAACAGTTTGGGGATTGGGGGGTGAGGTCGAGGTGGATGAAGAACCTGTAAATAAATGGAGATAATGGAGGAGGCTCCAATATCTCTAACCTAAGAGCTGAGATATCCTGAGAAATGACTACAGGCTCACCTGTCGAAAAGTAACAATCCATCCTCACAGCCTCTGATGTCTCTCGTTCCATCAGTAGGAAAGAGCAGTCTAGTAGAACAACTTCAGAGAGCTGCACTTTGTAAAGACGGTCTGATGAATGAAATGGCCAGACTACGACAAGCTTCTTGGCCGACTATTTTTGCTAAAAATAGTTTTAAGATGCATGACTTTGGGCCCAATTACTTAACAGCTAGAAATCCCTTTTCTCTTGAAAAGTGGAAATGATAATCACGCCCATGATTGCTGCTTGTGAGGAATAAATCTTGGCATAGGGGTTGATAGACAATGAGTGATCCATATAGATGTTAAATATTAATAATAATAAAATCATTTTTCAACAATCATGAAATGGGTAATATGTGCAAGGCATGGGCGTAAGCACTGTGGGAGATGCCAAGCCTCTGCCTTCTAGAAACATCCATTGTATTGGGGGTGGAGAGGTACTCTAGAAAATACCAAATATCAATATAAAACATAGCAAACCCAGCAGCTCTTGGTGCGATTCTAGCATGTAGTAATATATTAAGAAACCTCATGTAATAACCATAAATCATTGAAATTTAACATTTATTTTCCCTGAAGCCTATTTATATATACCAAATGGGGATCCCATTCATAACCCTCAGCAAACCTCCTTAAATTCTCTCACACTCAACCGCCCTCCCTCACGCATAACTGCAGGGCTTCAAAATCTCTCCTTTCCTCAGTTGTAAAATCTCCTTTAAAAATACAAATAAAAACTATTTTTTTCTAAATTAGTCATAAGCCCAAACAAGGTTTATGTTATCCTCCCACCTCTGCCTTCTGAGGCTTAGTTATTTGTTATTCACTCAACCTAAGCCTGTGGCCCCTTTCAAATTTTCTAATCCGCTTTACTTGGATTCAACACCTTAAAGAAAGACCTAGGAGTGGACCTAGAAATCAGCAGTAACTCCTCCATAAAAGTCAGCAGGAAGGGGGAAAAATTTCAACACTTATAAATTAATGTCATTTTCTTTATTCCTCTCCTAGCTGTAAAGAAATGCTGGAGCTAATACATGCCTTAAAAGGTACAAACAAAAAGACGTGCTGAGCAGTGTTAAGGCAGCTGTGTTGGTTTGGTTTGGGGACGGGGTGAAAGGTACAAGCCTAAATGTTTGTACCAGTTAAAAGAAGAAAAAGAGGATGAAGGGTATTCCCTCTCAAGAAAGTCAAGACTTTTGAGTTCCAGAGCAAGGTATATTTCAATTGATTAAAATAGTCTAAGAGAGAAGCTGAAGACAAGGACTGCCCATTCATTGATGGCAAGACTCAGAATTGTAGGCATAGCACCACCCAAGTTTCTCAAGGGTGATTTTAATGCTCTTTCCCAGCTGCCTTCAGGGACCAGCCCATCCCAGACACATGATAAGTCATTAGAATGAATGAGTTTCATTCATTATTCATTCTTTATGTATTATAATATGAAAAATATTGGTATTAGGATTTTATTGGAAATTTAGCAGACTTGGTGGTGTGTTTTCTATATGTCATTGTATAGCTCTGACAATTTTTGGAAATGCTTTTTCAACTTCATGAGGACCTGTCATTAGGCAGAAAGCACCAAATTCATTATTTCAATGGCGAGAATTTGATATACAGCCTTGTTAACTAGGTATAAGGTTATAACCAGGTAACTGAAAGTGTTAAAAGGAAAAGGACATTTGAGCATAATGGGGATAGTGAATGAGAAAGCACTTCCACCCCTAAGGATGAGGGAACAAAAGGAAGAAGTTGGAATTACTAAATTTTAGAAGTATAAAGAAGAGAGCCAAAACTCAGACTCTTAAAAGAGGTTCATCATGCGAGGAGGACCTAGACCTTTGAGGAGAGGCCGCTTGCTGTCTGATGAGGTGTCTTTGAACTTGGAAGAGGAATCACATGGACCTGGGACACAGACTTCTCAAGAGGGGTTGTGGAGCAGCTAGTACTGGTGTTTGGGGGGGTATGCGAGCATCAGTATGAGAGAATGGTAAGGAAGGCATGAAAAAGTTGAGTCTGTAAGTGTTGGGAAAACTGCAAACAAGATTCTCCTCCTGCCACAGGAAGGCCCTGCTACTGCTGGGGCAAAGGAGCACAGTTGGGGTGATGCTTTTAGGAACTACAAGCAAACAAAAAGCAACCCAGAGAAGTACCTCACCTTTTGACAGATTGCAACACACAGGCATCCATGGGACTGGCTCTGCCTGTCTCATTCTGTGGTTTGTTTGCCTAAACCAATACATTTCACCATGGTGTGCTTACTCTTAGCCCAGCTAAGCTTCTGTCACATGTAATCAGGAGACTCCTGATTAAAAGAGAGAAGACCCCAGCATTAACACTAAAGCCAGGAGGACTAAGACAGACAGCATTTGGCTGGGGGGATCAGTAAGGCTTCATGGGCGAGGTGGCATCTAAAACAGCGTGGAGCTCCCACAGGTGGAGATCAGAGGAGACCGGTTCTAGGAAGAGAAAATAGTGTCTGTGGAAGCACAGCAATCAGAAGAACAGAATGTGCTTAGGGCAAAGAGGCCAGTCAGGCCAGAGTATAAGAAAGAAAACTGAGACGCCAATCCCATCAACGTTTGCATGACTGATATTTTCTCATCTCTCTGATTTCAGCTCAGACGTCATCTTCTCAAAGGAGTCTTCCTGGACCACCCTATCTAACGTCCCCACTCCCCGTCTCACACTTATTTCATTGAATGCATAGCACTTACGCCGTGTGCAATCAGCTCATTAGTAAGTTTCAGTTTGTTGTCTGTATCTCCACTGAAATGACAGCACTCTGAGGAAAGCCCCCTTGTCCTTCTCGCTCTCCTTAAGTCCCCAATGCTCACAAAGAAGTCTGCACAACACAGGCTCTCAGCAAACATCTGTGGAGCAAGCAGGTGATGAGACTAGCAAGAGAAACTGAAGCCAGGTGTTGGAGCATGTAGAATCTGTACCTTACTCAGAAAATAAGGTAGAACTGGATGTAAATTGTCAGAGCTATGTCGTTAGGAGATTCATCTGGTATGAAGGAGGCAGAGACTGGGTAGGCACAGAGGGCATGAAGAGCAATTTGGGAGGCCACTGAAAACATCCAAGCCATAGGTAATGGTTATTTGATTGAGTGAATGATCTCAATGAGTGAGTTTCTGAACCTTCCTCCCAGGTGAAAGAAGAATGAAAAATGGCTTGTAATTCTGCCTTTCCTTTATCTCTCAGAGCTGGCTGCTCTGCAAAGACTTTCATCTTTCTTCAGATAAGGTTTTGTAACCATACATGAATGGTGTCTTACACATCAATCTATAACAGCTATTTTCCCCTAGGTAACAGCTTTGAAAAGAGGACAGAGCCAATGGCTGCTTGATCAGATAATGAAAGCAGAGTGATTCTCAAAGCTGCAGCAACAGAGCCTGTATTTCACAGGCTTCCCCACTCCAGCCATCCCTGAGTCTCGGAGCCAGATCAGGACAGTCTTATCTACTGCCACACAACCTATTTCTAAGGCCAAAATATTTCCTCCCCATAGACTATTTTATTCAGTCTTTTATGGGTTTGTTTGTTGTGTTTTGTATGTATTCATATTTGATATCAATAGTATCACACGATATGTATTGTTTGGAAATTACTTTCTCTTAACCTTAGATTTCAATTTGGTTAAGCTGAAATATGTAGTACCAGTCCATTCATTTTCACTACAGTATAGTTTTCCCTTGAGTGTGTATACCACCAACTACGTAGCTATTGTCCTGCTAAGGAACATTATTCTGGGTTTTACATGCAATGCTACATTGGACATTCTTCAAAATGATGCTTTTTTCAAATATGAAATTATTTCTCTAAGAGATACACACACAGAAAATTGCTTGTTTAAAATTTTATTATGAATATTCAACTTTACAAAATATTGCCAACTTGCAGTCAAAAGAATTTTACCAATCTGCATTCCCACCAGCAACCTATAAGAGTTACCATTTTTCCACATCCTTGCCAACAGCTTGGAAATTTGCAAATACAATGATTACAGAATGACATTTCACTGTATTTGAATTTACATAACGCTGGTAGTTTGAGAGGTGAGCAGGCTCTCATGTCTTCACTGACACTGTTTCCTCTTTTTTGAATGGCATTTTCATTATGTTGTGCCCCTTTAACTTGCCTTTTTCACACTGATTTGTAGAAATTCTTTGTAAATGCTTTATATAATGATTCGCTAGTTTTATTCATTATAAGTAACTATTCCAAGGCTGTGATTTGTCTCTCGATCAAAACATTTTTTAATTTCTAAAAATGGTAAGCATTACTTTTTATGGTTTGTGATTTTTCTGTCTAGTATAGAAAAAGTCCTTCTAAGTCCTGATATTGTAACGATAGTCTCCCATATTGTCTTCTTCAAGTTTTAAAGGTTAATTTTCATTTATAGAAGTTTAATCCATCTGGAATTTAACTTGCATTCACTTTTTTCTGCCTCTTCTCAGAACTCTGCTCTCAAGTACCCTGTATCTATGCCTCCCTTTGTCTAAATCCCGACTGTTTTTTTTTTACTGCTTTTTTTGTTTTTAACGTTGGCCCTAAGCTAATATTTGTTGCCAATCTTTCTTTTCTTCTTCTTCTTCTCTGTAAAGCCCCCAGTACAGAATTGCATATATTCTAGATGTGGGTCCTTCTAGTTCTCTATGTGGGACGCTGCCTCAACATGGCTTGATGAGCGGTGTTAGGTCCACACTCAGGATCCGAACTAGTGAAAACCTGGGCCACCATAGCAGAGTGCACGAACTTAACCACTCGGCCATGGGGCCGGCCCCTAAATCCTGATTTCTTACAAAACAAATTAGTTCCCACTTTCTTTGCGAAGCCTCCTCTGACTGCTCCAGCACTCTCTGACCATCTCCCCCTTGGACTTCTAAGACATCAGTTATTGGGTTTGGACTTAATTATTGCTTAATGAAAGATTATAAATCCATAGACCTTCAGCATCGGAGAGGTAACCCAAATGGGTGAGGTGGAACTGAATTAAGAAAATAGAAAGTTGAGAGACAGGAGCAGTTCCCAACAATCTTTGCCATGTGGGAATGCAGGCCCAGAGTTTCTAATCACTCAAAATTATACAAATATAAGTATTGTTAGAAATCTGTATTTATTTATATTTTAAAAATCTTTATTTTTACATGTTGGAAAGTGATTAAATTCTTTTTAATTTGTTTAAAGCCAAACAAAATTTATCTACACTTTAAATTCATCTCATTGGCCTTCAATCTGTCTCTTTTGATTTATCTTTGTCTAATCATTCTATAATTTCTAATTACTACTTGTCTCCTAAATAAAAACTGAAGCCATTCATGTACAGAGGTTCTCATTAGCATCTATCACAGATCCAGCCTCAGGGAAAAGCATATGGTAACTGCTCATAAATCCACAGTTGCATGTTGGTTGGCAGGAGATCTTATAACTAGACCTTTGAACACACAGCTATCTCCACAGTCCAATAGAGAGGAGAGGTTTAAAAGAAGTCCACATGTTGATGTGACCAAATGCCTTCTCATCTAGTTTTATTTCCATCCAGACACATTTACAGAAAATGGCAAATGGTGAGAAACTTCCTCCCAAAGTCCAGATCATCTCAACACCCAACAGGCCATGATATAGTAGGTTCTACATCGGTTCTAATGGCATCTATCTGTGTGTAAGAGAGAGTAATTGCACATATCTCAGATATGCACCCCCATTATATTCTAGGGAGTGAGCACTTGATTCTACTGGACGTATGCATTTGCTGTTTATTTCCAGAATTGGGTCTTTAATATCTAACCTGGTCAAGTCCTATACAGCTCATCGTCATGGTGAAATTGACCTGAACTGGGAATTGGGTTTGTCCTGGAATATTCCTGAATACGATATTTAATCTCTCTGGACCTCTTTTTTGTTTCTTCTCATTTGTAAAGTAAGAATAATCATAATATCAATTCTAATCTCACAGTATGAGGATAATAAATCTCCCCATCTGAGTTGCTCAGAAGATCAAATAAGATTGAGATCAAACTTGTAAAGTTATCTATAAATGTAGGTATAACAAAATGAGTTTGAAGTTTGAAAACACTCAGGAAACGTATGATGCCATTCATATATTATTTATCAGTTATTATTTTCAGGGTCTTTTGGTCTGCTCTTCATATGTCTGTCAGCACTCCATACAGGGTGGGAAAATTTTCAGGAGAATTTCCTTTCTCATTGATATGTTGAGTGGTTCCCTCCTTGGAGGCTAAGTTGCCACTCTACCTTCCATAATACCCATCTCAGTGAGGGATCTGGGAGCTCGCACTGAGCTGGACCTAATCACATCCATACAGAGGAAGCAGATGACCCCTAATGATGCTCCAAGATCCTGTGCAAAGCAAGCAGGTAAAAATTTCCAACGTCAACCTTTGAATGTCTCTATTTGTGTCTGTTTATGGCTCCTGTCCTGTCTGGTCTCTCTGTGTCTCTATATGGATGATTCTGTTTGTGAACCCTTGAATGTCTTTATTGTGGGCAAGTCTGTGTGCTTAGAGCTGTATCTACACAAGTAAGCCTTATTATGTATATGTACGTTTGTATGTCTGTCTTTGTGTGTGTTGTGCATCTTTATATGCCCGTATCTGTGTATATCTGTGTCTGTGTGTATGTGTCTATGCACCTATATTGTGAATGTGTGTGTCTACTCTGTGTGCCTGTGTCAGTGAACATCCTGAAATGTGTCTGAAGGTATATCCAGGGCTATACATGTGTGTCTCCAAGCATATTTGTGTGTCTGTGTAAGAGATGTGAGTGTGTGTGCCTATGTCAGTAAAACTATCTTTGAACTACATGTATGGGCCTGAGTTTTTGTGTAACAAAGGAAGGATTGAGAAACTTCTACTTGGTCCAGCAATGCTCCTAAACTATTCCATGCTGCTATCAAACATATCCCTCGGAAAGCAAGCTGTCCAGGATTCAGCTGCAAGACAGAATCATCTGGATGCTTTTAAAACCTACTGATGATAAGACCCTATTCCTACCAATTTTTAATTACATATTCTTTTCTGGGATGAGGCCCAGACATCAGAAAACGTTTAAGGCCCTCTGTTGATTCTAATATAAAGCCAGATTTGATAACCACCATACCAGTGAAAAGGCTGAAATTCTTCATGGAAAGCTTCAATGTACTTCAACTATGTGTGTCGTTACTTATAGCACATTGGGGTGGAGAAGAGTATTGAAATCGCATGTAGAAAAGGACTGATGCCCTCCTTTCCTGCTGAGACGGGAGATGCCCCACCAGACTGGAGCCAGTGAGACAACAACTTTGAATTGATCTATGAAAGTAGCTTAAGGGAAACTCCCCTCCCAGCCTACCCTCTCTTTCATCCAGCACTAGTTAACTTTTATATATAGCTCTGTATAATTAAAATGACAAAGTGTTTTCTTCATTTACATATAAACTCTTCACATCCACTATGGCCCTTTGGAAAATAAAAAGAAGATTTATTAGTATCATAAAATAAGTACTACATAAAAATTTGAATGCATGTTTTGGAGCGTTCCTTACATAGCAATGAAAAGAGGAAGGACAATAAATAGAAGCAAATTTATAGGCTTGAAGGATAGGGCTCTAAGGATAGGAGACAGATAGGATCTAAAAGTTGGGAAGAAAAGAAAATAAAACTGCAGATGTTTAACCCCGGGAGGCAGGGCTTCTTTCATCCTAAAAAATATCTTTGCACAAACTAAAAGCTCACTTTCCTCCAGGTTTCAGCTCTGTTTATGTTCTCAGCTTACACCTTTTTTTCAGCGAACATCCCAGAAGCCTTGCTGAAGAGGGACAGCCTATCGTGTCCATCTATCCCTTTTCCCATCTCCAACTCTCACACTTGGGGAAGCTCTCCATAGTACTGAACATTTGGACTCTGCCACCCAGAAACATGAAATCAGGTGGACAGTCTCTTGATTAGGCAAGTGGGAAGGCAGATTTATAAACATTCCTCAGTTTCACTGTTACATTAAGCTGTGAGAAATATGGTAAGGTGCTGAATATTTCTGGAATAAAGGAATGTATTACTGTCAGAACTTAAAGAGGAACTCATAGGCTTCTCTTGACTGAAGCCAACACAAAGAATCAAAAGGAAGCCTTGCAACGTGAGCACAGTTATCACCATGGAGATATGTCTTGCAAACAAAATTTTCATGGAAAAGCATGAGGAAGATGTTATTTCTAGGGATTGTCTCAATTGATATCCTCAGCTAATGAGACAGATGTATTTATCGTCTCAGGTTCACCAATGAGAAAACCTAAGCCCAAGAGGTCAAATAACATAACCAAGTTCTGACAATATGTAAGGGGGGAAGCCTCAATTCCAGCTCAGATCCTAGGACTCCAGAGTCTACATGCTTAAGCAAGATACCACCCATTCTCCATACACCAAATATAATAGAGAAACTGATGGAGAAGTGTAGATGGGACCACTTCAAATTCTCTCTTACGATACACCTCCCTTTTATATCATATCCTAAGCTACTTGGTTATATACAAGATGCTTATTGACTCCACAAGTTGAGAGATGCCCTAATGAGGAAGGTATGCAATTGCTTTGCTTGGGGGTTTTTAAGACAAGAACAATGAGCACTTCATAGGATGTTGATCTGGCAAAGACTCTGGAGACTGTCCAGTCCAGATATCTCATATAGTGTTGAGGAAACTGGTTTTCAGTGATGTAAGGTCATCTGTCTGGTCACAGAGCTTGTCTGTGATGGAACCAGTGAAAGTATTCATCTGTTACCCATTTCAGTATATCATGCTGCTTCATCTCTCTAGAATGTCTTGAAAAAGCCTATTTGGCAACATAAATATGGACTTATTGACCTCAAGAACCTTTTGTTGGACTATTCGGCCTCGAGAAATTCTGCTTCCCTGATGTACAACAAATTTATCAATAAAAAGATCAAAATAGGGGCTGGCCCCATGGCCGAGTGGTTAAGTTAGCACGCTCCGCTGCAGGCGGCCCAGTGTTTCGTTGGTTCGAATCCTGGGCGTGGACGTGGCACCGCTCATCAGGCCACACTGAGGCGGCGTCCCACATGCCACAACTAGAAGGACCCACAACAAAGAATATACAACTATGTACAGGGGGGCTCTGGGGAGAAAAATGAAAAAATAAAATCTTTAAAAAAAAAAAAGATCAAAATAATTTTCTTTTCCCTATGGAAAATAAGAAGGGCTCTTCCTTCCCTTTTCTCTCACTCCATAATTTATAACCTATAAATGTTTACAGGTATTACTATGCAAATCCAGCCACCAAGAAGAAATTGCATTTAGCCTGAAGTATTACTTTAGTTTTTAACTTAGAAGGATAGATTCGTGTGGTGGTGGGGTCAATAAATGGCAGCTGTCCATACACTATGATGAAGTCAAAACTCTGCACAGAGTTAGGAAGAAGATGAAACAAACAAAAAGGATAAATAAATAAGCTTCCCATAAAAAACCCCAAAGCTCTGAAATTTAATACAATGTTTAGTCATTTAAATAAGGTGCTCATTGGAAGTTAGCAACGCAAACTACTAAACTGACTCTACTAGCACATGTATTCAACAGCTTCTTATCTGACCCACAGTCTTGCTTATTTCTTACACTCCACACACTCCCTGCCATGACTGCAAGTATTTCCACACGCTGCTATCTACAGTGAAAAAGAACAGGCTGTGACTTACTATTGGAAAACTAGCTTTGAGAAGCAACTATGCAAGACTTCTAGACATGGAGTTGAAAGAAAGCAGATGCCAGGTTTTACCTTGCATTAGAGGAGGTCATCAAGAGGTCAACGTGACTGCTGGTTGACCCATGAGCTGGTCCCAGACAATTTCAGGCTCCTCACTCCTTCCCCTGTCCTTGGAATGTATGTCCAGCCTACAGTTCCCCACAGTGGGAGCTGTTTGAGGATGCAGCCTTGAGAGAGTAAGGGATTGTTGAGGCCACCCGGATGGTATACATGACTGAACCCAGTTAAAGCCTCTATATAAACTTTAAAGATTCTGGTGACGGGTGTGGGATCTACTGGTCATGCAACCACCCAAGACAAGCCTTGCATGTAAGCTCCTTTGCTTATTAAGCCTGCCACCTATCCATCTGGCATGGTCTGCCTCTTTCTTCTGTCTCTCTTTGCCCTCTGTTACAGGGGTCTGCTTTAGATTTCACCTCCAGGAAGCTCCAGACTTTGCAAATCAACACTCTGGCAATGATTTAAAAGGTCCTAATAAGAAATTAACCGCCTACACTGGAAGAAGAACTCAGATGGGCAATATCTGTTTGCTTTGACTATTTACCCTAGAACTGCACATTTATTCTAACTAAATGAATCAAATTTCAATGTTTGCTATTATGTAGTCATTTTCTATGAATATTTGCAGATAGAGAAAAATTTCATAAATTACCATAACAAACTTACGATGAATTTTCTGGCAAGGATATTTTAGTAGACTTTTTAACTGCAGAGACATTTGAAGGCCGCTACAATGAATCTCAAAGAACAAAGACACGTAATTTCCTGATTTGTTTGTAATTTGGTATTTTTATTAATCTATAACAAACTTATTCTTAGGTTTAAGAATTTCCCTATTTGTATACTTGTTGCTTTACGTAGAAGGAACTTTTTGAAATTAAAATAGAGAAGTTTCTCGAATTAAATGAGTAAAGGTAGCCAAATGTCAAATGGTTGAACAAGAATATGGAAAGAAAACTAATTTTTACATCGTGTTTAACAAATTTGCAGAAGCCAAAGCTTGAAAAAACAAACTATAACGTTATTATTCAATGTTAACACACATCCATATGTAGATATAAGCTTTTTTCAAAAAAAATGCATTGTCATTGGAAAGTATTAATTCATTCCTTTTTCCTATCTGTACTATAAATATTTTCTATCTTTTTACTGTTATGATTATATGTATAAAGTTCAATAAAAGAAAAAAATTCACCCTCCACATTTATTTTTTGTCCATTATTTTGCTGCTCATTTCATGTAATGATTATTATTAAAAATTTTTTTTCACATAGAGAAGGCTGCTAAAAAATGATACACTCTGATGTCAAAGACACTAGGTGCACCATTGGTTAGTAGGTAGATGGGCAGATGAAATTTACCCGTGGCTCTGCTTCTATTTTCCCAGCTTCTCAAATTCTCGTAATGCAGATATGGTCACTCTAAGCTCCTTCAAGGTATTCTGAGCAAGAAAAGATTACCCTGTGCCAAGGAGAGGGTTGGGAATATGTGCTAATTTTAGTGAGACGCGGTAAGGAATACATTAGCCGCTATGCACAAAATGGCCGTAAATTAAGAGATCCGCAGTAGCCTTCCATTGCTTTTCAGCGTATCTCAGTTTGCATTCCCTGAATCCTAAATTATACATCATTATGTAGTGATTCCCCTAGGACCTGAGGAAACTACAACTCAGTTCCTGACAACCCTCTTGCCAACAGGCTGCCCAGCTGTTAGGAAAGACAGCATAACAGCAAAGAGAATAAAGGGCGGACCTCAATCAACTCAAGAGATGTGTTTCTCAAAGGCTCTGTGCAAGCTTAGTCTTTGCTATGAAAATTCTATTTGAAATGCAGGAGGGATGTCTACAACTTAACCCAGCAGTAATTACAATTGCAAAGTGAACACTGGCTCTAGTTAATTAGCTAAACATGTATACTGTATGCTATCATATTTTCTCTTTTGCCCATTTTCTGTTGGGGGTAGGACAAAGACCTACCTCAAGCACCTTAAGGAGTATGGGGGCAGGAGGGGGCTTACTCTTAGAAAAAGCTCTCTGGTTTGAGGTTTGACCAGTCTATGAAAAGAGAAAACAAGTCAAAACAAAACAAATTTGGGCACTTATGAAAACATGCAAAGAAAGATCCTTGCTTCCTTGAAACACTTTCAATCTAAGGAGCAGAAATTAGAGAAATAAATTAGAGAAATAAATTAGAGAGAAGTGGCAACAATTAAGAACAAAAGAAACGAATGTATGTATCAGTCAGGATAATTTCAGCTGTCAGTCACAGGAAAGCTGATGACCTAAAGACTTCATCAATTAGGCAACAAGTCATTTGGAGGAAAGTGGTTCCAGAATTAGGGCAGTACTTCAACAATGTAATCAGAGCCCGGGACCCTGTAACCCTTCTTGTTGGCTCTGTCCTACCTTCCCAAGATGGCCCTTCACACAAAGCCAAAGATATTCAAGGCAAAAAGAAGGGGAAAAAGATAACATCTAAGAGCTCTTCCTTCCCATCTGCCTTCTATCAGAAATTACAATATTTCCCAGAAACCTAAAAGATGTCTCCTCATTTTGCTATATCTAGAATTGGGTCACTTGGACACCCCGAAATGCAAAGAAAGCTTAGAAAGCAAATATCTGGTGAAAGGTAACAGAATTATAACCATATCTTCTAAAAAAGCCATAGTCTGTTAGCAAATACTTTGGGGAAAAGAACAATGAATGACTATTGTGTAGTAAACTACTCTTGATTCATTTGAAAACTATCTCTGATGAAACTCACAGTATTGCTGAGATGAAAATCGTCACATTGTCACCCTCAAACTGTGATGACCGTGTCCCCACCTTACTTTATGAATTTGAATGTAACAATAAAAAAAAAGTCATCTAAACAAGCTATTTCCAATCTGTTTCACTGAACAATCAGCCTACAAGATGGCCCAGAAAAAAATTAGAGGATTTTTAATTCATATTACCATATTAAAGGCTTTGGTAATCCTGCAGTAATAACAACTAAAAAAGTTTTAATCCAATATCTCTCGAATGTGTTTATTTTATTGATTTATAATTTGTTTACAGAATCCATTGCTTTACATAACACCCATGGAATCCACTCTGGAGTACATTTCTCTTCTCATTAGCACAGACTGTGGACAGGTCTTTGGTTGGGTACTGATATTTCCCTAGGAGAGATCATCAAGTATTACTGATATCTCCACTCTCTGCTCACCATGATGTTCATAAAGATTATTTGAGATATTGTCTTTTCTTTCTCTCTGAACAAAGAATAAACCAGGAATGAGTAAGTAATCATCTAACTCATTTAAGAAAGATCTGACAGAAACATATGAGTGTAGCCACACAAAGGCAAAGCAGAATGTCAAGCTACTTCCATCTAGAATTATAATGTGGAACAAGTAAATACTGTTTGGTGGGAAATAAATACTGTTTGTTGAGACTTAGAGGGATTATATAGAGACAAGCCAATTTACCTGTTCATTTCAGTGAATGGTTTCATGTGCCTTTACTGTTACCCAAATACCCATTCTGCAAATAGTTTTCAAGATGAAAAGTCATGGAGGTAGAGAAGCTCTGAAATTGCAATGTCTCACTTCCTTTCCCACCCTCCTCAGCTCTCACTATTCACTATCCTAGAGTTGTCCATCCCTAAGTCAGAGTCTAGAAAGTATAGATGGGCTCAAATGCTCTCCTAGATTTCAGTAATATGGATCCCAGCCTTCATGACCTGCAGGCTGTTAGACAACATCAAGTAAGTTCTCACTTCAGTATACTAATGCCATTTTCCAAAGGAGATTTCTCATTGCTATCATTTGCTGGCTTAGGGGAGAGAGAGATCAAAATCTTTGCAGCCCAGTCATATCTTTACAAAATCTTTCAAGGTTCCAACACGAATCATGCAGAAAGCCTCACCCAATCCAATGTCTCTGCAGAGGATACAATTTAGCTGTTATTTAAACTAACAGTTTGATGCACACAGGGACCAGATCTCTTCATCATGACTCAAACTTTTTCCTGAAAATACAAATCCAACTCTGACTCTTTCTTTAGCTGCCAAGAAGACCTAGCAGTATTTCACTACATTCATTATAGCAACCAGCCTGGCAGATGAGAACTTTAGGGGTTCATAGAACCCTATGAATGTAAACACACATAAACACACATACACCTTCAGAAACTTCTAGTTCCAGAATTGCTTCTCCCTCCTCCTTTATCTCCCATGTTTGTCTTTCTCAGCCTGGTGATGGGCTGTGCGGGAGAGCACTCACATGGGTGGAGGCCCAGGAGCCTGGAAGAGGCTTAGTACATGCGTGTCGGAAAGGAAAATAATAGTGAGGATTAGAAACCAGTTCTCAATACCAAATGGATGAAACTTTCTGATTAATACTCCCTTCCCCAGAGCATCCACCAGGCAGACTCGCTAGTCCACAGATCACCAAACTATTTGATTATCAACCTGACTTAGAATTCCCCCTGCATTCCCTGCTCACAAATACTGCTTAAGCCCAAGTGAAGCCCACCAGGACCCTGTAGCTCTGGGCTCTGAGAACATAAGTAGCTTATCCAAAAAAACTCAACTGTTAGGGTTAGATTTGGAACTTGATCACAGAGCTGACTCCAAAGATCACATGTACTCTTAACTGCTTCCAAGGTCAGTAAGACTTGGCATTGGCCCTAGTAAGAAGTAGAGATTCTAACCCAGGTAGTCTGAGCTCAGCATCCACCCACTTAGCTACCTCACCACTGTGGCCTCCAGAAAGCACACTGGAGTTATTGTCAGACTGGCCAGTGAAATCACACCCACTTATATGATTGCCTCTCCTCAGACTTGTCACTGAGATGTTGGTGAGGGGAAGCTAGGGGCACTAAGGAGGCAAGAGGGAGAATAAATACAATCAGGTGGCCTCAAGTAGTGTCTCCATCAAAGACAAGGCTTAACTAGCAGTTACAAACCCATATTCTGGGCATGCCTCAGGCAGGGAATTACTAGAAAGTTAAATTTAAATTCCAGCCAAATGTAAGTGTCAAAGTTTTACCACATTAAAAAGTGATAGTTTGTCTTCACTGCGTTACGTTCACAGGACAAAAACATCAAGTAAAAAGCTCCTGGAAAGCTAAAGATTCTAAATAACAGTCAGTTATTTTTCGGAAATCAGACACAACTGCTGATAAAAGATGGCTCCTTTGCCCTCTGAAGGTAATGGGAAATAACCCAGGATCACACTATATTTTAAGGCATGGCTATAGTGTCCCCTTTCACCTGCTTTTAATTTCCAATGACAGTATTTTTTATGTTTGTGATTAAAAGCAGCTATTGGTACTGCCATTGCTAATTTAGCCATTTCATAGGTCACTGACCTGGCAGTGAATTCTCTGAAAATTTTATAATCCCTCCTCATCTCCCAGCGTCACCTCATTTCATCTTCACAAACCTCTGAACTACCAATGCATCTAGCAATTAACTTTCCTAGTAAATACTAAAGTGCTCCTAGTTCATTTATTTAATGACAGCATTTTGGAGAACATATATCGTCAAGGCTATTTTAAGGACTCTTTTATGCTCAGTTTCACAATTTTCCCGTGCATTTTTTAATTGTTCAAACTCATAGTGACTATATAAAAGGACTTCAGTTCATACTTTCCAGAAGAAATCTCTCATTGTTCTACACTTTCCTAGCCTTGTATATATTCTTTTCTTATGGCATTTATAATTTACCTGACTGTAGAGTTTTTTCTGTTATCGTTTTATCTTATCTCCTCTACCAGAGAAGACTCTACACCCTCTTTGAAAATACATTGGGAATTGTTTATCTTCTTAGTCTTCACCACATCTGGGGCAGAGTCTGACAATCAGAACTAATTATCTACTCTGGCTCAGTCAGAAACCCTAAATGCCATGATTTAATAACCAATACCAAGTTCGTGATCAATTATCATTTAAACAACTTCAAATCACAGAAAGGTAACATAGTTTACTTATTAAAATTTAACCTTAGTAGCTCACACACACACACACACACACACATTTGTGTGGCTGTGACAACAAGGACAGGCTAGACTATGTAAGAATGAACAACTCCCAAATCTACATGGCTTAAAACACTTACTTCTTGCTCACACTTCCTGTCCACCAGCTGAGGCTCTCCTCAACATTGTCCCCAATGTCAGGGCAGGCTTTCCTAAAGTCAGGCAGGGCTGAGCAGCACCAGCCTTCAGTTTGAGTGGTGAAAGGAATACCTGCGAGGACCTTGTCTGGCCCCTCTATATAAGGAACTTTGCTAAGGGAGGAAGCTGTTTCTTCCCTGGCCCCTGTTCTTGGCCAATGCCCAGAACATCAGCTGGCCCTGCCTTTAATGTATGATGCTGCTGGATGGTGAGAAAACAGATCTTTTCCTTTCTCCTTTCAAAGCTTCCCCCAGTCCCTGGGGAGATCACTCTGCCTAAATTGGGAGGGGGCAGAGCACTGGGTGCATCCAAGCAGCTAGCCAGTCAGCCAGCCAATCCATACCCAACCACGTCATCCTTTAATTCATCACTCTAGGAGACTCTGGGGTCACACATGCTGGCTTCAAACCTTGACCCGGACATTTACTAGTTATAACATTAAAGCTAATTTACTGAATCTCTCTGTGTCTCAGTTTGCTCAACTCTAAACCATAGAAAACCATGGCACCACATCTGAGGATTATTTCTTGTGAGAATTCAAGCAGAAAATGCAATAAAGTTTGCTCCCTATACTCAAACAGGCCTGAAATAGATTCCAAGCTCTTCACTCATTAACTGCGTGAGCTCAAGCCAACTCCCGTATCTCAGGGCCTCGTCTGTAAAATGGGAATAACAGGAGCTCTTCACCGAGTTCTCAGAAGGAATAAATACGACAGAAATCTAGAACTAGACTGTGCCTAGCACATAATAAGTGTATCACAATGGTTTGTATTTAACGTTTTATGTGCAGTCTAATACTGAGTAAAGATGATCATCCTGGAAGTCAAGAGACCCAAGTCTAATTCCCATGCTGACTCCTGACTGGGTAACCTTGGGAAGTTGCCTCTCCTTTCTGAGCCTGTTTCTTCATCCG
Source organism: Equus przewalskii (assembly GCF_037783145.1). Taxonomy (NCBI): domain Eukaryota; kingdom Metazoa; phylum Chordata; class Mammalia; order Perissodactyla; family Equidae; genus Equus; species Equus przewalskii. The sequence goes on along the minus strand of NC_091831.1, from coordinate 22,227,452 downwards.
TAAAATATGACTGGAACTGGAAGATCTCTCAAGTCTTTTTCTAGTTCTGATATTAGGAATATCTTTGAGCCAAAATGTCAATTTTCTGTCTGCCATTTCTGCTACTCAACTCTCATGAGTCTAGTCCCTGAAATACTTCCCCGTATTAGGCCATGGCTTCCAAACACTGGTGTTCTGCATGGGAATGACAGTATAAACTTACCGTAAATCTCGTGGTTTCTCAAGACACAGTATCCTTGACCAGGCAGATAAAACAACACAATAACAACATAAACAAATGAAAAGACACACACAAACATCCCTGGCCTCAAATAACTCAGTGTTTAGCTCAACAACTCCTTACACAGAGTAAACATTTAATAACTCTCTGCAAATAAATGAAGGCTAAATGCCAGAACAAACAAAGCAACAGGCTCACAACTGCCTTCAGCTTGTCTGGTGGCTGGCTCTGTAAGGACCCACCATGCTAACCTTGGATGACTCCAAGGGACCAGGGCTCCAGTGGCATCAGAATGTCAGAGTCAGGGTTTGTTTTTTTTTTTTTTTCCAGGAATGTGTAAACTATCAATGGTAAATGGGTAGTGTAAGGGCAATGACCACTTGCAAGAAAATAAGAAAAAAATTTGTGTTTCCCTACTCTACAACATAAGGAAATCAGGCTCGAAATTATAATCAAGTTTATTCACTAGATCAGTGAAGATTAGTCAGGAAAGCAGAGTCACTACAAGCGCTGTGGCCACAAGGGGCTGACAAAAGAAGTAACAGCTTGTTTGCATGGGAAGAGCTGAGGTTAAGATCCGAAAGAGGAGAGTCAGAGGATCAGAGAAAGTCACTGGCCGCAATAGCCTGAAGCACTGGTGTGGGTGGGCCGGTTGACTTTGCAGAAACATTTCTGAATTGTGTATGGCTAATACCAGAATTGGAATGTAGAGAGAGCTCTGTGAAAAAGCCCTTTTGGAGGGACTACAGTCATGCACTTGTTTGGCCAGTGACTGCTGTTGGTCACAATAGCCAATATTCAGGAAGAGGAGCTGGAATCTGGAGCCCACCAGACACTGCTGCATAGTTCACCTTGTCTTACCACTATGGCCATCTGACAGTAATGGTGGCTTCTTATTTCCCTTCCCAATCTAATCCAAGTTCCTCATTTTGGGAAATGTAGTTTCCAGCCTTGTTTGTGTTACACAACCAAACTCAGCTCCCAGTTTCTGCGCCTCATGCCAGTACTTCTTATTTTCCCTAATGAGAGATAAAGTGACTCTCCTAAGCTGTGCCCAGTGCCTGGCAGAGAGAAAGCACTTAGTAAATATGTGCTAGATGGCAATTCAGAGTCCAGCTGTCTGGAAATCACACTGATGGATCACAGCACTCATATCCTACCAGAAAAAGAGAAGGTCATGAATTGTATATTGTCTAAGAGAAAAATGCTATTGTCCTTTTTAACGGGAAGGAATGTAAATAAAGCCAATGCTTTCTATATAATCAGGGAAATAAAATTAGACTTGGGTTTTGCACAAGGGTTTGCTAAGGCTGAAGAGGTCGTACATTTGGCCATGGCTTAGCCTAGAAGGACAGGAAGAAACAAGAACAGACAGTGACAATGATGTAACCTAGAGACCAAGACCTTCTACCTTTCAACTCCTTTGAGTTTCTAGAGATGATAGAGAGGGAGGCAGAGAGAAAGAACAAAATAAAGGAGGAAGGAAAAAAGTAAACCTTTGAAAGAAATAGGGATAATGAATAATTATTCCACTCTAACAACAGAAAAACTGAGAAGTAACAAAAAGAAAGTTTTAAGCTAAAATCCAAAATGAACTGGAGTCTAGTCCAGGGTCTGCCACTGACTTACCTGGTGAATTTACCCTAAACTAAACTTCTCCCTGATCCTTTATCGTCAAGAAAAAGCCTAAAGTTAGATCACATATTTAAAATCCCTTCCAGTTCTATCTGATACCTTGTGACTTTGACTCTAATGTTTAATCAAATGAAAATCTAGTAACAATGGTGTGTGAGTAAAAACAAGATGTTTTCCCAGGCCAGTTTCAATTGTCCTCTAATTACAAAATCATGGGCCCAGATTGTTCCAAAGTCATGCCAAAGTCTACTAAGAAGTACTCAGCTGAGGTTTGTGACTTCTTAAGAAGACAGGCAGGAAGGAAGGCAGGGGGTGTGGGGGGGTTGTGGGAGTGGGAAGGAAGCCCTGGAGGGAGGGAGGGGAAGGGAAGGGAACAGGAGGAGGAGGAGGGAGGGAGGGCAATTGAAAAATACGGCAGTTATGAGACATCATCATGGAATGGGTTCTTAAAAATATAATTATACTTAAGTTTTCTTGTCATCTAAGTCTGTTGAGCTCCATGGGGGAGAGGGAAATCCAGGAAGAGAAACACTACATATAGCTATAGCTATATCTATAGCTATACACACATATACACATAGACATACACACTACATTTAAAAGAAATATATTGATGCTGCCCTGATTGTCAAAGATGGGAGAAAGGGTTCCATTCCAATTTATGAGTCTGATAAGATTCTAAAGGAATATAATATTTGCTTTGGACAAACATCAGTGACAAGATAAAGACTCTGCTGGATGGATTCACACTTGATTAAAACTCGCATCAATGTGGCAACCTTGAAAACTGTTTCTAAGCTTTGCTTCAAGTTTCTTTACTTGAGCATGTCTGGTATAATACTTTTTTAGCAACTTAAAATACAAAAAGTTTATCACATTGAGACACAATTTAAAAAACCAAGTTAGAGTCATTATATTAAGGGGGGAAAAAGATTCAAAACAAAATACTTGAAGAAATAATTCAGCAAGAGGTACCCCAAATTAAATTCTATAAAAATATGCACACCTTTTGATCCAGTGGTTCAAATTAATCATTTTATCCTAAGAAAGCTAACAGGCAAGAGTCAATGGAATAACACTAAAATTTCTCATTATAGCTTTAACTAAATTAGTAAATTACAGAACCCGTATACCCAAGAGTACAATATTAGTTCTGGCATAACAAATTTTTGAAATGTTTTTTTTTTAAGTCACATAAAATATGATTTAGTGACACCATAAAATGACCATGATATTTTGATAAGTGGGAGGTGGAAAGAAGACACAAAATAGAATTACAGCATGATGCCCTTTTTTGTAAAACTATGCATTGATTGACTGATTAATTAGGCACAATCACAAAGCTCATGTTCTCATGGATTTTCGTAGGTTGAACCTGATTAATTTAGCTGTGGGAATTCTCTGTGCTCAAGTGGGGGAGGGTTTTCTGTTGGCTAAAATCCATGTTAATGAAGCAAAATCTGCAGCAAGAGAAACAGGAACTATAGCTGGAACAGGAAATGAAGAGCAGGAGACAGAGTGAGTAAAGGTCTGGAAGAAAACACAAAACATAAAAGTTTGTGAAGGCCAGTGAAAAATAAGTAGGAGACCCAAGGCTGAGCAGTGCCAGGTTCCACCAACAGGGTGAGCCCCACTGATGACAAAAGCTGGGTGGGGTGGCCTTTTCCCTCCCTCTTTCTGTGTTCTCAATTGCTTATTACTTGCCCAGGACCATTATTTGCTGTGGAGGATACAAAAGGAGAACTGAGAACTGGTCTTGCCTTTAAGAGTGTTTTAAAATCCTGGGTGGAGGTGGTGTGTGGGGTGGGGAGTGTCAAGGGATATTCATTTGAAACAAAGAACATATATATTAAATATAGATAAGAGAGACGAAGTCTGTATTTTAAGTTTGCATGACACTTTTTAATCTAAAACTTATCAAATGAAATTTTATCCCACATTAATCTTGTGGATCACGTGGAGCAGACATCATCATGCCCATTTTACAGACGAGGAAATGCCACTTGCTATGGTACTCCCAATAACAGAAACAATGGTAATCTCTCACAGCACAGGGGAAACACCTTCCCGTGAGTGGGCCTGGAGAGCCTTTATGGGAGTCATGTAATTTGGAGAGTCCAGGTTGGTTGAGCCATGCAGCTAGAATGTCAATTCCTCAAAGGTAAGGAATATAAATATGTGTGCATTACTGAACCATCAGCACTGAAACAATAAATACACAGTAAATACTGAATGAAGGAAGAAATAAAAGAATACAAGAATGGAACGCAGCTGACTGTGGATATCAGGCAGGCATGGACTCCTACAGACTAGGGTCCATCTACACTCTCTGATCAGGACATCAAAGATGAGCAAACGGCCCCTGGAGGAAGGACTTTAGGCCATGCAGTCTGGTCTCCTCCCACTGAGGTGAGGAGAGGTGGGAAGGGTATTCATTTTTGCCCATCAGCAATTATTTACCTAACACCCACTCTGGGCTGGCCCCCATGCTTGACTTTTCTGGCCTGGTTCACCCTCTCTCATGATTTCCCAGGACGATAGCAAAGGCCTTGTTGCCCCTGACAACTCCCTTTCCTCTCAGGCCTCCAGCCAGGAGATGTGGAGTGAATAAGACCATTCAATTAGAACCTCAAGAGTATATCAGAGTTCCCTGTTTGGGTGAGTTGACACATCCACCTTGCCTCTCTCTCCATCTACACACAGGGGCCTTGAAATGGGATCAATATCTGGCTGGAAGCAGAGACGGAGTCTTAGCTCTTTCCCCACCAAGGTGAGAAGAGTCAAAGGAACAGAAGAGTTAGAAACAATTTCACAGTTCCAAACCTCTCCTTCCGAAGCTGAGGCCTGAAAGGCTAAAAGGCTTACCTGAGGCCCCAGCCAGCAAACAGCAGCTCCTTCCCTGTATTTACCAACTCCTCCCCGTCTGCAGAGCACGGTGAGGGAGCAGGGAGTCATGGGAGCACTGGCCCTTCCAAAGGTGGCCCCTGCTCCCCAGGAACAGAGGACTCCTTATTTAAAATGAAAATGCTTTCTGGGAGGGGGAAAGTAGCTGCTTTCAGCCTTGTCCTCCAAGACATAATGGACCCCCGGCTGCTCCCTCAGAGGTGGAGAAGCACTAAACATGGAGAAAATGGCATCTTTCAAAAGCTTCCCTGTCAACTGTGATTTTACCATTTATTATTCCTAAATACAGTTGAAGCACTTCACATTAAAAGCTGCAATCAGAGGAGGCAAAACGCCTGCCCCTGTAAACAGGAGAGATGGGCTTTGAAAGGGAGGGACGCTTGTGTGGGAGCTACACAGGCCACAAGTGTTAACTCTCCCTTTGCGTGGCTGCAGGAGAGCTTCCATGCTGGCTACGGGGCTTTAAGGAAAAGCCGATGTATCTAGAGCTAAACCTGGGACCCCAGGGACAAGAAAGAAAGTGAGGACAGGGACTGGACAGAGTGGCAGGAGGACAGGAAATGTGCTTTTGACTTTAGGGTTAATAAAGATGGTGAGCAGTTGTTCCCATTCAATACGAAATCTTACTCTTTAACACCCAACTCGGACTATAAAATATCACCTCCTCAGGAGTGTATGCAGCTTTTAAAATTTCCCCCAAAGGATTTCCACAGCTGTAATTTCATATCATTCTCACCACAACCTAGAGAGATGGAACAGCTTTCCTTATTTTCCTTTGAAGAGACAGTACACAGGAAGACACAATGTGACTTGCCCAAGGTCACGCCTCAGAGAGAGAGTGGCAAAGCTGGGATTAACACCTACATCTCTTAGCCTCCCAGACCTGTGCGTTTCCACTAAGACAGGGGTTGGCAAAGTATAGCCCTGGACCAAATTTGTCCCATAACCTTATTTGTAAATAAAGTTTTATTGGAACACAGCTACATCCAGTCTATAGCTCCTTCTGAGCTACAACGGCAGAGCTGAGTAATTATGGCAGAGACCACATGGCCCACCAAGCCTAAAATAGTTACTAGCTGGCACTTTACAGAAAAAGTTTATTGATTCCCACTGTGCATCCATCCACTCCCTCTGGGGTCATTACATGGCCCTTTTAATCCAGAGGTCCACTCAGGGGGTAGTTTGAGACAGAACAACTTGCTCTGTTAGAACAATTTAAAAATCTATCATAACCCCAGACATTGATTTGTAAACTTGTCTTTAAGTTTCTTCAGCTTCAGTTCATGAATTGAGCCAAGCGCTGGCTATATCCAAGGGACAGTTCGGACTACTTGCATTTCATTTCTTCAGTAAAGAATTGTGGCTCTGAAAATAAACTTTTTAAAACCATATGCATGCCTTATGATTTCAGATCCTTGAATCTAGCACCCTCCCACACCCATCCTGCAAATCCATCTTCCCAGCCTGGTTCTTAATTCAGTCTGTCCCCCCACCCTACCCCTGTTCATCCCCATGACTTAGCTGCTGGTCTGCCACTCAGGACAATTTCATTTTCTCTTTCTTGCAGGTTGTGAGACTTTCTCACCCAGTTGTACAAGGGGACGCAAAATGCCATTTTTCCCACAGATCCAGATACTTTCTCTCCAGGAGCTCCAACGGCCCCTCCTCATTGGCGTGGCAGAGAGGAGGGAGGGAAGAGAGGGAAGCCAGAGGAGGAGTTGAAAGGAGAGGGGTAAAAACAGAGAGAGAAAAGGGGGATTTTTTTCGTGAATTATATTCCGACTGTGATGTTTTCATCTGTTTTCCCACCAGACTGCTACCATCAAAGAGACTCTGCCTGCTTCATTCCATATCAGGCATTCAAGAAATACATGTTGAACATGAATAAAGTTAAGCAGATTCAGGCCTTGCCAAGGATTGAGAAGGATAAATTTTGCCTTGAATGCATATTTCACCAGCAATTATGACCACTGTACCTAGCAGTACTGCTTTTTCTTAAAAAGAGACTCAGGCTGGAATTTAAAACCAGAGTCCTAGTTCCAGGCATTCTCAGCAGAGGGGAAACGTTGGGCACAGGAGGAAGACAGAACCCTGAGAAGACACCCTTTCCAGCCTGTCCTTATGCAACTGATATTTCTTTTCAAATAAATTCTCATTTACACAGACCAGCCTTCCCAGAAACCAAAAGCCCAGATAAAAATTCAATTCCCTTACATTTAAATTTAATTGCCTTCTTTTGCATTTCTTTCAGAGGTTTTGTTTTTTGTTTTTAAAGCATAGGAAAAAATTTTGAAGAATAAGTGTACATCAGATCATACAACATGCAATGTCAAGTTTGGGGAGGCTGACCTGTAAAACGGAATATTTCCTCTTTCCTTGTAACCAGTAGTGCTGTGAAGGATCTAATATTTATCGGTATTATGCTTTGCTTCCTCAGGATCTTCTGCCAGAGGCCTCGGAGGAAAAGTAGGCCACCAAACATTAATCCAGGAAGTGGGGAAAAGTGGTGATGATGTCACTCAAGTCACATGACCAGTTAAGCTACTGGGGCAGTCTGGGCACCAGGTGCCGTAGTAACGAGCTTAAATGATCCCAAATCATCAGAGTGCCCGCTGCCGTAAATTAACCTGCAGATTGGCCCTGAGTAGACACATCTGCATTGGGTCATTACCTGCCTTTCTGGGGTCAAGTCTAAGCTCACACCATTTACCATGATTCCTAATTACCAAAGCTCCTTCAAGCCAAGGCAAATTAGGTTGATGGGTTTGTTCCACAATTTTAGGAGCACCTCTCCTATCAGAGACTTGTAGTCAGACAGCTGCATTAGGACTCAGAGTATGTATATATGGGAGAAAAGATAACTATGCCAGACACTGTAAAACTGAACATAACTTAGATATCTATCAATAGGTTATGGAAAAGTAACTCATGGCATGTCCAACAGTAATTAGAAAAACAAAAGAATGTATATCCACATCAACACTCCCCCAGCCTGGCTGCCCATTGGATTCACCTGGGTGCTTTTAACCCTCCCCAGGCTAAATGAATCAGAATCTGCAGGAGTGGGTGTGGGTATCGTTTTTCAAAGCTCCTCAAAGGATTGTAATGTGCCTCCTAGGTAGAGAAACATTATCTTACATATCCTAAGTTGAAAAGATATAAGTAAGCTATTATTGAATAAAAAGCACAAGTTTAAAAACAATATGAACAATATGATTCCATTTTGTTACAAAAATTGACCAAGTTAAGTGTGCATATTTTTTAATAAGCAAAGAAAAAAGTTGAAATATGGCAAAATGTTACAAAGACGGGTTCTGGAGTCCACTAGTCTCCATTATGTTACTTTATATATGATAGTATTATTTCATTTTTTAAAAGAAAACAATGTAAAGTTATTAAAAACACATTAAACTTAACATGAGATACTTTTTGGGAGGGAACAATTTTTAGTTTTTACACTTCAGTGTACTCCTTTTTGTAATTTTAAATTTAATGCATTTAATTCCTCTCGCTCTTCGCTCTTCCCTTCCCCCCTCCGTCTCAGCTAAGGTCCTATAAGAACTGATAACCTGTGAAAGCCTACTACCTCCGAGGCAAAAGGGAGATACTGGGTCCTCCTCACTCCCCGCTGGGCCTCGGGCTGAAAACTCTCAGGTGCTTTTTACTCTTTTGAGGCTGCTCTCAATGTTGATGTCACAGTATCTTCTGTAGTTGTGGAAGTAAGAAGGGATGGGCAACACAAAGTTGGGAGGGAAGGGGGTTAAATGTGTGTTTTCTTAGGAGCAATTCCTCTCATAGCCCAGGAAAAAGGCCCCAATACAGGGACCACCTTGACCCTTTTCTCTCTTGGAATTCAGTTTCACAATCTTTCATGACACTGTCACTAAAGATTTGCAGATAGAATTCTATAACCCAGTTACTGAGAAGGAGAGGAGAGAGCTGAGCTTAACAAAAGACAACTGCAACAAGACCTCAAGAACTTGTTAAGCTACTTGGAGGGAAAAAATAAAATCAGAATTAAACAAAACTATGAAGATAAAATAAGCATTACTTCTTTCAAGCTAAAAAAATTGATTGAAAACTTTCTTTTTATTCAGGATTGGGGTATACTGGTACCCTGAGACTATACTGGCAGTAACATAAACTGACCCCATGTTTTAGAGTGGCACTCTCATGACATGTAACAAGGGCCATACAAATCAAATACCTTTGATTAAATTGATGGCATTAAGAGTAACATTATCATCCAAGGCAGGGTCCAAGCAAAAGAGATTATTTTTAACTATCCAATCAATAGCGATCCATGGCATTTTCCTAGGATTAGTCTTCTAAGGCAGCAAGGAGGCCTGTAAAGAAGAAGAAATGGTGGAAGTTGGAGGGGCCTAACTCATGGTCCACAGGTGGCACAAGTTCAGGGCATTTTTTCTGATTCTACCCTCAGGACTGTCACCTTTCCCGTTAATTAGGCTGCTAGAAGCACAACAATGTGTCTGGTGATTCTTTGGAATCCAAAAGGGATGATGAGTTGGAATGAAAGCTAGACTTGGATAGTTTTATCAAACTTAGAAATTAGACCTCGGCTCTGTGCTGGACTAAGAGGGCAACTGGGAGTTGGAGCCCTGAGATCTGCATTTTAACAAACTCCTTAGATAATTATGAAAATTCCAAAAACAAAATAATCAAAGGTTGTGATTATCTCCAAGTTTTCTTCCTGATCTGATAATTTGATGCTTACTTTTCTGGGCAGAGACATGAGTTCTGTGATGACCATTTGTTATGTTTACATGACAGTCCACTGAGCACAGCTGACTCCTTTTCATCATTCACATTTCAGCTAAAATATTCTCTCCTTAGAAAGCATTTCCTCAACCACCCAAGCTAATGTTTCCTCTTCTGTCACTCCCTATCACATCACCCTATTTTATTAAATATCCAATATTGACGATATGTAAATATTAAATATCGTCAACCAAAATTATTCATTTCATGTACCTGTGGTTTTATCTCCTGTCCTTCTATCTAATATATGTCATCAAACAAGGTTAATGGTTGTTGAATGAATAAGTGAGTGAATGTGTTAAGTAATTTTATACATTGATTAAAAATTGCAAATCCCTACGGCTCTGAGAAGTTAAGTGACTTGACCATTATTTAATAGACACATGAATAATAAGATTGAACTTATTCTCTTTGGCACCCCATGCTCTTTTCAGCACCCCACTGACTCTAAAGATTGACATCTACATATTTGCATCTCCATCTACTGATTAGCCCAACATGCACAAGGGAGGCTGCTGTTAACATCTGTGCACTGGGTTCATACTACATCTTCTGTATTTCTCCTTTTTTCAGATCTGGCTCCCATAAAATATTGGGCTTAGATCCAGGAACTGGGTCATTGGGTCATCTCTTTTTGGGTGTGCTCAAAATGTATTAGTTGAACCCTGCTGCCGTTATGATGACGGCCAATATAGCACAGCATTTTACCAAATGTGGGATGTTTTACGTGCAGCATCTTCCTTGATCCCTGCAATAGTCCGGGACAGATAAAGAAACTGAGACTCAGAAAGCCCTTCCCAAGACTGAGTGTTAGAGTCTGGGCTGAAACTCAAGTTTTTCTTTTATTTTTCTTCATTATTTTCCCAACCTCCAAGTCTCTCATTTAACATTTCTATTTGGTGAGCCGCAACTCAAACTTCTAGAACTAACACAAACCTTACCACTTCTGTAACAATCCCCTGAAGAGTTTACAACAGGTTTAATTATAAAACCTGGACACAATCAAGATTTCTAGAACAGGGTACAAATTGTATTACATCCACATGATGGAATATACTCAGCAATAAAAAAGAATGAAGTGTTAATTCATACAAAAACATAAATGGACCTTAAAAGCATTTTGCTAAATGAAAAAAGTCAGACCCAAGAGGCTGTATCATGCATGATCACATTTATATGACATGGAAGAATCAAAACTATGAGATGGGAAATGACTTCCAAGTGTTGAGGGAAGGAGGAAGAGTTAACTACAAGATAGCCCCACAAATGAAATTTTAGGATAATGGAACTGCTCTTTATGGTACTGAGTGATGGATATATGACCATACATTTGTCAAAACTCAGATAACAGTATATCACAAAGAGTACAAATTAAAGGAAAAACCAATCACAATGTGGGTAAATCTCAGGAAGGGGTGATGAATTAATTTAATTGTGTTAAAATTAGCATTAGTTAAACTGATATAATCTCACTGAGAGGGTGGGGCAAAAGTAGTTGACCTAAGCAACTCTTTTAATAGGAATTTGCCTGGATACTGTAATGCTAAACACAAAAAAAACCCTGTATAAAAACACTCCAGTTGGTAATTTTGTTTACCATAGGAGTATGGGGTAGCAATTCTGAAACTGCCTTACCTGTATACTAGGATACAACCAAAAGTAAACAAATAGTAGATAATGGGGGCCAGTTTTCCACTGTCAGAAGAAAGATGTTACAAATAAGCCAAGCTAGGGGACTACAATGAACCCTGTGTGCTGGATTCATTTCAGTGATCTCTCTCAAGGAGGGGAAGTATAATTCTCCACTACTTGAGTGTGGACTGTGAAAAATGACTTCTTTCCAAAGAATATGATTTGGAAAAGAGCACAAAAGAGTAACTTTTGGAAACAGTTGAAAAAACCTGACAAACACTATCTCAGCCAGGTGATAAAGATTCACACAACAGTAATATTTCATGTTAATGGTATGTAGCCATGACGTCATGTGATGAAAATGACACTTTACTTCTGTGGTTTTCCTCCCTAACACATAGGCATCCATAACCATGAAAAAACATCCGATAAATCCTAATTGACGGACATTCTACAAAATACTCAAGGAGAGCTCCTCTAAATTTCCAATGCCATCGAAAACAAAGGAAATCAGAGAAAACTGTCATAGCGAAGAGGAGCATAAGGATTCATGACAACTAAATGCAATGTGGTACCCTGGATGTGACCCTGGAAGCGAAAAGATATATTAGGTAAATACTAAGGAAACCTAAATAAAGCATGAACTTCAGTTAATAATAATGTATCAACATTGGTTCATAGTGATAAATGTACCATATTAATGTAAGATATTAAATAATAGGAGCATAGAGTATAGAGTATACGGGAACTCTTTGTATCTCTGTGTCTTCTCAATTTTTCTGTAAATCTAAAATTGCTCTAAAATAAAAATTATTTTTCAAAAATCCATAATTCTATTCAGGAGAAAACATCAGACAAATTCCAATTGAGAGGCATTCTACAAAACAGCAGACCAATTCTCTTGAAAAGTATCAATATCATGAAAACAAGAAAACACTAAAAATCTGTCACCTATTGGAGGAGAATAAAGCCTGCAGTTTAGCTAGCAGCCCTGCACCAACATTAATCATCTCTTTGTTTTGATAAATATACCATGGTTTTATAAGATGCTAACATATGTGAGATCTTGGGGAATGGTATGCAGCAACTTGCTGCACCTTCTTTTTGAGTCTTCTGTAAATCTAAAATTATTTCACATCTAGATATTTAAAAATGTATAGGGCCAGCCCCAGTGGCCTGGTAGTTAAAGTTTGGTGTGCTCCGCTTGAGTGGCCTGGGTTCGGTTCCTGGGTTACACCACTCACTTGCCTGTCAGTGGCCATGCTGTGGTGGTGGCTCACATTAAACAAAAAAAAAAAAAATGGAAGATTGGCAACAGATGTTAGCTCAGGGTGAATCTTCCCCAGCAAAAAAATAAACGTATGAATGTTCTTTTACAGAACATTCACATCCTATTTTTCATTACCTATACTTTAGAATAGATTCTATTATTCTATAGTAAACATCACATAGTAGGTTCCACTTTTGTCCCATGTACGTCTTTTGAATATCTTTCCCATCCAAAGTAAAGAGAAACACACACTTCTCAAAGGTGGCCATTAATCTTGCCCTGGTGTGATTCAGCCTTACACTCTTGTGTGCCACGACTTTTGGTTGCTGCAGGAATGCTGTTTGGCCAGTGTTTCCCTTTCAGGAAAGACAGAATCACTGTTTACATTTTCTAGCTAGAAAAATAACACAATACTTAAGAAACAACGAAAGATAGAACAGTATTTTTCACACTATTTTAGAGGAACAAAATAAGCCCTTCCTTCTCAGTGGGTATGTACATACTGAAAAAACCACCTCTTAGTGTGTTGCGGGGGTATGTGTGTCACGACTGAATATAAGGCTTCAGAGAAAAGAGATTTCAGTAATAAACATGCTTTGAATACTCAAACATTCAACAAATACAACCACTTACATATATCCCAGAAATCTCACTCTGTCACTCTCTTTCTATGTCCTGACCCAAACAAGCCCCACTAGGATTTAGAGCACTTTAGACAAAACCCTAGCAGTATTTTGTGCCGTTTCTTAACTGGAGTGTCTGATTTTCAAAGATGTGCTCTCTTCTCCTTAGTCTAAGATCTTTCTTTCAAGATATGAACAAAGATAAAAGTCAAGGGGTAAGGGGTATTTCCCAATGGGATATCATCAAATGGCAGACATAAGTCAAGACCAAAGTTCTTTGAATCTCAGCTTAATAAGTCTTAGACATTTCAAGAATTCAAATTTTCTACTTAAATACAGAACTTTGATTAATTACTTAAGGCAGCAGGAAAGTTATTCAATTAGTGTAAGCAGATTCAAGTTCAAATTGGAGGATTAATTTTCAGGGTTATGACATGAAAGATACGGTGATTAAGTTAGGAAGTGAAGACAAAGTCTTTCAAACTTGAATGGAAAGAATTTCTGATTCAATTATTTGATTAAACCACTCCTGGGAACCATATAAAATCATAACCTCTGACAATAAAAGTTGAATTGTAGGGTAAACTCCGTGGATGATATCACACTAAATGTAATTATCATGATTTGACTTAATGTAATATACACTGATGTACCAAAGACATGAAAATGAGCAGATTATTATTTTAAAACGTGCACAGCTCTTAATAAAAAGCTAAAGATGAGTACAACTAACGAAAGTAGCACCTTTCTGAAAAAGTTCCCGGCAATTGCATTACAACTGAAAACTTAGGGAAAGGTACCAGGATGGATAATCTGTGCATTTTCGAGGAAATAGACTGGAATTAAATTTGTCGTCTTGCTTAGAAATTTCCTGGACACTTGGATTTTGAAAAAGATGGGGATGAGAAGGGACGGAGATAGTTTCTCCAGCAGGAACTATTATTCCAAGGAATACGGGGCGGGGCTGGGGGGTGGTGGTTTCCTAGCTTCTCCTCAATTCAGAAGCCCTCATCCAACTCCATTCTTTTGATCCCTCTCTGACTTGACTTTAACCATTTCTACACTTCATATCTTTATCCCCCAGCCTCCTGTACTCATTCGGCATTTTTTTTTCTTTTTTTTTTTTTTTGTACCAGACCAGTGGACCATGGCTTATTTCTGTGCTGAGTCTTTTGTTGTAGAAAAAACGTTGCTGGTCCGCCTCAGCGCCCGGTCCATGGATGGAGGTGGTGGTTTTGTCCTGCTTTGCTTCCTCTGTGCACGGCGCTACCCCGGGCTCCGGCTCCCTCCTTCGCTACCTATAGACGGCGCCCTGGAGGAAGCAGGGGCTTGGCAGGGGCTGGCAGGAGCTTGGCAGGAGCGCTGCCTCGCCTCCCGGAGTTTAAATCCCACCATCGCTCCCTAGAGTCCGACCCACAGCAGCTCTGAACCCGGATGTGACGGGGGGGCCACAGAAACGGCTGCCTCCCGCCCGGCAGAGGAACAGGAGCCCACTGCTGGGGGCAGGTGCACAGCGGCGCTGGAGAGTTGACGCCGCCGGAGAGTTGGCGCCGCCGCCCGGCAACTTTTCCCACCTTTTCCCCACGTTAACCGGAGAGATGTCCCAAACCTGAGTGGCGCTGCAGCGATCTGCCCTGAACGGTCGTAGGGGAGGGGGCTTAGGACCCTGACTCCATTCAAGTTGGATGGGGGTCAGCGAAGACAGATCTGGGGCAGGTGGAGGCGGCTTGAAGGGAACGAGCCACCGCTAGGAGGGGTTGGAGGTGGGCGGAAGGCACAGGCGGAGGGGCGGCTGGCTGGCTGACGGGCTGGCAGGAGCGAGGAGCTGCGGACCCAGGCTGCGCACTGATGGCAGGCGCCGCCGCCCCCATGATCCCCCTTCTCGGCTTGCGGGTGCTGCGGCCACCTGGTCCCACACCCCACCCCACCTCTTCGCAATTTGCTGCCGCCTGTCCCCCCCAGGAGCCTGTCCCACGAGCTCCTGGAACGTTGTCAGCATTATTGGAGTGTGTGTTTGGTGTGTCTGGAGGTAAGGATGGCGTCCCTTCTGCTCCTAGTCTTTGGGAATTGACTCTGGATTTGACCCCGAGCACAATCTGAGCTTCCTAGCCTGGAGGACCCCCGGAGACGGAAGGCAGCAGCAGGGTTTAAGCGCGCCTATGGTGAGGGAGGGGTAATGTGAGACCCTCTGTGTTTGTGTGTGTGTTTGCCTGTAGCAAACTGAAATCTCTTCTAAGGTCTTTGCAGTCCTTAGAATTATAATATACCTCCATTTAATCAATAAAGAATGATGCCCAAAATACAAAGAACAATTACAGTGAAGTTTTTAATATAACTTTATCTTTATGATTACATGGTAACCTCACAGAAAATCTAATGCCTGTGTCTCTGATAGTAACACCTTGAAAACAGAGTAATTATTTCTCATCAAAAACGCAAACTTTCAGGTGATATCTAAGGAAAATTAGTTATGACAGATTGTATTTTCTGAAAAAGGCTGCAGTAATATTTCACTCACCCCACGTGCTCTGCCTATCATATGACTTTGACATTCCCTTCTCCTAATCTGGGCAGACTGTGGCTATAATAGAAGTGACATTATATGACTCCAGAGGTTAGATGTCAGGAGACAGTACAAGTTCTGCCTTGTTCTCTTCAGACACTAGCTTTGGAGCTAGCCACCCTGTCACAAGGAAAAGGAAAGGAATCGGGCAGAACCTAGCCCTGGCTGAGCTGCCAGCTGACAGCCAGTGCCAACTTGCCAGCCACGTAAGAGAGCTCTCTTAAATGGGGGTGCTCAGCCCCTGGTGAGGCTGACCCAGCTGATGCTGTGAGGAACAGAGAAGAGTTGATCCTGCCAGGTTCTGCCCATAGGGCAGATTCCTGAGCAAAATAAATGATGTCATTGTTTTAAGCCTCTACCTTGAGAGCTGGTAACAGAAAACTGATACACTTGTCTTACAAACCTTCACAAGGTACCTGTTATTCAACAATTCTCCTTCTCAAAACCACTGCAAACGCAAGAAGAGGAGGCATCTCAACCTTTGATGTCTGGTAGAAGGAAGAACGAGAAAGTGGCTTGTCTGCTATCAGAGAAGTTAGAGAAGTTCATAAACATGTTTGCTACCCTTGACTAATGGCTTCTTCTTGGAACCCAGGATTGTACCCCAATATAAAAGTGGTACCACCTGACTAGCTGTGGTCCCTAGACAGGAGACAGGAAGCAGAGAACATTTCTGCATCCCTCCATCCGGAGGCTTTTGCAGAAGCCCTGAGACAGTCATTCACCTCTCCTCTCTGAACTGCTTCCAGAGGTTTGCAGGATCATTTGTTCAATGTTTTTCCTCCAAGTTTTGCTAACTTCCTTTTCAGGCTGAATAAGTGAGTGGGAATTCCTAGAAGACAGGGAAAAGTCAAAATATAAACAGATCCCTGCCCACATGTGGAAAAAAAAAAGAAATCAGTAGATTTGAAGGCTACGAGACAAAGCTGATTTTGAATGAATGCACTTAATGACCTAATCCTAGACTATTATTAACCTTGCATAAGTCCAAATTGTTTTTCTAATATGAAAAGATTTGTGCAGAAACTTGGTGAAAATATACCTGAATTTTTATCTTCCCATAAAGATTAGACCTCCCACCTTCCCAAGCACACTGACCCCAATTATTTCTTAAAGAGGGGGTGTTTGAGATCAATTTCATGTTAATTTACTTAGACCTAGAGATTTTTTAATGCTTTGTATTATTTATTTTAGCAAAGGGTTAATCAGATGTAGATTAAATTGGCTCAATTTTTTGACATCATTACATTTAATCTTATAAATCTCTATCATACATTGACCTCTGTCAATAAGCAGAAGTGAAAATATCACAGATTCTCCAAATCAACCCATTTTGCCAAACATACAGGAAAGTGAGCTAATTAGATGTGTTTTTAATCCATTGGTCTACTAAGTTTCCTCAATAGACTTCATTGGTGGAATTAAAATGAATAAGCATCGAGTGGGAAAACCATTGATGCTGTGAGCCAAGAAGTAGGTATAGTCATGGAATTCCTATAATAAATCTGTCAATTATGCCTAAGAAAAATCAATCTTAAAGTCACTGTCTCTTCACCATCAGAATTGCCACCACCTTAGTTGAAGCTATCCTCGGTTTGCATCTAGCCAACCACAGCAGCTACACTGCTGCACCCACTGCCTCCACTATTAGTCTGCTCTGATCCCTTTTCTACAGTTTTCTCCAACATGGATTACATTAACTCAGCAGCAGCACTGGACAACAGACACAGGATAAAAATAAAAGAAATTTTAAGTATTCTTACTTTTGCATAAAAAAGGATAGAAATTTACTGTTATTAACCTTCAATTACTTAATTATTTCATTCGATGACTTCAGTCCATATGTAATTTACAACAAAAATGGAGGATCCAGACTCGCAGTCTGGCGCTTGGATTGGAGATGACTGGGAGAGAACACATGTCTCCCAAATCTTGTACAGGGGTGTTCGGTCATGATTTTGATTTATTTCTCAAAGCTTACTCAATTACATTTCTCTAATCAGATAAAACCACTAAGCAGTTTTGAAGTTTTCATCATTTATAGGTGCTCTTTACAGTTTTCAGTATAAAATTTTGAAATTTTTTCTTTATCTTGGAATGTCTTCATTTCAATATATATTTGCCATATTATTTGCCAATTGGTTAAAAACAGCGTTTTTTTTTCTTTTAAAGTCACTCAGATTGTACCATCACTACGGTGAAAACCTGCAAGTACAGTTTACAGATCGTTACGTTTGTAATCTTCTTTTCCCTGTCATCATTTTTCTTTTTCCTGCATTAAGCTCTTCCAGAGTCAAGTGAAGAGCTATAGTGACAGTGATGGGTAAGAATAGTTTGTGTGTTGTCAATTCAAATAAACCCCAAACCCCAAGCTAGTAAATGACAAGCTATTTTGTTAGCAAGAATTAACATCCAATGATGTCTAAAAGAAGGACCTGTGTAGACACAATCACGAGTAGTACTGATAGTATTATGAACAGCGTTCTTTTTAAAAAATCCGTCATTTCTTTGACATGGTTTGAGCACATCTAGTATCTTTTATTTATCCCAATTTTCTATCATTGGTTCTATTTGAAACTGATCTGAAATGCAGGTTATTTTTTCCCTGGTACCCATTGGGAACCTTGTATTTTGTTAATTATTTTAAAAAATGTTCTAATTACAGGACATGTGATTTAGTGCAAGATGAAGCCAAATTAAGAACAGGATGACCCGTAGGAGGGAGAGGAACAGGAAAGTGGAAACGATGTTACCTAATGCCAGCACCACAGAATCACATGTGTAGTAACTAGCTTATCTCCAACACAATAGCAAGTTGAAATGGCAAATACATTCCTGTCCTTCAAAAACTTTGTACAGCTAGATTTGTTTGTACAAAGTAACTAAAAAATGACCCAAGTGCCTATCAGAAGAGCCTAGACATAATAGTTCTAGAGGCAGAAGCAGCACTGTATAACGGTTAAGAGCATGCTGTGAGAGCAACTACCTGGGTTCCAATCCTACCTCCTCCACTAGCTGATTAGGATGCAAAACAGTTGGAGATACTTGTCCATGAAGCAGCACAAAAGATATTTTAAATGCAAATTATATTATGCTAGGCCTTTGCTTAACACCTTTCAATGGGTTCCCATTCTACACAATGAAATCCAAAATCCCTGCAACGGCTGACAGGTCTTGAGTGAGCCAACAGTGACTATATCTTCAAGGCATGATGCCCCTCCACTCAAGATGTGCTGCAGCCTCCCCAGTCAATCACTTCTTTCAAAGTTCCTAGCATTTTCCCCTTCTCATTACATTTGCACATGCTGTTCACCTGCTTGGATGCTTTTCCTCACATTCTTCACACAGCTGTCTCTCATGTCTTAAACCCATCACTGGGCATAGTAATCTCCCCTTCTTAGTGATACCATTTCTAATACCCTAGCTAACGTGGATGCCTCACTAATTTTTTTTCCTATTTCATCCCCTTATTATTTATTTATAAAATTCCCTGGGGTGGCCTGGTGGTATAGTGGTTAAGTTCACGCACTCAGCTGCAGTGGCCTGGGTTTCGTGGGTTCGAATCCCAGCCGCAGACCTACACACACCACTCATCAAGCCATGCTGTGGTGGCACCCCATATAGAAAATAGAGGAAGATGGGCACAGATGTTAGCTCAGGGCCAGTCTTCCTCACACACACACAAAAAACGTTAAAATTCGCAATTATTTAATTTGGCTCTGTGTTTTGTCTGTCTTCTGTATTAGGCAGAAAGCTCTTTAGAACAGAGACTGTGGGGCCGGCCGGTGGCACAGTGGTTAAGTTCGCATGTTCCACTTCTCTGCGGGCTGGGGTTCACTGGTTCAGATCCTGGGTGCAGACATGTCACCACTTGGCATGCCATGCTGTGGTAGGTGTCTCACATATAAAGTGGAGTAAGATGGGCACAGATGTTAGCTCAGGGCCAGGCTTCCACAGCAAAAAAGAGGAGAACTGGCAGTAGTTAGCTCAGGGCTAATCTTCCTCAAAAAAAAAAAAAAAAGAACAGAGACTGTGACTGCTTGTCAGTCTGCTCTGATCCCAATGCTTCTCTCAGTGTCTGGCTCCCTGTGGTGGTCGCTAAATAATGGCTGACTGACTGAGTGATACCTGTACAGCAGCTCAATCTACAAAAACATCACTACCTAATATTTAGCAAATGTTCACTATGTGCCAGGAACTTGCTATGTGCTCTTCATGTCCTATCTCATTCATTTTTACAAAAACTACCTGAAGTAAGTACTATTATTTAAGTGACAAGAGTACTCAAGTACTATTAAGATAAGTAACTCTCCTGGTCGTACAGCTACTTAGGAGAGAAGGCAGGGTTAGAACCCAGGCAGTCTTTCCTGCAATTCATGCTTCACTATTATCAGACAGCAATGTTGGGCAGTTATTATTTCCAGCATTCTTATAAGAGCTCTGAGTCATTTTCAGTTATTTTGTACAAACAAATATGATTGTATAAAGTATTTAAAGGAAAAAATGTGTTTGCCATTTCAATTTGCTCTTGTGTCGAAAAGACAATGATCAAGTAATTAGCACTGTCACTGAGAGTATAATCTTTTTCTTTTGAAGCATCTTATATTCAGTCAATTTCTTTTCTTTTCTTTTTTTAAATTTATTTATTTTTTAATTGCAGTAACATTGGATTATAACATTACATAGCTTTCGGATGTACATCATAATATGTTTCGAAGTCTGTGTAGATTACATCATGTTCATCACCCAAAAACTAGTTATAGTGCATCCCCTCACATGTGAGCCTATTCACCCCTTTTGCCCTCCATCCTTCCCCTATGGTAACCACAAATCCAATCTCCAATGCTATGTGTTTGTTTGTCGTTGTTTTTATCTTCTCCTTATGAATGAGATCATACAGTATTTGACATTCTCCCTCTGACTTATTTCACTCAGCATACTACCCTCAAGGTCCATCCATGTTGTCACTAATGGCTGGATTTCATCATTTCTTATGGCTGAGTAGTAGTCCATTGTGTATAAATACCACATCTTCTTTATCTGTTCATCCCTTGATGGGCACCTAGGTTGCTTCCAAGTATTGGCTATTGTGTATAATGCTGCAATGAACATAAGGGTACAAGTATCTTCATGCCTTTGTGTTTTCAAGTTCTTTGGATAAATATCCAGCACTGGGATAGCTGGATCATATGGTAGATCTATCCTTAATTTTCTGAGGATACTCCATACTGCTTTCCATAGTGGCTGCACCAGTTTGCACTCCCACCAGCAGTGTACAAGGGTTCCCTTCTCGCCACACCCTCTCCAACATTTGTTGTTTCCTGTCTTGTTAATTATAGCCATTCTGACCGGAGTGAGGTGATACCTCATCGTAGTTATGATTTGCATCTCCCTGATAGAGAGAGTATAATCATACAATGTGAGAATTAGGTAACATCATTCTTATTTGCTCCCCTTCTTCCCCTTATAGGTCTTCCCATACTTGATGGATAATTTGGCTTTATCTTGCACCCAATCACATAATATGTCTTATAAAGTGTCTTGTATTTCAAATCAGTTTCAGATACAACCAATGAAAGAACACTGAGGAGAATAAAAATACTGGATGTCCTCAAACCATGTCAAACAAACGATGGATTTTTTTTTAAAAGAATAGTGTTTAAAATACTATGAGTACTACTTGTGATTGTGTATACACAGATCCTTTTTTTAGACACCTCTGGATGTTAATTCTTGCTAACCAAATAGCTTGTCATTTACTAGCTTGGATTTTATTTGAATTGACAAAGCACAAAATATTCCTGCCCATCACTGTCACTACAGCTCTTCACTTGGCACTGGAAGAGCTTATTGGAATAAAAGGAATAATGATGGGGAAAAGGAGATTACAAATGCAATGATTTGTCAGTTGTATTTGCAGCTCTTCACGAAGAATGATGGTATCGAATGAATGGCTTCAAGAGGAAAAAAGCACTTTTTTCCAATTGGTAAATAATAGGGCAAATACATAGCAAAATGAAGACATCCCAAGTTAAATAAAAGAAATATTGCTTTTTAAAATATTATTTTGAAAACTGTATAGGGCAACCATAAATGCCTAAAATTTTACTTTGGTTTAGAGGAGACCATTTGATTAGAGAATGATAATTGTACAAGATCAGGGAGGTAAACAAAAATCATGACTGAGCAATCACTATGTAAAATTTTGTAAATACATTCACTTTCTCAATCGTCTCCATTGCAAGTGCTAAATTAGGTTAAGATCTCCCATTTCAACTCACAAATGATATCAACCAGCAGTATGGCTGAATTTGGTTTCATCCATCTACTTATAATCTCAACATCTAATAAACATCTAATAAACGTCTACTTTGCTGCAGGAACAGCTTCTCTAAGACTTACATACCCATATCCTTGACTATAAATCACATATTGCAACATATTAAAAATGAAATTCAACCAGGTGCTAATATACAAGACATGAGAATTTCCAAAGTGAGGTTTCGAATCATCATATGCAGACGCTAAAAGGCAATTCTGTGAATCAATTCTAGAACTTTTGGATTTCTCAGCTAGATAAAATACATAAAAAGGGATTGGCAAGTGGAAAGAAGTCAGATTTTTGTAAGAAATATTTGAGAAGAGTTTTTCTTTAGAAAGAGCTGTTGTGCTTTGATTTGCCACAGCCTTGAAGGAAGGCTCAGGGCATCCTAGTTGTTTCACCTAATTCCTAGTGAAAGAGGTCACCATGCATGTAGGCTGGTGTGATTCCCACAAAGGACAGAAAGAAGGCCCAAGAAGTGCTACTTTGTGGGACATCCGGGAGATGGCTTCTACTTTGCAATCAGCCTGCCTCTAAGAGTTGGTCAGAACAAGGGATGTGTAAGTATTTCCTACAGATAGATGGAGGCCCTCTGGAAAGGAGAAGACCCATCCTGGCTTCATAATGGGTCTGGTCTAATTGGGTCACCACAAGGGATGCACAAATCTCAGCAGCCAAAAGCTAAGGGGGGCTTTGTATTTCTAGAGATTGTTTAATTTAGGGAAAATTGTCGATGATAAAGTGATGCATCTGCTTGCCCGGGTCACATGAACCGTGGTTGGAAGGAAAAACTATGAACTGTAGAGTCTCCAACAGCGTTACGAAAAACAAAAAATCAGCTTTAAATATCTTTGAGGCCCAGAGACCATGAAAACAACTTGCTATGGTACCATTTGAATAAAATATTTCACTTTCCTTTACGGCTATACCCTCAGCCTTCCCCAATCCTGTTGATGTCAGAATGTGCGCAGCAGGCTGGAGTGAGGGGACAAAAGAACAGATCAAGAATTCGACAAAAGGCTGATCATTCCCCCTTTCCTATACTTCAGGCTTCCATGCCCATTGAAAGAGAAGAGGTTTTAATGCTAAATAAAATTCATGATTTTAATCACTATCTTGGACTAGATATTCTGATTTCTGAAATGAGGCTTATTTATGACTTAAAGTGGCTGTAAAATATTCTTCTGCCGAAGAGTGAGCATAAACGGCATTGGTCTGAAAGTTCTTATCCCTCGCTTGAACATATTTTAAAAGGATAGTGAAAAGAAAAATAAAGTCATGTTTCAATATTAGTTGTCATGCTTCATCAACATGTTGGTTTCACATGCCTCGACACTTAAGAAATTTGCTTCACTTCCAAGCCTGTCTAGAGAGACAGAGCTAAGTCAGGTCTGTGCACTGAAGCCCATTCCACAGCAAGACCACGTGTAGACACAAATGTGGCAGGAAATACTGTGAATGTAATTATAAAATTATTTGTAAAATTTAGGAGTAGATTCACAAGATCCATGCTAAGTAATGAATCTAGACTTCCCGTATTTGATCAAGTCTTTTTTGCAGCTCTATGTCTGCTACCTTTCCCATAGACCTTAGTTTTTATGTCTGTGTAATTGCAGGCTGGACTAAATTACCTTTAATAATGCTGGACTATGAATCTATGAAACACTTATCCAAAAGAATTAATGAGTGAATGGTAAATTCAGTCCTGGTTCTTACCATTAACTTAGCTTTGTGAGCTTCGCAAATTTTTAAATTTCTCTGTGCCTTAATTGACTCATCTTTGTAACTTCTCTTCATTCCTACAACGTGGATGTGCAGCTCAAATAATAAGAATAGTATCAATAATAATAATCCCAATGCAGGATTCAATGGGAATTAAGATGGCTGTTATAAAATTGTGTCAAATGAACACTGCTTTATTTGAAACATCCCAGAACACAACCAAAGCTTGAGAGGGATGTTCAAAACCATTCACACTCCACTCTCGTACTCTATTTTTCTCCTTTTCTAGCTGGCATATCCTTCCCTCTGCCACCAATTCCACAATTTCAAAATTCTTATAATTGTATATTTATTTCATTTAATCAAGTTATATTAAAAAGATGACAATAATTTTGATCATTAAATATATAGTAGCAAAAAGAAAATATTTGCTATAAATATTGGAAGGGAGAAAATTCTACCTGAAACAAGTTAGGAGCTGTTGCCAAAGTGTTTTACTTTAATTATTCTTATTTTTAGGTGACATCTACTGTTTGCTGGAATTATCATAACATACCAGGCTAAAATTTGTTGTAAAATTTATTTTGCTAGTGGATTTGTGATCACTGCTTACATAGAAATTAAAACAGGAAAATGTCTTTAAAGAATAAAATTGAATGGTTCAGTATCCAGAGTGGGTGTGGGACAAACATAATGGTTTTATGTTCACTAGACTGTCTGACTTGACATTAAATAGTAATATCCTGGATTTTTCTTTCATGTATAATTTTCTCTTGGCAATTGACCTATTTGCAAGTTCAAAATCCCTATAGTGGCTCAGTAAACGCAATTACATCTTATCTGACTTTTTTTTTGCTTTCTAGTAAAAGATTCTTAATAAAGTAGGAAATTTGCATATTAGTTCTTCAGAATTTTGACAGATCTGGGTCTCATTTCTCTCTTGTATTGATTAAATGGAAAATCCTTTGAGCCAATAAACTAATTTTCTCTCATCTAATTCTTCCTCCTGTAGCTGACATGTTAAAAATATAAAATAAGAGTATGAGATGTAGTTCTACTTATTACTAGTCCCAAAATATTATAGTCTTTTGGGAGTAGCTGTGTTATTTGATAATCAGTAAATATTTTTAACTGATTCTTGGAGAGGTGTTGGCGTATTTATATTGCCTACTATTACTGGATATTTGTATATTTATTACTGTCAATGTTGTGAGCTATGATACATGGTTATCCCTGAGTTCTCAATGTTCAGCTTTTCTTCCCCTTTCCAGGTTCTTCTACACACTTGGTCCCCACTGAAGAGACTTAACACCACCCATGAAAGGTACAAGTTGGCTGTGCTGCAGTCTTTCCTTGGCCCTTACCCACAGGGCTGAGCCCTCCATGCTAAGAGAACCACTGTACTCACTTCTCTCTTTCCTGAAAGCAATAATGACTCTTGCTGCAATTCCCAGAACTGAACCTTGATGTGTGTCACAGAAAAAAAATATTCAATGGCACTTATTAAACATGGTAAGGCAGACATATAGGACCATCCTGATAGATATAGGGACCACTGCAATGGGATTTTGTAATAAGTGAGAGAGATTGGGCTCAACTGTGAATACAGCATGGGCAAGTGGGAATTTATAGGCAGGGAGTAGGGTGGGGGCCAGTGAATGTAAAATTGCTAAGAGGAAACATAAGGAGAGTTCCAGCTAAATTGATCTGACCTAAGAGGATTCTTGCTAAAGGCAGGCCAGGGTGATCAGATGTCATCTGGGGGTTGGTGGAGGATGAGGACCCTCACGAGATATCTAGGATGATCAGTCATCAAGGGCGGGGGGCTGTAATTAGACTGATTCAGCAGGGTTCTTGCTAAAACTAGATTTTACAAAGAAGTGCACAGATGGGCCTAGGAGGAGGTTCAGGTTCCTGACTGAAGTTTGGTCAAGCAACTTTCTTTGTCACATGCAGAGAGTGATTTTTCCACACCCGTCTCATGACATTTCCCTTATAAAGATGAAGGTGTGAACTGTTGAGTCACATTGTTTCCTAAAATAAAAATAAAAATATAAGTCCTTCAGACTTGTCTTCAAGGGAAAAAAAAAAAGGATTTTTATAAAGTGCAAAAGGCCATTTTAAAATGAATTGTGGTAAAAAGCAATCCAGCGAGAGATAATTAGCTATATAGTCTAAGTCATTTTGTCTACCTTGCACATAAATTTTTATCTTTATTAAAATTATTGAAAATGTATGAATGTTTGAGAAGTTTTGATTTATTCGACTCAATAAAAAGTAGCCAAATGGAATTATGAACTAATGTTAAGTGAAGATTTCTTAGTGACTAGGAACCAGAACTCTCTCAAATAGTGGAAACGATGAACATCATTAAAAACTGCTCTCTACAGCCTATTATCAAGGATAGATTCTTTAGAAGTTAAGAGCTTGAGCTCTAGATTCTGACAGATCCAAGCCAGAATTTCTGCTTCCCTGCTCCCTTGCTATACCTACTTAGGAGAGTTACTTCATCTCTGTGCCTCTGTTTATTGCAGAGGTATCTTAGAAGATATCAAGGGGAACAGCCTCCCACCCCTAGCACGTTCTCCCCAAAGTAGTTTCTGTTCAAACCTTTTCAAGGTTTCGTCTTGGTATAATAGTTATTAAGACTGTGAAAAAAAGGAAAGTCTTAGAGGAGACTATTTGCTGCATTGTTGAGGGCAACTGGGAAGAGTGGGGTTCAAATTTAGGGTCAGGGACCTAAATAATTTAAAGATTTAGGGATGAATGAGTGGCAAGAGGATTTCTGCCTATAAGGAAGTTGTAGGCCAGTGAGGGTAGGATGATGTTATAGAAGACAAATTATCCCGTATGTGAAATACAGAAAATCTGGGGAACTCAGGGAAGACGTAAAGTTCAATGGCAACTGAAGGACAGTCATCAGGAGAGCCCAATGGAAGAGAGTTTGTTAGAGACATGGACTATGAAGATTATATTGGATTTCAACTATGAAAAAGGACAATGAGCTTTATTTGGATTCATTGATATGGTGGATCTAGCAAAAATTTAAGCTACTTCCTCAAGAGGTAGTTCATTGGGTTTAATTAAGAAAAGTATAATTAAAAGTAATAGGTTCAGAGTCTTAATTAGAATGCCCTTGGTATTGAAGAGTACTCATAAATAAATGGTAGGCCAAATATTTATTTTGAAACCCATGCAATGAGAAATAAATGTACAAATTTAAGAAGATTCTTATTTACAATGCTTTATCACATAGGAGAATATCACAGAGTATGAGAATATCCTAAATTATGAAATAGGACTATAGCACGAATCGTGGGAGAACATCACAGAGTATGAGAATATCCTAAATTAAGAAATAGGACTATAGCATGAATCAGAAATCTCATTGTCATTAAATCACCCTAGATGTTAAGGAAATGGCCTGTTCATCTACCCAGTCTATGCAAAAATTATGCTATTGGCTTAGAATTGAAAAAATGTATTCTTTTTCTCTCTCTCTGATGCTCTCTCTCTCTTGATATATCTATATAGATATACCTGTATAGATATAGATAAAGATATATAGACATAGATATAGATATCTATATGTAAATAAATTATATATATAAATCATGTATGATTATATATATATATATTTTTATACATATATGTAATGTTTTGGAGCAGGAGTGATGTTCTAGCAATGATCATCTGTGATCAGAGTGGAGTCTGGAAACTGAGTGAAACTGATTAGCCCAGGTGGCAGTGGATCTGGCCACCAGGACATCTTTAGATCTCTAAATTACAGCTAAACAAATCTACTAACCACAGTGTTTGTATCACGCTTTTAACTGAATTCAACTGTTTGAACATCTACCAACAAACTTTTCTCCATTTTTTTCCTTACTTTTACCACAAATTTAATACCTCTGCAGGTCCAAGATCTAGTACAAGTAGTCGACTGGCAAGGATCAACTGAGTATTGATTTAAAATAGATTGTTTCTTTAGAAATTGACATCTCAATTCAATATGATGGCTGGCAGGCGTATAATAAGAGATAAATAAAGGGAAATGTATTATCATTACTCCATAGTCAAGATTACCCATGCAGTCCTGCTTGTTTCAATCCTTTATAACATAGTCTCCAGAAATATTCCACTGGTTTTGTTCACTGACTTAAGTAACATTTGCCTATCTTTATCTAGACTGAAAACTCAATGGTGGGGATATGGTTGGGGTTTTTTTCACTGTTTTATCCCCAGTTCCTGGTAAAATATCTGGCATGTAGTTTTGTAAAAAATTTCTAAACATTTAATGGAGTTGAATAGAGGTGAATTCCTAAAAACTGAATTTATTGACGTTTCAATGGGAGAAAAGGAAAAGGAAGAATTATGATAGTGAAATCACAAGAAAATAGAACCAGCACAGAGAAATCATGGGAGAGACATCAGTGTCTTTAGAGTCAAATTATTTGGACAAAAAAATATATAAATGGTTTCACTAATTTGCAACAAGAAGGCTTCTGTCCGGTGCCTACTTTAAGTTTTGCTTAATACCGTATAGATTTTTAAGCTATTTTTGAGATATAATTCCCATGCCATAAAATTCATCCTTTTAAAATATAAAATTCAGTGGTGTTTAGCATATTCACAAACTTATGCAAATGTCAACATGTAATTCCAGAATATTTTCATCATCATACCAAAACCCCCTTGTGAATTAGTAGTCACTCTTCATAATGCATTTCCCTCAAACTCAGTTATCAATAATCTACCTTCTTCCCCTGTGTATTTACCTATTTTGAACATTTCAAATAAATAGAATCACACAATATATGGCCTTCTGTGTCTAGCTTCTTTCACTTAATGTATTCAAGTTCATCCAAGTTGTGACATGCACCAGTAATTCATTATTTTTGTGGCTGAGCAATATTCCATTGTATTGGTATATCACATTTTGTTTGTCCATTCATCAATTGGACATTTGGGTTGTTTCCATTTTTTGGCTATTATGCATAATGCTTCTATGAACACCCATGTACAAGTTTTTGTGAGAACATGTGTTTTTATTTCTCTTGGCTATATACCCAGGAATGGAACTTCAGGGAGATATGCTAATCTTATATTTATCTTTTTGAGGAAATTCCCAACCAATTTCCAAAGTGCTTGCTCTATTTTACATTCCCACCACCAAAGTATTTCAGTCCCAATTTCCGTACTTCCTGCCCTAGACTTGTTATTATTCATCTTTTTTTATTACAGCCATGCTGGTAGGTATAAAGTAATATCTTCTGGTTTTAATTTGCATTTCCCTAATGACTAGTAATGTTAAGCATCTTTCATGTGCTTATTGGTCATTTGGATAACTTCTCTGGAGAAATATCCATTCAAATACTTTGTGCATTTGTTAATTGAGTTGTATTTTAATTGTTGAGTTGTATGAGTTATTTATATATTCTAGATACTTGTCACTTACAAATTTATTATTCCTAAATATTTTATCCCATTATATGTTTTTTTTTTCATTTTCTTGATAATATCATTTGAAGCTAACATGGTTTAATTTTGATGAAATCCAATATATCTTTTTTCTTTTGTTGCTTGGGCACTTTGGTGTCTTATCTAAGAAACTTTTGTCTAATCCATGGTCAAAAAGATTAATGCCCATATATGATAGTTTCAGTGACTACATTATGTATTTAATGCATTTCAAGTGAATTTTTGTGCGTAGTGTGAGGTTGAGGTCCAATTTTGTATTTTGCGTGTAGATATTCAGTTGTCTCAGCACTGCTTGTTGAAGAAACAGTTCTTTCCCTCATTAAGTTATATTGGCACCTTTGTCAAAAATCAATTGACTTTAAATGAAAAGGTTTATTTCTGAACTCAAAATTCTATTCCACTGATCTACACGTCTATAATTACACCAGTACCAGACAGTCTTAATCACTGCTGTATTGCAGTAATTTTTGAAATTAGGAAATGTTAGTCTCTCAACTTTGCTCTTTTTTTCAAGATGGTTATAGGTATTCCGATTTTGGTGAATTTTAGGATCCGCTTGTCAATTTATGTGAAAAACAGAACTGGGATTGTGATATAGAATGTGCTGGATTTATAGATCAACCTAGGGAGTAATGCTATCTTAACAATATTAAATTTTCCAATTCATGTACATGAGATGTTTCTCCATTTATTTGGGTCTTGTTGAATTTATTTCAATAATATTTTGTGGTTTTCAGTGTACAAGTCTTACAAATTTGCTAAATTTATTTCTAAGTGTTTTATTCTTTTTGATGCTATTATAAATATATTTTATCCTTAATTTCTTTTTTGGAATAATCATTGATAATATATAGAAATATAACTGATGTTTATATATTTATCTTGTATCATGCATCCTTGCTGAAGTAGTTTATTAGCTTTAAAAGTTTTGTATGTGAATTTCTTAGGATTTTCTATGTACAAGATCATTTCATCTGTGAATAAAGAAAATTTTATTCCTTCTTTTCCTATCTGATGACTTTTATTTATTTTTCTTGCCTAGTTGCTCTACCTAGAACCCTCAGTATAATGTTAAATAGAAGGGACAAGAGTGGATATTCTGGTTTTGTTTCTTATTTTAGGGGGCAATCTTTCGGTCTTTCATCATTAAGTATGCTATTAGCTGTGGGTTCTTCATGGATGCATTTTTTTAGGTTGAGGAAGTTTCCTTCTATTTGAAGTTTGTTGAGGTTTTATTTTTAACATGTAAGGGGGTTTGATTTTGTCAAATACTTTTTTCCTCATCAATTGAGATGACCATGCGGGTTTTGTCTATTATTCTATGAATACAGTATATGAATTGTTTAATTTTTGTATGTTGAAGCATCCTTGCACTATTGTTCACTTTGTTATGGTATATAATGCTTTGTATATTTTGCTATATTTGGCTTGCTCATATTTTCTTGAAGAGTTTTGAGTTTATATTCATAAGGGATATTGGTCTGTAGTTTTATTTTCTTGGAACACCCTTGTCTGCTTATTTCTGTCAGGGTAATACTGGCCTCACAAAATAAGTTGGGAAGAATTTTCCCCTCTTCAATTTTGGAAGACTTTGTCAAGGACTAATGTTAATTCCCCTTTAAACATTTTGTAGAACTTATCACAGCCATATAATTCTGGGCATCTCTTGTTGGGAAATTTTGATGACTAATTCAATCCTTTCTCTTGTTAGAGACTGTTAGTTTCCTAAAGCTGATTTAATAAAGTAGTAAAAACCATGTAGATTAAAACAACAGAAACTTATTCTCTCACTCTTGTGAAGGCTAGAAGTCCAAAATCACGCTGTTGACAGGGCCATGCTCCCTCTGAAGGATCTAGGAAAGAATTCTCCCTTGTCTCTTCGTACCTTGTAGGGCTTGGTTGCTAGCAATCTTTGGTGTTCCTCGGCTGATAGCTACATGACTCCAATGTCTGTCTCCATCTTTACATGGTCTTCCATCCTTTGTGTGTCTTCAAATCCAAGTTTTCCTCTACTTATAAAGACACTGGTCGTTAGATTTAGGGCCCATCATAATCCATTATGACCACATGTTAACTTGATTACATCTGCAAAGATCTTATTTCCAAATAAGTTCACAATCACAGGTTCCAGGTGAATATGAATTTTCAGGGGATATTATTCAACCCAGTAAAGTCTTCCCTCGAGCCACCCAAAATTCACATCCTTAACACATACAAAATGCATTCACTTCATCCCAACAGTCCCTAAAGTCCTACTCCACTGCAGCATCAATTCTAAGTCTAAAATCTCATTTAACTATCTTAAACTCAAAAAGTCTGATGTCTCGTCATCTAAATCAGATATAGGTGAGACTCTGGGTATGACTGATCCTGGGGAAAAATTTCTTTCCGTCTGTGGGCCAGTGAAACTAGAAAATAAGTTATCTGTTTCCAAAATGCAGTGGTGGATCATGCATAGATAGGATAGACATTCACATTCCAAAATGGAAAAACTGGAAGAAATAAAGGGTCACAAGTCCCAAACGAGTTTAAAATTCAGCAAGGCAAATTTCATAGATTTCAAGTCCTGAGAATAATTCTCTTTGGCTATATGCTTGTCCTCTGGGTCCTGAGAAGTTGCCCCATGCTCTGGCCTATGGCAGCAGCCCAGCCCCTCCAGCACTCTGAGATGGCACTGCCCTCTCAACCATGGAGGTGTTGGTTGCCCCACCCTTTTTGCTTATGGAAGCAACTGGTTCCCTGCCCTCTGGACCTGCAAAGGCAGACATGGCCTCATCCTCTCCACCTGTTTCCTGCTTGTAGGATTTTGAATCCCTGACAGGCTCCCTTCATTTTATCCTGTCTCTGTCCCCTTCAGTCCAAGCTGGCACTGTTTCTGCTGACATAACATTCTCAAAAACTTTGTCACTCTTCTATGTATGTCAAGGGCATCCACACCATTAGAAATGAGGGTTCTCTAGAGATCCTTTTCTGATAATCTCATCTCCGTTGTTGGCTTCTGTTGAGATGGTTGATTGGAGTCATATGCAACATGCCTAATATTTCCAACATAAGATCTTCCAGCCATATCCTTGGTGTTTTCTCTAGCGCATGCATTAGTTTCTTTTGTAATATTAATAGTCTGAGAATTTTCCAAATTATCTAGTTCTGATTCCTTTTTAGGTTATAGTCCCTTCCCCAATTTACCTCTTTTCTCTCACAGCGTACTGTAAGCAGCAAGGAGAAACTAAGCTACACCTTGCACACTACTTGGAAATATCCTTAGTTAAGTATCTAAGTTCATTGCTTAGAAGTTCTACTTTTCACCCAACACTGGAACATAACTCAGTCAATTTGTCTGCCACTTTATAACAAAGATCACCTTTCCTCCAATTTCCAATAATATGTTCCTCATTTAACTTCCTTTAACTTCCATATTTCTACCAACAATCTGTTCAAGGCCATCTAGGCTTTTCCTAATATGCACTTTGAAATTCTTCCAGCCTCTATCCATTACTAAATTCCAAAGCCACTTCCATATTTTGAGATATTTGTTGCAGCAACACATCCACTTCTGATACCAAAATTTATTTGCTTATTTAACTGCTGCAACGAAATACCTACTTCTCTTTCTAGGTTCTTATAGTAGAATGTTCAATTATAAATGTGAGATTTTCCTTTTATAGTATATCATTTTACGCTATAAATTTCCCCCTAAACATTATGTTAGTTGTGTCCCATAAGTTTTGGTATGTTGTGCTTTTGTTTGTCTTCATATCAAAGTATTTTCTAATTTATTTTCTTTGATCCATTGATTATTAATGAGAGTGTTTTTTAATGTCCATATTTGTGAATTTCCAAAATTTCCTTCAATTACTGATTTCTAATTTTATTTCATTTTGATGAGAGAATATACTTTGTATGATTATAATCCACTTAATTTTACTGAGTCTTATTTTATGTCCTAGCATATAATCTATCCCGGGGAATGATTCATGTGCACTTGAGAAGAACATGTATCCTGCTGTTGTGGGACAGAGTGCTTGTGTTAGTCTTCTGTGCAGCTATAACAAAATACCACAGACGGGGCAGCTTATAAACAACAGAAAATATATTGCTCACAGTTATGGAGGCTGGGAAGTCCAAGATCAAGTCACCAACATGGTTAAGTTTTGGCGAGGGCCCACTTCCTGGTTCATAGCATCCTCCTTCTTGCTGTGTCCTCACATGGTGGAAGGGACTGGAGATCTCTATAGGGTCTCTTTTATAAGACACTAATCTCATTCATGAGGGCTACACTCTCATGATTTAAGCACATTCCAAAGGCCCCACCTCCTAACACTATCATCTTTGGGGTTTAGGATTTCAACATATGGATTTAGGAGGGACACAAATATTCAGACCATAGCAGTGCTCCATAGATGTCTAGACAGTCTAGTTGGATTACAGTGTCTTTCATGTTTTCTATTACCTTGTTGATCTTCTCTCTTGTTTTGCTACCCATTATTGAAAGTGGAATATTAAAATCTCCAACTTTTGATGTTCCTTCCATAGTGATGCATTGTTCTCATATTGTTTATAGTACTTTATGCATGATTTACTTTGTTCTTTCAGTATATTTAAAATACAGAAACAGAGAACACATTCATTTGGAAAATAAGAAAGCGTTCTTAGAAAATTAAGTCTCTTGCTATTGTATCCCTGACTTTTTGAGGTAAAAACACAAGGGCAACAAATACAATCTTTAACAAATTCTGTGTCTTGGCTTCAATGAGGACAATTCCTAGTGATTGCTATTTTTTCCTGTGTATGGGCCATACTTTCTTGTTTTGTTGTATTCATTGTCTTGTAATTCTTTTGATGCAAACTGAATGTTTTAAATAGAATAATGTGACTCCTCTGGAAATCAGATTTTCCTCCCCTCCCATGGATATGTTCTTGTTGCTGTTTGTAGCTTTTTTATTCTTATTGATACCGATTTTTGTTTTGCTGATCTAACTTTGTAAAGTATGCACACTTTGTCTTCTGTGGCCACTGTAGCTTCTGATCAATTAGCTTAGCATCAGTTAATGATTGGGCAGATATTGCCTTAAGTGCCTGGAATGAATAAGTCCCCCAGACTTTGCCAGGGGTTCTGTGTGTATGATGGGGCACACCTTCAGTGCTCAGGTAGGCAGTTTAAAATTCTGCATTAGCTAAACTTCCAGCTTGTGCAGTGCTTCAAGAGGTGAGGGCTTAGGGCCTTCTCAGGTCTTTCTTGACCAGGCATATAGGCCTTTGCATGTTTATGGCCTTTCAGATTTTCAGGAATATGTCAGAACTTTATGGGTATCTCATCCCCCAGATTTCTCTTTTAAGTTGTTTTGATCAGTTTTGTTGTTCCAATTGTTATCATCACATCTGGCAGCTGCAATGTTAAACAATTTCCACTGATTGTTTTTGACAAGTATCCCAGGAGAAAAATCTGTCCACACTAGGTGGGCTTTGCATCAGATCAATTAAAGAAAATTCCTGCAAATGGAGATTTCTGGGGAATTTCTCAAAGTCAAATAATGACACTTCTCTGAGAATGGAGATTTTTAGGAGCCTCAACCCAGTTTTTGTTGGAGGAACTTCAACTCGGTTCTGCCCCAGTGGCTCTTAGGCTGCTGGTTTTCACTGTGATTCTAGAGCTATTGGTTTTCAAGTTTACCACTGAGCCAGGTAGGGGAGAGTGGGGATAGAGCAAGATAAAACACCACGAGTTTGTTATTCTCACTGAGACAAAGCCATTTTTTTTCTGGAATAAATGCTCTATGAATTTTTGCAAGTGTTTGATCAATTTTCAGAATTCTCAAAAAGTTTATATTCACAATTTTTGCCAATGTTCTCTTTGATTTTATAAAGTAGAGAAATTTTGTACACCCTTACTCTATCGTTCTGACATTATCCTCCTACTACGTGCTTATGATTACACGAGAATTACTATTCATTGATTTCACTAGCACTTTATTTAAGATGCTGAAAGAAAAGTGGGGAGTTGTTCACAATGCTATGAAGTCAAATTAGAAAATACCTACTTCATTCAGTAAATATGTAA
This sequence comes from Equus przewalskii, assembly GCF_037783145.1. Taxonomy (NCBI): domain Eukaryota; kingdom Metazoa; phylum Chordata; class Mammalia; order Perissodactyla; family Equidae; genus Equus; species Equus przewalskii. The sequence goes on along the minus strand of NC_091831.1, from coordinate 22,192,243 downwards.
TTAGATATACCTTCTCACGGGGCTAATCATTAAAATCATTTAAGGAAGAGCAGGAATGACCTTATCTGTACAGAAATGATATAGGTAAAGATGGAAAGTGCTTGAATGCCTGTCAGGAAATGTTACAGCCTAGATATATTTATGTCTTCTAAAAGAAGTGTAGAAAATAGCTTCTTCCAAAATGAAAATAAAAATTAAAAAATTTTTTTAAAGGTTTCCACTATGATGATAATTTGAATGCATCAATTTGAGTTTTTACATCTATAATTTATTGTACTATAAAATGAATATACCACATGTATCTGTCTTAGAAACTGCTTATAAATATATCATGGTTTTTCAATATATCATGATGAAGTGTATTTTTTAGTATTAAACTGAAGGTTGATCTAAAGCAGCAAAATGAAATTTTTTTTTTAATTCAGCATGTTTTTATCTGATTGTTTTTAAAACATCCCGCAAAAATAATTCTGTGTGAAATATCAGAAGACACCCTCAGTATGGTTCACAGTTCTTTTTTTTCTTTTTTGTGGTAGAAAGAAATGACATTAAAATGCAGATAGAAATACTCAGTTATGCCATAGTTTGTGTGAGTGGAGAAGAAATAAAATTTTAAAATTCAGCAAATATTTTATCACTTACTCTGTATAAGGCTATTCAGTACCTAAATATGCCTTAACAGGATGCAATATGGACTCTCCTGGCACCATGGAGTTTAGAGAAGCTTGGTTCAAACCATTAATATCATATACTACGAAAATAAAATCCTCCTAGACTTGAAGGAATGTAGTCTTTAGTACGGGAGATATGAAAATTATAGGAATATTTATAATTCAGTTGAGCACGCTACAAATGATGGGAGAGAGAGAAAGTTTCTATAAGAATTATTAAGATAGAGAGAGAAGGTACTCCAGTTGGGACATTAAAATGGTTCTTAAAAGGTTCAGTCTTTCACTGTTGCATCCTTGACTTTTTGAAGTAAAAATTCCATGGGACAACAAACACAGTCCTCAACAAATTCTGCTTTTCAAGCCTAAATGTACTACAATCCCATTAATAAATCCTCCATATTAATTAAGTTGGTCCCTTGGTGTCCTATACATAGTATGTCCATTCCTGCCTTTTTTCCTTCGTTATACTGTTCTCACCACCTTGGATATCCTTTTTTCCCCTCTTCCATGTGAATTTTCCTCAGTCCTTGAGGTGCATCTCTAGCCCCCTCCCCGGCTCTGAGAAGACTTCCTTCATTGCTCCAGACTGGGTAAATATCTCCTTGCTATGAATGCTTATTAGTGTGCTCTAAGCCTTGCAGGTTGGCATCTGTGCTAGTCACACCTCCTTGATTAAAAGAAACAAACACCACTCAACTAGCTTTTGCAAATGAAGGGCATGCACTTGAAGGACACTAGGATATCTCCTCAAATCCAAAGGCAGGCCAAGCTTCTGGATCTTATGAGGGACTTGAAACATAATCTGGAAGACTTCAGCAATTAAAAATGCTTCTCTCTCTCTCTCTCTCTCTCTTTCCTTCCCTATTTCCATCATCTCTACCTCCTATGGACATTTTTTTATTCAACTTTTTTTTTCACATGTTTTCTGTGCTACACCATGCCCATGACCTAGCTCTACCTCTTCCATATCCTTTCAGTTCAAGTGTCCAAAAGAAACTCATAGGAATTCCAGTTTAACGGGATAAAGACTCTCATTAGCTCAGCTTGGTTCAAATGTCCACTCCTCTTCCAATCAAATGTGAATTGATCAGGATGCACTGTTGTAAGTAGCTGATTTGTGGAAAGTTGTAGGAAATGTGGGAGTCAAGTTTGCGTGGGTTGTGCAGGAAACTGAAACAGTGTTTCCTTTAGCAAATGATAATTTCTTGAATCCTTCTCTAATTGTGTAATATATAAGAATTAATATTAAATTTCTAATAAAATCATGAATGTCTCCCAAGAAGGAATATTGTCTTTCACTTCTTTATCCTCCTCACCACTCAGGTTTTAAATTCTATGACAGGCTAGTTTATAAACTGATTGAAATAAAGGATAGAAAAAAGGTAAATTTAAAGAACCTTCTGTCTCCTAATAGTGGGATGGCTGTCTGGCATGGGGTACAGAGTCTGCACAACCTCTCTGGCCAGAATTTGATGCCAAAGTGAGAAGCTCTGAGCCATGTAGATGGATAAGATCATATTTAACAAAAAAGTATAATCAGAACAAACTGGGGTCTAGTGAGTATAAGCTGGGTTCATCTGCTTGCACTGCCTGGTGAGACAACTAATCAAAGTTGCTTTGGGAAAGTGAGACATGGTGCTACTAGGATTCAATAGCAAAGCACAGCACAGAAGGTTTCCAAATGTTGTTCAGCTCCCAGTGAACACCTGCTGGAGCTGGTGGTCTGGCCTGGTCTCAGCAACTCCACAAAGCCTCAACTTGGGAAGACAAAAGATTTAGAATGAAGCATTAGCCCTACACTCCTCTTTCTACCCCAATGTCTTATTTGCCCAGCAACACTCATGTTCTATCACAAGAGAAGAGTGCCCTAGTCACTAATCAAACCCCACTATGGATAATGGCTCTGAGCGTATCAATTATATCTTCAATGAATCAGTCCCTCTGGGGTGCTGTCCCCAAAAAGTATTGCCATTTTAAAATGAGGTGCTTCTGCGTCCAGTGGCTAGACACCAGATCAGGCAGTGGTGGTTGCTGGAGCCAGTGGTATGCACACACTCAGCTGTGGGGGCCAGCTGCAGGAGCCTGTGTAGAGGCAGGAGCTGGTTGTAAATACACATATAATGGTGGGGGTCAGGACTAGCAGCAAGGGCCAGGGCCAACTGCAGGTGTACTGGCAGCTGTGGAGGTTGTGGCTGTTGGTGTGCACATCTGTCGCTGCAGGGTCTCATGTTGGGTGCATGCACAGAAGTGGAGGCAGGTGATGGGAGTTGGGTCAGGGACATGCAGGTAGACAGCTGGAAGGACTAGCTGCAGGTGGGTCCAGTGGTTCAGACGAGTCCTGGAAGACAGGCTGGAGCCAAGCCAACACGTAGCTGTGGGAGACTTGGCTACTGGCGTGCCGTATAGTAGTCCCACCTTATCCACAGTGGATACATTCCAAGACCCCCAGCGGAGGCCTGAAACCATGGACACTACTGAACCCTACATATGCTATGTTTTTTTCCTATGTGTATATACCTATGATAAAGTCTAATTTATAAATTAGGCACGGTAAGAGATTAACAATAACAATAATAAAATAGTACAATTATAACAATATATGGTATAAAAGTTATGTGAATGTGATCTCTCTCAAAATATCTTATTCTACTGTACTCACTCTTCTTCCTCTTGTCATGATGTGAGATACTAAAATGCCTATGGAATGAGGTGAGGTGAGATGAGGTGAACGATGTAGGCATTGTGATATGGCATTAAGCTACTGTTGACTTTCTGACAATTTTAAGAAAGAGGATCTTCTGCTTCTGGACCTCTGGTGATGAAAAGTAATTGAAACCAAGGAAGATGAAACCACAGATCAAGGGAGACTACTGTACCATGTCTGCAGGGTCTTGCCACAGGCACACAACAGTGGAGGCCAGTGTTGAGAGTCCAGCTGGAGGCATGCAGTTGCAGAACTGGAGGTGTTAGCTGCAGGTGAGCCTGGTGATGTAGGCCAGTGACTGGAAATAGGATGAAATCTGGGCCCATAAGCAGCTGTGGTGGGCCTGGCTGTCGGCGTGTACTCCTTTGGCTGCAGGGTCTTGCCATGGGTGGGTGCACAGTAGTGGATGCTGGGGACTAGGGTCAGGCCAGGGGTGTACAGGTGCATAGCTGGGGGACCTAGCTACAGGTGAGCCTAATGGTTCTGGTCAGTGACTGGAGATAGTGCTGAATCTGGGACCACAAGCAACTGTGGGGGTCTTGGCTATGGATATGCACTTCCACGGTTGAAGGATCTTGTCACAGGTGCACACACTGCAGTAGAGGCTGGTGATATAGGTCAGGCCAGCAGTGTGCAGGTGCACAGCTAGAGGATTTAGTCCCAAGTACACACACAGAAGTGGGAGTCAGTCATGGGGTCTAGGCTGGCATTTTGCCTTCATGCAGCCACAGAAGCCTGGGCTGGTGGCAGGTGTGGATCTTGGGTTCTGGTATGGGTGATGGGGAGGGACAGGAGAGGGAATAAGGTGGCTGGTGTCCATGAATGTGAATGCCTCTGGGGTACAAACTGATTAAATCTGCAGGGGGTCCATGGTGGCTGTGCTGGCCATTTGTTTCTTCAGTGGTGAAAGCTGCTGAGATGCCTGCAGGGCCCATCACTAGGAACCACAGTTGCTCCCGCTGCATGGCTGATGCTAGCAGCCCCTGCTCTTCTTCCTGCTTCCTAGCTTTGCCGGTCTCTGGGTGGGGTGAAACTAAAAGTAGATCCTTTGTTTGGTGACCAGAAAGGTTGGAGAAGCTAGTCACTCATTCTGCTTTCTCTTTCCAGGTGAAGGGAACTCTTTCTAGCTGGGGACTTTCCTGTTGGTGCTGAGCAGCGCCAGCCTAGGGGATGGGATAACGCAGGCAAAATGAAGCTTTTTGTCCTTCTCTTTTTGTGTGGTTATTCTCAGGTTTTTTGTTCCAATATGGTGCTGAAGTTTCTTAAGTAGACTCCTGAACTCTTCCAGAGCTGTTTTGTTCATGGGTAGCTGTGGAAGTGTCAGTCTTTGTTGGGAGATGGAGGCTGTGTTTTCCTACTTTGCCATCTTGGTGATGTCACTCTCCATATAATTTTAACTGAGTACACTTTTTGCTTGGAAGGCATCTATAGAATTCTATTAGATTTTTCTCTTGATAATTGCCTTTTAGCAAGCCATAATATTGCAGATTAATCATTTCCAATATGAAGGTTAGGTGGAAGCTACTCAATTTCATGGTTAAATTGATTTGGAAATGTGGAAATGGTTTTTGCACTTGCACTGAGGTCTGAAACACACTGGTGGAACTATAGTTTAAGCTTGGAAATTTGCAGACTGAGCACTGAAAATTTGTGTGAGAATAAGAATTTTACTATTCATTTTAACTCTTGTCAGCATGGAAGGTCATAAGGCAGCTGACATTACTTGTACTTCAAACAGCACTAGTTTTTATGGAAATGACTTTAAGCTAACATAAGTTTTGCATATAAGCTCTGGTTTGCCTCGAAATTTTACGTTGAAATCACTAAGAAATATTATCAAATCTGCAACAGAAGCTAATTTCTAAAGCCAATCAGTGTTTAATGATAATTATTGAGGGCAGTTCTCATTCAGAAAAATTTCAATTTTGGCCATGACGTTGAAGATCATAATAAAACTTCAGCTCTGGTAAACCATCAACCAGCTGTGTGGTAAAGCAAGTTAAGATAGTTAGCTTCTATTTCTGACAAAAATTCACAGGACAACAGTGTTTAAGTCCACTAGAGCAGATGAAATTCACTGTTGACAGTACCAATTCAACACCACACAATAGATTAAAATATTTTACATATAGTACACGTGGATGAATATATAATAAACAAAAGCTTTAAACAACTTAGATTTTCAGAAGCTTTGTAAATCTGTCCAAATAAGCCATTTTATGCTACATCCATACTTTTATTACCATGAATTATAACACATCATAGTAGTTTCCACTTCAGGTTTTAATGAATCAGTATTTTCTCAATTTCTTTGAAAATATTATTGCCTGTAGTTTTTCTATGCAGGCTATTCATAGGGGCTCATTTTTCAATTAGTTCAAACTCTGCATTGACACCTGGAAAAAGTAAAATCTGTTAAATTATCAAAAGTCAAGGAAAACAACTCAAAATCATCCAGCTTGCTTTTAAATTGACCATTGACATTTCTCTTAATATCCGCAACTCTTTAATTAATTTTTTTTCAAAGACAAATAGTTTTTAGCAAGTTTGTTTCTCTCTGGACACATTTCTTTTACTACTGGATCAAACAAGACTTAATCAACTCACCACTGGTAAACTGTTTTCTTTACTTGGCTACCAAATGAGTCACTCAGACACTTCAGTTGCAGTCTCATTTCTATTTTTGTGAAGAAATTCTGCTGTGATGAGGTACTCTGTTTTAATTTTTTCTAAACATTGCTTTCCCATGTGTAGGGGTATTGGGATGAGTGCTTAGTTTGGTAATGTCAGTGTATATGGTATTCTTTTAAAATAGCTATAATGCCATTGCATAATAAATAAAACATTTTGACATCTAATTCAACAACAAAATAATCCATATTTTATTGTGCCTTTAAATCACAACACTATTTTTCCTTCTTCTTGTTATTTGACATTGTGAGTATGCACTAGCAATTAAAAAGATAAATAAAATATCTTGATATTTTATACCATGGGTGAGTGCCAAATATGAGGCACTGAAACACTGTCAAGTTATAACTGTATCACTCCAAGGTATAGCATGCCAAGCAGCATTGCAAAGTGATGAGAGAAGCACATGTGGTCTCTGTTGCCGCTATTCAACTCTGCCACTGCAGCAGGAAAGCAGGCATGGACAATACATGAGCACAGTTATATTGCAATAAAATTTTATTTATGGATATTTATATTTGAATTTAGTATAATTTTTGTGAATCAGGAAATAGTATTCTTCTTTGTGTTTTTCAGTCATTTAAAATAGCTCACAGACCATGCAAAAATAGGCAGTGGGCTAGATTTGGGCCTCAGTCTAGTTTGCAGACCCCTGATTTAGAGTATGGATTTTGACGTTGGCGTTCTTGTCTCCATCACTTTCTTCAGCAACTGAATTCCTGAAAAACATGTATAAGCTTTAATTTCCTTATCTATAAAATTGAAATAATAGTCAATAGCTATGCCATGGGGCCATTGTGAAGATCAAGTAAGTTTATGTTTGTAAGATGCTCAGCTTGTGCTAGGTACTTAATAATGTATGTTGATAATAATTGTTATTTTTGGTTTCCATCTCTGTTGACTACAGATTTAGGAGTTAATTTAGTGAGTTAATTGTCAAATAGCCCAGGAACAAACATATTTTTATTCCATAGACTCTTCTCAGAAAAAAAAAATGCCAAATATTTAAACCTCAACTACTATTTCATCCCTGTCAGTTAACAGACAGGGAATATACCTGCCTGAAGTAGATGGGAGTAGAGCATCTGAGGACACATTTGTGGACAAGGTATCATTGATTCACCTTGTTATTTATATCAAGAATCTACAGAGTAAGAAATCTAGAGAAGCCTGTTCTTTCTACCCACAGGAATAGCCAGGTTACATAAAGGAACACATCCTTTGCTCAGAGGCCCAAGTTAAATAGCTTTAGCTAACACCACTCAGTACTTTCAGCAATTGTATATAAATGCATCCAAGAGACAAATTCTTCAGTTTGCAGAATTGTTATTCTAATAGACTCAAGTTATATATCTTCACTGTGTAAAATGGTTTGGTAGAAAATTAGTTATTGCAGTACACTTATTTTGAAATGTCTAGTAGGTCTTGAGTAGAAAACAAATGTAGAAGGAATCTACCTATTTTACAAATGTAGAAGGAATCTACCAATTTTTTTCTATACAGAACAATGATGCTGGAAAGAAGGTGTTGAGTCCCTATTTTTTGGTGCAAATTGTTACAGAACCAGGTACTATCTCTCATTTGATCATTTGGAATATATTTATACATCCAGCTCAATTACTATCGGAGGGAGGGTAAGCTGGTCTCCAAAACTGGTGACACCTACAGGATGACTTGGGAGAACCACAACTACAGCAAGCCACACTTTGTTCTTCAGTCCCAAACTATCTCAGGTAAATCCACTAAGTAGAAAACAACATCTATGATGTGCAAATATAGTTGTAATACAAGTCGTAGAGTTCCAACTTCCAAGCATATTGTGCTTTTTCTGTACAGAAAATTAAAAATTTTAGCAGACACTGTAACCGAAGGCTGTCCAGGACTGGTTCAACTTATCCCATCTGTTATCAACAGAGTGATTAACAATTGCCTTTCAGGCAGTCTGCAGAGTCATGTAGCCAGGGCATGCACAAAAGAAGAAATCATGACCTGAAACAACCTCGGAACCAAAGATGCTCCTTTCCACAGAACCCAAGAAATGGGACATGACTGGAACTTGAAAGTTGGACTCTTATCAGAAGAAAAGGGTCCCTCTCAGGAAGATCCCATGTTAAGATTCCTTCCCCACCTCATCAGAAATGTTTAGAACCCCATCATAAATGTTTAGAACCCTCTCATAAATGTTTAAAACCTTACCATAAATGCTTGAAGCCCACCAACCAAAATCTGTCCAACCACCACTTCTGGGTACCAGCCTGTTCTTCCAACCTCTTAAATTTTGCCCCAAATCATGAATCAGGAAGACAGATTTGAGGTCACGTGCCCCCTGTCTCCTTGCAGATCAATCTTTCAGAATAAAAGCTAATTTCTCCCCCAAAGGCTGATGACATAATTAGCTTGCTTATTTATGCACGTCGAGCAGAGAACTTCAATTTTGTTTGGTAACAATACTATCTTTAACTAATATTATGAGAATTTATACAGCATCCAAAATGGAAATATCCACACTCTGTAGTATACTGTAGTAATCAGCAGGACTACAGTAAGCGCACAAAAGGACTGATTTGCTTCATTAAATCCAGCTTCATTTCTATTTCATATCTACCTGCACTAGTCCGATATAGTCCTGCCAGTGTTACTAGTTTGAATACAATTATCATTGCCCATCCTTTATTACCCGACCCCTAGCATAGTTTGTTTATAATCAGTTTACATCAGGTTGATTGTTCTCCTTGCCTTTCAAATATATGGATGGGGATGGTTGGAAGAAAATTTGCCAATGCCACTAAATTGCAGAGCTCATCCCATCACAGTATTGAGACAAACATAAATGCACATTACAATAGCTCAAGTCCAGCCTAAATTGGTACATTTACTTTTCAATTGCATTTGATTATTCAAATGCTGTTATTACCATTATCATAGCTGTTTTAATTTGCCAGTGTGGGTAAATGACTTCGCTTAAAAACAAAACAAAATAAAAACAACTGTGGCTGCAAATATAAAATGAAGATGATAATTTGCTCTGAGCACCTATTTGGAGGGCTATTAATCAGGCAACATTCCATTCAAGAAGCTTGAAGCAGTGTGTCAGGCAGAGCCTGGTTACTTACACCCAGGGAGGAAGATGTGGAAAGAACAGTGAACAGTGAAAATAAGCTCTGCCACTGAATTCTTACATGATATTGGACTAGTCACTCCACCTCTTTGCAATTTGTATCACATGCACTTCTATTTAATGCCATCATGACTTTGCTTAAGTTGTCTCCTCTGCTGAGAATGCCCTCCTCCCTTTCTTCCAAGCCCCACTTGATAAACTTTCTCATTCGAAGTTTCAGTTCAAACATCATTGTAACACACTTCCTTCCTAATCTTTTCAGGTAGACTTAGGTGTATAAAGCACTCAAAGTATAAAATTTCATGTCGGCAGATATTTTTTTTCCCTTTTAGCACTTTAAATATGTCATTCTATTGTCTTTGGCCTCAAGTTTCTGATGAGAAGTTGCTGAAATTTGTATTTTTATTTCTATGTCATATATGGTTCATTCTTTTTCTGCTTTTAAGACTGTTTTTCTCCATCTTCAGTTTTCAGCAGTTGACTAAGATGTATCTTGATAGATTTTTGTTTGTTCATTTGTTTATTTATCCTGCTTGGATTTGACTGAACTTCCTGGATCTCAGAGTTGTTGGTCTTGGGGAAACTTGGGAAAAAAATGTAAACCAACATTTCATCACTTACTTTTTTCCCCGTTGTCTTTCTCTCATATTTCTTGGGTTCCAATTTCATGAATGTAAAAATGTGTGATACTGCCCCACAGGTCACTGATGTTCTCTTCATTTTCTTATTTTTTCCTCCATGTTCTTCTTTTCATATGTTCTCTATCATCTAATCTTCATGTTTATTATTCATTTCCTATGTTCTCTATTATCTGGTCTTCATGTTTATTATTTATTTCATCTATTGTATTCTTTAGTCCTAATTAAATTTGGTTCCTTTTTATGTTTCATTCTCTCTCCTAGACTCCTAACATCTTTTACCTATGCAGTCATCATTTCCAGTCATCTTTTAACTTACTTATCTAACTTATTTTAAAGGCTTTGTTAATTTTGACATTGAGCAATTCGTGAATCTCTTACTTCAGAATAATATTCCTCTTCACTGTGGTTGATATTTTCTGGACTTTTTTTGTGTCTAGTATGTTTTAAATTTATTCAAGACATTGTGGGCGATGCATCAGAAAAACTCTGGTTTCTGCAATCATCCTCTGAAGACAAACCATTTTACTTTTTTATTAGCAAATTAAATCACTGGCACATCAAATTGACCTTATAGAGCAGAGATCAGCAAAATACAGCCCCAGTTGAAATCTAGATCACCACCTGTTTTTATAAACAAACTTTTATTGGAACACAACCACATACACTTGTTTAGGAATTATCTATGGCTGCTTTGGGGCCAGAATGGCAGACGTGAGTCATTGCTACAGAGATTACATGTCCTACAAAGCCTAAAATATTTGATATCTGACCCTTTACAGAGAAAGTTTATCAATCTTTTTGCTACGGTATAAGCCTAATGTATATTTTGGAAAAAAAGAATATTCCCAGATTATTTTAAAGCATACATTCGTGTAGAAACTACTCCATTAACATATCTACAAGACTCTTTACATCTCTGAGATTCTTTAATTCTAGATATCAGTGTGGATATTGAAGTATAAATTCATGAAATAGAGCATGAAACTTTTATCTTAGAGTAATGACACAAAATCCTCACTCTCCTATTTGTTAATGAATATTGATACTGTTACTCTATTTTAAATATGAAATGAAAAAGCATTTGGGAGGCCAGGAAACCAAGAAAAATAATCTCAAAAATATTTAAATATAACTGTGGTCTAAGATTCAAAGCATATTTATCATGTTTTACTTTTTTGTTTGATTTGCTTTGTTTTGTTTTTGTTCATTTTGTTTCTTCCCCAAATTGTCTGTTGTCTGCATGGCTAAGAATATACCACTTGGCGATCAGAGGCAAAGAGATATCACAACAAGAGAAGGTAGTCAGCATAATTTACTTGGGAACAATGTATGAGAATTTTCAGGTGTCAATTTCAGAGACTTTGTACATAAATGAGATGGGAAATGCTCGTTAATCAAGCCCAAGCTGCCTATTTCTCAAAGGACATAGAATCAATATAGGTCAGATTTTCTATTTCTCAAAGCCTATCTCACTAAGCAGCTTGAAAGAGACTTTATGGGCAGTTTTCCTGTAGATTTACTGCTTGGCATGCAAGAACATCAACCTCTTTAAATGTGGGGCAGAGAGAACTTTAAATTGTGAAACAGGTATGCCCGATTGAACGGTACAAACAATCAAACACCAGTTCCATTCTATTGGAATGCATTCTCTAATAAGATAGTGATGTGGGTAGATGAATTTTGAATTTTCGTGCTGCAAATATTGATTTTAAAAAGAATGATTCTATCATTCTCTAATCCTAAAACAAATACATAAACAAATAGAAACACTAACTTTACAAACACAAATGATAAAAAAAATCAGATAAAAATATTTTAAATATGTATGAGAGAAAAAGAGTTATTATAGTAAATACACAAAGAGCTGCTACTATCAATAAGGAAAAATAATTATAATAGATTAATATCCAAAATATATGTACAAGCAAATATATTAAATATTAATTTTCACTAATAATAAGATATGTTAATTTAACACCAAAATTTATTATTAATATATTATCTTAGAAAAACTACTGCTGTTGAATGCTTTTTCCCTAAAGATGCACACACACTGGAAACAATCAAGATGCCCTTCAGTAGGTGAATGGATAAATTATCTGAGGTATATCCAGACAACAGAATATTAATCAGTGCTAAAAAGAAATGAGCTATCGAGCTATGAAAAGACACAGAGGAAACTTAAATGCATATTATTAAGTGAAAGAAGCCAATCTGAAAAGGCTACATACTGTGTGATTCGTCTATAAGACATTCTGGAAAAGCAAAACTAAGGAGACAAGACAAAGATGAGTGTTTGCAGCTGCATCGGTGGGGTAGAAGAGAAATGAATAAACAGAGCACAGAGGACATTCAGGGCAGCAAAAATACTCTGTATGATATGATGATGATAGACATATGTCTATCATATATATATATATATGCATCTATCCACACTCATATAATATACAACACCAGAAATTAACCCTAAGCTAGGCTATGGACTTTGAGTGATGGTGATGCGTCATGTAACTTCATCTTTAGCAAAAACTGTGTTATTCTGATGAGTGATGTTGATAATGGAGGGCGGCTATGTATGTGTGAGGGTGGGGAGTATACAGGAAATCTCTGTACTTCTCTCTTAATTTTGTTGTAAACGTAAAACTTCTCTAAAAAAATTGATTTTTTTTTTAAAAAAGATACACAAACATGTACATACAGCATTCTTTCAATGGAATTTAAAGTAATCACTATATAATTTCTATTAATAATGTAAGTTATGCTCTTTTTCCCTCCAAAAATGCTAGTTATCTAGTTGGAGATTATATATAGTATTATATATCATTCCACATCATTGTCCATTATTTGATATGCATATATATGGAACCAGAAATATTTATACCAGAATGTGTTCATCTTTGTGTGAGGAGATTATGATGATTTTTATTTTTTTCTATGTGCTTTTGTTATGCAGTTTCCAAATTGTTTAAACAGAATATCAATTACTTTCATAATCATTTAAAAGCAATTATTGCCATTTTAAAAATAAAAGAAAGCGTATTTCCTTCCCAGGTCCTTTTCCCCTACCAGGTTTCTCTCTCTGTCGCTCTATTTTTCTTAAAGGCAAAAGTCAATGGGAGCATACTCAAGTGTAAGAAAAGTAGAGGCATTTACCATGAGCCTGTCTCCAAAGTTCTTCAGAACGCCCAAGGCTTGGGATAACATTCTTGGAAGAAAGAAAATGTGGATTTTTTAAGGATGAACTTGGGAGGCAAGTTGAGGCAGGAGAAAGGCCATTGTCTACAGAACTGAAAACCTTTTCTAGCCCAAGTCCTCTATTTCCTGGGCAAGGCACTTCACAATTTGGGAACTCATGGGTTTTATTTACGAAACAACTTTTGGCTAGCACATCTCAAACATCTGGCGGCTTGATTTCTCAGTAATTGTGATTAAACCACAAATCTGTTGAGTTTTAAAAGTGAATATGTTATTCGTAAGACAGTATTTTTTAGGGATCACTTAACCTAAATTAAGCAAGCTATTAATGAAATCGTATTTATAGTGTTTAAGAAAGTAGGCTCTATGGAACAATGTCTTGTCTATAGATATTAACCTATAGATAATACCTATAGATCTATTTGGCACCAAAAACTGACAAATTTTAAGTTGCAATTAATATTGACAAATAAAAGTTGTAGCAATTGTAATAGTAATTACGATAATATTAATAGTAGTAATATAGTAATTAAATGTAGTTGGGGACCCCTTCTGTTTTACCTCCAAGTATTTATGACATGTGTAATCTTTTGCCTACATCATCTTCCAAATATTCAATATGTAGTGCCAAAGTAAGTAGACTAAAGCTAAATTAGCCAGTATTAATTAGTCATCAACACTACTTCCTGGCATTTATAAGCAAAGCGCTTCCCCATTCTGTGTCTCTCATCCTAAGGTCTCTGTTAAATTTCTAGTTTCTGTGTTTCCAATCTTTATGTTCATTTTCTTCAAGTCAGTATGAAATTTTGTCCTTTGATTTCCTAAAGACAGCCAATAGCACGCAATATCTCTTATTTTAATTTATTGTTAAAAAGCTTTATAAGTTAGACTCTGACAAAAATAACATCCTCCCCAAATCTACTACCCCAATATTATAACTAACATTTCATAACTATTTCAAACAATTTCATGTAGTTTCTTATGTGAGCAAATGTGAACTATGATTTTTATATAAAGGCAAAATTATTTTTTGCTCCCTTTTGCTCCTTTTGCTCCTTTGCCATTGCTTTTTCCCCATCTCCTGCCAAAGCTATCATTATTCCCTGATCTAAACAAAAAAATGCAAAATGTGCACACCTTATTTTACATAAATTTTATTTCACAAGGAAAAAAGAACTGCAAAATATTGATCTCCAGTTAATGTTATGCATTCAATAAAACACTCAGATGTAAGTACTGATATCCACAACTTATTTTGAAGTGTAGCAAAAAAATGATGGATTAACAGATGAATAGATGGATGTGGAAGAAGTACTATAAAATATTAATTTCATAATATAGATGGTAGATATACAGGTATTCACTGCAAAATTCTTTGAACTTTTTTATGTTTGAAATTTTTCATAAGAAAATGTTGGATTGGAGTAACTAGAAAAGCCCCAAATTCCTAGAATAGAAAACAACCACAGATGTTTGTAAAGACTAGGCATGAGGTTTTCACAATAATCTGGGAAAGAAAGAATCAGAGAATAAACTGGGCAGGTTACACGAAACTGAAGGCTTATGTGTCAAGGGAAGCAGTCAAAGAGAAGGATACTAGGGAAGGAGAAGCAAGCATGCTTGGAAATTATCTGATATCCACAGTGATGAAAAGTGAGGATTTAAATATGATCAGATGGTTGTAGGTTATGGGGATGCAGAGGTCGCACAGTGCTGGTAGATTATAGAATTCCAACTAGTCAAAGTAGAGAGACTAGTTGTGTTTACTCTACAACCCAAGCACTTATTACAAGCCCATGCACTTATTCAAGACCCTTATTTTGGCTGAGACTTGAACTGTAAGAGCTCAGCTTTGGATCAAAAGCTGAGCTGGATCATGAAGGTGCTGGAGCCCAAGGCTCACAGCCAGCTCTCCTGGCTGCAGCTGGATAGCAAGTTATTTCTTGAAGGGAAATCTGCATGGTGAACTTGCAAGATTGCCACTCAACACTGGGGATGCTATATTGTTGAGAGTCTAAACTGAATTGTCTACCTAAAGAATTTCAAGTTTTGTTCTGATGAACAGTTAATAAATGGTGGCTTAGCTTGATTCTGTTGAGGATTAATTAGGGGCATTGTTAGGGTGGGTTTAGTGTAGGGCTAATCTAGGGTCAGAGAAAGCTTCCCCCAAAAGTGTGACTTTCCTGGAATTTCAAATAAATGCCTGGGTTACTCAGCAATATCTCTCTACCCTGGCTGGTTGGAATTGTAACATCACCCAGCACTATGTGAACCACAGAATCTCCAAAAGGTTCACAACTCCTCAGTAACTCTTCTCCATCGTGCCTCAGAGGATCTTGTCTTTTGTGTGTGAAGCTCAGTATTCAGCCAGAGATGCAAGGGGACCCTGACATAGATTTCTAGGGCTACTTTTCTGTACAACTCCCTCTGCTCCAACTTCTTTCCCTGCAAAGTGCAGCCAGTATCTCAGTCCTAATCTCTTATCTTTGTTAGCTCTCCCTAGCAAGACCATCACTCTGTGTTTGGGTTTCACCTCTCCACGTTTAGAGATCATCCCTGGCACAAAGCTCACACAAATGTGGAGTTCACCTACGTGTTTCTCTTCATTCAAAGATCACATCTCTGGACTATTGTCCAATGCCTGAAAGAAAATTCTTCATATATTGTAAACAGCATCATGTTTACTTATAGTGGGAGGTTAATTCTGATAACTATTACTCCATCATTCTCAGAACCAGAAATCCATGTGCTCATATTTTGACAGGAACAAACATATCATTCAGAGAAACAACTTGAGTTCTGTTTATTATTTGAGGCATAACATAATTAATGTATAGTTTCCTGACATATGCTGGTGACCAGCCACAGAGCAGCTTTTAGCACGGGTGTTGGAGCCCTTTTCTCTATCAACATGACCTGGCTGCACAAAGCTGTGGTTCAAAATTTGCTGGGTAGGGCTGGTTGCTATCTCCACTGGAGGATTTAGGCTGGGGAATTATAAATTTTGATAAATGTAAGAGGGGATTGAGTCTCTTCTTCATCTCATCCACAAAACTTGTAATATATTGTATTAGCTTCATATTCCTGGTAACAAATTACCACAAATTTAGTGACTTAAAACAACAAATGTTTATTCTCTTACACTTCTGGAAATCAGAAGTCTGAGATGAGTTTTACAGGGCTACCATCAAGGTGTTATTAGGGCTGTTTCCTTCTGGAGGCTCCAGGGGAGAATCACTTCCTTGTCTTTTCACCTTCTAGAGGCCGCTGACATTCCTTAGCGTGTACCACATCCCTCCTCTCTCTGCTTGCCTCCTCACATTGCCTTTTCCTCCCTCTCTTACCTACTGCCTCCCACTTATGAGGATGCTTCTGATGACATTGGGCCCACTGGATAAGCCAGGATAATCTCCTCACCTCAAAATCCTTAGCTTAAATCTGTCAACAGAGTTTCTTTTATATGTGTGGTAACACATTCACAGGTTTTAGGAGTTAGAACATGGATGTCTTTAGGGGGTCATTATTCCATCTACCACACATATCAAGAGGCAAATTTCTCTGAAGTCCCAATTTCAATAATATGAAAAGTATTACATACCTTTTCAAATATATCTTTATCCCAACTCTTAATTGCTTAAAAACTTATTAATAAAAAAATGAAGCAGCTTTACATTAATGGTATAAACCCATGGACAATTTCCTTTAAGTAGCTCAGAGATGTGAATGAATGAATCCCATGTCATTGCAGGAAGACATTTCTCTCTCTAGGATCTACTTGCTGCAATCTCAATGCATAACGGATTGAATAAAAATCTCACACAAAATAGGACTATGAAACTGGCCTACGTGCAAAGCCTAACACCTGAGGGGGAGATGGCTGTGCATATATTTAGAATGTTGCTCTTTCTAGGAACTCTTGGTTTCAATTCTCTTCTTTGTGCACAGTAACTTACCTTGTGAAATGACTCCAACAATTTTTTTCTTAGGTTTCATTCTCCTTGATGTGTACTGACCTTTCCTGATAGATAGCTACTGGGTAAAATTCTTTTTTTTTTTTTTTTGAGGAAGATCAGCCCTGAGCTAACCTCTGCCAATCCTCCTCTTTTTGCTGAGGAAAACTAGTCCTAAGCTAACGTCTGTGCCCATCTTCCCCTACTTTATATGTGGGACACCTACCACAGCATGGCTTGATGAGCGGTGCCTTGTCCCCACCCGGGATCCAAACCAGCAGACCCCAGGCCGCCAAAGCAGAATGTACACACTTAACTGCTGGCCCTGGGGAAAATTCTTAATAATATTCCCCTAGAAGTTTTTCTCTCCCACTCTGCATGTGAAACAGATGTACAGATGTCTATCAAAAACTCAGGGCACTTTAACAGATTCAATGTTGCTTCTTGGGAAAGTGTAATAATAAGCAAAAACATGTAGATTAGCTCTAAATGGCTTTATGTGTGTTTCCATCTCTTTCTGAACTATTAAAGAATAATATAGATAATATCACTCTTTCACTGCCGCATTTTTTTAAGATGGAGAAATTTTCCCCCAAGCTGGGACAGGTGAATTATCCCCTTTGCTTGACATGGTCCTAGGTCTGAGGAATGAACAAAATGCCTTCTAAAAATTTGAAACTCAGAGTTGATGAATAAATTATACAAATTCAGACAGCCAGTTCATGTAAAGCCAGGATTCTGAATTAGGCATTTAAATGCTCCAGTAGCTCAAAATTATATTTGGTTTTATGTTGCTTCCTCTTGGGAGTATTATGCTTGACCCTTAAACTAGACCACAAAATCTTTATGAAGAAAGGATGCTCTCTTCTATTCAGGGTCACGTATCTCCTAGCACAGGGCTGAGCAAAGCAGTAAACAAAGCCTGGTGCACTGTGGAATGGATTTGTTCAGTACTTATTCCATCAAAGATACCACTAAGAGAATGAAAAGTCAACCCAGGGAAAGAGGGGAAGAAGTGTGTGTGTTTGTATTTCATATATTTCACATATATATATATATATATATATATATATATAAAGTTTTCTAAAGTGGGAATATCAACTTATATCCAGCCTTATAAATAAAAGTTATACCCAGCCTTATAAATAAAGACACACAAACCAACGGGGAAAAAAACGGACAAAACCCCCAACCAAACAAAAAAACCGTACAAGTTATATGGGCCTTTCATTTCATAAAAGAGGATACCTAAATTTCCAATAAAGCTATGAAAATGTGTTCAGCTTCATTAATCATTAGGCAAATGAAAACAAAACCACAATGCAAAATATCTACACATCCCCCAGGAGATCTAAGATGGTGATGATAATAATAATAATAATAATAATAAAGAGGAGGAGGAGGAAGCAGAGAAAAAGAAAAAGATTTTAAATAGCAAAAAGTACCAAGTGTTGGTAAGAATGTGGAGTATAACTCTCAAACAATAACGGAGGGGATGTAAGTTGATGTGCTCACTTTAGAAAACTATGGCAGATCAATGGCATTGTTGGCCTCATTTATTTACCCTACCCTATTTTCTTAATGCCCTTTGCGATCAACAAGCAAAGTATCTCTCACCTTTTGATTCTGTGTTCATTTATCTGACTTGTGTTGGGCAGTGTTAGCAAATGTAACCCAAGCAGAATCTTGTAAAAGCAATTGTGCATTTCCACTTGCGCTCTTGTATCTTTGCCTTCGTCATGAGGACATGCCTGGACTAGGATGCTAGAGAATAAGAGGCACGAGGAGGCATTCCGGGTACTCTTGTCTCAGCCAAGGCTGGCCTAAATCAGCCAACAGCCATATGTCCTCACACATGTGAGCCAGCTCATCCAAGAACAATAGAAAATGTAGTGGAACCCCAGTTGACCCCAATGGAATACACTGTTGAAAACTATTCAATGACACTTCACTGCTTTCCAGGTGAAATCCAAAGTCTGTAATCCAGCTTGGATGATGCTACTTGATTTAGCCCCTTCCTACCACTTCAGTATAGTTGTTATTCTCTTATTTTTCTCTTTTTTTTTAGTTTTATTGACAAATAATTGACATTCATCACTGTTTAAGTTTAAGATGTACAATATGATGGTTTGATTTACATATATTGTGAAATGATTACCACAATAGGTTAAGCTAACATTCATCTTCTCATATAGATACAATAAAAAGAAAAGAAAGAAGGAAAGAAAAAAGGAAAAAAAAATTCTCCTTGTGATGAGAATCCTTAGGATTTGTTCTCTTAACTTTCCGATGTATCATACAGCAGTGTTAACTATACTCAACATGTTGTACATTACATCCCTAGTACTTATCTTATAACTGGACATTTGTACCTTTTGATCGCCTTCCTCCATTCCCTCTGCACTCTGGTAACAATGAGTCTTAGAACTTTTTCTATGAGTTTTGTATTTTGTTTGGTTTTATATTCCACATATAAGTGAGGTCATACAATATTTGTCTTTCTCCATCTGACTTATTTCACTTAGTACGATGCCTTCAAGGTCCGTCCATGTATTCACAAATGATAGGATTTCATTGGTTTTTATGGCTGAATAATATTCCATTGTATATATATACCACACCTTCTTTATCCATTCATCCATTGATGGACACTTAATTTGTTCCATGTCTCGGCTATTTTGAATAATACTGCTATGAACATGGAGTGCAGATATCTTTTCAAGTTAGTGTTTTCATTTCTTTTGGATATATTGCCAGAAGTGGAGTTGCTGATTATATGATAATTCTGCTTTCCTATATATCCCTACTACAAAAATTGAAAACCAATTACAATTTGTCACCTTTACTCAAGTCCTCTCCCTTCTGTTTCACGTATGAGCCTTGGTAAAGAGCAGATGCTCTGTAAACAGCATGGGTTTGAATATGGTGTCCATTGCTTACCCTCCCCTGAGGTTCTACTTTCTTACAAGCCCTTTTTCATCTTTCAACATGCAGACCACACATTCTCAAAGACCATTACTGACTATCCTTGTTGTATTCCACCCCATTCTCATTTCTCCACTTTGTTCCCATTATAATCTGGACACACCTTTATGGTAGCTCTTGCCAATAACGTGATAGTAGTTTATCTGTTTTGTCTCCCTTCAGAGGACTGCGAGCATCTTGGGGGCAGGGCCCAGGCCTAACTCACTTTTGAATCAGTAGTGCCAGTATCTAGCCCACTGAAGATGTTCAAAGAACGTGTTTCCTTTTGTGAGTTTTGGAAACATTAAGGAAGGCCCAGTTTTAGCAGAGAAGAGAATTAATAGTCATAGAGGGAAAGGTTGTCAAGAATGGAGAGTTCTTGCCTCAGGGAAGGTTATTCACTCAATTGTCTTCTACATCAGTGATTGGAAGGAATATTTTGACAGCCAGCTGAGTTCTGACCAACAAGAAGAGCTAGTGATCCAGGCTTCCTACCAGGATGCTGGACCTAAATAACTATGATCTCGCCAAGCCTTGGCTCATAACAAGAATAGCTGATTTTGATTCTAGCCTTTTCATGTAGTTACAAACTCATTCTCCTTCAAAGAATTCTATATAGCACTTTTCTTCAAAAACGCTAACCACTCATTTATTGTGGAAAACACTGTCACTGAGAAGCCAAAATTTGGGGTGAATATCAGAGATTACCTTTATCAAAATCATGATGGAAAGTTGAAGGGCTTATGTTGATGAATCACCAACTTTTCTGCCTTTCCAAGGGCAACAAATATGAACATGAGACATATCGCTATTTTCCCATGTGGAATTGCAAAGCAGTCTCTCCTTAGTTTGGCCACATTTCTCTTTCAAAAGAGATTACTACA
This sequence comes from Equus przewalskii, assembly GCF_037783145.1. Lineage (NCBI taxonomy): Eukaryota > Metazoa > Chordata > Mammalia > Perissodactyla > Equidae > Equus > Equus przewalskii. The sequence continues at coordinate 22,171,425 of NC_091831.1, read as the reverse complement.
TTCAGCATTAAGAATATGATATTCTTAACTCTGAAGCAACTTTTTCAGCCTTAAAGTCTGTTTCGGCTGTCGAGGAGATTTGTTTGTAATTTTTCTCAGAATACTCTAAAATTAAGAATCAATTAAGGAATACACACAAGAGGTTCAAATACACACATACATGCACACAAATTCACACAAATAGATATATAGATACACAATTTTCCCAGATTCTCACCAAAATTGTTCATCCCACCAAGGGTTGCCTACACAAATCTCTGCTTTTACATCTCAACAAGGGCATTCCTCTTTGAATTGCTCAGGATTCCTTGGCAATGACTAGTGCAATTTTTGTGGACGCAAATGAAACTCAGATTTTGGCTGTCAGTTTGCAGTTTGCCTCTCACATCCTACCTCTTTCTCACTCTTTTCTCCTCTTTTTATCTGACTTAAACCACTTCCAGACCAATCCCCTTCCCATGTTATCTTGATTCAGAGGATGTAGGTAATACACAATCCTTAAAGTTTGTAAAACTTTTCACTTTATGGACAGAGACAACTGAGCTACTGTTTATGCAAACATATATCACTGCCCCTAGGATATTTTGAAGATCCTACAGGCTAAAAGCAGTAAAATACCTAAGTAACAAATTCCAAATTGCTCTACTCATTGATCCCTGGACAAATTGGATGCCTTATTCATTCCGATTCCATCATTTTAGTATCAATAATGAAACTATTTTGAAAGGAAAACCAGTTATAAAGTAATTTCAATAAACTACCAGCAACTCACCATTCCAGATTGCGTTGTGTTTTTGTTTTGTAATGTGTCATAGTGAGGCTCAGGGCAGTAGAAGTGCCTGATTCCAATTAGGTATTTGAGGACATGGAGCTACTTCATCATGGAAGGGTAAAAATACTATGTAATAGGAATGTAGAGCATCTGCTCAGCATGAAATATTGTCAAATTAAAGATCATAAAAAACAAGAAATAATTGGTAATAGTTGGCATGCACTGGCTAGTTGACCAAACGCAGACAGGGTATTGAGGGGTGTTCCCAGATGACCAACTTCAATGGAGATTCTCATGGAAAATTGCATTTTACCTCTGGAAAAGTAAGAAAAACAACTTTAAAGGGGAACCTCTTTATCACCACATTCTTGACTCTCTTCAATCCGTATCTATTCTTTGCAGTCAAATAATCTACACTTCATGGGATCTTTGAAATTGAGGTTATGTTCTATGACACATGACATGGCATGGAGGGTTCAAAATTGATCTCACACTGTCGTCTTTGAAGTACAGGAAGTGGAATGGTTCAGTTTAGGATAAGAACATTCTCCATGACCAAAATAGGAAAGCACACACTCCCTTTGAGAACAGTATGAGAAACCATGGGAAGAGGTGACCTAACTGTGAATGCAAAGCTACTAATTAACTAGGTATCCAGAAATGAAGTCTATATTGGCATGAAACAATAATGTCTCCTTTCTGGAACAACACAATGTACAATGGAACAGACATCATTTTATTATACACCCAAAGGAATCAATTGACCAGGCACATGAAACCAGAGAAATGATTTAAAGAAAACATGAATCCTCTCTCTTATGACGTGAATATTACTCTTCTTAGATTTCTTCTGGAAAAAAAGGTCAGGAGCTAAGTTCAGAGAAATCACCAATGTGATCTTCAATGAGGACAATTTGGATCAATAATGTCAACTGTGACTCCTCCCCACTATCCATGAGTTAGGTTTACCAGAAATACAATTTCTGTCATGTGGAAAGCTGAAGGCTGGAGACCACACCACAGTGAGAGACAGAAACAGACATGGCAACCTATGGACGCTGTATTTGTGACTGAGGTGTGATTATGCTTTCAGGCTTAAAAACCTGAAATAGCTATTTAAGATAAAAGGTCTTTAAAAGAAAATAAAGGACCATTAAATCCCTGGTGATCAGATGCATCAATCTGTCTCTATGTTCTAGTTAAAATTATTAAAGTTAATGAGGTGAAAGGACTTCCAATAAATAAGAAATAAATCAAACACTTTAGCAATTTCTATGTAAATCTATCCTTAGGTAACATTTCTGAGTCCATATATTTGGAAAATTTGAGGCTTTTTTTAAGGAATGATAATTATGTTAGTAGGCAAGTCAATGGACACTTGATAGAATGAAATGCTTACTCTGCTGATAGACACCGTTACTCACAGTAAAATTGACTCCTGACTTTCAGATTCACGTGTATGTTTCTCAACTGTTACTTCTATGTCTTTCTCTTCCAGGACAGAAAGCATTTCCCCAACTTAGTGCATTGGGCCATGGTTGTTATAAGCCATGATGACTCTTGTGGAAACTGAGACTACTAAACCAGAGTGGCTCCAAGTCTCATTCTCTTGTACCTAAGGACAACTGGAGGGCCAAACAAATTTCAAAAATCCATGTTCCTTACATGTGGAGATCATCTTTTTTGTTGCAATACTGACATCCCACAATTTGTCACTTCTTACCTTCTTTCACGTTTTTTTAATCTGAATCTCCATAGCATTTACAATTGTTGGCAAAGTCATTCAGCCAAAATCAAAATCACCAGCTTTCACGTACTCCCAAACCCCTGCCCCTCCTGGGTCCTTTGTCATGAATATGTTATCTTTCAACTTAAAATCAGCTTTAACTTCTCCCTTATCCAATCAGTTGCCAGACTTAATTCAGCGCAGTAAAGATTTATCGAGACCTTATTATGTGTCTTACACGGTGTAAGGAGAAACCCTTTCTCTGAATTGAGCCTCAAAAGCATATATTCCTTTTCTATTCCTACTACCCTATGGTAACAATCTCCTAGTTGGTCTCTCTGTCTCTTTTCTCTCTTTCCCTGTATACAACATTTATTAGGAGAGATTTTTGACAATCTATCTGGAGATAAAACTCCATAAAGAAGACATCAATAGATCCCAAGACCTTAGTAAAAAAAGAAATATCACAGTGTGTCTTAGACGTCATGTTGTTTCTTTGTTGACAATACCCCTGTAAATGCAGATCCCAAAATAATCAACAATAAAGTAGCACAATTGCACAACACAATGGTCCCATTGTTCTTTCTTAAAAGAGCACTGTCTTTAAGTTTAATAATTTATTTAATCACATGTAGTATATTTATAGTGCTTTCAGTCAATGAGAGTGGTGTGTGTATGTGTGTGTGTCTGTGTGTGTCTGTGTGTGTATTGAACTCACCTCAGGTATTTGCAATTCTGCAACATATACGCATCACTGGCCATTTCTCATGGGATCTTCAAACATCTCTGTTAAAAGAGCTGGAAGCAACAAAGATTGGACATTGATTTGTTGAGAAGGAGTAACAAGAATCAAGTCCAAGGCCAACTTTTACAACCTGAAGACCATTTGAGTAGCAAAGTTTGGTCTCCTTGTTATGAATGGAAATCTCTTCACATTTGCCTTGTCTTTCCTAGAGAAAAGAATAAATTGAAAAAGTAAACAAAAGTCGCTGCTTACCACAGAGATACTGCTCTGCCTTGCTGTGGCTGTGGAGATATGGAAAATTAAAATGTTTCACACTGCAGGCACTGTCCCCACTTCCTTCTGAAAAAGACCATCTTGCTTGTGTTTCTTTTATCGTGTTTGTTTTTGCATATTCATTACGGAATTCTATGTTGCTCTAAGGAGAATGTTCATTAAATGTGGGAGTTAACCTTGAGCATTAATCAGATAAATAACACTCCATTTAGAAAATAATGCTTTTTTGTTGCCTCATTTCACCTTCTCCTGCCCTTGCCCTTTGATTTAGTTTACTTAAGATACTACCTCAGTGCTCAGGGATAAGTTTGCAGTAGCAATTTTTCTGATTGAGGGGAAAGGCATTACAGAAGCAGGTGCTTGAAGACCTGACAAAGGTATGAGTCTCTTCCTAAGAGAGTAACCCCACCCCCTGGCTTGCCAGATCCCTATCTCCAAGAGCAGATTCTAAGGCACAGTAAAACACACTATGGACAGTATATCTATGTGTTAAGAGGTTTTGGAGTAAACCTCCAAATTCGAATTTCTGCTCTTTCACTTACCTCATAACCTCATGGTTACCATTAATCTAACTTTTTGAAACCTCATTGCCTCACCTATAAAGCAGTAGGCATGAATAAGCATAAAATGAAATAAATGCCATGCAAGTACCCAGTACCTGGAACAAAGCATTTGCTCATTGGATGTTAATTATCGCATTTCTTTTTTCTTTTTGATAACCTCAGGGATATAAGAGGCTTAAGGAGACCTACTCCAGTGTTTCTGCAGATAGATGCATTCAACAGGATCACCTGGAGCTGTTTGATAAGAAATACATGTTTTTTATTCTCTATCCCATACATAGTGAATTAGATACTGTGTTTACCACACAGTAAACCCAGCATGTCTAACAATAATTCCAGGTGAGGCTGATGGTCAGTCACACTTGCGAACCACTGTCTTATTCATCCCATCCTAAATTCCATTGCTCAAATCCCTTTTAATATACTGCTGCCAAGCATTTCTGTAACCGCCGTTAACTCAAAATAACAGTGAATTCAAAATGCCTCTTGAAGCATCTCTGTCTATATATTACAGTTTTAAGAAGTAATTTCCTCTACCAAAGCAAAGTTTCTCTCCAATATCCCTCATTCACTGATGCAAATTCAAACCTCCAGAATCATGTGGGAAGAAATTAACCTCTCTGTGTATCTGATAGCCATCCATCTATTTGAATTCACAGTTCTTTTCCAAGTATTTTCTCATCTAGATTAATGTATTGCCAATCCCCAAATCCCAAGCTTATGTTTACTTAATCCTTGCCAAATACATTCCTACTGCTAGAGTTCCAGCCGCCTGCCCACTTCCTAGGCTCTGACTGCTGGACAACCTTTGGAATTTTTCATTGATTTAATCTAATTTTGCTTTCACTTGGCAAAATAAGACCAAAGATGCATGAGGGTCCATTTGATCTTATCTGTCACCTATTACAAGAGGATCCTCATGTCCTTTTTATGTAAGGTTTTCCATTTCCTCAGCTATCTTATGAGCTGCTCAAATTCAATACCGTGAGCTTTATTATGAATATCTGAGACTTCAGACTTGGGACAGGAGTAAGTGTATAGGGCATTGAGAGAATAGCTTATAATTGAGATAATTGAGGCCCTAGGAGGTCATATGCCTTACCAAGATTTATATAATTAATATATATCTCTTTCTTTCTAGTACAATAACTGTGACAAAAAGATTTCCTACTTATATGATACAGATGTCTCTAGCCAATAGCTTCTATGCATGTTTTGTTGACCTTCATAGGCTTAGTTCTTTTTCATTGTTGTTGTTTTAATCTAAGCCCATATTTAATAGTTAGAAAATATCAATTGAACTAGGGATTCATGGATTTTCCTGAAAAAATTAGACATCTTGCATTTCTGGGTCTGCATTCCTACGTAGCAGCAGTGTGCTGGACCTCCTTTTAGATTGGGCTCACATTTCCTGCCTGGCCTCTGCAGACACTTAAATTTGCCATGCCCCAAAGGAATAATGTTACATACTTTTACATGCACTTTCATATTTGCCATTTAACATGAAATTTAGGTCAATCTTATGAAATAGAAAAGGACTGACATAATTATATATATATATTTTTGTTGTTGTTGGGTATTAAGATATACCTAAGTCTTCTAGTGTGTGCCAGGAGAATGTCAGAAGAGCGTGATAGTTCAGCATCACCAGAGTAAAACTTCCTGGTTTAAGATTCCAATTTCTTTTGGACTTGGTATCTTATGTCTATAAAATAAAGATGAGATAATACCCACCTGATAGCATTTCAGGAAAAATTAAATTAGATAATTAATAAGACTGTTGGCATAGTTCCTGGTAGGTGGCAAGTACTTAACAAATGTTTACCACTGACATTGTTAAAATGTGGGTGTGAGACCCTAGACCTCCTAACCGAAGCTCTCTGTCCCAAACCTTCTTATATGGAACATGTGGCAAGCACTCTGAGTGGTGACTCACTTAGTCATATACTCAGTTTGGATCCTGGTCGGGACTGCATATTTTATGACTAAACTACCCCAACTCTTAAGGAATTAAAAATTGGAATAATTTGCTAAATAAATCAATAACTGATCGGGAATACAGCTGATGTTATTTTCAAATCGTGATAAAATTATTGAATAAATGACTGTACATCTGAGTGGGTATTCTGAGTGTCTTTGCCACGGCCGAAGCATTAAGCTGGAAATTTTACTTGTTCCAAAAATCTGGGCCATTCACCTGTCCCCAGTCACAGGCAGCCAAGTTTCTGCAGACTTCATATTTTCATTAACTCTCTCTATCCTTTCTCTATTTTAGGCAGTTTTGATCTTGCATCTTATAGCAGATATTTGGGGGCCACATGGCCACAGAAAATTCATGCTGGAGGGGCAGAGATGTAGACATTTTTTGAGATGGGACTTTATGATGCCTTAAAGTTCTGTAAATAGAAGAGGTTGAAGGATCTGTGGAAGCATTTCTCAGAGTTTAGTATTTGACTCACTTCCTTAGAATTGCAAAGACATTTCTGAATTCGTCCAAAATCTATTGAATCAGATCTCTTGATTTGGAGCCAACGGATCTGCCTTTTTTTAATCAAGTGATACACTTTGAAATTGTATATGTGCTAAACAACTGCATTAAGAAATCAATGGTGAGATACAGGTAAGAGCTTGAGAAATTTTTGTAGTGATGAGGGAAGCATTAGATTGACTCCAGCAACAAGGGTTGAATACCACTGGGTACCATGAGGAATTCAGAGCTGTATTCCTAGCCTCTTGGAGTGCGCTGCTGACTAAGGCCTTAGACATATAAAGAACTTGAAGTGTGAAATAAGATAAATACTATTAAGTATTAACACGGGTAATTCAGACTATAAGGACTCAAAGTGTTTCAAGGATGGGTGAGATGAGTGTGGAAACAAATTATCTAAGAAGAATAATTTGATAGGACTTAAAATATAGATGAATAGGTGGGTGAGGAAAGGGTTTTCCACCTGAGAGGAAGGGTAATATAGGTAAACAGGAGGAAGTGGTGATAATAGTAGTATAGAGGGATGATGAAGAATTAGTGGACAAATTGAGAATAAAGACTTCGCAAAGTCTTCCAGGAGGAAGACCGGCAAGATCTGAGATACAGGATTTCAAAGCTTCATTGCGGTGCCCTAGGTCAAATGAGATTATTGGATGCAAGTTAGAGTGCATCTGTCATTCTAGAACATCATGAATTTAGCTCAAGTATTTAACCCTCAGAGTCCCCTTCATCTCACCTCTGACTTAGCTGGAACTGTTTAGATTAGTTTCTCAGAAAGAGATGACAACTGAGCCAAGGCAAAGTGTGTCATTTGAGATAACAACCCCAATCCTTAGAAACCCAACAAAAAGCTGGAATAAAGGGAAATAAACACAAGGAAATATGTTGAAGGTCAGAGACTTGTCTCCTTCAGCTTGTTTTCTGGTTGGGTTTCATTGGGCCACAACCTGACTCTGGAAACCCAAGTGGGTCCTCTTCAGTTATGTGTATATGTGGTAGGACCAGCCTACAGAGCTTAGTTTTGTACACTATTGTAGCTAAACAGGAACCAGCAGCTTCATTCATCTTAAGTTAGTCTAAACAGAGTCGTATTTTTTCTCAGGGTTTTGGATTGCATTTGATAATTCTTAAACTATATGCCAGATCACTTCGAAAACCCACAGAAAATTAAATGCTTGTACTATTTTTTTTAATCTTATAAGACAGAAAACAATTTATCCTTTCTCTTTTCAAACTTCAGCCAAGTTGATATCATCCTTCAGATCATTCCAGGCTCTGGGGTTGTGCTAGGTGTTGAGACAGTGCATGAGATCCATGCTTGAACTGCCAGATGGAAATAATAAGGAATGTGTTGGGAGTGCTTACTGAATACGCCAGTGGTGACTGGAAGCTTTTGTCATATTGGAAGAGATTGCTAGTAGCTATATCTGTGCTCTATCTATATCTTGTAGCATGTCCAAGATCCTATCCCACCTCTAGTGGAAACTTAGTTCCTTTCATCATTTCTCCTAGAAGCTGATCTGCTTATCATCTCATTATCTGACTGCTCATACTTTACGCCAAAGCTGAACATTGTTATATGATGACCATATGGATACTTATATTTTGTTTGTTTGTTTCACTACTGGATTCTCAGATCACGTCTTTTGGGTGATCCTACCTGTAGCTTCAGGCATGGGCATGGGAAGTGGCCTAAACCAATCAGCATAGTCCATCCCTCTAGACACAAAAAACTGTTCAGAGCTGGTAATGGAACTCAAATGTAGGCAATCAGAAGTAATTTCAGAAGTTGGTTGGATGGACCAAAAGAAACACCTGATTTTCCTTTCTCTTAGACTTAATCCATAGTGATCTACCTTGAACCTGTCACTGTATCCTCATGCCATGTCATGGTAAGGGGCTTCTGAGAATGAGGCCAACACAAAGGGGGACCCTCAACATAGGAAATGCACTGATGATATTGTTTAATCCTAGAATCAAGTCATGTTAGAAGCTAATCTAATCCTAGACTTTTCCACTTTCTAGTCTATGAGTAAAAATGTTACTTTATGCTTAACATATTTTCAACAGCTTTTTGAGGTGCAATTGATATTCAAAGAACTGCACATATCTAATGTGTACAATGTGATAATTTTGGACGCATGCACGCACCATGATACCATCACCACAAACAAGGTAATAGAAATATCCAACACCTTCCAAAGTTTCCTTGTGTCCCATTGTTTCACTTGTTTGTTTAGTTTTTTGGTAAGAACACTTAACATGAGATCTATCCTCTTAACAAATTTTGGAGTACACAATACTGTACTGTAAATTACAGGAAGTGTGTTGTATAGCAGCTCTCTAGAACTTATTTATCTAACACAACTGAAACTTTCTACCCATTGAACAATAACTCTCTATTTCTCCCACCCTTTAGACCTTGGAAACTACTATTGTATTTCCTGTTTCTATGAATTTGAGTATTTTGAATTTCTCATATAAGTAGAATCATGCAGTATTTGTCCTATGCCTGACTGACTTCACTAAGCGTAATGTCCTTCCAGTCCATCCATGCTGTCGCAGATGTCAGAATTTCCTTCTTTTTTAATGCTGAATAATATTCCATTGCATGTATTTTGCATTTTATTCATCTACTTATCTGTCAATGGACACTTGGATTGTTTCTATATCTTGGCTATTGTGAATAATGTTGCTGTGAACATGGGAGTGCAGGTATCTCTTCAAAATCCTGATTTCAATTTTTTTGGATATATATCCAAAAGTGGAATTCCTGGATCATATGGTAATTGTCATCTTACAGCTGTTGAATGGCTATTATCAAAAAAATTAATTAAATAAGTGTTGTCAGGAATGTGGATAAATAGGAACACTTGTACACTGTTGGTGGGAATGTGAAATGATACAGCAGCTATGGAAAACAGTATGGAGGTTTCTCAAAAAATTTAAAATGCTGAGCTCAGTTTGTGTCATGGACTAAAAACATCTCAATTGATATGCTGAGGTGTTATGAGTCAAAAGCATTCGCCTACCTTAATTTTTATTAATGATTTGAAAAATACCACGTCTTTGAAATAAATATTCTGTGTGCAATAGTTAGTTTCATTTTAGCTCTATGTATTTTAAATCTCCCTTGAGCTCTCTCCCTGACCAAGGATTATAAACCAACACTTAAAACTTGAAGCTGCTACTTAAAGAGACTCCCAGTTTGACTCCGTTGTAAATCATAAGATCTTTTTAAAAATTGATAATCACCCACTAATGAATGCATCAGCTTTTTAACTCTGTTTTCCATAAGTCAGGTTTCCTTAAGCAAGTGACCTCCTGTTAGATTTTTGCATCTCTGATTTTTGGATGCTGATTCTCCTGGATACTCAGCCATCATTTTACCCTCTAAAATTAAATACATAAAACCTATTTCCTAAATCCTCAGTGCTACCTGCAGAATTATAGCAATTACAATTCAGATTGATTTTTTCATGTCAAGCTATGTCAGGTCAGGCTTTATATCTGATAAGCCAATGACCAGGGCCAAAGGCTAGGATATTAAATAGGGATACAAATAAATGCTTACAACAACAATATTCTTTTTTAACCAGTGAAATGAGGTTACAATATGACAACATGAGGCACACATCTATAATAGCATGTTAAATCCAGAATGGAGATTAACTTCCCCAGTTAAAAGAGTGGAGAGGGTAGATTTAGAAAGCCTGAAATTTTTATCTGGCTCTTTACTAATATTGTTATGGGGAGAAAGATGAAGAAGGAGCAAGTTTTAAGAACAGACTCCTAGAAAGCACAGTCCCACTGGAATAACTAGCCCAAGGTCCATATACAGTTTCTTTATCTGTAAAACGGGAGAAAATTCATAGAATTGCTGTGAGGAATCAATGACAAATGCTAGATAAAGTGTGAAACATAGGGAGGAGGCAATTATAAGAACAATTAACTCAGAGGCTTGAGAGTGAGACACTTCTGGGTTTGAAATGTATCTGTCATTATATACCTTGGACAAGCTACTTAAACTGAGCATCAATCTCCATATCTATCAAACAGGTAAAATCGCAGGCATGGAGCACTCTTAGAGAAGGTCCCCACCCTCTCCTTCGGCAGCAGTTCTCTGACATGCATGCCAGGGCTGTGGTTCTCTTCTCCAGTTTGTCTCATCTTGCTTTTCACAGTTGCTCATCCATTGAAGTTATCCTTCTGTATTCGAGAATGCTAATAGATTTTCTGAATATCGTTTCTAGTATTTCAAAGGATTTGGAGTAAATGAAGGAGGCTATATTATATGCTTAGTTCTCTGTAATGAATCAATTCCAAACATATTTTTCAAATGGACTCTTACCCTCAATTCATACCCTTTCCTAAGAATGTGGATTAATCCCCTATAAGGATTTTCCTTTAATTGCATGCAACCATTTCCTTGTAAAAGATTAGCACATGTTATCTGCAGCTCTCCCCTCTTTCTGCTGGAAAAGATCTCTCATCTACATCTTGAGTACTGGTTCCTTGAGAATGAGCTTCTTAAGGATTTTGAGTAAAATTTTATCCTACTTCTGGTATATCCAGAAGGACAGGCTGATATTATTATATGTTCACAATTTATTGCCCTAAATGCAGCACCAGCAAAAGCTGCGCTCCATTAGTAAACTGAAAAACAAGACTGAATGAGTGTTGCTCTCCCTGAAAACTAGTGTTAACTTTGGTAGAATCAAGCTTCCCTTTCTTGTGAGATGATTAAAGATTGGCAACCCCTCACCTATCAGCCTAAGCTGTCTCAGTCACCCTTCAGTAAAGCTGAGCTCTGCCACCACTGCTGCCAAGCACGACAAACCCAAATCAGCTCAGGGTCAGCCTGCTAAACACACAAGCAAACATAGTAGCACCCAAGTATGACGCAGAAGAAACTCTCCCAAAACCTCCAGCTCAGTGATTCTTGAGACAATTTCTAGAGGAAAAACTCCAGAACCACACTGGCACCTTTCCCCCTTTACTTGTTCTTAGAAAGTCTATGTACATATATACACATTTCTGGGTTATACATACGTTATACATGTGTATGCATGTATATGTTATGTGTATATACATGTATATATGTACATTATGTATATGTGTATGTACATCATGTATACATAACATGTATATATCATTTTACATAAAATATGTAGTGTACTATATATGAATATATATAGTGTCAACTCAACAGTGAGTAAAAGTCTAAAAGTATAATTATTCAAACTAGGAGTGTAGCTCGATTTAGAATTCAGCTAAAAGTTCTCTTCCAAGTGAGGTATTTCAAAGTGGAAAAAGTGTTATAGGACAAAGTAAATTTAGAAAGGCCTACAGTCCATTGTCCAAACCTTTCATGTCATCGTTGTCCAGATACATGGTTAGTAATTCAAGTCCTGAGGATTTATGCAGGGTCTCCAAACTCAGAAGAAAAGCTGAACATGTGTTGTTTGGTTCTATTAAAGTAAAGCTCAAATTTATGTTACCTCTCAAAATTCTGCACCCTAACCTTGGAGTTTTTGTTATATGATTTCAAAAACTCCGTAGAGCTAGGTTTTTCTACTAATGACTTGAGATTCCTAAGTGATAGGTATCAATGAAGTGTTCTAAAGTTTCTAGGAAATTTATTTTCAATCTCCTGATTCAAGTGCCAAATTCACATATCCTCAGTCTATGGCATCAGGGTAACACTCAGGAGTTTTGTGGTTTAGGATGCAGCTATTCCAGCTGTGCGTTTAGGTATACCCACTTTTAGTGGATCCTCTGGACACAAGGCGCTCATTCAACTATTCATTCATTTATACATCCATTGATTTATATTTACTAGACATTTGCTAAGTGCTGGGTGTGGGAGGTACCTGGGCCAGCCTAAGTTATTGTTAGAAGAGACGCTAGTTAAGCTATTGGTGAAAATTGAGCCAGACAGCTACCCTAATCAAAACATACCTCCTACTGCCCCTCCATAACTTCTTATTGTGGTCTGAATTCTACAAATATCAATTCCTTTGAAAATATATAGGATGCACTAGACTATGCAAATAAAAGGAGTTATTCATATATCTATGATGATACAAAAATACCCTTGGAAGAGGCAACATAATAAACTTAATCATCCTCAGCTTGCTGGAGTGAATCTGCGTTTTAGTTTGGCTTGCTTTTTCTCCAGCTATTTGAGGATTAAGCCTCTCTGAGACTTTGAAGTTTTGAAACAGAGAGGTTACTCTCCAGTGCAATGAAGAGTACAAGAACAATCTGAGGCTTGTGGAGAAGGAGTAAAACAGGAAGACAGAATATTTCTTCTTTTACCTGTTCTCATTTTTTTTCACCTGTATTTTGAGATGTCTGAGGGTGTCAAGTAGGCGATGTCAGGCAATCAAGCAGGTGCACAGGTTGAAATTGTGGGACTGACCGTGTTAGAGACAGGTGTAGAAGTTCTCAGTATATAGTTGGGAGCAGAAGCCAAGCATGTGGATACACTTTCCCAGTGAGTTTTTTTTTTTTTCCTGAGGAATATTCACCCTGATCTAACATCTGCTGCCAATCCTTCTCTTCTATTGCTTGAGGAAGATTAGCTCTGAGCTAACATCTGTGCCAATCCTCCTCTATTTTTTGTATGTAGGACACCTCCACAGCATGGCTGCTGAGTGGAGTAGGTCCGTGCCCAGGATCCAATCCTACAAACTCAGGGTGCTGAAGCAGAGCACATGGAACTTTGACACTGGGCCATGGTGCCAGGCCCTACACAGTGAGGTTTTTAAAGTGAGAAGAGATGCTCAGAAAAATCCTCTGAGGCAGATAGATAGTATGCTCCCATCAACGGAAGAAAACCAGTTCCAAGGAGGTTATTTAATTTTCTCTTTGACACATGGTCAATGATAAAGACAAAAGTCCATTTGACTTTTGAGCCAGTGTCCTTTTCACTAAGCCATGCTGTGCCTCAGGTCAACAAACCCTTGTTGAATGTCTACCCTGTGCCCAACATGTGTAAGTTACATAGAAAAAGCAATGTAAGGATAAGGCGAAGTCCTTTACGGATCTGAAATGACATTGCACACGTGCTAGTTGACAAGTTGCTAGTGGAGATACCGAATCCCAGGCTTGGAAGCTCTTAGTCCATTTTTCACCCTTCTAAGCTCTAATAATTTATAGCAACCCTCTTAATCATCATTTCCACTAGGAAGCCTTCTCGTAGCACCATTGATGATAGTTTTGAAGCAAGTATTTTTAAAAACAAATTTGACACGTATAGTGTTAACTATCTTCTTGCATGAACATATCTTAACTCTTCAACTAGATAGAAAAATCTTCAAGGATAAGAACTCTACTTCAGGTGCAGTTGATCTCCTCCAGTACAAGAGATTAAGGGATATTTATTGGAAGAGTGAGAAAATAATAGGCAACTTAAGTATTATAAGTGATAAAAGGACATAAAACAACAGAGCACATATTTATGACTTCGATAATGGGTAGAAGTTCTGATTTGGGGTCCAGAAATCATGAGTTCTAATGCAGAAACTGATTGAAAGAGCAAATTATAACCACTCTGAATCCCAGTTTATACTATTCATAAGATGCAAATAAAGCTATTTTCCCTGAGCTTTGAGAGCAATGGGGAAAGCCAAAATTAATGCTAATGGACTCTAAAATCAGTGTATCTTCTCAGCACTCCATCCTCTGTCAGACTCACTGAAATGTTTGCAGTTTAGACATTTTAATAATTCTGCACTGTACCTGGAGGGCTGTGGCTTAGAGAAGTCTCTAATCTTGGAAAACATTCATTAACATGAAAGGTCACTGGAGCGCCCCCGAGGAGGGTTCTGTTTAGGAAGCCAGTTGGTTAGTTCCAACCCATGACCCTCTCTATTTAGTACGTTAAGGTTGCTATCCTACTCCCTTTTATATTTTCTTAATCAAAAATTAGTTTTTATTCAACATAATATCCATGACCATAAGAAGAATTTAGTTGTAACATCCTTATCATCTGGTCAAAAATTAATTCTAAAGAAGGAGGAAGCTGGATGATTAGAGAAGCTTAGGATAAAACATCCAACTGTTGGGGGCATGTCGCTAATTTGAGAATAAAAATGAACCTTCCCGTGATGGTGCCATACAGGACTCCTGCCATCATAGCTGTGAGATCCTGCTGAGAACAGCATGGGCTCCTGAAAGAAGTAACACTGACATGATGGGTTATGGAAGGCAATATGGTTCTGGTCTTGGTTCTGAAATGTATACAACCCTTTCCCCACCACCAAAGAACAAAGAAAGGCAGACCAGAGCCAGAGCTAAGAATATCATAGAGAGAACTGGTCTTTGATAAACAGTGAAATTAGACCCAATTTGAACTCTCCATTTCTGCATAATCAATTGTCCCCAAACTCCACCTCACAAACACTGAGCGATTCTCCCTCCTCAGCCTCCTACTTGCTCTCCATTTGCCCGAATGTATCTTTCACTATGTCACTTCACTTTAGAGTATATCCATCAATATTCATCCTTTACTGTTCATTTTGTTCCCAATATTTGGTTATCACTCTTCTGGATGCTGTGGGGGATGATGCCCTCGAGGACTAAGTAGGCTAGCAGGAGTGCAGTAAAAACAATATTTGTGACTCACTGACTAGTTAATAGGCCAGGCTATGGAATATAGTTTTTTATTCAATATCTATCATGATGGATGGATCATGGTACAAGTATCATGTCTATAAATTTTAAGATGCAAGAGCCTAAATTCAGAGAGGTTAAATGACTGTTTCAAGGTCTCAGATTTGTTACCAGCAGAGCTTTGATTTAGTCCCGGGTCTACTAACTTTGAAATTCATTCTCTTTCCACTGCGTTATGTGTTTATAAGTAACTGTGATAAAGGGTTTAAAATAATAAAATAAATACTAACAATTGTAAGTGAAAGTGGAGGAGATGTAATTCAGATTTTTCTTAAAAAACTATCTCCCTGGTATCTGGCATAATGTCCTTATAGAATAGAGACTTACTAGGTATTTACTGAGTATATGTTCTAGCTGAAAGTGGCAGGAAGACAGATTTTTCAAGGAAGCATTCGCGCACATGCACGTGTGTTTGTGTGTGTGTGAAGGAAGTAAAATTTGAGATCGGCCTTAAAGAATGGGAAGGATTTGGGTATGCATACTTTAGAAATTAGGTGGTAGAAAACGATTTCCTGACACATAGGGACAGAATGAGCAAAGATATCGATGCAGGAAATCCTAAAGGGTTTTGGAAATCACGAAGTCTGAGTTAATGAAATCCTTGAGAGAGAAACAAAATTCTCCTATTAGAATTTCAGATCTTAGCCTCCCTGTAGATGAATAAGGAGAGTGATGCATTTAGGGTAAGAATCATCTTATTCTAACTGGAACTTCCCCACACATGCAGTGTCACGGGTCAGTCTGTCTCTGGAGGTTCCCCACACCAGAGGCTCTCATTGAAGTGCTCTTGGGGGACCTCATGTACCCATGTGGAATGGCCAGGTACAAGTGAGACAGCTCTTTGAAGCATGATTAATCTTTAAAATGCCAGGGATTTTGCATTCATTCATGTTTGGTTTAATGGAAAAATGTTTCCCCCCGATCACTGAGCAAAATGAGCACTCCTTAGGAAAATGGGCCACATGTCCCTGTGACTTTGTGTACCTTGTGACAAACCGCCTACACATTATTGAAGACTCAATTTGCTAGTTGGAGTCTAGGGATTTAACTTGCTGACATATCTTCCTCTCAGGAAAAAAATAATAAAACAAAACAAAATGCAGTGTGACATTTGTTATTCATATTTAGAGAAATTTTTAACAACTTTATTAAGATACCTTTCATATCTAAAAATTGGATGTGTTTAAGGTATATGACTTGATGTTTCATATACTGTATGTAAACATTATGAAAAGATCACCACAATCAAGCTAAATAATTTATCCATCACCTCTACCTAGTTACCATTTTTGACATGTGTGTGTGTGTGAGTGTGTGTGTGTGTATGCAGTGAGAAGATTTCATTTAAGATCCATCTGTCTTCTTGGTAAATTTCAAGTAAACAATACGGTATTGTACAGTATTGCTAGCTATCATCACCATGTTGTACGTGAGATCTCCAGAACTCATTCATTTTGCATGGCTGAAACTTTGTGCCCTTTAATCAACATCTCTTCATTTCCCCCTCCTCCTCTCTGGCAACCACCATTCTACTCTCTGCTTCTAAGAGTTTGACTATTTTAGATTTCTCATAAAAGTGGGATCATGCAGTATTTCTCTTTTTGCATCTGGCTTATTTCACTTAGCATACTGTCCCCCAGATTCATCCATGTTGTTGCAACTGGCAGGATTTCCTTCTTTTCTAAGGGTGAATTATATACATATTTTAGATAGATAGATTATAGATTACATATATAGTGATTATATATACAAGACATAGATTATACATATAATCACTTTTTCTTTATTCCTTCAACTTTCAATGGACATTTAGGTTGTTTCCATTTCTTGGCTATTGTGAATAAACTGCAGTGAACATGTGAGAGCAGATATCTCTTTGAGAGTCCATTTCTTTTGGATACACAACCAGAAATGGGATTGCTGGCTCACATGTAGTTCTATTTTTAATCTTTTGAGGGATCCCCATACTGTTTTCCATAGTGAATACCAGTTTACATTCCCACCAACAGTGCACAAGAGGTCCCTTTCTCCACATCCTTGCCAAAGTTTGTAATCTTAAGTTTTTTTGATAATAGCAATTCTAACAGGTATCAGATGATAGCTCACTCTGGTTTTGATCTGCATTTCCCTGATGATTAGTGATGTTGAACACCTCCTCATGCATCTGTTGGCCATTCATGTGCCTTTTTTGGAGAAATGTCTATTCATGTGCTTTACCCATTTTTTAATTGGGTTATTTATTTATTTTGCTGAGTTATTTGAGTTCCTTGTGTATCTTGGGCATTAACTCTCTGTTATACATGGTTTGCAAATATTTTCTCCCATTCCACAAGTTACCTTTTCATTTTGTTGATTGGTTCTTTTGCTGTGCAGAAGCTTTTAAATTTGATGCAATCCCACTCATCTATTTTTGCTTTTAATGCCTGTGATTTTGCTTCCTAACCAAAAAATTATTACTTAGACTAGTGTCAAGAAGCTTTTTTCCTGTATTTTCTTCTGGTAGTTTTAAGTTTCTGGTCCTATATTTAAGCCTTGAACCCATTTTGAGTTATTTTTTGTATCTGGTGTGAGATAAGGGTCCAGTTTCATTCTTCTGCATGTGGGTATCCAGTTTCCCCAGCATCGTTTATTAAAGAGACTATCCTTTCCCAATTGTGAATTCTTGATACCTTTTTGAAGACCTCTTGACCACAAATTTGTGTATCTATTTCTGGCTCTCTATTCTGTTCCATTGATCTATGCCTATTTCTATGCCAGTACCAGACTCTTTTGGTTACTATAACTTTGTAAGATATTTTGAAACCAGGAAATGTGATTCCTTCAGCTTTGTTTTTCTTTCTTCATACGGGTTCCATATGAATTTTAGAATTTTTCTTCTATTTTTGTAAAGAATGTCATCGGGATTTTGACAGGAATCCATTGAATCTATAGATTCTAACAGGTAACTCTAATAATGTTGTAGGCTTACAGAAATTGGGTCTGAAATGTCAGGCTTAAAGAAAACTTTAGTTCCTTTTTTTGCTCCAGAGGAGTTTCTTTTAAGTTACAAATAAAGTTGTGTCATGACTGAATTCTAAAGAAAACAAACAAGCAAGCAAGTAAATACACAAACAAAACACTGTTCTACAAAGAAAAGAACAGAAGGGCACATTTAGAGAGAAGATGTCACCTCTCCCAGGTGCATGTTCTCTCTCCCACCTGGGCTTTTTTCTTCTCACTGATAGAATCCTCTCCATGCTCCTGGCAGAAACCAGATGCCCAGAGAGAGGCTCTATGAAGAGATCACAACACCTTTCTAGTAAGGCTCTAAGGCAGCTAACTTGTCTATTCTTGTCCTTTCTTTCCTTGACCCATCCAGATAAACATTAGGTGGACCCCACTGCCTTAAACAGCAATCTATCTCCCTTTTCATTGCTCCGCACACTGTCTCAACAAAGAAAAAGCATATTTAGAAACGCAAATTTTAAGATTATCAGAATATAGCAACAAGTTATACCTGCTCACATCTAATTAAAAGATCCAAATCTGATTGAGTCTGATTTATGAAGTTTGAATCAAAAGAGTTTATTGATGGAGGAATCATCTGAAACTCAATAGCTAATGTTAATATTCTGAAACTTAATATCAAATGTTAATATTCCTCAACACAAGCCTCTTTCCTCTTCTTCAGATTCTACACCACCCCACTTTGCAGCCAGAGGAAATAATTAGTCATTCCATAAGTAGATCGATATTTGCCCACCCTGTGGATGATGAGAGGCTGTCTCTGGTGCTCCACATGCACACTGGCAGCAAGCCCCCCTCATAATACCGGCTGTGGAGATTTCCCGTGTTCTCCATCTCAAAGAGGGGGAAACAGTTTCATGATTATCCTTCAGCATGCCTAATCTCACATGGCTGAGAAGCGCTGAGTATAGGATTTGAGCAGGTCTTTGTGAGTTTGAAGCCCTTGTCCCATCCAGTCTATGACAGTTCATTTTATCTTTGTATTCAAGTATTTTCACAGTTGCAGTTACAGTTAGAGATTTTAGATGCTTTGCTCTGGGAATCCAGACATCTCCCTCAACACCACTTCTTTCGTTTAAAACCTTGATTCCAAAAGAAAAAATATTAAATCAAAATGACTCTATTTTCTGCCATCTGATGCTTCATCCCTGAACCTCACTATCTTTTAGATGAAGCAGCAGTACAGCTATAAGTGAGGACACCCATGGGGGACAGAAGCAACACTCTTGCTTTTCCAAACAGGACTCATGTGAAGATGTGCAGAGGGGAAGCTGGCTATTACTCATATTTTGGCTTTATTTCCAAGATGTTCTGTCTATAACAATGCTGAATTTGAAGATTTGTTTACACGGCCTGAGCCATCTTATGTGAACTGTTGACCATCTGTGAATTAGTTTTCAAGGAATGGATTGAAAGTGGACATGTAATTTTACCGCAAGTGTCGGAATATAAAAGGGGAGTCTTGCCAAGCAAATTTTAATAAAAATAAATCAACTTGACCCATATTCTGTAGGTAATATTTCCTTGTTAGAAGAGTGAAGTGGCTGACAGAAGTCCCCATCCCATATTATTTTAATTTTCTTATAGTTTTTTTAGCTCTTAAAGTAGACTATAAATAATGGCAGAGGAGAAATGAGATTCATAATGAATTATAAACACAAATGGGTTCCATAAAATATTTATCTGCAGTCAAGTAGAGTTTTATGGTATCTGAACATAAAGAAACATAAACAGGGCATTCCAATGTATACAGATTTTCTGTAATAGGATGTTTTGTGGGGTTTTTTTTTCTTTTTTGCATTTTTATTTAAAGGTCCAATCATGAGTAAGGATAAAGAACCTCCTGGTCTGTTTTCCAAAAGTTAAATTTCAAAAGGTAGTGCTGATAGATACTTAGCACTATATAGTAACTTGGTATTTATGCATCTGATAGTCATCATTCTGATAATTTCCTAATGATTCCAAGGGTTGGTTTTTATGAGTAATCACAGTTCCCCCACAGGACTGCTGGGGAGAATAATAAGCCAGGATATGCAGAGCACCTAGCCAATGACTCTTGTGAGGATTGAGAGGAAGCGTGCCTGGCACGTAGTACGTGGCCAGTAAACATTGAGGGTTATTTCGAAGATCAAAGATTTGCAGAGGTCTATGAAAATATGTCCCAACTGTGTTCTTTGTTATTTGATGACGATATGTGACAGTAGAATGCTCCCAGTCTCCAGGCTCCATGACACTTGATTTTTACCGTAGGTTTTAAAGCCTTGTTTACTCCTCGGTCTATGTTATTTCTTTTTTTTAAGACTTCAATTTTTAGAGCAGTTTTAGGTTTACAAAAAAATTGAGAGGGAGGAACAGAGGTTTCTCATATACTCCCTGCCCCCACACATGCATAGCCTTTCCTATTATCAACATCACTTACCAGAATGGTACATTTTTTTTACCAAGGATGAACCTACACTGACACATCATAATCACCCAAAGTCCATAGTTTACCTTAGGGTTCAGTCTTGGTGTTGTATGTTCTATGGGTTTGGATAAATGTCTAATGTCATATATCTATCATTATAGTATCATACAGAGTAATTTTACTGCCCTAAAAATTCTCTATGCTCTATCTATTCTTCTCCCCCAACTCCCCAGCAACCACTGATCTTTTTACTGTCTCCATAGCTTGGTGTTTTAGATAATGTCATAGAGTTGGAATCATACTGTATGTAGCCTTTTCAGATTGGCTTCTTTCACCTAGTAATATGAACTTAAAGTCCTTACAGCTCTCTTTTTACAGCTTGATAGTTCAAATCTTTTTAGCACTAGATAATATTCCATTGTCTGTATGTATCACAGTCTATCTATCCATTCTTCTACTGAAGGACATCTTGGTTGCTTCCAAGTTTTAGCAATTATGAATAAAACTGCTATAAACATTTGTGGGCAGGTTTTTGTGTGGATATAAGTTTTCGACCTTGGTCTAGTTTTAAGTATTTAGTGGGGGAATTTTATAGCTCACATACTGACACTCTTCTCCCAAGATGGTCAGTACTAATTAAACCAAACAGTTTCTAGCTGAGTCTATATAAGGCCTCAGGATCCCTGTTAATACATACTCTGAACAGCCTCTTATCAAATGATTCTAGTCAGTGCATGAGAGGTAACCCACTTGCCATTTCTTTACTGGAAACACAGCCTAACGGCATTGTTCTGAGCTGCAGTTTGAGAAGGGAGTTAAATTGTAGGAGGGGGCTAAAGTGTCAGAAAAAGGACAACGACTAATGCTCCTTTTAGCATCTGTTAGCCCATTCCTTGTCGTGAACACTTATTCGTCATTACTCTGGTATGGTGATTTACAAGAATCTAAATTAACATATTTCAGAAATTTATCAACATGAAACTCCAATAATAAAAAATCCAGATTCATGCAGCTACTACTGTAAACATGACAGCACCATTTATTCTCCAAATGGCCGGGAAGGGAAGAAGACAGAGAATGACAGCTGATGGTTTCCTCTCACATGTAGAGAAATATTACGGCTCCTCTGCTTTCACTTACGGGAAGGTCAATTAACCTTAAATGCGGAAATTACAGGGAGAAAGAAAAATGGATCACTGTAGAATTTACATTGAGGTAACTGGAAATTTTCGTATGTTCTCAGCATCAGATCCTTTATTTGAAGAATAGGTAAAAGGGAACATTCTCTCAATGTGTCCTTCTAGGAAAATAAATGACTCCAACTTAAAAACAGAATGTTTCCAAGTGCAAATGAATGTAGGGAATGAGTGGTGGGAGGGTCTCTATTATCCTATCATCCTGAAAGGTGGCAGAAAACAGACCTGGATTACACCTTCCCTATGAGCCCTCTCAGCATAGCATTTACACTGCCCGGCACAGCCACCTCACCCCACGTGAACTGAACCAAACTGAGAAGTGAGAAAAGAGAGGGAGAGTAAGGTGGTGCTGACAACTGTTGCCAAAACAGAGACTCTTGGAACTGATAGGCAATGTCCAGCTATCAGCCATGCCCCTGACTTTATGGAGTATGATAGACTTATAGGAAGTCCCAACTCTCAGCTTCACTACACTCCTGCCCTCAGGCTGCAGGCTTCTACTTTGTAGCATACCTTTCTCTTTTTTCTCCATTAAACTTGTTGATGTTCACTTCAATGTGCAGTTCACCTGGGTACACAGCTGTTCTTTTATCTTTGCTATCCTAAGTGGGGTCCTCAGACCAGCAGCATTGGCATCATCTGGCAGCTGGATAGAAATACAAAATATAAACCCCAAATCAGAACTAATAAATCAGAATCTGAGGTTTAACAAGATCCTCTCATGATACAGTGCACGTTGAGGTTTTCAGACATTGCTCAAAGTCTGACTCCACTCATGATATCCCTACTAATCATGCCTCTCCCTTGTTCATTAACTCTTCTTCTTTCTATTTCACCTCTCTCTCCCTCTTTCTCTTTTTCCATGCAACAGAGTCAAAAACAGGAGAATAAAAAGATCTATTTTTCTACATGCCTTATTTGAAAATATGTACCTCAAATAGTGGTGTCTGTGATGAAAAGAAATCTTGTGAGGACATTGTAGAACTTCTCATCATGGGTGAAAAAAAATCTATTTTCCAGATCTGGAGAGATGAAACTTCAATTTCTGTCCTCTGCTGCCCATTCTAAAGCCTTCATATTCACCTGGCAGAAGGTTCTCCCAGCTGCTTAACCTGACTTGTTCTGAGTGTATGGCCAACGCATCTACTCTTGCTCTGACCTCAGAAGTTATTAAGGACAGCAGCCTACCATTTTATCCTCCATAAAACGCCTTACCTTGAGTCATATCTTCATTTCTGTTCCCCTCCAGACTATGAACTGATTTGACTAATTCCACTGTCTGCAGCTCCTCTTGGAGATCTGGGCTGCAGGGGCTCCTTCCAACCTCCCTATCATTTTAACGACACACGAGGGCAGATTCACCCATCAGCAGCAATCCCGCCCTCCCCCGCTCCCATCCTTCACTCCATCTCCTCCTGTAATCTCTGTGATGATCTCCAAACAGTTGCTTACGAGAATGCCTATGTGGTCACGCTGAGCCCAGTCCCAGGCTGGCCATAATGGAAAGCTGTTTCTAGAAAGCGTATTTATTTGAGTGTGTGTGTGTATGTGTGTCTGTGTGTGTGTGTGTGTGTGTGTGTGTGTGTTCATGAGTACTTAAGCTCTTAGTTCATTACTGCCTCCACAGAACTTGCGATCTGTCAGGAATGAAAAAGGATCATTCTCATCATAAACCCCAATTTACCTCCCTTCTACACATTACCCCAAATTTTATTAGTTGAAGTCAGGATCATCAGAGACCACAGGAAAAGAGGAAAGGCTACTTCTCTTTAAGGTATGAAGGCAGGAAACCCACTGTTTTCTCTTTGGGTGTGGGACAAGGAATTGAGAATGTGGCCCACAGGAGATACATAAATCCTGCATCCTATTTCTTTAAGAAGACAATTGGCAGTCATTCATCATGGGGTCATTGCAAGTTAAAAGTTTCTCTCTCTGAAGGTTTATCTCCTTGAGATGAAAAATAAGAAGGAAGGGCTGGGGCAGACCTGGTTGCCAAGTGGTTAAGTTCCCGTGTTCTGCTTCAGTGGCCTGGGGTTCACAGGTTTGGATCCCAGGCATGGACCTAACAACGCTCCTCAAGCTACGCTGTGGTGGCATCCCACATAAAGTAGAGGAAGATTGGCACAGATATTAGCTCAGGGCCAATCTTCCTCACAAAAAATAATAAAAATAAGAGGGAAGGGAAGGAGAAGGGAATCAGAAAGACATACTGACTGATCGACTAACTGATAAAGGGGGGAAAAAGACATGAGAAATGGGGAGGGCAATAGCTCTCTGGAAAGCAGCCAGTGTAAATAAAATAAATGATGTTTCAGATGGATAAATACGTGTCTTCCCAGCTTCTCCCATTTTAATATCTCTAAATCAGTCTAAGTGGAACAGCACTCTTTTTAGATGTTTCATAATAAATATTAGTCTTCTCCTGCATTATCTTTGCTTAGCTTAGTTAGAAATCTGCCAGTTCACCTTCACGAGGTAGAAAAAACAAGCAAAAAAGCTCTCAGCTATATTGATTTCATAATTGAGTTGGTATGGAGATTCTTCTTACCAAATGAAGGGGAAGATAAGGTCACCTTGAATAATTTTCCCAGTCCCTCTACTAGAGGGACCCTGAGCTATACTTCAGTCTAACTTTGTCCCTTCATTTTTCCACCCTAAAACAGGACTGTCTTGATTATAGTGACAAAAATCTAATTTAAACCAAGTCCTGAGGCCCTTAAGCTACAACAGGCAAACAGATCAGCTGGGAGAATGCCATCAGGTAAGGCTGGATCTAGAATTCAACAAAATCATTAGATATCTCCCTCTTTCTAACACTTGCCTCTGCGTCCCCTGCTTGGACAGTGAAAAATATATATGGAAATTGAAAACTTAAGGATTATGTACATTTTGCATCTAATGCGTAGTCTGACCATCTGTAAAATCAAGATAATAAAACTAACTACAGGAGTTTATGTGGAAGAAATGCTTAAGATAAACTCTCTAACACACATGAAATTTAAGTATGATATACATAAGAACATATATCTTCCCAGATCAACTCTTTTGTTTCAAACCCATCTTCCTAGTATCAATATATGATAGATAGGTATAATTGGAAAACTGATAATATGGATTTTTTCTTGACACATTAATGTCTTTTCTTCAGATACTGTCCTTATCCAATTCTACAATAAATACCTCCTTTCACTAATCTCCTTTACTCAGCTATTTGAGTCAAAACGAACCAGGTTTATGAATAATAACAAGCTAGCATGTGTTACTGATCTTTCATATGATTCTTCTTGATTCCACAGCTACTAGAGGGGAAATACCTGAAGGGATGGCATTTAATCCAAAGCAATGCCTCCATCCTCCACAGGCTATGCCTACTAGATACTGGCATTGGAGACTTGAGGACTGCATGCGTTGTACCTGTCATTTTGAATATCATCTGTAATATGGGGATAACTAAACCAACCTCATAGGGCTGGCATGAGAAAAATTTGAAGTCAAGTAAACCATATATACTTTTTAAAAATAAATGCAGAGCCCAAATTTGTATTAGTTCTTACCACCTTGAGCTTATAAATGCCAGACATAGAATATGACAGGCCAACAGGCGCTTAATATGGATATATGACTAATTCAGGTGCTATATCTTTTGTCATTTTCCTTATGATGATGTGTTAAAATGATTGCCACCATAAATATTCACTTGCAAAATTTCCTTCCTCAAACTGAGTAGAAATGCAAAGATTTTAATTTTTAAATATACGACTTAAGGAAAATGCTTGGAATCACATTAAATAAACATATGCAAGTGGCAGAACAGATACAAATTCTTCTCAGCAGTCCTCCGTCTACTTCTGTCCCCTGAGAATCCTTGTAAGGTGACTCAAAGGGCAGGTTGGAGTGGAAAGGGGAAGTGGGAGGGCAGTCTGAGATCCCTGGGGAACTCTATGAGAATTTGCCTTCTTGCTCTCTGAGCGGTGCTGTGGAAAAATAGCAAACTCACCATTTGGTAAAGACATGAAACGAAGACATTAACTGCTTCTACTGTCAAAAGTTTGGCAGGAGAAAAAACAGCAAATATTTTTTGCTCTATCATTTATTTTCTAATTAAACACATTAGCACAGAGATGTCTCTCTACTTTGGATCTTTTTTTTGGCTATCACTGTGAGAAAATATTTCTAAAACGTAATGAGTCACTGGAATATTGAGTCTTGAAGGTAAATGTGAATATCTAAACACACAAATGAAGAAATAAAGTTTCTGATGTAGAAACCAAGAAACAGAGCAGCAAAGTTTCTTAATAAGAGAGATTTAAAACAAAGGAGCACCAAGGGAAGCATGTTGAAGTTTGAAGCCTTGGTTTTGGCAACCTTATAAAGGACAAATTTTGTGCCTGTTTTCACTGGATAGAGGTAAAATTTAAGGAGGATGATTAATATATTCTGTGGGTATATATGGTTGTAGGGGACCCAGACATAAAATTCAGAAACGTGTCCTTGCTCTATTGCTTAATTTGATAACGGACCTCATAAAGAGCCCAATAATTTCTCATTAATTGTGTCCACACAGGAGGGAATATAAAGTAGCGGTGAAGGACATATACTTCAGAGTCAGACCAAACCGACTTTGAGAAATGGGCTCCATTATTTCCTACTTCTGCATCCTTGGGCAAACTCCCTTTCAATTTAATTTTTCTCATCTGTGAAATTAGAATAATGCCAGTACATCTTGCTGTAATATCACATGTGAAAATACATGTAATGTCTTTAGCATCATGCCTGGCACACAAAATGTACTAAGTAGATGTTGGTGATGATGTGGACGTTGATGGTGATGGTAACGGTCATGATGATGATGATGATGATACCAGATTTTGCACCTGCAGTAAGACCTATCTCCTTAAAGAAATTTTTTTAGAGACATGGAAACTTTCAAAGATGCTCTTTAATATCTTAAAATAGAGAAGATGTTAAAAAGTCCTCTGGAATCCATCAAAAACATTCATAAAAACTCATAGAATCACAGAATTCCAGGATCAACTAGTGTTAGGAATAAAAGGAAGCAGAATCAGACATCTCCATTTTATAGGGGTGGAAATTGAGGGCCATGATTGGTTAGCAGCATATATGACTCTAGATTTTTAGTCCAGTACTGTTCAAACTGCAATACACTGAAAACTGCACAACAGCCCACATACTCCAAAAACACTGTGACAACCCCTTTAAGAGATTAATTTAGTAGAATTTGTACCATTAGGACACAAGTGGAATCAGTGCTGACAGAAATAGAGTGAAAAATGACCAAGAAGTGGACACGCAATAAGAATTCTAATCTGTTCTCCCTCCTGTCCAAAGAATGAGAAGCACTCAGCTGCACAAGTTTGCCATAGGCCTGTAGAGCACATGGTTTTTCTTAGTATTTATGAAATATGACAAATATTTCACAGGATGCGTACATCAATGACAATATAAATATTTTATAATGTATGTTAGAAGAATTTGCCTTCCCAAGTCAAATCGCTGCTGTAAAGGAGAATACAAGCTTTTAAGAGGAGGAAGAATGGTAGTATCAGAAAATTAATGTTTTGTAATCACCAAAGTAATAGATAATTCAGGCAAGGATCATCCAAGGATAGTAAAAGGAGTTGATGAAAGTCTGAAGAGGAAAAGAGGCCATCCTTTTGTACAACAGCACTCACACTTTCTTCTGCAATCCACACTGTGATCAAGTGACAACAGTTACAAAGGTGACTGCTGAGGATCTGAGCTGAAGCCTGGAGCTATCCAGGAATTTAAACTCACCACTCTATTCTGAGAACTGTGTACCAGCCATGGAAAACTACATCTATGATAGCATCTTTGAGACAGGATTTTGCCATTCCTCTAATATGAGTCTGGGCAGAAATGCCTGGACCAGTCAAGGGCATCTGAGAATATTCTCAATGGTGAGTTGCTGGCAAGCTGCATAACAGACACTGAATGCTGCCTTTTCCTGAGATACAAACTAAAATGGTGGCAACAGTTTCCTAGCATCAGATAAAAATATTCAAGACTTTATGTTCTGCCAGAGAGCTAAAATAAAACAAAATAAAATATAAAATAAAAATGAGTCTAACCTACACATATTCAACAACTTGTCCCTCCCTTCTTACCTGAGCATCTCCTCCATTACCCTGCCAGTGTTATCCTATTAGCCCCATGATGAAAGGAGCAGCCTGCCTGTCTAAGCCTGCTCCTCTGTTTACCGTGAAATTTTCCTGGTACTTTACAAAACATATCAGTGAGAGTCTGCTCACCTCGGTAGGCCTTCCTTCCTGCTTGGATGCACACTCACAAATCCAAACAGTGTTAAAGGATATTGATGAAGTGGATGCCTTTCCTGGAGTGATGGCCCAGGAGGAAAACAGAAATTGCACATAGTAAGCAATCAGGAAATGTCAGCAGACCTTAGAGAAATCCTTCAAATATACCAGAGCACTGAGACAGACATCAAAACTAATGGAGTGTTTGTCAAGAGATGTGTGTTTGCCCAGAAAAGGGAGGTAGGAAACGAAGTGAGCAGCCAAGCAGAAGGCCTGTGTGTTACTTGGGGGCTGATAGCATGGTATGGAAAGAATACAACTCACAAACTGCCAGTCTGAGAAACAGGCTGGAGAGTAATTTGAGGATGGAGTAGACACTTGTGCTTTTGCCTGCAGTGCTTTCATTTCCCCTTCTGGCTAGCGTCCCTTATTTTCCTTGTTGAACTACCTCTCCACTGTTTTCTCAATAAGTTGTTGAGGTGGAAAGAGGTTAATCCTGCCTGAATATTAGGCATTGAAATGTCACTCAGGAACGACTGATGAGAATGGCACATACCGTTGGCCATGGTGATTGATTTAGGGTTAGTCACATGGCCTAAGCCTGAGCAACCTGAAACACTGAGACACAGTTCTAATCTTTAATTGCAACTCTTGGAAAATAGAATGCTCTTTCTGCTTAACTTAAATAAAGGTTCTCTGGAAGAAGAGGCCAAGATGAGATTAGATATGCAAAAAAAAAAAACCGTATAAGAGACATAGCTGGGAGGCTAAGAAACAAGGCTGTCTCTACATTGGTTGTGCCAGGCTGCTGTAGAACAATGCCCTTAGGAAACTTAGAAGCCCCTTCATCTAACTTAGAGACTCTAGTAGGGGACTAACTTAAACTTTTCAAAGATTTTAACTGTGAATCTTATAGTTGTACTCTTGATTTGCACCTGGACCCAAGACTCATTTCACTCAAAAAATCTTTAACTTTCTAGAAAGACTAAAGATAATAAACATATACTAACCAGGCAAGCCCTAATCCTTGTATAGCCTCTAAATGTTGCCTAAAACTGAACAGTTCCTTCTTTAGTTCATTGCTCTTTCCTTCTAACTCTTCATAGGAAGCAAAATGAAGCCAACTGGAATTTATAACATTCTGCATGGAAACCATCTTTCCAGGTCCCTGGAGTTCATTATGTAAATTCCTTCTCTTCCAGGTTACCACGGCTGATCGTTTCACTTACATAATTTGAGCTGTCTTTTTATTTTTTCCAGCTTGATATCGCCTTTCCTCACTGCTTTTCTAACTTTATTAAACCATTTGTTCACAATTTTTTAAGCCTTGGCTAACATTTTCAGTAGATTTTGTTCAAATCTGACTTAATTGCTAAACAAAGTGGATTATGTTTCTAGCTTGGGACACAGAGGCTACAGAAAGGGCAATGCCAATGAAATAAAATTAATTTGCAACATGCTAATCAAGTGGAAAAATCTCAGCATTCCCCTAAAAAGCTATTATTCTGACCCATATTTTTTCCCACAATTACTGTTTCCCACAAGGATCACATCAACAGTAATGAAGCAGAAAAATTATGCATGTTAAGAAATTAATGTGCTCCATAATGAGTTATAAACTTCTGCCTCTTCATTGCTGATGCACTTTTGATAAGCCTGACAAATTATAGGCTTCTTTTATTTAAAATGGAGCAGTTTTACTTCTTCAAGTTACAGTGGAAATAATTTCCCTATCTATCATTAGAATGTTCAATACATTCATTAATCTAAAAAATATCATGCTGAAAGTGATTTTTTATCTATTCCAATCACTCATTTAGCCTGTTTCAGACAGGAAAAGGGGTATTTTTCTGAGGACTCCAAATCTAGACTTAAGGCAAATACCTTCATAAGCTATCATAATTATAGAGGCAAGATTTAGAGACAGAGTAGCTTTGTTACAATCTCTTCCTTGGCATGAGTAGGGCCATTATATGGGCAGAAACTACATACAAAGAAATCAGAAACACTTAACATCACAATAATACGTGCAATGCTCACTCTAGGGCACAAGGAGATCATTTTCTCATCAACTCAATAGGAGTATGTAGGGCTGCTCATCTCCCTCTTGTTCCTTTTCCCAGGGGCACCATCAGCTATTTCCCAAGCAAACGGACCAGGTTTGAAAACATGCAAATGAAGAACCAGCAGAGGAAATTGTATCCACTGTTTCTTGATGAGCTCCACCCATGGTCCTATTTTCTTAAGCCAGCCTTTCTTAAGTTTGTTATCAATTTCTCCAACAGAGCAGTTGGGTTCAAATTCAAAATATACCAGAGATGATCTACCTAAAACATAGATATAAGCACAGAGAAAGAGGCAAAATGAGGAGACAAAGGAATCAATCCAAGTAAGAGAACAGGACAAAACTTCAAAAAAAAAAAAAAAAAACACTAAATGAAAGAGAGATAAACAATCTACCTGACTACGAGAGCAAACTAAAAGTCATAAGCATGCTCACTGATCTTGGGAGAAGAATGAATGAACTCAGTGAGAACTTCAACAAAAAATTGGAAAATACAAAAAAGAACCAATCAGAAATGAGGAATGCAATACTAGAAATGAAAAATTCACTGGAGGGACTCCGTAGCAGAGTAGATGATACAGAAGAACTGATCAGCAAGCTGGATGAAAAACTAGAGGAAATCACCCAAGCTTAACAGATAAAAGAAAAAAGAATTAAAAAGAATGAGAACAATCTAAGGTACCTCTGGGACAACACCAAGCACACTAACTTCTATATTATAGGTGTCCCAGAAGGAGAAGATAGAGACAAAGGGGCAGAGAATATATTTGAAGAAGTACTAGCTAAAGTTTCCTAACATAAGGAAGGAAACAGACATCCAGGGATAGGAAGCACAGAGAGCACCAAATAAGATAAACCCAAAGAGGCCCACACCAAGACACATTATAATTAAAATGTCAAGAATTGAAGACAAAGAGAGAATCCTAAAAGCTGCAAGAGAAAGGCAACAATTTACATACAAAGGAAACCCCAGAAGGCTATCAGCTGACTTCTCAGCAGAAATCTTACAGGCTAGAAGGGAGTAGCACAGTATATTTAAAGTGCGGAAAGGAAAAAACCTACAGCAAGGTTATCCCAAAAGATATTTTGAAAGATAGCCCGACAAGGTTATCTTTCAGAATGGAAGGAGAAATAAAGACTTTCCCAGACAAGCAAAAACTAAAGGAATTTATCACCAAAAAACCAGCCTTCCAAGAAACGCTAAAGGGACTTATTTAAGTGGGAAAGAGAAGACCACAAATAGGAATAAAAAAAAATATTTAAAAAAAGCAATGAAATCACAGGTAAAGGACAATTTATAGGAACGGTAGCAGATGAACCACCTCTCAAGATAATACGAAGGTCAAAAAATAAAAGTGCTAAAATTGCCTAGCTCCATAATAAGAGGGTATTGGATATACATATACAAAAAAAGAGGTTAAATATGATATAAAAAACATAAAATGTGGGAGGAAGGGAGTAAAAGAGTCAAGCTTTTAGCAAGAGGGCATCAACTTAACACAGATTGCTATATATGTAAGTTGTTATAGATGAACCTCATGGTAATCACAAAGCAGAAACCTATAATAAATACACAAAAAATTAAGAGAAAGGAACCTGAACATAATACTAAAGAAAGCCATCAAACCACAAGGGAAGAGAGCAAGAGAAGAATAAGAAAGCAACAGAGAAGAACTACTAAAACACCCAGAAAAAAAGTAACAAAATGGCAACACATACATTCTTACCAATAGTTACCTTAAGTGTCAATGGACTAAATGCTCCAATGAAAAGGCATAGGGTAGCCTATTGGATTAAAAAACAAGACCCATGTATATGCTGCATACAAAAGACACACTTCAGAACTAGAGACACTGACAAACTGGAAGTGAAGGGATGGAAAAAGATAACTCTATGAAAATGGCAAAGAAAAGAAAGCTGGGGTTCAATACTTATATAATACAAAACAGATGTTAAAACAAAAACTGTAACAAGAGATAAAGAAGGGCACTACCTAATGATAAAGGGAACAATCCAACAAGAGGATATAACACTTGTAAATATCTATGCACCCAACATAGAAGCACCTAAATATATCAAGCAATTATTAACAGAAATAAAAGGAGAAATAGACAGCAACATGATAATAGTAGGGGGCTTTGACACTCCACTTACACCAGTGGATAGGTCATCCAAACAGAAGATCAATAAGGAAACATTGGCCTTAAAAGACACAATAGACTAGATGGACATAGTAGATATATACAGGACATTCCATCCCAAAACCACAGAATACACATTCTTTTCAAATGCACATGGAACATTCATGAGGATAGATTGCATATTAGGCCACAAAACATGTCTCAATAAATTTAAGAAGATTCAGATAATACCAAGCATCTTTTCTCACCCCAACAGTATGAGACTTGAAATCAACTACAGGAAGAAAATCATAAAAGCCACAAATTTGTGGAAATTAAATAAAATGCTACTGAACAAGGATTAGATCAATGAAAAAAATCAAAGGAGAAATAAAAAAATACCTGGAGATAAAAAAAAATATGATGTGCCAAAATTTACGAGATACAGCAAAAGCAGTTTTCAGAGGCAAGTTTATATCAATATAGGCATACCTCAACAAACAAGAGAAATCTCAAATAAACAATCTAACAGTGCACCTATAGGAACTCGAAAAAGAAAAAACAAAGCCTTAAATCAGTAGAAGGAAGGTAATAATAAAAATCAAAGCAGAAATAAATGAAACAGAGACTAAAAACACAATAGAAAAAATCAAACAAACTAAGAGCTGGTTCTTTGAAAAGATAAACAAAATCGACAAACCTTTAATAGACTCACCAAGAAAAAAAGAGAGAAGACTCAGATAAATAAAATCAGAAAGAAAAGAGGAGAAATTACAATGGACACCTCAGAAATACAAAAGAATGGAAGAAAGTACTACAAAAAGCTACATGCCAACAAATTGTATAATCTAGAAGGAATGAATAAATTCTTAGAATCACACAACCTTCCAAAACTGAATCAAGAAGAAACAGAGATTTGATTAACCAATCACCAGTAAGGAGATTGAAACAGTAATAAAAAACCTTCCCAAAAATAAAAGTCCAAGACTAGATGGCTTCCCTGGTGAGTGCTACCAAACACAAAGAAGACTTAATACCTATCCTTCTCAAACTCTTCCAAAAAATTGAAGAGGACGGAAAACTTACTAAGTGGTTCTATGAAGCCAACATTATCCTGATACCAAAACCAGACAAGGACAACACAAAAAAAGAAAATTACAGGCCAATATCACTGATGAACATTGACGCCAAATCCTCAACAAAATACTAGCAAATTGAATATAACAATACATTAAAAAGATCATACACCATGATCAAGTAGGTTTTATTCCAGGGATGAGGGATGGTTCAACATCTGCAAATCAATCAACAAGATACACCACATTAACAAAATGAAGAATAAAAATCATATGATCATCTCAGTAGATGCAGAGAAATCATTTGACAAGATACAGCATTCATTTATGATAAGACCTCTGGATAAAATGGGTATAGAAGGAAAGTACCTCAACATAATAAAGCCCATATGTGACAAACCCACAGCTAATGTCATTCTCAATGGAGAATAACTGAAAGCTATCCCTCTACAAACAGGAACTGGGCAAGATGCCCACTTGCACCACTCTTATTTAACATAGTATTGGGAGCCCTATCCTGAACAATCAGGCAAGAAAAATAAATAAAAGGGATCTATATTGGAAAGAAAGAAGTGAAACTGTCACTATTTGCAGATGACATAATTTTATATGTAGAAAACCCTAAAGAATCCATGAAAAAAACTTTTAGAATTAATAAATGAATATGGTAAAGTTACAGGACACAAAATTAACATACAAAAATCAGTTGTGTTTCTATGCACTAACAATGAAATAGCAGAAAGAGGAATTATGAATACAATCCCATTTACAATTGCACCAAAAAGAATAAAATACCTAGGAATAAACTTAATCAAGGAGGTGAAAAACCTGTACACTGAAAACTATAAAACGTTGTTGAAAGAAATAAAAGAAGACACAAAGAATGGAAAGATATTCTGTGCTCTTGGACTGGAAGAATTAACATCATTAAAATGTCCATATTTCCTAAAGCAATCTACAGATTCCATTCAATTCGTATCAAAGGTCCAAGGACATTTTTCACAGAAATAGAACAAACACTCTTAAAATTTATATAGAACAGCAAAAGAACCCTAATAGCCAAAGAAATCCTGAGGAAAAAAGAACAAAGCTGGAAGTATCACACTCCCTGATTTCAAAATATACTACAAAGCTACAGTCCCCAAAACAGCATGATACTGGCACAAAAACAGACACACTGATCAATGGAATGGAATCAAGAGCCCAGAAATAAGCCCACACATCTATGGACAGCTAATTTTTGACAAGGGAGCCAAGAACATATAACGGAGAAAGGAAAGTCTTTTCAATAAATGGAAAACTGGACAGCCACATGCAAAGGAATGAAAGTAGACCATTATCCTACACCATACACAAACACCAACTCAAAATGGATTAAAGACTTGAATGTAAGACCTGAAACCATGAAACTTCTAGAAGAAAACTTAGGCAGTGCACTCTTTGACATCAGTCTTAGCAGCATATTTTCAAGTATCATGTCTGACCAGGCAAGGGAAACAATAGGAAAAATAAACAAGTGGGACTACATCAAACTAAAAAGCTTCTGCACAGCAAAGGAAACCATCAACAAAATGATAAGACAACTTAACAATTGGGAGAAAATATTTGCAAACCATATATCTGATAAGGGGTAATATCCAAAATAGACAAAGAACCCATATATCTCAACAACAAAAGAAAATCTAACCACCCAATTAAAAACTAGCAGAAGATCTAAATAGACGTTTCTGTAAAGAAGATATACAAATGGCCAACAGGCACATGAAAAGATGTTCAACATCATTAACTATCGCGGAAATGGAAATCAAAACTACAGTGAGATATCGCACCACTTCTGTCAGAATGGCTATAATTAACAAGACAGGAAAAAACAAGTGTTGGAGAGGATGTGGACAAAAGGCAACTCTTATACACTGCTGGTGGGAGTGCAAACTGATGCAGCCTCTATGGAAAACGGTATGGAGATTAATCAAAAAATTACATATAGAACTACTATATGATCCAGCTAGTCCATTTACCCAACGGACATGAAAACACAAAGGCATAAAGATATATGCACCTCTATGTTCATCGCAGCATTATTCACAATAGCCAAGACTTGGAAGCAACCTAGGTGCCCATGAAGGGATGAATGGATAAAGATGTGGTGTATATTCACCACAGAATACTACTCAGCCATAAGAAACAATGAAATCCAGCCATTTGTGGCAACATGGATGGACCTTGAGGGTATTATGCTAAGCGAAATAAGTCAGAGGGATAAAGTCAAACACCATATGATCTCCCTCATAAGTAGAAGATAAAAACAAGAAACAATCATATAGAAACAGGGATTAGATTGGTAGTTACCAGAGGAGAAAGGGGGAGGGATGAGAGTGAAAGAAGTGATTAGGCACACGTGTGTGGTGATGGATTGTAACTAGTCTTTGGGTGGTGAACATGATGTAATCTACACAGAAACCAAAATATAATTATGTACACCCAAAACTTATATATTGTTATAAACCAATGGTACTGCAATAATATATATATCTGATATATATATATATATCAGAGAGAGGTGAGAGGCATTTGCAATATATAGTATTAAATTCTCCGCTCTACAAGTAGTATGAGCCTCATGGACCCTCATCATGGATGATTTCCTATTAGTAGTACATTACACAGGACATGTAGGAAGCTCACTGATAAGCTGACAGACTGTCAGGATTCCAAACTGTGGGGCTCAGAAAACGGAGACACATACTGTACTAACAGAAAGACTGAGCATTTAGTTCCTGTCCCCACCCTACCATCTGAGGAATAACGGACCTCAATTGTCCTAAGGAATGCTTGAATCCCAGCACTATAGAACCAGAATTGTGAACACGAGAAAGAGGAAAAGGAGCAGGGATGGAGAAGAAAATGAGTGAAGGTAACTGTGATAGTGATGGGAGATGCACATCCATCTTATCTTCCACCCATAGTAGACATCGCTTATTGTAACAATTACATATTGCTGTGTAGCAAAACACCACAAAACTCAACGGCTTGAAGCATTTACTAGTTCACAAATGTGCAGGTGAGCTGGGCAGTTTTGCTAGTCTGGAGTGGGCTCACCTGTTCCAGAATGTGCTTGCTCATGCATTTGCAATAGCACCGAGTTGGCTCAGGGCTGACTGAACTAAGATGGCTCAGCTGGAAGAGCTGGTCTTTGCACCTACATGGTCTCTTATTCTCAAGAAGGAGAGCATGGACTTGTTCAACTGATGGTAGTGTGAAAGTTCTAGAAGCAAAATCAGAATCATACAAAGCCTCTTGAAGTCTAGGCTCAGAACTCAGAACAAAATTGCCTTCATCATATTCTACTGGCAAAATTAAGTCACAAGTAAGCCCATATTTAAGAATTGGAGAATTAGACTCCACTTCTAAATGGGAGAAGGTGCCAAAAACAAAAGCCATTTATACAAACTAATCTATCACAAAACCCCTCCTGGTGAGGGAATGAGGAAGCTTCAAAATGCTTGTGAGCCCAGCTCTCCAGGCAGCCACTCTTAATTTTTCAAGAAGAAACAAACTTGTCATCCACGGTGTTTGATGATATCTAGTGTTAGCCTACTCATTTATGACTAGGATAATCATATGATATGACTGTTATAACCTTATAAAATGGTATGGCCTAATATGATACGTCCTAATCATTTGGTAAGTTAGGAGTGGATAGAAAATAATTTTTGTATGAACTATCTAGAATCATTTCTTCTCCTAATTTCCAGAATACATATTGTTTAAACCATCTGTTTATCACTTTTGTCATGTACTACCACAAGTGGTTCTCTTTCGATGTAGCAAAACTAATAGTGTATGTCTGTATAATACATGAAATTTTATAAATTACAATTTAATATAAACTAACTGATCTATGAAGTAGACAAGGAAGGAGTTATCTTCTCATGTTAAGATTAAACAATATGAAGATCAGATAAACTTTGTAACCTTTGAATGTTACATATTTAATAAATGGAGGGCCTATTTGAGTAAAATTTCAAATATTTACCCAGTAAAGTTAGTTTTTGTGCACATTATATGCTGGGAAATTTTCCCTAAATTTTTTTTTTTAAATTAGCTGCCTAAAGATGTTGAAAATTAGGACAATAAGTGATACATAAGGTTATTTACAAGTCTCGCATCTAAGTGTCCTATGGCTAAAGCTAGAGTATATTTCCCCAGTTTTCCCGAGGTCTTAGGTATGACCTACTTGGAGTCAAAAGCCATCTTGCCAAATCCAGAACTCTGCCTCCAGAGTTACCAATATCTCAAAATTCTAAGACTAGAGCAAGCAGGAAATTACAGAATTATATACAATGGGCGAGGAAATTACTTTCTGGTCCTACAGGCATTTGTTTTATGCACTGAAGCAAGAACATTTGAATATCCTCTTAGCTGTCTTATGGGGGACGGCTACAGATATTATTAGGCACCAGGAAATTACCTGGCCTAACTAAAGCTGCAGGAACAGTGACCCAAACAATCGCATCCTGTGGTCACGGGCTTCATACCACAGGAATGAGCCACACCATCAGGGGCCACACTGCCAGGTCATGGTCTCAGGAAGAACCTCGGGTCAAAATTAATGAGTTGTACCTGTCACCACAGCCAGAAGATTAGAACGTGAGCTAATATCAAATCTCAAAATAAACAAAAAGAATTGAGTAGCTATAAAGAGAAAATCACTAAATTACAGGTAAAAATAAACAAATGAAATACAAGTCTATAGTGGAAGTGCTTAAATTTGGAAACAATTTGAAGAAAAGGCTTGGAGTCTCCATTGGTCTATGACTACTAAGAGACCATAGTTTAATCAGCAAAACATTTAGTCATTTTTGACTTCAACTTCCCACCATCTTTATTACTAGGGTAAGCCATTACTTGAATAAATCTTCTGTGTAAAGCATTGTACTAGTTAGGTTTCATAAATATAACATTTATTCACACAACTAACCTTTGAGATAGGCAAATTCTTCCCAATTTATAGATAAAAATATCGGGAAGTGTGCAACCAGGATTCCAACAGGTCTGATGATTCCCTGATTCTGAAGTCTGGTCTCATATTGCTCCCATCACATTCTCCCTCCAGGACCATCAATCAGGAGATCACACTCTGGACAGCTCAGACCACCTCAGGAGTGCTGAGCTCAGGACTGGTCAGCACATTTTAAAGAGGAGAGCGTGTAGACACACTAGAATATTCTACAGTAGAAAAACAAACTGGGGAAGGCACTGGAAATTCTCTCCTAGGCAAAAACGAAATAGTAGTAAAATAAAATAAAATGACTTTAAAAAAGTTGAACGGATTTATCTACAGTAGAGAAATTTACGGAGAATATATTTTAGCAGCCATTAAATGGGCATAGAGCTGTCAGTCATGTGGCCTCAGTCTGTATTTTACCAGGAGGCAGAGGAAAGGCCAATGGGTGGTAGCCACAGGGAGTGAATTTTACCTCACCCTAAGGAAGGCGAAAACAAAACAAACTATATATTAATATATATATATATATATATATATTAGACATATATAAATAGAGAGAGAGAGGTGCCAAAATATAAATGGGGCTTGTAAAACAAAGGGTTTGCTATTATTGAAAATGTTCAAACTGAAGCAAAAAGAGCAAATACCAGATATCAGGAATGACTTGGGGCAGAAAGCAAATAATAATCCCAAAACAAACCCTCACTTGCATATCCATAATTCACTAATTTAAATCAACACATCAAGTTTCTAGACCAAGAGTCATTAAACCTTTTCTGTAAAGGGCAATATAGTAAATATTTTAGGTTTTGCACAATCTTTTTAAAAATTTTCTCAACTCCTTATAAATGTAAAAGCGACTCTTAGCTCTTGGGCTGCAGTTGCCCAACTCCTGCCAAGATAGTGTAAGCTGCTTCAGCTGTGCTCACAGAGAAGTCCTGCCATCATCTCAGCCTGAGCTCCATGTCCCTTAATTATTTGGAGACTCATTACTTTTCTCTTAGGTAGCCAACTTTATGGTTTATACTTTGGATCAATCGTAAATGAATTTCTTCAGTAAAAATTAGTCAGAGAAGTGGGTGGGTCACCTAGCCAAGCTTCACTTCATCAAGTACACGAAACAACTTTCCAATGTGGACAGACATTTTTAAATTATCAAACCCCAGCCTTTTTCCCTATTATGAATCATATTGGTAACCTCTAGTGGGCAATTCCAGAAATTACTTCATTTCAAAACACCCAACATCCTCTAAGAGAGGCTGAATCTGAAGCCAAATCTACATACTATAAACTTTTACTTCGATATCATAGGAGTTCCTTAAACCAAATATGTCCACAAGAGAAAGCATTGCCCCCCACCCCACCTAATCTATATCTTCATTAATTTACTCTTTTCTCTTTGGCCCACTGTTGATCACACACCACTCACAACCTTGTCTCCATAGTTAGAATCCTTGGAATGGCCCCAAACTTCTTGCTCCTCCTTTACTCCCCACAATAAATCAATCATTAACTAAAGTTGGTTGGACTCAAACTGTCTCCAAATTCAGGTGTTTTTTGCTAAGATATTGCAACGGCACCTAAGCAGGTCCTGGCCTCTTTCACTCCCCCAACAGTCTTCTCTCTGGTCTCTCCAATTCCAATGACTCTCTGTTCTAATCCATCCAACTAGGAAGGTGACTTCTCCTTCATAAGCAACTTCCTCAAAATTAAAAACTAGTCCTCATAGTCCCCTGCATAGAAATGCTCTGAAAATTTCACTTGCTGTTGGAGGAGGTCATTGAGAGGATGTGACTGTTGGTTGACCCTCAAGCTGGACCCAGGCAAGTGGAGGCTCCTCACCCCCTCCCCTGCCCTTGACTGTATGTTCTGCCCACTGTTCCCACAGTAGGAATCATTTTCAAGAACCCAGCCTTGAGAGAGCAATATACTGGTGAGACCATCTGGATGGTATACGTGACTGAATCCAGTTAACCCTTCCATACAAAATTCTAAGATTCTGGTGGGCAGGTGTGGAGATCTACTCATCTTGAGGCCACCCAACATAAGCCTTGTATGGATAATCCTCTTGATTATTAAACCTGCCTCCTACCTATCTAGAGAAGTCTGCCTCTTTTTTCCTTTTCTCCTTGCCCTCTGTGTACGGGGCCCGTTTATGAACCAACACTTGCCCTAAGCAAGCAGAGCCTTTTGTAATGCTGTGCCTCTGCCATGCTGTTCCTCCTTCCTGGAAGCATTTCAACACCCACACCCCACCCTGCTGGCACCCATACCTAAATTATCTTTTTCATGCTCATAACTGAACTTAGAAAAA
This sequence comes from Equus przewalskii, assembly GCF_037783145.1. NCBI lineage: Eukaryota > Metazoa > Chordata > Mammalia > Perissodactyla > Equidae > Equus > Equus przewalskii. The sequence goes on along the minus strand of NC_091831.1, from coordinate 22,130,691 downwards.
GTTTTTTTCTGCTGGCCCTGGGCAAGTTTTACTCCTTCCTCTGCAATCTGTATTCACTTCATACCTTTATAATATCACTTGTCACGTTGATTTTAATGTACCTGTTTACAAGACAGTTTACTGTAATAATCTATGAGTTACTAGACGGCAAATAGAATTTCTTATTCATCTTTGAATTCCCACTTCCTAGCTCACTACCCATCACTGGAGGTTGGCCCAGTAAATGTTTGTTGATTTAACTGAGTGAGTTCTTTGAGAGGAAATCTCTCTAAGCTTATGAAAGGAGTTCCAGTCCCAACTGAGTCAATAAGCAGGTGTTTAACCTTGGGCAATCACTCTACTTCTGAAGCTTCATGTTTTTGAAAAAATAAGAATAATGCCAAGTTTTCTGTCTAGCTCAAGTGGTTATTTCAAGAATAAAATGGGATAATGTGTGGGAGAATGCTATAAAAAATTTAAAAAGCACTCTACATATTAAATTGCTCTTCTCTGGTATTTAACATCATGCCAGATTACCATTAAATATTTGTTAAAATGAATGATGTGGACCTGTCATTGATCAAGGTCTGTGCTGGAGCAGAAGGCATTAATGCAAAAGTCTGAGGCTCTGTCTCGTGTCTCAGAAGCAGCACACTATGCATATATGCAAATACCACCTTCCGGAACCTTGACTCTTCCAAAGAAATTGCCAAAGAAGTGTATTCATTTCCAGTGAGTGCCTTGGTTTATTTTATGAGCATTTTCTGAGAAACTCTATGAAGTGGAATAAAATTATGGGACTTGAATTTGAAAGAAAAGGTTAAAATTTTGCAATATCAGCAGAGAGAGAAGTAAAGAGAAACATAAGCCAATAGTGTTGGGAGAGTTTGTTACGTAGAATAGATCACTGAAACAAATGTTTTATCTGTTTGTCTGTACCTATTCAACTAAGTGAGACAGTTGGGCACACTAAAGCCAGTCATCTGAACATGATTCATCATGTTGCATACTCTGAGACCATCTCGTAATCATTCATTCACTCATTCCTCCTACATATCCTACAGGTAATTCCTTCAACACACAGCTACTAAGCACCTACTGTATGGAAGATCAGTGGTAGATATTAGGGACACATCAGGGGAATAACACAGTCCTTGCCCTCAGAGTCTAGAAGGAGAGAATGATGAGTCAATGAGCAATGGCCATAGAGTATGGAAAGTGTCCTAATAAGTTAAGTGTAAGGTTCTTTGAGGGCAATATGTGGACCACTTAAGCACTCTTGGTGCCAGGAAAGTATTCAATAGCAGAACTTTCCCAAACAGTATATGAACCCTTTGGATCGCTCATTAAAAATATTGATTGTAGGGCTCTAAAGTAGACTTTGTAAATAAGAGTTTCATAAGCCAGGGCCCCAAAATATACATCTTTAACAAGGATCGTAGATAACCTTACTGCTAAGAAGTTTGAGAAACACTACTCTGGATAACTGAAATCTATAGTAAGACCTTCATGACAAGTAGGAGTTAATTCAATTCTTATTTTCCTCTTCATTGTAAATGTAATAACTCGAAATCTGTATCAGAATGCAGGTTAATGAATGTAATACAGAGAGATACCTTTGGATAAATCTCAGTTACTGACAAACTTTATTTATAATTAGCAACAATTTACTTGCAACCTAGCATATAAGCAATTATAACAAAGAAGGTTGATAGTTCAAACTCGGTCGTTAGACTGCATGTATTCAAATTCGAACTTTACAACTTACCAGGTGTGTAGTTTTGAGAAAGTCATGTGGTATCTCTGTGCATCAGTTTCCTCATTTGTAAAATGGGTATAATAAAATAGCACTGACTATCCCACAGTTTGAAGGAAGTAAATGACACAAGTACTGAGAACACCACCTGGGATTTAAGTACTATATAAGTGTTAGGTGTCACTTTTAATCTCATTCTGTTTATTTGTTTCCTCTCTTGGCCTAACTTGGGTTCAATACTCATTCTGGCTCAATTCTCATTAGTTATTGTTTATTTTCCTGCAGTTAATTTTCCTGTTGCCTTTTCTGGTGGCAAATAACGAACATTGAATCATGTCATATTGAGGCACATGAGAGAGGGACCTGATCTTCACCAAAGAAGCGTCCAAAAGAGATATTTGTTTCCCTTGCAGTGTTGGTCACATCCTTACTCTGCACAGTCCTCGGGAAGAAATCAGTCAATTTTGTCCCTGAGATAATGTATGTCTAGAAATCTGATGACTCACTTCATTCTCTCATAACAAAATTTTTTTTCCTCCCCCTTCAGTAGTATACTGTGCATCCTTCAAAATCAAGTAATTGAAAGGGACAGTTTGCCAAGAATATGAATATTAGGAAGTTGATGGTTTATCTTAGTAGAAATCCTCCATTGTACTAGGTGCAAATTAGCATTTCCTCCTCTTTTCCATTCCACCCTCCCAATGACTTGCATTTGATTGTATCAAATTCTTCCCTTTTTAGCTGTCACCAGTTTGTATTCATGCTCTTCGTTAGATAACTTATTGAAGTTCTCTACATTTTGTAAATTTATTTTACTGCCACAAATTCTGTTACAGGGCTTGAAAACAGGACCTGGACAATTTGCAATCACATCTTGTGCCTGACTGCTTTAAACTCCACAAAATTAAAGTGAAATAAATGAGTTTAAAATTATATAAATAGAACGTTTAATGATTCTGTCCAAGAACATTCTGGATGCATTTTTATAACATGCATTACTTTAAAAATTAAAACATTATAGTTCCTTAGTGGGAAGATATATTAAAGCTATGCTTAAAAGTACATTTAAGCTAAAATGTAATTAACAGTTAAAATAGAATCATTTACAAAGTCTCATCTGGCTCAAAAGCCCAATGGAAATAAATGTCTTCTTAACACTTTGATATGTTTGATGTCATCCATTGTTCTGAAGGAACAATAACAAAGATTGCGGCTCAATGAGAACATTGAAACTGATTAAAGAATTTTTTCATTGAGGCTGAATATATTACAATCACCATAAGCGTGTAAGAGCATAATTTTATGTTTTGTGGGTTTTTTTTTTTTAATAATTCACAAAGGAAACATCTTTAGTTTGGAATGTTTACAAATGTTTCCTAGAAAAAGTCTCAAGCAACTGGTACTGTTTTTCCTGGAGAAGAAATGGCCACCAAGCATTTCAACTGAAAGTACCTTGATGAAAATTATATTATTTATGACATTGAAGTTCTAAATTAAAGTTCTAAAATATTCTAATTACTATAATTACCAACAGCATTGACATCAGTTTATGTTATGCTGTTTAAGTGGTTTGAAATGCTTTTTTGGAACAAAGTGAAAGTAATGAGGAAGTGACAGAGAGAGAAAAAAGAAATCAAAGATTTTCCAATACCCATCATGTTCTCAACATCATGCCAGGTACTAAGGGGATACAGGAGAAGCAAAAATTTCATATTGTAGTTGGAAATATAAAACTGACAAGTCTGATGTAACACTTGCCAAATGTATTAAAGAACTTGCAGTTGCTGAGCAACCATTAATTAGCAAAGAAAGTTCAGGAGAAGCAAGATTTCAACATCAGAACATGATAAAACTTATCACACAAATTTTATAACATCTAAATAAATTTACTTAGATACAGCAAATTATCAATAACTCTAAAGAGTGCTATCTAGAACACATTATGAAATGTTCTGTAAGTACAAAATACATACTTTATTTTGAAGACTTCATACAAAAAAGAATGCAAAATGTCCAATCAATATTTTTATATTAATCACAGGTTGAAATGATAACATTTTATTTTTTTAGATATATTGGTTTAAATAAAAAATTGATTAAAATTATTTTCACCTATTTCTTTTTTTAAATTATTTTATTGAGGTCACATTGGTTTATAACATTGTATAAATTTCAGGTGTACATCATTATATTTTGGCTTCTGTATAGGCTGCACTGTGTTCACCACCAAAAATCTAGCTTCCATCCATCACCAGATATATATCCCCTTTACCCCTTATGCCCTCTGCTCACCCCCATCCCCTCTGGCAACCACCAATTTGTTCTCCATATCCATGTGTTTTTTTGTTTATTTATCTTCCACATATGAGTGAAATCATATGATATTTATCTTTCTCTGTGTGACTTCTTTCACTTAGCATAATACCCTCAGGGTCCATCCATGTTGTCACAAATGGCATCATTTTGTCTTTTTTTATGGGTGAGTAGTATTCCAGGGTGTATACATATACCACATCTTCTTTATCCATTCATCCATTGATGGGCACCTAGATTGCTTCCAAGTCTTGGCTATTGTGAATAACGCTGCAATGAACATAGGGGTGCATATATTTTTTTGAATTAGTGTTTTCATGTTCTTTGGACAGACAGATCAATGGAACAGAACTGAGAGTCCAGAAATAATACCACACACCTATGGACAGCTAATCTTTGACAAAGGAGCCAAGAACATACAATGCAGAAAGGAAAGTCTCTTCAATAAATTGTATTGGGAAAACTGGACAGCCACATGCCAAAGAATGAACGTAGATCATTATACACCATACACAAAAATTAACTCAAAATGGATGAAAGACTTGAAGCTAGGACCTGAAACCATAAAACTCCTAGAAGGAAGCACAGGCAGTACATTCTTTGACATCAGTCTTAGCAGTATTTTTTTGAATACCATGTCTCCTTAGGCAAGGTAAACAAAATAAAAAAATAAACAAGTGACATTACATCAAACTAAAAAGCTTCTACACAGCAAAGGAAACCATCAACAAAATGAAAAGACACTAACGGGGAGAAAATATTTGCAAATCATATATCCAATAAGGGGTTAATTTTAAAAATGTATAAAGAACTCATTTCTTTTTCATGGTGACTACTAGAAAATTTAAATTACATATTTGGCTTTGATTAGATTTCTGTTGGGCAACGTTGATGTGGAATTGTTTACTTCCATGCGTATAACAGTGATAAATATGAAATATGAAATACTGACTTCAGGAATTCAGGAAAAAAGAGAGAGAAGAATAGAAAATAAATAAATAAATAAATAAAATAGTAGGAAGCTCTTCTAAGGACATGAGGTTTGAGTTGAGCCTTGTTGACTAATAGTATTTGGATCAGGCAAAGGGAAAAATAGAAGTGAACTGAGCCAAGACATGAAGATGGAAGTGAGTTTAACATAGGGTGATGACTTTTTGGCTACCATTTTGATCACACCAAAAAGCATCTGCAGAAGATCAAGCAAGGAAGAATGAAAGTGAATAATTTTATTTTTCAAATGGACATAAATGGAATGAAAACATTAATGAATTTCTAATTTAAAATCACAACAAACAAGAAAAACTAATCAGAGAATTTCCCTGAACTGACCAACATCTGTTTACAATTTGTTTTTAGTTTTAGTTCATCTGTTTGTTTATGTAAGAACATTTAGCACGAACTCTACCCTCTTAACAGATGTTTAAGTGTTCAACGCAGTATTTTATCTATGGGCATAATGCTGTGTTTTAAGTCTCTAGAACTAAGTCATCTTGCATAATTGAAATTTTGTACACATTGATTAGCAACTTCTCGTTTCCCCCTCTTCCCAGCCCTTGGCAACTGCCATTCTATTCTTCGTTTCTTTGAGTTTGACTATTTTAGACACTTCATGTAAGTGGAATCATGCAGTATTTGTCCTTCTGTGACTGGCTTATTTCACTTAGCACAATGTCCTCCAGGCTCATCTATGTTGTTACACATTGCAGAATTCCCTTCTTTTTAAAGGCTGAATAATATTCTATTTGTATGTATAGACCACATTTTCTTGATCCATTCATCTGTCGAGGAAAATTTAGATTGTTTCCACATCTTGGCTATTATGAATAGTGTTGCAATGGACATGGGAGTGGTAATATCTCTTTGAGATTCTGATTTCAACTTTTGTGGATAGATACCCAAAAACGAGACTGCTGGATTATATGGTAGTTCAATTTTTAACTTTTTAAGGAACCTCCATATTGTTTTCCATAGCAGCTGCATTTTGCACTCCTACCAACAGTGTAGAAGGGTTCCAATTTCTCCACATCCTCACCAACGTGCCTTTAGTTTCTTTGGTAATAGCCATCCTCACAGGTATGAGATGATATCTCATTGTGGTTTTGATTTGAATTTCCCTGATGATTAGTGATGTTGCGCATCTTTTCATATAAAAGTGTTATATGTTGGCCATTTTTATAACTTCTTTGGAGAAATATCTATTCAAATCTTTAGCCCATTTTTTAATTCAGTTAGTTATTTTTGCTATTAAATATAGGAGTTTCTTATATATTTAGGAAATTCACCCCTTATCAGATTTTGGTTTGCAAATGTTTTCTCAGTCTGTAGGTTGCCTTTTTACTATGTTGATTGTTCTCTTTGCTCTATAGAAGATTTTTAGTTTGACATAGTTACATGGCTAATTTTGCTTTTCTTTCCTATGCTTTTGATGTCGTTTCCATGAAAACATTGCCAAGACTGATGTCAAGGAGGTTTTCCCCTATGTTTTCTTCTAGGAGTTTTATAGTTTCAGGTCTTACATTTAAGTGTTTAATCCATTTAGAGTTAATTTTTTTGAGTGATGTAAGATAGGGGTCCAATTTTATTCTTTTGCATGTGAATATCCAGTTTTCCTAACAGCACTTACTGAAGAAACTGTCCTTTCCCAATGAGTATTTTTGGCTTCCACGTCAAATGTTAGTTGACCATATATGCATGGATTTATTTCTGGGCTCTCAATTCTGTTCCATTAGTCTATGTGTCTGTATTTATGGCAGTACCATGCATTTTGATAACTATAGCTTTGTAATATAGCTTGAAATCAGGACACATATGCCTCCAGGTTTGTTCTTCATTTTCAAGATTTTTTTGGCTATTTGAGTTTCTTTTGTAGTTCCATATGAGTTTTAAAACTGTTTTCGAAAACGTAAACAAAACTGACAAACCTTTAGCTAGACTAAGAAAAAAAGAGAGACAACCCAACTAAATAAAGTCAGAAGTGAAGAGGAGACATTACCACTGATACCACAGAAATAAAGAGAATCTCTAGAAACAACTATAAACAATTATATGCCAATGAAATGGATAACCTAGGAGAAATGGATAAATTCCTAGAAACATACAACATACATGACTGAATCATGAGGAAATAAAAAGTCTAAACAGACTTATAACTAGTAAGGAGATTGAATCAGTAGTCAAAAGTCTCCCAACAAAGAAAAGCCCAGAACCAGATGGGTTCACTGGGGGATTCTAGTAAACATTCAAAGAAGAATTAATTCCAGCCCTTCTTATACTCTTCCAAAAAAACTGAAGAGTAGGGAACACTTCCAGAGGCATCTTATGAGGCCAGAATTACTCTGACACCAAAGCCAAGCAAAGAAACCACAAGAAAAGAAAACTATACACCAATATCCCTAACGATCATAGATGCAAAAATCCTCAAAAAATACTAGCAAACCAAATTCAACAGCACAATAAAAGGATCATACATCATGACCAAGTGGGATTCATCCCTGGGATGCAGGGATGGTACAACATATGAAAATCAATTAATGCGATACACCACATTAACAGAATGAAGAATAAAAATCACCTGTTTTCATTTTGAACCAGTCCATCAAGTGCTCAGCACAATAAATGGAATGCAAAAACCAAGGTGCATCTTTGTGCAATTTCAAAATCCCAGAATATTGAGAAATCCTAAATGTTTTCAGAGAGGCCAAAAGAATAGGCACTCAGAATGGTATCTAACTTCCAGTCACAGCATTGAGTGGTAGAAGACGACAGAGGTAGGCTCTCAATCAACTGCTGAGTAAGAAACCTCCCTAAAACTCAGTGGCATAAAGCAAAAGCCATGTGATATGCCTACAAATTTATAACAGGACCCAGAGGTGATGGCTCTTCTCTTCTCAAGATGACCGAGGCCTCAGCCAGGGGGCTCAAACAGCTGAAAATAGCTGAAATAGGTCGACAGGGGTCATGAGTCTAGGACCTCAGTTTATTTTGTTGGATGGACTGTTTATTTTGTTTTGTTTCTCCAGTAACATATACAGGGCTAGAAATCTTCAAAGTGGCTTCTTCATTCAATGTCTGGGATCTGGGCTGGACCGATTGGACCAGCTGTGGACTACACAAGCATCTCTTTCCAGGCAGCCTCTTTATATGGCTACCTTGGGCTTCTTCAGGACATGGTGATCTCAGGGAACTGCTCCCCTAAAGCAAGGTTTTAAAGAGGACTAGGTGGAAGTCTCAAGGATTTTAATGATCAAACTTCAGAATACCCAAAATATATTTTGTCATGCGAGTCTCTAAGGCCAGCCCAGATTCAGGGAGAGAGTAATTAGACTGTCCGTTTCCATGGAAGGATTAGCAAAGAACTTGCAGTTATGGGGGCTGGCCCTGTGGCAAAATGGTTAAGTTTGTGTGCTCCACTTCAGCAACCTGGGGTTCACAGGTTCAGATCCTGTGCACTGACCTACATACTGCTCATCAAGCCATACTGTGGTGGCATCCCACATAGCAGAACTAGAATGACTTACAACTAGGATGTACAACTATGTACTGGGGCTTTGGGGAGAAAAGAAAAAAAAAGAACTTGCAGTTATAATATTTAGCATATCGTTTGAAAGAAAATTACTTTTAGCTTAGAATTACTTATTCAGCTTAGCTCTCAATCAGATATGAAAATAAACATTTCATGCAGATAACGACTTTGTATTTTGCTCCAATACATCTTTTCTGAGAAATCTACTGAAGAGCTATTACCCACCAAAATAAAGGAAGTCTACCAACAAAGAGGAAGATATGGAATCCAGGGACCACCAGCTGCGAAACAAACAGAGCAGCCAGATTGCAATAGGTGAATCGAGGACCCTATAGAGGACTCCAGGGAAAGTTTTTAAAAAAAAGATTAAATGTTAGATATATTTCAGTGTTTGGGGGAAAATGTTATCAACAGACATTTAATAGACGCAAGGGAACTCAATTATAGACAACGAACTTATGGAACTGATCAAAATGACATATTAGTTAAGGAAAAACAAAAAGTTCCATAAGAGAAGAATATGATTATGCATCTGCAATGAGCAATGCATACATAGTCACAATAATGTATACAGTGAATATTTATCCCAAAAATATTTGGGATAAATCTCTTGGGAGAATGGGAGAGGCTAAGTGAGGGCGAGGTGCTGTATAAGAATATCTTTATTATTATATCAAAGGATACTGTGTAAATGTGACAAAACAAGAAAGTTTGTTAAAAAATCATTATAAATATGTTATTTAGAAATACAGAGAAAACATCTAAATAAACCACTAAAATAAATAAAAAGAGATTGCCTCTGGGGAGGAGAACTGGAGAATAAGAAGCAGTGGAGAGGATTTCCTGTATTTTGTTATAAGTATTTTGATTTTTAACACACACACAAAGGGAAAATTGAGAGACATACTGACTCTAGGACGTGATTTTCTGTTCTAGGATTTAAACATTTTTTGACATATTTGAAAAAAATTACAAAATGAAAAACAGGGGCTGGCCCCCTGGCCAAGTGCTTAAGTTCGCGTGCTCCGCTGCAGCAGCTGCGGCCCAGGGTTTCGCTGGTTTGGATCGTGGGCGTGGACATGGCAGCATTCGTCAGGCCATGTTGTCCCACATGTCACAACTAGAAGGACCTGCAACTAAGATATACAACTATGTACCAGGGGGATTTGGGGAGATAAAGCAGAAAAAAAAAAAAAAGATTGGCAACAGTTGTTAGCTCAGGTGCCAATCTTTAAAAAAAAAAAAGTGAAAAACAGAAGGTTTTGTTGAAAATTGTCTCTTAAATGGTTTAATGTGTTGCCTCACCCAAAGAATGGTGATGGGTTTCTACATATAATGCTCATCTGACAGGCGTCAGACCCATAAAATAACAATTTTTTTTCTAAAACAAATCCAGACTTAGATAGTAAAATTTGTATGTGGAATGACAGACATGGAGAGTTACATTTTCTGGCAAGAATCGAGTTCTGGGGAACGTCCCCTAATATCGTCAATACCCCTTTTACTGGAAAGACCAATGAGTGATGAGTCCAGGTTGTTGGTAGGTCAGAGAAGGTTGTGTCTAGGAAATAAGGTTCCATAAGACATTTGTGGGTGCTGTGTGCCTCTTCAGAGGCATACATTTTTCAGAAATGAGACTGAAAAGCAACTAAGTCATTGAGAAGCCTTTTCGAATGTGTTAGGAAATAAAAAAGAAAAACAATGGAGGCAAGAAACAAGGTATTTTAGGCACACTGTGGGCTGTGTGTTCATGATTTGGTTAGTTTTATTCTGAATAATATTGTTAACAGCTTGATGTGATATAATTAATGCCAAAATACAGTAATTATAAAGTGATTACAATTAAAACCAACAAATTTGTGAGAAAAAAATGAGATAAAGGAAATAACACACATACTTCATCAATGAAAATATTACTTAATGAATAATTAATGTATACTTAATCAAACACTTCAAAATAATGGTGTTTGTAGAATCTTCACACTGTTACCTTTCACACGGAGAATAGGAGAGTCTCCAGCGAGGATTTACTGAGCAACTGATTTCCCCCCTCAGTACAGAGAAATCTGTCCCTGGAGCATTAAACACAGAAATGAAAATCACACCTGCCTGGCTGACCCCATTATTTATACAATACACCCAGATCATAAGCTTCTGTTTATGCTTCGGGTATTTTATAACGATGGCTACCATTTTGTCATCATGTACCAGGCATTTTGTTCACATTTTCTTAAGTCATTAGATCCTCTTTGAAATTCTGCAGGAGGTATTATTTCCCCCATGATTTCTAGAAAGGCACGAAGAAACTGAGACTTAGAGAGTTTAGGTCGCTTGGCCAAGGTCTCAGCAGGCACTGGTGGAGTCAGGATTTGAACCTTGGTCACCCTGATGCAAAGCCCTTTGCTCTTTCTAACTGCCTCCTGCTGCCTCCCTTGTGGCCCCAGCCTCAGTGCTATTTCCAGTGCTTCTCTAACCCACCTCCTGGATTCTCAGAGATACACTTCCTAGACTGCCTATGGCTTTAAGTTAAACTGTTGACTCTCGACCACATCCTCAAACCAGGGCCTCCTAACACCTGGCCTCTCTGGGTCTGGAGCTGTGGAAGAGGAGAACAGGGTGGATGGGGCTGGGGCAGGAAGCTGGGTGATGGAAAAGTCTTTGGGGGGGACCGGAACAGCTGACTCTGCCTGCGCGTTGATTAACTTAAAAACTGATTCAGACCTTTCATAAGAAAAGCTTCCTTCTCTTACTGCATTTGCTCACCACTTTTGGCTGTTTTAATTCACAAAAAGGGCATTCCTTGGCCTTTCACAGATTCTGGGTTGTTTTTGGCTTTTTGTTTATTTGGTTAGGGGAGAGATTTTTTCCATGGTTCTTAAGTTTATTGTTACATTATGGAATATGTTTTCCAGTATATTTTGGACCCAAGAGAAGTCTGAAACCCCAAGGGGACAAACCAATGAAAGAACTGCTACTACTGCTGTCTTCCCATTGCCCTCTGATATCCACTGACATTCAAATTCAAGAGCGGACAGAGCAAGAGGTGCGATCACTCAATCAAAGCCCATCCACTCAGGCAGGGAACACAGAGACTGGAGGGAGAATGAGGCAGAGCAGGAGGTGGCCACGGAATGGAGTAACAAGTTCCCGGGGAAGGAGGAGAAGATTTCAGCTAATTCAAGGGATCGATTCACTCCTGACACTGCAGCACAGTTAAGGTTTAGCTGGCAACTCCAACATCCCACATCTTCATTGTTGAGAGAGAGCGTTCCCAGGAAGAGAATTCAGTCAACAAGTGGGAGTTTCCTTCTAAATAAATGACTTTTGAGTCAGTCTCAAGTCAATAAATGTTTTGGTGCCCAGGGTGGGCACACATAACAACACTGGGAACTTAGAAATGCTCAAATGAGAATTACAGACAAAGACAGATGGCAAAAAGTCCATCAGAGAAACAGAACACAAAACAGCAAACAGCTCTTGTGATGATTTTTACCAAAATGACTGAATTGGCCTTCAGAGGAAGAATCATAAAAATAAAACATATGGAAAGAAAACACAAACACTAACAATATAAGCTCTTTGGAATTCTTTTACTTGGGTGATTTTATAAGTAAATGTTGGCAGAGGCATTGATAACTGAGTACAGTTTTGAGAGGATTTGAGATTCTTAACAAAATTATCCCAAAATTTTGTAAGGAAAACATTAGATATTAAAGGACAGAAAAGTCCTAAATTGCATGGAAGTCATCAAAGCATGTGGTGCTAAGTTATGTTAGTGACATGTCAAAAATGAGCTGAGGAGAATTCACACATCTCCCTCTCTGGCAGACACTTTGGGTGGCTGATCCACCATTCATTTGCCAACAACAGCCATCAAGAACCATGAGGTGACAGCCATAGGGATAAAAAGCCAAAATACTAAGAATGAGCAGACAGAGAAAGATCCTTGATGGTATCACTAAGCAACTGTACCAGCTTTGCACTGCTGACATCTAGAATCCTTTTTGTTCAAGAAAAAGAATATTTTAAATGTCTAAGCCATTTTGGGAACAGTAAGAATTGCTGCTCCTTGCAGCCAAAGAGATTCCTAACAAATATAACCTTTAAGATGTTATGACTCACTCTCTGACAAAGGTGATTTTTCTCTTTCCCAGAAAAGAGGTTTTAATTGGTTTTAATTAAAAAGAAAACTGTTTACTCTAAATGAAAAACCTCCCCCTTTTTTTACTTTTTATATTCTTCTGGGTTGGCTTATTAGCACTGTACTGGTGCCATCTTTAAAAGAAATTCAAAAATATAAGCATTCTGCCACGTCTTACAAAATCAAACTCCAACCTTAGAGGCTGCTCAGGGAGGAGAGTCCTCAACTGGCAGCAGAGATGAGAGGAGGGAGGTTCCTCAAGGATGAGGACAATCCTGTGTGGGGTGTTCACAAATCAATATTCAGTGCTCAATCCATCTCCCCTCTCTGAGTAGAGACCTTCCCTCATTACCAGGCCATATGCATCCAAGTTTAATTTGATAAAGAATGCAGATGGGGGGCTGGCCCCGTGGCCGAGTGGTTAAGTTCGCGCGCTCCGCTGCAGGCGGCCCAGTGTTTCGTTGGTTCGAATCCTGGGCGCGGACATGGCACTGCTCATCAGACCACGCTGAGGCAGCGTCCCACATGCCACAACTAGAGGGACCCACAACAAAGAATACACAACTATGTACCGGGGGGCTTTGGGGAGAAAAAGGAAAAAATAAAATCTTTAAAAAAAAAAAAAAAAAAAAGAATGCAGATGGGCTTCTTTCCACAAGTCTGTAAGGATCTGGAGGTAAAAAATTAAACTCCTAGTCAGGGAGTTTAATGAGGGAGTTACTTGAGGAGGTCTTGAGATACCTATATAAACTTCTACGAGGGACTATAAAACTAAGTGCTCAAGAACAAGGAGCACCATGAAGAATTCTAAAGAGATATTTCTAACTGGGGACTGAGAAGAGCCTAGAGTCTGGCACAGAGGACAAGCTCCAGGTTTTCAGAGCAGAGAACAGGGGGCTTGTCTCCTGCCAGAATTGAAGAACAAGCCCCACCAGGTAACAGCTCTGTCACCACAAGGTAAATGCCCCTTGAAAATAGGGTTTCCACCTCTCTCTGACCCCTAGCCCATGTAGTCCTTAAATATGGTTTATAACTCAAGAAATCCTTGTTATTAAAGATGATTCAAAGGAATAAAACATTAGCTTATTTAATTTATTTTCATTCACCCAGAAAGGAAAACTGATAACTTGGTAATTATAAAGGAAAAAGAAAGAATACTGGTTTTTTTAATACGTTTTTTCATGTATTTCATATTATAAAAACTAATAGTCTTAAAATGAAATATAAATCTTTTGTGTGCATGACCAGCAGTCTAATGCAAATAACTGCATTCTGAGGCAAGGTAATTTTATTGTTCAACCATACTGTTGAGTAAAAAAATCACAAATATTAACTTTCTGCAACAAATATTCACAATTTCATAAACAGGCACTAGATTAACATTTTATCAAAAATGAGTGGAATAGTTTCTTCACTATTTTTTTCAGCTAGGCAGAAATAGTGTCTGACTTGAGAATCTGTCTAAAACAGATGCTTCATTATGTGCTTCTCATTTTCCCAAACTACAATTAACTTTATTTATTGTATAGAAACTACTGAGCTGTTGCCACTGAATAAGGCTGATTTTGAATTTCTCAGAGGAATCTATTCTTCTATTTTATCAGTATTAATAAAACCATAGTGCCTTGGATAATTAAATTTCAAATCATTTTCCAAGTGGAGAATTTTAGAAATTTTAAAAATCTAATAATTTTGGAACATAAGCATTGTTCCATTGGACAGGTTTTTTTCTTTTTCTTACTACAGTTTTGTAAAATAAATATTCTAAAAAGAGACTTAAGGACAGGGAAGCATTCAGTGTCTTCACACAAATGCTTCTTGAGGAATAGAATGTAATGACTTTTCTCAAAAGATTTCATGCTGAGTTGTATTCGCAAATCGCATCTAAAGTTCAATATGTCTTTGGGAATAATTTTAATCTCTGCTGGAAATTAGAAAATACAAGATTATTTCTTCCTCTCTACACTTATCAGGTTGAAGCATCTCTGTGAACCACATTTTTAATAGTACTTCAAAACACCGACATACTGCTTTTGTACAGTGTCAATAAGTGGTTCATATGCCACAAATGAAAGCTTAATGCAATGACATTGCATCTATTCAATCTTTTGCCAAGTGTTCATTAAGCATCTGCTATGTTCTAGGAAATGTTGCATGAACTCTTTAGTTCTCCAAATGTAGATTATTGACCTACCATGGATTAGGGAACATAGTTCCTTATCACAAATAATTAGAAAAGCAATAACTTAAAATGAGCCCAACTCTGCGGTCTTTCTTGTATTGCGTGTGTGTGTGTGTCTGTGCACATGTGCTTTGTATTTGGAGAATTATACAATGATTAACTGGTCTGCATGGTTTAAGACAAATTCCATTATTCACAAGTTACTTAACCTCTCTGGACTTCATTTTCACCCCTGTAAACTGGGAGGAAATAGTTATCTTAAAGTGTTGTGGTGGTTAGACATAATTTACTTTAAGCTCTTGTCACCTAGTGGGTGACTCTCACAAAATTTTAGTTATTTTTATCCCCGCGTGAGAAATGTTGTCTGACTTCAGTTCTGTCACTGATCTATTCAGTTGGGTATGAGGAGATTCACTTTCTATTGAATATTCATTGAACAGAATGTTTTGGATGAAGTTCCTGTGTAAGAAATCCTTCAGTAATCTCAAACTCAGAAATCAGTCCACTAATTCAATTACTGATGAAAAGTATAAATATGCCTCCATCCAAGACTGATCCTCTTAGGAGTACTCTCAAAAGGTCTTATACTGATACTTTGCCTCTCATAAATCTCCCTGGGGAGGACATTGAAACTGCCAAAGAATTTTAGCATCTGGTCTCAATTTCCCATAATTTCTTAATCAGAAAATGAGACTATATTATTTTGAAAAAAATAAGTTATTATTTTTTTGCATCAGAGAGAAGAGTAATACCATGAAAACCAGTTGCATGTCTGCCTCTAAAATATTTACAAAGGCACACACTTATTCCATAACTTCAAACTTTGTTATTCTAAATATGTTTAAAATAAAGATTCTCTTGCTTTTGCTTGTCTTAAGATTTAAAGCAAATTAATTCCTCACTAATTATAGAGGAAGACATTTTGAAACTAGTTGTTTACTTTTCAACAGGAGAATGACGTGCCAATGAAAGCAATTAGATAGGAGCTGCCACCAAAAACAGCAGCTCAGCCACTGGGGCTCAAAGTAAATAATGCACTAACTTTCCATTCCATCTCTCAATTCCATGTTCTTTTAACATATGCATATATCTCTCTTTTAAATTTCATTCCACTAAAATAAATCACTAATTGGGTTCAAAAAGTTATCATTCTATCAACATGCAACAGTGTATCTGAAAAGATTGACTGTAATTGCTAGGGAATTCACAAATGGACCTAAAGGATGATGGGTGTATGAGGCAAATTCTGAAAATAAATACATAGATATTATCCCACAAACACACACAAAAATGTCTTCTGATAATAACAAGTGACATTTGATGTACCATTTATAATATCAGAGGCCCCAAACAGCAGCTGATACGATGCATAAACTTATTTAGGGGAAGATATATTTTCTATAACAGCGTTTTAGTGATGTATTAAGGCACAGAGGTAAGTTCACATGCAAATTCCTGTCAAGAATGAAAACAATTGCAAAGTTTCAGACTATCTTTTAGAAATAAAAATAAATTATCTAAAGAATGATATTTGGGCAAAAGCTTAAGGCTATAAATTTGAACGTACGGTTAACATTTCTGAAATGACTTTTCTCTAGACCCTAAAGAAAATGTAATTCTTCCCAGATTGAGACATATTTACCTTACACATGGCTCACCTGGATTACCATCTGTGCCACAGACACTGTAGCCTGCCTGACATAAACAGCAGGGGGTAAATGAGGTTTGTCTGGACACAGTCTTCTAAGACAGAGCATTCTTTGCTCCCTAAACCAGGGTAGAGATTAGAGATCCCTGTCCAATGATTTCTAGCGCTCAAACATTTCCTTTGTTTTTATTTCTATCTTAATTAAAAAAGAATAATTTTTACAGAACTATAAAATAAATAAAACTCTGATGTATTTTGACATTTAAGTTGAGCATTTTGTGTACTTTTGACAGTTCAGTCTTAAATTCCCTTCCCCCATCATAAATGATGGAGCATATATTGCCATCTAGTGTCCTTCCGAAATAACACTTCTGCCAGGACCGTGAAATAAGCATTTAAATCAGACAAAAGGATGTAAAAAGTTTGCAAGTGTGTATTTTAGATTTGCATAATGTATCCAAAAGCCTTTAGCTGAAACTCATAGAATGATCAATTCAACTGTCTTCAGTGCTTTCATCATTTCAATTAAAAAATCCATAGAGTTCTAGATTTAGTTAATGAGGAAGCACAGTGATGGCATCTATGACCCAGGTGCTTCCATCTTATCACTCAGCATCTTTAGCATGTTGGCCTTAGTGTTCAGGCTTATCCCCTCATGATCACAAAATGGCTGCCACTGTTCCATGCATCATTTATTTGCCTAACCATGTCTGAAGGAAGAAAGTGGAAAATCTCCTTGCACATCTCTTTTCCAGAGACCCTCCCATCCCCCACCATTGTATATTTTTCCTGGGGACCCATTGCATGGATTAGATCACATATTATGTCCTAAAACTAAGGAATCCTGAGAAAGCAAGTGGACTATCTAGCATTTTCAGGCTTTATGTCATGGACTTTTAGCAGAGAAGAAGGACTGCATGTCAAATAACTGTGTTGGAAACACATAATAATGAGAAAAGAGAGAGAGAATAAGTCCAAGAAACTGTTTAGATTCAAATGGTGTAAGGAATAAGATTTACTTTTCAGGTTTCAACAATCCATAGAGTTCTAGACATATTATTGAGGTGTGCATATTGGGAAGTAGGGGTACTAAGGAAGAGAGACGGAGATTTAAAACGAGATGGACCTAGAAGGATCTCGGTGAAAACTTTTTTATGACAATATCACATTTAGCTGGGAATTGGAAGTGACCCTGAGGATTCAGAGCATTTGAGTTAATGGGATCCTGCAAAAGGCAGAGTGAAGAGCCACATGATAGTCCACTCACTGTTCATTTTTCAATGATATGCCTGGAACAAACAGATAGGAAACTCAGCATTGAAGGACACCTTGAAACACAGTTCAGTATTTGCATGGCAGCCTGGCACAAGAGAGTTCTGAACTCCTGTAGTCTTAGACTGTGTATGTCACACGTGGGGCATCCAAGAAAAGACGCTTTGAGCCCTGACATTCACATGGCCAGAGCATAGATGTGAAAAATGAGGCCTAAGGAAATCAACATGATTTCTATCAAAGATTGGCATCAGTTTATTTTTCAAAAGTAGGTGTTCTAAGGGCTGTCCTGGTGGTGCAGTGGTTAAGTGCACACATTCCACTTCGGTGGCCCAGGGTTCCCCAGTTTGGATCCCAGGTGCGGATATGGCACCGCTTGGCATGCCATGCTGTGGTAGGCATCCCACATATAAAGTAGAGGAAGATGGGTATGGACGTTAGCTCAGGGCCAGTCTTCCTCAGCAAAAAGAGGAGGATTGGCAACAGATGCTAGCTCAGGGCTAATCTTCCTCAAAAAAAAAAAAAAAAAGTAGGTGTTCTATAGTTAAGATTTTAATGTTTTATCCCAAAGACTGAAAGCAATGTTCATCTAAATTTCTGTTCTTTATTTACACTAAGCTCTGGGGACTGTGATATATCTTAAGATAACTAAGAATTCTAAAAGGTATTCGTGCATATTTTGACATTAAAAAAATCACAAAATCATACAATATCATTTTGAATGGAAAGAACTGTAACTAAGATGAATCCCCTCATTTGATACAGGAAGAAACTTAGGCCCAGAGAAAGGCAATGACTTACCCACTGCCTCCTAGTGATGCAACAGAAGCGCTGGCTCTAAAATTTAGATATCTTAATTCTAATCCAGTGCTCTTCCCATTATTTGATCTCTGAAATTGTATAAGATACTTGCTAAGATTTTGGGTTTTGGAGACAGATTTGCCTATGAATGCCAGCCCAATCACTTAGTGATGGTTTGATCTAGAAAGACAAACTTAGCATCTCTGAGCCCTGCGACCATCATCTGCCAAATGAGAACAGAAATAGGAATTACCTTGCAAGAAATGTGGGAGAATGAAATGTAGATTCTATAGCATGGCATTGAAAGCCCACATGTATGGTGTTCCCAAATGTTAGTCATTGGCTGTGCCAGGACCCTATTTTCATGAGATGTGTGTGGCCTTTGGGGCTCCTGTGATAATTTAAGGCCTGTCTAATTTAATAGTAAGCCATTTTATTGAAGTCATGTGGCTCAGTATAAGAATTTGACTCTGTAGCCAGACCACCTGGGTTCCAACATCAGTGCAGGCATTTTCATTTTTACAGTCCATGTAAGTAACTTTGCGCAGTCATTTAACCACTCTTTGCCTCAGGTTCTGCAACTCTCAAATGAGTGTTAGAAAAGCGTCTATTCCACAAGGTTGTTGTGGGAAATAAATGAGTTAATATATGTAAAGAGCTTAGAACAGTGCTTGGCAAATAGTAGCTCCTATGTAAGTACTGTTTTTGCTTTTAGGGGCTTAATATTATAGTTAATTGTGAAATTATCTCGCTGACATCTTTAGCCTAGCTCCAGAATGGACATTCTGAACATAGCTTCTACAAAAAAGATTTTTTTCAGTGAAGTACAATCCCTCATCATTCTAGGAGCCTCCAGTCCCTGCAACAACACACATTGTGTGAAAGGGGAATGCTAACTCAGTGCCATCTGTCGTGGGAAGGCAGGCCCCTTCTCAGCAACCTTTGACCTCCTGCCCACAGGCGCTGTCAGTCCAGGCTGCATCAGACATATCCCTGCTTGGATCCCTCCTCCATACCCAGCGGCCTTCGATCAGAAAAGTGCCTATGGACTCCCATAAAGCCTAAATATCAGCTGGGAAATACAAACCATCCTAAGACAGAAAGAGACAGGTAATCACCGGACGGCGCATTGAAACATACAAGAAAGTATCAGAGAAAGACTTGTAGCAAGGCTTAACTTTGCCAAACTAGAGACTGTAATCCCTGCCATTTCAGACGGCAGTTAAACATACAGCCTCCCTTTTTTTGTAAACCCACACTAGCAGCACCTGATGTCCTACATACTCCTTTCTCCCATTTTAAAACGATGCATAAAATCCATTAGAAGCTGATTGCTTTTCCACATTAGAGAGCGAAGCACCATTACCTTGCTTTCCTCTGCCTGTGGGTCAGTGCGGTCAGGAGCAGCATTGATGTGGGGCTGAGATGACAGTCAGGCTGCCAGATCAGCACAAACATGTGTCCGTCTCTGGCCACTGACTTCCCTGCCGCCCTGTAGAATTTCTGTATCCAGGTTATTGTAAAATGAAAGTTGATTCCTCCTGATTTGCAGTATTTTGAAACTAAAAATACTAGAGAAATCTTTCCTTTCTTGATTTTAATAATGAACAAATACAGCCCACTACCTGATTTTGTAAATAAGTTTTATGGGAAT
Source organism: Equus przewalskii (assembly GCF_037783145.1). NCBI lineage: Eukaryota > Metazoa > Chordata > Mammalia > Perissodactyla > Equidae > Equus > Equus przewalskii. The sequence continues at coordinate 22,110,423 of NC_091831.1, read as the reverse complement.
ACATTACATTCATTTATTTATGACCGCTTTTGTAAAGTGACAGAGCTGAGTAGTTGTGACAAAGACTATATGGCATGAAGAACCTAAAAATTAGGTCTCCTTACATAAAAAATTGGCTAACCCCCATTTTAATTAGACTAGCATGTTTTCATCCAAAAGTTCTAGTTTGTTCCAGGATTGTGTCCTAAGGAAATGAGTGAACAAGTGAACAAAAAAAAGATAGAGACTCAGACACATCCATTGTAATGCTGCACACAAGAGCAACAAATTTGAAAACAATCTAAAGTACATCAAAAATAATTTATAAATATATGCATAATAAAAATACATATAGATGAAGAATGTATATCAAAATAACTGAGGGCTAGCCCAGTGGCTCAGCGGTTAAGTGTACACGTTCCACTTCGGCGGCCCAGGGTTCACCGATTCGGATCCCGGGTGCAGACATGGCACCACTTGGCAAGTCATACCGTGGCAGGCGTCCCACATATAAAGTAGAGGAAGATGGGTATGGACGTTAGCTCAGGGCCAGTCTTCCTCAGCAAAAAGAGGAGGATTGGTAGCAGATGTTAGCTCAGGGCTCATCTTCCTCAAAAAAAATAAAAAATAAAATAATCGAATATTAAAAATTGTTGAAAAGGGTAAGATAGATCTATTCAGTCTGACACAGAAATACTTGAACAACAATGGTGACCATAATGGCACACCTGATTTTACTTAGTGATTAACATGGGCTGAATACTGGGCTAATAATCCCTTTTCATCTACTATTATCCTCAATTTATAGATTAAAATATTGAATTAGGAAAGATTATTTTCTTATTCAAGTCACACAACTTAAAAGTGGCAGAGCTGAGTTTTGATTGGTGATTTACCTATTTGCCCAACTCCAAAGAGAGAGACAGGGAGAAAGAGAGAGGGAGAGAAAAAGAAAGAGAGCTGCTAACAGACTCCAGGTTAGAAAAGAGCCACTGGCCACTTCAATACACTCTCTATAACCATAAAAATGACAGCAAAAGAATTTTTTTTTCCCTGAACCACTTGAGAGTGAGTAGCTGACCTGATGCCCCCACAACACTTTTGTGTTGTTCCTATAAACAAAGACATTCTCCCACATAACCACAATACAATAGTCAGCATTAAAGCCAGAAATCAACATTGATACATTACCGCCATTTAGTACTCAGATACCAACTGTCCTAAGAATGACTTTATAGCAAAAAGATCCCTTTCAGAATCATTTGTTGTAGTTCATTGTCATGTCTCTTTAGTCTCTTTCAACTTTGGAATTTTTCCTATCTTTCCTTGACTTCATAACTTTGACATTTTTGAAGATCGCAGGCCAGATATTTTGCAAAATGTCCCTCATGGATTTGTCTGCTGTTACCTCATGATTAGATTACAGGCACGTATGGTTCTATTTTCTTCTTTTGCCATCTAAGTGATTTCAATTTGTTCCATTACTGTTAACATTCACTTTGTTATTACAAATGATGATGCTGAGTAATTGGTGCTTCCCCACTGGAAAGTTAGCTCTCTTTTTTTTCTTTTTAAGTCTTTTTCTTGTTAAGAGTTACTTTGAAACTATGCAAAGATTCCTTTCCTCTTCAAAATTATTTATTCATTTACTTATATACAATTGGATTCACGGTTTCCTATTTTATGCAATGGTTTATAATCTATTGCTAGCATTATTTATTTTGATGCTCAAATTATGCTCATTTTGGCACAGAAAGCCCCCTCCTAAGTGGCTTTTGTCTTTTCAACATGTACCCATCATTCTTTGAGCGTTTTGTTTCTTTCTTGCACAAAAAGATATCCCTGATTCCTATTACTGGATAATTTATTCATAAAACAAGATATGGGCATAAGTTGTGCTCATTTTTATTGGTATCTCACTGCACCCAGAGCCTCTCAATGGACTGAGGAAAAGGAATAAATGAAATCAAACAATACACATGCACACATCCATGAAGTCATACTGATATTTCAAATTCCAATCCACCAAAACTGAAGGGATTCTTTTCAGTTTTCTCCCTTTTGATATTTGATTTCTCTTCTTTGGGAGTGAGAAACTAGGCTCCCATTATCCTTGATTTATTTTTTTTCCTTGATCCCCCTGTACATAACCAATCTTTCACCTCTTCCAAACCCTGCCTTACCCAACTTGGGCTCCAACACGTTATGCGGGGTCACCCCCTACAGGGAACCCCTCATCCCTTACCTGTTTGATGTCCAATACTCCAAGCTGGGCTTCTCCCACCACATGCATGTACACCCTCCTCACCCTCCTTCACTTCTGACTCCCTGTGCTGGGCCGCTGTGGCCTCCCTTTCCTTCCAGCACAGGTACCGATCTCACTCTGCCCAATATAATGGCTTTAGGACTTACCTGTTCATGAAGGAAAGAGTAGGGAAAGGAAGGGAAGAAAAAGGAATGGGAAGGGACAAAACCAGAATAAAACAAAAACAAAATTTAGTACCATGCACTGTAATGGAAAGTAGGCAAGAGAGAATGGGGCAATAAGCCCATGGAATGGAAATTCCCTAAAGGATGAGAAAATGAGAACAATTTAGACAATCAAACTAGAAAGACAATGAAGGGACAGTGTTGTTGGATAATGAAACATTCACTAAAAATGATGAGATGGTTGGGGAGAAGAGAGTTTCTGAACTTGGGAGACTGAAAAGTATGTCTTACACAAAGTAGGCTTCAATGGCTTTGAATTCAGAGAGAGGTATCTGCCTTCCTGTACTGCGCATTATAGATATGGTGGCTCTGCATCTTGGATTTTCTAAGACAGTCATAGTGGTAGACAATTTTATTCTTCTCAATGTGACTTTTTCAATAAAAACACAACTAAATCCTTTATTAAGGGTTGGTAAGGCTCTATGTGTATGTATTTTTGTTTATACATCAAAACAGAATCTCTGGTCAGATCATATGATCTTATTCTTTTTCTTTGGAAAATATGATCATTATAACCACTTAATTTTTATTTAACAGTTGATTTTTTGGAAAGGTTACACAAATATGAGGGAAAGGTAATGATCTAAGATTTTCTAAATTACTCAGCATCTATATCTAAATCTCACTCACTGCTCCATATTCATGATAGAGACGCAAAGACTCCTTGCTACTTCTACAGTAATTATTATTGCAATTATAAAATAATAATAGCTTACCATTATATATTAGACTCTGTGCTAAGTATTTTGCATATGTGCTGCCGAGCAGTATACAGGTCTATTAGATATTCTCATTGCCACTTATAAAACAAGAAAGTGATTTAGTCAGTTACGTAACTTTTTTTTTAATTAAACAGCTTTTAAACAGCAGAAAAAGGACTCTTCATCTGCTCTATCTGAATCCAGCTCCCTTCCTTTAACCATCGTATACTGCCTCATCATGCTGCCAAGAGAAGATATGGAATTAATATTTTATGCCCTTAGGAACAAGCGCGAGAGGAAAGAAAACAAGCCCCCCACAAAGCCTCCTAGGATGTTCATCTCTTATTTGGAAAGAGAATTTGCAACACTCTTGGGTTAGCATCTGCAGACCTGGAATCACAACGATGCATGGTGGTTAGAATGTGGCCCTGGTGGTGGATGTCCAGGCTGAAAGCCCAGCTCTGCAATTTCTTTAGGGCCTTGAGCAAGTTATTTAACTTTCCTGTGCCTCATTTTTCTCATCTGTGAATGGGCTTGATAATAAATTTCCACATCCTTAGGACCGAATGAAATAACACATAAAGCACTAAGTGCAGTACCTGGCACATGATAAGCATAATTAACTTTCATTGTTATTATTGTAGCTGATGATGTTGTTGTTATTTCATAGCCTCTAGCCATGCCTTACATCTGCTGCTCTTTTCCTAAGCTTAATTAACATGAATGTTAAAAGTCGAAAGTTGAGGAATGACAGTCCTTGACAAGAATATCTTATCCTTAATTATGAGAGTTTATAAAATCCTAGAGCATGGAATCAATCAGTTTAGCTAATGTGCAAATATACCATGAGCCCCCTACGTGCCGGATGCTATCTTAGCATTAAAGATCCGACAGGAAAAGACAAATAGGTTCCTTGCCCTTATTGAACTCTCTATCTGGGTTGTTCTTAAGTGTGTTTCACACCATGAATAACTAAAAAATACAGATATGGTGTCTGTTCTCTGGCCTACATCCTAGCTAAAGACGTGAGAATCACATATGATACAACTACAGAGTGATTTAATTATAAACCATATATTATTGACTGTTATCCACAACGATTCAGAGACAGATCAGCTCAAGGTTGAGAGAGTGTCTGCCTCTGGATAGGCCCCTTGGAAGAGAAATAAAAATAGGAAATATTAAATAAAATAATGTTCAGTCTGAAAACTGCAGGTGAGAGGGCTCTCTTTGTTAGCATTAAATTTTTGTTTGTTACTATGAAATAGTTTATATATGGTGAGAAAATCAACACATACAATGAACACCTGTATACGTATCTTGCAGCTGAAGAAATGAACATTATCTATTGATTGAAGCTGTCTGTGAATTCCTTCTCAATATATGTGATGATCACAAATGTATGAGTCTGATCACCTGCCCAATAAGGCTGTACCTTATCTTTTTCTGTGTCTGCCTTGATAGGATTATTCAAGTACCTCAAGTGTATGAATGGCCAACCACTAATTACAAAAATGTTTTCTAGTGAAGCAAAATGCCTTTAATTGAACTAAAATGGCAGCTTGTCGTCTGCCTTTGAGATGATTCTAAAGTTCAGAGTCAAGCAAATGTTGCCTACCTGATATCAGGCAGTGGGTCCGACACACTTACTAACTTTGGTTTATTTAATTTTCATCAAGGACTTATATTTATCATTCTTTAACAGATAAGGAAACCAAACCCCAAAGAGATCTCTCTTGGGCACATGAGTAACTGGGAGACCCGTGGTTTACTCTGCTCCCGACTCCTCCATTCATCACCAACCTATCCACTGGTGTGTTGAAAACTTATGCTCTGTGACCATTCTTAACAGAGTTCCAGAACGAGCTTTATCTTACATTATCTTTAAGACTTAATTTCCACATGTGCAAAACAGAGGTGATAATAATATCCATGTTTTAGTTTAAAATGTTGAATAAAATAATTCATCTATGGTGCTTAACTCTCAACAAACCACAAAGACATCGGCACTTTATTGTTTGGTGCCTGAGCTGCAATAGTAGGTACCACACAGTATCTGATGCATAGTAGATGCTCAACAAATAGTAATTGCTTTTCTTCTTTCTCATGGGAAAAATAAAAGGTTATTTGAAAACCCAAAAGCAAACTGCACTGTGCTGACCCTCAGAGTTTGCCTGCAAAGGGAATGACTTGGACAAGAGAGCGATGGCTATCTGTACAAATATCTGACATATTTCTACATGTGTTCGACCCCCAGAAGACCGTTCTGTGATTACCAGGAACCAACCTCTGACATCATGGCTGCTCCCCTCATGTCACTGCCATAGCCCAGCATGTCCTCGCCCTTTCTTCCACAAGAAAAACTGCATTTGACTTCAAAATAACCTCAACTGGAACACTGCGGGAAGTTTTGACCCTGCGTGGAGGGCTGAGGGAAGTGATTGGAGCAGCTTCATTAATGGCCTCATCCCATGTTACTGACTGAGTTGACAGATCAGCACTTTCTTCACCTCTTGTCAAAGAAGTATCGCACGTTACATTGTTAAGAGGACTAAATCTGGGTTCTTGTTATTCTCTGAAGGAAGCCCTTTAATGCCTCAGCTCAGGGGATAAAAAAACAGCAGACTATTTTAGGAGTGCAGGTTGGTGATGTCTCTGTCACTCTAAAACAAAAAAATGGGTACAGTGTAAAACTTACAAACTATTTGAACTGGTAATTTTAAAGTTAAAAAAAAAGAAAGAAAGAAAGAAGAAAGAAAGAAAATTGCCTATTTCCTGGCATGCTAGGGCCAATACAGTTGTCTCAGATTAGCCGTAAAGTAATGTGTTTGCAAAGAGCTTTGAGAGGAACGTTCTCCAGATTCACATCTGAGGGTTTTATTTGTTCTTCCCTGGAGGGAGCCTGGTGTGTTCTAAAGAATCAACTTGTATAGAGTCTTTTACAGACTCATCTACTCAGGTGCCAATAAAAATATTTTTGAATCAACCCAGTGACATTTTTATAAGGAGCATGAAAAATTCTGTATCGAAAGAGCCAACTTCCGCAAACCCCCCAGGCCTTTCCCTCAGCCAAGACCAGTATTGAAGTGAACAAGAGCATTTGACAAGACAGGGTTGGAAGTGCTCTTTCATGTGCGAAGTGTGGGAAGATTTCTCAGTGCATTCCTGACCTTTTCCTCAGACACGTTTTGATTTAATCTGTTTTATATTCTGACCTTGCAAGAGACTTCTTTGAATTTTCCATCAGGACGGGTGGATGGTAACTTGCTGGCTGATGAAATTGGCTGGGACCAGAGGCCAATGCTCAACTCTTCAGTTTCCTCAAGAAAAAGCAATTTTACTCCTACATCTCAAGATGAAGTTCGGTTGAGCTCCTGAACCCCGTTGCACTAAGCGAACCTCTCAGCATGGGCATCAAGGCCCATTTCTGCACAATAACCATGCCTGCCACTCCACCCTTCACCTCGCTGCCCTGTGTAGTCCTCTGCACTGCTCTTCGTTCTGGTTCTTGAGTATATCGAGTTCATTGTACCCCAAGTCCTCGCACACTCTTGTCTTCCCTGCATGCTCTTTCTCTGACTCCCCTCACTTAACCAGCAAGCCCTCCCCTACTTTTATAAAACTGGCTCTTTCTCAGCCTTCAGCCAAAATTTCAGTGAGCTTCTTCAGTGAGGATGTCCTTATATTTCAACATATTTTAAGCCCTTGGTTATTCTCCTTTATTGTAGCCTGTATAATTTCTAACAAATCTTTGGTAGCTCCTCCTCATGACAGGTAGCTCACTACAGCACAGGTAGGCCTATTTTATTTTGGCCAGATTTTGTCATTAGAAGTGTCCTTGATCAAAAATCCCTCTCTGAAGAAGTGACATTTAAGCTGAGAGTGTAGGGTAAATTAGCTAATTAGAAAGGGACCAAGTGTTAATTCCAGACAAAAAGGAGCATATGCAAAGGTTCTGAGATTCGAAAGAACTCATCACATTGGAAGAATTTGAGGAAGATTGAAATTCCTGAATGGAGGAAAGGAGTTTAGAAAATTTGGCAGATATTTATTTCCCATATTGATTTTTCAGTAAACTTGATGTAAAGGAAAATGACGTGATTTCTTTTTTTTTTAAGAATGCTCTGTAACCTTGATGGTGGCTGGATTCGAAAAGGGCAAGAGTGAGTCAACCTTAGAAACATCACTCAAATTCCATCTTTCTCACCAAGCCCATTGATTCTGCCATAGGTCAGGCCCTCATAACATCCTTACTAGTCTAGTGTACTGATCTACGATTTCCCTCTTTCATGATTGGTCTCTCAGTTTCTAGTAGGTGTGTCCCCTCCTTCTTATTACCAGCAAATACATAGAAAGTGTTAGAGTTGATCTGGAGTAAAATCCTGGATGCACTGCCTATCAACTTGTGGCCACAGGTGAGTTACTTATCTTCTCTCACCCTCAGATCCATCATCAATAAAATAAGAATAGTCTACTTTGTGGGATTATTCTAGCTCATTAGCTTTATGACATACATAAAGCACCTACTACTGGGCTTAGAATCACTACTCTTGTCCATACTCCCACAGTCCTTTGTTAACGACTCATGATGTTTCTTAACAGGCTTTTTTATATTTTGTCTATTTACATGATTCCATTAGACTGCAAACATTTTGAAGGAAGGAAAAGAGATCTACCACTCCCCACACTGATTTCCCCACTTAGTAGTACATACCCATCAAGCTGCATGTGCATTTATACTTTTTTGTACAATCACAAACATTTTTGAGTACCTATACGAACCAGCCCTGTGTTTGATCCAAAAATGGGAATTAAAATAGAAAAGGCACTAGCCAGAGCAGAGCTGAGCCATTTAGACACAGAAGCTCTGAGATATTATTGGCTTTATAATCATGAAGAAATTCCCTCTCTGAACCTCAGTTGCTTTAAAAAGAAGGCATTAATAATTCCTGTCTCATACGACGTGTGAGGCATGCAAACAAAATGAGATTGTGGTTGTGGAACTCTAAAACTCAGTGTAGATATTAGTTGTTTTTGACACACCATACTATATCTTTATGGAGGGTGCAATTTAATTATGCCACTGTAGCACATAGAAAAAGTCAAACAGAAAAACACATGTAGAAAAGTATGCATTAAAATACACGTATAAATATAGACAATTTCAAGTTCAAGATGTCTACACAAGAGAATTCTGAACTCTCATGAACATACTGAATCTACAGCTACATATGGAACAACTTCCTCTGGAAAGAAACTGAAAACTGGGTGGGTGATTCCTATGCTTCAGTGGAACAAGAGAGGGCCCATACTGAAGCAGGTAGGAGAGGCTGGGACACAGTCTCGCCATAAACCCCAGCCTCTGAGCTGCAACCCATAGTTGTGAGAGAACTCAAAACCTCAAGCTTTCCCCTAAGGAGTGAAGGGTTTGAACATCATATCAGGCACCCTCCAACTTTTAAGATCTGCACCTGAGAGATGACCTCCCAAAACATCTAGCTTTGAAAACCAATGAGACTCATGTCCACAACACCCAGAGGCTACAGCGGTCTGAGAAATGGCTCTTAAAGGGCTGGATTCACCCACCTCAGGGCCCAGCTTGGAAGGAGCCGATCCAGAGACAGCAAGGACTTTGTGTAGGAAGATTCTTTTGCTTGTCTTGGAGTGTTAGCCTGAGGGGCAGGCATCTGACTTGACACGCATTTGGGGTCCCACTGAAATATGATCCAACAGAAATTCAATATGTAGAATTCAATATACATAGAAAAATATACATATAAAATGTATCAATGTCCATACAATTATAATAATTCAAGGCAAGTTACGATATGTGCGACGATACAATTAGTTAATTTTATAACAAGTAAGACAGAAACAATCCTGTGAGTTGATACGGTCAAGGGTGTCAACACGGAGGAGGAATTTGCCCGCTGCTTCTGAACCCTCCATAACCACCCCTAAAGTCTCCCAGCCACCTGCACTTTGACTTAAAGATAGTTTCTGACTTTGAATAATGTCAACTGCACAGAGTACAATACATTGATTCTGCTCTCTCTGCCTCCCTCAGGAGTGCCCCTACCAGTGTCCATTCTGGACAGTGATGGGTTTTCTAAGCAACTTGGTTAGGCATTTGCACGCACATGGTAAGCTAACTGCCATGAGGGAACTGTCAGTGTTGGGGTGTGCTCCTGCTAAATGGTCAAAAATGTGGTGGGGTCTGAGCAAGGCCCTGTCATCAGGAGCTGAGGGAGGCTTTTGTTAGTAGTTTTAATGAAAATGTGGGTTTCCTCTAATTCCCCTTTCTCAGTGCCTCATACACAACTGGGATCACTTCCAAACCCCTCCAGTTGCCTGCTCTCCAATAACAAGCACGAAATTTCTTTTTGTGTTGCTGTTTGGAGTGACATTCCAATCTTTCATAGGATTTCTGTATACATAACAAAAGCATCCAATGATCCTTGAGTTTTTCTTCTGCTCACAGCAATATTCTTTCCTGAAGAGTCATTGCACTTGTCAATCACCTGCTCAGAGAACTGAATACAATGAATAAATAGGGACGTTAAAGAGAAAGAAGTGACCAGAAGAAAAACTGTAAAATAAAACACTATTTTGGAAACAGTTCTCACCATATATCACAGGTTTTGATATTTCTCTTTTTTGTATCAATTAAATTAAATCAGCATAAGACAAGCTTTGTTTTCTAGGAACCGGGGAAGTTGTATAAAGACGTTTTTAGAAAAACCATTTTGTCATTTAAAGACAAGGTCAATAGATGTCATCTCCTTTCTCAATTTGTTTCTTCTCTGCACAGAACTGGTTGGAAAGTCACAACTAGTGCTAGAGGCTTGCAAGTGTTAAAGAATGAATAAATTATCAGTCTCAGATTGAGCCAAGGAATACCCCACACAACGTCCCACAATGAATGCTCCCACCTGTGGGTCCTGGGTGTGTATATTCCAAGGAGGTGTTGTCTATTTTCAGAGCATTCTTAAAAAGAATGAAATGAAGGGTGCAGGTGTTTTAAACACTAGCAATATTACATATTAGGCTCTCCAATGTCCCTGACAGGAAGATTCAAATGCCATATTTCTATGAGCTCAAAACTGTTTTAAAACATAAAATATTAAATCTTGTCCTTATTTTTTGTCATACATGTACTTCTTCACTTTTGGCCATGGTGCTCAGGAAGCTCACTGCTTAGTTTTATGTTACATAATAATACATTCTCTAAACATAGATTTTTATGATATAGTGATTCCTTTATTTTCCCCTTATCATTATTACATGATTCTTGCTTTTTCTAACTTTGGTTTTCATGCTTTGATTTGTTGCACTGCTTTTGGTTTCTGTGGATATTCTCTTAGCTATTCTGTAATGTTTTGGTATCTGTATTTTTTAACACATTTTTGAATATGTATATTTTAGTATATATAGACATACACATGTACACATATATGCATATACACATATACATAGAAAAGAGCACCTAACAGAGCATGCAGCTTGATGAATTCTCACAATGGAACAGACTAGTTCTGCCCATGGCCAGATCAAGAATCAGAACATTAGGAGTCCCCTGGGGGCCTCTCATCCTGCATCCCTCCAGTTGCCACATGTTCAAGAAAAACCATTTTCTTGACATTTAAACCATAGGTGTTTTTTTTCTGGCCTATTACTGTACTTTATAGACATGAAATTTTATAGCATTTACACTTTTATCTTTGGCTTCTGTTGTTCAACATTGCATTTGTAATTTTTATTCATATTGCTACATGGAGTTGTTGATGCTCCAGTCTTAATGTCGGTATTTGAATATCTGATACCTCAGTCCACTGTACTGTTGATAATTTGAGTAGTTTTAAGTTTTAAGTGATTACAGATAGTGCTGCTATGAATATTCTAGTACATGTCTTTTCCGGTGTGTGTGTATGTGTGTATGTATAGACATATATATATATATATATATATGTACAATCATTGAATGCATATATATATGTACCCACTGAATATATATACTGTATATAATATACTAGGTCAACAGTGATGAGTTCTAGTTGCTTCAAATTCTCTCCAACACTTGTTATTGTCAACCTTCAGTATTTTTGCATTTTATCCGTTCTGGAGAGACTGTAGTAGAACTTCATTATAGTTTTAATTTTTATCTTCCTGATGACTAATGGAACTGAGATGATTTTTATATGTTTATTGATCATTTGCAATCATCTTTTATTCTAATCTATGTCCATTTCTCTATCGAACTGTCTGCCTTTTTAAAATTAATTCATAAGTGTTTTTTCTATAATCCGGATGTTAACAGACATGTATTTTACAAATGTATTCTCCTATTCTGTGGTTTTCCTTTTGAAAAAATGTATTTTATAATAGTTTTAGATTCACAGAAAAGTTGTAAAGATAGTACAGGAAGTTTCTATATACTCCATGCCCAGTTCCCCCATTATTAAGATTTTACATAATTATGGTATATCTGTCACATTGATGAACTTATATGGATAAATTATTATTAAATAATGTCCATAGTTCACTGGATTTCCTTAGTTTCTACCTAATGTACTTTTTCTGTCCCGGGATCCAGGACTCCACGTTATAGTCTGTAGGTGGAGCTCCTTTTGCTCCTGTTGGCTGTGATGCTTTCTCAGACTTCTCTTATTTTTTGATGACCTTAACACTTTGAGGAGTACAGGTCAAATATCTTGTAGGATATCCTTCTATTGAGGTTACCTGATGTTCTTCTTATGATTGCACAATGGTTATGTGTTTGGGGAGGGAGATCACAGATGAGACCTGACATTTTCATCACATGATTTAATGGGTATATACTATCAACATGAATGATCACTTTGATGTTAATATTGATCAACTGGCTGAGATAGTGTTTTTCAGATTCCTCTACTATAAAGCTACTCTTGTTAATTTTTATATGGGATATTTTAAATCTCAGTAAGCCTTCTGACTTTGATATTATTCATGTTACTGATTGGGAGAATCCAATAAGTACCATAATTCCTCCTTCTCTGAAATGTTCAGCCACATATTTGCTGTGATTTAAAGTAATTGCCATGGGTTTTTTTTCTTTATTACTTATTTACATTCTGGATGTAGTCTGAAATACACATTTTTTGCTGGGAGACATATAATTTCTAAGAATAGTTATCTGATAAGAAAATTTACCAACCACAAATAACCCCTATCAAAATGACACTGTTGCCCCTTCTGTCTTCTGCATTCCAATTTTGACCATGTCTTCTTCCATCTCCATGCTCAGCCATGTTTGGCTGCCTAAATATTACCCCCCTCATGGTTCGGTTTAAGGCATACATGTCATGTGTGGCCATGAGAGTGTGTTGTTAGCAAATTTCTCCATCATTGCCCTAATGAGATAATGTATTTGTTTTTATACTAATAAACATAATGCTAAAATGGATCATAAACTATATGACTTGCATATTTCTATACTCAATACTTATCTGTGACTGAAAAATAAATTATCTGTTTGTTTCACATCATCTCCTTTCTGTTTTCTTCAATGTCCCCGGTATTTAACAATAGTCATCATAATTTATGCTAATTTCTTATGACAAAACTGCAAACAGAAATTGATTAGACTTTTAATAAATATTTTCATCTAATATATTGTTGCTCTTTCCAATCCACTCACATACAAGTATTATCAACTGTCTCTCCTTATTAATGCTTTTCACTTTATCACTGCAATAATATTAAATTTTCTCTTTATTCATGTCTTACAGACAATGCAGAAAATTACCTATAATAGGTTGACCAATCTAATCTATTATCCTAGTGATAATTTCTAAGGAGAGAGTGGAAAAACTAGTGTTGCGAGTAACAACATAAGATTAAATCTCCCTGATAACGTTATTCAAAAGTGAAGTAGAAATAGCCATTAGTCATTGAAAGGAATTAAGTAAAATTATAGTGACTTCTGCTTCTGCCTATCATGAAGAAACGAGTTCTGGACTAGACTTCCCACCACAAACACCCATAAAACTGAACAAAATATATGAGGCAACTTTTTTCACTGGACTACAGTTGGCTGCCCTCTTTGCCAGAGGAGAAACACGTGAAATGATCCCCTCAGTTCCTCAAGCTCCCTTCCTCAGAGTACTTTTGAAACTGTGGTATGAGAGACTTAAGTGTTCAGGCAAAACATGGCAGTTTTGTTGAAATGAGGAGACAGAAACTGGAAACCAGACTACTGAGACAACTGGAATTTGTGGGACAAAGTACTAAGCAGAAGAAAGCTACGCACAAAAAAGGAGCTCCAGAAATTTAAAGATGTCCCATTAGGTCTTAGACCACGTGTTAAGTTGTGCATAGAAAGAGCAAGGGTCTGAAGGCTGGCAGAGAACAGCTGCCAGGGAGCTGCAAGATGAATGGAGGTTGAAGAAGATTGAAGGAAGTGGAAAATATAGTAGTTCTGATGGGCCAGAGTAGAACCACCTTGCTGAACTCTTGGGGCAGTCAACTAAACCCACCAGAAAGGCCACACTTTAGGTGTAAAGCACTTCTGGCCCTAAAATAGGGGATTGTTCAGACTTGCCCTAATAAGGCTTAAAATCAAGCCAGGAAAGGATCAGCATATCCATCCAAAAATTAACTATCTTCCAGAACAAAACTCAACTTTCTTTAAAAGAAGAGAAGAAAATCCACACTCTCAATAACTTACATCCACATTTTGCATCTATAACTGGTGAAATATGGATAAGCATATAGCTAATAAAATAGATATGTTAAGAAAATGTGTCCTACAACCAGTAAAACTTCAGCACACATATTTGTACACACATGGGTGTATGCATCTGTCAAATTTCACTGAATTGAACACTCTCTGAAATTGCAGTATAATTTTGACACAATAAAATGTACATCTGTTAAGTGTAGTTTGATTACTTTTGAGAAATTTGCCCACTCATAACCTCCACTTTCAGTTAAAACTAAATATTTGTATCGTTGCAGGTGATATTTTTATATGTTGCTGGATTTAATCTTTTAATATTGTCTTGAGAATTTTTGCTGTATGTCGAGAATAGATATTTTTCTATAGTTTTCCCTCCTTGTGATGTCCTTATTTGGTTTTGGTTTTAGTTTAATGCTGGCCTCATAGAATGAGTTAGGAAGTACTCCTTCTGCTTCTATTTTCTGGAAGAGATTGTAGAGAATTGGTAGCATTTCTTCCTTAAATGATTGAAAGAATTCACCACTGAAACCATCCTGATCTGGTATTTTCTGTTTTGGAAGATTATTAATTATTGATTCAATTCCTTTTATGGATAAAGGCTATTCAGTTTGTCATTTATTCTTGTGTGGCTTTGGCAGATTGTGTCTTTCAAAGAATTAGTCCACTTTCTAAATTATTAAATTTTGAAGCATAGAGTTGTTCATAATATTCCTTTAATATGCTTTTAATGCCCATGAGATCTGTAGTGATGATCCCATTTTCCTTTGTGATAATAGTAATTCATGTCTTCTCTTTTTTTTTCTTGGTTAGCCTAGTTAGAAGTTTATCGAATTTTTTTTATCTTTTCAAATATCCAGTTTTTGTTTTCACTGATTTTTTCTGTTGTTTTCCTGTTGTCAATATCATTGATTTCTGCTCTAATTATTATTATTTCTTTTTCATCTGATTGCTTTAGGTTTATATTGCTTTTCGTTCTTTGGTTTCCCAACATGGAAGCTTGGATAATTGATTTTAGATCTTTCTTCTTTTCTAATATATGCATTCAATGCCATGAATTTCTCTCTAAGCACTTCGTTTTCTATACCCCACAAATTTTGGTAAGTTGTATTTTCATTTCATTCAACACAAAATATTTTTCAAAACTTCCCTTGAGATTTCTTCTTGGATCCATGTGTTATTTGGAAGTGTATAGCTTAATCTCAAATATTTTTGGATTTTCTAGCTATCATTTGGGTATTGATTTCTTGTTTAACGCCATTGTGGTCTGAGAAGATACTTTGTATGATTTGCGTTCTTTTAAATTTGTTAAGGTATGTTTTATGCACAGAATAGAGTCTATCTTGGTGAATGTTCCTTGTGAGCTTGAGAAGAATGTATATTCTGATGTTGAGTGAAGTTTGTATAAACGTTAATTAGATCTAGTTGATTGATGGTTCTGTTCAGTTCAACTATATCATTGGTGATTGTCTCTCTATCTGATCTATCAATTACTGATAGAGGGGCAATGAAGTCCCCAATGATAATAGTGGATTAGTCTATTTCTCCTTAACTTTCTATAAGTTTTCATCTCGTTATATTTTGACACTGTTGTTAGGTGAATACATGTAAGGATTGTTACATCTTCTTGGAGAATAGACCCTCCTTTTATCATTATATATTGCTCTCTTTATCCTGATAACATTCCTTGTTCTGAAGTCTGCCTTTTCTAAAATTAACATAGCTACTCCAATTACCTTCTGATTAGTGTTAACATGGTATGTTTTTCTCCCTCCCCTTCTTTTTGTCTATCTGTGCATTAATATTTAAAGTGGTTTTCTTGTAGACAACACATTGTTGGATCTTAGTTTTTTATATACTATCTTTTAGTTGATGTATGTTTTAATCTGTTTGGGCTACTATAACAAAATACCACAGACTGGGTGGCTTATAAACAGCAGAAATTTCTTTCTCACAGTTTAGAGGTTGGGAAGTCCAAGATCAAGGTGCCAGCATGGTTGCATTCTGATGAGAACTCTCTTCCTGGTTCACAGTCAAAAACTTCTCACTGTGTCCTCACATGGAGGAAGGGGCTAAGGAGCTCTGCATGGTCTGTTTCATAAGAGAAATAACCTCATTCATGTGGGCTCCACCCTCAAAACCTAAGCACATCCCAAGGCCTTGTCTCCTAATACCATCACATTGGGCATTAGGATTTCAATATATGAATTTGTGGAGGGGGGACACAAACATTTTCAGACCACAGCAGTGTATTTAGATCATCCACATTTAAGTGATTAGCGATATATTTCTGTTTATATCTACCATGTTGATAACTCTTTTGTATTCATTGTGCTTGGTCTTTGTTTCATTTTATTTTTTTCTCCTCTTTTTCTGTATTCTCTGGTGCTAATTAAACATTTATGTGATTTCGTTTTGTTTCTTCTCTTTGTCTACTAATTGCATTTTTCAAAAAATTTTTAAGTAGCTTCCCTAGAGATTGCTGTATACCTTTCAACTAATCTAAGTCTACATTCAAATAGCACTATACAGCTTAATGAGTAAAGCAAGGACCTTACAGCAGAGTATATAAATTCCTCCTTCTCACCCCTTGTAACTTCGCTGCCTTTCGTTTCACTTACCCAAATGCTTAATCAACCAACAATTGTTGCTATTATTCCTTTGAACAAACAGTTAACTATTGAATCAGATAGAAATAAAAAAATGAAGATTTTATTTTAACTTCATTTTTTTCCTTTTCTGATGTTCTTTCTTTCTTTGTACAGACATGAAATTTGACCTATATCATTTTCCTTCTCTCTGAAGTACTTATTTTAACTTTTCTTGAAAGACAAGTGTGTTAGCAATGAATTCACTCAGTTTTTCTTTTTCTGAGAAAGTTTTTATTTCTCCTTCACTTTTAAAGGTTAATTTCATTGGATATAAAATTCTAGGTTGATGGAGTTTTTCTTTCAACACTAAATATTTCATTCTACTCCCTTCTTGCTTGCATGGTTTCTGATTAGAAATTTGATGTAATTCTTATCTTTGTTGCTCTATAGATAAGTTGTTCTCCATGCTCTTACCACCAGCCTTCTTTCAAGGTTTTCACTTTCTCTTTGGTTTTCTGTAGTTTGAGTATGATAGATCCAGGTGTACATATTTTGGTATTTATCCTACTTGGTATTCTCTGATCTTATTGGATTTGTTGGTTTTTTTCCTGTCACGAATTTTTGAAAATTCTCAGCTGTGATTACTTCAAATATTTTTTCTGCACCTGTCTGTCTTTTTGTTCTGGTATTCACATTTACACATATGTTACTTCTTTGGCAATTGTCCCACTTATCTTATATATTCTGTTCCATTTTTAATTTTTTTCTCTTTGCATTTCAGGTTTGTAAGTTTTCTACTGACATATTTTCAAGCCCACTGACTCAGCCTACTGATAAGTCCATTAAAGATATTTTTTTTATTTCTGTTACAGTGTTATTTTCCCTCATTTCCTTCTGGTTCTTTCTTAGAGTTTCTGTCTTCCAAATTACATTACCCATCTGTTCTTGTGGTCTGTTCACTTTTCAATTAGAGCTCTTAGCATATTAATCATAGTTGTTTTAAACTCCTGGTCTGATAAGTCCAGCATCTATGTCACATCTGAGTCTGGCTGCAATGCTTTCTTTGTCTCTTCAAATTGTGTGTGTATGTATGTATTTATGTGTGTGTGTGTGTTTGCCTTTTAACATGCCTTGTAATTATTTTTGTTTAAAGCCCTGCATGATGTATTGAGTAACAGGATTGGGTAGATTTCAAATGAGGAGACTTTACCTATTTTTTGTTGTTGATATTGTCTATGGTACATAAAACTCTAGGCCAGAATATAATTTTCAGTTACCCTTCATGTTTATAAATTGTATAGAAACTCTAAGGAGACCAAACATTCACAAAGAAACATTATTTCCATTCAAACATATGTCTCTTTCCAGCCTTTCCTCTGCTTCTTGACTTAAGAATCAGTTCAGTTCACATAAAAAAATCACCATGTTAAGATGGTGATTTGGAAAACAGTTACATTGAACAGCTTCTGCTCCATAGTTGCAGAGATACTCCTTATTTGTCTATCACATTATGTCAAATTTCTAAATTCAAATCACTGCCAATTTCTGAGTCCAGGCTTAACAATATTTCAAAGCAAAGTCTAGGATGATGTTTCCACCAAAGAAATAGAGTTGGAGCTTAGTTTTTATTTTGTTTTGTTTAATTTTCCAGTTGAAGTATAATTATCATTGTAGAAACATAGAATTATTATGGGAATCTAATTCAGAAAGTATTTACAATATATCTCCTGAGTGTGGGTCACGGTGTTGGTTGCTTCAAGGGATTCATTGATGATGTGACACAGTCTCTGCCCTTTGTGAGCCTTTAGTTAGTTAAGAAAAACATACAAACACATCTAAGTAAAATAAAGTGTATTATAATAAAATCTACATAAGTGCAAGTGTCATTTGGATTAAATTGAGGAAGAGAGCTAATTTACCCAGGATAACAGGACTTTGAGTCAAGATATACATTATGGAGGAAGTGACACTTTAAATAGGACTGAAAGAAATGGTTAGACTGAACAGATGGAGATAGTGAAGGAAGATTCTCCATAGAAAATAAAGAACATGTATGATTTTATTTTCTCTGGCTAGTATGTAGTCACTCTCTTCCTGGAAAAATAGCCCTGATTTTCCTTTGAAGAAGCTTCACTCTAAGCCCATGTTCTTTGAATGGATTTGATGTTATTGGCGGCATGTAACCTAGGCTTATCATCCTATTTTACTGTCCATAGTGATTGGTTTAGGAATTGGTTTACATATTTGGGGCTTATATAGGACTTCTGCTTTAATGACTAAAAAGGAGACATCTGCTTCAGTAATGACCTTGAGCTTGGGAAAATATAAGCCTGAGGCTGCTGTTTGCTATCTTCCCTCTACACTTACCCTGGGATGAAAGACAGCATAGAAGTAAAATTCAGGAGATGAAGAAGACTAGGTCCTGATGACATCACTTGAGCCTGAATATCAAGCCTTCATGGAACTAGTCAGTTCTGAAACATCCAGTTACTTAGACCAGTGAAATTCTTCTTCTGCCAAAGATAATTTGGGTCAAATTTTCAATTGCTTCTAAACTAAAGGGTCCAAATTGATTTCGTAAATAAATGCATAGATCTGGAACATCATGTGTATGAGTAACATCTGTCTGGGAATAGAAAGGTCTCTGCTATATAGCTATTATCAATAAGTGTCAATATCTTGCACTGTCAGGAACTGACATTTACTTACAGTGCCAGACCTCACCAAATACACATCTATAAAATAAATCTCACAGATAACAGAAAGTGAGACGAGGCAATAAAAAAGTCTTTTACTATGACTGTCAAATTTATTTTTCCCACACTCCACCTCCCACCTCCCACATCAAGTTGCCTTCTCCACCTAACACATGGGTTAATTGACACAGAAGTCTTCACTGATGCAAAATTTCCCACCCAATTTACTTCTGTTGTATCAGAGTGGAGATTGTAAGCTGGAGGTTGGTGGCAAGAGTTGATGATGATGAAGATGATGCAATAGCTACCATTATTGAGGGCTTCCTATATTCCAGGAACTGTACTAAGAGGGCTACATGTAGAATTCCCTCACATATTCATAAAAATCCTGTGATTTTTCTGAACCATTCTCCTGTTACACAGATGAGGAAACCAGGCTCATAAATGTTAATTAACTTGTTCTAACCCCCAGAGCATCAGAGGCCAAATGGAATAAGATCTATCTGATTCTGAGCTTCACTCTCAAGCCTCCCCTTAGCAATAATCTGTGTGTTTACAGTATACTGGGAGCTTAAGTGCTTAAGAAGAAAAGCTTGTTAATCCGGTCAATGGAGAGCTTGCCCACTTGCTTTCACTGGTATGGAGACCAACACACAATTTTGTTCAGAGTCTAAGGTGGTTAGGTAGGTGCCCAGCAAAGTCCAGGGTCTTGGGATAAAAAGTTAATTGTGGCAGAGACTCTCTCTACTCACTACAATTAGAATTAATAAATAAAATATTACTCTGAAATACGGCATTCATATTGACCACAGGTACACAAAACAGATGAGAGGGGTGAGGCCCAGAGAGGTGAGTTACTTTGAGAAATGGACTGAGTCAGCATGAGAAACTGATCACCCTGGACTGACCCTCTGAGTAGATCTTTGTTTCTCAGGGAAAGTTTAAATGTAAACTATAACTAAGAGCTTGGAACTGGGATTAGGATGAAGGGCTGGCCAGTCCCATGGTCAAACCACCAGCTCTCATCATTGAATTTTCCTAGGGCAACCATGTGCTGGAGATTCGAGAAGTGCTGCTTTAAAGAAGGAAATAAACTAGCATCTGTTAAAAAACTAGCTACAGGCTGATGTTCACATGCTTTATCTTTCTCAATCAAATGGTAGTTGTGCAACATTTTTTGTGGTAAATACTATTATCCCTATTTAAGCAAGTAAAGAAAGTGAGGTTCAGAGCAACTATGCAGCATCCCCAAAATTATCAAATTAGTAATTTTCAAAGCAGGAGTTAGAACTGTCTTGTATTTCTGACCTTAGAATGTGACTATATCTCATCACACTCTCATTCTCATTAGAAGACTTTATATTTCTTTATACCACACGCTCCTTTTTGATGGTGAGTCAAAACACAAAACACACAGACACACTAGAAATTATCATTCCATCAATGAATACACTAAGTTTGTTCTTTAAATCCATTATAGATATTTTATTTGTTGATTTTTTTAAGAGATTTTGTTTTGGTGTGAAAATTAATCGAGATAGACTTTTTTTCAAAACACACAGAAAAAGTAATTGATAGCCTTTTTTTCAAAGGAAACAGAAAAACTAATCTTTATGCCTGATCATCTAGCTTTTGAGTACTGTGGGTTATATAGAAGTAACTTTTTAAAAAAAGTACAATCTGATTTTTTTTTTCTTTTTGTTCCATGACAGAAGCCTATATCAACTTCCCAAGTTACTAACAGAAGTTACAAAGCAGTCATCAGGATCTGTCATTAAATGTAACATGTCAACCTCATGACCAAGAGGACCCAAAAGACCACAAGTTTCCAATTTCCAGTCCTCTTTTTCATTCAGTTTGATGGACACTTACATTTACGGAAACATTTCAAAGGCTGCTTTGTGCATCTTGTCACCAGCTGTCTGACTTTGGGAAAGTTAATATTCTTGGTGGCCTCATCTTTGAGTCTGCAAAATTAGGAGACTCACCTCCTCCTAGCTAAAGGCAAACTGCTTTTTCAGAGATTAGGGGAGGCAAAAGTCACCATGTCAGTCCCCTGATAGTGAATAGGGCTATTCCCCAACCATCTACACTGTTCTTGGAGAACACAGAGGTGAGAAGCTACAGCAGGTGCTAGAAACTTAAGTGCTTACAAAGGCTAGGGAGGTGATATAAACCAGTGATGTGAGAAGACAGGGAGTGGTGGAGCACATGATATCTGGAGGCATCTGGAAGGCAGTTTTGCAAAGTGGCTAACATTATCAGAATTTGGAGTTGGAATATCTGGGATTCCAACCTGGCTCTCCTTGCTAATTGTGTGTGTTTGGATAAGTTACCTAAACTTTTAATGCCTCGGTTTTCTCATCTGTAAAATGGAAGTAATAAGATTGACCTTTGAGAATTGCTATAAAAATTAAATTATATTGTCTATACAAGCTTTTAGCACAGAGCCTGACAAACAGTCAAAGTGCAATAGATTTTTTTCCTTTATATAATATAGAGATACACTTATATTTTCAGTAAAGTCTTGATTGGCTTGACTTCAACTGACTGGAGTGGGAGAAAAAGGGCTTCTTCCTAGCCCTGGGGAAAGTGAAACACATGTGAACCACTTCCATAATCTAACCACTTGCCATTTATTCCAGGCAATTAAAATTTTATTTTATTTCTTGACTATAAATTGTATTTTCCACTTTAACATCCTAGAGTAAACACAAAGCTGTCCTTGAAGAATATAAGAATTGTGAAAACATGAAATAAGCATGAGAGCAAGACAGGAAGCTGCAAATATTTTGCTAAGTAAAATTTAAAATCCAATTTTATCTAATTGAACACAGATTGAGACAAGTATTTCTAGGAAGTACATCAAAGGGCTAAGATGTTTTTCCAGACAAACTAACAGAAGCAGATAACAATACCCAAGGCCAAACTAAAAGAACATCAAATTTGAAAAACACAATTCACAAGGGGAAGTGTATTAGG
Organism: Equus przewalskii; assembly: GCF_037783145.1. Taxonomy (NCBI): domain Eukaryota; kingdom Metazoa; phylum Chordata; class Mammalia; order Perissodactyla; family Equidae; genus Equus; species Equus przewalskii. Next base: position 22,088,270 of record NC_091831.1, on the reverse strand, counting down.
ATATTAAGGATATAGAAAAGTGCCCAACCTTCAAAAATGTTAATTAAAACAATCAGGAGATATTATTTTTACTTATCATGCTGGGCATTTTTTTTTGAATGGAGATAACCAACAATTGGAAAAATTCAGCTGGCACTCATATATTCGTGTTGAGAGTGTACTATGCTAGAGGGAAACCATTAGAAAATGTGTATCCAAGCTTTAAAAATGTCCAAAGACAGACTTCATAATGTTCTTTTCAAACTAAATATTTAAATGAGGTATTTGCACTTTTGAAATTGACACATAGTAGTTTTACAATGTCAAAACAATAACTAAATCCAAGGAGGAAATATGAAGTGGCACACCGCCGTCCTCAAGGAGACTGCAACCTGTTGAAGGGGACAAGGCACATATGGAAAAAACCTTGAGCATACCATAATGTAATATAATGGTATAAGAAAAACTTAGGAATAATATAAAATAATATTATATTTGGATGCTGCAAAGAGGCAAAATAAAATAACTGATTAATCAGTGAATATCTCTCTTTTATATCCATTGTATAATAAAAGTAATACAAGTCTACTGCAGAAAATCTGAACAACATGGGATAAAGTAAAACAAAGGATATAAAACCGTCTCGATTTCCTTGGATAAATTTTGTTTAATTTATTCTGTTCTCCTTGTGTTTATATTTTTTCTTCAACAAAAACATCCTTTACTTGGGGCCAGCCTGGTGGCATAGTGGTTAAGTTCATGAGCTCTGCTTCGGTGGCCTGGGGTTCCCTGGTTTGGATCCCAGGTGCAGACCTATGCACCACTTGTCAAGCCATGCTGTGGCAGGTGTCCCACATATTAAATAGAGGAAGATGGTCACTCTTGCTAACTCAGAGCCAATCTTCCTCGGCAAAAAAGAGGTGGATTGGCAGCAGGTGTTAGCTCAGGGCCAATCTTCCTCAAATAAATAAATAAGTAATAAAAAATAAAAAACATCCTTGACTCAGGTGAGATGAGCCCTAAGGAGGAGCTCGCTATCCGTATAAGAACAAGCAGAGGGTCTTCCCAATGTGCCTGTGATTGTGTGGCCATCATTTAGACACCAGACCAGTACAACTCAAGGCCCTAAAGACATTTTTAAGGAAAAATTACAAGATAAGTATGCTTTTGCAAGACCAGAGTCTGCCTAGATATCATCTATTCTGGTCAAAGTCTTTGAATTCACAAATGAAAAAATCAGTGTCTTTTAGTTTCGACTGAGTTCCCGCATCTGAGTCCTTAGTAGCTCTAGGAACAAGGTCAGACATCCTCACTCCTGCTGAGGGTGACATAGAGGAGGGGTTCAGCGTATGACCTTGGAGTCAGTCTGCTTGGGTTCAAATCCTAAGCCCGTGATCTTAGACATGTTGTTTGAATCCTTATTAGCCTCAGTGTACTCATAAGTACTTATGTGTAATATGGGAGGATAAAAATAGAAACTTCCTTATAAGGTCATCACAGAGATTAATGACCTAACTTGTAAAAGCACTCTCCTGTTTGCTTCCTAATAAAATATGTATTACTGGTTAATATATTATCACTTTTACTTATCCTCATGCTTTTCTCCTACGTGATGTTTCATAGCACTTAAAGCAGTTCTTTTTTTTTTTTTTTTGAGGAAGCTTAGCCCTTAGCTAACTACTGCCAATCCTCCTCTTTTTGCTGAGGAAGACTGGCCCTGAGCTAACATCCATGACCATCTTCCTCTACTTTATACGTGGGATGCCTACCACAGTATGGCTTTTTGCCAAGCGGGGCCATGTCCGCACCCGGGATCCAGGCCGGTGAACCCTGTGCCACCGAGAAGCGGAATGTGCGAACTTAACCACTCCGCCACCGGGCCGGCCCCAAAGCAGTTTTTTTCCTTTTAAAAATAGCTGATGTTTTGTGTGTCACTCTGATGTCCCCTCTCCTAGCCACCCAGAACGCCCTGTGGGTTTGGTCAGGGCTTGGCTGGGGAAGCTGGAGGAGGGTGGTTTGGAGCCAGAAGCCTCATTCCCATCTCAACTCCTCCATTTTATAAACTCTAGGATTTGAGCAAACATTAACTCCTCTGAGCTTCACAAGCATCATAAAGAGAGAATACCTGCTGGGAGGACTAAATGAGATACCCCAAAGTTGCCCAGCACATTACTCACCATGTGATAAATGCTCCGGAAACAGTGGACTGAATCAGAAGATGGAAGGAGGGCCCCATAGGTTACATCCTGCCAAGCCTTTGGCAACAGGGACACTCATCTGAATGTTCAGCACTCTCCTCTTTTTTTCTGGGATTTAAAACTCTGTTCAAATGATTTTGTGATTTATTACTAGTACTGGTGATACTTAGCGATTGATTCACTCTTCCCCGTAATTAGTTGGGGTGATTAGAGAAAGTTTTCCTATTACTGTAAAGTTTGATTTATAACAACCCATTAAACTCAAAGGGAGGGCGTCGAGAAGAAATTAGTCCTGTCCAATAACACATACACGCCCTCCCATGCAGGGGTAGAGTGACTTTTCTGAGGAGGGTATTCAGAATTTAGGCATTATCAGCTAATGACTCTTCGCCAGCAAGACTTTAATCTTCAAATGAGAAGAGCCAAAATCTATACCAGCATATCGCAAAACATATTCTGTGCACTATTCAACTCCTCCCACACACCCACCCATGAAACACTCTACAGAGAATAAAAGAGGGAGTGGGTCTTGTGTTCAAATACCTTTAGAAGTCTTGCAGGAACTACCCCCTGCCCCTTGAGGATTCACAATGCAGAAGATGCCCCCTCTGTGTGCTCCCCCTGTTTAACTTTAGGAGCCTCTGGATAAAGTCAATTATGTAATGCCATGAAGCTCTGTTTCCCCTGTCTATTAACATCTCTTAATGGTCTAAAGAATTAACATATGCCAAAAACTGCTTGAGAATTCTCATCTGTATTAAGATATATATGAAAAGTTTCAGATAAAACAGAAACCACCTGTGCCAGTTGTGATACATTATTTAATTTAAGAAGGGTGGATAACTGGAGAAATCATACTCTAAGTAAAGGGAAGTTGTCTTGCTCACCTAACCCACTTCCTTGACTTAACTGCCTTCCTCATCTTGCCTGCTCCGTGGAGACCTGGCATCACCATTAGATGGATGTTAAATGGACACCCACAGAAGAATTAGCACCTCTATCTAAAACTGTGCCCGTAAGTCTTTTGTCAGGAGGAAAGCATGAATTTTAATTCCAGCATGCTTTCTGTCTTCCTACTGTTCCTTTTAAAATACTATCTTGGAGGGGTGAGTGGAGAAGGGAGCCCTTAATAATCAGAGTATTTGCGAATATCACTGACAATTAGAAGTTACAGTCATTGTGTAGAAAAACAGAACTGACATTCCAAACTCCATCTCCTCCAATAAACTTCATTAAAGAAATGAATTAGAACTTTGATTTTTTTTCCTCAACTTAAATATAAATAGTAGGGATACAGGTTAATTTGCTGTGTGCTGAGATTAATAACTATATATTGTTAAGAAGCCCAGGATGCTGTTAGTTGGGGCTAGGGTCCAGGCGATAGCTTTCTTTTTTCTTGTTTGTTTGAGTGAATGTTGGTTGAACCAGATGGGAAGTGATGGGCACGAAGCTCGTGAATCTGAAGAACAGGATGGATGGGCCCTCCACACTCAGAGCGGCCACACACAGGCTCGGGTGAAGATCTCGAATGACAACCCCTGAGGACTGGTCAGGCTGCCTGTGCTTGCTGCTGTCAGTGGTTTCCTCTTGACATCAGTGAAAGTGTTAAGACATTTATTTATTCTTTGTTATGTCTGATAAAAGCAAAGGAAGTTTTTTTCTTAAAAAGAGAAAAATATTAATTATTCTTGCTCATAAGCAGAGGGTTTTAAAACACACTGATGGCTGTGTCTTTCACACCGCCAAAAAATGTTCATTCCTTCTCTGCCTTAAATAAGACAAACACCTTTTAATCTTATGGGTGGAAGCACTCTACATTAAAAAGTCAATTAACTAATTGCCTGCAGCTAATTTACTCTGAGGCAAGACATGCTGAATATATATGTATGTGTGTGTGTGTGTGTATACTTATTATATATATATATATATATATATATATATATATATGCCCCTAGATAGAGAGAGAGAGAGATGGGACTGCCTGGCAATGTTTGTGTCCCATGTTGTAGCACAGCTGAGGGAAGATTCAAGCTGCCCCCACCAGTGAGGGCTCCTGGACTGAGTTGAGCAGAGGCTGTGCCCTTAGCTAGCGGGATGCATAGGCCAAGGCAGGACAGAGCACTTGCAACACAAGGACAATTTCATGTCAGAGCCTTCGGTACTAACGGATTTATTAAATCGCCACTCTTTTATTCAGTAAATAATTATTGAGCTCCACAAACTTTTCTGTGTGTTGAGGAAGCAGCAATGAGTGAGACAGACAAGACTGATGATTTCACAGCTGACACTCTGAAAGCGGACACACACACATACAGAGAGTAAATTTAGTATGAGGGCCCCAAATAAAAGGAGTTCTAACGGAACCTAATTAACCTAATCTCTCTCCCATCCCCTTCTAGACAAAGACGGTATTTTTCAGAAAAGAACTAATTGGCTATTTTTCTCCTCACTCCTATTTGCTCTTTTCATCTCCCTACTATCTGCCTCTTTCTCCCCTTTCTCATGCTACACATTTGAATTTTCATAAGTGGTATTACTTCAATATAATAATAGGAACAACAACAATAATAATAACTTGGGAAATTGACATGGGATTGCAAAATATTTTGCCATGTTAGGATGTGTATGTTTTCATTGCCATCTGCTCTTAATCTTAGCTAAAATTTACTGAGACCTTGTTCTTCTAAGTGTTCTATGTCTGTTAACTCATTTAATCAGCACAACATCTTATGAAGTAGGTACAATCCTTATTCCCATTTTATAGATACGGAAACTAAAACTCAAAGAGGTTGGAGGCACTGCCCAGTCTAATCCCATGGGAGAGGCAGGCTAGGACCCAGGGAGTTTGGCAACAGAGCCTTTTCTCTTGACCACCACACATAAGGTGGACTCTAATATTAACGAGGTAAAAAACTCACTTGTCCTCTTTGTTTCTTTAATTCCCTGTGGACTGGTGAAAACTTGTCAAAGCCCTGCTTTGTGCACCAGCCTGGAACCCCAGCTCCAAGATATCAGCCTTATGGAAGTTTTTAATTCTCATCCGAGGCTTATGTCATAGACGTTCTAGAACAAGAGCATAATTGTGTTAACCATTCCTAGGATGCCGTTTGCAATTTATTTTGCCAATGGCTTTCAAAAACTAGACACCCTACCTGATTTTTAATACTCTTCCTAACATTTTAATAATATGTGCTTCACCTGGTCATCAGGAGCCTGGGGAATACGCCTCAGGTGATGAAGGGTTCTTATCACAGATGGACTTGAGGGGCCTAGAGACCACCTGAAGTCAACTGGAAAAATTTATCTGAATGCAGGGAACATTGTGTGTCCACGTATGCACATGTGTGCACGTGCGTGTGCATGCACACACACATACTCACATGTGCTCTGGGGAGAAGACCCACAGCTTTCACAGGAATCCTGAACGTTTCTATAAACCAAAAGAGCATAAGGACCACTTCTCTAAGCCTGCGGACTAATTTACCAGGTGACTATGCAAGTCACTTGGCCACACTGTACCTCAGTTTCCCCTCCTGTCAAATCATAATAATTTAATTCTACCCTGACAAATCTTCAAAAAGGTGAAGAATGAATGATATAAAGGGCTATATATACATTAGCTATTATTATTTCTTCACCCTTCTCTTTCCCTGCTGAGAGATCTTGTGAAATTTAGTCATAAATGTTCTTTTGGGCAAGTTACAAAATTTTACCTATGCAATACTTTATGTATTTTTTTTTTGAAGATATTTTAGTATTTTCTGCTCACTGCTATCTGAAAATTGTTATCCCAATTTGTCCCCATAACCAAGAAAAGTTTTAAATTAAGGATAAATGAAAACAGTAAACGTGCATTTCTGCCCATCAACTTAGAGATGAAAGATGAAGTGAATAGGTAAACATGGAAATGACACCCCATCATTCAAGGCTGATTTAAAAACCTCACTAAGGTGCTACTTTTAAGAGCAGAGCAGCTTTTCTAAGGAAATGAGCAATGCTATGCAGCCGCTCCAGCACTGTGCTTCAACAGAAGAATATTTCCACTAGACAAAGAAATTCCAATTAATGCTATTTTGCCCCAAAAGAAGACTCCAGCGAGTACCAAAGACACTGCCGTGATTGCTCTCATGGCTCTGCTGCCCTGTCCGTGAGAAGCAGCACGTGCACACACACATACACACATGCACAAAAATACATCAAAGCAACAGATGACTCTCAGGGACAACACTGAAGGAGCATCTGATAGCGCAAATTCTAAGGATTATGGTCTGGCCTGAATTCCCTGCAGAAGCTCCATAATCAGCCAGCATTCAGAAATACAGTTTTATTTTATACCCTTCCAGGGTGAATGGGGTGCTTTTGACACTAGCCTGGGAAACACACAGCTTCAGAAACCCAGGAGAGCTATCCTGAGATAAGGATCTGGCGAAGGGTAAAAAGATTGATTTCTTCAAGACATACTAAGATTTTTTTCCCCATAGTCCTGAGAGGGAGCACCTAGCTCTCTTTTCTTATTGTTGACCACAGATGTATGTTGTCTTCCTTGTAGACTGATTTATAGTTAGAGGAAGAATAATATTTCCCTAAAAATTATGTGGAGGGACTGTTACATATAAGTAACATACAAGCTTCAATTTAGAAGAATTTAAGTGAATCCTAGAAAGATCCCTTTAAGGGTTCTGTGATAGTAAATTCTATGTGTCAACTTGACTGGGCCAAGGGATGCCAGACAGCTGGTAAAACAGTATGTCGGGGTGTGTCTGTGAGACTGTTTCCAGAAGAGATTAGCATTTGAATCAGTAGACTGAGCAAAGAATACCTACCGTCGCTAATGGGGCTGGGCATCATCCAATCCATTGAGGGCCTTAATTGAACGAAAAGGCAGAAGGAAGGCAGATTCTCTCTCTTCTTGAGCCGGGATATCTGTCTCTCCTGCCCACTGACGGCAGAGTTCCTGGTTTTCAGGGCTTGGGTCTCAGATTGAACCACACCACTGCATTTCCTAATTCCCCACAGGTAGATGGCAGATTGTAGGACTTCTCATAACCGCATGAGCTGATTCCTATAATAAACTTGTGTATACATATAGTTATGTGTTGCTTAATGACAAAGATATGTCCTGTGGAATGTGTCTGTTAGGTGATTTCATATTTGTGGCAACATTAGTGTACTTGCACAAACCTAGATGGTATAGCCTACTACACACCTAGGCTATATGGTACTAATCTTATGGGACCACTGTCATATAGGCAGTCCACTGTTGACTGAAACATTGTTATGTGGGGCATGACTATATATCCTCTTGGTTCTGTTTTTCTTGAGAACCCTGACTAATACAGTTTCCATGATTAGAACAATCATTTTGTGTCGTCTAGTTCAGCCTCTTCTATTGAATCTCTGCTATAGGTTCATGATGTGTCATCACTTAGGCAATGCTACAATTCCTCTAATAATGGGGAGCTCACTAATTTAACGTGAAAAACTGTAATCATCATTCATTTGTGCATTAACTCAAAAATTTATTAAATTTCTACTATCTGACTGGCACTGTGCCAGGGACTAGGAGCATGACAGTGGACAAGAGATCTCTACCACAGGCAGCTATGAACATAGCAGAAGATACAACAAAACCAGAAATGACATTACAGCACGTCTTATTTTTAACTGAACACTCTCATATATAAATCCCACTCACTGTTCAGGATTAATTCTCTAGCAATACATACAAAAAATAGAATTTGCATCTCATAGACAACTCCATCAGGTATTTGAAAGCAACTATCAGAACTCCGCAAGTTAAAAATTTCTAATTCAGTCATTAAATTTTCTTTTAAGTATCTACTGTGTACATGTTATAGAGATACAACAAATTAAGTACTAACACAGCCCCTGCCTTCAAGTAGTCATCTCTCCTCACATCTACCATTTTTTACGGGGGGAAGTCTTCCCATCCAAGTAGCTCTCTATTCATCACTTTAGATACTAACAATCCACATTGTGCTAGATATTTATTTATGTACAGAATCAAGTGGCACAGTTCCTGCCATCAAGGAGTATACTGGCTGGTTGTAGAGCCAACGGTAGCTACTCCATTCATGTCATTTATCAATTCACTAAATTAGGGGTATGGGACATATCTGGTTAGTATATTTCCCTTTTTCCTCACTATGAAGGATATCTAAATATATGTGAAAGTAATAATACAATGAGGTTTACATTTATGAAAAACAATGTAAAATGAGCGTCAAACATTGAGCTTTGAGTGTAGAGGCTGCGTGTAGTCTTTGAAGATTACTAAATCCACAAAGCCCATTGACCTAACCCATGGCAGTTGATCCTTTATTTCTTTTCCTGGGTTATTCCCTAAAACCGAGGGCTGAAGCTTATTCTGTGAGGCCCCACCCAACATTATGAGACTCTCCTGAAACACTAAAGCTTGGAGCTCGCCAGGAAAATCCTTTCAGCAAATGCTCCCGGTCAGTCTGCTCTCTTTCCTCTCCATGTCGGCTGCATGTCAAGTTACTCTGGCTTCAGTCTCTAGCTCCTGCCTTCAGGAAAATCAAAGAACCTAACTAATTGCTTGCCTTCTTTCCACCAAAGCAGTGCAAACTACATAATCTACCTCCAGTATTTCCAGTGGGGTGGAGAAGATTTTGATAGTGGCCATGATCTTTTCTCTTTCTTTTACTTTCTTAGCCTGAGTCTCTGGCTTTCACCATTGAGTCCCCAAAGGGCCTCTCTATCCATTTATTTATTTGGTACTCCAAGATTACTTTGTTTCTTTAATGGATTACTTTGTTATAACCATTTTTTAAATGAAGATATGTTAATATGGCCTAAGACAGAAACATACAGGTTTCAGCTTTTTAAATTAGCCCTTAACGGATGTCAAGTTCATCCTACTCCATCCCTGAGGCTCCCCCCGGCTACTCATGGCTAGCCCTCTGCCCTGAGGTAGGGTTTGGAGATGAAGGGCAGATCATGATCATCTAACAGACAAAGCACAGATATCCTGTCATGTCCTCAACGAAGTCCTCCTGGTCCCCTCAATCCAGGGTAGAAGTCACAGCACTTTTCATATCATCTTTTTTCTTCTGTTTTATAGCATTTTTCACAATCTGAAATTAATTTATCCATCTATTTTTGACTTGTTTATAGTCTGTATATCATCCACCTTAACCTCACCCCTAATTTGGTATAAGTTATAAGACGAGAGAGATTCTGTTCGTCTTGTTTATTGCTGTATCCCCAGCTGGGTACATAATGAGCATATAGATATTTCTGTTGATGGGTCATTGACAAATAAGTGTGAGCCTAAAAAACAAAACAGACAACAGCAACATCTGAGCCTAGAGTTAGAACACTCCAATTCTCTTCTTCTTTCTCTAAGACAACCCTTGTTTCCCTTAATGTCTATTATACCACAGAGAGGAAATGGAAACTCCAAATCTTTCCATAGTAAAGTACCTAAAGTTCCTGGGAGAAAGTTATTCTATGAACAGCTGTATAGAGACAATAAAACTAACAAGACTTTTTTTTTCGAATTAATAAAACCTATTCACAATAGAATTTTAAATTCATTTGTTCTTTAATTTACCCATTTAATAAGCACATATTGAGAACTAAATAGGCACCGAGGCAGTAAGCCAGGCCTCAAGAAGAGATAGAAGCCAATACATAGTTCCTATCCTCACTGAGTTCACAGTTCTCTATCAAGAGCATGTATGATTACAACAGTGAGAGATAAAAATATAAAGAAAAGCACAAAAGAAAGACAGCACACCTGGAGGTAAAGTGAGAAAAGGAAGGAAGGGAGGGTGACTAGGAGGAACAAGTTCCTACAAAGGATGGTATTTGAACCTAAACTTACAAACAAGATGAACTGAGAAAATGAAATTCCAGTCAGAAGGAACAGTATGTGCAAAGGCCCAGAGTGAAAGGGTGATGCTTTTAGGGAAATGCAAGGGATCAACAGGTTAAACCATGCCTGAGGGGGAGGAGAGGCTTTGAGGCACCACAGCAGACAAGAGATAAATTGTGCAGCATCTTGTACAGTACAGTAAGTGGCTCAGATTCAAGGAACCCCTGAAGGAATTTAAACAAAGGAGATGAATGATCACATTGGACTTTTAACACAAATTTGGCTTTTTGACACGGAAGATGGTATGAAGGATGGATTGAAAAAAGTAAGGCCAGGAGGCAGAAAGCCAAGCTAAGAGGGCATTTTGGTAATTCAGGCAAGGAGCAATGAGTGTAGGGACTCACACAGTGAACCAGGGAGTTGACAGATTGTGAAAAAAATTTAAAGTTAAATCAACATACATTGGTGACCAATTACAAATGGGGGTTGAGAAAAAGGAAGAGGCTGGAACGGAGGCCTCTGGATTGAATTGCCATAAACTCACTGATTTTATTCATTACCTGAGGATGAGTGAAGTGGAGCTCAGATGGGACAAATTGAATCAGATTACCCTGCAGGACCTTCAACTGTAAGTCAGTCATAAGTATTAGAAATGCCAAAGAGAGCTGTCTTTTCACAGTGTTAAGCCAAGGAAACAATAATATATAATTCAAAGCAGGAATGAGGAAGAGAGAGATCTGCCTTGTCAAGTGAGATGAAATTGGGTCAGAGCTGAGCAAATTTTGTGAAGAATGAAGACACAGTGATAGGAGAGGTGGGGAGAAATTACTAACAGATGAAGGAATTAAACTTTCCATGGACCTATCCTGGAACTATCAGTTCACAAAGACTTTTCCGAGCAGCAATTTGTCAAACTTCAATTAAACAAATTAAAGAAACAAAAACTGTTCTTGGAAATTGTCATGTTTTCCTGCAGTAGTATATGCATTTCATCTCTCTAATTGGAAACTAGTTTTCTCTGGACCACTGGCTTTCAGATTTTCCAGTAAAATATAATGAGCTTGTGGTGACACTTTTCATAGCCCATGGGTCAATCTTTGATAATCCTGGGCTCCATGATAGACCATCCTTAATGGACAGCCAAAGAGTGATCACTATTTAAATACCTCCAGAAGGATCTGTACAATTGCTCATAGAGTCTCTCTTTAGCAAGCAATGGCCACTACCCAATATGGGCAAGAGTGCCAGACATATGATGTACTCTCAAATCTGATGCGTTTCTATGGCCAGCGTGATAGCTCAGTAAGAAAACTCAGTTGCTTTAGCACCTGGCACCATTCACAACTCCCTCCCACCATAAATCTTTTCCTGGCTAAGTTATTGAGAGCAAACCCACCAGGAAGGCCAGAACACAAAGGTTTGCAGGAAAACAAACATGAGCAGCTCCCAAGGTCAAGGACAATGGTGGAAGAAAGTTGTCATGATGAAAAATGATGGAGAGGAGAGAAAATGGAAAATAGATGACTGGACCCTCAACTACAAATAAGAGCCTTCAGCTGTCTTGTGATTTTCCCAAATGGCCTAGCAGAGTAAAATCGAAACCAAGTGGGTAAGTAACCACTGAACTGGGCTATGATGAAATTGCAAACTTAAAATAGAATAAATTTCCAAATGAGACAAATCACAGCAGCTATATCTACCAGAATTTGCCTCATTTGTTTATTGGGTTAGGAGAAGAAATAGCATTAAAGAGCTCAGCACTGACCACAAAGTATGAAGGACCCAAAGGCATAGCTCATGGCACCACAAATATTACCTAATTGGTCAGTTCCTACCCCATCCCCTTCCAGAAAGGACTGCCATGAAGTGCTAAACACTTGCTTGGAATGGACTTTGAGTTTGCTTCTCAGTTTCCTCGTGCTCAGTGTAAACAGGGGAACTTGTGAGTTACATAACGTACACTAGTACATACATTATAATGGCAATTCTCATCGCATCTAGACCAACCACTGTGGTGTGAGCAGCAAAGCAGAAAGAAAAAACATCTAAAATATATCCTGATGCCTGTATGTCAGCATCAAGGCATACCTGAAGGATGGTGTAAAGTATGGTAATAACCAAACCTCTGTTGTATGAAATTAAGAGGTCTAGTTGAGTTGGGCCAACTAAGGAGGCAAGTGTCAAAGTTGGCTATAGCAACAAACTCCAAAGCAGAAATTTTTACCCAAGATTGATAGACAGTCACTCAATAACATGGAAAGAACAGCTGAAGATTGACCAGGCTTTGTAGCTACAATTGCGCATGTAAGTAATAACCATCTTCAACAGCATCTTCCTCAAATGACAGAGATTAGTAACAAGTGCACGAAATATGTGTGTCATAGCCAGAGACTGGTGATTACCTAATGTCTAGAACAGAAAAGAATAATGATCAAATACATTAATTATAATTCTGTTGGTTGAGGTCAGTCATTTATTATCAGTGGAAAAGCTAGTCTTATTCAAAGCCATTAGCATCCATTAGTAAATTAAAATATGTTTGTGTTTTGATCTTTCTGTTTTATTTCATGTATTTTGTTCCATTTTGCATAAAGAATTCACTTGGATTATATTTCTATATTTACCCCTTCAAATAAAAAAATGAATTTTCTTTCACAACAGAATCTAAATAGACTTCTAATTCATTAATTTGCAGAATGTTCCTCTCTTCCTTCAATAATAAAATTACTGAGTGTTCTCCCTGCACATAGATCTTAGCCACGTGTTTATCAATGATGTTTTGTGAGTCCCAGCTTAATACTGAACTGAATAGTTTGTCCTCGAGACAAAGTTTTTGCAAGTAAATGAAATTTCCCAATCCTAGACTGTAAAACAAAGTAAATCTTGTAGAGAAGAGCTTGCATTTCTTCTATATCTTTATTAAGTGTTCAGGTGACATTTTTAGCATCCCAGGCAATCTTTATAACCAAACACAAGTAATGCTTTTCTTCATATATCTTCAGAACAAAACATCCAAAAATACTGTTGGTTGGTTTATTTTGTATGCATTCATTATCTTCCATATAATCTCTGTCACCTCAGCGCTCGCTCTCTCTTCCCTCCCTCTCTCATATATATAGATGGAGAAAAGTAAATATCTTCAGTTTAATCATAGCAGCAGGCAAAGTTCAGAGAGTCAGAGGGTCACGGGGATCTTTTTAAACAAACATCCTCAATCCCCAATGCCACTCATCTTGATCTTGATCTTCCCTGGGCTTTCCTCAATGTCATTGCCTGCTCATCTTCTGAGAATGAAATTTCTTATCTCCTCTCTTTGCCATTGAGCCAACTCTGTCCAAGTGTATTGAAGCCTAATTGGATTCTGGCCCACATGTAAGCACAAAGAGCCATCAGGCAGTGAGACTTTGTTATGGGTTAAATCAACCATCAGCCTGGAGACCACTCTCATCCTATATCAAGTCCACCACTACCAAGACCCCCACTGCTTTGCACATACATATTGTATCTAAACATTCCTAGAAGAAATAAATTCCATAAAGATATATAAAGGATTTTTTTCTGGAAGCATATATATTTATTTTTTCTGGCATTTCCACTGCATAAGCAAAAAGCATATAAGCATCGTCAGAAAAGAGAGAAAAATAAATGAACATGGAAATTTGCCCTTGGTCCTATTCTCTTCTTCTCCCTTTATTCTGTCAGAATGGTATACATCAAACTAGAGCCCTGTGTTGTAACTCTGCTTCCCTGCTTTCATTCCCCTTCCCCAATTCTTTCAGTATTTAAACTCCTGCTCAGTGGTACCTAAGATAAACGGCGCTAACCCTCGATAAACACACAGCCATTGACAGGTGTGTGTTCCTCTCTTACTTTCTGTTATATATAAACTTAATTTTGCTGCTCATATTTTTAACATACTTATTTTTCAAATATATATCTTCCAGTATCTCATTTCCAAAGTAACAATATTTACCCAGTTTTGTGTGTGTGTGTGTGTTTTTTTAGTGCATAGCATGGTGTCACAAATGCTGCCACTCGTTCTGCTAAGTTTTCTCAGGTTTGACTTCCTGTCAAACATGAGCTGAGAAAGGCAACAGACAAAAGAAGCAGGACTAAATGTATTTGTGTAAAAGAAAACAAATAAAACAGAGAGAGAGGACCACCTGGAAAGATGACAGTCCTCCTGGCCACCCTTATTCCACTTATTTCTCCATGCTGTTGCTTCATTTTACCACATCTTGCCAGTTCAAGGAGGAAAAAGTCCACTTAGAATATAAAACCTAGCTCAGATCACTAAATATTTGCCCCGAATTTGATTCTCTAAATAGCAAAGCAGACGTCAGTGAAACCCTGCAGCAGCAGCAAGGCTCAAGCTAAAGGGAAGAGAATCATTCTTTAGATAACCTATGTTGAATTCTGGGACTTGGCAGAAATGGGAAACATTGGAACACACTGTTTAAGGAGGCTAGGAGAGGAAGAGGCTCCTGGACAGGTGGCCCCAATGGGCATCGGGTATTCACCAATGGATACGCGCAGCAAGATGACTCTACTAGTGAGTTTCTATTGAGAAATAACCAAGTGGTGAGCACTGTGCTAGGCAATTCACATTTCTTCTCCCTCTTAAACACAATTCAATAACATTAGTACTATTATAATCCCCATTTTACAGATGATGAAATTGAGGTTAGATTTTAAGTTGCCCACCTAAGGTGAAAGCTAAGTCCTGAAACCTTATGCAGGCAGTGAGACTCTTACCCATTATGCATACAGTAGTAACTTTGCATCTTATGGAAATTTGCAACTATAGCTACTTAAGGAAGGAAGAAAGTTTACCAGAGAGAGAGAGAGAAAGAAATTAAGAGAGGCGAGAGAAAGAGAGAAGAGAGGGAGAATGCTGTAACCAGCCAATCAGTGAGAGGCACGGCCTCCTGCCATTCTGTGCAATAAGTATGCTCCCTGGAGGAACCAGATATGTGACTCTTATGCCCCTCACCAGTGTGAGTATGTCTCTCACACTGGGATCTTGTGAACTGCTGTGGGGTCTTTTCAGTGTCCCAAACACAAAACTTTTTCATATGGCATGGCGTGTAGATGAGCCAACTACTTCATCAGATGCTCAGTCACAGAAAGATGCATGGGGCCCACCCCCAGAGGGGAATTTAACTTAGATTCATTGAGAGATGGCATTTGTGTCTCCAAAGTGGCATCTTCTTAATGGATTTTGGAAGCAATGCAAGTTTACCTCACGTACCCCTTTAAAACTTAATGCCAGAGTAAAAGGTAATTCCTCTCTGCTTTCAGATGGTACAACTCCTGCTCTCTCTCAGAAGCTACAGGCTCATCTTGGATGTTCTTATTTCGCTCCAATCATTCTTAATACAAGCCTCTATCTTTCTAGGTAGTGTAAAATATTGTAAAACTATTTTTCAATTGCTTTAGAAAGAAATTAAAAGTACCTCACCAAGGACAGATGTTTTATCAAGACGGGGTTAATTGTACTAATCATTTTGAATGATCCAGCATAGCCGCCTCGTTTGACCTAGGACAATCTCCCCACTGGTAGAAAAGTGGATAAGTGAACAGACTTCTAAACTGGGATAAGAAGAGAAAGATAAAGACAGACTCAGAGTGAAGTATGAGATATGAGAGGCTGAACATGAACATAGACTTATGAAAATATAGATAGATGCCCACCTCTAATCCTAGCTTTGTGCAAGGAATAATATAAAATAATATAAAAGCTACAGTAAAAGAAAGCAGTATGTTTGAATTCTCGCTCTGCCACACGTTAGCTGTTCATCTATTATTTAATTACTTTGAGCCGTTCATGCCACATTTAGGGAAAGTTTATAACAGCCATTTAAGAGGCTTATTGTGAAAATAAACGTAAAGTTCTTGGAGTAGAGATATTCAATAAAAAACTGCTGCCTCCAGAATTCCCTCCCCACCTTACTTCAAGAAATAAATGGTGGGCATCCGAAGGCATATGATCAAAATGTGACTCTCCAGGAATCTGTTCTGTTGATGGTGATGGTGCAGCTGGTGTGCCCTTCGGTTCCTAGTCTTGGATGTGTAGAGTTATTTTCTCACAGTCTGTCTCCATTTCCAGAGTGTGCACTTCATTTTTTACTCTCTGGGTTCTCTGCAATACTTTTGGCATTTATTATCTTCATGGGAACAACATGCTCTGAATCAGAGGATGTCTTGAAAGAATGTGTGTACCTGTGTCAGGGCAGTTACTTGCCATGAGTCAGAATAATGTGCAGATGCTCTATCTAGAGGGAGCGCTTCTTGCACTATGAGAATATCACAACATCACCGGCTTCCCACTTCCCTGAAATAAGATTTCACAATTTCAAAGCAACTTTTATTTTATTTAGCCCCAAAGTGGCCATCTGCTTGGTACTGTTTTTTTGTTTGTTGGTTTGTTTTGATTTGGTTTGCTTTTTTTTCCCTGCATTTTACTTTGTCTTGAACGGAAAAAAAATATTTTGGATGAGAAAGACAAAGCAAGCTAAGTTAAACTACTTTAATTTGATGTTTATATATCAGCATCTCGGTTTTTAAAAAACCAGAACTGCTGTCTCCTCAAGAAATGCATGGGACTCTGATTGACTCTAACTCTTACAAGACAAATGCCTCAGCCCCGTATTGACATGATAGAAATTGGCAAGAAAGCAAGCCTACAGATGAACCATAATATCATCTGTATTTATTTTGAGACGTTTTATTTATACTGTAGCATATTTCCTCCCAGTTAACTAAGTTTTGGTCCCTCTAATGTGAAACTGCTTCTGATTCTGAAAGTACTCCATTATACTCAAGTCGGGCAAGTGAAAGATGCTTGGCAGCTGAGAGAACTGGCCTGGCTGTTGCATTTGCTACAGAGAGTTAATTAAGATCAGCTCAATAGCCATGTACTGAGTGTCTACTATGTGCTATTCCCCTTCCTGGTGGTGAACCTCAGTGTGACAAGCACTTGCTGTGACATCATTCATGACATGTCATAATACACCATCCTTAAGTCACTCTCCCAACTTTGTCTCAGAAGGCAGGAACAAACATCATTTCTTTTCCCTTTGACTATGCTCGTTATCTACATTTAACTACTTGTGAGATTTTTTTTTAATTCCATAATAGTAGTCATGCATGTAGTGAAAATCACAGTTAAAAGCAAGAAATTATACTAATTTTTTATCAATAAGAAAAAGATAGTCCACTGTGTCTTATACCAAATGCCTCCACTTCCCCAAATTCAGCTCCCAGAAACAACCATTCTTATCTTTTTAACTTGTTTATTCACATGCTTTTTAAAAATAGAATTTCTCTTTGATATTTCTCCTTCCAATCCTCAGCTCAAGTACTTGGCTGTGCTGAGTGACAGCAACTCCAATGAGTATCAATTCTAACTGAAGCCACTTAATGAGGAGAGCAGGAATCAACAGAGAAGTGTCTAGAACAAGCAACATTATATCATGTCATTATTTTCCTTCTCTGGAGTCATGCCCAAATCCAGCATTATAAAAAACAGGAAAACCCTCTCTTTTAAGTCTTTCCCTGCATCTCCAACCCCCTCTCCCCACTTTGTCCCCAACACCTGACCCCAAACTTCCTCTGGGTACTTTTTCCATTTCTTTTTTTTCTCAATGCCACTTCCTCTCTCCTTCTTCATCTTCACATCAAGATTTCGATGCACAATACCAACTGCATCAGAAAGGCCATCTGGCTTAAAGATTAAGCACATGGACTTTGGCATCCAAAGATGTAGGAATCCTAACTCGGCCAGAAGGGTGAACTTAGGAAAGTTATGAGCTTGTTATACCTGTAAAATGATGACACTATTAGCTACATTTCAGGGTTGCTGTGAGAAAAATAGAAGATATAAAAAGCACCCAGAACATAACTGGCGGGAAATAAATATTTTTAAGTTTCCTGTTACAAAACCCTGTTGCTAAAGGGAAATCAATTAAAAAGTATTTAGTCATTGAACAGAAGTAATAAATTCTGATTATTATGGCAGAAATATTGGCCGTGAGTACACTGCATTTCCTTCCCAACTTTGACATTGATTTGTTACTCTTGATCAATAAAATCTCTTCTGTCCATTGATTGTTTAGTCCTATTTTGGGTGATGCTACTGTCTCTCAAGGACAGAGTTAGAAATTAATTTATTACTGTGGCAGGCACTGAAAAACTTACGTTAAAGATGCTTTTAGATGAGAGTTGAGTGCAAAAGGGTTATAGCATCAGATTCTTACTCCAGAAAGATAGGCAACATGATTCTGGCATCACTAGCTGTGAGGCCTCGGGCAAGTTACTTAACTTCTTTAAAGTTCACTGTAAAGTAAGAATAATAAGAGTGACTCTCACTTTACAGGATTTTTGTGTAAATAGAATGCAAAAAATACATGTAAAGTGTTCTATCATATATGGTAAACCTTAATTTTTTCCATGACTGTTATGGGAATGGTGAAGATGTTGATGATGATGATGTCATGAAATGTCAAGAAATAACAAAATATCAAGAAGGAGATAGACTTCTTGGTGGAGAAAGTCTCCTTCCTGGAGAAAGCCTTCTTTGGTAGGTTTTTGCAAACTTGATTTTTAATTAAGGAGCTTACTTCTCCAGTTGGTATGGATAAGTAATCAGACTATTCAAAGTGATATAAAATGATTTTATTTCTCTACTAGAGGATAAATGGATTTGTTATCTGTTAATTAGAACGTTAGTTAAATATTTTGAAGGTCAGTAGGGGTAAATCACTGAGAGAAATATCTACTGCATTTCTTTGGCATGTTTCTGTGGATCGCAGATGGTGATAGCCTCAGCATAAAATTAGTCATTTGTAACTTCAAATTGTGTCTTGCATCCCCTGAGACTCCACCTAAAGTGAAATCCAAGGAAAATGACAGTACAAAGGACAAAGAAGATGAATGTTTGCAGTAGCTCTTTTTAAAAATACTTCATCTTCAAGTTGTACACAGGGGAGATTATCAAACCAGGTTTGTTATTAGAGTAGATAAATATAAACTTCAAATACACACTAGAGTTTTTTCTGCTCATCTTCAAGATTCTATCCCTTCCATTCATGACACTGTACAGCCCCTAAGACATGAGCAGGGTCACCTGCTCTCAGGGCTCTCATCCTCTGGGGACATTGTGCCACCAGTGCCCCAGCTCACGGATAAATCACAGCCCAAGGACAGTCATACAGCAGCACTATTTTCAGAGTGCCCAAATAATATCCTGGTAACTCATTAAACCACTTCTGATAGCTATTCACAAAACCTTTCAAAGCCCCAATGAGTGCCCTAGACCCTATTTATCAGATAATACGACACATCTTCAGAGACTGAAGCATATTTATGAAAAAACTACAGGCAATATCATATTCCATGATGAAAATCTGAAAGTATTCCCCATAAAAAATAGGAACAAGATAGGAATACCTACTTTTACAAGTGCTAGTCAACATGGTACTGGAAGTTTTAAACAGAGTAAAGCGGCAAGACAAAGTAATAAAAGGCATCCAAATCAGAAAGGAGAAAATAAACTATCTCTATCTGCAGATGACATGACCCTGTATAAAGAAAACCCTAAAGAATCCCTAAAAATCTACTAGCGTTTATAATAAATTCACCAAAGTTCCAGAACACACAGAACAACACACAGAAATCAGTTGTGCTTCTATATACCTGCAATGAAGAATCCAAAAAGGAAATAAAGAAAACTTCATTTGCATAGCATCCAAATAATAAAATAACTAGGAATAAATTTAATCAAGGAGCTAAAGATTTGCATGCTGGAAACTACAAAATAATGCCAGAAGAAAATTTAAAAGACCTAAATAAATGGAAAGACATTCCACATTTGTAGATTGGAAAACTTAATATTGTTAAGATGGCAATAGTACCCAGAGCAATCTGCAGATTCAACACAATTCCTATGAATATTACAACAGTATTTTTTTGTAGAACGTAAAAGAATTGGAATCCTCAAATTTATATGAAATAATAATAGCCTTTTCTTCAGAAATGGAAAAGCTATGAAATCTTTGAATTCATATGGAATTCCAAGAGCCTCTGAATAGCCAAAACAATATTAAAAAAAAGAATAAAGTTGGAGGACTCACTTCCTGATTTCAAGACTTACTACAAAATTAGAGTAATCAAAGAACTGTGGTACTAGAATAAGGATAGGCATATACAGCACTGGGATAGACTTGAGAGTCCAGAAATAAACACATTTATCAAATGTGACAAATGTGTCAAAACCATTCAATGAGAAAAGAATAGCTTCTTCAACAAATGTTGGAGGTATGACTAGATATCCACATGCAGAAAAATGATACAACCTCACACTATACACAAAAATTAGCTCAAAATGGATTGATGACTCACATGGAAGAGTTAAAATCTAGAAGAAAACATATGAGTACATCTTCATGACCTTGTATTTGCCAATGGGTTCTTAGATATGACACCAAAAGTACAACCAACAAAAGAAAAAGTAGATAAATTGGACTTCATCAAAATTAAAAATTTTTTGTGCATTTGAGGATGGCATCAAAAAAGTGGAAAGATACCCTACAGAATGGGAGGAAATACAAATCATCTATCTGATAAGAGATTAGAATCTAGAGTATATAAAGAACTATTAAAGCTCAACAACGAAAAGACAAACAATACAATTTAAGAAGGGGGAAAGAACCTGAATAGATATTTCTCCAAAGAAGATAAGCAAATGGCAAACAAGCACATGGAATAATGCTCAATGTTATCAGTCATCAGGGAAATGCAAATAAAAACCACAATTAGATACTGCTCTCCACCCAGTAGGTTAGCTATAATTTAAGAAAAAAAAACAAATATTGGCAAGGCTGTGGAGAAATTGGAACATTTATTCAATGCTGCTGAGAATGTAAAGTGGTTGTGCTGTTGTAGAAAACATTTTGGTGAACCCTCAAAAACTTGAAGAAAGAATTATCTTATAACCCAGCAATTCCACTCCTAGGTATATACACAAAAGAACTAGAAACGGGTACTCAAATAAATATATACATGTCCAACTATGTTTATGGCAGCACTATTAACCGTAGCCAAGATGGTGAAAACAACCCAAATGTCCTTCAACAGATGAACACATTAAAAAAATTGTGGTGTATACATTCAATAGAATATTACTCATCCATGAAAAGGAATGAAGTGCTGATACATGATAATACATGATACAACACATATGTGCCTCAAAAACATGATCATATGTGAAAGAAACCAGACACAACTATCCCATACTCTGTGTTTCCATTTATATTAACTATCCAGAATAAATAAATGCATAGAGACAGAAAACAGATTTTTGATTGCCTTGAGGTAGGGAGACGGAGGAATAGAAGATAACTGCTGAATACATGTATTGAGTTTCCCTTTGGGTGATGAAAGTATTTTTGAACTTAATATAGGTGGTTGTTGCATAACATTGTGAAGGTACTGAATGCCCTTGAATTGTACACTTTAAAATGGTTAATTTCATTTTAACTGAATTTCTTCTCAATAAAAACGTTGAGTATTGAACCATCCAACTATTTTTGCTGTGTTATCTATTTCTCCTTTCAATTCTGATAGTTTATGTGTTTTTTTTTTTTTCATATGTTTTGGAGCTCTATTGTTAGGTGTATATCTGTTTATAATTATTTTATATTCTTGATGGATTACTCCATTTATCATTATAAAATTTTATTGTTATCACTATTAGTACAGCCACCCCATATCTCTTCCTATAAAATTGCTTGCATGGTATAACTTTTTCCATCCATTTAATTTCAATCTATTTGTATCTTTAAATCTCAAGCATGTGTCTTACACATACTTAGTTGGATCATATTTTTTTTTCCAATTTTTTCTTTTTATTTATTTAATTCATTTATTTTAAATGTAGAATTTCCATCTGTCATTTTGCTATTTGTTTTCATTATGTATTACGCCTTTTTGTCCTCCATTGCTGCCTTCCTTTTTTGTTAAATAGATATATTCTAGTCTATATTCTAATCCTTTGTCATTTATTTTACTATAATTTTTAGTTACTTTTATAGTGGTTGTCCTGAAATTAAGAGGATTTCACTCAGTTGATTTGTGTAAAATTTTTTTTTCAAGATTTTCTGTAATATGTCTCTCTGGATTTTATTTTCTTTTTACTCATTTTAGAACATTGAAGTGTTTTTACAAGACTCAAAGTCTAATGGTGTGCTTTTCCGTCAGTCTAGCAAATGTCCAGATACTTTAGTGGATTTTTGTTTGTTTATTTGGGGGTTTTTCGTTTGTCCATTTTGGTGGTAAGGAGAGTTATACGTTCTTTCATTTTGTGATCTTTCACTCTTCTTCCGAGTCTCAAAAACGTGAAAAGACTCATCAGCACAGCTTGCGGCAGTCACTCCATCCTTAAACAAAGGAAATTTTGCCAACAGGGTGGGTAATGTAATAAATGCTACCTATTTAGAAGTCATATTGTTACTGAGCCCTTAGGGACCAGTGACCCGCAACTGGGTCCTTTTGCCCAGAGCCACTTCTACCAATAGAATGAGACAGGGAGGGTTTGGAATAGCAGACCAGAAACGTTACTCATTGATCCATGAATGGAGGAGGCAGAGCTCATGCTGGAAAACACTTTCTCCCCTAAGGGAAGGTGAGCAGGGTTCTTATGGGGTGTGAAGGGGGAGGGTTGTCTGCATCACTGCTGAGGTGGGGGCATTTGGGGCGTACACAGATCTTCCCTTCTTGCACACAGGCACCTTTTCCACACATTTGCTTTTGTGCACCACACCCCATTGCCACTTGGACCTTTCTGGTTTGGACTGGTTCTGCCTTTTGGCCACCCGGCATTGGTCTGCCTTTGTTCCTGTAAGCAAGCGTAACTTAAAAACAAAGCATCAGACATGGAAAATGTTTTAGGACTTCCCTGGGTGACAATATCTTTGTAAACTAAGTGGTGTTGGAGAGTAACATTTCAGGAAAGATTGCCTTGCTTTTCCTAGAAAATGGAGGACTATTGGTCAAACGAAATAATTAAATATCCCTTATAACTACTTATACAAGGGAAGGCCCTGCATGAGCATATAATTGAGTATACCTTCCTATAAAACTAGAATAAGAAAATAAGAATATCATGATATATATAACCAGGCAAAATCATCAACTACTTTGATCCTATAGCCCCTTTCTCAATTCCATTTGAATAGCCTTTCTCCAACATTTTATTCTGTTTAAATTCTGCACATTCCACAATACTCAACACACTTCTCTCTTTCTCCTTGAAGATTTTACCAAGTACCATACCCATAGCTGTCAATCTTTTCCCCCAACTTCTGTAATAATAATAATAATGATTTACACATTACATTCATTGATGATCCAGTGTATTTATTGTCCATTGTTTTTGATGTATAGCTCATCCATTATAGATTGTCAGCTCCTTAAAATCTTATAAGAATTATTATTAATAGCATAGTTAAGAAACAAATATCTTTGTTGTATTATTAGCAATTTGTACCACAAACTTTGTTAAATTCCTAGTATACTTATGTTTGGGCACAGATTTGGGGAAGAAGAGGTTTAGAACTGCCTATATGAAGCAGAATACATAGCCCCACAACAAGCAGAACACTGGACTCCCAGGGTAACTGACTCTGTTGAGACAAAAATTAGCTCCCAGTCTGAATAATATCCTTCAAAAGCATCTCAGGTTAAGTTATCAAACCCACAGTGTTTGTCATATATGAGACAATGTTTTGTCCACTCTGAAGCATGACATGCCAGCTCACTAATTTTGACTACAGTAACGATTTGAATTTTTAAAAATTCAGAATTATGACCAATATTTAAAAGTTGAAACAACTTGAATCTGATTAACAAAATGTAACCAGAAAACATTACACATAGTAAACATTCTTTAGCAAACTAATCATGAAGATTTGGCATCGCTCTATTTATTGATAGGGTGTGAACAATGATCCCTGCCTGACTAAAAACAGCCTTTCCCTTGAAATAAGTTAAATTCTCCCTTTTATACCTGTCTGCTTTATTGTTTGTTGAGTTTTATAATTTTTCCCTTGAATATGTCCAACAGATTAAAATTTAAAGTGGCATATCTCATTTAATCATTACTCATCTTCAAGAGATAAGTAAAGCCACTTCCATGGGCAAAATAGTGAGACTTAAAAGTATTTTGTGACTTGCCTAAGGACAGGTGTGTGTAGATGGTGGGGCTAGAAATCAATAGAGTCAAGTTCTTCTTAATATCTCAGGTAAGCATTGGCCAAAATCCACCCAGTTTAAGTCAGTGAAATCTGAATAAGTAAGGTTATTTTTTTTAGAGAGATATATAATGATTATCAAAAAACAAAATTCCTCTCTCTGTGTTAATTCTTAAAGTTTTTACAGACTTGGTACATGAAGTGGTAGGAAATGGCATGGAAGAGTCCACCTCCCCTGATTTTGGCTGGGCTGGACTGCACTGGAAAATTTATCATTTCTTCATTTGTTGGTCTGGCTCAACTTAGAAGGAATAATATATGTTAAAACAAGTTAATGGTATTTCTTTCTATACCTATCTATCTAAATAGAAAATTGGAACCAAATTGATCTTTTGAAGTTACACTGAGCAGCCTCTCTCCGTGTCCCTCTGTCTGCATTGCTCCTGTGCAGAAATGTTTATGGAGGAAATGAGAGTCACTGTTTGCTTCAATCAATATATTTTGCTGGTGACTATGCAAATCCAATTAACTCTTCTGACAATATGGTAAAATGAGGCTATTGGACTATGTTTCTAGCCAATTAGAAATGTCATGGTTGAATACTCATTCTTGTAACATTATTTAAAGTTATGAAATCCTAGTACTGAAAAATATTTTATGGAGTGGGAGAGAAAATTTAGGAGGGAAGTGAAGAACAGTTCTTTTCTTTAGATAATGATATGAAAATCATAAACTCTTGCATATGTTTAGGAGTAAAGCAAGGTTTTTTCTATAGGAATCAGAAATACGTGGGTCATAAATTAGTGGAAAGACATCTCATTATTATTCACAGTATTATTACTACCACATTATAAAAATTAACATTATAGATGGGAGAGAATATGGTAAAATAGATGGAACATTGGGTTAGAAAATCAATAGACCCAAGTTCCAATTTTATTTCTGCTGCTCCCCTGAGTTACGAGCCCTCTCATTTGAAAAGTGGAAATAATTCTGGTATCTTGAGAATCAAATAAAGTAATCTACATGATGTGCTTAGAAAAGTGTAAATCATAAGGTATAAATTATAAAATAAAGTTCGAATAATACATAATTCTTCTGAAATTATTTTAAACTCTAGTATGAGCAAATCTTACTTTATACATTAGAAGTATGCCCAAGGAAATATTTATAAAAAGAATATTTGAGACCCACACTTCACTTTAATTGTGTTAAAGATAAGTAAGTAGACCTCTGATTCCCCTGCTATAAATATTTTATAAGTGAGAATGGAGTGTCTAATATACCATAGAAAAGTGAAGAAGTTGTGCCAGAAAAGCAAAAAGTCACCATAATTGGGCAGATCAAAGAGAATAGAGGGGGTTCTTTGAGGAACTCAAAGCCAAGTGCTAAAATCAAAGCAAGTGAGCAATTCTGAGCACCAGGAAACAAACAACTCACCCCAGTTCTTGGCCTCCCATCACCAGTCCTTACCCTCTATAGCCAGAGTTCAGCCAATATTCAACCATGGTAGTGGCTAATCCTCTCAACAATACTTCAGGCTTGGTATTCTCATCCACAACTCAAAAATAAGGAAACTGAGGCTAAGGGAGGTTATGCAATCTCCTCAAAGTCACACAACAAGTAAGTGAAGAGGTGTATTGATCTAAGTTCCACCTGAGATCTCCAAAGCCCGCGTACTTTTCACTTCTTTAACCAAAAAAGTCAGGTTTTTCTTTTGAAGTGACAAGTCAGCTTTCATCTTTGTAACCCATGTACACCTAACTCATTTCCTTCCCTCACCTCTCATCATAGTCAAAACATCACATCCTCTTGATTGTCTAGTTAAGAGAGATATACAAACAGTTCCTGGAGGAACCAGATAAGGGCAAGAGCAAGGGACAGATGGGCCTCCTCCATTTCCCAACTGAGTGAGAAGGCAGAACAAGGCAGTACAAGGCGGGCATTAAACTGCTCATAACATCCACATGGCTGCCTCGAGATGGGAGGGACGCTAGGTGAGTAAAACGGCTACCCCATCATTATCTGTGGATCCAATGACCAGTCCTCCAACACAAAGGAGTGTTTGTTCTCCCTTTTGCACAGCTGAAACCAACAAGAAAAAATTCATCATCAATCAAAACGAATTCCTTTGTCCAAGCTGCTTGGAAACTACCTTTAACGAGAAACAGCCTAGGGCGTAAGCATGAACAGATGCAAAGTAATCTAGTTGGTGAAGCTTCTAGGGGTCTCTAAAATCAACCTTGAAACATTTGCCTGAAATCCTCTTACGTGTAGAAATTATTAATTCTTGAGTCTCATTGGTTGATTTGCTGGTAACTGGTAAAACACTAGTAAAACCAGGGTTATGAATGAAATTTCTTTGTGGATCACTTAGCTTTGTTTTCTCCTTCGGACAGTACCATGGTTCCCCACCACAGTTACAGAAAGATCTGTGCCAGAAACTGCGGGTGACAGAGCACACCCATCTCCACTCTTAGGAGGGAAGAAAAGAGGAAGAATTCTGCTATCAATGGAAAAATATCATGATAGCATTCTTTTTAGATAAAAAGCATTGTTTCCCTAATTTATAACATTGGTATAAGTGTCCCTTGTTGTAAGCGTCTGACCTAAAAGTTCACATGGTGTTAGGGCTAGAGTCTGTGCCCCACAAAAACCAAGGTTTGGGCCAAGAGAAAGTGAAAGGAATAAAGCAGATGCATTAAAACAAATGATGCTTATCCTCAGAGAGAATAATGGGACACAGGAGCAGACAGACGCAGAAATGAGACAATGCGATCTCAGAGAGAGAGAGACACCAGATAGAGAAATAGAAATTGAGACAATCTGACAGGGTCAGAGACACACTTAGACGCAGAAAAATGTGTAACAGTTTTCAGTTATCAAATGTAATTCCCATAAAATCTGTAAAATCTCTGTTCTCCTATGCACATGAATTTGCTTAAGTAGGTTTCTTTTTCTTGTAAACCAAAATGCATGGCTTTTATAGTCTATAGTCTATAGGTTTTTGCTCCAAAGAATCTATGTAGTTCACTTGTGCGCTAGATTGGAAATCCCAGGAACTGTTTAGCCTGATTCCTGTATGGTGTAACTCCTGCCACAAAAAGAGTATGAGCATGCTCCCTGGGCACATCACTATGCCCTCACTGGACTCCATGCTCAAAAATGTTAAAATATTCGGTGGTGATAGATCGCAAACCTAAGTAAAGCTCTCTAAGGAAAATAAAGGAGTTTGCCTCAAGATACAGAGCAGATTTGGTTCAAACCATGGCCTCAGCCCATCCTGCAACAGGGAGTGTTTCCAATCAAAGAACGTTCAAGTCTCATCCTGCTTTGTCAGTCTCATGGGAAAAGAGACAGCATTACAAAGAGACAACACAGAGGTGGGACTTTTGGAATGACTGTGTAAGGAACTCAACAAATCCTCTCTCCCAAACAGTAGTGATAAAACTTGACAAAATTTTCAAAAACAACCATTTAAAATTTCTAATAATTCGGGGCCAGCCCCACGGCCTAGTGGTTAAGTTCAGCATGTTCTGCTTCAGTGGCCCGAGTTCAGTTCCCGAGCACAGACCTACACCACATGTTGGCAGCCATGCGGTAGTTGCATCACACATACAAAATAAAGGAAGATTGGCACAGATGTTAGCCCAGGGTGAATCTTTCTCAAGCAAAAAGAAGAAGATTGGCAACAGAAGTTAGCTCAGGGAAAATCTTCCTCAGCCAAAAAAAAAAAAATGATAATTCTCTAGCATCCAACAAGTTGAGAAATAATTATTCAAGGAAATCTAATTAATCTTGGTAAAAATAGTGGGACTACGTAGTGTTTAAATCAGGAAGCTCCAAGTTGCAGAAGTTTACTTCTGGACAGACTGGACAAGTCGCGTGAACTGGCAGCTTCAGTCCGCTCTCTGCCCCAGCTCTAGCTTTGTGGCATAGAGATTCCACTCCAGATAGGAAAGTAGGGAGTGAGAGTCAGCAGCTATGTGTCCCTGCCTGAGGATGTTGACTTTATTCAGAGCAGAGCATGGAAAAATCCATACCCAGGAGCGCTGTTGAAGATAGAAGATATCTTAGTGACAAACAATGAGGGGAGGCTAACACCTCCGTGATAGAGCAGGAGCAATTAGTCAAGCCAAAGAACAGAGAGAAAATGCAAAATGAACAGTCTCAGGGACGGGCAGGATACCGTTAAATATGTAACTCATTATTATTGTAAAGGTTGCTTTAGGGGTTGTAATGTACGTCTTTAACTTATCAAAGTCTACTGTAATAGGCTGAATAATTCCCTCCAAAGATGTCCAAGTTCTAACCCCTGGAATCTGTGAATATATTACCTTAAATGGTAAAAGGCACTTTGCAGACGTGACTAGGTTAAAATCTTGAGAGGAGGAGATGATCCTGTGTTACCCAGGTGAGCCCAAAATAATCACAAGTTCTTTATTAGAGGAAAGCAGAGGGTTAGAGTCGGAGGGAAGGAAATGTGATAACAAAGAAGAGTACAGAGAGAGAGAAACTTAATGTTACATGGTGGCTTTGAAGATAGAGGAAGGAGCCAAGGCCAAGGAATGACTCTAAAAGCTGGAAAAGGCAAAGCAATGGATTCTTCCAAAGAAACCCAGGAAGTACACAATCCTGCTGACACTTTGACTGTAGCCCAGGAAGAACATTTTGGACTTTTGAGCTTAAAAACTATAAAATAAGAAAATTACGTTATTTTACACACTGTTTGTAGTAATTTGTTACAGTGGACATCAGAAACTAATACATCATATTCAAGTTATCTTGTACCACTTCACATAGAGCAGGTATTCTTAATGGGGGATCATTTCCCCCCCTAGGGGATTAGTGACAGGATCTGGAAACATTTTTTGTTGGCACAAATGGAGGCAGGCAGAGGGAGGGGGTGGGGAAGGGAAGGATGCTTCTGGCATCAACTAGGTAGAAGGTAGAGGCCAGAGATGCTGCTAAACAACACACACAACAGATCACCAAAAAAAAATTACCCAATCCAAAATGACACTAATGCTAAAGTGAAATATTCTGATATCTAGTTTAGAAACTTCTAATAGCACCCTTCGCTTTCTCTACTCCTACACTCTATGCTTTTGTTGTCTTACATTTTATTTATGCAAAAGTTATAAAATATAGAATGCATTGCTATTATTTGTAATTAAACAGTCAAAGAGCATTTTAACAGCTTTATAGAGCTATATATCACATACCATACAATTCACTCATTTAAAGTATAAAATTCAGTGAATTTTAATATGGTCATAGAGTTCTGTAGCCATCACTATAATCAATTTTAAAACATTTTTACCACCCCTCCAAAACCCTATATCAGCAGTCACTCACCAATTACTTCCCACACCCCTTCATCTCAAGCTCTTGACAGCCATGAACCTACATTTTGTCTTATAAAGTTAGTTATTCTGGCTACTTTGTTTAAATGGAATTATACAATATGTCTTTTTGTAACTGGCTTCTTTCACTTAGCATAACATTTTCAAGGTTCATCCACATTGTTACAGTACTTCTTTATTTATTAGTGCCAAATAATAATCAGTTGAATGGATAAGCCACATTTTATTCTTCAATTAATCATTTGGAGACATTTGGGCTTTTTCCTACTTTTTGGCTATGATGATTGACACTGCTATGAAAACTCACATACAAGGTTCTTTGTGAACATGTTGTATGCAGAGGAGTGGATTTATTGTGCCATATGGTAACTCTGTGTTTAACAGCTTGAGAAATGGCCAAACTGTTTTCCAAATTGGCTGCACCATATTACACTCCTACCAACAACATATGAGGGATCCACTTTCTCCACATCCCAACCAACACTTGTTAATATCTGTCTCTTTGATTATAGTTATTCTAGTGGGTATAATGAGGTAGCTAAGTGTAGTTTCGATTTGCATTTCCCACATGGCTGCTGATTTGAGAATCCTTTAATGTGCTTGCTGGCCATTTGTATATCTTCTTTGCAGAAATGTTTATTCATAGCTTTTCCCATTTTTAAATTGAATTATATTTTTTTTATTACTTATTTGTAAGAGTTCTTTATGTATTCTGGAAACAAGCTCCTCATGGGATATGTGACCTGCAAATATTTTCTCCACTTATGTGGTTTGTGGTTTTACATTCTTGACTGTTTCCTTCAAAGCACAAAGTTATTAATTTTGATGAAGTCCAAATTATTTTTTTCTTTTGTCACTTTTTTGCTTTTGTTTCGTATCTAAGAAACCATTGCCCAACTCAAGGTCACAAAGATTTACTCTTGGGTTTTCTTCTTGGTATTTTATCGTTTTGGTTGTTACATTTAACTTTATGATCATTTTGAGTTAACTTTTGTGTCCGATATGAGGTAGAAGTCTAGCTTCATTCTTTTGACATAGATATCCAGTCGCCTCAGCACCATTTGTTGAAAAGAGTATTCTTTCCTCTGGTGAAGTCCACATTTGTCTTTGCAATCTCGTTTCATAGAAGAAGAATTCTAAGGCAATGCCTTCATTCTTCCCACCTTTGAGCATGGTGCTTTGAAGACAGACAAATGCGTGCTGGATGAAAAGTTCATTTTTTTAAAATTATTTCCTTTCTTCAGCTGCATTACAGTAGCACTGTCCCTTTGAACTGCTGATCCTGATCAAAGTACGAGGAGAAAAAAGTGAAAATTCCCCTGTATCATTGACCAAAAGTGAAAACTAGTGATGTATTCAGGCAATGTCACCTTTATTGCTAAACGCCACAGATGCCAACAAACTCTCATTTCCAGCCTCTGCAGTGCTGACTTGATGCTGAATTCAAACAGCTGCTCAGCTCCCTGCACTTTGTATTCTGACTCAGCACCATTTCCCTAAGGAGTAGATACGTTAAACACACGCAGTAACTCTGAATCCATACTGCAGTGAGAACACAACATCTACTGGGAAAAATGTGTATCTTGTCTAATACCTAAGAGATGGGTGGATGAGAGACACCGGGGTAGCCTGGATTATGAAAGCTGAAGAGAATTCAGAAGTTGTTAGCATTCAAATATTAACCCAAATTAAAACAAAGTGATTCCCTTGTAATAAATACTTCACTTATAACACCTCTTATCTGTAACTCTGTGCCTTAGTTTGAATCCCCCCTGGAAGCAGACCTTGAGACAAAGATCCCAGTGCAGGTGGTGTACCTTTTGGGAGGAAATCTCAGGAAAGACAAGTAGGAGACTAGGGGAGCCAGACAGCAAAAGGCAGGAAGCCAACAGTGGTGAGCTATCATGCAGTTAGAACTATGGATGGTTAGAGTACGATCACGCTAGCAAAGTCTTGGAATCAGTGGAGAACGTTCATCTCAGTTATCCCACGTTGGGGGCAGAGGTGGAGCTGGGGTACTTATGCACCAGTCCCATCAGTCACCAGGTGAGGCTCCTCCGCCACCTTGGAGGGATAATTCCCCTGCACACCTGGCTGGGAGAGTCTACAGGCAGAGCAAGTTCTAGAGATCAGAGAAAGGTTCTGACAGACAGAGGAGGATCTGGCAGTTGGGAGTTGGGCCAGCGTGCAGTGAAAAGGTAAGAGCGGAGGAAGTGTAGCTGGGAGCCAACAGTATGTTCTATGATCCCTTGTCAACGTTCTAAAACAGATCTAGACCAAAAAGCTAGCTAGGAAAGCTGTTCTTGAGTACTCAGAGCTCCTTTACTTGTGGAAGATGCTACAAACTCTCATTTAAATATATTTGCTCACTCTTAGGAGAGGCTTTGAACCTTTACAAAAGCTGAATAATGAAGAGCATCTGGTTCCCTAATTCACTACAGTTTTCATCTTAGAAGCAGCAGATGCCTCCTCTTGGCAGAAATACTCTGAAAACTAAATAAATGACAGCGGAGGGGTAAGAGCTGACAGTGAAGAAGGAGACTGAAAAACTGCAGAAAACAGACAAAAGAGAACAATGAACATGGACCATTAGG
Source organism: Equus przewalskii (assembly GCF_037783145.1). NCBI lineage: Eukaryota > Metazoa > Chordata > Mammalia > Perissodactyla > Equidae > Equus > Equus przewalskii. The sequence continues at coordinate 22,056,023 of NC_091831.1, read as the reverse complement.
ATAAGGAACAAGTAGTCTTATACTTTTCAGTACCCTAAAGGCACATTATACTAAGCTCCAGGATAACTAATGACCACAATAGACATTTGTTAACCCAACAGGTATTGAGCATGTTAATATGTCATTTGCATTGTTATAGATGCAAGGGATACATAATTAATCATATAATAATGTGATACAGTAATGTGCCACCAATGTCACAGCCATTATGAAGTTACCATCCTGAGGTGAGGACAGATACTTAAAAGAAACAAACAAGTGCATGTGTAACGTGGTTATGTTAAAAGAGATAGGAAGTAAAATTCATCTTAGAAAAATAGTCAAATAGAACCTTGTTTTTTATTTTTTAATTTTTAAATTTTAAAATTAAATTTTAAAAATTTAATTTTTTAATTTTGAGGGAATAAATGTGGGCATACTGCTCCATAAACAAACAAACAGCAACAACAAAAAACTTGGTTATTCAGAAATATTCGTTTCCCAGGAGTGACCAATAGTTGGACTTTCACTGTCACTGCCTCGCACTCTCTCTGCCTTCTGCCTGCCTTCTGTGGGAAAGGTTTTGGCAGACAACCATGTGGTAAATATAGGATTATGTGGAGGGAAGGAGCACTTACAGGATCGATCCTTGGAAAGGATAACTAACCCTTGGAAAATTATATACAGTGATGCTAAAGGGACAAGTGGAGTGCAGTGTGCTGCGGAGAGCTCTGGTGCCAGGAGAGCCAGGTTTGAAGCTCACCTTTCTAGTAACTGTGTCATCTTGAACAGGTCACTTTCCCTCTCTGAGCCTCAGTTTCTTTGGATGTAAAATGAAGTTTTTAATAATACCTAGCTTCGAGAGTTGGGAAATTGGATTGAGATATCAAATGAAGAATGCCTAGCTCAGCAGTTCTTGGTGCATTGATAGCACAAACTCAGTAAAGAGTAGATTCCTCCTATTCACAGCAATATTCTGTCACTCTGCCAGCAGTGGAGGCAGATTTGTGTTGATCCATCCACATGTTTCAGATCAAGAGTGCCCAGGGATGGCTGCCCTTGACTAAGTTTGCATGTATATTTTGTTTTTGTTTTTTGAGGATGATTAGCCCTGAGCTAACTACTGCCAATCCTCCTCTTTTTGCTGAGTAAAACTGGCCCTGAGCTAACATCCATGCCCATATTCCTCTACTTTATATGTAGGACACCTACCACAGCATGGCTTTTTGGAAAGCTGTGCGATGTCCACACCCGGGATCCGAACCAGCAAACCCCGGGCCACCGAGAAGCAGAATGTGCAAACTTGACCACTGCGCCACCTGGCTGGCCCTGCATGTATATTTTGTTAAACAAGTTTTATTTGGGAGAAGCTATCAACATAGAGATTTCACTCCACAATTCTAGACTTGTTATACATTTTAACCACACTCAGTTTACCAAACCAGACCACCCAAAGCTTAGTCATGAGCTGACTTCAGAAACAGGAGTAACATTTTGCTTACGTAATTTACCTATGATTCACTTTGCTCTGTTCTCGATAAAGGTGCCAAGAACTCTAATGTTTTAAAACATGGAAAAAAGTATTGAGCTTCCAGAATCACTAGCAACCAGGGACAAATATGAGGAAGGAAACTCGGCTGAAGAGCAGAACCCATTCTGGACCCACTGTAGATGTTTAAGAAAAGCCATCTGCTTACATACATGTCACACTTAATTAAGCAGCTGTAATCAGAGCCTTATAGAGGTTCACAGAGAAATTAAGTAGTAACAAATAAATTACCCAAGAAGACTTAACATTTCCATACTAAACATAGAACAGAATGCCGTGTAATAAACAAGATGGCAAGTGAAATTGCAGGTTAATGACCTTGCACTTCACAATATAGTGAGGCACATGGAGTACCAGGCTGGAATAAAATGTATTATAGGATATAAATGCATACAATAGCCGTTTATAAATAAATTATTTTATACTGATTGCAATTAAATTGCCTTATTTTAATGTGATCTTGTAATTAAGATATGAGCAGCTTGCTGCCTGATTCTTGCCTAATCAGCACCAAATACAAATATTTTTCTCAGCTCAGTAGTTGTGAATAAACACGCAAACTTTTTATACCAACTCTCTTTTTCTGGATGAACATCCACGTACTAAAACAGATTATCACAAATTGGATAAACCTGTAAACACTATCAGTTCCGACTGAATACTCTTGTCCCAAATTGTTTCCAAAGTAAGGAAAGTTTTAAGCCCTCCGATCTTACGTTTCTTCTATTCTGTGCTACTGGACAGAGGCCGCTCTGGTCAGAAACACCTCAGCAACTATGAGTGGCCTCCACTGGTGTGTATACCCCTGCCCTCCCCCCACTTCAGTCTGAGCCAGGGGTACTTCCTCTGGGCTGCTGGGTGTACTTCTGTCCTATGTATACGTCTGTGTACCACATTCTAAACATCCATTCAGGAGCCTGTTTATGTTCTTCCAGAGGACAGAAGCCTGAGGCCTTTGATGCTCCAGATCACATACGCTTTTTGGAATTGGGTTAGAACCCAGATGTATACAAAGGAAATGAATGCCCCACAATCCCTGCCTTAAAGGGCTTCAATTTAGCAAGAGAAATAATTACACACAAACTACTTACGTAAGGCACATTGACGTTAACTTTCAATAATGTTAAAAGAAGCAATTTCTGGAAGACGAATGGAAGGAGCAACTAACTGGTTGACAAATAACAGGAAAGTTCATGGAGGTAGCATTTCTTTGCCCCAGGACTTAAAGGAAGAGACTCCCTTTGCCAAGGAGTTCTTGTGTGTCTCTTCTGCATCAATTAAAGAATATCTTTTCAAAGTACCTTTCATTGAAGAAAGAAAACCCATTGTGCTTGAAGAATAAACAACTTTACCTATGCTAAGGAAAAACAAAAAGCTAAAAAAAAACGTAAAGCCTGGATTGCTGGATTGAGAAGAGAAGGAGTATTTATGAAGAGAAATGTCAGAAAGAGTGGAGATTGCAAGAGAAAAGAGAATTTAATACCAATAGGGGATTGCGACTAGAAGAAAGTCACTGTCAAATAACATAGTTGATTTTGATTCTCCAAGTGGAGTGAACGGGCTGGATGCAGACAGATCAAAGGACATACGCAGATGTCAGTGCATTGCTCTGTACTAATGAGCGAATAGTAGGCACACTGAAGTAGGAAAAGGCTAGCTAAATGGATTAGGTTCTCAGGAGACTCAATAAATACTGGTGCTCTGTCCCATCCTGGATTCTGAACAAAAGAGTAAGGCCAAGGGGAGTTCAAAATATTACCTTTACAATATAAAATCAAAGCCAGGGGACATAGCTTAGTATAAAAAAAAATAAATATAAGTAAAACAAATAGGTCTGCCAATTGAATCCCAGGATTAGACTATCAGTGCACTGAGAGGCACTGGGCCAGGACAGGTGTCCCCAGGCTGAAGGAGGAGGCAGGGGAAAAGCCTCCTCTCAAAGGACAGCAGCGAACCCCACCTTCCTGCAGGCACTTACACCTGAGTGGAAAAGCCAAGCAGGTCCAATACATTGTTTGCAAATTCACCAATCCAATAAGTCATTCCAAAGGGGCTTGTAAAGCTTCATTTTGAACAAGCAGCCACCACTCCCATCCCCTGCTCCTCACCTGCCCGCTCCAACCCCCACCCCCAACCCTGAGTGATTTCCTTGCAAGGTTGAGGAGCAAGCAATGCACCACCTATCTCGTGCTGCCCACCTCCATGGTTTGATAGTGGTGGACTAGCAAGGTAATGGAAGGGAACCATGTCAAGTTTTGTATACTTCTTTATCATGACTAGTCTTATGTAATCATTCACTGAATTGATATTCTGTTTTCATTTTATTTTCCCAAGTATATACATATTTTTGAAAGAAATTCTCTCAACTCACTTGGTCCAAAGAAAGTCTAAAGATCGTCTTCAGTAAAGCAGTTGCTTAATGACTTCTCAAGTGCACTGAAGAGCACTTCATTAAATAGTTCCCCAAACTGCAGTTGTGAGAAACAGTCATCAAATTCTTCTGATCTTTTTCCAAGGGCTCTATCCCAGCGGAAATGACATACAATGGCCTGGGGGTCCTGGCACGCACAGGAATCTCATTGCAGTTTTCTTGGCTGAGTGCCCATTGACACAGCCATATCTTTCTATTCCCCAGGTGTGTCAAGTACTCTTTCAAATAAAGGACCAATAATGATAATTAAATGCTAGTCTTCCTTTTCCGTGCTGAGCCATGACATTAAATTGGCACAAGATTGGAAGATGTGGGATCGAGCAAGGAGGCACACATGTCAGTAGCTGCCCATTTGCTCTTGCAAAGCTTTCACTGAGAGTATTTTCTTAGTTCGCCTGGGCTTAGGATGTCAATGTCTGGCTTATTTAACTAATTGCGGCACTACACTCGGTCTACAGTGACAGCTTTTAGCATCAATAGACATTTCAGGCACCACTGTTTTAGTTAACAAGATATTGCATTAAATTAGGTGATGGATGATGGAGATATCCTTGGGTCTTATCAATTATAAATAAGCTATTGCTGGAAGAAAACTAGAAGGGCTGCCCCTTGTCAGAGATCAGCCAGGCTGCCTCTCCACAATGATAGGCTTTATGAGTTAGACAGCAGTGATCTGCCAACACCACATTCTGCTTTAGTGATCTAGGCTCCCATCTAATGCCGTCATAACCCCTGGGCTCAGCCTGATCCATTGAAGAGGACAGCTCCTCACAGGGTAGGCCCTGACCTTCAGGAAACCCCTGAGGAGCTGCCTTCTGGTTTCCACTTAAGTGCAGAGTCCCTGGAAAAGCTAGAGGAGGGCAAAGGTCATGGCAAGCGGACTGGAAGAAGGGAGCTACCTGAGTGTCCTGAAGAGGCAAAGATTTTTATCATTTCAGAACATCTTTAAGTTTACAAATTCACCCAGTAATAACCATAATGAAATTATAATAGCTACAATTTGTGGGGGCATTCTATGTGCCAGACATTGTGTTAAGTATCTTACCTCATTCAACCCTCACGACAATCTTGTGAGATGAATTTTATCATAAGCACCATTTTTTTAGGAGGACGAGGAAAATGTGGCTCGGCATGTTAAAGTTTTGCCCAAAGCCTGTGGCTAGTGATTGGTAGTTTTAGGATTAAAGTCCAGGTTGGTAAGATACTGAAGCCCATGGTCTGACCCACCATGCTATAGCCCACCAGCACTCTTATCAACCAAGTCAGGTTAATGGCAGACAGGGAACTCTGATGACCTGAGTTCTTTGTCAGTCACAAGCACACAGGGCCTCCATTTGTTAGAGATTTGAGGATCATCAAACTTTACTGGTTCAAAGACCCTCATTTCTGCCCTGGGCCAAAGATTCTTTTTGGTCATCAATGAAGGCTTCTTTTAAATTCAATTTATTTTGTGTATGGATAAATGGGAGTAGGAAAGGGAATCTATCAATATTCTTTGAGGTATTTTCAAGCATACTGTATGGCCTGAGGAGAAGAAAATAAAATGAAGAGCAGCAGAGAAGGAGAGAGTCCAGATGCCATGTCATTTAAGGAGAGGTCACAATGAAGATGGGGGGCTGGCCTGGTGGGCAAGGGGTTAAGTTCACATCCTCTGCTTTGTCAGCCCAGAATTTCACCAGTTCGGATCCAGGGTGCAGACATGGCACCGCTCATCAAGCCGTGCTGAGGTAGCACCCCACATAGCACAACCAGAAGGACCTACAACTAGAATATACAGTTATGTACTGGGGGGCTTCGGGCAGAAGAAAGAAAAGAAGAACGTCAGCAACAGATGTTAGCGCAGGTGTCAATCTTAAAAAAAAAATGACTTATCCTTTTAGAAGGGAAAAAAATGTTTCCTTAGAAAAAAATTCAAGATTTTTGACCAAAAGAAAAAGTATTTCTACATTCTGAAGCCATTTAGTAAACAGCACAGTAGATGGAAATAATAAGATGATAATAATAATACTTACGTGAGTTTTGTAATTTTATAGATTGCTTCAGCGTTTATTATCCTACTATATCCTCACAACAGTCATGTGGGAAAATAGGGTAGAGATTATTTACCCTATTCTACAGATGAGGGAATTAAATTTTTAAAAAATGTTTAGACTCAAAAACTAAATAATTAGCCTCAGGTCACATTGTTCACGATTAGCAGAGCCAGCACCAACCCCTGGTCTTTAGCTCCAAATGTCCCCTCTATGTGCAGCTCAGAGACTGGTTGATATAAAGAGTAAAGATGTCGGAGGGCTAGTTCATGGAGGAATCCGTGAACACTCATCTTATTCTGTCCTTACCATCTTTATGATTTAGAATAAGAGAAATTCCATGTGCCTGTGCATCTGTTGGTCCTAAAAGACATTTCCCAGATGTAGCTCACGGCTAAGTGAAGCGGGGGACACACCACTTAATGGTCAAAGCTGCTCTTGTTTGTCATGTTACTATTGTCTTGGCAGTCATGAAACAGAGAGATCTGAGTATGTTCCAGCCCACCTCGTAGGGAAGGTAGCAGAGCTGGGAGGAGATAAAGAAGGAAATTTTATTGTTTAAACCAGCTAACAGTAAAAAGATGTTTTAGGGGCCAGCCCCGCTGCATAGTGGTTAACTTCAGCTCGCTCCACATTGGCAGCCCAGGTTTGGTTGCCAGGTGCAGACCTATACCATTCATTGGTGGCCAAAATAGAGGAAGATTGGCACAGATGTCAGCTCAGGGCGAATCTACCTCAGGAAAAAATGAAAAACAAGATGTTTCAGAGTCTTCCTTTAGTTTAAAGAGGTTAATAGGGCAAGGTTTGTATGTGGGGAGAGGCAGGTGGTAGTTTTTCTCACGATTCAGTGCCAAATGTGTGTTTTGGTTATTCTGGTTTGGTTGGTTTTAGGTGTTTAATTCTTGTGCAACTTCCTTAGGAAATTCTTACCAGCACCAGACAATCGCATTTCCTGCTTTTATCATTACCAATTCAGAATAAATGCCTTAGGCAGATGATGGTGCCATATCGTTGAGAATTTTTCATATTCAGGGGTCTGGAGATCAGAAAAATAATGCTAAATCTTCTTGTCTTTGGAAAGTCAATATTGGAGTTGAAAAGAAGAAAAAATATAGGTAAGGTTATTTTTGAGAGGACTGAAAGTTGAAGAAAGACGTAGGTGCAGACAGACAATAAATATGCGTGAGCTTTATTTGTGCTTCCGGCTAGGAAAAGTAGCGAAGACACTAGAGTCATACTCCGTGGTTCCTGCCCACAATAGTTTCAAAGTCTAGTTGAAGAGACAGGGTCAGATGTATATTACACATGAAGAAACAAGTGGCTCCTCACGAAAAGGGCACTCCATCAGCAATAGGTATTGACTGACTAGTTTGTAGTCACTTACAAGGGTAATGTGGTATCATAGAGTAAAAGCTGCAGCGTCAGGTAAACCTGGGACACGCTCTGGACATTGCACTGACTTGGATAAGAGCTACTCTCACCGAAACTTCACATTATTATCTATACAATGAAGACAGTGATATTAGCTACCACATAAGATTTTCATAAAGATTAAATGAGCTAACACATAAAAAGAACAGAACAGTGTTTGATATTTTGTAAATTCTCATACATGTTAGCTAGTAGCAGGAGTAGCAATAGTAGTCATCAAGACCCCTATACTCTATAAGCAAAGATTTGAAGGAGCCAACTAAGCAAAGCTTCCTTTTCCTAAAGTTTCACTTCATGCTGGCTAATATTTTGGGATTATCCAGGGAAACCATAAGCAGAAGTATTCACAACAGCTTGGGAGAGCTGCAGGTAAGCCAACTGGTATCTAATCCAACGAGTGAAAGACACAGCTGCATTCCACAGAAAGGATCTCTGTGGTGCAATGCAAACCCCGCAGTGGAGGAGGAATAAGCCAGGACACTACAGTTTCTCAGAGCAAGACTTAAAATGAGTCCTCCATTTACTAGTTGTCTGACCTTGGCTGAGTTGTATCACCTCTATGAGCTCATCTTCTGCAGCTGTAAATTGGAGGAAATAATATCTACCTTATATGAGTTCCACATAAATTAAATGCGATAGTGCTTTAAACCTTCCACATGTGGGCACACAGTAGCAGCCTTCCACAAACCCATACTACCTTTATGGGAGTAAGAAAAATGTGCTTTTTCTTCTGGGCCAAAATTGTCAAGTAGAGAGGGTCTCTGAAGAGCCTTACGTGGCAACCCTGCTTCACAGTCACTAAGTGGCAACTATCATGTTGTGGCAGATAACTTATGTCCAAATTTGCTTCTTTTGGAAAAGTGGCATAGCAACATACAACAACTTGTAATTTATATATTTTTTCCTTTGTGATTGTTCATAACTAATCAAATTGTTGGGGTGAAAAAAGTTGTCATCAAGGTTTCAGCATGATAGGAAAATCAATACAGCTCAGAGAGCTGACAATAGCATCAATTACATCTCATTGGTCATGAGTGGTTTACACTTAATACAGATCTTTTTTTAAACTTGATGTCTGAGTATGTGTCACCCTAAACACTGAATCAGAGCAGGTTGACATGAAAATAAAACACATCTTTGTCTTCCCCCAGCTCAGTGAGCTGCCTAGGAAGAGTTGATCTATCTTAACACAGAGTGCATAATTCAAAATGACAATAAAGAATAAAAGAAGTTTGCATAATTTCATGCACATGGAGGGTAAAGATTGCTGACAGATTTATGGGTTATAACCTGCTGAAGACTGTGCAAATGTTTCACTCACTCCTCTTGGCAGACGGGCAAATTCTTTCATCTTCAGGCCCTTTGGATAAATTTTCCCTGGGAGTTGTTGGACTTTAAATCTGTCAGAGAGGGACCTATTAAATCTGACTCGATGCTATAAATGGTAGCAGCCTGAGGCCCTGAGTTGTAGCAGCTCTAAAGATGATACATACCTCCCCATGTGGCATTTTATGGTAGAGGACAGCAAGGTTGTTATGATGGCCATTCTCCAAGATAGAAATGGGGTGGAGCATTTGCAATTCCTGCCCCTCTTGGAGGGGTCCTCTTTACAAAGCAACTGAATGACACCAACCCCAGGCAGCTGTGGCAACCACCCAGCTGGACTGAGCTTCGTTATCACGTTTCAGTAGTCAAGGGTGGGTGGGTGAAAGATCTCAGAGTCATGTGATTCCCTAGAATTGGTTAATGAATGCTCCCCAAAAGACTGGGAAGAGGTGATGTTTTTGTTCCAAGAACTGGCACCTCCCAGCTATGGGCGTTGAAGCATTCTAAAGTTGTCAGATTTAGGACAATTTTGATCTAAAACATTCCCTTGCGTAAGCCATCAAAAATCCAAGAATGATAAGACATTTGCAAACTGAGTTCTCCACTATTTGTATTCCATCTGTCTGCTTTCAGAAAGCAGTGTTTAGGCACCAGAAACTAGTGAACGAAAAGAGGAATGAGGTCTCTGGGTGGTCAGACGGTGCCTAGCAATAGGCCTGGTGCATGACAGATGTTTCGTAAAAGGGTCCTCTTCTCTTGCTTATCTAGGATGCTCTACCCTTCTGACCAAGGGATTTCTCCTTAGTATGAGGGAAGAAAGAATATTAATTCTGAAAAGCAGAGCTTGGCCTGAGGATTCTCAGGGTCTACTGGAGGTCGGTATTCCAGAAGCAGATAATAAGATGGCGTCTGGCATGCCAGATATCTATAAGGGATCAATACCTGTGGAAGAGTGTTGGAGAAAGGGAGATTGGTAAAAGGGAAAAGTCTAACCTCAAAGGGTTATACAAGACCTTGGCCAGCCCTACCAGAAGTGTTGAAGTGCATAGGCTTGTCTGAGTTGCCCCATCTTAGGCCAAAATGGCTGGGCTTTTGGTCATGCCCTTAGGGGAGGAGACTCTGCAGTGAAGCAAACCCTGAATGAGCTGACAGCTAAAGTCTGTCTGGTGGAAGCTGGGGCCACAAGACTTCCTTTGAAAGGGTCCCATTCTTTCCCTGTTAGTCCTCAGCAAAGCAGACTTCCCTTGGTAGGGCTTTTAATCTTCTCTGGAGCTTAGCCTCTCTGACTCAGTACCTGGTCCTCAGCTTTCTGTGCCCTCTTGCTGCGAGAGATGAGAGCCTCTTCATAAACTACTAAGGATGCCTTCCCTTCTGGCTTTCCCACTTTTATTTCAATTGCCTATTAGTCTCCTGGGACTTTTCTATAACATCATCGGCTTCCTCATATCCCAGCCTATAGCTATTTATTTGGGGTTAAGTGCTACCAGTTGGCCTCCATTATTTAGTGTTCTCTGATCCCATTGCTATCTGTGAGCCTAGTTCTCTCCTACTACCAGTCGAAGCTTCCAGAATAGATCTAGCCCTTACTATTTTAGTACACAGGTGCCCTCCCTGACCTCATAGCTTGTAAAGTTGTCCATTTTTAAATGGGTACCCTATTTGGGATGTAAGGAGTAGAATAGAACGGTTAGCAGTGTGGATTCCAGAGTCACACAGATGTGGTTTGAATCTCAGCTCAGCCTGCAGCTGAAGAAACTTTGGGTAAATTATTTAACATTCTTGGGTCTAGGATTCTTTATCTACAAAGGGAGTATAATGGTAGTACCTACGTTAGACTTATGAGAAAGAATATTTAGAAGAAGAAAGGAAGGAAGAAAGGAAAGACAGAAAAAATGAAGGAAGGAAAGGAGAGAGGGAAAACCAAAGAAAACTGTCTAACGTCAACTATTTATACAAAAGATCTGCAATAGGACAGGCTGGAGATAGCCTTCCCAGAGCATTCCTACAAGAGCCTGTTCTTGTCTTTGAAGTTCACTGATAATTCAGGAGCAACATGAATTAAAAGATAAAAACAGGGGAGGAGCAGCAGCCTTCTAGGAGCATGTGCCCAGAGGCGATCCAAGTGTCAAGCACATTTATTGATGGAGTGTTGGGGAGAGAAGACGCCAAGTCTTCTCGTGGCCATGTAGCCTAGTAGAGAACATCAGCAGATGAATGTATTCGCCCTTGCTGTGCAATTACAGACACCATTACAAGGGCAAGTGAGAGCAAAAGAGCCTATAGCAGCTTAAATGCCTGTCATCAGCCGCTCTGCCTGCACACAACCTCAGACCCTTTGTGGAGGCACTTGGGCTCCAGCCCCAGTCTGCTAAGACACCTTCTCGTTATTGTTTGACAGCTGCTTTTAGAGAAGATGTATGATGGAATGCAGTGACCACATTTTGTCTCCAGCAATGTTCTCTGGCCCCAAGATCATGATTCCCATAAACCTAAAAGAGCCTGGCTTTGTGGACATATGCTGTAGCATATGGAGGGTGACCATATAATTTATCACACAAACTAAGACACTGTTGAGAGTAAAGAGGGTGTGTCAATAATTCTATGGGCAGTGGATCTAAACTAGAACTATCCTAGGTAAATTACCCACACATTCATCTAAATATAGACAAGCAACTGATGCAAGGCGCTTCATGCTGCATGAATCCGTTTAAAAAGCAGGTATGGGATCTTCAACGGTTGTCATCCTCCCTGTGGAAACTCCTCATAGTACATTAAATATTAATCCCCTAGATTATCAGGTCCTAAATCCTGGAACTTGTAAATGTTACTTTATATGGCAAAGACTTTGCCGATGTTTTAGATTAGGGATCTTGAGATGAAGAGATTATCCTGGATTGTCTGTGTGTTTCCTAAATGCAATAACATGTATCATTATAAGAGGAAAGCAGAGGGGAATTTGACTACACATAGAGGAGAAGGAAATGTGAAGGTGCGACAGAGAGTTTAAAGTCCGGGCCTTGAAGACTGAAGTGATGCAGCCATAAACCTGGGAACACCAGCAGTCGGCAGAGCTGAAGGAGGCAGGGCATCGATTCTTCACTAAAGCCTCCAGAGGGAGCGTGGCCCGTGGGTACCTTCGTTTTGGTCCAGTGATACTGGTTTCAGATTTCAGGACTCCAGAATCATGAGAAAATAAACCTCAGTTGTTTTAAGCCACTAAGTTTGTGGCACTTTGTTACAGGAAATTACTGCAGTAATTAATTTTTTTCTTTAGTAATGATTTCTGAAAATAAAATAATTTTTAAAACTTTTAGCAAATAAGTAATATAGAAGTATGCAAAAAAGGAGAGTTAAAATAAAATCTCTGATAGCTTCACATCCCAAGGAGGGGAAAAACACTATTACCATTTGTTGAACACCATTTCTACTCTCTATTCACTAAGAATAAATAGACAAAAGGAAAAAATAGCTATATTGAATAAATCTAATTCAACAGAATCATAATAGATTCAATATTTTTAATTAAAAATTTTAATTTAATTTAGCATGACAAGAGAAATGGAAATGAATAAAGAAGAAGGGTTGCACTTCAAATAAAGGCTTCTTCACAGCCAGGAAGTTGAGTTTTTATTCCCAAACTCTGCAGGATTCTACAAGACTACACATGCTAATTCCCTTCTGATGTAGCCCAAGTCCAATGTGAGCTCAACTTGGGTTAAAGAGAAGGTTGGACCTTAGCAGGGCAAAAGCCTGGCGGTGAGACTAAAGGAGCACCAAAGATATTCCCTGTGCCAGAATATCTTCCCAATGGTCCTAAGGCCTGTAACTTACACCTTCAGACACTGGTTTGCAGAAAGGCTTCTGATAAAACACAGAAGCATGGTTGGAAGGGTCGGGGTGGTGCAGTGTGAAGGGTGCTTGATAAAGACAGGAGATCAGAGCCTTTCTTCCTTGCTACTTTCACTTGCTGCTATCTAATTATCACTTAAGGTCTTTGATGCTGGTTATTTTTCCTTCTTTGAGGGCTGGTGTGATGATCAAATGTGAGACATTATTTGAAATCTTCAAAACATATACCTCTAAGGTAGGGTTAGTACCGTTGCTCATTCAGTCATTATGCATTTAGGATTTTGACCCAGGAGCGAAGAAAAAATAGAACACACAATGGAATAAGTCATATGTCTATGGCCTTGACACAGTTTCCATATCTTTAAAATGGATATAATATAAAACTTGTCTCATAGAGTTGTTATGAGAATTAAACAATATACCCTATAAAGTGATCACAACATGGATCCTGGATCAGCATAAAGATTTTATAAATGGCAGCTAACAAAATACAACAAACCAAGTATTCATGAGGAGAGTTGCTCAGGGAAACTGCAAGGAGAGGCACTTCCTGGGATAGACAGGCCTAAATAGGTTATAGTAACAGGGAGCCAGGGCCATGGACAGCTCTAGAATAGCATGATGGCAATCCAAAATGGAAAGAGGCAGAAAGAGCCACTTTCTCCATGTCAGATTTTTACCTTACCCAGCTCTGCTGATCGTGGTTCATATTTAACCCCTGTAATGCGCAAACTCTCTGCAAAATGCTGTATGGGATAGTAAAGACGTATGGTGACAAAAAATACGGCCCTTGGATCTGACCATTAGCTTTGCCGTGAACAGGCTGTGTGATCATGGGCGAGTTACTTGACTTCCCTGTTTCTTTATCTATCAAATGAGAATAATGATCAACTTCATAGAAAATGTGGGGAGGATTGTGTTTGTGATGTGTATCTTATAGGGCCTGTTACTAGAAGTAGATACTTTAGGAATTGCAGCTACTTTTATGATTAATTTTACCAGAACCCACCTTTGAGGAGGGTACAGCATGGCTGGAAGGATAAGAGTAATCAAAGTGAAATAGAAGAGCCGACCACAGAACAGGGGAAACTATTATGAGTTAAAATTGGGGATTCTCTCCGTCAATATGTATTAACTATGTCTTGTACTAGTAACTGTGTGTTACTGTCTCCTGGTTCCTGTGCCAGCAGCTGCCAAAACAGTGGTGAAGAAAGTAGTGACACTCCCTGCCCGATGGCACTTACAATCCAGGGGTGCTGGAGCCTGCATCAGTGCATCCCACAACGGTCTTCGCTTCATTCCACTGCTCCCTGACCAAAAGTAAGCAGGATAAAAGATGTCTTCAGGTATTCACTGACTGTTTTCCCTCCTACTCCTGGCTAATATAATCCAGAGACACTTGCAGAAATTCCTGTTAATATCCAGATCTAAATTTGCAGAGTCAAAGGCTGCAGCCGTGGAGCCGGACTTGCGTTCGTGAATATGTAGAAGGATATTGCTTTACAAACGTGACGGTATCTAAGAAGCTATATGTATAGTAGTAGTGGTTATAGAGCAAGTTATTTGGTGTTGGACTTGACCTGAGAGATGAGCTTTGAACAAAAAGGGAAATTGGGCAAGGAAGAAAAGCATCATTCACCGAGAATATACCCTGAGTCAGCCAGATGCCTTGGAATGATATTGGTAATTTGAAAAACTGGTCCATGGGGTTTGTATTGTTATCCTCATTTCACATTTGAAGAGCCTGAGGCTAACAGATGTTAAGAGACTTGCTCAAAGTGTCACAAAGCCAGCAAAGGGCAGAGGCAAACTGCAAAGCCTACTCTGTTAGACTCCAATCCCAGGGCTCATTCTCCCCTATTATGGTGCTTCAGGAGACAGACAGCCTGGCACGGCTCTGCCACTAACTTGTAGCCACTGTAGACAGAACATGCACTGCCTCTGGGGCTCTATGTCTGTGAATAAATGAGTGGTTTGGACTAGAGGATCTCTGAGCTCTCTTCATTTTCTCTTCCTTATCTTCTGGCTAGGACTTGACCAAGGACATCAAAGACAGAGCTGAGGATATCAAAAGCAGGATGCGCTACTAGTAACAGGATTTCTCAGGACATAGTCTCAAGGTAAGCCTGATATCCAAGGCACCTTTAGATGCTACCCTCCACTATCTAAGACATTTTAGGTGCCCTCTGTCCTGGTAGTTAGAGAATCGCCCTTACAGAGGTCTCTATCTACTTGAGACATTGTGCTTGCAATTTAAAGCAGTGTCCAGTGGCATAAACAGAGCTAACATCAATGGGTACAAACCTAGTTAACCTAGAAAAGCGATCTAACATTGCTGAGCCTGTTTCCTCAGCTGTAAAATGGGGATGATACATATTCTCCTCGTTTGGATCTCTTGAATTTCAAGTGATAAAAGTGAGATGTGCAAATGCTTTGAAAAAGATAAAATGGTCTCAGCAGACAAGTTAGATATCTATAACTAGAAGAGAGCATATGGCTGATGTCAGAAAAGGAAGAAATATCTTTAAATTTATATAAAAATTTACATCAAATTTGATCATTTACATCTGCTCATATTAATATTCTATCTGTGTATTTTACTACAACTCTAATTTTAAGGACTAAGACCACATTTTCTGACAAATTCATCCATATACACCAATATGCCTTATCGTGATCCAAAAACATAAGTCAGAAACACTGAGGGCACTTATACAAGCAGATGCTTGTAGTACAAACAAGACCAGTTGCTTCAGTATTTCTAAAGTGGGACCTGGAGATCTACATTTTAAAGAATTATTTCATCCTTCAACTGATTCACACCTGGGTGACCTATAGAATTCTGGGAGCAGAGAGTAAGCTGAATGCTTTCGATGGTGAAGATTAACAGTAAAATATCTACCCTTGTCTGGGCTTAACTAAGCAGATAATAATGGATGGGCGACAAGGGCAGGTGGCAGGGGTGGGTGGACCTTCCTGGTGTATCAAGAGATAGGAGTCAAGTTTAATAAGTGTACTAATCAATCTTGCCTGGGAAAAGCACTTCTTTTACGCCATATCTATAGAACCAGGAGTGGCCCAAGAGGGAAGAGCTGACACTTGGACTAGAATCAATAATCCTAATGCCCAGAGAACTTCAGACCAGCCATCAAGCTATCACAAAAATACAGGGGTTAAGAAAATGGCCTCTGTAATAGGATTGACTAGGACAAAATTCCAGCTCTAATAATTATTAGCTATGTGAGTAGGAAAGCTAGCCTCATTCACCTCGTCTATAAAATAGGGATAATAATAGTGCTTATATTTCATAGTTTATGTAAACACTACATGTGCCAGGCACTTAATGCAGTGCTTGGCACAGAGTGAGAGCTCAATAAATGTCAGCCACCTAGGAAAATGGATCACGTAAGTCATGTATTTGGATCCTAGTCACATTTGGGAAACTTGCCAAGTAAGCAATTGTAAATTCTTGCATGAATGTTAAAGACACACACACAAACATGTTTATTTGAATTGTGACAATATCTGGAAGTGGATGAAGCAGCCATCATTCCTAAGTTCCAGCTGGAGTAATCCAAGAAGAACAAAGACCCTCCCAATGAACTCGTAATGGTCTCCCTCTACTGCAACAGAACCAAACATCTTGATCAGGGTTGCACAACTCTTTCCCTATCAAAAGCATACAGATTATTCCATATCTCTTGATTCATAATGAGGAAATGGGAGTAATCATCATCAACCACACGCTCACTGAGATTTTTACCATGTCTCAGGACTAAGTGTTTTATATTATAAAAGATTACAGTATTTATTTTTCACAAGAACCCCCGTCAGACAGATATCCCCATTGGATAGATGAGGCACTCAAGGCTGCTCAATCTTCTTCCAGATTGTAAGATCACCTAGAGCAGGAGCTGTGCCTTACCCTCTTTGACTACCTTCTCAGAGCTAGCAAAAGCCTTACACACAGGTAGTGCTTAATAAAAATCTGTGATAGCTCCCAGCAACTGTTCCCATGAAATTATAGTAGTGGCTTTCTTGTCCTTATTCCAAGTAGCTGTAGCAGCAGCTTCCTGCAATGGTTACTTCCAGTGATTGTTCTATAGAGTCCTAAATGTTTCTCTCCTCTCACAACACCTTCAAAAAGCTGTTAGGTCCCTCCAATCTGGCCAGCTCCGGTTTACTTGCTTCTAGATAGAAGCTAAAGCATAGCCTTAGTGCAAACCCACTAGTAATGGATGTTATGCTGCAAATTGGTCTTTGAATTCACAAGTGCTCTGCCCCCTGTCCATGAGATGCCCTCTCCTGTCTCCCAGGGCAGACAGATGCTTGTGAATCTTCTTTGGTTTAGGTGAGCTCTCATGCCACAAATGGCCTTTTCCCCTCACTCATGAGGTAAGAGAGAAGAATTCCACACACAGTCTCACAGTTTCCAAACTCAGATGACAGACTTCACCACAGACCCAAATCTTCCTCAAAATTCCCCGTTATTCACAGAGGACCCTATGCAAATCAAATCCCAGGAGTCACTTTATTGAACCTATAATTTAATTTGATATACAAACTCAATTCTAATAGTGGTGTGAGGTCATATTGGGGTGGGGTTGGAGGGACAGCATTGGGGAAAATCAAAACTATACATTATTATATCAGTAGTCTCAAAGTGTGGTCCAAGGATCATCACATTTTAAATACACGGGTGATTTTGATAAAGTCTATGTTGAAAACCACTCAACTAATTATCAGATGTGATTGGCAAACACACAGGAAAAAGAGGAGATAAAAGATTTTCAATTCGTCAATTCCACCCTCCCCAAACAAGCACCCAGGAGGATTCACAAAGAAGATATGTAACTTACGTTGATTAATTATGCACTGTTCAAAGCTCGCAAGACAAACCTTCCAGCTTCCCTGCAATATATTCCACACAGATCCTTAACATGGGGTCTGTGGATGTGCCCAATGACATCTGTAAAACCCCTTGTGTTTATTTTGAGTAACTACTAGGGTTCTTTCTGTTGTGAATGTCAGAGGATCGATCTCAAATCAGCTTAGACCAAAAAAATGAATGTACTTACTTTCTTAAATGACAAAGTAGTTTAAGGCAGGGCTGGACCCACAGGCTGGATACTAAAGGGTTTCGGTTATTTTCTATCTCTCAGGTCATCTGTCTCCACTTGAGAGCCCCCAAAATCTATCTTAGACTTTTCCTGCTTGGATTTCAGGAAAGGGGGGCTTCTCCTTCCTAAAGTCCCCAAGTTGGTCCAATTAAAGTAAAGCATTTATTCCTGAACTAATCACTGTGACTAGAAAAGGTGACAAGCCATTGCTCCACACCTCCAACTCACAAGGACTATGAGTGTGGAAAGGATGTTTCCCAAAAAGAAAGTCCATCTGTTCTTACCAGAAGTGTGAATAGATGTTATACAGACAAAACAAAAGATTTCACCATGATTCATAAGTGCGTTATTTTTTTTTTCTCTCTGAGAAAAGTATCCTTGACTTTCATCAGATTCTCAATATGGTCAAAAATCTTTGAAGTTGTTGCCAATTGATAGAAGCTCATAGTTCTTTACATACAATGAAGGTACAGTAGTTGTGAGCTGGAAGAGAAGTGTTTTCTTTTTTTCCTTTGAGGAAGATTAGCCCTGAGCTAACATCTGCTGTCAATCCTCCTCTTTTTAGCTGAGGAAGACTGGCCCTGAGCTAACATCCATGCCCATCTTCCTCTACTTTATATGTGGGACACCTGCCACAGCATGGCTTGACAAACCGTGCGTGGGTCTGGGATCCAACAGGCAAACCCCAGGCTGCCAACGAGGAATGTGCGAACTTAACTGCTGCACCACCCGGCCAGCCCCTAGAATAGAAGTATTTTAAACCAGGAAGAAAAAGATGCTTTTCTGCATCTTCCTAATGAATTCTTAGGGGTTTCATTTTCCTCATCTATGTTTACAAAAAGCAAAGATAATAACGTCAAAGATCCTACTAAATTTCCCTTTTCATGACATTCTTTACACTTGTAATTACTTTTTCAATATCTGACTTCCTATTAGAACAAAGATGTGAAATAAAAATTACATGCTAGCCACATATGTAATTTTAAAATTTCTAATACATTAAGAAACATGAAAGGAAAATGAAATTAATTTTAATTATAAATCTGTTTAACCAAATACACTCAAACTATTATCATTTCAAATGAACACAAATATCACTAGTGATTTATTTTAAAAGCTTTATTGATATATAATTTAAATAACATAAATTTCACCCATATAAAGTGTACAATTCAGTAGTTTTTAGAATATTTACAGAGTGTGCGACCATCGCCATAATCTAACTTTAGAATATCTTCATCAACCTGAAAAGAAACCTTACACCTATTAAAATAACAATCACTTTCCATCCCACCCCTGCAACCCTGGAGAACTCCTAATGCACTTTCAGTGTCTATGCATTTACCTATTCTGGACATTTCATACAATGAATTGAGAAACTGAATACACAAAAAAAACAATACACAGACTATATATATAAAAATAGAACTCTGACCCACAAACTGTGGCAATCAGACCAGTAAGTCATCCCATTATTTAAAGTAACTAGTCCAGGAAGTCAAGGAATAAACTCCATAACAATAGACCCAAAATGGCCAGGACTTGATTAATAACTGACAATTTTCTAATCCTTGCCTCCATTTCCAATTTAGGACCAACCAGAGAAAGCCGAATATGTGCCCCTAATCCATTACTTAGGATGCCCTCCTTCTAGTTAGCCCACCTACAGCTTCCGCATGTCCACAGTATCCAATCAGGACATACCTGAAGCTGTCCCTGTTTTCCACTATCAAGCTTTCCCACTCCTCTGCCTGCCGTTGAGTCTCTGCCAAATGCAAGTGATGGTGGCTGCCTCACTTGCTACACCAAGCTCTGAGTAAACAGCCTTTGCTTATTCTCATTTGGGTGGTCTCCATTTATTTTCCATAGAATCGTACAATATGTGGCCCTTTGTGTCTGGGTTCTTACACTTAGCATAATGTTTCAACGTTCATCCGTGTTGTGGCATGTGTCAGTACTTCATTGCTGATTATGGCTGACCAATATCCCGTTGTATGGATATACCACATTTTGTTTATCCATCACCAGTTCATGGACATTTGGGTTATTTATATTTCTTGATATTATGAATAATACTTCTATGAACATCTCTGTACAAGTGTTTGTGTGGACATATGTTTGTATTTCTCTTGGGTATATACCAAGGAGTGGAATTCCTGGGTCATATCATAACTTTATAGTTAGCATTTTAAGAAAGTGACAAACTGTTTTCCAAAGTGGCTACACCATTTTAGAATTCCACCAGCAATATATGCAAGTTCCAGTATCTTTACATCCTTGTCAGCATTTGTTATTGTCTGTCTTTTTTGTTTTAGCCATCTTTGTAGCTGTGAAGTGGTGTCTTGTGGTTTTTCTTTGCATTTCCCTAATGCCTCATAATATTGAGCATCTTCTCATGTCCTTTTTGGCCATTTGTATATCTTCTATGGAGGTATGTCTATTCAAATGCAGTGTCCATTTTTAAATTGAGTTCTATGTCTTTTCATTATTGAATTGTAAGTGTTCATTACATATTCTGGATACAAGTCCCTTATCATGTGTATAATTTGCAAATATTTTCTCCCATACTGTGGGCTGTCTTTTTCATGTTATCAATAAAATTGGAGAAAAACTAAATCCTATTTTATTCTATTCTATTAATCTCTAGTCATAGGCTCAAATTATTAGGGGAAAAAATATGTGTACTGAAGGGAATGTCAGAAAATCTGCATTCTAATTCCAGCTCTCCTATTATCTGAAAAGAGTACTATTATATGACTATTAATTTATCTGAACCTTTATTTTCTCATCTGTAAAATATAGGGACTAACGTGGGTGATCTTCAAAATCCCATCCAGATAAAAATCATGTGGGATTGATATATAGTAGAACAAAGTATGAATACTGAAATACAGCCATCTCATATACCAAAATCCTTATGTAAAATAATTGCTCTAGGGCTGTAGATCATGCATATAAGTTCTGACTCCTGGCACCACCCATTGTATACTTTCCTGTCTTCACTTTCCTTCCAACCTTACGTGCATTCACTAGTTACTGAATACTTGCTCAGTATGTACCAGCTCTATAGGAGATAAAAACTGAATCAGATTTCTCTATATCTCTATTTTTAATGAGGGACCTCACTTCTGTGCCATAGCATCTGTCTTTTTAGAAATTTCAAAGCCTAACCATCATAGCATTAACAAGAAAAACTATTTCCTGATCTTGAATGTATAGTTCATTGTGTATTACATAAATGACTGACTAATTCTCCCTTTAGCATAATCCTTTGAGAATAGAACTTTGGACATCATAATACAAACAAATGTACCTTATAGAAAGGCACTCCTCTCTGGTGAATTTCTTTTTCCAATATGGTTTAATTTGACTGGGCTTACTTCCATGAAAAATTTCCTAGCCCTCAACTCTATATTAATGTTACCCATGCTAAATTGACTTCTGTGATGTATGATACCTGGATGTGGAAAAAAAGTCATTCTTCAGACGATATGCTTTATACCACAGGTACTGCAACTTTCACCAGCTTGCTCATTGGTTCAAGTCCATTAATAAAACAATGGTCAAATAAAAAGGCTTCAGGCATAAACAGAAACACAAAAATCTAGATGATGGTCTGCACTCATTTGTAATGTATTTTTTCAGCCTGGTGTAAGATTTTTACCTTAAGCAAGAAAAAGTTGATGATTTTATAATAGAGTTTTCTTTCTAAAGCTTTTCCTTTCTGCTTAAAAAAATGCTGACTTTTACCACAGGCTCCCATACAATTGCTTGCCAACAAACATCTCTAAATTTCAAAGCTACCTCAATAATGTTTGGTGAATTGTACCAGCACTGAGTGGCAAGCAGAAGGCACAAATTATTAATTGCATAAAATGCAGCATTTGAATGCCTACTACTGTTCTTTAAAAAGAATCTCTTTAAAAAATGTAAATAGCAGTTATTTAATTTCAATTTTCTAAAAAATTTACTTCATATTAATAGTGTCCTAGTAATTCAGAACAATAATTAAGAGCTTTCTGGTCTTAAAGATCAAGATTCAAACCCCAGCACTACTATTTTTAATGGTGAAGCTTTGTATAAGTTACTTAAATTCTCTAAGCCTCAATGCCCTTATCTTTAAAATGGAGCGATAATAGTACCTACCTCACAGAGTTGTGGTGAAATTTTTAAAATATATCTTGAGGTGCTGTACAAGTCTAATAAAACACTTCACAAACACTTATAGCGCACTTAAGAAGAAGATTGGTATATGCCACGTTCTTGTGAAGTATGGCGTGGATGTTTGTATTCTTGCTCTTCCCCTCATATCTGACTTTAGTCATTCTAGACCTTTGGTTCTAGAAGTGATCCAAACCAAAGACAGAAGGAATCTTGTTGTTTGAGATATGATATGATCATCTCACTCATCAGGCCCTTCCCCCTGATCAGCATCACACACAAGCAGCTTCCCTGTATTCCTGGAATCTCTTCTCACATCTGCAGCCAGCAGGGTACCGCATTTTCTCTCTAATCTGCCTCCCTCCATTTCTGTTGCTTGATGATCTTCCCTGGTCTCCTCTCCTTTCTGCTCAAGGTCCAATCAAATACAGCCTCTGGGCATCCACTGTAGACATTTTCCTGAATCCTAAACCATATAGTTTTTAAAATCCTTTATGTCACCGAAACTAAAAATGCTGGATTGCCAAATGGAATTTGAGAGACTGTATCCCAAGTATTAGTCTATTTCCCACCTGAGGTCAGATATGCATATCCTGCCCCTGAAGCAGTCTTTGCACCATTTTCAGAATCAAAGTGCAGAACTGGTTCTTATGGTCCAAAGAGAAAAACATGGTTTTGCTATACAGGAGCTAGAACCTTTTTGGCCTAATGCTAGTTGCAGCAGAAGAGGACAGAGGAAAAAATAAAACAAACCTTTCTCACTAGTCAAAGGGATCAAAACATATAATGTTTATGTAAATATGCATCCAATTTTCATTTTGTGATGTAGAAATGAAAAATGATTAGAAACTAGAAAATGATTACAGTCATACTGTTTCCTGTTTCCATAAAAATGCATGCGTTTTGCCAATGCTAGAGTAGAAACCTACCAGGATTTGTAATCCATTGTTTCTGAAGAAAATTTCTAATTCTATCTAGTAAAGTTTGCATTTATTCACTATAACATTAAGTATACATAACATTTAATAAATATGGTACATAATAATTCACTAATCTCGAAGTCATAAGAAATCCTTGAGTTGTCAATTAATTGAATACCCTGACTCCACACCTGACAGTACCTAAATTATTTCAATAATACCCTTCCTTTTGAGTGCATCACAGTGTGTTAGAAACAGTAATCAGGATCTTTGAAAGGCTATGCTAAATAGTAAGTAGGCAAGGTGGAGGAAGTGTTAATTAGCTTGATTATGGTCATCGCTTTACAATGTATACATATATCAAATCTTTGCAATGCACACCTTAAATATATACAATTTTTATTCGTCAATTATAGGTAAACAAAGCTGGGGAGAAGGAAGGAGAGAAAGAGAGAGAGAAGGAAAGAGGAAGGAAGGAAGGAAGGAAGGAATGATGGAAGGAAGGAAGTAAAGAAGGAAGAAGGCAAGGAGGCTATGCTAACCCTGGACTTCAATCACCTGCTTCAAGAGGCTCAGAAATTTCCAATTTCTATGTCTCTGTGACTTGATTCTGACCTAAATCCTCCTCTATCTGCCCATATAAAACATAACCATTGCATTGGTGAGGTCAACTTCTCGTGTACACAAATGTACCCTTGTTGGACGAGATCATCAAGAGGACATGACCTGCCAGTTGACCCTCAAGCTAGACCTGGACAATCAGAGGCTCCTCATCCCCTCCTCTGTCCTTGAAATGTACGTTCTGCCTGCCTCTCCCACAATAGGCACCATTTTCAAGGACACAGCCTTGAGACAGCAATGTGTTGTTGAGATCATCTGGATGGAACACATGACTGAACCCAGTTAAAGCCTCTAAACTTTTAAGATTCTGGCAGGTGAGTGCAGAGATCTACTCATCCTGTGGCCACTCAAGACAAGCCTGGGGTATAAGTTCTCTTGTGTATTAAACCTGCCACCTACTAATCTGGAGTGGTCTTCCCGTCTTTTCGGGCTCTCCTTGCACTCCCTGTCTGGAGGGCCAATTTCACATTTCACCCAGAAAGCTCTCGAGGTTTCGAACCAGCAACTCAGCACCCCTAGTGCAGACACCTTTTCACCATACAGACCCATCTCCCTAGCTGAAGCCATTCCTCATCATTTTTTAATCCCCTCCACAGGAAAGTGCTGGAATTTGCATTACATCCAAAAAGTTTTGGAAATTTCACTCCCTAAATTTTCAAAATTCCCAACTCTAATGAAAGCTTTATTACCAGATCTATTTTAAACGAACTTCTTCCTTTGTCCGGCTACCTTATGGGGATGGAAATAGCTTTCTATTTTGTTTTTCTGTTTTTATTGACTAAATGCTTCTCCCTCTCTTGATGGCTGAGTAGAGGTGGGAGCCCCAGCTATATTATTCTAAAGGAAGTACTAATGCCATCTGTAACTTAAAGGGTTTTGCTAACACATGCCCCCGTTCTCTTAGGAATGATATTCCAGTGAAACGATATAAGAAGAAATTAACAGAGATGCCCAAGTGCTATATTAAAATGTCAACTCTGACCTTTCAAGATCAGAACAGCCGAAGACAGCTATGATTAATGATTAAGGAGTGAGGAGGCACATTTATAAATTACAACCCACAGGATGAAGAGAAAAAGGCATGTGGTTACTAGACAGGATGTGGAAAGCATTCAGCCCCAGTGCTCCACCCTCTTGCTTATTTCTTAATTATCCCAGTTTAAAAAGCTGATTAGAATGTGGTTGGGTCATTTATTCTTAAGTTTTTACCACAGTCATTTGATTTCTCTTTTATTTACTTAATTTATTAATTTAACATATTTTTCTTAAGTGCATTAGTGGTCATATGTTATCCAGGTTTCAGAAAGAGAAAGCTATACAGGGATCCAGATGACTCAGCATGTGCCTCCTGTCTTTACCTGAAAATCTGTCAACATCTCTTCCCATCCAATTCCCAGAACAGGTTCAAAGGGACAATGCAGATGGTTGTGCACGTGCCAAGCACCTCTCCTCCTACACTGTGCAGTGGACAGATGGCAACATCAGAGTCTTTGGCATGAGTTTGTGAGGTACAAAAATGAAACTGAAATAACCTAAGCCACCAATTACTGATTTTTAAATATTGCAACCCTAGTAGATTCCAGTATCTGGAGAGAGGGCTCCAGATTCAACTTGATGAACCACTCACCTTCACCTCCTCCGCACACATAATCACACACACACACACACAGCTGGAAGCCCCTGAAGGGCAAGGATGGTATCTTCCTTCTTCTAATCATAGTGCAAAAATAATAACAGCTTTTTGAGCACTTGGTGAATAGACTTAAAGGCCCATCAATATCTTCAATTCATACAAATGATTGATTTCAAAAAACATAGTTTTGATCGTTTCGCCCCTGCTATATTCTCAAATTCTACTAGTTTGCCCTACTTCCTGCATGATCCTACATCAAGGTTATTCACAATCTTGCCAAAATTCTCTTCAAAGATCCATCTCTCTTTCTTTTTCCTTAGGAATTCTACACTCCTATCAAACTAGATTTGTCCCAGCTCCTCATCAGTCCTCCAACCTCATGACCTAATTTTCAGCATTCTTTTCCCCCAGAACGCCCATCCCACTCCCAATTTCAACCTTTTAAGACCCATTTCAAACGTCATTTTCTCCAGGAACCTTCTGTGATTTGCTGTCATTCCATCTACCGTGATCCTTCCTTCCTCTGAGGCCCCATAGTGCTTTGCCTATTCTTAAGATATATATCATATCTGGGCTTATTACCTAAACAGATCAGCCCATTGTTTTAGCCCCAAGCTAGATTACAAAAACCTTGAATAAGGAGTTATGACTTAAATATCTTTGCATGCCCTGCTATGCCAGACTAAGTGCCTTGCACATTGCAGATATGCCACATATACTTTTAAATAAATTATGCCCAATTTGAAATTAGGACAATATGACTGCACTCCATTGTGGGTACAAATTATAAATCTATAATGAAATATTTTTTTCATCTACTATTTGGGCAAAGACAAATAATGATCACATACATATCTGCTGATATGGGGGATCAGAATTGGCCACCTCAAAATGTCTCTTTGGCTTGATCATTTTGGGGAACAAAAGACTGAAAGAAGCTTTGACTTCTCTCTAACTGCCTAAAAGAATTTAAGATAGAAGGCCTGTTCCAGGAAGGAGCTAATATCATAACATTGTCTATAGCCAACCCAGCAAACACTTCTTTAACAAACAATTTGCATTTTCGTCTCCTTATAAACTGCCTTCTTCCCCTTTGAAGCCCCAAACCACTACATCCAACATCCTCCTTTGTATTTAGCTAAAGACAGTATTTAAGGTGGCAACCTCAGCCATTCTGGCAAGTTGCTCACTTTTCCTGGGTTTCTCCCATGTATACATGTTATAAAGCTTTGTTTCATTTTCTTCTGTTATTCTGTCTCATGTCAAATTAACTCTTAGACAAGCGAGAAGGACCTAGAAGGTAGAGGAATTGTCTTCCTCCCCCACACTGTCAAGTGTCAAGAGAAACATTGTACATTGATGGGTGAAATACAAATAAATATAATTTTTAGAATACAAATACAAATTAGCAGTTTGACAATCCCTCTCAAATGGTAAATCCACATAGTCTTTGACCTAGCAATTTCTTTTCAGGCATTTAGCCTACAGTTGTGTACATGTTAAAAGTTAGGAAAAAAACGTAAATGTCCATATTAATGCCTGGGGTAAATAAATTATGGCACATCCATATCTTGGAATGCTATATAGCTTTAAAAAAAGAATTAAAAAACTGTCTTTGTATGGATATGGAATGATTCTCCAAGATATATTGTTAACAACAAATCTTGATGCAAACCAATATGTATTTTATGAAAGAAGTAAAAAAGAATACGCATATACTTATATGTACATACATAAAATGTATCTGCAAAGACACGAAGGGCAGCAGAATATGTCACCCCAAATCTCTTTGGCATAAGGATTCTCTTGAGCTGATTATTTTTAAGAAACAGCAGACACAGATGAAGTTCTGAAAACTGAGTAGAAGTCACCCTTTTGTAAGAGATACTTACATTTATAAGGGAAATCTCCACTTGTTAGAGTATCTCCCTCTCTGTACCATGAAGAGAAAGATGATTCTAAACTCTAGAAACTCTTTATCAGCAAAGGCAAAGACTTAAGTCTCCATAACAAGCTTACTTGTGTTTACTGTGTCTTCCTTGGTAACTTCCCATCACTGGCCTTTCTCTTCCCCTCAATGTCCTCTGTCTTTAGCTGAAGATGGTATTTAAGTGGCTTGGGCCATTTCAGAAAGTTACTCAGTTTTCCTGGGTCTCTCCTTTGTATAGAGCAGGTATACATGTTATGAAATTTTTGTTTGGTTTTCTCCTGTTAATCTGTCTTTTATTACAGAGAGTGTCTCAGCCAAGAACCTAGAAGGGTAGAGAGAAAAATATTATCCTTCCCCTACAGACACAAGAAATTGATAATGGTGGTTACCACTGGAAAGGAGCAATGAATTGCTGGAGCTCAGGAGTGAAAAGGAGAGTTTTTACTCTATATCATTTGACATCTTTTGAATCTTAAGCCAAGACAATGTATTACCTATTCAAAATTTTAATTATCATTAATTAAATAATTTTAAAAATAAATTTAATATAAACCCTTCATTCTTTGAATCCCTTTTTGTAACACTGCTTCTCTCAGTGGGTCCTTAAAGAAGCCTCAGGTGTAACATTCAAAATGCAGGGAAAGAGTATATTGGTAAGAATCCCACCCGGGTCAGAAAAAAAGACTATTTGACAGGGCCCTCGGGGTCAAAAGCAAAACTAGAAAACCAAAGAGCGACAACAAGCCTGCCTTCACCACCAGGCTGATCTCACTTTCTCCTCTTTAACCATGAAAACTCATTTCTCAGAAGAGGTAATTAGGGTAATGCCAATTTCAAAGCCACTTTAAATGATACTTTAAAAAATAAAGACGACGGTTCTTCATTTGAATTGGCCTCAATGAGCTTTACTTATGCAATGTGAGCAACTGAGAAGAGCTAATTAGAAAGCATATCCTTGTTTAGGTACATTCCCATCAATGTGCTTTCATAAATAGTTTCCATTTGAAAAGGGATCATTTTTTAAATTCTACAGAAGAATGTTATCTTTGTGGATAAGGAGTGAACAAAAGTAGAGGTGTTAAGCAGGGAAAGAAGCGAAAGTAAATGTTGTATTGAGGCCTTAAAAAATACAAATTAAACGCTTGTCTGTCTCAATTGAGTCAATTGATTGACTCTACTCTGAGCTCTGAAACAGCTGAAAGATGATCGCCTGCCTGACTCCCATCGGGAGATGTTTACAAGCTCTTCAATTTCCATTTAGCCGGAAGGAACTGATTTAGTATTGAAGCCCCAAAAGTAGCAAAGGGCTTGTACCACATCATATTAACCTTTGGATGAGTACATATAGGAATCGAAGTTCTCTCTTACTTAACTTTGTTTGGGTTTAAAGCCAGAGCATGTTTTGAAAGGAAAACTTTATTTCTACTCTAATGTTCTTATTTCTAATGTTCTTGATGATTTTATTGCTGTGTTGTTCTGAACTCCTTGCCTTGGAGATATGTCTGGTTTTATTTTAATCCCAAAATACCCCAGACATTTTGGAAGGGTAAGAGTGATCTAGTGTGATATTGAAATCGGCTAACAAATTCCGAATAATAAAAATGACACTTGCTTACATTTACTGAACATTATGTGTCTGGCTCTGTACTTTGGGCTTTGCATAGATTTATCGAATCATTTCAAACATCCCGTGAATATGCATTAATTTTATCTTTAACAGTATCTCTCTTTTTGCTGGTCCCTAAACTCTCAAGTCCCCAGGCCCTCTCTTCAAACTAACACTACCAAAAACACCGAAAAATTCCCCACAGGGAATATGCCACGCAAATCCTAGGAGTATCAGACCCTGAGCTTTCCTTCCTCAATCATACAAAAATCGTCAATTTACACCACTATTCTCCTGAATCTTAAATATAGGACATATCTGATCAGAGAGTTCTTTCAGTCCTAGGGAAGTGGGACTAGGGTCATGTTGATGATTTTTTTTGGGTATTCAAGGGTGATCTGCGGGACCCGGTTACCACAACCTGCTCTGGGGCATGGCCCCATATCATCATCTAGCCCTTCTTTGAACTGTTGGTGCTATTTACTAATAACAGTTCTATAGATAGGAGAGATAAGGTAAATTTGACTTGAGCCAAGCTGAGGATTATAACCCGGGGAGGAAGTCCCCACGAAGGAAGAGTTCTGGAGAAGCATGGTTTTCAGTACATTTTTAAACATTTTTAGAATAAAAACCATACATCAAACATGCCCAGGATACATAATCACCAAAGTTTCAAAGACATATTCAGTTGCAAATTAGCAGGTCAACATGACCCTGATGTCTGGGAAAAAGAAGTTATCTTCAGGAGTACTGATATGGGCATTTCCGATACTGGCATTGTAGGAGGGGAAGTATGCATTCTTATCTTCAAAGAGTGCATTCTTTTACTTTAATGGTTAGAGCAGAGGTACAATGTATGTTTGATAGGCCATAAGTCAGTCTTCTTTCGTTCAAGGTGAATCAGTTTTAAACAAGAATAGCTACCCTATATACCTTAATATGTGAAAACTTCTTGTCAGCACAGAACCATACAGGCCCTAGATTACAAAACCTATTTCTTGAAGTGGACCCTATGCTGCTTGTCAACCATATTGGCTGCCACTGCTGAGACCTCCTTGCTTTTTATTTTTAAATGAATCTTTTACTGAAATAATGTTAAATTCACATGCAGTTTACAGATAGATCTTGTGTGCACTTTACTCAGTGTTATAGGTTGAATTGTATATTGTGAATTGAATTCCCCAAAAGGTATGTTGAAGTCCTAATAACCAGTACCTGTGACTATGACCTTATTTGGAAACAGGATCTTTGCAGATGTAATCAAGTAAGATGAGATCACTAGAGTGGGCCCTAATTCAATATGACTCATGTCCCCATAAGAAGAGGAGAAGGGACATGGAAATAGAGACATATAGAAGGAAGACAATCATGTGAAGACAGAGGCAGAGATTGAATTGATGCTGCCATAAATCAAGGAATGTCTGGAGCTACCAGAAGCTGGAAAGGGCAAGGACATTTCCTTCCCTAAAAGCTTTGGAGGGAGCATGGCCCTTCCACCACCTTTATTTGGGACTTATAGCCTCCAGAACTGTGAGAGAACAAATTTCTGTTGTTTTAAGCTAGCCGCTTGATGTGGTTTTATTACCACAGTGCTAGGAAACTAATATACCCAGTTTCCCGAAATGGTAACATTTTGCAAAACTATAGTATAATATCACAATCCCTATATTGATCTTGGTACAATCCACCTTTCTTATTTATACTTGCCACAGCTTAATGTACTCATTGGTGAGTGTGTTTTTGTGTGTGTGTACATTTGCATTCAGTTCTATGTAATTTTATCACGTGTAGGTTTATGTATCTACCACCAAGTTAAGATAATGAACAGGCGCATAGCCCCAAGGATCCCTCAAGAAACCTTTTTAGAATCATACCAACCTTCCTCCTACCCTAAGATTGGGTGGGAATTCCATCCTTAACCACTGGCTGTCAATAATCTGTTCTCCAGTTCTAAAATTTTGTTATTTCAAAAGCTTCATAGAAATGGAATTATATAGTTTGTAACCTTTGAGAATTGTTTGGTTGTTTTTTGTTCCCTACTTAGCTTAAATCCCTGAAGATTCATCCAAGTTGTCTTATGTCTATATCTGCAAAGACCTTGCTGAGTTTTTGATGGGAATTGCATTAAACTCATACATCAATCTGAGGATAATTGGCATCATCATTATGCTAAGTTTTCAAATTCTTGAACACAGTATATCTCTTTACTTATGTAGATGTCCTTGATCTCTTTCATCAACATTTTGTAATTTACATCATATAGACCATGTACATGTTTTGGTAAGTGTATAGATATCCAAGTATTTTATTTTCTTTGGAGCCGTTGCCAAACTATAAGCCTAGTTGTGCAGCCAAAAGAGATTCTGGCACAATCTCTTCTCAATAAGTTCTTGGATAATAAAAAGGATTGCTTTTTGAAGTGTTTTCAAAGCATTATAATGTATCTCAGCTTATTTTGATGACCAGTTTGCCATCAAATGTTACATATTCTATTTGTGTATTACAGGAAAATAGGAAAAGGTGAACATGTAAACCCAGTTAACTTTTTTTGTTGTTGGAATTCTGGAAATGTTTTAAAAAACAATACAATCAAATTATGACACTTCAGACTGTCATTGCTAGTGAGATTCTTGGACCCAGAACAAAGGGAGGAGAAAAAGAAGCAAATGACATATTCTAAAAAGGCTTTTTGCCTGCCCCCTAAAAGTCTGGGTTTAAGGATACCAACTGATCCACTCTTTCATCATCCAAAAATCTTTTGATAGATAAAAGAGAATTCAACATCCTTCATTAACTCAATTGCCACATTTGATCTCAATTGCAGTGCATGCAGGAATGTAAGCCAAAGTAAGAATGTAGTGCAAAGTAAGAGGAAGGGTTTGGACTGAACTAGAGAAACTGAACAGGCTGAAGGAATGTGGCATGTAGCTAGCATTCTGTAACAGTATGCAAAGGTATAGCAATCTCAGAAGAGTTTCAGATACATTTGATATTTATGAATATCTAATCCAGAAGTGACTCATGGTGCTCTAATCAAGATGAACAGAAGTGCTATGGCTCTGAGTACATAACTGGTCTATTTGCATCAATATGCCAGGCTAGGGCTGGTGATAAAGGGACAGAATTCTATAGAAGGTGATGGCAAGGACAGGGTAGAGTGTCAGGGATCCAGGGACATAATTTGTTTTCAACAGGAAACCAGGTATAGGGCAAAGAAAATCCAGGTACAGGCCTAGAAGCAAAGATTGAATCAACATAGTGGCAAGTTGGGTTTGAGAAGATTGTGACTTATTGGGTACTCAGGGGTCCAGACTACAAAACAGGCACAATTAATGTCAGATCTATGGCAGGCAGGTCACCCTATGACCTGCAAAGCTGAGACTACTGATGAATTCCATGACCTGGTCAGGACTGACTCAGGAATTAGATAAAACAGAGCTTGAAAGTAGAAAGCCTCTGTAATTTCAGCTATTTCTCTTCTCTAAGTGTTTTGAGGTGGTGAAATCTTAACCACAGCACCCCACACCCAGCTTCCCACTACTGAGCTGAAGGTACACTGAATGCCAGGCATGCATATTCTGTGATTCAGTCCTTCCAGGAATCCTAAGCAGTGAACGTTATTATTAGTTCTATTTTAAAATGAGACAACAGAGGCAAAGGAAAGTTAAGAAATGTGTTCATGGTCACACAGATAGGAAGTTGCAGGACCAAGATTCCAAGTCCACAGCCTGATTCTAGAGCATACACACTTGACCACTGGATTTTACTGCACTCCTTTCTATTTTCTGGGCCACATGAGCAAAACCCAACCCACTGGCCCTAATGCAGAGCCATCACTGAAACTACCCATGCTATCAAATCAGAACATATCTCTGCCCTAGTAATATAACAGCTGATGCTATATTTTCCTTTGAGTATCGGAGCATTTCAGAGATGTTCTATGAAGATGTGGTGGTTCCTAAGATGTTGGAATTCAGTCTAGATCCCAGGAAAAAACCAAAGACTTTCAAATTGACACACATACAAGAATATTATTATTTTCTATTCATCTCACAGAATCAGAAAGACCTAGGGGAGGAGGTAATGCGTGTGGCAATGGAGAATATCAACCACTCTTTTAAAACATTTTATTTTGAGATAATTATAGATTCACAAACAATTGTAAGTAATAACACAATGAGATCCCATGAGCCCTTTAACCAGTTTCCCTGAATGGTTCGACCATTACAAAACTTATATTTGTAAATAAAAATGTTACTGAATGGCTTATATTATGACCATTTTGAAATATATCAGCAACGATCGGGCAATTGGAATCATCATAGTGGTTTTTATGATATGGCAACGAGCTGTAATTATATTTCCTTCAGTGCATTAGTCTTAGATATGGATACTTTTATTAAATCTAGTTATAGGTTGTTTTTGAATTATATTTCCAACAAATGAGGGTATGATAAATTATTGGTAACTGCTAGCTAATAAATCCAGCATACTCGTCACAAAAATATCATTTATTCAAGTATACGTATGTTTGACAAATAACTCCTGCTTGAGTGATTTACCAACTTAGTGTGAAAGATAGTAGCTTACAACAGTTGGCTACTAGTCCTTTTTTGCATTTGGATCTTCCATTGAAAGCTCAGAGAAGGATGGCAGAAAGCACAATTCTTTTGCAAGAGATTAAAAAAGAAAAGTTTGTGTTAAGTGCACGTTAAGCACATGTTAAAAATGAGTACATGTTAAGAGAATGTAGTTCAAACAACTAAAAAATTATTTTAACAAATGATAAAGATAGACAAATTACTCGAATCAGAAATCATAGAAATTATGTATGGTTGCTGGAGAGAGAAAGAGCACCATTAGTATTATATATACTTATTAAACTGTAAACCCCCAGATTATTAGTTACCAATAATAAAATAGTTATTAGTTACCAGGATTGTTCTGAAAAAAAAAAAAAAAGACCAGTTGTCTTGGCCACCCACAAACAACTAAATCAAAATGTCTAGATCCTGAACAATAATTATTTTTTAATAACCACAGGTGATTTTAATGTGCCGTCAAATTTAAGAAACACTGGTAGCTCATTACAGTTTTTGATTGAGAATCTCAATTTATTCATTCACTCTGCAATATTAATAAGTAATTGTGGTAATACCAGTTTATGGAAATTGACTTCTATATACATACACATAATATAGCATTATAAATCAGTCTCCCACAGGTTCTATTCCCAGCACTGTACTCAAGCAAGTGATTTACTTTCCATGGCTTCACTTTCTTTATTTGTAAAATAAATGACTAATATTAATGATTTCTAAAATCCCTTCTGTCTCTGAAGCCTTAATTTGAGATTAGTGGTGAATCTTCAGGGCAAAAGGCAGAAACCTGTCACATTTACCTGGGGAGTTTTGTTTAGTGCCAATTATCCACACCCCAAGAGATTCTGAGTTTGCTATACCTCCCTCCCCCCCACCACCACCACAAACATACGCTAGCCACAGGCTGAGAAAATAAAATTTTACAAGTCAGAAATCATCTTCTATTTTTTTTCATTCTTCCATAAAATCTCATGTAAGACTGCCATGAGTGAGTGCTCCAGGAAACCATTTTCAGGTCCCTAAGCTAAGTTTCCAGATATGACAGGCTATTTCAGCTCTCAACTGCTGTTTAAGAAACCATCTTCACACTCAATGGCTTAAAGTAACAACCATCACAGTATCTCATGAGTTTTGTGAAGTGCTCAGCTAGACAATTCTTCTGCCCCATGATTCTAATGCTTTATGACTGAGGTCATTCAGCAGTATTCAGTGAGCTATTCGGCTAGTCTAGGGGATCCAAATAGCTTCATTCAAATGACTACCGCCTTGGCTCCTTGGAAGGCTGGGCTCTACTGGGAACTTCTTCCTGTCCGTAGTCTCAAGGTCTCTCAAGTAGTCTTTCCAACAGACTTCTTACATGGTGGCTGAGGACTCCAAGACAGGATGTATTAAGAGACAAGAAGAGTAAAGTTCTGGTTGCTTAAGACTTGGTCCCATAAACTGTCATGGTGTCAATTCCACTGTATTCTATCTGTCAAAGCAGTCACAGGTCCACCCAGATTCGATGGAAGGAGACAAAATCCAACCTCAAAATGAAAGAGATTCAAAGAATTTGCAGCAACCTTGAATCAGCAACACAGCCTATCAATGCATTCATCCAACATAGGGAGGTATTTAATTGCACTGCATTCACAGTGAGCGTTTTAATCCTAGCTCTGCTACTCCCTGGTTGAGTGATTTGAGGAAATTATTCTCTGAACAGAGCTTTAGAATCTGGATCTGTAAAATGAGGTTAGCAATAATACTGTGTACTGCATACGATAATTGTGAGAATTAAAGAAGAGAATTTGTGAAGTGAAAATTGCACAGTGTCTGGCTCATAGGTGATAGCTATAATGTGATTATTAGGTATAAGAAACTCTGTTTAGTACTGTGTGATGCTACAAAGATGTTTCAGATGAGGAACCTATGAGCAAAATGCTTATAGTCAGTAAATGTGAGAGACCTGGAGTTGAGAGGCAGGAAAATTTACTTTCTGACTTCAGTGTTCAGAGAAAGCATTGTGATCAAAGGCCTGAAGTCTGGTTAGAGTTTGGCAAAGGGAGGTGAAGGACATGGACACAACTGTGCTCACAAATTGATGGAGGAATGTATTGATTTCCCCAATAATATCGGAAAATACTTAATTCTGGTTCACAAGTTTATTTCTTTTTTTTCTGTTACTAGAAAAACAAATAAACAAAACTTTTCTATGTGCCATGCGTAGCCATATGGGTGACATTGAAATCCACCCACACTTGCCCTTGTCCACATACCTGGAAATTTCATTCTCTATCTTAAAAGAGTCTATTCAAGATCACATCTTTGGTAAAGATTTCCCTGACTCCCTTAGGCAGAATTAGTTTCCATTCCTCATAGTCCCATAGCACATTTTATGAAAATTTATGTTACATACCACATGATATTGTAAGTGTAGTCATGCCTTGCTTAACAATGGGGATGTGTTCTGAGAAATGCATTGTTAGGCAATTTTGCCATTTTCCAAACATCATAGAGTGTACTTACAGGAACCTAGATGGTATAGCCTACTACACACGTAGGCCATATGGTACTAATCTTATGGGACCACCATTGTATATGTGGTCCGTTTTTGACCAAAATGTCATTATGCGGCGTATGCGTAGGTATTTGCGTAGTATCACTCTTCACTTTCTACCACCCAATTAGGGCCTTGAGGATGGGAACTGTATAATGAGTGCACATAAAAGGCACTAAGCACATGAGCCTAGTCTGGGAATAATAACACATCAGAGGGGAGCCACACAGTTGAACATGCCCTATTTCCTCGCTACTCAAGTATTGTTCCTGGACTAGAAGCCTCAGAATCACGGGGAGCTTGTTACAAAAGCTGAATCTCAGGCCCCACCCAAGACCTACTGAGTCAAAATCTGCATTTTCACAAGATCCACAGGATCTTCCTGTGCACACTTCTATTTGAAAAGCATTGCCAAGGTGTAGGCTGCGGTGTGGTGGCTCCTCATTGAAATGTACTTTATGTTTCCACTATAAAATTCCTGGAAGAAAACATAGGGGAGAAAAACCTCCTTGACACGGGTCTTGGCAATCATTTTTTGGACATGACACTAAAGCACAAGCAACAAAATCAAAAATAAACAATTGAGACTGTATCAAACTAAAAAGCTCTGCACAGCAAAAGAAACAATCAAAAAAATGAAAAGACTATCTATGGTATGGGAAAAAAAATATCTGCAAACCATATATCTGATAAGGGATTAATATCCAAAATATATAAACTCACACAATTCAATAGAAAAAACACATAATCCAATTAAAAAATGGGCAAAGGACTTGAATAGACATTTTTCCGAAGAAGATTTATGAGTGGCTTACAGGTACATGAAGAGGTGCTCAACATCGCTAATCATAAGGGAAATGCAAATTAAAACCACAATGAGATATCACCTTACGTCTATTAAAATGGCCATCATCAAAAAGACAAGATATATCGAATGCTGGCAAGGATGTGGAGAAAAGGTAACCCTTGTGCACTGTTGGTAGAATTGTAAATTGGTAAAGCCACTATGGAAAACAGTATGGAGGTTCCTCAAAAACTTAAAAATAGAGCTACCATATGATCCAGCAGTTCTACTTCTGGGAATATATATGAAGGACACAAAAACACTATGTTGAAGACATATCTACACCCACCTGTTCATGACATTATTAATAGCCAAGACATGGAAACAACCTAAGTATCTATCGACAGATGAATGGATAAAGAAGATATGGTGGAAATACACAACAGAATATTATTCAGCCATAAAAAAGAAGTCAATCTTGCCATTTGCAACAAAATGGAGGGAGCTTGAGGGCATTATGCTAAGCTCTTGTCAATCAAACAAGGGGCTGGAGGTGGGGAGAGAAGGGACTTTGAATCCCACCTGGAGAACCTTGTACACCTCTGAACAGAGACCATTTTATCAGCCAATACATCAGGATGCTAGTTCAAAATGGTTGTCCTGTTATCTTCTATCACCCACTCCAATATAGAGTGTCATTTTTGCTAGTCACCGTGAGATGACTGGGCCGTCTTTTGTGGCATTCTACCTTACAGTCATATTAGCCAGTTATTTCCCCACCTTTGCATAACTCCTCCTTTCCTTCCTCTGGCTGACAGTTTTTGGTTCGTTTGTTGGCTTGCTAAGTGATACTCTTATGTGTGAGGTCAAGGAATTTTTGTTGCCGTAACCTAAAGCATTATGTGCAACATGGCCACAAACACACCAAGCTGAGTGTCTGTCCCCAACTTCGTTCCCTGTTGGAATGTTACTGTGAAGGAGAGAGGTGAAACCAGAAAGTAACTTGAGACATCAGCAATTTAATTTCTGTTCTGAGAATGAAGAAATAATGAAATTAACCCTACTCCACAAGAAAAGTCAGAAGGGGCTGAAAAGGGCAGAAGAGGAGAGGGGTGCAGTGGGGTCGGGGAGGGTGCATGCTCTCCCATCAGATAGCTGGCAGCTTGAATCTTGACTCCACCATCTGCTGGCTGTGTGGCCTGGGACAAATAAGTCTTTTCTCAATTTCTCATTTGTCAACTGGGCATATCATTATCTAGCTTGAAGGGATTTTGCAAAGAGCGAAGGAAAAAGGAAGGAAATTGGCTAGACTAACAACTATAGAGTCTGTAATTGTAAACTGAGTTTGTAAAACATGTAAAAATCCCATTCTTAAGGAGGGTTCTCTGGAAATAGACTCTGAATGGACCTTTTCTTAAAGGAGGTTTATTGGGGAGTGGGCTTAGAATCAACACATGTGAGGAAGTGAGGGAGGCGGGACTGGGAGAGGAAGAAGTTGAACTGAGATGTAGGTTCAACACAGGCCTCAGCATGTCCCATGGAATCCTGGGAGTTTGGATAGTCCATCGGAGTTGTCTAAATTGCGGCAAGGGAACTCAATCTGTTCCCCAATATCAACCCGTTATTGGAGGCAGGCTGTCCTTGGGAAGGAGTGTAACCTTGGCCCAGGCAACTTCCTTCGGCAGAGGGCAATTCTGGAGGAAGACACAGACATGAGCCTCAGCAGTCAACACTCCTGGCAGGTGAGGGAAGAGGTGCTCTGTCCTAAAGCAGGAGCCTGTACAGGGTCCTATATTATCGATGACAGATCCCAAAGTCCCACTGACAAAATGCTGGCTCCAGGCCCTTGCGCGACTCCTATTCATGCCTAAACCCAACGAGGCAACAACAGCAATGTTTGGCTTTGCGCTTCTGAACAAAACCTCAGCACTAGCATCTGCTCTGTATCCCACCATAATGCAGAATGTCAGCTGAAAGAGCCTTTGTCCATCCTAAAGAGAAAGCTCCAGGTGTGCAAGAATTGAGTCAGTCTTGTCATTAACAGAGGCACAGTGTCTACCACAGCCCCTGCATACAATATTGGTTCCATAATGAATGGATGAGTATACATAATAAGAGGGATTGGCCCTGAAGACAGATACAGAAGCAGCCTGTAAAAAGGAATCATGGAGAAGGTCTTTCTTCACCAAAACACCAGATAGGTCTTTAGAAGTTGCTCAAGTTGGTTGGGAGTTTATTTCACATGTAAAAGATCAAAAAAAAGCCAAAAGGCTTATAATAAAGAATAATGAAGAGTCCCAGGGAAAAATTTAATTCTGAAACTTAGTCCTTTTATATCCCCTAATGAGTGAAGCAGCAAAGATGCTTTTTACAGTAGTCTTTAAAGCTCTGAAGGGTTGGAGAAAAAAATGTCAGAAATCCATTTCCATGGATGGCAGACACCAATTTTCTAGCAATCAGAAAGTGATGCAGAATTAGCTCCATAATATCTGCTATTAAGCAATGTCAGCTTAATATTACTAAGAAGATACATACCAGGCACAGGAGTCAGGTCCTCATTCAATGTATTTCGTGGATACATTGACCTGACTGATGCTTCTCACATTAGACCATAGGTTGAGGTGACACCCATCTAGAGCTCGAGAGAAAAAAATTTATGTGGCTGAAAATTACATGTAGTCTGCCCAGTGAAGTACAGTTTCTCAAATTTCAAATTTAACATGATTTACGTGAGGCCAAACGCATTTATAAGAGCCAACCAGCACTTTCATGCCTTTGATTTTGGATAATTATTTTCACGCTGAAAGGATTTTACTGTCTTCCTATTACTTTTGCCCATAAGCATACCAAGTTATTCTTTTCTGTTCTCTCTCTATTTAAATGATAGAAATATAAATTTCTCAAAAAATTATTTTCAGAAGCAAATGATTTCCCAAAAGTTGCTTAGGAGAGGGCGAGCTCTCTTACTGCAGCCTGGGGAGCATTCTCCAATCGGACAGAGCAGGCTCAGGGACTGAGGTGGGCAGAGTCACACAGATGTCTGAGTTCTATCTAAATCACCTTCCAATTGTGCTCGCTGGGAGTTTTCACCAAGACTCATCCCCCTGCTTTCCTTCTTGGCCCTCTTTAATCCGCACTCTACACAACAGCCAGAGTAAAGTTATTAAGCATAAATCACATCTTGTCACTTCTCTGCTTAAACTATTTCAGTGGCTTCCCCCTGACTCTCAAAGTGAAACCAAAAGCTCACGCCGAGTCCTTAGTGGTACTCTTGATCTGGCGCTAACTTTTCAACCAAGACAATCTTATGAAAGTTTTGAGACAAGAACTGAAAGCAAGTGAAGTTGGTGTTTGTCTACATGGTCATGGTCTAAGAGATTTGTCCTGTAAAGTGATTGGCAGGTCTCTAAGCACTACCTCTCCCATTTCCCATGAGCCACTTATCTCTCTGCTCTCATGCTCCAGCCCCATATCTTAAATAAGCTTATTGTTTGTTTCTAAACTTGTCTGTGGCACTAGACCAGGAACAAAGACTGTGGAACCAAAGTGGAACTTAGATCTGAGATACTGGGGAAATGTATAATTTTGACTCTGATGATCCTTGCATTTGATCCTTTTGTAGCTTTCAATTTAGTATCAAAAATTAGCAGCCTATGCCAACAGTTTAAACCAGCCTAGCCCATTAGAGGAAGCATAATAATATAGGAACATAATAGGAAGCAGAAGAAAGCACTTTATGTGCCTAAACAATGAACTTGGTCTACAGGAGACGGTTCACTTGCTGCTAGCCCCGTAGGCTTTCTTGCTCTTAGTTTCTTCGTCTATATGTGTCTATTTCCACTGCTGAGGCCCAAACATATTTTGGTGTGTGTGTTGAGTAGGTGGAACCGGTCATCATTTTACTTCCCATCTAATTCCTGCGGTAACCAACAGAACAAAAACCTTAGAAACCCTCCATGGTTACTGAGTTTACATTAGGAACTGGGACACAAGAGAATCTATGATAACCCCTTGAGTTCCACAGGAGGTTCAAGAAGGAGAGGACCCTGGTCAATAACAGCAAGTGGTGGCAATGAAACTGGAGGAGTTGGAGCTGTTTTCAAGTCTGCTCAAAAAAGGAAAATGTATGGGCCAGCTCGGTGGCGCAGCGGTGAAGTTTGCACATTCCACTTCTGCAGCCCGGGGTTCGCCGGTTCAGATCTCGGGTGCAGACATGGCACCGCTTGGCAAGCCATGCTGTGGTAGGCATCCCACATATAAAGTAGAGGAAGATGGCATGGATGTCAGCTCAGGGCCAGTGTTCCTCAGCAAAAAGAGGAGGATTGGCAGCAGATGTTAGCTCAGTGCTAATCTTCCTCAAAAAAAAAAAAATGGAAAATGTGGTAAGCAAAGATGAAGCCCAGTGACCAAGAACACTGATTTCCAAAAGCCTCACAGACCCCTATGGAAGCCTTCTCCCTTCCTTATTTATTTACTCAATGAATATACAAGGATATGGTCAAGTTTAGTGATTTATTCAGCTACTGCACACGAGGTACTCTAGCTCTGTTGTGTAGAAATATTTATGATCATTTAATAATATATAATACCTGTTATTAGTTATTAATTAATATATGAGAACTTGAACTCTTCTCCTTCTGACACCTGTGAGAACAAGTAATTTGTCAATCAATCAACATCTTCAATGCTAGCATAGTGAGAGAAACCTCACTATTTTCATCAGATTTATTGGATGGCGCCATTATTGCCAGATCTCACACTGACATGCAATCTATAACAATGTGAAGGTATTAAATTTATAGTCGGGTGATTAAGCCTAGCTATGAAATAAGAAGTGATCGAGATAGCAATTTCAATAGTTTTAGAAACATGTATTGGAGGAAACTGTCACCTGAAGGGAGCTGTTTCTCAAATGTGTCTCTTGTGTGGTTTTAGAATAATAAAAACTTTGAAGTTTTCTTTTTTCTTAAAACTATAACTTCTCAGAAATACATTGGCAGTGTCATCAAATAAGTAATCTAAAAGACTGAGCAAGGAAGGTGGGGAGAAGTTCTTAAAACACTTTTCCAGCAAAAGGAGAAATATATGGCACTTTCATTAGAGAAAAGAAAACCCAAACTTACACCCTTATGGTTAAGCTAGTCGTTACTATAGTCCAACTTTGAAATGTTTCATTTTGAGTGACTGGTGAGAGCCACTCAGGAAAATCTCAGAAGCAGAGAGTTTAGAATCATAGCCTTCAGCTCTGAGATTCATGACAACTTCCTCTCTCTGCAGGATGTAATCCCTTCTCAGATTCAGAATGGTGTGTCTCCGAAAAAGGATCCCTGGGGTAGTTCTGAAATTTTGGAGAAAAACACCAAAGAAATGATCAAGGTCCATTGATGCTATTCACCACAGCTAAGCACTTCTAGAGCCAGGCTGGGATTACAGTTCTCTTTTGTCTTCCTCGATACTTACTAATTTTGAAGACTTAGGCAACCTATTTAAACTCTGTTCATTTTCTGTGTCTATCAAATTGGTTAATAACACTACCTTTTTTTGGTAGAGCAGTTTTGAAGATTAAATGAGTAAATAAAATAAAGAACTTAAAGCAGAGCCTGGCTTAAACAGAAATTTCAGCGAGAACTATCACGTTAATGTAATCATCATCACCATCACCATCAGGATCAATATCATTGTGATGATCGTCCATCGTCAACCATGGAGTCTGAGCTACTCAAGTTTGATTTCATGGTGGAAGAACCCTTGATGTCTCAGGAAAGCAGCACTGACTCCATTTCCTGGATATTTTGCTGTGGTGTATGCTTCATGTTCTGAGTAAATAAAACTATCCCTATAACTTCGATCACATGTGTTTGAACCAGGGCTTGGGCATGAGCTGAAAGCATCTATATGTTGGCTAGGTATGAAGATAGAAAACCACCTCTGAGGTGAAATGTGTGAAATTCTTCCCAACAGGAGTGCTCCAAGTTGGATATTAGCAAGCATACCAATCAAAACCACTCTTTTTAGAATGTGAACACAGAGAAGGTAGCAATGAGCAGGATCATCACTAAGCTTGAGCGTAACCCGGGTGAACCTATGCTATTTTTAAGGTCCTACTTGAGGACCAGGAAATCCCAGTTTTAGTGCTGACAGCCAATGTTTTAGAAGAAAGACATCTCTTGCTGCTATAGTCTATATATAAATATACATGTATATTTGGAATTCCTCCCAATAGTGAGGCACAATTATATATGTGTATTCTTTTAAAAGCCTTAGTTGTATTATATATCACGTGTATGTCTCTTATTTCCTGTCTTGGCACACAACTTTAGCATCCCCTGGCATGTGTATTTCAATGAGAAGAACGGATTTTTGCCTCTC
This sequence comes from Equus przewalskii, assembly GCF_037783145.1. Lineage (NCBI taxonomy): Eukaryota > Metazoa > Chordata > Mammalia > Perissodactyla > Equidae > Equus > Equus przewalskii. The sequence continues at coordinate 22,013,147 of NC_091831.1, read as the reverse complement.
CTCTTGCCTTTCTATTTGCCTAGCACACTTCTCTACTCCTCCATCACTGTGGTTCTCTAGGATCAATCCCAATAAAGACTATTATTACAGTGAGAGGCATTGGTTCACAAATAATTGTTTTTTGTAGCTTTTGGAAAGTTTTCTTCTTCTAATCTTTGTGATTCATTTAGGATTGTCCATCATACGATCCCTACTTTTCCAGTCTTAGGGGTGAGGACTTGACTCAGCCTGGCCAATAAGAGTACTCCATTCCCCCTAAACCTTGTACGGGGATTGGTCTGTGGTTGGGCACTATGATAGCTTGCTAGGGCTGCCATAACAAAATCCATAGACTAGGTGGCCTAAACAATAGAAGTTAATTTTCTCACAGTTTCATAGGCTAGGAGGTCCAAGACTAAGGTGTTGGCAGTTTTGGTTTCTCCCAAGGCCTCTTTTCTTGGCTTGCAAATAGCTATATTTTCATTGTGTCCTCATATAGTCTTTCCTCTGTGCTGGTGCATCCCTGATATCTCTTTGTATATCCAACTTTGCTCTTCGTACAAGGACACCAGTCAGATTGCATTAGAGCTCTGTATTGGTTAATTATAGGTGTCAATTTGGCTGGGTCATAGTGCTCAGATATTTGGTTAAGCACTATTCTGGATGTTTCTGTGAGGGTGCTTTTGGATAAGGTTTAGATTTAAATCTATGACTTTGACTAAAGTAGATTGACCCTCCATAATGTGAATGGGCCTCATCCAATCAGTTGAAAGCCTACACAGAACAAAAGGCTGACCCTTGCCAAGCAAGAGGGACTTCTGCCAGCAGACTGCCTTCAGACTGCAGCTGCAACATCAGCTCTTCCTGGCTCACCAGCAGTCTGCCTTTGAACCCAAACTGCCACTTTTTCCTGAGTCTCCAGCATGCCAGTCTCCTTTGTTAGATTTTGTACTCCCTAAGCTTCTACAAGCACATGAGTCAATTCCTTAAAATAATTTCTCTCTGTATATATACATCCTATGGTTCTGTTTCTTTGGTGAATACTAATACAAGCCAGACATATGACTTCATTTAACCTTAATTACCTCTTTAAAGGCCTTATTTCCAATAATAGTCATATTCTGAGGTACTGAGGGTTAGAGCTTCAATATATGAATTTGAGGGGGACAGAATTCAGCCCATAACAGGCACATTTCCAAATGAAGGCCAATCCGAATCCTTTGTTGGCACCAATGTGAATACTGAAGGAGAAATATTTGAACACTTACACTGGAATGATGAGTTTTAAGAATCTTGTAAACCTGGATCAGCTTGAGGCCATCTTTGCTGCCTGATAAGGAGTCTATTGAGAAGGAATCCAGCTCAAAGGAAATCAAGCCAAGGTGTAGATAGAGAATACCCTTCACAACATCATAGGAAAAATGGAATCTAGCTACATCTAAAGTCAAATATTGGACTTTCAAATATGAGACCTAAAGCTAGAAATGATGATCTTTGTTCCTCCTAATTCTAATCAATCAGATATAAAAACCATTTCAATTATACGTCTGAAATACCTCTTGACTATTATTATCTCTGTTTCATCTCAATTTAGCTCCCTTGGTTTAGTCTCTCATTACACCTTGACTGAACAATTGTAACAGCCACTTGCCTCTAGTCCCTCTCTCTCCCCAACACCCATTTTTCATGCCCAACTTCTGACAACATATCTCATTTTCATTTCAGAATCCATCCCTTGCCCTACTTTGAATCTATGTGGTTCTAATGTTGTTAACTCCATTCAGCAACCTGGGTGCCACATAATCTAGACCTAGCGAGTGAAAGCCCCATATCGCAATGGCAACAGTAATTGACACAAGTAAGAGCATGTGACCTAATCAAGCCAATCAGAGATGATGATGCTTGATTCTAGGTCTTTTTTCTGCGTTCTCAAAGGAGTAGGTGCACATTTCAGTACGAAAAACCAAAACACAAACCGGGGGAAGTGTAGCCCAGGAGTGGCTGGCAGCCAAATTGTGACCGAAAGAAAAACCCTGTATGATAATGAAGTTAACACAAAATTGTCGTTAATATTGTTAACACTGAACAGCAGTGTGGGAGAGAAACCAGAGCCTGAAGACATCTGTTAAGCTCTCGTAACCAGCTGTGATTGATCCAGCTGCCAAAGAATGTGATTCAGTAGACCTGTAGAGGAGCCCGGAAAGTTAAGTTTTAAAAAGCACTCAGATACCCTCTTTGAAGTTCGTATACAGAGTTCCCTTTGCAAAACCATGATATAGACTCTGTCCCTCTGACTTCACTCCTGACTCAAATTCCCCATTAACTCGGCTCTTCTGCAAGCTGAGGGCTGAGCAACCCCGTCTGGCTTCTGTAGCCCAGTGAATCTGAGTCTCTGGTCTTTGGAGCTGGAGGCTCTCCCACATCATCTTTTATACTGCCTTGTGCATTTTGAATCCATCCTAGATGGTTTCTATATTGTTTCTAAAGGTATCCATTCGAGTCCTGGAAAAGATGTGTCCTTCATTAGCTTACATAGACATGCCTACAAATTTGAGTCTCTCTTTCTTCAACAGTATTTTTTTGAATGCTGAATTCATTTTGACATTACATTTAAATGAAGTTGGTGCAGATGATTTTGAGTTTCTTCCTTGATGTTCCTGGTAGCAAAGCATATATTCATACTCAGAAATACTCTCTTTGAGTCAGTCTGCAGCTTACCCTGTACTTATTTGTTTGCCATGTATAATTTATAACAATCTTTGGCCAAGGGTATGAAACTGACATGGCAGTGCTAACTTCAGAAAGATGGGTAAAGAGTAAATGTTGCTAAGAAATAAGGGAAAAGCAGCTAAAAGGTGTCAGTGGGAGTGGTAGATATAGCCAGGAGCTTTGAAAGTAGACAAAAGAGAGATTGTATTACAGATGGAACATTCTCTAAACTTAACGAGAGATTTCACACACGGAGGAAATGAGGGAAGTAGAAAAAAAGAGAGGATGAGAGGCAGAGTTACCTGGGAGCAGCATTTATAGCCCATAGCTCGTAGGGTCTTCTAAAATGGGAAACCTAGGTTCAAAATTCTGAGCTTAGTCACCTCCCTTTCAGAATTTTACTGTACCATCTACTTCTCCCACCAAATCCTAACATAAATTTGAAGCAGAGGAGTAACTTGCAACCTGGGCAACATGTCCCTTCCATAATCAATCACATTCTTAACGACATTTTCTTTGACTAATCCTTTTGTTTCTATGACTCATCTTTTTCTCCAAGGCCAGTCTCCAAAAATTGCAAAAGAGATGGTTTTATCATTTCTATATGCAAGACATTTACTCAACTTATTGTGAGTGAAGGTTTCTAGTCTGAAGCCAACCCCTTCCTCAGGTTTCTCTGCCCCATACACCACTCAGCCATGAAAAACATCCCAAACCATAAATTCAGATCTAGAAGAAATGATATCGTGGAAGTTGAAATGATGCACGTGATTTCAAAGGACTGAATTTTATTGAGACTTCTTCTATCCCTTCTTAGTACCCTGAGTGTATACACTGAAAAGTATATTCTTTTTCCTATCCACATTATGGGGTCTGTACAGATGAATATTAGTCCTAGGCACATGGTAGAAAACATATTTTTGTTCAATGAATGATTGAATGAATGAAGCAAGAGTAAATGGGAGGCCAAATAAACATGTGGAACAATCTCTAAAGTTTCTTCATTAGCTGTGTTCAATTAGTATTTCATAGTACCTTTTATTAAAGTTGTCTCATGTGTGATGTCAAGTTTAGAATGAAACCAAAGCATAATCGTCTGAGTTTAGATTCCCCAGGAAGCAGGTAGAAGGACAAGGATTTGTGTGTGACTTATTAAGGGGGTGTTCCCACAAGAAACCAGAAAGGGAGTGAAAGAAGCAGGACAGAGAAGGAGAAGAAGTCAAGCAGGGCGTAGTGTTAGGCATCATACTAGCCTTCAGTCTGGTGTCGCAGGGGGCTCTGGAGCACAATCACATTGCAGAGTTTGTCCCTTCTCAAGGCAAAGGAGCTTGGCTTTCATACTCCTTCAAGAGTGCCTCACAACGCTCCAATTGGAATGAAACTCCTAGGCATTTCTGGCTTCTGATGTGTTTGATCAAAGTAGTTTGGGAAGCCTAAGGGTAGGCCTCTAAACAGTTTGCAGCCATGAACCCTCAGGAAAAATTCATAGAAATGCAGGATGTACTCACAAAACCCGTAAAGGAGAGCTGGGGGACGTCAACAGCGTTGCTACAATACTTAAAACAAATGGGAAAAAGTGAAAGCACCTACTATATTATCAACAGAGTTGAAGTTAAGTCTTACCTGAGCACTTACCTGTGTCACGTTAGGCAAGTTACTGCATCTCCTTGATCCTTGGTTCCCTCACATGTAAAATGTATATGATAGTAACACCTACCCTATGTTTATGAGGCCTAAATTAGAAAATATATACAAAACAATCTAAAACTGTGCCTTCTTTGTTACAACCACTCAATAAATGTTAATTATCATCACAGTCATCCTCATTGTCCTCATCATTGCTGGAGACAGAACCTCAGTAAACCTCAAATTTTTTTGCATTTCCTTAATGTCTGAATTCCAGACTGTCTTGCTTTTTTCTGGCCTTAAAATTTTCAACTCTCCAATTCAGTCATTCATCCTCGGGAAATATTTTAGCTCTCCTCCTCCTCCACTTCGTCCTCCTTTTCCAGATCTATCTAATCCTCATGCCGTGTTCCTCCTGACCTTGACTTTGAAGCCAGCCAATTCATTATTCAGCCAATACTGGGCTGATCCAAAGAGGGGCACGGATACAAAATTAATGGATATTGTCAGTTATCCACATTCTGAAATTAATGGGAGTATGGCCAGCAACTTAGAAGGCCTGCCAGAAAGCCAAAGTGACAAAGACTTCTGGCAGCAGCAATGCTGGGATGATCAGACTTTCTTAAAAGGCAGCAAGGTAGAGACTGCAAAACAGAACAGCTGAGGCTTAGAACTGCTGAGGGTCTTGGGTAGGTAGCCATAGAAACTTTGAGGCGTGATTACAAGTGTCTTAAGTGGTAAATTAATTTCTGATGTAAGTAAGGAGGGGTGAGGAGCAGTGTGTTCTCAGGGGAACGTCTTCCTGGGCACTTCCAGTACTGAGCAAACTGGAAAGTGAGAGGACTTGAATTTTTAAGGCTCCCACAAGACTTGCCAGGCTTCTCTGCCAGGCTAATGCCATGAGTCGCACTTAATTAACGACTCATCTTTGTGTTGTTTGGAAAGCCAAGAATATCCCCATTTGACACCTTAGAACCCTTCCTTTTAAGAGTTTGTCCTCGGCTCTAATCATGGAAGGGCCTGACATTTAATTATGAATATATTCCCTTAGCTAGGGAAATACCTGACAAATACAAGAAATTCCCAGAACCTGCCCCCAGCACTTCTGCGAGGCACCTGCCTGACTCAGCAGGAAAAACATTGCCATTCTTTGGCATTTGTTATTGTTGTTGTTAAGATACCTAATGATGCAATAATTTGAAGATAAGGGGAATGACAACCAAATTATTCTTGTCCTCAGAGAGATCATATTTCATACTAGAAAGTAAAAATTACAGAGCAATTAGGCAAGGAAAAGAAATAAAATATCCCAATTGGAAAGGAAAAAATAAAACTGTCACTATTTGCAAATGACATGATATTAGGTATAGAAAACTCTTAAGACTCTACCCAAAAATTGTTAGAACTAATAAACAAATTCAGTAAAGTTGTAGGATACAAAATCAATATACAAAAATATGCTACATTTCTATACACTAATAACAAACTATCAGAAAGGGAAATTAAGAAAACGATCCCATTTACAATTGCATCAAAAAGAGTAAAATACCTAGGCATAAGTTTAAAAAAGGAAGTGAAAGACCTGTACACTGAAAACTGTAAGATATTGATGAAAGAAATTGAAGACACAAATAAATGGAAAGATAGTCTGTGCTCACAGATTGAAAGAATTAATATTGTTAAAATGTCCATAGTAACCAAAGCCATCTACAGATTCAGTGCAATCCCTATCAAAGTTCCAATGGCATTTTTCACAGATCTAGAACACATAATTCTAAAATTTATGTAGAACCACAAAAGACCCCAAGTAGCCAAAGAAATCTTGAAAAAGAAGAGTAAAGCTGGAGGCATCACACTCCCTGGTCACACACTATATTAGAAAGATATAGTAATGGTATTATATATTATATATATTTTTATATAATATACTATATAATATATATTTTATATACTATAAAGATATAGTAAAACAGTATGGTATTGGCATAAAAACAGACACATAGATCAATGAAACAGAATAGAGAGCCCAGAAATAAACCCATACATATATGGTCAATTAATTTATGGCAAAGGAGCCAAGAATATACAATGTGGAAAGGAAACTCTCTTAAATAAATTATTTTGGGAAAACTGGAGAGCCATATGCAAAAGAATGAAACTGGACCCTATGTGACACCACGCACAAAAATTAACTTAAAATGGGTTAAAGACTTGAATGTAAGACCTGAAACCATAAAACTCCCAGAAGAAAAATAGGTGGTCTTGGCAACAGTTTTTGGATGTGACTCCAAAAGCAAAGGCAACAAAAGCAAAAATAAACAAATGAGACTACATCAAACTAAAAAGCTCTGCATAGCAAAGGAAATAATCAACGAAATGAAAAAGCAACATACTAACTGGGAATAAATATTTGAAAATCATATATCTGATAAGGGGTTAATTCAATAGCAGAAAATCCAAACAATCCAATTAAAAAATGAGCAGAAGATCTGAATAGACATGTTTCCAAAGAAAATGTACAATGGCCAACAGATATATAAAAAGATGCTCAACATCACTAATCATAAGGGAAACACAAACCAAAACCATGAGATATCACCTCACATGTGTTATAATGGCTATTATAAAAAGGTAAGATAAATGTTGAAAGGATGTGGAGAAAAGGGACTCTGCCTGCTGTTGCACTGTTGGTGAGAATGTAAATTAGTGCAGCCACTATGGAGAATAGTATGGAGGTTCCTCAAAAAATTAAAAATAGAACTACCATATGATCCAGCAATTCTACTTCCAGGTACTTATCTGAAGCAAATGAAAACACTAATTCAAAAATATATATGCATGCCCATGTTCACTGCAGCATTATTTACAATAGCTAAGATAATGGAAACAACCTAAGTGTCCATTGATGGATAAATGGATAAAGATATGGTCTATGTATGTGTGCGTATATATACATAATGGAATATTATTCAACCATAAAAAAGAATGAATCTTGCCATTTGTGACAACATGGATGGAATTTGAGGGCATTATGCTAGGTGAAATAAGTCAGACAGAGAAAGACAAATATCATATAATCTTATATGTAGAATCTAAAAAAAAAAAATGCTCATGGATACAGAGAACAGATTGGTGATTGCCAGAGGCAAGAGGAGAGGGTGGGCGAAATGGTCAAAAGGCACACTCTGCGAGTTATAAAATAAGTAAGTCATGAAGATGTAATGTAAAGCATGGTGACTATAGTTAATACTACTGTATTGCACATTTGGAATTTGCTGAAAGAGTAGACCTTAAAAGTCTTAATAACAGGAAAAAAAATTGTAACTGTAGGTGACAGATGTTAACTAGACATATTGTGGTGATCATTTTGCAATATATAAAAATATCAAATCATTATGTTGTACACCTGAAACTAATATACTGTTTATGTCAATTATACCTCAATAAAAGGAAAGAAAGTAAAAATTAGTTTGGTCCATATTTTTTCAATTGATCTACTTAACAGAATCATCAATTAACCTGAAGTGTCAATTTAACATGGACTAAAATTCTTTGTTGAGAGATGCTTCTTGGAGGCACACAAACTGGCTATGTACTGAAGTTTTATGTGACATTTTATTGCTATTTCTTTGCTCATTTAAGATTCCTATTTGGCAAAGGAGATCCCAGGATATAATCACACTTGCATCAAATTATCTTAAGTCTTGAAAGCGATAGCGCTAGAACTTGAATCCAACCTTGAATGCGCATACAGGCACACATGGCCCCAGTCTATAAATGTGGTGCAGCACTAAGTGAATAATGTATCGGAGCACAAAATACTCAGCACACTGGAGAGTACTGGTGGCTGAATCAAAAAGGCAGGGTAGGAAGCAGCTATCATTTCACAAAATTTGGCTCTGCACCTCACCTCACAAGATGAGGAACCGCTGAAGCTTCATGAGGGTAAACATTGCAACCTGGCTTCTTGCTCCTTTGCTATCGAGCCACAAAGATGAAAAGGACACGGAGATTTAATTTCATGGTACTTGTGTGCTGTTGTTCTTGTGTAAAAGTCTGGGAAGAGTAATTTAGAAAAAAATAATGCCGGTTATTTTCCAAGACCCAATGAATCAAAGAACCAAAATGTCTTAGTTTTTTTACAACTATCCTGCCTCCCTCACTGTGCTTAGTGCCGAGGGACAAAACTATCTGTTTTCAAAGAATATACTCTAGCCGAGAAGGCAAGACTATACTATATGCAAAATAGACAGGAAAAGACTCAACATAGAGTCAAAGAGCCCAGGAGATACTGAAGTTGTCAGAAAATATCTTGGATGACGAGAGATACATGACAAAAGACTCCTAAATCAGCTCAGTAAACCCTCTTGCCTGAAGCGATGTCACACAAAAGATGTTTACTTCCTGCTGGGAAAAAAGAAAACGTGATTAAGCTGGCATCTAGGTACAGTAGAGGCAACCCCAGCTTTCAACCCTCAATGTTTAAATTTAATTCCAAAGAGTCCTCTAGAAAACGGGGGATACATACATCAATCACTATATAGTAGTGATGCTCCTGTGCTGCTCATTGTGTAGGTTTATTTATGAGTCAGGGATCCTCAGGCCCCAGGATGCCCCTTGTCCCTCCACCTGTCCAAATCACCCTCATCTATCAGGGCACAACTGAAATTCTGCTTTCTCCATGAAGCCTTCTCAGATGATTCCATCATTTATTGTTCATTCATGTTTCACATGTTAATATTGCCTCCTCCAAAGAGATTGTATTACATTTTTTAAAGTAGAATCTATGCAAGACAAAATAATGTTTATCAAACCATATAATTTCTCTAAGGGCAAAATGGAAGACTAAATTTTTCTGCATTTAGGTGAAGTTATTTGGTCACTTTCATCCAATAGAATGTGAAAGTGATATTCACCATTCCCTAGCCTGACTCCTAAAACCCCACCCATTCATGATTTTCCCGTATCATCCTTTTTCCATAGAGAACCGTGTGTTGAGGATAGCCAGGTCTGAAGATGGGAGGAGGCTGGATCCTTGAGTCAGTGCCTGGAGAAGCGCTACCCAGGAGTACTCACTGACAGCAATAGTCTCAGAAAAATGAGTACGAAATAAAATGTTATTGTATTAAGCCATTGAGATTCTGTGATTATTTACATAGTAACTAATATTTATTACCCTGCTTAACATGGTATTTTTTTATATTTAACCTTCTATTGAAGTATAACACACTTTAGTATATTTTATATGAAGTATAACATAAATTTTTGTATGTATATACATACACAAAAAATGCTGAAATTAGTGCACAATTTCATGAATTTTCACAAACCGAACACATCCATGTGGCCAACACCAATATGGAAAAAAGCTATTATCCACTCCCCAAAAAGCCACCCTCATGCCCTACTCGAGTGATAGCCTGGAAGAGTTACCAGCACTGTGGCTTCCAACAGCACGGATTAGTTTTGCGCCTTTATAGAAATGGAATCATGAGACTAGAGTTGAACGGGTTGCCGCTAGATTGCTCTCCTGAGGCAAGAACACAACCCTCCTCACACTAGACTGGGTCTCCAAGCTGCAGTCTCCTGAGAACTTATGTTCACCCTCTATAATAAAGCCAGTAGTTTCTCATGTCATAGAGTGCAAGGAGAGAGGGATAGATGGTTGAGCACCAGGGTTTCTAAGGGACTGGGTCCACAGTCAGAAGGTTCCCAGGGAGATATGGGGGACAAAGGTGGGTACAGAAACACCACCTGGGGCTTTGTTTTCAAATCTCACTGCAATGTGCCAGTGAGCTGGTGTTGCCTAGAAGAACACTGAGGACTGCTTCTTCCCAGAAAAAGGCCCAACTCTCTCAACGACCCTTCAAATGACCCTTCTAAATCCTAACTTCAGTTCCTTAGCTCTTACTACCCAAAGGAGATAAGGTGAAGGCCAGGAAGAGCATATCATGAAAAAAAATAGGGAAAATTTTTAAAAGTAGCACATAGAGATTAAATATACAGATGTTGGAGTCAGGCAGAGTCAGGTTTGAAAGATTACTCCATCATTTATGAGATTTGTAAACTAATACTCCAATTCATTATTTTTTAGTATCTGCATAATATTCCAAAAGAGCAGCTATTCTGTAATTAAGGAAGCCATGTGCCACTGAGACAAGTGGGTGACTATAAAGGGACAACACAGGGGAGGGTTTGGAGAGTACTCCATTTTTAGACACTGACTTGTGTTCAGTTGCTTGCCGCTAAGTACAATGCTGTAGGAAGCATCCTTGTACATTTATCTTTAAAAACCTGGGGCTCTTATTTTTATGGGAGAGATTCAAATAGTGGCCTTCTGGGACAAAGGGTTTATGTAGTTTCAAGTTTTAACAGCTGTTACAAGATTGCTTTCAAAAAAATTCTGTGGCAATTTACATGTCCATCAGTAATGTATGAGCATCGTTTAACCCAAATTGCCACCAGCAAGAGGTGTTAGCCTTCCTCATTTTTGTTTGCTTTTTACCTTTCAAACATAAACAAAATAAAGAAAATAATGTAACAAACCCCCAAATGCCCATTGCCCAGTTTCATCAATATACCACTTCTCTAGCTTTATATTTTAATTCAGTTTGTGAGGCATCATTTGTACCTAGAAAAATTTATCCTTTTTGGTGTACAGTTCTATGAGCTTGAATGAATGCATATCGCTATATAACCATCAGTACAGTCACGATACAGAGCATTCCACCACGCTATAAAGTCCCCTTTATAATCAAACATTCCCCCCACATCCCAGGCCCTGGCAAGTGCAGCTATGCTTTTTCCCCTATATTATTGCTTTTTCCAGAATGCCATATAAATGCAACCATACAGAATGTAGCCCTTGGAATCTGGCTTCTACAATTTAACATAATGCCTTTGAGATTCATCCATATCATTACTTGTATCAGTAGCATGTTCCTTTTTATTGCTGAACAGTATCCAATTGCAAGGTGGTGACAGAGTTCATTTATCTATTCACCAGTTGAAATTTTGGGTAGTTATGAATATAGCTGCAATAAACATTGATGCCCAAATATTTGTGTGAACATAAGCTTTTATTTTTTGATAAAAAACTAGGAATGAAATTACTGGATCATATTGGTTAGCATATATTTAGCTGTATGAAAACAGCAAACTTGTTTTCCAGAGTGGCTATAGCATTTTACATTCCCACCAGCAATGTATGAGAGGTCTAGATTTTCTGAATGCTTTCAAGTATGTGCTACTGCCGGCGTTTTTTTTTAAGTCACTCAAACACGTGAATAGTGATTTCTTGTTGTGGTTAAATTTGCATTTTCCTAATGATGAATGATGCGGAGCACCTTTTCATGTTCATATTTGTATTCTCTGCTGAAACATTGCTCAATCATATTTTTTAAATTGGGTTGAATGTTTCCATATTATAGAATTTTGAGAGGTCTTTATACATTCTAGACACATGTCCTTTATTAGACTTACATTTTGAAAATGTTTTCTCTCAGTTTCTGTTTTGTCTTTTCATGTATTTAATAATGTCTTTATTTTTTAAATTTACACACAAAAGTTGACTTGGTGATGATGCGCAGTTCTATGAATTTTAGCATATGTATTTTAACATATATATAAAGATCCATGTAAACACCATAATAATAAGTGCACAGAAAGTTCAATTACTCAAAAAAAAAAAAGAAATCCTCATGCTATCCCTTTATATGTACCCTGTCTTCCCAATCATAACCCCTAGAAACCGCTGATATCTTCTCCATATCTACAGCTTTATCTTTTTGAGAATGTCTTGTAAGTGTAATCACACAGTAGAAACCTTTGGAAAACAGGTTCTTTTACTCACTAATGCCTTTGAGACTCGTGCAAGTTGCATGTGTAACAACTCTGCTCCATTATACTGCCAAGTCTGAGCTGTATTCCATTGTGTGGATGTACCTCAGTTTGCCTAACCATTCACCTATTAAAAGACATTTGGGGGTCTGGCCCAGTGGTGCAGCAGTTAAGTTCCCATGTTCCACTTCTCAGTGGCCCGGGGTTCACCGGTTGGGATCCCGGGTGCAGACATGGCACCACTTGGCAAAAGCCATGCTGTGGTAGGAGACCTACATATAAAGTAGAGGAAAATGGGCATGGATGTTAACTCAGGGCCAGTCTTCCTCAGCAAAAAAAGAAGGATTGGCAGTAGTTAGCTCAGAGCTAATCTTCCTCAAAAAAAAAAAAAAAGACATTTGGTTTGTTTCCAGTATGGGTCAGTTATTAATAGAGTTGCTACAATATTCATGCAGAGATTTTTGTGTGAACATGTGTTTTCTTTTTTCTAAGATATATTCCCAAGAGTGAGATTGCTGGTCCCCACAATAGAGTATGGTCATCTTTATAAGAAAATCCCAAACCATTTTCTAGAGTTGCCATAGCACTTTTCATTCCCACCAACAATCTATGAAGAGTTCCATTTGCTATGCATTCCTTGTCAGTTCTCGGTATTGAATGTTTTATTTTAGCCTTTTGACTAGGTGTGTGGTGCTATCTCACCATGATTTTAACTTGCAATGGCTAGTGACTTTAAATAACTTTTCACATGTTTATCTGTCACCTTTATATCTTCTTTGGAAAAGTACATGTTCATGTCTTTAGCCCTTTCTTAAATTGGGTTTTTTGTTTTCTTATTTCTGAGTTTTGAAAGCAATTTATATATTTTGGATAAAATCTAGTTTAAGATAAATGCCTTGCAAATATTTCTCCTAGTCTGTAGCTTATCTTTTCATTCTCTCAATTGTATTTTTTGCATAATTAATATTTTTCATTTTGATGGAGTCCAATTTATCAAATTTTCTTTTATGAATCATGCTTTGAGTGTCATCTCTAAGAATTCATCAACAAAGTCACATAGATTTTTCTCCTGTGTTTTCTTCTAAAAGTTTTACGGTAGTACATTTTACGTTTAAGCCAGTGATCAATTTTGAGTTCATTTTGTATAAGGTATAAGATTAAAACAAGGGTTTTTTTCTCTCTTGGTTTTTCTTTTATTGCCTATGGATATCTAACTGCTCCCGCACCATTTGTCTCAGCTCTTCACTGAACTGCTTTTGTAGCTTGGTCGAAACTAAAATATCTGTATCTATGTGGGTTCATTTATGGACTCTCTTCTGTTTTATTGAGCTATACATCCATCTCTTTGCCAATACCACAGTCTTGATTGCTATAGCTTTATAGTAAATCTTAAAATTGGATAACTTTATTCTTTTTCAAAATTGCTTTAGCTATTCTAGTTCTTTTGTATTTACATATAAAATTTAGAATCAGCTTATCCATATCCACCAAAATAAAATCCTGCTGGAATTTTATAGGCATTGAGTTTGTAGGGAGGAAGACTTTTCCTCTATCCAAAACGTGGGTTCGTCTGGCTGGAGAATGAATTAAATTCACATGAGACAGAATAGCAAGAGAAAATTAAACAAAGCTTTATGAGGAACCATGGCCTGGAGCATTTCTTCCCGAAGGAAGAAAGGGCACCGAAGAAGTGGGGTGCACAGAGTGGTTATATACCCCCAAACAGGATGTTTCACATGTGATTGAAATGTCCCTCCCACAATAGTCACAAGATTGCCCTGTCAGCACAGCGCTTGATGGACACAGCAGGTAGTGGTCTGCTATCTCAGTGGGCGTAGCAGGAGGCAAGTCTATTGTCTTGAGCTGGGTGGTTACAGGTGAGCGCAGCAATCAGTTCCTAGCCTAAGGAAAGATGCTTAATCCTTAAAGAAATGCCAATGTTGGGAGGGGGAGGGAATTCAGTTACAGGAGGTTACCAGACAAGCACAATAAAATGCAGATTTAAGTCCTTGCCTTTGGCATTGATTAAGAGATTTCTAGAGAGAAGGTCATCTGCTTTCTTCTTCCTGGTACAGAAAGGGAGGCACCTTTACAGATGGAGAGTTCCTTTACAATGTAAATGTCTCTTACAAAGGGTAAGCAAGTTTTACTTTTCAGTTGCTTTCCTGTCTGAGCCACAAATAATCATGCCAAAGAGACATATGTTGGGGTGGCCAATTCCAGACCCCTACAAGTTCAATCTATAAATAATTTTGGGAAGAATTAACATCTTTCCTATGATGATTCTTCAATTCATTAATATGTCATGTCTCTTCATTTATTTAGGTCTTTTGATTACTTTCTTCAGTGCTTTGCAGTTTTCAGCATTCAGATCCTGTATATTCTTTTTAGATGTATACCTAAATATTTCATTATTTTTCAGTTATTGTAACTGGTAAAACTTTAATTTTGGTTTCCTAATTTTCATTGCTAGTGCATAAATTTGTAGCTTTGACTTGATCCTGTGACTTTACTAAACTCACTTATTAATTCTAGAGTTGTTGTTTGTTGTTGTTGTAGGTTCCTTATGGATACACATTATCTACAAATAGGGACTGTTTTAATTATTCCTTTCCAATTTGTCCTTTATTTCCTTTCTTGCCTTATTACACAAGCAAAGACTTCCAGTTCAATTTTGAGTGCAACTGGAGTAGGTTTCTATCTTTCACTACACTTGAATGATAAGAGGCAAGAAAGGCTTCACTTGGATTGACCTGTTGGCACTGGGGGCAACAGCCTTGAAAGCACTCAGAATACATGGTTGTGGCTACCCTCAAAGGACTGTCTTAAGTGTGCCACAAGTCCTGAAAGGAGCATTGTGGGACCTCCTGGGTGGCAATGATAGAGGGCACACAAAGTAAAGGACTTCTGCTGCCACCACTGCCACCCTCTAATAGTGTTGACCAGAGGCAGTACCGTATTCAGAACACAGATAAACAAGAGCACTAGTGGCTCTTGCCCACCAGTTAATTGTAGACTGTCTATAGACCAGAATCTTGAATTCATCTCACATTCAGCTTGACTAAGCGTCACCCAAAATCAGGGTGTTAGCACTGTTCTGGGAATAAATCTTATGTAATCTTGTGAAAGAAATATTGTGATGGTCAGCAGAAGCACTCCACTTAGCAAGTTACTTCCTTCAAATGAGACCCTGACTACAAACCCCTGGGGCAATCCCATAGTCATAGTCCCAGAGCCTCTTGGGGTATGTGGTCAACCCCCTGTGTGAAGTAGATGGCAGGAAGGTATCTCCAAAGAGGAAGGATCAGAGACCATGTGGATTTTGGTCCAGGCTGGGGTACCTTGCCTGAATGGTACTGCCATGTTGGCAGATCCTAGGCGTCATAGAGGACTCCAAAGTTTGAGCGCTCCCAAAGCAAGGTCCCTCTTGCCTGAGTCTAAGTAAGGGTGGTACTGCCACCATGCTTAAGAGTCTAAAGAACACCATACCCAATGTAGAAGGCATGGTTCCAAAAGAATATTGAAGAGATCCTTCCAAGGCAAAGAGAAAGGGCTACTTGGCCATCATAAACAACAGACATCTATTGCAGATGACCATGGTGTTACAAATAAGAGCTATCATTCCTCATAATGAGAGCTAACACCCTCCTTATAGAGCATAAAGTACTCACTCTGTGCCACATTTTTCACATATTAACTCATTTTGCTTTTAAAACAACATGTTGAGGGAAACAATATTATTATCCATTTTTTACAGCTAAATAAATAAAAGCACGGAGAAGTAAATGACTTATTCAAGGTCATAGTGATGCGGGGTCGGTGAGCCGAGGAGTCGAAAGAAAGATTTCTTAGACTCTTAAGATCTGGCAGTAGTGCTCTTTTATTTAGAGAATAGAATAGCATGGGGACAGGACCCATGGGCAGTCAGAGCTTCTGCTGCCGCCATGGGGACAGGACCCATGGGAAGTCAGGCTGCTGCATGGGGACAGGGCCCACGGGCAGTCAGAGATGCAGCTGGCATGGGGAGCTGCTGCTGACGTCCCTGGCATGGGGACAGGACCCATGAGCAGGCAGAGCTGCTGCCAGCATGTTGCTGCTGCCACTTCTGCTGCCCACATGGGTGGAGAGTAAGGTTAAATTTAAGGCATAGGTATGTGAGTTATCTCTTTACAAGACAGAAAAAAGTTAAAATGGTACCAGTGCCGGTAGGGTCTGGCCATTGGGCGGTCCCACAACTTTTAGATAAGAATCAAACTGTTGAGTAAATGGCAGAAGTCACCACTTAAATATTATCCTAAGCTAAAGACAAAAGAGGATTTGGTGGGGGGGGGGGGGGGGGGGGGGTCAGTTACATGAGGTTGCCAGACAGTAAACAACTTAAGTCCTTGCCTTCCCCATTAAGAGTTTCCAGAGATAAGGCCCTCCCCCCTTCCTCCTGGGGCAGAGAGGGAGGCATGGAGATTTCCTTCACGAATGCAACTGTCTCTGATCAAAGGGCAAGCAAATTCCACTCCTCGGAGCCTGCTTCTCATCTGAAGTTTTAAAATTAACCAGCCTAAAATCCTCATCAATAGAGCAACCAAAGAGTGGAGCTGGGATTTGAGCCCAGGTCACCTGGTACCAGGGTTTACACCCTTAAACCCTACTCTATATTGCTTTTAAAGTAATCCATGCTCAACGGAGAAGTAAATCAGATAGTTTAAAGCAGAGAGAAGAAAAGATCGCAAAGCATTAAGTTCTTCCATTATACTATTTTACCCCATCTGCTGAAAGAGTTTTCGAATCATCCTTTGATAGATCAGAAACGAATTCATAGCCTCACTTTCACTGAAGGCTAGAAGATTAACCCACATACATGCACACACCGAAACACAATAATTTTTCATGATTCAATCCCATGAAATTGGCATTTGGGTGTCTGTTTTCTGAAAGTCCATTATCTTCTCCAAGATTCCGAGGCTTCAATGAAGGTATTATCAAAAGATTTCTCCCCTTTTTCTTAAAAATTAGACCCTCTTCTTGAAAGCAGTAAGATCACTAACATCACGCCAGTTGAAGTCCCTCATGAAGGTATTGAATAGTCACGTAATCAGAGACTTAGCAAAGCAGAGTAGGCGTTAGACAGAGATAGTGAAATCAGATACTACAGTTATCTCAGTGCCTGCAAAGCCAGGCATTTCATACTAGAAAAGATTTACCACTCTCAGGAAGGACAAAGACAAAGAAGCCTCAGACAGCAGGTTTACAATAGCTAGAAAATCAGTACCCTTGAGAGGTTGCAGCAATAACCAGGGTTCAGTCCACCCAAAGCATATGGCAAGGACAGTCAAAAAATAATGTCAAACAGGGAACTTTTATTGGACTGCTTCTAAAATAGACAGACGTCCAACAGCAGAGGTGATACAAGAACATAACCAATTATCTCTAATCTTTCTATCCATGAGTATTCATTGTAATTCTGAAGTTAATTTTGTACATGCTACTCCGATTAAAAATGACATTTACAAATGGACAGCATTGATACTCTCACCCCTGATTTCAAAGCTTAAGAATAATTTTAAACAACTTTGTTCTTTTCTTTAAAAGCTGTGCACTTCATGGCCTTTCAAGTCTTTATATAAAGTATCACTATATTCTGCTTATTCTGTGATGATCGCCATAATAACAGAAACCAAAGTAGAATCTCCAAAGATATTCTTTGGTAAATTGCTTACTTGAGATAAAATATTTAAGAACGCTTAGTGCCAAGACAACTTCTCAAACTCATTTCTGTGTCTATGTCCATGTAAATCTCATTTGTACCCGCCCATATGTGTCCTGGAGGACAAAGTCAGCCAATGTTTAGACAGTAAATGTTATTAGAGAATTGCAGTACAGATGGGGATAGAATGATGGAGGGAGGTTAGTATTATGTGGAAAACAGCATTTTAATATAAAAGCATAGAAAAGTTATCTGGCACAGAAAAAGGGAAGAAAGATTGTTAAGTAACCTTGACTTTTATTTCTCTAATATTATTTCACACATAGGAAAGACTTCTTCCAAATGGGAAGCAAGAAAAGACTTCTTCTTCTTCTTCTTCTTCTTTTTTTTTTTTTTTTTTTTTGGTAAGGAAGATTGGCCCTGAGCTACCATCTGTTGCCAATCTTCCTCGTTTTGCTTAAGGAAAATTATCTCTGATCTAACATCTATGCCAACCTTCCTCTATTTTATGGGGAACACCACCACAGTGTGGCTTGATGAGCACCCGGGATCCGAACCTGCAAACCCCAGGCCACCAGAGGCCACCAAAACTCAACCACTGTGCCGCCAGGCCAGTCCTGACAAGATCTCATTTTTGAAGGAGAGAGCAGACTGCTTGTGAAGGAAGTGCATTCCATTGGTCACAGAATCTAAGGAAACTCCACATTCAGGTTGTATTTTCACAGCTTGGAGTTTCTCATCTAATCAAAGTAACTCCAATGTCATTTAAATCTATTCTCTAGAAGGAAGGAAGGAAGGAAAAAGGAAGGAAGGAAGGAAGGAAGGAAGGAAGGGAGCAGACTCAATGAGTCTCCAGGCTTAAAAAGTCAGCAAAAGGGAAGAGCAAAAGTTTTACAATAAATTATATTTACAGAAAATATATTTTAATTAAAAGAAATTGTGCTAGAATGAAAGCAAGAAAGAGGTCAGGAAGAAAGGTTAAGTAAGCAAGAGATAAGAAGAAATCCATGATCAAAGGAGTGAATAAATATCGGAAATGTCAGGTTGGAGACATTTAATGAATTCCCTCAGTTAATCAGTAAACATTAGAGAAAAGAGAGAGCAGGAAAGCTTTAATATCACCTGGTATTTGAGTGGCATCTTGAAAATTAATGAGCAAAGCAAGAATAAAACATCTTGAGTGTCAAGACTCCTGAAAGAACAGAAATGCCCAGTCATGCCTTCAACTCACATGAAACAAATACTCAGTATCTTCTATGTGACAGGCATTGCTAGATATTGAAAATTAAAAAGTAGAAAGGGCAACTGTGGTTCTCAAGAGCTTTCAGTCCAGATTTTGAGTCCTTGTAAGATTCAGAAGAACTGCCTGATCTTAGACGGTTCAGCTAAACAAGGAAAAAACATGGGAAAAACAATAGGATGAAAAAAGAGGCAAAATGGAGTCGTTTTTTTAACACGCTTGCCTGGCAGATCCTATGAAAGGTAAATCAAAGCATGTCACTTCTCTGCTTTAAAACCACCAATGAGCTCTCCATTTCTTTCAGAGTAAAATGTCCTTAAAGTCCTCAAAATGGGGAGCAAGATACTACACAGTCTGACTCTCTCTTATCTCTCAGGCTGCAGCTCTTACTAATCTCCCTTTCTCTCATTCAGTCCCAGCTGTGCTGGATGGATACACACTACTGCCCCTTCTTCCCTCTGTCTAGAATGTTCCTTCTGCAGATATCCCCTTGACTCACTCCCTCCCCTTCCTCAAGTCTTAGCTTAAATGTCACAGCTCAACATGGTATTTCCATGGA
Source organism: Equus przewalskii (assembly GCF_037783145.1). Taxonomy (NCBI): domain Eukaryota; kingdom Metazoa; phylum Chordata; class Mammalia; order Perissodactyla; family Equidae; genus Equus; species Equus przewalskii. Next base: position 21,993,494 of record NC_091831.1, on the reverse strand, counting down.
CAACCCATTATAAATGTGACATCTCCACAGACCAGACCAGCATTTCTGATCCCTCTTGTTTATTTTCTCCATTTCAGATATCCTCTAACACATTATATAATGCACATATACTTCTTATGTTCCCACCATTCATTATCTGTCTCCTGTCACTGGAATATAAGCCACAGGAGAGCAGAGGCATTTTTGTGTTTGTTTTGTTTTCTTTTTTTATTCACCGTTCTGTCCACCACACTTACAACAGTTACTGAAACAGATTATGCATTTAATAAACATTTGTTGAAACAATGAATGAATGTGAAAAGAACAGATATGCACGAAAACTCCTTTTGGGGTGTTTCACATTGAGAAACCAATTACAGATTTGTATACTAAGTAAATACCATTTACAAGAATTAGGTGAAACTTCACCCCTAAAGATCCACAGAGATAAGAAAACTGGCTGTTCTGAGTAGGACACATCAGCATCTGTCTACAAGAAAACATGACTAACCAGAGAATTTTTCAGGCTCCTCTCATTGTTCTGTCTGAAGAGAAAGTGCAATGGGAAAAGAAGTGGGTATTGGCTACTTCAATGATCACTTCTTTTGAAGAGGGTCTTTGTACATTAGTATGGCTATATGTAACGAGATGGCATTAGAGATTGTTTCATTTAAATATGTTCAACCCTTACATTGCTGTATTGTTTTCTTGCATTATTTAAATTCACCACGTATACTAATGATATATTCTGTTTAGAAAGCAGGCATAATTGTAGTTATTATCATTATAATATAAACTTATCTTTCTTGTATTGAATATGGGATGACATGGCAAAAAAAAAAGAGGATTTGGAGGCATGTAGACTAGAGATACAGTTTCAGCTCTGCTATTTACTGGACATCTGGTCTTGAACAAATCACTAAACTTCTTCAAGTCTTCTATTTTCCTTTCTATAAAATAGAGGGATTAGTGATAACACGTACTCTCATGTTGCAGGAATTAAGCTAAAGTATGTAAAGCATTGTCATAGGATTTGAGGCAGAAGATCATTAAAATGTTGATGATAACAGCTACAATTAACTGAAGATACCTGATAATCCAAGCACTTGGGTGCCAAGTGCCTTCCATGCATTATCTCCTTGCATCACAATCCTGGGAGGTGGAAACCAGTATATCCCCATTTCACAGATGAGAAAAGCAAGACTCACTGGGCTTAACTTGCCCACAGTTTACACAGCAGAAAGCAGCAGAGCTGGGTTGTCGACTCTAGTCTTTCTGAGTCCAGAAGTAGAAAATATAAACACAAATCTGTGCTATGCTCCACATACTAGTATGCTAATTCCTTCACCCTTGGATTTAAGAAAAACTTACACTGTCTAGAACTTTACTCCAAAACAGATTGTGTTATAGCAAGGTTCCAACATATTATCTATCCCCTAACCTGACACAACATTTTCCACTTCCTCCTGATTATTCTCACTGAACAATTCCTCTCTGCCCTTTACCACCTCTTTGTTGGGGGAGGGGATATTCAAGGAGCTCTTTCTCATCTCAATTTCCCTTTATCATCCTTTTTCCCCAAACCATCGATATTTAACATCTTTACCCAGAGGGGTCACCCCTCTAGCCTGGTTCATCATTTCATCATTTTGCTTCCTCCTTCCTCAGACGCTTCTCACTCCATTTGTTGATAACTTTCAGGTACAGGGATGCTTTGAGACGTTGCCATGTTCCAAGAAGTTGCTTGTAGGGCCTCCATTTCTACCCAAGGAGAGTTGCTTCTGATTTCTAAATTCAGCCTCTCGGTGCTTCTGTTCTAAATATTCTGAAACTCAGTTTGGTAGTTACAGTGATGATCACAAATGTAAGCTTGCTTGAATTCCAAACAAATGGGGACAAGGAGAGGGCCCAAGGCATTTTTCAGATGAGAAGAAAAGTACATACAAACCAAAGGCCTGTAGATTATCTAATACTACCATTCTGCTTTTCTGTGTGGGACAAACATTTGAATAGTAATTGCTGGATAGACAGTACGCTCACCCCCCGCGCCCCGCCCCCCCCCCACACACACATAAATCAAGAAAGTTGAAAATACCCCATAAATTCTGCTGAGCAGTCAAAATGAGACACTAGATGAAAAAGAAAAAGAGAGTCTGCATTAGTACACAGTGTAAACATAGGCTTTTTCGAAGAACTCCTTAGGGAAGCAAAATTTCCCACTCCAAAATGTGTCTCTTTGGCTTCAGGATTAATTTAGGCCAATTATTTTTACAAAACAGAAGACTCAAGAAGTTTTTCCTTTTACCCCTCCCCCACCCCCCTTTAAACTCTTAAAATAATTTAGATAGAGGGCCTACTCCATGAAGAGAGCTACCACCAGAGATAACTACAAAGTCTGTGAGCTAGGTGTGATAGACTTGGGGAAACTTAACAGGGCCTACTGGTACTGGTTCACAGTCCTCTCTGCATCCCTTGATTTCTGCACGGCAAAGCAAACACTTGTTTACCACACATTTGCTCTTCCCATCTCCCTGTGAATTGTTTTCCTCCTTTTTGAAGTCTCAGACCTCTACTCACTTCTCCCTCCCTCTGAGTTGCATATAAGCCTCAATTGCCTGACTGTCTTTGGGCCTTATAGTCTTATGGAGCCCCCGTATGTATGAAATTAAATTTGATTTTCTCTTGTTAATCTATCTCATGTTGATACGATCAGCAGGCCAGCCAGAAAAACCTAGAAGGGTAGAGGAAAAATTTTTCTTCCCTGATGCTCCATATATTCTTTGAAGCTACACACAGCAAAGAAATTTTATGGATAGCCTAGATATGGCTAAAACCAAAAAAAAAAAAAAAGAAAAACAAAGAGGAAGGACAGGGGTGACAGAGAGCTGCAGTCCCAAGCTAGAGAATGTCCTAAAAACACAACTTACTAAGCCTCCTATTAGCTGTCAGATACATTTGACACTCTGTGTTCATTATCTTAAAACAATTGTATAAGAGAGGAATTATTATCCACTTTATAGAGATTAGGAAATCGAGGTACAAACTACTAGCTGGGAATTACTTCTAGTCACAGGATTCAAACACAGATCTACATAATTTCAAGGCCTTTTCTCTTACACACTCTGCTGTCCTCTTAAGAAACAACCTTTGCAGATCCTGCTTCTTTGTTGGAATTACTGCCCAAGCCCTCCCAGCTCTTGTGGCGAGAAATGAGGCCTCCCACTCCAGGGAGAGGTGGCCACACTTAGCAACCTGGAAAGCAAGGTCCAATGTGTTGTTTTCAGCCACTTTGCTCTTCATAGCCACATAATGTTTAGCTACCATGATCTGATAGTCTTTCTGTGCCAGAAGTGGGAATCCATTTAGATATGCAATTGAGCTTTATTTTTATTTTACGTCTGCCTGCCCCCATCAACACACCCTGCATTGCAAAGCCATAAAGCAAATATCACATCTAGTAGGCTTCTGGGTATATGAAAATGTCTGTGTTGGTGGGAGAATCTAACTACAGCAAGCAGGAAAAGAGATACTTTCTGTTATGACTCCAAATCTCTTCCCACAATGTGTTGGAGAACCATGATTATTTGGGGATTTTTGGAATTGTTGGAGCAGGAAAAGATCTGTCAATTGCTTATATGTAGAGTGATCATACAATTCATCCAAACTGGAACCCTTCTGCTATAGAAAGGGGATGCTAATTGGACAAGATGTAGAGTCAAACTGTCATAAACTGGGAATTTCCTGGATAAACTTGGAATTTTGGTCCTATCAGTTATTTGTAATTTCACCTCCAAGGAAAGGTGAAGAGTTTTCATCTAAAGGAAAAATTTCAGAGCCAACTTGGGCAAGATTATTTGCAACCCAGGGAGATACTTGATTTGCTGAAAAGAAGATGACAGTTTGCTCAAATTTGGAGCAAAAAAATTGACTCTGGGCATCTGTGTATTATTTGAATAAAAAAAGAAATCTCCATTGCAGTTGACTCAAATCCTTTCAACACTGCATAGGTAACAAAATTTGTAAAATTCTTTTCTCTACTTGTTGTCTCTCCTGATATGCCAGGAATTAACAAGGTTTTCTAAAATTAAGATAATATTATCTCTCCTCACCACCATTCTGCCTATGTATTGGAGCCTTATGCTGGTTTCCTCCAAACCAGTCATTTTAAAATGATTTAAATTAAATTTTATTAGTTAAAAAATACACATAATTGATCCCTTTAACTCCATTTTTTGCCTACAGGAGCATTTCTGGAAACACTATATTTCCTGGTATGAAAAATGTCTGCCAAAGAAAGATCTAAAATGGTTAACATAACTCGAGTTCTATAATCCTATATGTCTAAATCAGTGTGAGTTCCTTAAGAACAAGGGACCTTGTTTTAATTATATTATCTATATTTCCAGAAGCCAGCATGGTGATTGACACATGATAAGCAATCCACACACATTATTATATGGAATAATGAATTAGTGATTGAGAATTACATTGGCAAACAGATAGGACTTGAACTGGCACATACTTTCTGCAAAAATATCACATAGCAAAAGTTTGAAGATAGAGAGTCCTCTCATCATATCTTACTTTAATCCACATTATGGATTTTAAATGACTGGAAAATTCTAGGTATAAAATGCCTAAATTATAGCACATGGCTTAAAGACTCAACCAAATGGATCCACAAAGTCTTCTGGGACCCTGCTAGGTAGACGAATTTATTTGATGGCAACAACTGCAATCATTTCCAATGACCACATTTAATTCTCATACATGATTTCCCTACTCCAGCAGAGTAGGCCCATCTGTGACCACGGCAGGGAGCCCGCAGCAGGGTGGCAGGCCGTCCACAGTTTGGCAGAGGTAGGAAGAGATGAGATGGGGGAGCAAATTTGGCTTAACCCACTGCAACAGGCTGCCAAGGCAAGCCAGTCATTCCATATCAGCAGTCTGAGCCCTCTCAATCCTGAACCTCTTTGCTTCCATTTGTGGCCATTAGCACTCAGGGACTAACAAAAACTGAGAAAGGAAAGGCAATCAGAGCCAGGAAATAAAGGTAAATAAGGAAAGTCATAGAGCTGTTCAGTTGGGAGAAGAAACTGAGAAAAGACATCAAACATGGAGGAATTTCCTGGGTAAAGAATGATGGAGTTTGAAGGTAACAGAGTGCAAACTCCCCATTCTACAGTTGAGGAAACTGAGGTCCAGATAGGGGTAGAGATATGTCCGTTTCTTATAGAATTGCTCTGTGCTGGCATCTAACAACCTTGCACGTCTTCACAAAGACCATGTAGATAAAGCTCAACCACAGGCTGACCCAAGACTTGGTGGAGCACCCTGGGGCCCTCCCAGTCTAGAGGAAGATAGGTAGTCCTGTGAGGAGCTGCTACAAGGCCATTTCTCCCTGCCTCTTGTCATGAGGGGAGCTGTCATGAGGCAGTTTCATCTGCCTGGCTCATTCTGGTGAGGGCTGGGGCTCTCCACTTTGCCCCAGCTTGATGTTGGCAAAGCGCTTAGCTGCAGCATGGAACTGGTTCCTCAGCAACAGGGTGACTCACCACTACTGTTGCCCATCATTTGACTCCTTTTGTTTTCATGTCACGCTGTGGGACAAGGGACGTGGGGAATGAACACGATTGCTGATCTTGCTTTTGCTGTCTATGTAAGTAATAAACTCTGCATCTATCTGGGCTCCTTGTTTTCTTCCCAAGTGAATCTGTCAGCCTGTTTGAGATTTCTAATTTTGGACTATATACTTAAGAGATTAAGCCCTTCTCCCTAAATTCTTAAGAACCTCTATTTCTCTATCTTCTTTAGAGGGCAAGTTCCATGAAGGCAGAGTGAACTCTCTCTAATACTTGTAACACCTGGCAGACAGAAGGCACTCAACAAGCATCTGCTGTTGGAAGTCAGTACAGAGTAGTAAAGAGCTTCAAGGCAGACAGAAACAGATCTAGTAAAAGCTACCATCTACCAGATATGCTGCCCTGGCTGAGTTAAGGAACTTCTCTAAGGCTTACCTGAGATGCCAAGTGAAATAATGTAAGTAAAACACTTACACTTCATGGCACATAGTAGGCATTCATAAATGTTAAATACAAATACTTCTCCTCATCTTCATACATTACCTCTCTGTTGCACATCATGTTATAATTTCTAAGCGTTTTAGACTCTCACATGTTAACATAGGGCTTATTAGCCCCACTTGATGAATGGCAAAACCAAAGTTCAGGAAGGATAAGTGATTTGTGCACCACTCAAATAGTCAGGGAGAGAGGGAAAAGAATTCATCTAGATAAGAAGCAAATATTAATTTTTGAGGTATTTTTGTTTATGATTGTGTAGTGGAAATTTTTCTGTGAAAAATAAGCATTTTCATGTTATAACTGGGAATTTCAAAAAGCTGAGAGGGATAAAATAAGAATATAAGAGTTAACTAGCACTTATACATTGATTCTGAATTCCTCTAGAAGAATATTGAGGGCCAAGCAAGCCAAACACTCCCAAGTGTCCATCTATGGAATGGTGACTGTCTCTAGGCATCAAAGGAAGAAAGATCAGTCTCCATCAGAGCGGCAAAATGGTTAAAATTAGGAGCCTAGTTTACGAAAAAGTTTGGGGCCAGACCCCAAACTTTTCCCAGACCTATTCCCAGACCATGAACCGCCACAATGGAGGCACAGAGGGTGTGTGCACTTTTAAAAAGTTGAAAGACACAGGAAGCGCAATGACTGCACAAGGAGACAAACTAAAGAGCTAGGAAGTCTGGAGAGAACCTCCAAAACAATCTTTCAGAGGTGGATCAATTTGGCAACAGAGCTGACTAACCAGCCCCCCCCCCCCCCCCGATCACGTGCTTTGTATCACCACCATTTGTTTGAGTTAATGGTCTACTTTTCAGACTAAATCATTTTCTATTTTTGTTTAATTTTCAGATCCAAGGAGGATCTCAAGTGCTTTACAAAAAAGAAAAAGCTCAAATGACACATAAACCATGGCCATGACTTTCTCAAAAACACCAAGTAAGATGGTGCAGGGATGATTTCTCAGAAGCTCCATAATATTAAACAAACAAATCTGTCTAGTTTCCCTAACTCCAATAAAATAGATGGAAAAAGCAAAGCTGACATAAAGATTCCTAATTTATAAGCTTCCTTCCACACCTTCTACCCGACACACCTCAGGCACCAGACAGCTTGTGTGTCTGCTCCCCAAGTGACCAGCAAGCTACTGATAGGAAAACTAAATAACAGCCTTGTCCAATTCCAATGTTTGGAAGAATGCTTTCTTGTGCAAGAGAATCCAGATGTTCATAAAATGACCTGCCCTGTTGAGATATTCTTAGAAATTATTAACGTATTCCTTCTCAGGAACAGCAGATCCTTCTTTATGGAAAAAGATAACCCCACTGCCAGCCTCCCTGTCTCTTTGATTGTTATAACAAGTAAGCCTAAGAAGCCTATCTTTATGTCAAATGAAACATGTTGCCTATGTGAAGACACTTCAGACACCCGGAAAGATCCTACTGAGCCAAAGCACCTCACTCATCTTTCTCTGAAATTTAAAACATCTAAATGAAGGATTCAAACCTTCATTCAGCTATAAGATAGAAAGCTTAAAACCAATACAGAAATTTCGCTATTAGGTATAAACATCTGAGACAATGTTTTTTCTGAAAATAAATCATGGGAATGTTACAAAAAAGAGAGCATACTATGTGGACAAAACACAGACTTTATGATTAGGCAGAAAATAATAGAGATTTCGGGTTGGCCCTTCATTAGCTGTGTAATCTAAGGCAGTCCCTTAAACCTTTCTGAGCTGGGAAGAGAATTTGTACGTACTGGAGAAAATGATTATAACGCCTCCAGCAGAGTCCAAGGAATATAGTGGTGATAATTACTGCGAGAAAGAAGCAGGATCCTGAGGGTTGATGGAAAAAAGGAGACAGAACTGGGGGAAGAGAGATACAGTAGGGAGGAGAGTCTGGAAATGCTATATGACAAATTGTTTATTCCCATCTTTGCCAAAGTCAGCCCTGGATGGGGCGTTCGACCCCTCAGTGAGCCTCAGAGGTCTTGGCGGTCCCACATCATTTAGCTGAAGGAAAGTTTATCCAAGTAAAATTGTCCTAATTGATTTCATTACACTCTGTGACAGTGACCTTCCTTCCCTTCTGTTGAGTTTTTAATATTCATCTTTATTAATTTTATCCTGAATGCACACATGAGGTATTCTGGATCTGAGGCAGATTTTTTCCTTAGTTACTTCACAGTAATGAATAAGTGTGTCACCCCTCCCTCCCCCACTTTTTACCCCAGTCCTTACTCCTGTGGTGACAAGATGAGAGCCAATGAACATTTTTCCTACACAGGTGGCCAGACACCCCAAAGGGGAAGGATAAGCAAGAAATTATTTTTCTCTGCTTTTAAAGGGGGAGGAGGAAGTTATATCCCACCCCTCCTGAAGGGTCTCCTTGGAAATGTAATGGCCTAGAATCCTAACTCCAGCCCTTTGGGGTATGTAAAGAAAATCTCTCCAGGAGCCAGACACCCACAAAAGTCTTGGCTTTTGCGACATAAAGATGTCTCTGAGTTCCCAGGCCTCCTTTTACCTTAAACTATAATAACTAGGAAGTTAGCTCTCCAGTCTACCCTGTCCCTTCAGAGCTCACCAAGATACCCAGACATGGAGGAAGCCTTTTGGATTTGAGGGACATAAGAAAAGCTTTAAACACATGACTACATGTGTGATCATTATGATATACGAAAATGTTTATAGGAGAAGTGAAAGCAAACATTCTTGGACTTCATAGTATATATGTTTCCGTGGCTCGGGAGGTTAGGGCTTTTTATAGGAACACAGAAATTTGTTTCCCAAAACTTCCCTTCTTTAAGTTTTACGTAGTTGCCAATATTTTGGAGATTTGCTGTGTCAGATCCAGCACCCAGGTGTTATGAGAGGGAAATCTAATATGAAGACGGGGGTAGCTAAGTTAGTTTCCATTGCCACGGGAAAACAAATTTGAAGATTAGTTTCCATAAAATTGAAGATAAAGTTGCTAAACAAGAGTGTATCCAAATGGCAGTTTGGAAGAGCTTCTAATGGCCAATAGTAGAGCAAAAGCATACATTCTATTCCATGATCAATTCAAAGTAATTCATGGGCATTTGCAATCTCATCCTCACCTCTTACAAAGGTTCTATGTCATCCCAGAGGATTCTAAAACAACTCTCATTATTATGATCTAGTAGATAACAATTATAGTACAGATATTAAGGATTTGGGTTTTAGAGTCAGAGAATACAGGTTCAAATTAGAATGTCAACTGCTCACTACCTAAGTGACCTCTAGCAAGTCATTGAACTTCTGTAATTGTCAGTGAAATACCTAAGAAAAAGGTGAAATAATAATGTTATATTGTGAAGATTAAGTGTAATAATGAATGCAAACAACTTAGCACACTACGGGAGGATAGTAAGAACACAGTTAAGATTAGCTTTTATCATTCTCACTAAAACATGATGTGCAGGTATTAGGGGTTGAAAGGAGTGACCATAGACAAAAGATACTTATCCAGGAAGCCAAGACCAGGACAACAACAGCAGCAACAAAAAAACAACTTTCTTTTTCAAATTTCTGGGTTTTGCTCATTCATTAAAGAAAAGTTAAGCCATTTTGGTGCCTAGTCATTCTTCAAGATCTTTTTAAAGGAAATGTTTAAATATCTCAACTGTTCCCACTAACTTCAAAAGACAAAATATTTGGCTTCCGGCTTCAACTGTGACAGTAAAGAACACAGAAGTTGTCACCCCTGTATTTACAGCTAGGTGAACAAACTGAACATCAACTACTTTTCTTGGGTCCATCAGAAAGTTGAAGTCACAAGGCAAACAACCATCCTAAAAGCTGGAGATGCAGTATCTGGGATGTGCTTACCTGGAGCAGAAACTTCTGGGGCCGTGAACTGGTAGGAACACTTAAATGGTAATTTTCACAAATACTGGGAACCTAAACATAGACTACCTTGAGAATGAGAAACTCCTGGTGGACTCAGTCTTGGGGGAGTCCACACACTTTCACAGGCTTTTCCACCAGGAACCTCGCAGAGTTCTCACAGTGAGGATCCAAGAAATGTTCCTTCTTGGCTGGGCTGGGGACGGGGAAGTGTAACCACTTTGGAATACATGCAGAACCTTCTCCATAACAAAAGCTTACTCCCCAGGGAGAAAGATTCTGCCATGGTGCAATTCTGAAACCTAATCTCAGTTGGGGGAAGAGAATCCCTCCTCCTCACGTCAGTTCCTTCCAGGCTTCTTATCTCATTGAAGAGGGGGAAAGAGCATAGTCAACAGGGTAAATATATTCAAATAAATGAATACCGCAGGCGGAGAAAGCAGTGGGAAGCAGGGGGAAAAGGCTATACTACTGAATACCAATGTAAAAACATTTGTGAAAATCACAGCCCTGGGGCACAGGCCCACTAAAATGCTGAGAATTAACCTAAGGCTATAGACTGTACTCCTCCCCAATACTTTGCCATGACCCCTACAAAGTTCAAGGATGACAACAGTGGACCACAACTGAAAGAACTGCAAGATAAGGACTCTCTCTGACTAGAGGTCATAGGAAACCCCAAACTCAATGGGAGGAAAAAAACAAAGACACCAGAGGAATGTGAAGCCTCTGGCACCTACAGATATAACAAGCTTTAAACATAGCCAACTCCTAACCATATTAACATAAATCCTCATGTTATAGGCCTATTTACATCACATTGTATTACCCAATACAACATGCTCAGATATCAACAAAAATCACAAGCCATGCCAAAAAGTAAGAAAAAACACACTCTGAAATGCTCGTCATCAGTATATTTAACACAGCCAAGGAAAGGCTCAGTGAGCTTGAAGATAGGTCAATAGACTCTTAACAATCTGAAATGAAAAGAGGAAAGAAAGAAGAAAACTAAATAAAATAATACATCGAAGAATTTTGGATAATAGCAAAAGATGTAACATATGTGTGTCGACGAAAATAATCCATAACCAATCTTTAAATGAAAATTTGAGTGAGTTTATTCTGAGCTTAAATCTGAGGATTATAACCCTGGAGAGTCTTTCCACAAAGGAACAGAGCACTCCAAAGAGGTGGGGGTATAAGGGTGGTTATATACCCTCAAAGAGGGTGTTTCACATATGATTGAAATGTCCCTCCCACAATAGTCACAAGATTGCCCTGTTGGCACAGCACTTGATGGACACAGCAGGTAGTGGGTCTGATATCTTGGTGGGCGTAGCAGGAGGCAAGTCTATTGTCTCGAGCTGGGAGGTCACAGGTGAGCGCAGCAATCAGCTTCTAGCCTAAGGAAAGATACTTAATCCTTAAGGAGACGCCAATGTTGGGAGGGGGAGGGAAGTTGCACCTTTATCTCAAGGGCCTTTGCTCTTGCCATAGGGAATCTCTAAAGCAGATATACAATGCATGCTCAATGGCCTCGGTCAGGCCCTTTTGGAAAGACAAGGTCAGGCCGAATTAAGTTTATACCCAATGGCTTCCTCATATATTCCAATATATCCTATTACTTGCCATTTTTATTTGTCATGTGTAATCGATGCTATGGACCTTATTGAAACTAGGGTTCCTCAGACAAATGGCTGATTGTAGAGCTGGGACAGAAAATACACAAAATGAGCCTAGAGCATTGCGTAATGCCAGAAAGTAAGGAACACACATAACAGGAGCATTTCAAAGAGACACAAAGCCAACCAGAAGGAGCTCCCAGTGGTCAAAGTTGAAGCAATTGGAGAACAAAATTAAGTAGCATTGGATTATAAGCCAAAGTATAAAATAAACATCCATAAATCCATACTTACACAAATGAATGATTGTATAAATAATTAATGGATCGAATAGACAAATCTCTCATCAGAAGGATTCCAAATAATTTTTGCAAGTACTTTGCCCTCAAGGAGGTAGAATATAAGTCCCCTCTCCTTAAGTGTGGGCAGCACATGTTGACTTCCTTCTTTCTAAAGCGTATAGCATGGAAAGAGGAGGAAAAAAGTACTTTAACAGTGGAGATATTTGACAAACACTCATTTACCAGGTCATGATTAACATCCAGAGCAATAGGATATATTGATAGAATATATCCTTGATATGATATAATGAGAATGGCATTTTACTTCTGTGGCTTCCTCCCAAAACCCATATTCATAAACTAGTCATAAGAAAAACATCACACAAACCTCAATTGAGGGACATTCTACAAAATACCAGACCAATACTCCTCACAGCTTTCAAAGTCAAAAAAAAAAAGGAAAGTCTGAACAACTGTCATAGTCACAAGAGGAGCCTCAGGACACACGATGACTACATGTGATGTGGTATCCTGGAACAGAAAAAGAGAATTAGTTAGAAACTAAGGAACTCTGAATAAAGTATGGAATTTAGTTAATAATAACGTAAAAATATTGTGCATTAATTGTGACAAATTCTCCATACTAATACAAGATGTGAGTAACAGGGAAAACTAGGTTTGGAGTATATAAGAAGTATGCACTATCTTCACAAATTTTCTATAAATCTAAATATGTTCTTAAATAAAATTTAATAAAAAAATAAAATGTTTCCTAACATTGACATTTTATTCCTAAACATATACACAATGGAAATGTGTTGAAAATTAACATTCGTATTGAGACCTCATTTCCCTTGCTGAGTAGCCTGTCAATTGTGGTTGCTTCTTGACAAGCACGATTACTCCCCAGTCATTCATGCATTGAAACAGGCAATCAGCCCCATTAAACCAGACAGCAGCTCAGTCAGGAATATAAAATTAAAATTTATCTGAAGGAAGAGGAAATTGCCAAATTTGGTTCCCTGTTGTATCACTGATATGCTATGAAATTAAGACAATGTCCTCTAGCCTTGTGTTTATTAACTGTGATACCAGATAAGAAAACTCCAGGGTTCCACCTACTCAGAAGCCAGGACAAGATGCAGAACCAACAAATGAGGGCAAAGAATCCCAGGCCAGGATTTCCAGGAACTACATCCAGGAAGGAGAAGGGAAAAGGCCAGATGGAGAACTCTACAAAAACAGTTTATAAAATAAAAGGACACGTCGAATCAGAATCTGTATCTTTTAGAACACATTGCTTTGTTTTGTTCTTTTTGAACAATGATATATATTCCTTTTAAAGAATTCAAACGACCACTACCCCCAAATTCAAAGAAAAATATATAACATCATACTTAATCCCACATTCAGTGATAATGATTGTTAACCCTTTGAATATCCTCAGACATCTCTCTGTACTTGGGAGTACATATAGGGTATTACACACATGCTATTTTTTTCTTTCTGCTTTGTAAAGCAACAATTACCCATGGGCATCTTTCCAGATCAATAAATAAAATTCTGCATTGGATTGATAATATTCCATTACTTCATACATCCTAATTTATTCATGAAATCTTATTCTAGGAAATTTAGTTTGTTTTGACATTAAAATCTACACTAAGCACATAAATATTTTGTACTTTTGTAATCTCCTTGGCATAAACAGTTAGCCTTTGCCACAAGTAGTAAAATGGTATAGTAAAAAAAGCACTAGAGTAGGAATCAAGAGACCTAAATTCTAATATTCTGTAGATATATATATGGGTAAGAATTTTCTTCTTAATAATGTTGAATCTTATAACGTATAAACATGAAATGTCTCTCACTTATTTAATAGTTCTTTAATTTCTCTAGGCAAAGTTTTGTAGTAGTCAGTGTACAAGGTTTACACTTCTTATGTTAAAGTTATTCCTATGTGTTTTATTCTTTTTGATTAGAACTGATGTCTTAATTTCACTTTTGAATTGTTCATTACTAGTAGACATACAATTAATATTTCATGTTGATCTTATATCCTGCAAATTTATTGAACTCCTTTATTACTATCATAGATTTGGGGGGTTTTATTTTGATAGGTTCAGTAGGCTTTTCTATATAAAGTATCACGTCATTTGCAAATAAAAACAGTTTTACCTCTTCCTTTCCTAAGTGGACATCTACCTATCTATCTGATTTTCATTTATTTGCCTTATAATACAGGCTAGCTGCTCCAGTAAAATATGGAGCAGATGTGGCAAGAGTGGGTATTCTTGCCTTATTCTCAGTTTTAAGGGGAAAGCATTCATTCTAATACCATTGAGTATGACATTAGCTGTAGTTTCTAATATATACCCTTTATCAGGTTGAAGACCCTTCTTTTATACCTAGTTTGTTGAGACTTTTTATCATTAACGTGTTTTTGATTTTGTCATTCTTGAGCTAATCATAAGTTTTTGTCATTCACCCTATTAATATGGTTTATTACATTAATTGACATTCAAATGTTAAACCAACTTTGCCTTCTTGTTATAAATTCCACTTGATCAGAGTGTGTTAGTCTTTTTGTATTTTGTTGGGCTTGATTTACTAATACTCGGCCTAAGATTTTTGCCTCTATGTTCAAGAGGGGTTATCATTCCATAATTTTTAGTTCCTATGGTGTCTTTGTTTAGCTTTAGTATCGGTAATATTGGCAACATAGAATGAATTTAAACATGTTCTCTCATTCTCTTTTTTCTGACTGAGCTAGTAAAGCATTCATATTTTTTTTTTCTTTAAATATTTGATACAATCCAATCAATGAAATCCTCTAGGTCTGGGCTTTGCTTTGTAGGAAGATTTATAATTACTGATTCGTTTTTCTTACTTGTTAGAAGTCAACTCAGATCTTTTTTTCTTAGTTTCATAATTTGCGTCTCTTAGACATTTGTCTATTTCATCTAAGTCGTCTAATTTTGGGTATAAAGTTGTTCATAAAATTTCCTTATAGTCCTTTTAAATTTTGTGAGATTGGTAATGACAGCTTCTCTTTCATTACTGATTTGGCATTTTTTTATTTCTCTCTATTTTACTTTGTCTCTCTAGGTCAAGCTTTGTCAATTTTGTTGATTCTTTTTAAAGAACCAACTCTCCCAAATTTCTTTCTAGACCTCCTCCCAATGTGGAGTTAACTTGACTGAGAGTTACACTAGCCCAGGGAATGTTTCTGATGTTTGCGCATGGCTTTGCATATTTGCATGTGAGGGGTCACTGAAAGTAACAGAGATGGGGCCCACGGAGTTTATCATGAGTCAGGTCCTCAGATTACTTGGTTGGGCTCCAACTGAGCTCTTTTTTGTTCCACTCATATGGTAACAAGAATGATTAATAACAAAATCTTCTCCTCATTTTGTCAATTTCTTGTATGACCATCATGCAGTTTATATAGCTTTTTCTCTAAATTTACTAATACAATTTGATTTATTTCTTGTTGCCAACTTCGATCTTTTCCCCTCAATTTGTACAATTCATTTCACTTTTGATCATTCTAACCCACTAAATATTTTTGTTTGGAGGTAAAACACAATTTCTGATCATTCTCTTTGTATCTCCTCCACATCTATAAAACAATTTTAGCTTCTACCTTTATCACATAAATGATCTAACAACTAAGCCTTCTAAAGCATGAAGCCCTCTCTAACCATTTCCAAAATGGCTGCTCGAAACATGTTTCCATACTCTATCATAACATTAAAGGATTTCACTTCTAATAGCATATATATTGAGAAAATCTGTGGATTGCACAGCTTGAAAAATATTAAGGGTGCTAACTAACAAAACTGGCCAACATGAGAGTATAAATCATATGAAGATATACTAGAGGGTCAAGATGTCTTAGGTAAAAATGGTAAAAACAAGATGATCAATTTCTAATATAAGAAGTTTTCTTAGTTAGAAATTTTGAGCTAGAATGCACTTTAATCTAATCCAAAAAATTTTTGATATCCACAGGCATACATCCCCCACGGAAGTCCAGATGATTATCCTAAGACCAATTTGAGGTAGTAAAAGGCCCATTTCAGTTCACTCTAACAAGAAAATTTGTATAACTCAGAATTATTGCCAAATGAAATAAATCAATTTATCACTAGAAATATTTCATGGGAGATTGGATGACATTGGTCAGGGATGTTGAAGGAAAGGTTTCTACACTGGATGAACACATGGGTTTAATGACATTCAAGGCCATCCCATATCACAGAATGGAGAATATTTCAGCAAGAAGTTGCACTGTTCCCTGCTTGCTTCCTCGAAGCTTAGGAGTGTAGGAACCTCTTACTGGAGGTAGAGTATCTATCTTATGATATTCAGTTAGAGCTCCCGAATACCAGAGACATCACATAGTAATAGCAAAAGCAAAGAAGACTAGCCCAAGAGCCAGAAGATTATATCATGTCTCTGGACCTCAGCTATCTCTCGGGAATATGGGAATAATAACAGCAGTAATCATTAAAATTGCCTTATTTTCTTTTCAAGATTATTGCCAAAACACTCTTAAAACTATAAAATGGGATTTTAAAATATAAGAGATTATAATTTCACAACTTTTCCAGAAGTCACTGCAATGGAAAATATTTCTACTGTTTCTACTAAGTTCATTCACAGAGACCCAGTCTTCCAACAAGCAACAAGACCACTTTCCGACACCAAATGATAAATCTGTAGTTCCCCAAACCTCACAAATGCTGAGTTTATGGAACACAACGCGTCAGCCGATACACAGATTACATTTGCTTCCAAACAGAGAACAATCAAAAGGAAAAGTCCACTTTCACTAGCTGCTGCAATCCATTGTTGGCTCATTTTCTAAATTTCTCTATAACATCTGCAAAAGTGATAAACCAATTATGGAAGCCATCTGGAACAGAGCAAAGAGGAAGATTTATTTTAAAAAGGTTCTGCTCTGAATAGCTGGCACTGTAATAGGTAACATGTGAGAAGAACAAAGATATTAAGGAGCCCATTATCATTAGGGAGGGAGGAAAGAGATTTGCATAAAGAAAATCAAGATTGTTTATTACCAACTATGATGGAGGCATATGACAATTCACTGCTGAAACAGACTGAACATCCATCCCCACTGCTTCCTGAGCCAAGCCAGGGCTCTCAGCTCATTCACCATGGGAAACTGGTCACCCCAATGGACTGAATGGAGCCAGATAGCTGGCGACTCACTCGGATGCCTTGGGCAAATTACTCCAGTGTCCTTGGGACAGTGGAATCATCAATGAAAATCGGAATTTCTTTGGCCACAAGTTACACCACAGGGCCACAGATTATTGAAGGAACACAGCAAGTGGATGGCTTCAAGGCCGAACCAACCAACCGCTGCCAGTTCCAACCCAACTTCACCCAACCAGAGGCACAGCTGATCCAGGAAAAATGACACTATGTGTTTTTTCACTTGCAGGACATTTTGGGTGTTAAACTCTAAAACTTATAAGAACATTCTTTGTCAATTTAACAAGTTTTGCTAAGTGCTCATAATCTTTGATGCAGAAATCTTTTTCCTGGATATTTATCCTAAAAATTATGTTTTTAAAAAAGCATGAAGCCGTGAATTCAAAGATGTACAGTAACATTTTGAAATAGCAATTATAATCAAAGAAAACATCTAATAATTTACTTATTGTCTTAAATAAAGTTGTGTTTTCACATTCATCATCTCCCTTAAGAATCACAACAACCTGGAGGGAGATGAGGGTGGGTATTTTATTTACCAATGAGAAAATTGTCAGACTCGGTGACCTATCGAAGGTCACACAGCTGTTATTGCGCTACTCTGATTTGGCTGCTTTAGCTCCATTGTAACTTTGCGGCACTCCTGCCACAAAGATCAATGGAAGATCAATAATTCACAGGGCAACTAACTGAGCAGGGCAAAGGAATGGATACATTAAAAAACAATCAGTTTCCTAGGAAGTACTCCTAAAGGTCCTGAGAGAGATGCGACCCAACCAGCATTGTCATAATTATCCCTCCAAATAGAATATTCAGATTTGAAATGCATGTCCATTAGCTTCTTGTAAAATACAGATAAACACGTCTTCCCAAACTACTTGCTGAGCACACTAACATGCATTTTCCCCAAATGTAACGAATGACATACTTAGACCATCAGCAAGTGAAGCCATCAGTAAAAGCTATTGAAGCACAGAAAGCAATGAATCAGCTAGTAGCTTTGACAAATCTGCAGTATTCGGTATAGACTTCCAGTTTATTCTTTCAGAATAAACAACTTCAGGGAGGTGACTATATATAAGGTCACAGAGCAGAGTGAACAGTCAAAATAAGCAACTGGCAGTGCTCTCAAGGAACAGCAGATGTTTGCTGGTGAGCTGGGGTCCTTGGCTTTAATTCACAGAGGAAAACGATCTCTTGAAATGAGAGAAGCCCAGTATTATCAGTCACTTTTGTGGAATCTCTGCACATCCAGGAAAGGAACTGGGTGTGAAGGCCAGCTGCGTTCTGTGTGAGGTGGCGGGGAGGTGCCATCTCGTTCTTCTTCTTGGCCTGCTGGTGGTAACTCATTCTTTCTAAAAATCCTCTGGAAAATAGGGATGGAATCCAGGGACGCTCAAGAAAGTCTGTTCAATTGGGAAATGGGTACATTGGTAACTGGAGAGTGGGGAAGGGGAGAAGAAAATTTTCCTAAATTCTTAACATGGCTTTTTTTAACATTAAAAAAACAAGATTATGAAATGAAAAAAATAATTAATCTCCTAAAAAAATTAATGACATAAACTACATTTTTATTCTTCAAAACAAGTGTTTATATGTTCAATTCTTCAAAACAATGTTTACAGAAGACATACAGATGTGAGTTCAAATCTTTACAGTTACTTAACAGTTGCATGTACGCATATGTATATGTGTATATGCATATATGTGCATCTATATATGTATATATATGTATGTATATGTGTGTATACATATATGGGTGTTTTTAATTAGGTTCTTTTGTTCTTAAGTAATAGTAAACACTGTAAGCAAATAGGAAAGGATATGGATATCTTCCCAACTGGAGTCTGTGGCATCAAGATATCTCAGTTTTTATTGGTGGGCTCCGTGCAGTTTATGTGGGGGACATGCCCGTATTCTCAACTCCCTAAGGGCAGTCTCATTGAGTTGATGTGTTGAAGTGAGCCTTGTTATACCACTCAAGGCTAAATGGACAACTTCAGGACCTTGGGGCATTGCCATTCCATGGATTTGCATGACACTTAGGCAGCAGTACATGTGTCAATATCTTCTACACCTCTGTTCACATATTCTTACAGTGATAACTTCTTCACTTAAGCTAATGTGCAGGAGCTCAATCATTTGTATTCAGTCTAAGAACTCTGACAGGCACCTGTCCATAACCACTGCCAACTTGCAGTGTCTGGATGTTTTGATTCAAATTACAAAATTCCTAAGAGAAACAATATGATTGGTTTAGCCGAGAACAAATATGCTCCCCTATTCCCATCCATAGTGACCAGGTATGACACATAGAATACAAATATAGCTGCTGTCCTATCTTTCCTTGAACAATCTAGAAAACAGGAGAGATCATTAGGACCTGGGAAGATGCCTTAAAAGAAAAAAATTACCACAATTATTGACTTTCTCTGTCTGTGCCAGTTTCTCTAAAATGGAGAAAATTACACCTATCATCCACCATATCTGCTTTATTATTTTTTCAAAGCCTCTAAATCTGCTAGATATTTTATTTACTATTATAAAAGTCCTCTGTTTTCCTCCAATGGAATATAAGCTTTGTGAAAGGACAGCTTTTGTTCTGATGGTTTCACTGCTGAATTTCCAGGGCTTTAAGAAATGTCTGTCACAAAGTAGGTGCCCGTAAATATATGGAAAGATAACAGAATGATTCAGTGTTATGAGGAAGAAATGAGATAAGCTAAGCAATCTATTTGCCATTATATAGGATGAGCAATAAATAGTGGCTATTAATATTCTTATATTCAACATTTCCAAAATATTTTGCACCCTTACAAAATAACAGAAATAGTTAACCTGTTATAATAAGTTATACGATAATAGATCTTCTTAGTGAATAACGAAATAAGATCTATTATTTATCATGCACAGTCCAAAATGTATTACATGAATTAACTCATTCAAGCTCCACCGCAACTTTACGTGATAGGCAAAATGTTATCTCTGTCTCCTAAGTGAGCAGATTCCAGTGACGTAATTTGCCCGAGGTCACTCAACTACCAATTGGGAGTGCTGGGATTTGAATCAGTCTGGTTAGCCTCTCCCAAGGCTAAAACTGCAGGAAGTAGATGGGAAAATGATAGACAAGACAGAATGGGTGGAAATTTTAGGAGTAGAAAAGGTGGGACCTTGTACCTAAAATAACAATAAAAGAGACAATAGGAAAACATATTAGAAGAAACATCAGAGTGTATTTCACAGAAGAAAAAAGATTGAACGAACAATCCCTGTTGTTACTGCTTATTGATAAGTGAAGAAACCAAGATTCAGAAGGTTATATGTAATATGATCTCATTTAAATGCCAGACTTTAAAAGGTTCATTAACATCATTTTGATTTGAAAGATCTACAAGCCAGTGAGAGTTCAGGTCAGTTGTATTTTTTCCCTCCTGTTAACATTGACTTTCTATAGGCATTCTGACTCAACTATCTGAGCTAACATACTGAAAGCTCACAGTGAACCTTATTCACAGATAGTGAATAAGAATGAGGCAGGCTGAGTAGTATCAATGGGGACTGGTAGGGTCTGTAGAGAACTGAAAAGATCACACTCATGAGGGCTTTTCAGCTCCAGTAATCATTAGAGGAATTCAAGGCCAATAGTGCCAGATCTCCCATTTTTTAAGATATGATAGTAACTGCATTTTTAAATGAAATGTTGATTTTTAAATGAGAGTAACAAATTAACATAACACAAACACTACCTAGGAAAAAAAGTTAGTCAAATTTTTTTTTTTAGATTTTATTTTTCCTTTTTCTCCCAAAGCCCCCCAGTACATAGTTGTATATTTTTAGTCGTGGATCCTTCCAGTTGTGGCATGTGGGATGCCACCTCAGCATGGCTCGAGGAACGGTGCCATGTCTGCGCCCAGGATCCGAACTAGCGGAATCCAGGGCCGCCAAAGCAGAACACGCAAACTTAACCACTAGGCCATGGGGCCGGCCCCAAAAAGTTAGTCAAATTTATCCAAGTCCTGTTAGTTTTTGCTTCCATGAGCCATAGACTCTTGAACAGATTATCTTCTGCTTCCTTTCTCTTTTCTTACAGCCCTCATGACCATGTTGGCTTCACTGGTGGCCCCAAGAAAGCTGACTAGCCCAACAAGCTCAGAGATTGGCTGCCCCCATCCTAGAACAGAGCAAAGCCTACCATAGCTACCAAATGAGAATAAACCATTGTGTTGCATCTTTGCATTCTGCCTCAGTCAAGGGGCCAGTTGGCATTCCATCTTACTTCCCCCAATGTGTTCTGCCAACTGGGTGGAAGTTATTTTGTCCCTACGCTCCACTCACCAGCTGACCCTCCACCACTATACACACGTTTACCTGCTTGACCAGACTCAAACTGTGAAAAACCCAGAAAAACATTGCTTTCCCATAGGTAGTGGTGTTTTAAAACTAATAGACATTCAATTGGGCAAAAAAACCAAAAAGAGAACCATTTAAAAAGTCTAAGTATTGATGAAAGCGATGGGAAACAGGTTAGCTCGTAAACTCCACTGGGAGCATGTATCAGAAATGCCATAGAGGAACACGGTCCCCAACTACACATTAAAATGCAAAATACATGTACCTTCTAATGAAGGGAAGTTAAAAGAAGGGAACAAAAGACTCTGAAAATGACTGGCATTTAGACATAGTGTAAAGAAATGATTCTAGTCCTTTATAAGAATAGGTTTCAATAGGAAAATTAGAAAGAGGAAATGGGCACCAAGACCTGAGGTGGGATGAATGGAGTAAGTAAACTGGGATGAAGCAGGATCTTGGGGCCACTAGTGGTTCAAGAAAGCAAATGCAATCAACTGAGAACTAGATTCCGCGCGTTGTGAATTGTTCTCACAATCACACAGAGATGTTCTTTCCACAGAGGAGAAAACTGGGCTCAGAAAGTTCGTGATTCTCAACTATTTTTCTGGCATACATATGACTAAATGATTGAAAATGAACATATCAGAAAGGGTGAATTGTTGGCAGTGAGTCTCCATGGGGATAGGAGGGTGTTAGACAAACTGCCCTTAGAGTCATCTCAGCTTGCAGGGTTGTAGTGGAAAAGAGCTTGGAAAAGACACCCAGGTATTCTAATTAGTACCGCCTTTTCCTCCTATGAGAATGTCTAAAGTTTAGTTGGCTTTAGCCCTGATCATTCTGAGCCTGGTTCCAGTCTTCTTCACACCGCTAGCAGTGGATATAAGAATCAGAAAATCAGTTGACTGTACTTGTGAAAATTCAGCATTTAATTTAATAATGTATCCATTATTCATCTTCATTAGTACACCCAATAACCATGGGCAAGAAAGAATAAACGCGAGCGTAATTTATCACCTTGTCAGGTTCAACAAACACCACAATGTGCTAACAGTCTCTAATGAAGACATAAAATATCATAAGTTATTAGATTCATGAATGCATGCTCTGAAGGGTTCAGAACATCTTTATGGGCTCATTTGTTGCATGTTTTTTCTCCAGTGCAAAATGGAAAGTCCAGAAGGGAGCACCAGTCAATGGGACTCCAGTGGTGAAAGAGAATTGTGTTAAAATATATACAAAAGTGGGAAAAAAAATATTTTGATCATAGGTAGTGGCTTGGAACTAGTAAGGAGATTATACTATTAGCCAAGGGAAAGCTTCTATTGCGCACTTGCTCTGTGGAGTTGGCGCTATTCCAGGGGATTGCTGCAGGGTTGGCTACTTATTTGTGAGTTTCCCTATGGCCCTTGCATTTGAGGGCTGGAGGCCTATAGCTGAATTTAAAGTGCTTTTGTTGTTGCCCTTTTTCAAATGTCTATTTGTAAGTTATTCCCTGCCTGCTTGCAGAGAAGGACCAGAATGTTTTAAAGCACGCTTGCTCCTGTACAAAGCTATGTTCTACCACTGACCCAGGCAGGGGAGAGGGAGAGTTGCTCTGTTCCTTCTACGTGGGGCAGCTATGGGGCTGTGGCGGGAGGGTGGGCAGGACAGGTGGGGAACAGGGATGGAAAATTGTCAGTTCTGATTCAAAACTAAAAACTCATTGCAGGTAATTGTTGCATATTTGCTTATTAAAAATCCTTTCTAAACTACTCTAAAGTTGGGCACACACTCAACCAGGAATCTCAGAATCACCTGAAAATCTTGTTAAAATAGGAACTTCCCAGGCCCCACGTCCAAGAATCAGTCAGTGGGCCTGGAATGAGGCTTAGGAATCTGAGGGGAGACGAGTAGGCTAGATCGACATTTTGAGAAGCAGTATAATGAACAGTATTCCTCAAATGATTGATTAATGTCCATTTCATAATGTGTTGTTCAAACAGCATCGCCTATTCCTTTTTCCCACTGACACCTACTCCCACCCCACCCTACTCCCCTTTTAATCACCTCCTATTTACCCCATTGTTGAGGACGGGATTCCCACATTCTCACCCTACCATTTTGGGGTTGACCAAATATATGGCACCTAACACTGGACAGGTGAGGCTAATAGCAATTTATTAACCACTTATACTCACAGCCCGAAGGAGGAAGTCACTGCATGCCACCCACAAGGAGGCCACAGGGGTTTTGCTCTCAGGAAAAGGTAAACAGCCAGGGGCTGTTGTGGAGGCAGGCTCTGTAGTATCAAGAGGGTGGGGTGAGTCTGTTCCTGCAAGAGGATGAGATTGGTTTGTTTGAATAACTCCTCAGGCTGTCAGGGAACTGAAACCCGATACTCAGACCAGATGTGCTTGGTCCCCTCAAAAAGAGGGCTGTTTGTCAAGGGGACCTTATTCATAGGAGCAGAGTAGGGAGGAAACTTGCAATTGGGCCATTCAAGACCCCGATTTCACCAGAGGTCAACGCAACACATAATATCTAGCCTTAATTTTAGGCCTTGCTCCACACTCACCCTCCTAAAATCTGACCTTTGTCAAGTGGGCAAGATTAAAGTGGCTCCTTGTAGGAAGGTGACTCTATGTATTAGCCAGGGTTTTCAAGGGAAACAGAACCAATCAGATGTACATATGAATATATAGAAAGAGACTTATTATAGGGAATTGTATGATGCCAATTCCTATCGAATAAAGGAGGCTGACAAGCCCCAAGATCTGCAGGATGAGTTGGCAAGCTGGAAACTCAGGAGAGCTGACAGTGCCGTTCCAGTTCAAGTCCAGAGGCCTGAGAACCAGGAGAGCCAACGGTGTAGCTCCGTTCTGAAGACCAGCAGGCGTGAGACGCAGGGAGAGTCAATGTTTCAGTTCATGTTGGAAGGCATGAAAAAGCTGATGTCCCAGTTCAAAGGCAGTCAGGCAGGAGGAATTCCCTCTTACTCAACCTTTTTGTTCTAGTCAGGCCTTCAACTGACTGGATGAGGCCCACCCAAGGTTAGAGAGGGCAATCTTCTTTACTCAAATGTTAATCTCATCCAGAAACACCCTTGCAGAGACATCCAGAATAATGACTAACCAAATGTCTGGGCACCCCATAGCCCAGGCAAGTAGACACATAAAATTAACTATCATACTTTATAAATCTAAAAACACCCATTCCTGGTCCTCCAAGAAATAACATGATAGGACAGAAGAAAATGCAGACTCAGGCAAAGAAAAGAAAGATATGATAATCTCATTTTACTATCACATTCATATGAATGTTGATAATACAACCCACCTATTAATAGTTGAAGAAACTGATGTTCTGAGAGTTCAAGTGACTGGGCCAAGATCACACAGTTACAAGAAAAAGGAGAGAGAGAACCTGAGTTGTAGGGGAGGCAAGAAGAGCAAAAACAGGGAGGGGAGATTACTGTGAATCAGAGGTTTGTCAATTACTAATACAAAGGGCTCCGTTTATGGATTAGGGTCTGCTACATAACCCGGCCTAAATGAAGAATCAAAGATGTTTGGTTTTGTCACTAAAGTTATGAGCAAAAAATGTAAAAAATATGACAATCCAACGTAATAGGTCACAAACTTAGTGTACATCAAAATTAAAGATGTCAAACATTAAACACATTAAATGTGTTAATTACACATTAAATGTATAAAACACAAATTGCTGCGCCCAACCCCTGAATTTTTGCTTGAGTAGGTCCAAGTATTCAGATTTCTAACAAGTTCGCGGGTGATGGTAACACTGCTGGTCCATGACCCTTAAAAACCTCTGCTTTAAAGAGACAAGGAGAGAGTATGAGAGTTCACCCTCAAATCTATGCACAGTCAGGCTGCGGAGAAAGCCTGGCCAGAGGGTATGTATACACAATAAACCTCCAGGAAACGAAACTATTATGTTTCCCAAGCAAAGAGTAAGATGAGATCATGCTAATCAAAGGTTGGTATCAAATACAAGGCCTTAATAACTAATTGTCCCCATCTCTATCCATAAACTTTTCTTTCTGAGAGGAGACAAGGGACAGAGTTAGCAGGAGTTTCTCAAGTCGCATAAATCAAGTCCACCTCATTCTGATTTACAAGCATCAATTTCTCTCCAACACAGTCTGTCCCTGACTTCTTGGAAGCAATTTGCAAATTAACCCTGTGGGGTCTACCCAGGACTAGGCCTCTCACATCTCCTGGTAGATGGAAAGACCAGACCCGTTTTATCCAGAAACCACAACCATTAAAAGATGAGTGCTGTTAAACCATCAGGATGAAAGAAAATAAGATTTCATACATTTCAAATGCAATCTATATGTAAATTTAAGCAGCCTGCTTTAAAAATGAATAATTTGTGAGTATTTTTGTTTACACCAATAATCTGTGAGAGGTTCATGCCTTTAATTAATGGTTTTGGAGCAGCATTCCTGTGTTTTATAAAGCCAGGTAATTGTCTGAGGAGATACAGAATATAGACTCTTCTAATAAAGATAAACAAAACCACCAAACCACATCTGAGCTCATAAAGAAGAGGGTGAGGCTCATCCAAAAGTTGCAGATTTTCAGTAATTTATATTCAGAGTATTTGGGAATGTTAAGAAATGTCTTCCAAATGAGCAATTTTCTAATTACTAAGTACTCGATCAAAGTAAAATATAAAAGACAAGTAACAACTGAAATGTTGGCATGGTTTAGAGATAGTTTATGTTACAGCAACCAAATAAGGAACTTTTATTCTTTGTATCCTCAGGCTCTAGCACATTGATGATGATGGTGTGATGTATTTCCTCATATGGCTTCTTAGGCTGTTTCCTTAGAGGAGAATTCACGTGGAAGGGCAGTTAGGCTAACACTAGCTGCTGTAACAAAGAAGCCCCATAATTTTGTGACTTACGTTAAAAGTTTAATTACTATTCATGTAATAAAACACTTTTTTTTTCATGTATTTCAAGTAATCTTAAATTCCTTATGGGAATATCAGCCTCTTGAGCCTAGTTGTGGTGCGTCCCCAGTGAGTCAAAGAGGAAAGAGCATGCGGAATGGGCAGGACCACTTCTTAAAAGCTTTGGCCCCTCTCACATTCCATTATTCAAAACTAGTCACATGTACACTTGCCTGGAAATGTGCTCACAAGACAGGCAGCCAATTCCAAGCACAAAAACTATTCTTTGAAAGGGGAACACACATTTTGGTGGATATATAGTTATCCCTGACATAAAAAGAATCATAACACATCATCTAATGTAGTGTTCTCAGATCTTGCTGGAGATCAGCGCTACCAGTCTTGGGGGAGTTTCTTTAAAAAAAATAGAGATCCCTTGGGCTCTGGACCCAGAGATTGTGATTTTGAGGTCTGTGTTAAGGTCCATGGATAAATATTCTTAAGGAGTCTACCAGGTGAAGCTGATGCTGTGGGCCCAGAAGCATGGGATTCTGTTCCATTCTTCCCCTCCAGACAGAAACACAGTCAAACCCACACTCAAATGCTTATCTATCCTGTAATGTGATATGCACAAGAATCCTGGATCAGGACCCAGGACCTTGTATTTTAACAATTTAGCTATAATAATAGGTAACATTTATTGAGCATTTACTATACTGAGTGTTGCTAGAGCATAAAATACGAACAGACTTATTTAACATTCACACAACCCTATTAGCTTGGTATTGTTATTCCTGTTTTACAGAGGAAGAAACTGAGGCACAGAGGGGATAAATAAATTGCTTACATTTACAATAGTAAGTGGAAGAGCCGAGATTCAAACACAAGCAGCGCCTGCATCTTCCCCATTAGACTACACCCCGTGGAATCAGACACAAAGAAGGTACGTGGACCATTGAGCTGCAGGAGAGCAATGCAGAGGGTTCTGTTGAAGGTGTTCCAAGCCACACTTTGAGAAACCCTGCAGTAAGTAGTAAAGGTGTCTTGTCATTGCTCTCAAATTTGAATTGCCAGCACAGATGTTTCCTCTGAACTTGTTACACATGGACCCCCTATGCTGGATGTCTCACACATACTTCACAAATGGACTCACAATTTGCCCCTGCCAATTGCTCCTCTCTTTGTGCTCCCATCTTAATGACTAGGGCCACTTTCCACTCAGTCATGAAAGCCCAAGATCTGGGAATCATGTCCAAACTAGCCTTTCCTTACTTGACTTCATCACAATCCAATTAATGGTATGTCCTTGTGATTGGTTTGATATGATTACAAATCCACTTGTTTTGATCTAAGAGTGAAGTTCTTCGCATTGAGGAAGCTGCATCAGGATGCTGTCATCGATATCTATTGTCATCCATAAGCCCTCAGTAGCTCAGCTGATGATGGGCACTGCTGGGGCAATATCAATACGAACATGTGGAGAACCACTATGCCTAGGAGACATTTAGCCTTTGCATACCAAGAGTTAGTGAGAACTCACCAAGAGTTTTCGGTCTGGGCTAAACAACTCTTTGCTGATCTAAATAGCTCTCCGAAGACCTTGGGGCATTACCTCCTTCCCTCATTAAGTGACTCTTTACTGGCAGTGTGAAAACCGTGCAGCATCCCCATGAAGGAGATTATCTTGCTCGTCAACACCGGCTCCTTCGTTCTTTAGTAACGTACTCTAGCAACAAGGGACTTTCGCTTTGCTCTGGCACCTGAACATCAGCTCTTAGTTGGATTAAGCCAACTCTCCCGAGAACCGACTCATAGAAAGGTATACCTCAACTAAATTTGGATTTTATTCTTTTCATCTCGCCTTTGCCTGGAACAACAGTGTAATTAATCTATCATTGGTTTGGAGTGTGTTATTTCTTTACTGACTTATTAAGAGGAATTATCCTGTATGCTACTGGCCTGTGAAATTATAATTCTGGCAGTGAACCTGCATTAGATAAATTCTTGGCACAGACAGTCTCTGAACGTAATTTTTACCCTGCAGACAAACAGTCCTAAGATCTTGCCTGCCTAATATCACTCAAAACCTTCTGCCCTCTACCTCCCTTCAACACCTCAGCCATCGTCTCCTCAGGACTGTTTTAATAGTCCCTCCAATCCATTCCTCATACTGCAATGACAATAGTCTTTCCCAAGCCCAATGCATAAAACTTGGGATCCTTAACATTTCCTAGACAACCCTGTGCGTGCCAGCCCTGCCTGCCTTTCGTGGCTCGGCTCAGACCACTCTCCCCCATGCCCACGCTGCAGCCACCTGTCCTTCCTTTAGCTTCACCGTGTTGCTTGGCTTCTCTCTTTCTTATACCCTGGCCTCTCTGACTGGAACGCTCTCCTCAACCTGCCTTGAATAAGTTATTTGATTACTCCAAGCTTCAGGTCCCTCACTTGTAAAATAGGAATAAAAGACATCACAGAAAATAATTGCTAAATGATGGAACAGATTAAATATATAAGTGCCTATTTCACAGTAGATGTTCAGAAATTTTTATTTCCTTAATATAACCCAGCATTTTAAATTTCTCCTATTAATCTTCCTATCAAAATAATGCATCCATTTCTAGGATTTTTAGGTAACTTTTCAAAGAATCTCAAATTAAAAGGAAGCTGTAAAGGATTGTTCATCTCACTTTATAAATTCATGAAAATCATAATACATCTCACTGGGAACCAATTTTTAATTACTGTCAAGTCAGTAGTGTCCCTGAGAAGATAGCACCTTATAGGCATTGGACTGTTATAATTGTCAAAACTACTGCTTTTTTCTATAAACCATTTAATGAATGAGTAAAAATAAGTAATAAAATTTACTCACTTTTATAAACTCTGACATAAGGAAAAGAAAGAATCCAAATAAATGAGCGTTAATTATCATCTAATTTGTAGGAGCAGCACAAAATGCTCAGTAATTTGACGATGACTTGAGCCTTTATGTGCTATATAAAGCAGAAGTATAGCCAAGTATGTCTGATAAGTGTAAGATTAGTGTTACCCCAATAAGAATACTACTAAGGAAACTGGTTTGTTGAAAGAACAAAGGTTGATTATGGAAAAGAACATTAAGAACAGATTATCTGTACAGTACTTTAAGAAGAAAAGATACAACTAAGTTATCATCTGTGTAGGAAAATTTGGAAGTAGATTGAGATTCTGGAGAAAAAAAATTAAAACACAATTTTATCCCCAAAACAACAGTGTTATTTAAGTCTCAAATTACTCACAAATTCCATTGTATGCCAGTCTTCAAAACATATTAAAAATTTAAAAAATGACTATTTGATAATGAAAACTGGACACCCTGAGTATACAAGGCTTCCTTAGCAAAAGCTTTAAGAAATTCCATATTAGCAAGTTAAGCTCAACATTTGGCAGTGTAATCTAATTCCCTTGTGGGAGTGCATATAATTCTTAGTTGCTCATTACGACAAGTTGCAGCAGGAAGCATCAGGAGCTTTTAGCAGTAGGCATCATCCCCAGATGAAGGAGGTGGGGGAAATGGATTTGAGGCAGCAGATGTGAGCTGTACTCATCACTTGTGCCATTCTAGGACTGAGAACCCAGGCTTTGGACTCAGACAGACGTGGCCAATCTCACCACTGCCCCTTACTGGCTGTGAACTTGGGGAGGTTATTAAACTTTCTAAGTCTCAGTTTCTTCATCTCTAAAGTGGAAACAATCATACATGCCTCACAAGATGACTGAGATAATGAAATTAGGTGGAGAAGAGCCAGGATTCAAACCCAAGAAGTCTGACTCTAGAGCCTTAGCTTTCAATCAACATTTTTTAACATTTGGCAAAAATTGGCCAACCAAGATAAATGACAAAATTTGTCCCTAATATATCACACTCAGAGACTGAAACCGCCAGTGAGGCACAGCAGGAAGTCAAATGAGAGTGTGAGGGAGAGAGAGAGGATGAGGCAAGAGCCAGAGATCCATCCTGGAAGTACTGCAGAGCCCACACAGGGCATCAAAGCTGGACCATATTAATTCCATCTCTTGAATGCTGCATCCATCACCAAAAAGAGAAGCCTCTCAGACCAGCACTGGTGCAGGGAGTCCCTGCAGCTCAACCAGCCAGAGTGATCCTGGGCCCTGCGATGGGGCCAGTTTTTTGTCTCACATATTTTTGAGTGGAAATCAGTGGCTTACAGGTTGACCTCCCTTTCCACACAGTAAATGCTAAAAGTTTCGCATCTAAAAGAAGTTTTAGCCAGAAATAAACAAAGTCTTATTTTAGATGGAGGAAATTACTAGTTTAAAAGGTCCTCTGATAAAACTCTTAGGAAAGCAGAAAAATGTTTATTATAAAGGGCTTAAGAACCCTCTAGGATATGGAGAATTGGAAAATCTGGCTTCTTATCCTGGTCTCTTATTATGTTCATGCAACACCAATTAACTAAGCACACACTGTGTACCAAACCCTGGAGACACAAAATCAGGTCAGACTGACTCTGCCTGCGATGAGGAAGCCTAAGGACCAGGGCCCAGTGGACAGAGAGAGGAGACAGGATTGCTTGCTTCTACCTGGAGAGGAGTAGCAAATGATCAAGACCAACCTCCTAGCAGAGGTGGTAGTTGAGAGGAAACTTGAAACAGTATGTGCTTTCCAGCAGGTGGAAAGTAATGACCCTTCATGCTGAGGGCAACACAAAGGCATGAAACAGCCAGAAATGTATGTGATTCCTCTAACCCTGTTTTCACACCCCTGGATGGTGCCCTACAGCAGAGTTTTCATGTCAGACAGACCTGGTTTTGTCACTTTCTAGTTGTGTGAGCAGGAATGCAGTAAATTCATCTTTTTGGAGACTTGATTTGCTCTTAAAATTGCAAACATCCCACCTCATAGCACACACTAACCCTCTCCATGGCTCTATTTTTCTACCACTTGCTAATCTACCATCTACTTTACTATTTATTTACTTATCTCATTCCATCCACTGGAACGTAAGCTCTATGAGGGTGAAGGGGAGCATTATATGCCACCCCAAACTATGCCTCTTGACATCAGGATGATTTTAGGTTGATTATTTTTAAGAAGCAGCAGACAGAAAAGAATCTCTGAAAATCAAGCAGAACTTACACTTTGTAGGGGACATTTACATTTATAAGGGAAATGTCCATCTGTAAGGGCATCTCCCTCTCCATACCAGGAAGACTAAATTTCTAGAAACTCTTATCAATGGAGAAGGCAAGGACTTAAATTGGCACAAAAACCATACTCTTGTTTACTGTGCTTTTCCTGATGGCTTCCCATAACTGGCTTCCCCTACTCCCCAACATCCTCTTTTGTGTTTAGCTGGAGATAGTATTTACGGTGATGGCTTGGGCCATTTCGGGGAGTTACCCAGTTTTCCTGGGTCTCTCCCATGTATACAGGAGGCACACGTGTTATTAAACTTCTGTTTGTTTTTTTCCTGTTAATCTGTCTTTTATTACACGATGGTCTCAGCCAAGAACCCAGAAGGATAGAGGGAAAATTATTTTTCTTTCCCGCAAAAGCAGAATATTGTGATTCTTGTTCTCTGTCGTATCACCATCACCTAGAATAATTGCTATTTATTGAAAGAATGATAGAATTAATAAGTTAATAAAGAGTAAAGTGGGAAGAATAATATTAGCTATTTCATGTTTGGCCACGAAAGATATACAATGTATAAAGCGCCTAGCACAGCACCAAGTATATCACAAGTGTTCAATGAAGTTAGTTATTACTATGGAGCGGTTGGTGTGGTAAGAGTTCACAATATGAAGTGGTGATAGGTTGGGCTGAGGAGGGGCAAATGGCCAGAGCATAAAAATACTCATGGGTCATACTAAGGATTTTGTACTAAGTCCTAAGTTTGAAGTAAGTGTGGGACAGAGTAAGCTTTGTATTGTGTGAACATCCAACCAGCAGCAACGAGGGGGACGGTCAGAGATGGAGTGCAAGTCATTTCATTCCTCTGACATCAGTTTTTCATTTTGAAAATGGATGGAATAAAAGGAGCCCAATATGCTCACAAAGGAAAAATCACATAATAATTTAAAAGTGTGTTAATAACTATGAAGTGATGGAAAATAAGTCACAATTTGGTCATCACGCCCAGGTACACATCACATTTGCCATAGTAGGGCTTGCCAAAGGATTTCTCACAAGCAAGCAGGTTGAATCCCGGAGAAAATATTCTCAATACAAATTGACCATCCTCTGCTGGAGAGAATTTTCCTCCAAGACCTCATTTTCATTTTCCCATTGTACCCACGAGTCAAATATACTGTGGGCAAGGAATGATATGGCTGCAGACACACGGACTTTTTTCCTAAAGTGGAAGCA
Organism: Equus przewalskii; assembly: GCF_037783145.1. NCBI lineage: Eukaryota > Metazoa > Chordata > Mammalia > Perissodactyla > Equidae > Equus > Equus przewalskii. The sequence continues at coordinate 21,960,786 of NC_091831.1, read as the reverse complement.
GCATTTAAAAACCCAGCGAAGAAAGGTCATTGAGAGATCAGCGGTGCAGATGTGGGAGCCTTCCTGCCATCCTGCAAAACTGAACTGTAGGACTGAAGGGCTCAATGATGGAGGAGAACCTGCCGCAAAGATCAGGGCCAGATCAGGGTGAGGCAAGTGAGGAAAGTGCCAAAAAAATCAGGAATCAAGATGAATAATAATTGAATATTTTTAAAAAATCAAAATAATGCAGAAAAAATCCTATGGTGAATACAATATCAAAATTTTAAATAAGGATCAGTGATATGCCAAATCACACTGGAGACTGAGGCAGAAGAAAAATGTATATGCCTATACACATTTTTATGTAATTTTTAATGCTTAATTTTTTCCAGAATATTAAAATACATGTATTTTAATGTATGAAATTTAAATTTAATTTAAATGTAAGAAAATACATTTAAAAGTTGAAAAAAGTCATATAGAATTAACTTCATTAAAAATTCACTAAACTTGTTTAATTTATTGAATCAGTTAATTCATATAATTAACTTTATTAAAATTATTTAAGATCATTACTTGGTCAAGAGAAATTCTCAAACATAGCAATTCTTTCAAAGGAAAATGAAACAAGCAAAGTAGATTTTGAAAATAGTATTGATAATTTTACTTCCCTTAAAGCCAAGAAAGTAAACATACAATATCTTGTTATTGGTACAAATAAAATATTTAAACTTAAAACGATATTGTATTTTTTATTTTCTTTCTTTTTTTTATGACAACCTAAGCCTCAATATTTTTGCATGTGGGCAACTAGTTCAATATTTTTAAAGCATTTTGAGGGCCAAATCAAGCATATCTATCCACTTGCCACAGACAGCTATTCATCCTCAAATCTGTGACTTCTGATCTATTTGTTTCTAAAGATGAAATAATGTTTTATTCTTATTTATCTTCTCAATTAAATCATAAGTAAGTCTCTTGACCTAACTTACACGCCATATCCTATCACAGAGAAAATGCTTAGAAAATCCTCTATTTATTGCTGATTGACAGAAAACTTTGTAGTCATTCCCTTCACCCTTGTACACACAATCTGATCTACACTCAGATTCTAAGGACATGTTTGGCAAGACATTCCATATCAAGTCAGTATGACCAAGATAGTGTCCTTAATCTCGAGCCAGACTCATGCCCATAGAAAATGGCAAGGAAACACATCCTTGAACAGTCAAGACTGAACCTTAGTCCAAGCAATGTGCCAAGAGCTTCTCAAATTGCAACAATCTGCAAGTTAGAGCACTTCACAATCCTCCAGCAGAAGGTTAAGTGTAAGGAGAGGAGGTCCCCAACTCCATCTCTTCTAGGAATTCAATCTCTATTGTAGGATAGTTGAAGCACCTTCTGTTTCATTTCCAGCCTTGTTTGTTTAGCCTCAAAGTCAAGCTTTTCTTTGTCCTCACCTATATCCACTTCCAGGGAAATGAGCCCTGGATCCAGGGATCAGAATGCTTGAATTCACACTTGAGTTTGACCCCATGGAGCCTTGCCCAACATTGTGAATCTCCCTTATCCTCTTTTTTGTCATCTTTCAAGTCTGAGGGATCACGATAATGATTTTGCCACATTGGTACAGGTTCAGTGTCATTTGGATGTGAAGAGCACAGATTCTGAAGTCAAACATGAATTTGAGTCTCAGATGTGCAACTTACTAGCCATCTAACCTAAAGAAAGTTACTTCACATTGCTGAAACTTAGATTTCACACCTGTAAAAACTGGGGATAATAATAGCTCCAATCTCCTGCATCGTTCCAAGGATTCTCACGTGGAAAATATTGAAGTAAAAATCCTACCAACAAAGAGAAGCCTCATCAAATGTACAAGGAAATGAAGAAAACTGATGTCTTTTGAGTAAGCCTAACAGAGTACATGCATATATGTAGCCTACAATCGACAGCAAAGTCAGAATAAAACTTCACACAGTTTAAACAGCAAAGCAGGTACAAAATTCACTTTAGACTCGAGGCAGCCCTTTGTTTAGTTAATTGACTTCCTCTGTAAGAATAATAAAACTTCTCTTATCTCCTGGAAAAAACAAACAGTTACACCTTGAGATAGGCTCCCAGAGATACCTTTTCACATTTCAAGGGGGAATGAGGCTCATGACCTTGAACGCAACTCTGCATTGCAAAACTGAAGACTGGGCATTTCCGGTCCCTGGAGAGATTATTCTCCATTGCTAAGGTTAGAGAAAGGCCTCAGCTCAGGCTCACCATGGGCCCTAAAGAGACATTCTAAGAAGGGGAAAAGAGAAAAATACTCTCTTTCTTCTTTACTCATCTTTATCACCCTTACAAAACTCCTTTCCCCTAAATTATAGAGATGGGGAATAATTTACTAGGTATGAAAATTGTTGATAAACTCTAATGTGTGTATATACATATATGTTTTTTAATTAAATATTATTATTTGGCTATTTTAGTCTGCCATCCATTTTGTTTCTTCTCCAAGATTGCAGGATCACATGAAGAAAATTTCCCTGTGGGATCTACTTTCTGTTGCAAAGGTACTTTCCTCTGAGATTACCACAGCCATCCTGCCTCCCATACTGCCTACTAAGAAAATGAGTCTAGGCAAAATTACACCTATGGAAGGGCAGCACATAACTCCACAATGGCGTGCTAAGATTCTGTACACAACACAGACCTAAAAGTCGCTACATGTATAATATAGACACATATATGTATATATATATAATATTTATTTATATATGTGTATTACTAAATATATATAACTATATATAAGCTATAAATATGTGCATATGCATATGTATGTATATGTATATGATTGTATATATCTGTGTGCATATAGACACACACGTATGTTTAATCGAAAAAAGATATAGCTGACTTAATTCCCGTATAAAGTTTTCATATCCGTTGCAGGTGTTTAAAAAACCAAAAGAGAATTTTTTGGCGTAATAAACCAAGCACTTCATAAACAATTTAATGGATGTTTTTGAACACTCTCTACACAGAGAGGAGGGAAAGGAAGAGCTTCACAACGGGACACATGGTTCACCTGGAGGAGTGGCAGCAGTATCTAACCAAAGGAGAGAGAGATTCTGAGTGGGAGGGAGAGAAGTAAAACCTCAGACGCTTCATTCCTGGAAGGCAGAGTCTCACCTGATCCCTGAGGCCGCTGTGTAAGGATTTCAAAAGTTCTCCCTCCCTCCCGCATGCAGCTCCCAATGAGCTCTGAGAAGGCTGCCAGGCTGCAGTTAACATCTCACTTAACAGTAGGTGCCATCCTGCTGAGAGGGCTTCTCCAGAAGGATAGGCAGTCTGATTGTCCATCTGACCCTTCTTTAACCTCCCCACCAACCGCAACTTCTATCCCTGGAGAACTCTCCAAGGTTATGAAGACTTGAAGTCTGCAGTCTACGAAGAGTCACTCAGATTGACAGCTAAACTCTCTGATGAGATAAAAGGTAAATTCCCAAATATGCCTTACTTTTCACTACTGCATCCAGCTGTGTAACTGGAGCAGAGTGGGGGTTGAGTGAAAATTTGTTGAATTATTGACTGGCTGAATCACTTTTAACAACCCAATGAACCCAAATAGGTAACTAAATGAGCTATTTTTGGCACTTAAAGAAAACACAAAACCAATAGTAAAGCTTTTTTTAGGCCAATATCTTTCTCATCAAGGGAACATTCTTGGGAAACAAAACAAGATAGAGGTAGGGAACACTGGTCTTTGTGTATTAGCCAGACTTGCTGATATTTATCCTAGTAGAAAGAAATATAAAAAAAATTTTCCTTAATACCTCCATTCTTCCAGATATCTCCATAAGTACAGCTCCTTAAGGATTTTTGTCTGGAGAGTTGTAATGGCTACATTGCGTGCCCACTATATATTGTATATATGGCTTGTCTTATTTGATGTCTAAACTACTTGATGAGGTTGATATTATCATAATCCCTATTTTATGATCAAGAGGAAACCAGCCTCAAGAGGTTAAATAACCCACCTAAAGTAATTCAGTTAATAAGTTAGGGAAACAGAAGCCCACCTCAGTTCATATGATTCAGAGCCTATGTACCTAACCAGTATCACACGTAGATATTAATTCATAATTAAAAACACAGGTAGGTACTACCCAGCCACCTACACATTAGGGACTGGAAAAACATAACAACTGCCAAAGCGGAGAATCAGAGATGGTGTATGCTTTAGTTTGAGCAAAGATTTAATCGGGAAAGTATGAGACTCCTATATCTAAAAAACTTAAGACAGAAAAGTGGCTGTCTTTCTGAATTTTAGAGGAGGCATTTTTTTCCTAGAGAGTGTCTGTTTGAGTGCTCTCAACTTTATGTTTGACAAAACTGGTGCCCAGACACCTGAAGAAACATGCATAATCATTCAGCAAGTCAGTAGAAGATCCAGAGTGGAAGCTCAGGTATATTTCTACTCTTCATCTGCAATTCCCTTCATGATACTAGCTATTTGATTTCCCTTTAGAATGGCTTGATCATAGCCTGTTTGGAGGAGGAAATCCTTGCTGATTGTGCTGACTACTGGCTGGCCATGTGCAGCCACAAAGATTTTGTTTCTCTGATCTAATAATATTTTTTAATAGAAAGATAAAAATCTCTTTCCTAGGAGCACTAAGAGAAATATATTCTTAATTATCTCAAACTCATAATTGATGACATGGGAAAATGACTGGCAGCACTGTGCAACCGAGTCTTTAATATGAAGGATTTCAGATTGAATCCTGTAATTAATTTGGCATTTGGTTCAGGGTGATGGTTTCCTGGAATTAAACAAATAACAAAAAACATACTAGTACCTTTCTTCCTCGATGCCATCAAATCTATATGTGAAGTTAGGGAGAAAATCAAACAAAACATTTCTCTTTTCGTAATGTCGCAAATATTTCCCAGAAATAATTGTAAACATTAGAGTTCAATGGAGTATGTGGCCTTTTTTATCAGGTTGTCATAGGCCGTTAGTCAAATAAACTGCTAAATTGATTCTGTTTTCCAATAGCTCCCAATGCCTTTATCTGCACATAGTTCTGGTTATCTCTTCCACAGCATGTTTCTCACATACACTCTTATCTCCACTTGTGCTACCTGCCTCCAAAAGAAACAGTTTTCCACTCCCCAATGAGAATTCAGTTCTGAGACCCCTAATGTTGGATCTCGAGACTCTGGAGATGAAGAAAGCAAATGCCAGGTTAAAGCTTGGCAGTTCTTAAAAGGTGATAATCAAAACGTGACCATTGGAAAAATGTTATCAAGATCTAATCCTTTGAGGAGGGGGGAATAAAAGAAGGATAAAAAAAACTGAATGAATTAGGGCAAACACCTAAAAGATAAAATTCCATTCTTGATTCTTCTACTCTGAATTCAGCACCAGCATACACAGCATGTTTTAGCATTTTCTTTCTCTCCACCTAGACTCGTTGAAACCCCAGAAGTGAAAAACTCAAAGGATATGTACTCCAAAAACCCTCTTGAAATTCATCTATCAAATCACCATGCAATTGTTCAGCCCATTGAAGAACTCTAGAAATAACTCCAGAAATATATATATTATTTTCAGCTAGGTATCATTTTTCATGTAGCGAATTAACAAAACTATTTTTCATGGATGATACCCAAAGCACATACAAATGCAATAAAATTGTCACTCCCATTCTCTGCTGGCAACATCATAAATTATCAACTTTCAAGAAAACACTATGATAAGGCATATATTATGTGATAATCTTTGACCCAGTAAATACATTTCTTAGAATTATCATAAATACATTTTTAAAAGTTATAAACACAAAAATAGCAGCTACATGATTGATTTTAACTGAGTTACTTTTCTAACAGTAGGATAATAGCTGCATCTATCAACATTACGTTGACACAATTGAATATCATGCGGTAACTGTAAACTACAGTGGGAAATATATAGCATCTTGGAATTTGCTTGTAATATATTGTTAATTTGAAAGAGCAGGATACTGTATCAGCCAGGGTGTTAGCTGCAATCAGTGATACAAACTCTGGCTAATTTCTGCATATAAGGAATTTATTTAAACAACATTAGTCAGTGGGAAAACAAGGCTGAAAGCTACACAGTCAGGAATGTGAGAGACTTAGTCCAAGGAAGATGCTACACTGTAGTCTCTGGGCACAAAGATCTCACCTGTAGTGCTGGCAGTGCCAATGCTGGGGTCTCACCGCAAGCCTGGAATCAGCTCCACTGCTCCTTAGGAAATTAGATGTAGCTGTCTGACACCTCCACTGTCACCCCTACTGGGTGGGATCTTGTGCAGCCCCTGCAACCTTAATCACCAGTTTCTGATTCAGGCCGAGGTGAGGGTGTCTGATTGCTCCTGGGCAGCCTCTTGGGTTCAGAGGATGTCATGAAAGCAAGGATGTGGCATTGCAACTATGACAGTGGGAGTTCTGTCTGATAACGAATTTTCCAAAGACAAGGGTTAGATGACTGGTGTTAAGAAACAATGACAAATATCCACCAGAGACACAAAATTACATTTTGCTATGGTTAAACCCAGTAAAACAGGTTCTAAGTAGTTTCGCCATAGCATCTTTGCCATAGACATCTTTGCCGCAAGCATTTTCGTGGCATAACTAATTGGCTCTAAGGCAATTTTGCCATGAAAGATTAAAAAAAAATAACTGGTTGACAGTTTTTCTATTTTTTATGGGGTTTTTTGTTTAGTTTCATTTCTCCATTGACAAAGTTCTTGCAGTTACTCCCATTTTTATGTGACATAAATCTTAGCTAGCCCTCATAACGGTCTAAACAGTAATGAGTAGATGTGGTGGTGGTGGTCTTAAAATAGTTGGCATTTCTTCCCATTAGCAATGCTTTATTGACGGCTTTCTCGAGCTGATGAGTGACGATGATTTACCCCAAGAGTTGGTTTCTTCTTTTGAAACAAGCTGTACTGGAGGAGAAGAAGAGAGCCGAGGGCCTCTTCTTTGAGGACAGAGTTGAACCCACTTTTCCCATAGAATGAAGACAAGTACTTAGATAGGTACAATCCACAAAAAAAAAAAAAAAAAAAAATCAGTTATTTGTGTAGTGTTGTCATTAATCTACATGCGCACATTTTAAATATATTCAACTATTTTGTATTTCACAAAGTCTTTTTAATTTTGTTATTCGTCTTTTCATTTCATTATGTCCTTCTAATTAATTTCTCTCTTTTATGTTTCTTGAGTTTGTCTTTCACAATAAAATTGTCTTACAGCCAATTAGTTATGCAGCAATGTCCGCAGCAAAGATGCAAAACTACTGGACATGAGTCATTGGAGAAAGACTGGAAAGACCTCAGTCTTGGGTTCATACATTGAACAGTACTTGGATTCATACATTGAAATTTGGGTGATTTTTTTTCTATTTACCAATATTCTATATCTTTCTATGTTATTAAGATACCCAAAATTTGGGGGCACTGTTTCTTCTGTTGAGCTGATCATCAAGCTTCTGATGTTGAGATGTGTATTTCTTTGAAATCTAAATATACCTTCTCTTATAGCACCTTGAGTAGGGCTCTGCACATATTGGACACTTACTAAATATTTACTAAGTGATGCACAAAGGAAAAATAGGAGAGATGGGGGAAGAAATTACTACATTAAAGAAGAAATAAATATGAGCGAATGATTCTACAGAGAATTAATAAAAAATCTCCCAAGAGCTCAGAGATAGTTTCTTCCGCTTCCTCCTCATCTACTTCATTACCATCATCATCATCACCATCATCACCATTATGATATTATCTGTTTCATAAAGAATCTGACAGAATCAAGTCTGCCTATCCATCTCAATTAAGATTTTTTTCTAATTAGTAACATAACAAAAATAACTATAAATCTGAGAAAATGTTCCCAGAATCAAGGCAAAGTAATATTAATCAAAATCTTAAAAATGTGTGAAAAATGATTCAGCTATTTCATTAATAAATAATCTTTATATTTTGAAAAGTTGGTGGATAGGTAAATATGGTAAGTAGATACATAATTAGATTAGATAAAAAGTAGGTTATAGCAGGTCAGTAATTAGGCAAAATAAGAAGGTAGGGAAGCAAGATCAAATTTCCCCAAGTCCCTATTTACAATCTCCCAGCTTTTCAAACTCACAGGTGAAAGAACCGATGATTGCAAAAGGCAAACAGTGGGAAGGGCTTACCCTGTGACATGCATGGGTTTTGGAACCTAAACTCAAGCTAACTTCAGCAGGAGGTAGAGAGAATTACATCAGTCACTGTGCACTATCCCATAAACTAAATACATTTTAAATAGCGTGCCCTTGCCACACAGTGTATCTAGATTGCTCATCCCCTTAATCCATAATTACTTTTCACTGTGTGATACCCTTGATCCCACATAGTAATTCCCTAAGCTCCCAGGGAATCTGCTATTCAGCTCCTGGGAGCCCTCTTGCCAGACAAGCTGCCCAACTGTTTGGGAATAAAGCCCAATAACAGAGGGAAAAAAGGGCAGACATCAGTCAGTTCAATTGATGTGTTCCTCAATCACTCTGGCAGCCTCATGTTTGCCACGAAATATTATCTAAAATGCTCCCAGGAAAATAAGTGCTTAACCCAGTACTAATTACCTTTGGATAAATGAATAACAGCCCTAATTTTTTACCTATCATTATGGAGTGAATGTTTGTGTCCCCCCAAAATTCATATGTTTAAATCCTGCCCCTCAACCTGAAGGTGTTAGGAGGTGGGGCCTTTGAGAGGTAATTAGGTTTAGCTGAGGGCATGAGGGAGGGGTCCCCGTGATGGAATTATCCCTTCAAGGAGGAGAAGAAGACCTCTCTTCCTCTCTCTCCACGTAATACAGCAAGAAGGCGGCCACCTGCAAGTCAGGAGAGGGCCCTCACCAGGAAGTGAATCTGTTGGCACCTTGATCTTGGACTTCCCAGCCTCCAAAACTCTGAGAAATAAATGCCAGTGGTATTTTGCTAATGCAGCCCAACCTGACTAAGACACCTATATACATACATACATTGTGTACTATCAGGGGCTGGGGACAGGAGTTGTTGCTATTTTTTTAAACACAGGCCCATCTCTAATGCTATAAAAATGTTCCTAAAAGTCAAGAGAAAGAAAAAAAATAATCTAATATAAAGCAAAGTTTTTCTATTATCAATAAAAACATATGTTCAGATGCTGTTCAAAACATTTAGAGAGGACCTTTCTCCCTTCGAGGCGTGCACAATCTGCAGCACAGCTTTGGAGAAAGACAGCGAGGTGAAGGCGCTCATATCAAAAACAAAAGAGCTCAAAATATGTATCTATTGGAGTGTGTAAGTGCTGTGAGGGGTACAACTATGGCCCCCAAAGATGTCCACGTCCTAATTCACAGCATGTGAATATATTCCTTTATGGTAAAAGGGAATTCTCAGGTGTGTTAAGGATCTTGAGAAGGGAAAATATCCTGGAATATCCAAGTGGGTCCAATGTAATCACAAGGCTCCTTATGAGAGGAAGGGAGAAGGGTCAGAGTCAGAGAGAGAAATGTAGGGATGAAAGCAGAGGTCAGAGAGGAGAAAAGATGCTATGCTTCTGGCTTTAAGGATGAAGGAAGGGGCCACAAACTGAAAAATGTGGTCAACCTCTAGAAGTCGAAAAAGGCAAGAAAACAGATTCTTCCCTGGAGCCTCCGGAAGGAAGACAGACCTGCCAGCACTTTGATTTTAGCCCCATGAGATGCTTTTCAGACTTCTGACCTCCAGAACTATAAGATAATCAGTCTGTTATTTTACGCCACTAAGTGTGTGGTACTTTGTTGCAGCAGCAATATGGAACTAATATACCTGCCCATCAGTGACTTAAATCATAATGGCATCCATTGTTTACTTCCTAGGAGGTCCAGAAGTAGGCAGTTCTAGCATCAGGACAATGACTAAACAACGTCTTCAGAAAATCAAGTTCTTGTGCCTTTCTGTTCTTCCATCTACAAAGCATTGATTTTTATTTGTAGGCCTGTCTGCTCCACTACAAAAGATGAATGTCACAGCCCCCAACACCTTCAGGACTAAAATATTTATTCCTAAATAGAAATATAAACTATAACCATCACAGCAACAAATCTACGAACAAAAGCAAATGCCTCTGGTATTAACATCAAAATAAAATTAAGTAAAGAACTATCCCTTCATTTCTTTCTCCATCAGGAAACTCCAGAATCCCACTCCCTCACCCCATCAGATGGCCCTTTTTCTTTTATTGTTCAAAGTTGGGTTACAAAGTTACCCCTACATGCAAGAGAAGTTGGGAAAGTGAATATCTGGCAAAGTCAATGAGTTTTTTTGCCCCTCTACCACCCCCAAAAGGCATGGTGTGTTAGGAAGAAAGAATAAATCCCAAATGGGATTGGGTACCCTTTACCCAAATGGGTACCTCGGAAGACTGGTCCTCAGAGAGAGATCCCAGGGAAAAAATGTTTTTGCTGTAAAAAATAAAAAAGGTATTTCTCATTGCACATAAGCATATTAAAAGCTTTGATAGCCCCTGAAAAAATAGTGAAATATCTCCCAAACTAACAAATCAATAAAAACATCCCCAAATCATGTATTGTCTTAAGTAACACAAATATCCCATTGACAGCACTTTCAGAAAGTTTGGTAAATTTCTTTTCTTTCTCTTCTCTCCATACTTTGTGAGGCAGACAAGATTCTGGTCAGGTATTTAACATGTATCTAAGGGAAGCCCTGAAGGTACCACTGGTAGCCAGCTCACTGCTAATAGTATTGCATGTCAACATTGCTTGTATTTATTCCTCCCTCTTGATCAGACCAAGCAAGGTATAAATTAGGCTGGAATTGCTAAGTAGTCTTACATTTTATCATCTAGGAGGCAATGACAGAAACTGACGAGTTTTGGCCAAAGTGAAAATTAAGCAACTGGCATCTTGAATTATAATGAGAAAAAAAATGTTTGGTAGATTGGGAGAGATTATGAAAAGTGGATACAGCCAATTTGAGTTTTGCTTATTGCAATAGATGCTTTCATTCAAGTGACTTAGTGACAGATCTCTTTTCAGTTCTCAGCTCTGCATATAGCTCTTAAGAGGAGAAAAGAAAAAGTCATAGAGTTAGAAGAGCTCTGAAATGACATCCTTTCTCCCCTTTCTGGGTCCCCCCTGGTGCTCCCTTCCTGTCTTTCACCTTCCTCTTCCTGGAGCTCAACCTCTAGCTAAGCCAGGATCCAGGAACTAGAAGAAGCTGTGATGCCTGTCTGGAGCTCAGTACTATCCACCCCAGACCTCATGTCCCACATGCTGATACACGGAAAACGTGTTCTTTGAATCTTCTAACTGCAATTTTCACAGATGTTCCTCACTGCTATCACTAACTGGTACAGGGAGAGAGAGATCAAAATCAGGACAGCACCAACAGGCACTGGGCTTACAATATAGGAATTCCAGGGTCCTGTGTGTTTCCTAAGAAACCCTACAGAAGTGTCCTCACAACACTCAGTCTCTGTGGGAAAGAGACACTTCTAATCCTCTGAACAGAGACAGTTCAATGTCCATTGAGGCAGCATAACTCTTTTCCAAGGCTCATAAGTTTCACTCTACAACTAAACCCCTCTATAGTCAGGAGAGTCATCTCTTAGACCTCATGGCATTGTCCTGTGGATGCCAAAGCAATCAGGCTGGTGGATCAGAGTTTTAGAGTCAGACTCCACATTTGGAAATTCAAATATCCATTGAATTCCTCCAGAGACTTGGAATTCCAAGCATTTGTCAAAATTGCTTTTCCTCTCTCCTTTACCTCCCATGGGTAGCTTCCACTTCATTTTGTGTTCAGTGGCTTTATTGAGGACCACTCTCCCATATGGCTTCAAGAGCCTAGAGGAGGTGCAGTGGACTCATGTCAGAGGTGGAAATTCTAGGATACAAATTTGGTTCTCCCACCAAAGTGACCAACTTTCCCACACGATATCCACTCAGAACACTAACAAACCAAACTCATCTATGCATGGACCACCAAATGTAAACACTCAGCTGTTAAATGGGTAGAGCTGGGGTTTGAACACAGGCCTGTCTGCCTAACTCCAAAGCCCATTTACTCCCCTTCACTGTCCCAAATAAAAATAAGTATGTAGCCACTCTAATATGAGGTGACTTGGGACTTTTAACCCAGGAAGCCTGAGCTGAGTTTCAGTGATATTGGTCAGGCACTGGTAACAGAAGTCACATTCACTACAACACTATCTCCCCTTTTCAGACTTAAAGCACTAAGATGTTTGTGAAGTGAGAGAAAAATCACTAGGGAAGAGGTGGGAATAAATAATGCAATTGAAACACCAAGAGGTAACATTTCCATCAAAGAGAAGGCCAACCATGGCTTCATTGGCAGTTCCAAACTTGTCCTTCAGACAGGCCCCAGGCAAGGGAATACTATCAAAGTATATTCAAAGCAATGAGTCAAAAGTACTATCCTCATCAAAACAGAATATCTCATCTTCACAGTGACATCAGATTCTCTTACTTTGCATCCTGGAAAACTAAAGATTCCTAACAGGAGCTGGTTATTTTCTAGAAGACACAGATGATAGAAGTGCCCACCTCAAGAGAAACCCAAGTCCTTTCCTGCATAGGGTTCCAAAGGCATGTGGCAACTAACCTGGGGTGAAAGCACATTTTAAACCACACACTACAGAAGACATTTTCCTCCCTGTGCACTGTCTAGAGAACCTAAATTCTGTATCTACGTATCAGAAATAGCTATCTATGTATTTAAACATCATGGATTAAAGATAACTAGCAGGAGAATAGGTAGCCTCAAAAATGTCCTCAGGGATTTGGATCGGCCACAGCTGTCTAATTTGGCCGTCCCATGGGGCACTGAGCTAGCATGGTATTCTTTGCAATGTACTTAATTTCTTGTCATCTCTCCGGCACCAGCTCTTTTCATCTTCACAACCTTTATAACTATATGTACCTATAAATTAAACTTTATGACTTACCTCGAGTTCATTTTTAATGATAATCTTATGAATCAAACTTAATTTCTAGATATTATATTGAAGAGTCTTCAAGGAGTCTCAGTTTCACTGTTATCCTGCTGCCTTCTTTCATCACTCCAAATCCTATGCACTGGAAAAGAATGCACTGAAAGAATCCTGCCCCGCTCCAGGCTCCCACAGCCCTTGGTTTATCCTTGGTGTCATGCATAATCGGCCTCATTGCAGAGTTCCTTGTTTATATCTCATCTCCTCTCCAAACTGTAAACCCCTTAAAAACATCCCAAGGAGTGTTCATCGTTTTGAACTCCCCTGTGTCCAGACCAAAGTCCTGTACATGCAACTAATTCAACCTTTTTTTGCTAAAGAAGAATACGATTTTTGAAAAAATTCAATAATTTAGTAATAAGCACGTACAGAAAATCAGAGGAAAGCAATATGGAATGGGTATGAAAAGCACAAACTTTACTATCAGACAGCTTTGCTTACTAATTGTGAAAACTTGGTATATAAACTTACAGATTCTGGGTCTTAGTTTCTGAAGGTCTGTGAAATGGAGATATCCCCAGGATACGCTTCATGGAGTTTTTGTCAGAATTTAATAAGATGATGCCGTTTAAGCAGCTTAGTGGAATAAACTCCCAATAAACATTGCTGTTATTTTTCAATTGAAAAAGAAAGTACTAGGACATATGCAGTCTCTCTCTCTCTTTCTCTCACTCTGTCTCTCAAAACACACATACATAGACACCCCATAGATATTTTATATGTGGTCATGTCCGTGAAAATAATGTAGTGTCCCAAAAGGATTATCACTTACATTTTACTGCTTCTTGACTCTTAAAACTTCTGCCCGGAAGTTACTGTCAAACAAAAAGCAAATCCAGATATAACCGAGAAGAGATTTTTTTCAAGATGACTGTTGCAATAGAGCGTTCTCTGTTCCCAACGTAGGGTCTATAAGTGTCTCAAAATTGAGCAGAAAAAGGCTTTTCTTTTTACAGGGGGAGTTAAGCAGGGCTAGCAGGAACCTTGCTGGGGAAGGGGATAATCAGTGGGGACCAGCAAATAGCATAATTGTGGTGGCCCAACAGGAAATGCTCTTCCCTGTCGGGGGCGATTTTCAGAATGAGCTGCTAAGGGGGTAGCGGGGTGGGGAGCGTATTCTGCACCTTAGTGCTTGCTTAGCCTTGTGGGCGAGCCACAGATCAGAGGCCCGTGGGGAGGAGAGAAGGCTGACTAAAGTTTAGTCAACCCAAGCTGATGGGTTCGTTAGGGGCAATTATGAGCACTTGGTCATTACACATCATGTAACTCATATTTCATTGCCCAAAACAAGTCACAGGGCTACACCCCCTCTAAAGGAGGGAAGGAAGGGCAATCCTGGCACGTGCCAAATAGGAGAAGAACATAGTATTTATGAATAAGCCAAGTGACTAGCACAGTAGCTTTCAAACTTTCCTTTTCTCTTCCTGGAGGAAACAGATCTCCTGCTGGAAGGCAGCTTCAGCTAGTGTGACCTCTCTTCACACCAGGAAGTTTCCAGATGCCATTCGTACAGCAGCTTGACCAAGGTATTTTACTGGTAAATGCTGAAAAAATAACATGTTTTCCAATTTTTTATTAAGAAATTAGGACAACAGATTGAATTATTTGCAATTGTGTATTTTTCTTTCATAAATGTTTAACCTCAATGACTACTTTAACCCACCAATATTACAAATTAAATAAGATAACTTAGTGAGCTCCAAGGCATGTGGTAGAGACCGTCAGGTTCTATAGGAACTTTGGCACAAAAATAGGTGTGAGCAGCTCCACTGCGTCTCACAGGCCTTGGGGAACCTGTATCTTCTTCTTCAGGTGGTGGATCAAAAGCTCTGGATTGCAAATGTAAATAAATCAGCCATTCTACTTATGAACCACATGGGCGAATGGAGATAAGAATATCTGCCTAGCCGAAGGGGTTATTGTGAAGAAGAAATGATGTGATGTGAATGTGCTTTGCAAATGTAACGGAATAAGAGGATTGTTATTTATAACTCAGACTCTGTTCATTATGAAAGTTTGACTATGTGCCAGGGGCACTTTATATACTTATTCCTCTTCATCATTCCTAAAAACCAATAAGGTGCTATATCCATGCTACAGATGAAGAACACAAGTACACACACACTAAACCTTACTTTGGAAACAGCAATGTTTGGAAACAGGAGATGCACTGACAAGGCAATAGGCTCCACCCACCCAAAACTAGAATGGAAAGGAGTCAGCTTTTGTAGTATAGTGGCCACTGTATTTTAAATTCTGTAATAACGTAAGCAAATTACTTCGCCATTTAAGCTGCAGTTTCCGCATCTATTAAATGAAGTATCCTTCCATGGGGTAGTTGTATAGATTCAGTTCAATAAAGTAATGCATATAGAAACATTTAGCTCAGTGCCTTGCACAAAATAAGCACTCAACAAATGTTTTGTAAGTTATGTAAATTCTTAGGATCCAAGCTTGCAAATAGACTTGCAAAGAATGGGAACTGGAAAAGGCTGGAATTTGCATTCAAGAAATGGATGTGTTGTCAGGTACCAGGTCATGAGTCCTGGACTTCAAACAGAGGTCACTGAAATATGCATTTGGACACTGCTTGGGACACAAGAGCAGGAAGACACAAGAGCAGCAAATGCTGCTGAGGAAACCTGCGGCCTTTCTCCAAGTGCTTCTGAGTTTCTGAAGGAGAAAAGATAAGGAGAGAGCAAAACTGGAAACAAAATGTATTCCTCACCCATATCAGTCTGGGTTCAATCACGAGAGAGAAACCACATAGTAACTTGAACAGGGAAAGTTTAATAAAAATAATTTTTTGTTGTTGTTAAAGATTGGCCCTGAGCTAAGATCTGCTGCCAATCTTTTTTTTTTCTTCTTCTTCTTCTCCTCCTCAAAGCCCCCTGGTACATAGTTGTATATCCTAGTTGTAGGTCCTTCTAGTTGTGCCATGTGGGATGCTGCCTCAGCATGGCTTCATGAGCAGTGCTAGGTCTGCACCCAAGATCCGAACCGGCGAAACCCTGGGCTACTAAAGCAGAGCATGCAAACTTAACCACTCGGCCAGGGAGATGGCCCCAGTAAAAAGAGTTATTAACAATATCAGGAAATTAGAGTAATATGGTTGGCTATTTAGAAGTAAAGAGAACTCTGCTTTCTCAAAACCAAGTCAAACACCTTTAGGTGTCCTGGCCCACTGTGGTAGACAGAGGTGGG
The DNA here is from genome assembly GCF_037783145.1 of Equus przewalskii. NCBI lineage: Eukaryota > Metazoa > Chordata > Mammalia > Perissodactyla > Equidae > Equus > Equus przewalskii. Next base: position 21,944,530 of record NC_091831.1, on the reverse strand, counting down.
TAAGGAGGATGGGGTAATAGGGATCTGCAAGTAGAGTAGCAAGAATGGATCCCATTCTTGACCGACAAGGTGAAGGGTTAATTTGTTCAGCTCAGAGGCATAAAATCCAAAAAAATTTGCATTTGTTTCCCCGTGAATGAAAAATCAAAAGTGGACTTGGAGCTTTTAAGACTGATTAAAACAGTGCATGTGATTATTTGGCCAGGCGTATATAGAGGATAAGGGTATTCAGAATATAAAGCTCATCATCTGTGTGTTCCTAGGCTGACATTCCCAAAAGGCTTGAGAAGGGCAGGGGGTACAATGAGAAGACTACAGGGCTTTGGAGACAGATCTGGGATTGCATTCCAGCCCTGCCATTTGCTAGCTCTATGCTACTGAGCAAATTCTTTCCCCCTTTCCAGCTCTAGATCTTCATCTACAAAATGGACTTATTAATACCCAACTGAAAGACAGCAAATAAAAGAATACTTGTCAAAAAGATTCAGAAAGGATGGATCCCACACAGAATGTCCTATTGGTTTAAGGAATCAAAGTGGATTTTTTTTTTCTTTTTGGTGAGGAAGATCAGCCCTGAGCTAACATCTGTGCCAATCTTCCTCTATTTCGTTTGTGGGTCGCCACCACAGCATGGCTTGATAAGCAGAGTGTGGGTCCATGCTTGGGATCCACACCTGCAAACCCCAGGCCGCAGAAGCGGAGCAGGTGAACTTAACCTCTACACCACCAGGCTGGCCCCAAGGCCTGGATTTTTAATTCAAGTTTCAGGAGGATCAAGGGTTCTGTTTATCTGATGACATCATCATAGAAAATGGCAACACCTTTCCAGGAGCCCTACCCCAGGGTGGTAGGCAGTAAGGGCATTGATCTGCTCCAGTGTAACAATGTTTATCTCTATGTACTTTGTGTTAAAGGATTTATACAATGCTCTGTAAGACTGGTTTATAAAAAATAAGAATGATAAATGGATCTCAGTGAAATTGCCATAAATTGGTATTAAGAAAACAGGTGTTTTGTGGGGAGAAAGCTTTACTGTTTTATTATGGAAAAATTATTACTATTTTCTTATGGAAAAAATTATACTCAGACCCTTCAGGAAGTGATGTATAACCAGGAAATTTTGTCATGAAGTTTTAGGATTTTCCCTCCTGATCACATAATCAGGAACAGACCTAGAATAAGAACTTAGGTCCCTCAATATCAAGTTCAATTTTTCACCCATAAGAATAAGTTTCTTCTTGAGCAGAACATTCTGCATGTCCCTTTCACTTCTTCTGTTCTAGCTTCTGATGAATTTGGCCAACAGGAAAGCAGTGAATCTTACTGAGTATAGATATGGTTAATTTCAACAGGAGTTACAGAATTCGGCCTAGAGAAAAAACAAGCTGAGGAGAAAAAAGTCCTGTTAGGATCATATTCTTCATTCCAATGTGGCTGATGCTGGGGTCTTCCTAGCAGCACATCCTTAGTGATTTTGTCCTGCTCACTTTTAAATAACTCAAGTGACCTCTTACTATTTCTCCTGGGAACTCATTCCACTACATGAGGGAGATGACTCAGGATGTTTTTCTTGACATAATGCAATTGTATACAATTTCTCCATACATTTTCTTATATTCAATTTCACCTCCATAAAGAAATCAATAAGAATTTCAGAAAGAAAGAAAGAGAAAGACAGAGAGGAAGGAATGAAAGAAGGAAAAAGGAAGAAAGGAAGAAAAGGAAGTGGTTGGGGTAGATGAGATGGGTTGAGGGATAAGATGGGGTTGTTGACTGATGGGAGAAGGCACAGAAGGCAGACAGAGAAAAGCACACTGAAAGAAAACAATAGTTGTGTCTGGGGTGGAGGGAGGTCAAAAACACTAAAAGAAAGTTCTAATTGAGAACGGAAGATATGGATATCCCTCAGAATGGATTTATGGAGGTGGCAGCAGTTCAGAATCAACAGTAAATTCCCTTCCTAATTCCTACTTCTTTCTGCACCTCAAGACATCGACCTCAAGAATCTCTATGAATTTGGGCAATTCTCTGATTGTTACCACCAAATTGATACTTAATCCATTTAAAACTCCCCCCATAGCTATCCATGTTAACCTGCACAGCAAAGCTTGAACCCCAGTCCTGAGTAGGGGGTGAGAGAGGCAGCTTAACTTTCCCCCAATTTGCAACATAGCTGTTGCTTTTCCATAGATCCCATCACCTTCCATCTTCCAAGTTCACATCCTCCCCCCAACCATGTCTGTCCATTTTGAACTTTGGGTTCTCAAAGAAGTGAATATCTGAGGGAATTAACAGGAGGGTAGAGAAGCAGCTCACAAAGGATCTCTACTGTCTCCAGAGCCAAAACAGAGCCACACTCATCCTCTCCCTACCCGTCAATGTTGGCAAAAGTACAGTTTCCAGATGGACGCCATAAAGGTAAAACAATGTCTTAGGGTTTTGTTGTAAAAAAAAAAAAATAGAAATCCAGAAATAAGACTGCTATGCATATAGGTATTTCTCCATTTTGCCAAAAGTGGACATGCTTTCATCAGAATCAAGCTCTGCTGTATTTAAAGAATTTAATGTCATAGTTTCCAGATCCTCAAGGACACCTCTAATCATGTCACTCTCCTAAATAACCCTGCATTCCCCACAATGACTATCCTTGTTCTTGAGACAAAATTCAAAATTCCCAAAACCATTCACCAGATCCTGCCTGGTTTGGCCCTTGTTTGTCTCTCCAGCACTGTCTCTGGCCAGTCTTCCCTGCATTCTGTCCGCAGTGGCCAGCATCAGCTTTCTTAAATGCCACAAGTGCCTCTGTGCCCCAGGGGCGTCTCCATGCTGCAGTTCTCTTGGTTTTACTGCACCTTCTGATACCCTCCTCTTTTCCTGATTAATCCCCACTCACCTCTCATCCCATTGCGTAATCACCTCATGTTCAGGGAAACATTCTCTGACCACATCCACTCCCAGGCTAGGTCAGGTCCCTGCTGTGAGCTCTCACAGGACTTTGTGTCCAGAGCGGGTATAAATAGCACACAATCACACAGGCACACAGGTAACTGTGCCCACTCCACTGGATGGTAAATTCCATGAGGACAGAGACCTTGTCTGCTTTACTCACCACAGTATCCCCAGGGTCTGCTAGTGCCTTGTACACACTGGAAACTTAACTCCTTTCTGTAGGAAAAGTGACTGTGTAGGTTACAGCCCATGCTAAGAAACAGGCCTATTTACAGCAAGGTGTGACCCATCTGGGAATCATTCAAAGACACGAGTAAAGGGAGCTGGTGAATAGAAAGTCCAGGGGGTGCAGGAGTCCCTGCAACACATGAATAAGCAAGTAATTTCTGGAGAAAGGAGGCTGTTCCAGATGACTTGTTATGGAAAGAGATCATGAAGATTTAGAGAAATGAGAGTGAATAGTGTTCACCAAGAGGAAGACGGGGTGGGGGCGGGGGCTGAAAAGTATGCAAGCAAGACCATGACATCATCATCATCATCTTGTGTCAAGGCTGAGTTGGTGAAGAGCTTCCCACACAGTCTTGGCCGGCATTGGGAACATAAGGAGGTGACACAGAAGCAGGAATTCATGTTCTACACTTTTCCATAAGTCCTGAGTAGGAGCACAAAGAGGTCAGTAATGGATAATACGATGACGACCCAAAGTGAATTATCAGGTTAAGACCCATGGGCCCCAGAGGAGGCGATCAGGAAGGCAAAGAGACTCAGGACCTCCCCTCCTAAGTAAAGTCCTCCTTCCCGCCTACTCCCAGGACCTCTTCTCAGCTGGATTCCTCCTGCTCTCACTGCTGTTTCTCTCACCTGGCACCAAGGTCTGATGTTTCTGGCGGTCAGCATGGTTGGTGTGGAGCTGCCTTTTCTCTCCAGTTAGATGAAGGAGGCCGTGTCCATCTTCAGCCACTGTCTTGGCCACCTCAGTGCATGGTATGGATATGGTCACTGTATAAGCCTTATATTTGAAAACAGTCTTTCTCTGCATCCAAGTCACACATGTGGAAATCATCAGGCCCGTCCTACCAATCTCTCCTGATATTGTTTGCTCTTACTCCTGACCTCCCCACTGAACAATCTACATCTTCAGGCCTGGCTGCTTGTTGCAGACATCCTCTGGGGGAACAACAAAGAGACCACAGCAGGCTTCTTCTGAAACCAACTACACTGGAGGAGTTTCTTTCCTTTTTCTTTCTTCTGGTTTAAACAAACAGTGTATATTACCAATGCAGTGGCCCAGCTTCATTCACTGCTGTGTGTTCTAATTAGCCTTGTTTCTGGGTCTTGTTGTTGGCATCCTGCTGCATGTTCCTAGATGCTGGGCCGTGTGGGACATCTGGGAGGGCTCTTGTGTTTCTGTACTGGAACCTGAGTGCACTCTTCAAAGAAGCTTGTTTTTAAAAAATGTTTGGGCTGCACAGTGTTGTTTAGTTCTTGCTGTTCTCTGAAATACATCCATAATTTGACCTATTCTGCTCTCCAGTGATTTAAAACTTGGGTGCTTCATCTTGGACCAAGATGAAGTGGGAAAGAAAAATCAAGTTCTTTTACATTTCTTTAATTAAGAATTTAGCAAGAAGACAACCCAGGAAAAAATCGTGATATCTTTAATTTTGGCTATTGAGCAGGATAACAAAATGGAAGATAGACTGGAATAGATTCAAATTTTTGCTCTGCAACTATCCAGCCATCTAGCCAAATGACCTTGAACAATTATTTCATTTTTTGAGGTCGCAATTTCTTATTTTATAAAATGAAGGTAACACACTAAATGGACCGTCTAAAAGGACTTTTCTAGCTCTAACATTCTGTGGAAACATGGCACACCGATTTCAAAGACTTAGAGAGAAATGCAACTGCTCTAGTCCAGTGACGATGCAGACATGACTAATATAACAATCATTAGAAATTGTAAAATCATGAAGTCATGACCTTCATTTCCTCCTATTAGTCCTTACTCCGTATAATAAGTATAGAGTAGCACTAAGCACTTCGCACACGTCATCTTATTGTAATCCTCACGACACCTGCACCATAGGCATTTATCTCCATTTTACAGCCAAGAAAACTGAGGCCTAGAGAGATAAAGTAAATTGCTTCAACTTATATGACTAGTAATTGTGTATCTCAGATTAAGTCCAAATCTTTCTGATTCCATAGCTGTATTCCTACACTCTGTGAGACTCCACCAAAACAAAATCAAACAAATGAACAATAATAAAACAAAACACTTGGATTTACTACAAATAATGTAAGTGATCCTGCACAGGATTCTTAATGATGGGCAAGAGGAGGGAAATGTTGCCTCATATTTGTGGTAGAGAAGATTCTGAGAGAGGACGGTCTTCGAAGAGCCTTTTTCTAGTCTCCATGGAATGTCTGCCTCATTATTACTCAAGAATGTGTCTTCCAGTAGAATAAGTTCTTCTCCTTCATCATCATCGTCATCATTATCACATGTAACGTCGGGTTTCTGAGTAAAACTGACCCCTATGCTGTAGAATTGCTTTCATCTGATGCTTGGGCAAATGCGGAAGACACTGACCTTCTGACAAGGAGTTTTCAATGAATTACAAAGAGACTATGGTAGGAGGATGAGTTTAGGAAAAGTCAAGTTCAAAACTGTGGTTTCTGTTATTCTGAGAAGGCATAGATCCTTCCACTACTGATGCCCAGTAGTTTTACCAGGAAATGCTTTCTAGCTGACATTGACTTCATGACTCATACTTGAGTCCAGAATGTTCAGAGAGAGCACAGCGGGTCTACAAAAGCTGAGCTGTAAAAATCTCCACTATAGGGAAAGGAGACTTTGGGGATACTGCATACTTTCCAGTAAGCAGCTGTGTACAGTATGATGGATGTTCACTGGGGAACATCCTTGCCTACCTGGCACAAGAGGGTCTGGAGAAGGTTTCTGGTATGGGTGCATGAAGTGAATTGAAAGACACCTTTTTCGATCTATCAAGTAGCTCCACATGAATAGGAAAAATATTTGTTCACGATCAGACAGTGGTGTCACTGCTTCTGCTAGTCACTTCCTGAGGCACAACACCTGTGCCACATTCCTCAGCCCTATACTCCAATCTCTTACTGTCCTTTCCTCTCTCACCTCCTCCCTCTTCCTACCTTGTCATCCACACCAGTGCTTGGAATAGAATAGTGGTTAACTTGGTTGGTTAAATGGTCCCATATCCAGGAAACAGTAATTTTATCCCTTGTGATAGAAGCTGGAAAATTCTCACATTGCTCTTTTGAGGAAATTGGCTCCCAAGGATTCAGGCAGTCTGTCTTCAGGCAGGTCTATCTGCTAGAATGAGCTCAGCATCTGCACACACACACTCACTGCTATTTACAAAGGCCACTAAATCTATAAAGAGAATACATTTTTGCTTCCGGCTCAATCAATGGTATACTCTTTCTTTTTCATAAACACTAGAAAAAAATCCTAAAGTCAGTGTGTTAGCTCTGGAGCCCAAAAGAAGGACACAGCGAATGTTTGTTTCTTCCTGTTCTGCCTTACAGGCAGACACTTTGAGTCATTTTAGAGCAGTGAAGCAGATTCATGCAAAGTTACTCACCCACTCTTCTTCTGTCTTCCCTCCCATCAGCTATACCTGCTAACACTTTGAAGCACAGATTCCCCATGTCCCCATGACATAAGGATTACATACAGAGGGCTTCATAACTAAGAAAGACATGAAGGACCAGCTAGTCTGGTTTCAGACTGGCTGGAGGTGAAGTGATGGATTGAATGGGGATCTAATTCATGACTTTGACCTGGGTAACAGCATGTCCTTCTGTATTAGCTGGGAACATTGAATTTCAAGTACCAGGTAATCATTGAGCTAGCTTATGTCAAAATGGAAATTTATGCGGCCAGACTGGTGGTGTAGTGGTTAGGTTCATGTGCTCTGCTTGGAGGCCCAGGTATGATGGGTTAGGATCCCAGGGGCTGACCTACACACTGCTCAGTAAGCCATGCATCCCACATGCAAGGTAGAGGATTGGCACAGATGTTAGTTCAGGGACAATCTTCCTCAAGCAAAAAGAGAAAGATTGGCAAAAAGATGTTAGCTCAGGGCCCATCTTCCTCACCAAAAAAGAAAGAAAGAAAGAAAGAAATTTATCATCAAGATATTAGGAGTGAAGGGGGGTAGTCACAGAAGCAAGCAAAAGCAGCTGAATCTCAGGAAGGAGCTAAATTCCTTCCTTGGAGGTAGGAAGGGACTTGGGGATAGGAGCTGAATTTGGAAAGGATATGGTGTCAGATATCCAGCACACCCTCTCTGTGTGTCTCACAATTCTGGCTGTTACGTTCTATGCATTTACTTCATCTGTCTCTGTCTGCAGACCAGCTCTCTTTACAGACAGTCACTTCACAGAAAAGGCTGTGTTGCAGCTGCCCAGATCAGGTTGCTGAAGTAGCTTCTAGTCTGATTCTGATTAGCCCAGCTTGGAAAAGCTGCTGCAGGATGTTAAATTATCTGTTCCAATTATTTTCCATCCCGTTTGACATCTACAACCTTTGTATCACCTTATGGTGGGTAGAGTGTACTTCCACCCAAATGACTTTCGTTTTGCCATGGGACTTGCTTTGGCTAGTGGAATGTTAATGAATTTGACACAAGCAGAGGCTTGAAATGTGTGTGATGTGTTGCATGGTTGAGCTTGTTATCTTGTACTCCCATGATCGCCCATTGGAAGAGCATGGTCCAGCTAGTACTACCCCTCCAGCCTGGGCACTGTGATGAACACATGTGGCACAGAGCTAAACCAAACCTGCAGCCCAGAGTCAAGCCAGGTTAGAGTAGCCAAACCCTAGTTGTTCTGCAGACCCATGAGCATAAAGAATAAATGTTTCTCGTTACAAACCACTTAGTTTTAGATTGCTTTACTGTGTGTCAATGTGGGAAAGAAGGAAGGAAGGACAGTAAAAGGAAAGAAATACCCCAGAAAGAAGGGAGCATGTCAAAGGGACACAAGAACCAATTGAAAGAGCTCCTAATAACTAAAGCTGGAGCAATTTGTGTAACTAAATAGAGTAGTATTGAAATATACAAAGTATGAAACAAAATCCATGAATCCATATCAATACAAATAAATGATTGAATAAATAAATAAACGGGGTTAGTATAGACAAGTATTCTTTTCATGCAGAAGGATTCAAAATAATCTATGTAGATACTTTATTCTCAAGGAAGACGAGCATATTTCCCATTCCTTAAATGTAGACTGTGCATAGTCATTTTCTTCCCAAAAGTACAGTATGAAAAAGAATGGAGGAAGTGACTTCATAGAGGAGAAACCTGACAAACACTACCTCAGCAATGTGATCAAGGTCAATATCAACAATGATAGTCATCTTGATAGTATGTTCCCTTGATACGATGTAATGAAAATGGTACTTTACCTCTGTGGTCTTCCACCCAAAACCCATATTCCAATATATTCATGAGAAAGCTGTCAGATAAATCCAAGTAGAAGAGCATCCTATAAAATATTAAAAAGTAATCTTCAAAATTGTCAAAGTTGTCAAAAGCAAGGAAATCTAAGAAACTCTTACAACCAAGAGGAACCTAAGGAGACATAATTACTAAAATGTAATGAGATCCTGGAACACAAAAGGGACATTTAGGTAAAAACTAAGGAAATCTAAATAAAGTATGGACTTCAGATAATGATCATGGATCAATATTGGTTCATTAATTCTGACAAATGTATCATAATAATGTAAAATGTTAAAAAGCTCTGAAACTGAGTATGGGGTATAGGAGGATTCTCTGAAATATCTTCACAACTTTTCTGTACATCTAAAACTATGCTAAAATAAAAAGTTGATTTAAAAGAAACACAATGAGATATATTTCACATGCCAAAAATAGTTATGATGTAAAAGTCAGACACAAACAAGTGCTGGCGAGAACGTGGAGAAATGAGAACCATCATATACTGCTGGTGATGATGTAAAATGGTGCAACCACTTCGTCAGTTTTTTACAAAGTTAAAAATAAATTTACCATAACATCCACAAATTCCATACCTAGGAATCTACTTCAGGAAATGAAAACCTGTGTCCACAGAAAGACTTGTATACAAGCATTATTCATGATAGCCAAAAAGCAGAAATAACCCAATGCTCATCACTTCAATGAATACAAAGCACACTATATATATATAATGGAATACTACTCAGCAACAAAAAGTAGTGAACAACTGATACATGCTACAGCATGCGTGAACAAAACATTATGCTAAATGAAGAAAGCCAGACACAAAAGACCACATATTGCATGGCTTTGAGTATATGAAATGTACAGATAACACAAATCTACGTGGACAGAAAATAATTAGTGGCTGCCTGTGGCTGATGGTGAGATAGAGATTGACTGTATTGGGGCACAGAAGTCTTTTTGGGGTAGTGGAAATGCTCTAAAATTGGATTTCAATGATGGTTAGACAATTCCATAAATTTACTAAAAAGTATTGAATTGTACATTTAAATTGGGTGATTGTAATGGTATGTAAATTATATCCTCATCAAGCTATTAAAGAAAAAAATCAAAGGTATGGATGTTATATACTGTGTTAAGACATCTGAAAATGTCAAAGTGGTACAGATCTCTAAACCAGACAAAAACTCCTAGAAATATTAAATGTACGAATCCACATAATCTTGATGCAGCAGATGTTGTAGGTGCTTCTACCACATCCATTTTATCAGGCAGATGTACTCACCCCCCAGCTGTTGCAGGTGTTGTGTGTTAATAGCTCACATCTTGACTTCTCTCTAGAGGATTATTCTTAACTGTCTAATCCGAGAGGCCTCAGAGGATATACTCCCACCTCCCTTCTATGGTACTGACAGTAGGCATAACTGACTAGTGAGGGTCTGTCACAGCCCAGCCCACTTTCCCCCGGCTGGGATTAAGCTAGGGCTGGACTCCTCCTAGAACTCCTTTGCCCAGCTTCTTCTCCTGCACCTTTTTTTTTTTGTTTTTTGCTCTTTTACTGGTTTCACTGGAGAGCACTCCTTCACCATGTCCTTTACACAAGGATCCTTGTAAAATCTCTGCTTATAGGGTGCCAGATTTTGAACACCTGATAGACTCAAAGTTCCTGTAGTTAAAGCTAGAAAGAAGAACACATCTAAAAAGATTCATGAAGGTCAATTTTGACACAACTGTGCAAATATAAATGTTGATTTAAAATTTTTGACATAGATCTAGAAAATGAGTGTCTCAAAACTGCAGTTTGTTAACAGGCTACAGGTGAGTGCTAAAATCCTCTCTTCACCTGTGTCACTCTGCTCTTTGCTCTACAGATTTTCCTCATGACATTCGGACCCTGGAAAGCTGGTAGACCTGTTTCCCGGCTGCATCTGTAGTCTTTGGAAGCCCTGCAGAGCCAGCACGCATCCCTCGTATGTCACTTGCTTCTTGTAAGTCTGAACAGTTGATCATTGAGAGCAACAGAGAACAGTGGAATGAGACCACTGCACGATAGCAAGAAGATGGCTTTAAGACAGACGACACACAATATTTTACTCTTTTAGTGTGTTCATAAAAATTGCTGGAAGATATAGACAGACACTTAGAATAATAATGGGCTCTGGTCACCAAATTGCACAGCAAAGGAAATGTAACCATTTTTTATTCATGTCATGATTAAACTGAGTTGCATCAAGGTGACGTCTGATCAATGCTCAAGGTTTCCAAATCAATTCCCTGCACATGAAAAGGCCCAAGGTCTCCAGGCTTGGGGATCACAGGGCAGTGGATCACAGAGAACAGCCCAGAAAGCTGCCTTAACAGCTCTGCGCCAATGTTCTGCTGTCTGGGAAGACATTGCTTTGGATGTCAGGGCTCAGGCACTTTGTCAAAGTTAAAAGAAAGGATGACAGGCCAGACAAGCTGGAAGCAGCTTGACGTAGACGTTTACAACCACATCAACTTGTTGTTGGAAGCAACTTGATGTAGCCCATAGATAATACACTGGACTTGGAGACGAGAGAGGTGTGTCTGGTGTGTTGATATATTTAGCTTTAGTCATGAGTCCTTAGTTTTATTGTTTTTGTTTTCTTTCACCTGTAAAATAGGAAATAATGGCAGGTAAAACAAAATGAATTAAGACTTAATACAAGAAAGTTTGTTTTCCTTTTCCCCCTTCTCGTCACTTCATTGTCTATCCCTCATTACTTCATGCTTTATGCTGGCCATGATATCTGATTTATAGCCAATGCTTGGCCTATGTCAATGTTAATTTGGCACAAAACAAGGCACTTTCCAAACATTAGTGAGCAATCAATCCTATAATGAAGTTTTACAAAGAGATGAGAGTACTTTGGAGGGAGGTGGTATGGTTTAAGTTGCCCATTCCACAGCAAAGCAATTGAACCCGCAGATACTCTGTTCCTCAAAGGATCTTTGTTTCCTATTTTAAAAAGCAATTCTAAAAGAACAGCTAGCAAAATGTCAAAACCACCAGGAACACAAAGGGAGAAATTTGAAGGCAAAGCAAATCTATTTGAAGTGACAGGACGAGACAAGAGGGGAATGGCTTTAGATATCCAGTGAGATGTAGTGATTATTAATGTTGGGAGCGTATCCTTTGCAAAATTTTCATCCTGTTTAAGCTTTCTATAAACACGACTGAATTCAAAGAAAGTATCTGTTGCAGACCTGATATTGACTCCTTGATCTGTGATTGCCTGCCACCCAAATCTACCACACCCTTTTCCTTCATTAACCGTTTGGTAGAAGGTAGGTATTTACTTTCCAAGGTGTAAATTACACAATTCCAAAATACCTGAAGAGAGAACAGCCCACGTCGCAGACCTTTCCCACAGCACACACTTTGCATCCTCACACATTTGCACGTTTCTTTATAAATACTCCAGGATATTTTCTGGGCTTGTTTGATTGTCAATGTATATCTGGAAGATGTATAAGGAAATAGACTAAGGATTCATTTTTTTTCAAACCACAAAAATTCAATTCAATAAATATTTGTGATTGTCACATTTAACTTTTATATATCTTTCATAATGTTAGCTTTTTCATGTATGAATGCTTCGTCTTCACAACAAGGCAGTTCTTCAACAACACATATTGATTAAGGGCCCTGAAGACCAGGCACTTCCAGGGATGGAGAGCTGAGTAGGAGCCATCATGTCTTTGCAGGGTTGTTAGTAAAGGCCAAACCACAACCACGCACGTGGTAAGAACATATGGAAAGTTACTTATATTTCCCCCACTTTCAAAAGCAAGTCTGAGGCTGCCTACAAAATGCTCAAATAGATGTGTGAGACATTAAGTGCAGGAACTGAGTCTCTATCATCTTTCCATTTCCAAATCAAGGATGGTGCCTGGCCCAAACACTGAGGCTTTCAGTATGGTTGTTCTGTGGATTGTCATAGGGTTTAGTCTGTATCCACACAGTATATAGTAAGGAATCCGAAAACATACCAACACAACTACTGTCCTCATGGAGGCCATGCCATAATTAGGAACAATATGAGATTCTGTTCACATCAGGTACTTGTCAATACTGAGCTCTGTACCTGACTTAATAATCCTTGGACCTGTATCACATCGTCAAGCGACTTTACTAAAACAATTCTCAATCATTCCAAACTTTGAAGAGAAGGCAGAGCTTAAAGTTGGGAGACTAAAGCTATTCTAGAAGGTGGATGGTGATATGCAATAGTGACTGTGATTTATTTTTAAAATGCCTTCTATTAAATTCTTTAAAAACAGTTTTATCTGCACATACTCAACTTCACTTCATGTGATATGAATAAAAAGTAACATAAAACTCAATGACATTACCTTTTCCTCCATTTTCCCTGATATATTTTCTACAGTTTGAATAAGAATGAGAAAAGTGCTAAAGGTTACATTGTACTGAGATTATCACAGAGCCAGCTCACAGAACTCAGCAACTAGCATAAAAAGTAACTGATGTAAATAGTGAGGAAGTGGAGTCGTTATTGCCCACAAACATCCTGGATGATGTTCTAACTCGGGATCCTAAAAATTTTAAAAGATGATTCAGCATCCTAAAAGAATGTGCTGTTCCGTTCAATCTAAACAGTGGCTCTCTTTGGTTTCTTTGTACGCTACATGATTCTCTGCCACCCACACGGAGACAAGTAAAGCAAAAGAAAGTCCTTGTCCCAATGCTCCCGTGTGCCCTGTGCAAGGATCCTCTAAAGCCTTTCTCATCCGCCCCAGTTGGTTTACCTCTTCAGCCTCATTTTCTGTGACTTCTCCCTGCTCTGATTATCTTTATTCCAGCCTTAGAAACCTTCCCACTATTTCCCATACTGTTCCGTTCATCCATTCACTGTTGGCCAAGCGATTCCTCAAAGGCAAAGTTCTTTTAAGAGTGAAATGATCTCTATTCTGAGATCTCATGAAATTTTGACACATCTTAAAATGCTTTAATGATAACTGTTACATCATAGTGTAAGCCCTGACAGTTGTTTATTTGTTTGTTTGTTCATAATGCAAGTGCCTGACAAGTTTTGATTGCCTAGGCATCCACTTCAGAGTGGCATCCACTCCAAAAACAGCTATCTGGATAAGCACATTGCCAGCCACAGGACTAGAGAAAGAACCGGTCCCTCACCCCCACTTCCTTCGTTTCAGAGATTTCAGCTTATTTCAATAACTGACCATTTTTCTCTTGCTGCACTTTAAATTCCCACTCTTACCATTTTAAATTCACCGATAAAGAGTGAGCCCATGAAACCCTAGGCCCCCAGCCTTGACCCCAATAAAAGCAGAACCCCAGGCCCATGCTCTCTCTCTCTCTCTCTCTCTCTCTCGCGACAACCTTGTTGTGGGGCCTCAGGTGTGCCATGTAATTTCCAGGACATGAGAGTAATAACCTTTGTCTCTTTCAAAGTTTCCTGGTGGTTATTGCTGAGGGAGTCTTGCAATCATAATAAGAACCATGAGGGCTAGTCCAGCCACACATTGGTCATGGATAGGCTGAGACCAGCACAAAACAGAGCTTCTTCAAAAAATTAAAAATAGAATTACCGTATGATCCAGCAATCTCACTTCTGAATATATATCCAAAGGAATTGAAATCAAGATCTTGAAAAGATATCTTTGCCTACTTACCCAATTAGATTCCAAGATTCCTTATGTTCACTCATTTGCAAGCATCATTGATGTCAACTTCTCCAACCACTGTATTCATGTGCCAACCCCAACTCTGCTTGAACCTATCCATATTTTACAAGCAACTGTCCATTATCTACTTGGCCATGAGCCTGAATGTGATGCCATATGGAAGTTGAGAGCTATGAAGGGGGCAATGGGGAGATATTAAAGTCAATAGTAGCTGTCCTCTGCAGGCCATAGCTAATGGTAGGAGATGCTATTACAGAACTAGTCTCACTTATAGCAATGAAAATGATAAGGTCCTGAAATAATAGATGTCAGATGATGGTATTTAACTATCAAAATGAAGTGAGAATAGTTGTAATGTGCTGAGTAGCAAAGTAAGAATAGCAGTCAAGGGAGCTCTTCCTGCAGAGAGCTTTGTGGATGGTTCATATAACACAGCATCTGTGGGGCCAAGGTAGATCTCTATGTTCCAAAGAAATCAGAGATGGATAACTAGGAGACTGAGGGAAATTTTCTCAACAAAAGTCATAATCCCTTGTTCCATTTCTAGACCTGAGCCAGTTCTCAGACCCAGAACCAATTGACTGAAGGAGAGACCTTGATCCCAAAAGAAAGGGCCTACAGTATGACAGTAAGTACATATGATAATAACACTCCCAATTCTTCCTCATGGGAACTATGACTATGCAATTATGTAACTATACACTGGGGAAAGGAGAAATCCAAACATTTCTGAAACTATGTGATGCGTGGTTCTAATTAACATTAATATCTGGGGACCCACAGTGTCATCACAACTCCCCCAAGTGGAGTAAGCTGCCAGTTAATAAATGGAGTCGTGACCAAGGTCCGGCTCATGGAGAATCCGCTCAGCTCAAAGATAGACCAGGGTTCATTTCCCTCTTCTCAGAATTTATCATTAGAGTGTGCATACTTGCTGGTTGGCAGACCCCCACACTGATTCCTTGACCTACGGTGTAAGAGCTGTCACACTGGAGAAAACCAAGTGAAAGCATCAGAAACTGTCCTACTAAGGAGAATAGCAGAGATTAGTACCATCCATAAAGACCTAAATGATGAAGAGGTGGTAGTTCCCAATATATCCCTTTAATTTACCAGTCTGGCCACTAGAAAAGTCAGCTGGAACCTAAAAGATGACAGTGAACTAATGCAAATTGAATACAGTAGCAGCCCCAGTTTCAGCTGCTGTGCCAAATGTGGTTTCTTTGCTAAAGTGAATTTGCTGAAGCAAGTTAATGGGATTGTTAAGTTCATAATATGTGGCCATTGATCTGGCAAATCCGTTATATTCCAGTCTTGAGGAAAATAAGATTTTGCATTCACTTGGGATGGACAAGAGCATGTATCTACAGTTTTGCTCTTCTTTGTTGAGATCACTTAATTAGAAGATCTATAAGGCCCCCTATATTTCTGAGATTGTGTCCTTTTTTTTTGAGGAAGATTATCCCTGAGCTAACATCTGCTGCCAATCCCCCTCTTCTTGCTGAGGAAGACAGGCCCTGAGCTAACATCCGTGCCCATCTTCCTCTACTTTATATATGGGATGCCCGCCACAGCATGGCTTGATGAGCGGTGCCATGTCCTCACCTGGGATCTGAACTGAAGAACCCTGGGACACCGAAGCGAAGCGTGCACACTTAACTGCTGCACCACCAGCTGGCCCCAAGAGACTGTGTGCTTTTAAATAAAAGTGCAAGATACTGGGGGAAGATTTTATGCAAGAGAGGATTTGATCCTAAGCTGCAGTAGAACAAAAATTTTCTACCTGTTTTGCTGATCGGTCAACTTCAACTGATGGTACCCTTATATTTTGGATAGGCAAAACTAAAGTCACCTGGTACTCTAGGAATGCAAGAAAAAGAACTTCAAAGATAGTTTAAGATAGCTGTGGGCTAGGAGTCAAAAGATCTTTTATTTGTTTGTTTTAGTTTTATTGGGTTTTTTTTTTCTTTTTTGTTTGTCTCTGTCCCTGGTATTTCATTTAGTCACTTTTCCAACCCGTTTCCATTAGATACAAGAAGCAAAAAGATCTCATAACCTGAGAAAGCACTGTATATATTTCCTCTTGGAAAATGTATGAGAGTTTTCAGAAGTACACTGCAGAGATGTTGGGCATAAATGATGTGGGAAATGCCCATCAATCAAGCCTCAACTGCTGGTGTCTCAAAGAATTTTGGAACAATACAGTTGGAATTTTCTCCTTCAACCAAAGTCTATACCACTAAGCATCTTGAAAGAGACTTTAAGAGCAGTTTCCCTGTAGACTTATTATATACATGCAAGGACATCAATCTCTTTAAATGTTGGGCAGAGAGAACAAAGGCTATGAATTAGGTGTGCCTCTTGTCCAGAAACATGGCAAAGATAAAGAATCAAACACCAAATGTGCTATTCCGTGGAAACCCGTTTTGTAATACTGTATTTTATGTCAGCACATGAACTTTGAATTTTCATGCTGCAAATAGACATTTTAGAAAAAACAGTTTCATCTCTTCTCACTTCCAAAATTATTATACAAACAAAAAGACATACCCTCTTTAAGCAAAGTAAAAAAATAAACTGGAAAAAATTCTGAAAGACATTTTAAAATAAAAGTTCCCTCCAGGCCGTATTTCCTACTCTATATTTCCCATTCTTTCTGGCTTTCTTCAAGGCAAAAGGCAAAGAGAGTACCAGCACAATTTGGTTTGGGATACATGGAGGTATCTGCTGTTACCCAAGTTATTATAACCCATAATCGCAAAGTTCTTGAGGTGCTCTAAGCCCATTAACCACCAGCAGTCAAACTCTGGAGTCAACAGGGCTGTTTAGGAACAACAGCTGAATATTCTGATGAGCACCTGATGCCTTGGTCTATCTTGTGAGAATTGAGTAAATCTGGCCCCTACTCCTCCCAAAGCTCCCCAGCCAACTTCTCCATCAGAATCCCACAATGCTCATATCATTTGGACAGAAACAAGAGGAGCATCTCAAGGAGATACAGATGCTCAATGTACAGGGAGCCTCATTATGCTTTCTCATTCAAACACAAAGCTTCTTAGACAAGCAGTGGGAAATCCAGATGGCTTTGGATTCTGATAAAGGTGTCTGCTCATACTCATCTATGGAGATGGAGAAACCTATAAGAACATAGCTTCTCTAATGATTTAGACCTGAGTTGCCAGATGCCCTAGATATTTCCAATCTCACTGCTGCCTCTGACACTACTCTTGCAACAGAGCACATAAAATGTTGCTCCCACTTTTTCAGGAGAAAAGAAACATCCATCTCTATGGTGCACACTGAACTTGAGAATATTAGAAATACCAAGAACCAGCACCTCCAGCAACAGTGTCACCTTTGACACTCAAGTGCGTATATCCTAGAATGTGCCCCAATCAACTGAAATCCTCCAGGCTTCCAGATGGAAAGCTGCTTTAAGTGTAATAGCACAGGGCTGGCCAAGTATGGGAGGACATACAGTTGAAGTAGCTGGCAGGTACCTGGTAGATAATACAAGTGTCTATGGCAAAAAGTAGCAGATAGGAAAGGACCTGGCTCTAGAGAAACAAGATAAAGCAGAGGTAGGCACAGGCTGATCTTGGTGATTAGGCAGGAGGACACAAAGCCTGGGGATAAATGCCTCAGAAAAACGAGCCCTACCCAGTCAGCACAGAACACTCCAGGCAAATTGGGGCCATAATCAGAGGCTGTGGAGCCAGCCCTATGGTTACTGCCTTCCAGGTAGCATGAACTGTTATTAGAGACAGTCAGATATCTATGAAAGAACCTATGCAGACTGGGCCTAGACAGAAATGCTGGGCCCTCAGGAGGTCCCCAAGTGGAGAAGAGCCTGAGTCTGATCAGCAGGGAACAGGCATTTCTATGACTGGGTGGGGCTTTCTTGGACTCCAGAAAGTCAGACACACCAGAGCAATTCAGACGTCAGCACCAGTACTCAGACCTAACAAGGACCAATGAAAGAATGAAGGACCTGCTTCCAATGAGAGTGAGGATGTCATGGCAAAGCACTTGTGATGCTACCAAGCATGCCTGGAGACACATGGTCCAGGCCTGGGGAAGAGCAGACTCAGATCTCTTTTTCCCCTACAGTCACAAAAAGATAACAAATGCATCCTAGCGTTTGCCTCTACTGTGCATTACAAAGAGTTGCTGCTGTTTTCCTCTGAGCAAGACAACCCTTATGCTTACTTACTGCTTTTTGTTATGCTTTGCAGCACAGGTGGCATTTATATATGAAAAAGAAGAGCTATCCCTCCCGGTTGAAAATGAGTGGACATGAAATATCTCTAAACAAGGAGACTCATGACTAATGAATCCTTCGTTCGACAAATACTTACTACTCATCCCTCATGCTACGTGCAGGGGTAAGTAACAGTCTTTATTCTCTGGATTAAGTAAACAGGAGAGCTAGTCACCCAGGAACGACACGTCATTTTACTTCAGAACCATACTTTAACCTGCAAAAACAAGTGACATTTTAACTGATAATAAAAGGTAGCTGCACATGAGCTACCTCCAAGAATTTGGCATTGCAACAACACTGATATAAGATTGGAAACTGTGCTATGAGAAGAGGGAGAACCAGATTCTCACCCCAGCTCTTTCACAGACTGTGTGACCTTATCGTTTAATCCATTTGGGCTGCATTTTCTTCATCTAAAAACTGAAAGTGTTCAATTTAACAATCTTGAAGGTCCATCCTCCTTTAATAAGCTATCATAAATAGGAAAATATAAAAGATATAAAAATATAAATTATAAAAATACACATTAGCACGTGTGCGTATACTACTGCAGTATTTATATGTGTGTGGATAATCATGTTAGTAACGTTAAAGTACCTATTCTTGTTGGTTATCCTGGATGCTGTAGTAAGTATTTAATGCTGGAGTATTGTTGCTGCTGTAAACTATTTCTGGTTTTCCATATGCATGTAGTGATGAGAGACATCTTTGGAAATATGACTCAGTAATATGTACGGTACATCACTCCCTGTTTAGTTCAAAGGCAAGAACATTTCTGTCTTTAGCATTATACAGACTGTAAGCATCTGCTGCATGCTACCCACACCTGTTTGGAAAAATGCTATTCAGTGAGGCCGTCCCTCCCTCTTCCCCTGCTCAGTGACCAGTTGTATGACTTCAGTAAATTGCTCTAACATCTCTATGCCTTAATTTGTGCTTGAGTGGAATCATAAAATTGGGTTAGATCTGTGTTTCCCAAAATGCTTTTCATAAGAAGTAACAGATGAACAAGGACAAAAAATAGTTTCTGTGAACAATAAGTTTCAGAAAATGCTGCAAATTCTATCCCCTCTCAGACTCACCATCCCATTAACATTCTAGAGGCTCTGAAAAGTCCTGGGAACAGAAGCCCAACTAACTTTGATTTACCCAGCTTATCCTAGAAACAATTACCCATGGAATCCTCTATTTCTTAGTAAAAGCAACACATAAATGCACCTCAGCAGTAAGAATCCCTTGACTCATCTTGGGAAACTTCAAACATGATACTCTCCAAGGCGTCTTTTAAGGTCAAATATTTTGAAATCTTGGCAAACAGATATTTATACAGATTAAAACTATGGTAAAGAAGCAGTGTAAGACTTCCTAATTTATGGCTCAGAATTCATGAATCTTGATTCTGATTTTCTCCCCCAATCCCTCTGCCATAATCCATCACAGGGTAAAACTGAGGTGGAGTAGCATATAATCTAATTAACCTAGTATTAAAGCCACATACACACGGACACACGCACAAGAATCAATAGAACATGTCCTGTTTACTTTTTGAGGATATTATATATTTTTAAAAAATAAAATAATATATTAAAAATATGAAAGAAAGTTAATAGCTTCTCATTCTAGAAAAATGAAAGCGGAGTGAAGAACTACGTTTAAAAGCTGTAAAAGCATAGAAAGTCTAGATGAAGTGAACTTAATTTGGTTCATTGTTCATGAAGTACTGGATAGGTGAGGTCTACTTCAAATCTCAAAAGAGATAATTCCAGGAGAGATGAAAATAAGCCATCAATGAAAATAATTTTATATAGCTCATTATTTTCAAGACCATCTAGTGCAGTAACTAAAGAAATACAAGTTAAAATGAAGTCAATGGACTCAAGGATCCCTTACATTTGGAAGCTGAAGCAGGAAATATCAGAGCTGATAAAGACCTTCCAGATGACCCGGCCTTTCCCATACATCCCTCTCTCAGTCTGACACAAATGGTTGCCAACAAGGACAACTGAGCCCTCCTATGCTGCATCCTTTGGTTCTCTTGTTGACAAAGCACACACAACATAGAAGGAAAATCACTCTTTGTGCAGAGCTTCAGCAATTGTAAGAAGGGTTTGAAAAAGCCTGGGCCTGAGTGAGAGCACTTTCCAAGTTAATGGATTCTATTGCATCCTGGAAAGAAGAGCCTGGAATCCAATGAATGGATTTATGTCCCATGAATTGCTTTTGTCTCATGCCCATGATATCTCTTATCTTTCACCACATTCCTGGGAATCAGCCTTTGTGTGTACCATTGTTTCAAGTTGTATATTTCTTTTATATTTCTCCTTTATCATAGTATGCCTAAGTTTCCCTGTGTCTTGTCTTTTCAACTAGACTATAAGCCCTTGGGTACCCAGACTACGCCTTTTACTTCTCTTGTTTCCCTCACATCTCCTAGAAGATGCCTACATAAAACAGGAGGTCAGTAGACATTTACTGGATAAAAAATATATTGATACATAGATTAATACATGAGTTCTAATCTTATTTTCAAATTAATTTTTAAAAGTTTTCTTATAAATTATTCCAGCCATTCAAAAAGTATAATAGCTAGTATAAGGAATAACTGTGAAACCACTGCAAAGACCCACATATTGAATTCCTGCGAGCCTCTCCCTATTTTCATGCCCCTCACTCCTCAGAGGTGACCACCGTATTAAACCTGGTGTTTATCATTCCCTTGCATCTCTTTACACCTTTACTAATCATGTATGAGTCCCTAAGGATTTTCCAATATTATTTTTGCATGTTGGTAAACTTTATACAATATTATTGTATTGTATTCTTCTATATTTATTTGCAAATTACATTTATAATCAAGAATATAATGAGGTAAGTTCATGTTGATATATATTATTCTAGTTCGATTATTTTCAATGCAGAATTGTATTTCACTGCATGAATATACCATAATCTATTTATCCTTCTCACATGAGTGGAAGTTGGGCTTTTTTTCTGATTTTTCACTATTACACACAAAGCTGTGACGAATGTTCTTATCCATGTCTCTGTGTGCACACTGAGTGGATTTTTATAGGGTACATCCCTAGGGGTGAAGTTGCAGGGTCATAAAGAATGCTCATTCTCAATTATCCCAGCAATCATTGGATAACTCTCTAAAAGGGCTATACCAATTTATTCTATCATAAATTCTATCTTCAATTTGTAAGATTTCAGTTTTGCCACACCAGCTTCTGGCCATTTGGGCACTGACTTCAAGAAAGGATACTCTCTTGCAAAGCTTGCAAAGGACTGTGTCTCAAAACTTCTGAGATATACCAGTACATGTTCAAAGACATGGACACCAGCCTACCTTTCCTCCACCACAGCTTCATGACCACAAGCCACAGTGGTTGCTCAGTGTTTGAAGTATGAGAGTTTTTTCCTTCTAACTCTCAACTGCTAGAGTCTTTTCATTTTAGACACAGTTCGCCACAATAATTGAAAGTTGCCTTTAATGGCAAAGGAAGAAATGCATTTATCTAAACATGATCTGTGTTAGCAGGACTTACTACAATCCTATTTATAAGCTCCTGGTCTTCCTGTGTCCTGATTACATTAATATCCTGTTACATTGTGGTGTGGGATCATAGTATCCCAGGGCAACAACATGACTGCTGAGTTTCAAGATCAGTTTCAACTTACCACCTCCTTCCCATAATTGATTAAATACTGTAATGCTTCAGAATGCAGTTTATTAAAGTAAATCAGACTGTGTGGTGGCCAGGCCGTATTCAACAGGAACCTGTGCTAGAGGATCATTTCTGTGATAGAGACTTGCTGTCCACAGTAGTCCATCCTAAACTGTTGCAATGTTTCTGCTGGCACTTCCTTTCCACTTGATTATTCATCTCCAATCTCCTTGGGAAACTGCAATTCTTCAAATGAGATGAGAGTTCCTAGGAGACTTTAAATCATTTTTTGATGTTGGTTTTTGTGTTTATTTTTGGTCTTTTTTCTGAATAATGATTTGAGGTGGCTAGACGGTTTTTGATTTGCTTTTTTTTTTTTGAGGAAGAGTAGCTCTGAGCTAACATCCACCGCCAATCCTCCTCTTTTGCTGAGAAAGTTTGGCCCTGAGCTAACATCTGTGCCTTTCTTCCTCAATTTTATATGTGGAATTTTATATATCAAGCCTGCCACAGCATGGCTTAATAAGGGGTGCACAGTCCGCGCCCAGGATCTGAACCAGCGAACCTTGGCCGCCGAAGCGGAGCATATGAATTTAACCACTACGCCACGGGACTGGCCCCTTGGTTTGCATATTTTTATTGTAAAGTATTCTAGAAGAATAAAATACATATAGAAAAGTGCACTAATAAAACATATACAGATTGATCAAACAATTCCTGTGGCCAGAACACAGATCACGAAATAGAATAGTACCAGAATCTCGGATGCCATCCTGTGCCCCACCCTGGTTATGCTATCCCCACCCAAGGTAACCACTGTTTGTGCGTTTGTTTTAAATTAGATGATGTAATGTATCATCTACACTTAACGGCTCCTTTTACATAAGTTTAGTAAGGTCACTTCAAGTGACTCAAGCAAAGTCACACAGAATTACTGCAAGGACTGGGTCTTGAACTCGGCCGCTTGATATGCCATCCACACCTCATTCTGCCAATGCCATGCTGCCACTGATCTCATTTTCTCTTCCATTGAAAAAATTGCACAAGATTCAGCTACACATTGTGTGATGCCACGCTCCTCTCCATTAGGGAGGTCAAGATTGTCCAGTTTGTATCCAGAGTCTGTTCCCTCCTCCTTCCTCCTAGAACTTTGGAACTTGAATTCTCTCACTCAGAGAGTGGAGATCTCTCTCTCTCTGTCTCTCCTATACACACACAGGCACACACACACGCACACAGAATTTAGGGGATAAATATAAATAGAATAGCTGAGAGCAAAGTGTCCACTCCAGGCCCCTCCAGTGTAACCTAAGTAGTCGAAGGGTCATCGTGAGGTGTCTACTGAGTGGTCCAGTGTCTCCAAGGGAGTTATCAGGACTGGACAGTTGTTAAAAATCTTCTAACAGATGCTTAGTATGTTCCTACTAGGGAAAATGGTCCAGGATTTGGTCATATTTCTGAGCCAGAGAACAATGGGCCAATTGGAGGAGCCAAGATAAGCTTTGGAGAATTTCTGTATAAGCAAAACTCATTAAATGTCGATAATGACCTCTTCAAAAGGGTCGAGTTAGAAAAGTTGGTCTTTGATTACCATTTCCCCAGCCATCAGACTCAATTTGTCCATCAAAATTCCCAGAAGTGCCTTAGGCTCCCAATTTGTGGTTTCAACATATTTTGTATCAAAGCTTCTATTACCCTACAATTTATCCTCAGCTGTTGGAGAATACCATAAAAGATCTGATAATTATATTCCTACTGATTTCTTAATAGCTGATCAAAGTGTCCTACTCATCTCCCTATATTTGCCTTTAACATAAAGGGATTACAGCCACTGTTAAAAAGACACAGAAAGGAATATTTCAGAGATTGTGATAGAATAGCA
Organism: Equus przewalskii; assembly: GCF_037783145.1. Lineage (NCBI taxonomy): Eukaryota > Metazoa > Chordata > Mammalia > Perissodactyla > Equidae > Equus > Equus przewalskii. The sequence continues at coordinate 21,920,575 of NC_091831.1, read as the reverse complement.
TTCATGCCACATAGATAATTATTTTCAACTTTTCAGCACTTAGATGGAAAACAAGGCCACTTAGTGTCAAAGACATTTTCTCTTACTGCAGTAAACACTCACGTATATACACACACATGCACACTCCCGCACACATGTGAACACGTGCACACATGGAGATACATATTCACATTTCACAGCAAACAAGGATCCAGCCAGGACTTTAATCAATCCTGCCTCATTTCATTATTCTACCTGATTTCTGTCAAGCATATCAGTTCTAAAATTATACATTAGAGCTTTTCAGCCTAACTCGTTTTCTCCCCCAACCCTTAAACAATTATTTGAGAGGAAATTACATTATACATTAAATAAAATAATTTCTTTCCCAGACAGATCTCAGACTTCAGGCATTTATAAGTTGCTACTATATAGTAATAAAGTAATTGTGTAATTAGGAACACATTTGTCAAGTAGATAATTATTATGCTTAGAACATATAAAAATGGCTTTTTAAAGAGAGCGATAAAAGATGGTATTAATAATTTTACTGGATCAAATGAAAGCTTCAAGTTTTATTGGAAAGGAATAAATGGCTCCAATGAGAATTTGTTTGATGGGTCTGTAAGTCCATTTTAAAAAGGGTCAGATAATGAGTTTGGGGGAAAGTCTGATCTAGCTGAATTCTCATTAATATCCCTCTGCAGCTGTAAGTTGGCCGTGAACCACATCAAGGCCACTGTCCATTGGTGTCTCTCCTTCTCCTCTCTCTTCCTCTCTGACTTCAACCCTTGCTTCCGTTTGTCACCGGTGGTTTGCTTCTCCCTGCCCGCATCTGCACACCATTCCGAGACACTCTAACCTCTTGCCCGAACTAGTCCAACAGCTTCCAGCCAGTTCTCACATCCGGTCTTTTTGTCTGTTTGGTCTGTTTGCTTTTTACTGAGATCAAATTCACATAATATAAAAGTAACTATTTTAAAGTGTACAACTCAGTGGCATTAGCACATTCACAATATGGTGCAACCACCACCTATATCAAGTTTCAAAACATTTTCCTCACTCCAAGGAAAACTCCATACCCATTAAGCAGTCAGTCCCGATTCCCCGCTCCCCGAGCTGCTGGAACCACCGATCTGCTTCTGTCTCTATAGATCTGCCTATTCTGGGTATCACACAAAAATGGAATCATACAATATGTAACTTTCTGTGTCTGGCTTCTTTCATTTAACATAATGTTTTCGAGGTTTATGTTGTAGCAAGTATAAGTACCTCATTTATTTTTATGGGTGAAGAATGTTCTGTACTAGGTATATGCCACAATTTGTTTATCCATTTATCTGTTGATGGACACTTGGGTTCCAAGGATTCCACCTTCTGACTATTGAAAATGGTGCCGCTATGAACATTCATGTACATGCATTTGTTTGCATCCTCGTTTTCAATGCTTTTGGATATAGACCTAGGAGTGGAATTGCTGGGCCATATGGTAATTCTGTGTTTAACTTTTTGAGGAACTACCAAACTGTTTTGGACAACCACTGCACCATTTTAGCATTCCCACCAGCAACGGACAGAGGGGCTTCCAATTTCTTCAGGTCTTTGCAAACACATGTCATTTCCTGTATTGTTATTATTATTATTGCCATCCTAGTGGGCGTGAACTGGTATCTCATTGTGGTTTTGATTTGCATTTACCTAATGATTAATGATGTTGAGAATCTTTTCATATGCATATTGACCATTTGTATAACTCCTTTGGGGAAACATCTATTCAAGTCCTTTGCCTATTTTTTAATTGTTTTTTTGCTGTTGAGTTATAAGAATTCTTTATATATTCTGGATACTATTTGTAGCAACTAAGTAACTTGCAATTTTATGTTATCTCCTCTTTTACAAATGTCCTTCTCCTCACCCAGATGAGGAATTCCCATCAGGGCAGGCCCCACTTCTGTTTATGCTCATCATTCTGTCTCCTCCGCCTATCATGTTGCCTGACACAGAGGAACAATCACAAATAGTCAATTAAGGAATGAATTAACAAATGAACGAGAAGGCCATTGTCTTGTCATGAAGACGAGGACGTTGCCTTCCTACTATACATCCCTGTCTGTAAGAGCTTAGGCATATAGTGTGGGAAGAGAATCATCATCCCCGGTGTTACTTTTAAAAGTTATTTCTTTTCATAACTCTTCTCTTTTCTACTTTTTGTTTATTAAGTATACTTTTCTCATGGTCTCTTGTACACTGGACAATGTGCTAGGCACTGCAGGGACAAATGTGAAGAAAATTTAGTCCTTCTTATAGTAGATATTTGTCAATCTATTTTACTGCCCAGCAACTGAACCTGCTTCTTATGTTTGGGGAATTCTCCATTTCATATATCAACTATGTAAGGTGAAAATGCTGGATACTCACATCTCCGGCCTTTATTACAGCTAGGATGCAGGCATTTGACCCAGGCTGTGCCAATCAGAGGCATTGACACTGGGCTTAGATTCCACAGCTAATGAGACAAAGAACCAGGGCCACTGCAGATTCTGTTCTGGCAAGGCTGATGGGACCAGTAGCAGAGACACCCACACTGGGTATCTAGAGGTAGAGACACTAGAGGCAGTTCTGCTAGCACCTTTGGGTGCCTAGGAGAAGAGCTGTCTTCATGGGATCTGTTCAGAAGCACAATTGGAGTGATATTTCTTGGCCGTTATTCAGTCCTGTTTCTCTAGCCTAGAGATTCTGCAAACTGCTAATATATTTTAATAAATTCATTTTCTGCTCCAACTATGCAGAAGTGATTACTGTTGCTTGCAACTGAGAAATTTCACAGATACATTGCCCTCGTGGAGCCCACACTCTAGAACAAGGATTGATAAACTACAGCCCGTGGGCCCGCTGTCTTACAGTGTTATTGGAGTACAGCTATGCTCATTCATTGTCATATTGTCTATGGCTGCCTGGAGCTACAACAGCAGAGTTGAGTAGTTGACACAGAAATCACCCACAATGCCTAAAATATTTACTCTCTGACTCTTTACAGAAAGAGTTTACAGAGTCTTGCCCTAGACGGGGAGACATTCAAATAAACACGCAATTGCAACACATCTTTCAAGTTTTTATTAAGACCCATTTTGAAGTGATCCATATTTTTCACCTGTACCATCTCTTAAGGTGACAAATTTTATGAGTAAGTTACCCCAGAAGCCTTTCAAAAATGTGTATCATTAGGACATATTTCCTTGGGCAAAGTACTTGTTATCTGAAATGAGATTTTCTTTTAATTCATCACAAATTTGCCTTAAAGAGGGAGGTCCCTGGCCTAGAAATGGGAAAATCAGTGGAGAAGTTTATTTTCTCCTGGTATTGACTTTTGTTATTATCGTAGAAGCTGAAGATTATAAGTAACCTTCCAGTTTACCTAAACTAATGCCGATCTAAAGCTTGAACCTCCTCCACACTACCCAAGCAACCAAAACACCTTTGATTTGCTCCAGGGACAGAAAATACAAATTCTCAGTGAAAACTGTCCCCTTCTGGTCAGTCTTCATTGAAACCAGGCTTGTCATTAAGTCAAAATTTGTTTCTATCGACCAGTAGCCAAGAATAATATTTAATTCTCCTCCCACATTGGTGCATTTAAATATTTGACAGCCAGTATTCTGCCCTTCTGACTTTTTTTTACTCGGAACAACATAACATTGTAAGATTTATCAAAGGTATCTGAGCGTCTTATCCACATTTTCTCATCACCATCTAACAGTGGCACTAGGAGGACAGTATTATCATCCCTGTTAGACAACTTGTCCCATCCAAGTTCACAGCTAGCAAGTGAGGGAGCTGAGCTTCACATGGTTTTCCATTACAGCAAACAACATTTTGATTTAAACCACATGGGCTTTCCATATGGCAAACAACATTTTGTACCTTTAAAAGCTCTCCTTTGCCATGGCTCATGTTCTGTCTTAGCATTTGTCTTTCCAAGTTAGAGAGATTCCCATCCCTCTCTATGCACACACACACACACACACACACACACACACACACATACACCATGTTTTTATTTATCATGTCCTCATACGACAACTAGAAATCCTCAATCTCCCACCCACTGCTTCCACTTTTAGCATGTCCTTTAAGTTGCCCCTCCCATGTTATTCTAATTTTAGTGATGTAATTGCTGTGCCCAATAAGCCTTGGCCATGGCGTCAGTTGTTCTGTCCCTTACTAACTATATGACCTTTGACAATTATATTTCTGACCGTCTGACATCCCAATTGCTTCTTATTCTCTGTGCCTTAATGAAATGAATGCAATATCTATGTCCTGAGTACACGGAGGCTTAATTTAAATACTTACATAAAGTTCTAAAGAATGAAAGCCAAGCACATTATTATTACTATGAATATACTTGAAGAATAAACCAGATCTTTCCTAAAGACATCTTTGCTGGAAGAAAAGTTTCCAATTCCACAGTGATCAAGATAAGGCATTAATATAAGCAATCTAGCACTGAAATTTATTTTTATCTTCTTATTGGAACAAAACTTTAAACTCTTGAAGAACAACTAGAAGACGAAACATAAAAAATTGCACTTCACAGGTCAATTCTATGCAATTAAATTCAGGGCAGGAGACTTTTTGTCATTGTGGAGATAAACCAAGTTAAAGACAAGGTCTCTTTTGTACCAAATACATGTCTTTATCTAATCCTAAAGACTGGAAATTCTCTGCCAGGACCCAACAAATCCTTGTACCTGCACAAGGCATGGCGCATGCTAAGATTATTTGGAAATGCAGTGTCATTGGAGACAACAAGAAAATTTGACATCCAGAGAAATGACCAAACCAAACACTCTTTAATACACCAAACTTTAGACTATGACTAGGTTGAAAATTAGGTAACACTAACAGGGTGACTATAGGCAATTTGTTTAATTTCTGTGAGCCTCCGTTGCATTATCTATAAAACGATGAGATCTATCTCACTTGTTGTGAAAGTCAAACGAAAAAAATACTTCTATGAGCTGCAAGTACTCAGTAATTGATGGCTATAAATGGGAAGTGGGAAAATGCAGTGGTTACAATGGTTATATTTCTTATTAGTTGTGTGACCTTAATCAAATTGTTTAACTTGATTAACCTATGCCTCAGTTTTCACATTGGTAAAATAGGAATAATAATTTTAGGTATCTCATACAGTAGTTGAAGGAATTAAGCTAGGCAGTCTGCATAAAGCACCTAGGACAGCGCCCTGTGCATCGTGAGTACTCAGTAAATGTCAGTTGTCCTCATCATCACCGCATCGAAAATAATTTTTTCCCTTACCGGTGAACATCAGCCAAACATTAAATTCTTTGCAAAAATAGTTTTTTATTTAAGTTTTAAAAAGACATAAAGTAGAAGTTAAAACTACTACTGAGAGGAAAATTCTGTCTTTAAGAGAAAAGTCACAGTGCCCTCATAAACCATTTCCAGTGCTGCTGTTGCCTCCCTGCCTTTCAAGTCCCAGTCTTTGCCTTATTACTTGAATCCCCTTGTTCTCTCCAATGCCCTACAGTGAGATTGAAGCAATCATACAAATCTCTCAGAACGAGAAGGCTATATCATTATGGCGTCTCATGCATTTGTTGAAATAGCCACTTTGACCAACTTTAATATAAAAGTTCCTAAATTGTTAATGCTTTCCTAAGTGATATTTGATGGCAAAATTAATATCTTCATGAAGTGTAATAAGTGATTTTTTTGTGAAAAAACCATATAACTTGACAGAGGGTAATAATCATACTGTCAAAGACTACCAGACTCCATTTCCTCAGAGCCATCTATATCCTCTGGTTTCAGTTGTATGGGCTGTCATCAAGATGGTGAGATTTATTTCTCCTCTAATTGTACCATAGCAGCCAGTTTTATAGGATATATCGCTGAGGTGTCCACTTTTCAGAAGCGTGCCAAGTCCATGACATCGCTTATGTAGGGAATTACATACACAACGAAGAGTACATGTTGTATGCCAATGAAATCAGACCCCATTCCCTGTTAAAGGCTTATAGAACCCTGAGGTGTAATTCAGATGTCTAAAAATGTATAACAAGCAGTGACTTATTTACTTGGGGGAAACTCCAAAACAGTTTGCTCGTGACCTCAATCCCAAAGGATCTGCCCATCAGAGAATGCACGTTAGACCTCTTTTGTGAAATTTTCTGTGGTTTGCTTCCTCATGCACTAAAATATGGAGCATGCACTAAAAATCCTTCATGGCTGTTTCAAGATCTGTGTGTAGCTTCCCCTTAAAACCTCTCCAATTTCACACATAATTCATTAGAGCCAGATAATCGTCTTGAGCTCAGGAACAGGAATTATAGTCAGTGTTGGCTTCTGTCCTTCTGCCACTGGTGTCACTGTAGGACTGGCTGGCTGGTTTCTCTTTACTCTAACGCCCCAAATGTTCATTTATTGTCACAATAATTTATGCTGTGGTGTGTCTTGTTTAATGCTAAGCCCTGAAGCTTTGTCCAGGAAGCACATCATAGGTCCCTGTTCTCAGAGTGCATGTATTTGAGAACCAAGGCTTATGTTTATGAAAAATTAACTCTGTACTATCAGATGTGAGTTGAATATAATTAGATGTGCCAGTGACTGGCCAGCAGAGCTGGGATGCTAAAAGTACAGGCTTTAGCATCAGCTTTCCTAGGTCTGAATCCCAACTATACCACTAACTAGCTGCATGACCTCTGTAGATATGGGAGAGCTTCCTAGTCTGGACAGCAAACCTGGGTAGAAAACCTGGCCTGGGCATTCAAAGAAACTTCATGCTGGGTTACAGTTTGATAGATGAAAAGTCGGGAGCTCAGTGTCACAGGCAGAGAAAGCAGCGTGTGAAAAGATAACGAGGAGAGAAGAAAGATGCAGCAAATTCAAGGAGCACAGAAAGGAGACCAACATAGGAAGCAGAAGTGTAGCTGGAATTGAAGCTGCCGAGGTGGGCGATGGCGGACTGTGGATGGCCTTGCAAGCCATGGTCAGGGTCTCTTTCCTTTAAAAACTAATTATTAATGAGGAGTGAGTGCCAAATGGCTACGAAATGTCTGTTGGGGGGAATGAAAAAGTTTAGGAACCAGAGAGAGGTGATTGTTGCACAACCCTGTGAACGTGCTAAAACGTCACTGAATTGTTAATGTTATGTTATGTGAATTCCACCAAACTACAAAAGAAATTTTAAAACTATTATTTTAAAAATTGATACATGCACAGATGGTGCAGAATTCAAAAGGCATAAAAAAGTATTAGGTAAATAGCTTCTTTCCTACTCCTGACCCCTGGGTACAGTTCCTTCACCATAAACACCTCACTTACAAGCTCATCTTTGTTGGTTATCCTTCCAGATACATTTTGCATGGTATTGTATATATGCTGTTGATTTTTTTATCCACTCGATAGCACTCCATACACACTGTTCTGTGCTTTGCCCCTGTCACTTAACAATCATCTTGGAGAGCATTCCATAAGGACACAGAGAGCTGTCTCAGTCTTGCCAATGGCTTCCTTGCATAGTCTTGCAGTTCTAGTTGCTGGATATTTAGGTCATTTCTAATCTTTTGCTTTTACTAGGATGTTGCAATAAAAATTCTTGCTTGTGTCTTACTTTGCACATTTGCAAATCTACCTATATATTTCTCTTCTAGTTTTTAGCCAGTACCTGGCTAAAATTCCCTACTATAAGCAAGAATAAAAACTTCTTTTTCATTTCCTCTCACTGCCTCTCTCCCTATGCACCACCTGCTTTTCGTGAGCTATGAGACGTTTTTATAATGATTACCTTTAGACATCTAAGTATTATATTATAGCTCTATTCCGTGATTTGGCAGCTTTGAAAGCTTTTAGTTTCCAGCTATACAAGTTTCTGTACTACCTCCCATGATAATTATTTTATTTGTTCACATTGTTGCCTGTATTAATAGTTGTTATTTTTATTGCTGAGTGGCATTCCATTGTATGCATATACCACAGATTGTTTATACATTCCCCTATTGATGGACATTCAAGTTGTTTCCTGGATTTGGATATTACAAACAAAGCTACTATAAATGTTCTTCTACAAATATTTAAATAAATAGATTCTTTCTTTGTTCTTGGAAATATACCTAGGAATGGAATAGCTGGATCATATGATAGGGGTATGCTTAGCTTCTTAAAAAACTGCCAAACTGTGTGCCAAGTGATTATACCATTTCACATTCCCAACAGCAGTGTATGAGCATTCCAGGTCCTCCACATCCCCACCAATAATTGGTATAATCAGACTTATTAATTTTAGCAATTCTAATAGATGGGTAAGGATATCTCATTGAGTAATGACGATGATGATCTTTGTACATACTTCTTTGTCATCTATACATCTTCTCTGAGGAATGCCTATTGAATTCTTTTGCCCAATTTTTGATTGCATTGTTTTTCTTATTATTAAGTTTTGAGCATTCTTTATACGTTATGGTACAAGTTCTTTATCAGGTGTGTACTTTGCAAATATTTTCTCCCGGTCTATTGCTTGTCTTTTCATTCTGTTAACAGTGACTTTTAAAAGACAAAATTATGGGGCTGGCCCAGTGGCACAGCGGTTAAGTTTGCACATTCCTCTTCTCGGTGACCTGGGGTTCGCTGGTTTGGATCCCAGGTGCGCTGGTTCAGATCCTGGGTGCGGACATGGCACCGCTTGGCAAAAGCCATGCTGTGGTAGGCGTCCCACATATAAAATAGAGGAAGATGAGCATGGATGTTGGCTCAGGGCTGATCTTCCTCAAGAAAAACGAAAAATTATTTTTTCGTTTTTATTGAGTACAATTGGGCAATATTTTTTATGGAAAATGGTTTTGGTGCTGGAACTAAAAAATCTTTCACTATGCAAGGAAATCTTTTCTCCTATGCTTTCTTCTAGATGTTTTATAGTTTTGAATTTTGCATTTAGGTTTATTACCAATTTTTAGTTAATTTTTCTATATGGTGGAAGAAATGGATTAACAGTATTTTTTTTTTTTTGGGAATATGAATATCCAATCGTTCCAGCTTTATTTTTTGAGAAAAATATCCTTTCTCCACTTGATACTGACCAAGGGCTTGACCTGTTTCCTGCAAGATAAAAGGCCAAGCAGGCGGTGGTAGAGAAAGAACTTTAATAAGCGATAAACTAGCAAATCAGAAAATGGTGAGCTATCACCCTAAAGAAACCCATCTTAAAGAGGAACTGACTTGGAAATGCCTTATACAAGGCAACCGGGGTTGGGGAGGGGGCTCAGAAAGGTCAGGCCATGGATGACCACAGAATGTTGGGTGCCTCTCCATAGTGGGTCTACTGAAGGCAACATTCCCGAGGAATCCGAAAACCTTGGTTATTTCTTTATCTGGGACAGAAGGGACACTTTGGGCAGAGGACATACATTTTCTGCTGACAAGTTATTCTTTCTACCGATTACAGTTTAGCTTGCCTATATGCAGTTCTAAGCGTTTTTCCAAAGCACATTATGAGAATAAGACAGGGAGGGGGAGCATGTGGCCTTGGGGGCTGAAGTTCTAAGAGTCCTCTGCGCAGGGGCAACTGTCTTTCACATTTCTTCATGGGTCGCGTGTGCCAGTTCAGGGGGTTCTAGGTGTTGCATGCAGTGGATTTTTCGTCTGTGACGTGTAAAGTCATTTTAGCTTCTCAATGTTTCTGAGAGATGCTTAGTCAGGCGGAGGGCTGTCTGCAAGCTGTTCTCTTTATCAGCGATCCTCCTGTCTTCTACAAGGCAAGCTCAGAAACTTTGGTTACTTTGTTTCCCATGTTAACCTTGTGGGTATAGACATGGTTTCATCCTAATCCAGGGAAACTTTAACTCCTTCATCCTCAGTTTTATGCTGATATATGTTTTTAAATTGGGATGGTCGGTCACCCTACCAGTTTCTTGGAAACCATTGCTTCACCCATGTTGCCTGGTAGTTTTGGTTGTTTCAGGTTGGAGAGTAAGTAGATTCTGGTTACTCTACCTTAACTGAAGTAGAAGTCTAGAGCTAGTTTTCAAATCTGTTCTTCCTACTTTAAACTGGCTTGATGAACTTAATTATTATCATTATTTCCATGTTGCAGATTTATAAATTGAAGTTCAGGGAAGTTAAGCAATTTGCCCAATTCACAGAGCTATTGCAGTGATTAAATGAGATAAGCTTGCAAAACCCTAGAGGACAGCCCAACTCTGCTATTTGTTGACTGCTACACATCATAATGTAGCAGTCAATAAATAAGGATTTTTAATCCATTTATGATTCTCTATTAAATTAACTCTACTACCATAACAAGTGTCTCTCTTTGGTATATTCAACATCCACTAATATTTTCCCTTTGAAAACTCTCTACTTTTGTTTCCTTACACAGGACACATTGAAGAGTGCTTTCTCAGCCTGATCAGGGGGCCCGTTTGCATGCCCAGCATCAGCTGCTGATCTTCTGTACTTCTCAGTAATCTGTGAACTTCATTCATTAGATACTAAAGTACTGCTCCTGGAAAGTGACAAGGGACTATAACATTTCACTAACAAAAACTCAATAAAAAATAAAAGGATCCTTAGAGAAGAAGGGTTTAGAGGAATCACAAATAAATATATATTTTAGATAGTCTCTGCTTATCCTAGTGTCAGGATCAGTAGATTAATGCAAAGAAATAAACAACTTTAGTTAATGAAACTGTCTATTAGGAAAACAAAACTGTCCTCATCACTTTCCATATAAGGGAGTGAGTCTATTACTTTTGAATGCAGCTGTGTTAACGGAAATATCACTTGTTCATATTAAGGTATTTCCCAGAGCTATACTTTTGTCCCTAAAAATAAAGCCTTTTCACGTGTTGTGGAATGTTATCTTTTCATCTTTGAAACCCTTGCAACAGCTCCTGACTGTGGCATGTAAGGATATCAGGGGCTTATTTCATAAGAGGACTTGCTTCTGTGGGATGTCACTGACATTTTAAAACCAGAAGCAGTGCTCTGAGCTGGACCCCACGATGTCTCTGTAACAACCTGAATCTAATCCCGTGTGTTTTTGTGAAGCAGAGAATCAGATGTAGAAATCTAGGATCTCAGAGGCAGGAGCAAAGATGCTTGTTGTGGTGGTAAATCCATCCAGCTATACTCCTCTTTTACCCCATCTCTTCACAAACACATTTTTAAAAAGATTTTTCTCCCTTCCTCACCTGTTCATCACTTCTCTGACCACTCGTGCTACCCCTCCATCACTCCATCCTAATGGTCTCACCAAAGACAGTAGTGATCTCCATGTCACTAGACCAAGGGATGTATTTTAACCATCCTCTAATTTGATCTATCAAAAGAATATTCCACTATGACCAACTCTACGTCTTAGGACATTCTGTCCCTTGGTTTCCATGGCTCACATTGCAGTAGCTTTCCTTTCTTTTTTTTCCCTTGCCACTTTTTATCAGATTCCTTTTTAGATTCAGCTTCCTCTAACCTTAGTCATTAAATGCTGATGATGGTCGGGAGGTGCCCTTCTTTTCTCATGCTTTGCACTCTCCCTGAGGGAACTCATCACACCCATGGCTTCAATTGCCATCTGTATGCAGGTGACTCACACGCCTCCCCTCTGAGCTGTGGACTCCCTTAACCAGGTGTCCCATTGACATCTCTACATGATGTCTCAAAGGAATTCGATACTCATCCTATCCAGGTCCATATTAAAACAAAGGAGTTCTTTTAAAAAAAATGAGCAAATCTGAAATATCCTCTCCATTTCCTCAGCTTAAAATAAACACTTCAATGGTTTTTCATTGCTCCGAAAAGCAAAGTTAACATGATTCACAGGAGCCTGAGTAATGTAACCACTGCCTGTCTCTCCAGCCTCGTCTCACATCACACTCCACCTTCCCTCTTTGCTTCAAGCGCACCAACCACACGGCTCTGCTTAATACCCCTCATACTTGCCATGCTCCCTCCTGCCGTGGGAAGTTCCACCTGATCCACTTTTCTTTCTCATTCCCCCATCGCCTCCTAATTAACTGGTACCCATCCTCCAGATCCCAGCTTACATGCCACTCCTCAGGGTCACTCACTCCAACCTCCCAGACAAGGTTAATATCTTCTGTTTTGTGATCTTATGATGCAATGTACCTCTGAGTGTTATAATTTCATTTACATGTGCAATTATTTGATTAATGTGGATCTCCTCCCAGATTAAGAGCACCATGATGGCAGAAATAAATCCTGCCATGCTCTCTAGTATATCCTCAGAGTTAGCACAGTTGCTGATCAGTAAATTTTGTTGGATTTATTGAAAAATTGTAAACCAGGAGGCGGGGGTCCCTGTCCTGGCTCTGCCTTTGTTGAGCTTAATGACTTTCAGCATAAAGAACTGCTGCTTGGATCGAAGAGATGTCTGTCCTTATCACTGAAGGATATTAACACACTGTACAAATCCTGCCCACTGGAAAGACCCAATCCATTTGCTGATAGATCCGTTCAGTATGCTTTCACTTTCAAGAAGCTTGGAGAGAGGAAATCTATAGCATTTTCATATTTCATCTAACTCCCAAGGTTCCTCAATCAAATGTGCAAATGTCCCAAGGTGCACTTTCCTATAACTGAACTTTATGATGATTTTGGTAGGGCCAGATGCCTGAATCTTCCTGGGGATTCAGAGAGTATAGAAAGTACACAGCTGATTCTCATTTGGGGCTGCTCAGCGCTTGCCCCATTTGCTCAATGGTTTGGAAAACTTGAAGTAAAATCTTTAATGGAAGAAATGGGGGAAAACAGTTGACACCCAACCATGAGAGAACAATAAATGAATCTCTGGTTAGTATCTACCCAAATTTGAAGGATTCACTGAGAACTCTACTGCTTTCTTCTACTGAGTATGTTACTCTTACACCATATACTGTTAGATCCAGTGGGCACATGTACATATATTTTAATAATTACGGGATGCTGAGAATGACACAATGGTTTCACACACATGGAAACATTTTATCTTCATTAAACCCTGTAATGTAGTCTTGTCTTTGTTCTAACTTTTCTCAGGTTAGGAAACTGAGGATTAGAGACAAAAAGTGGCCCAGTATGTGTTACCCCTCTGGTGAGCTTGGTTTCAACTGAGCTGCTTTTATTCTAAGACTTGTCATTTTATCTCCCCATTACATTACTTAAAACTTCCATATCCTATTTTTCTCTAATTCCGAGGCATGAATTTGTGTCTCTTTCTCACACGTGCACTTTAAATTCCTTCGGGGCAGCAACAGTGCACTGTGAGTCCACAGCAGCTCAGACTGAAGCACTAGGCAGACGGTCTCTCGCTGAACAGGCCAAGGCGGGTAGAAGGAACTGACAAGGCAGGCAGGCAGACACAGAGCCCGTGATGCCAGAGGAGAGACTACTGATAGCAAACTTTAGTTTGCTGAAAATATCAAGTTGCACAGATAGTTTATTTCCGACTGGTTGAGATGGCCTTGGGTCAGGACCAGCTATGTAATTTGCACGGCCTTGTGCAAAATAAAAATGTGGGGTCCCCATTCAAAAAGCAGGGAAATGAAAGAGTTTTCCTTTCTTCCACTATCTTTTTCCCAACCTATTGTGGTGTTTTTATTTGCTGCTTATTGCTGCACACCCTTGGACATGGGGAAGTTTGCAGGTCCAGTGCAGACCCATGCCTGTGCCCAGCCCCTTCCGGGGACGGAAGGTGTCAGCAGTCACTGCAGAGGGGCAGGGAAGTGGGCTGAGAACCCGTCCGGGGGAGGCAGACAGCATAGCACATGACCAAGGCTCCCAGGCACCAGTGCATGCTCCATTGTCTCATCAGATTGTATTTACAAAACATAGAGTCAAATGCAAAATTAAGAATTTCATGACAGTAATTGTAAAGCATTAAACCCCAGGAGCAGGGATTCCCTTCCGAGTGTGGACCTTATACAACTGTGTTGGTTGCACACCCTGGAGGCTAGCCCTGCCTTGGGCTCACAGATATTAATGAACCTAAAAGACAAAGTCAGAGGCTACTGGACCACCATAGTGCTCACATTCTGCATGCCCTATAACATCAGCACTTGGCAGCCTTAAATAAATATGCTTTGAGATTGAATTGAAGAGATCGCCAATAAAGAAGAAAAGGAAAGTTGTGCTTCTTTTTTTTTAAAGATTTTATTTTTTTTATTTTTTCCCTTTTTCTCCCCAAAGCCCCCCGGTACATACTTGTATATTCTTCGTTGTGGGTCCTTCTAGTTGTGGCATGTGGGACACTGCCTCAGCGTGGTTTGATGAGCAGTGCCATGTCCGCGCCCAGGATTCAAACCAACAAAACACTGGGCCGCCTGCAGTGGAGCGCGTGAACTTAACCACTCGGCCACGGGGCCAGGCCCGAAAGTTGTTTCTTAAATCACAGTATTAAATGAAACCAGACTTTCCTTGGAAACTCAAAAGGAAAAATTTTTGGTACTTCTTTCATATTAATAGAAATAAGAAGATGAAGTGTCAGATGCACAGATTTCAACCTCACAATGTTTGATGAGCAGCATCCCCCATCATTTTCAGGAAATGACAACCCACAAAGAAAATTAAGAACTAAAGCCTCAAGCACATTCTTGTTGCTGTCAGGGTCTTCCTGGACCTCAGGATCACCCTTAACTGAATTTGCCATGCTCACTAATTTTATCTCTGTCCAGAGACATTACAGGTGGAGCAGCAGCTCCAAAAGGCTGACTCCAGGGAGGTGATTTGAAGAAACCTTTCCGTGGCTACACCTTAGCCTCACACCAGAAGGCCTGTAGGTAAAATTGTGCTTACAAATTTATGGGACTTCTCTTGGAGATGAGGCGCTATTCGGCCATTGCAATCCATTTAATTCTCACAGTGTGGGGCCTCACTTTACACAAGAGGCATCAGTCCATTCCTGTAAGTCAGGGCGGTTAGTTTTCATTAACTGAAGTCTATTTCTAATGTAGGACAACTCACTATTTGAGGGAAGCCCGAGGTTAAATCCTCTGGGAACCCAGACTCCCCTATTCTGGAAATAGCCATGGCTCTCAGAAAGATCTTGAACAACTAGCATCAGCTTAGATTTTCATCCTGAATTGGAGATGCCTATGGGTTTTCCTTAGAGCAGTTCTGCTCATCCTTCTGTATGTGGTTCTTCATTTCATAGGTGAGCATTTGTTTTGTTTTTTTTGGTCAGCGTGTTTCTTTCCTGAAAGACAATCTTTTTGGTTGGCATCTCTAACAATATCATGCTAAATAACAGGTGTGATAAATGTCCTAGTCTAGATTATGTCCAGAGTCAGTGGAGGGATAAACAAATCCAATTACCACACGGTGTGTCACACACTGAGAGCAAATCAAAAACAATCATGTCATGAGAAATGTTCCTGTCTGCTGTATGTGGAAGAGAGAGTGTTCACACCCAGGAATCACATTAGAGACTAGCGCAAAATTACAAACTAACTTGTCAAAACGAGCTCCTAAATTCATTTTCCTTGTAATTTGGGGTTAATCTTAAATTGTTCGTTCCTTATGGAATGTATTTTTTTGCTGGAACTGTCATAGCAAGGTACCACAGAGTGCGACAACAGAAATTATTTTTCTCACAGTTCTGAAGGCTAGAAGTCTAAGGTCAAGGCATCAGCAGGGTTGGTTTCTTCCAAGGCTTTTTTTCTTGGTTTGTAGATGGCTGCCTTCTCCCCGCATCTTCTCATGGTCTCATCTCTGTAAACATCTGCGTCCAAATTTTCTCTTCTTACAAGGGCGGCAGTCATACTGGATTAGGGCTCGTCCTAATGGCCTCATTTAAACTTAGTCCCCTCTTTAAAGACCCTGTCTCGAAACATAGTCACATTCTGAGGGACTGCGACTTAGAACCTCAACACTTGAATTTTGAGGGAACACACAGTCCATAACGTGGAAGATGAGGAAACATAAGAAAAGAAAAGCACTTTTAGGAAAACTGTCTATTCTGATTTATTGTACATATGTCTAAAATCCAAATATATTTGCAGGGAAAATTTCAAACCAGAAAACAGAATTTTATTTTCTTTCCATAATTTTTACTTTAGAACGCTGTTGCCATATGAACAGGACGTATAGTAAAATGAGCCTCGTTTTCTGCAGCTCACTCTGAGGGATACGTAAGGCCCATTATGAAAAATGTCTAGTAACCTTAATAGCGGGAGAGTTCCCATATTCTACTCATGTAATATGAATTTTCCTGGATTTTCACTTTGAGGAAATGTTCTGAAGCTATTAAGGTTCCCATTAGTCAGTGTAGGCTGAGCAAAGCAGAAAATATTGCCTATTTCCAAATATTAATATATGGGCTGGGATATTCTCTGTCCCAAAGTTATAATAAATTCCTGCCGGTGCTAACACAGACGAGGAGGTTAGGCAGTTAGCATTGGAGTTGGTTGAACGTGAGCCCCTGGTAATGAGTCTTCCTTTCCCTCATCCGTGGTTTGCATCATCAGCTGCAAGGGAAGAATGAGACCTCAAAGAAAGAGCCTTTGTCTGAGGCACAGGTGGCTACTGAGCTGGCTCCACCGAGGTAGCCCCTGCTTCCTGGATTGGTATGAGCCTTCCGGACTCCCTAGCCCTTCACTGGGTGAAATCCCCACTTTACAAGCTCTTATAAAACCATGAACTTCCCCTTTGTGAGGTAAGTAACAGTTATGAACATACATTCGATGCTATGGGTAATTGGCTAATTCTACCTCTAGGTATAATTAGAGGCTATAAGCCCCAGGACTGCAGGGACCATATATATTACATTTACTTTCATGACTCTGGTCAACCAGACCTGGAGATATGAAAGCAAGTTCTGAAAACAAGCAGTGGCCACAGGACGCTGAATGGTTCTTGCTCTTGCTAGGTGACAATAGTGTCAGATTCCAGGAAACGGCCTCCTAATAATCTCTAAGTAGAGAAGCTAGACATTCTTTGACACATGTCACATTCTTTCTCACATAGACCAAACCAAACCTGGGACAATGAATATGAACTTAAAAATAATTATACGTGTAATAATACACAAAAATTTCATGTGCTTCTAAATGCATGTATAATTTAAAATCCTAAAAATGCCTTGCATCTTATTTTCTCATGAATTTTTTCTCTCTGAATTCTTATGGCACTGTCAACATAACTTTAATATTGAAGAAGTACCCATTGTTCACTTTCGCAAGTATCATCATCATCATAATGTAAAATAGTAATAAGATCCATTAACATAACACACTACTGAGCCAGGAAATATTTATAGCATCTAATCTGACAGTCCAACTGGTGATAAAATCTCTTCTCCAACATCTTCAACAAGGAAATATGGCCATAATTAAAGAACTCATTATCTCCTGCAAACTCCATTCATTCCTCGTCTGAATCCCACACCCACAGATTCTGTGGGGCATCTCCACTCATAGGCCCACCAAATCTTGTCCCCTGCCTGTTTTTTTAAATAAGGTTTTGTTTGAGCACAGCTCTACTCATTCATTCACATATTGTCCCGTGACTGCTTTCATGCTACAATGGCAGAATTGAGTAATTGTCACAGAGGCCACATGACCCCAAAGCCAAAAATACTTGTCTGGTCATTCACTGAAAAAGTTTGAATGTTCTTTTCACCACTTACCCCCCTGAATTTCCACTTTCTTATCCATAAAATGGCGATAATAATGATAGTGTCTACCTCATAATAATGTTAAGGTATTAAATGTGGTACTTTTCACAAAGCACTTAGCGTGTGCCTGGCACACCATAAGCACTCACATGTATTAGCTCTTGCTATTAATATTGTTACTTCTCCTTTGTCTGCTTCACAAGCCCCTATTCATATTTCAAGACTTAGACCATATGTCTTCAAGGATATTCTCTGATTTGCCTTTCCCCATCCCAGCCGATTCTCAGCCCTCCACCGGGCTCCCACCATAACCTGAGAATACCTTTATTAGCTCTCACTTCATCCCACAGTCTTCGATGTCCCCTCAGAAGACAGTGAACATCTTGAGGGCAGGGGTTGTGCCTCATTCATTTTGAATCCGCAGAACCAGCGCCTTGTCCACTGCTGGTTTTCGGTGCACCTCACAGGAAGTTACAGAATGACAGCATCCAGAGGATGCGTATCCATAGACAGGGAGCTTGCCAGGGCATTAGTAGTTTTTGGCTCAACAGAGGTTACTCACTCAATTCTATTCCCAATCAGTAATTGGAAGTTACTTTTTGGCAGCTGAGCACTGATCAACATGAGAGCTCATAAAGCAGATGCCCACTGAGGACTCTGGATTCAAATAAGTGTGACATAACCAAGCTCCAAATCACACCATCAGCAGCTGACTTTGATTCTAGCCCCTTCGTGTGATTTCACATTCATTCTTTTTTAAGGAATCCTGAGTGGGCAGAAAACTGCCAATTGCCAATCTGTTTGTTAAAAAAAAAAAAAAACCTTACCACCAAGAAACTGGCATTTAGGGCAAACCTGAGAAGTACTCTCACCAAAACCAAAACGAAAATATGAAGTATCCCCTTTTTGCTTGCTTGTTTGTTTTTGAATCTGCCAGTTTTTCCACCTTTCCAAGAATGACAAACACAGAGTGGGGCTCATTTCCCATCTTCCCATCTAGAATTTCAGAACAGCCTCTCACTGTTTTGGCCATGTTATTCTTTCTAGAAAGATCACTATCTCCAGGATTAAGAATATGCTATTTAACCTCAAAGAACTATTTGCAGTTTTAAAGCTCAGTTCCTGTTATAGAGAAGGTGGTTCTTCTCTTTCTGTTATGTTTTATCAGGATGCCCTGAACTTGCTCATCATTCAGAGGAGTCTCCTGAGGGGCTAAATTTTAAAAGATATGCACAGCCTCCAAATGTTCTAGCAGAAAATTTTCAGTCTACCAAACATGATTTGCAAAATACTTTGCTTTTAAATCCAGACAGCTTCAACGGCTCTCTCTCCTAATTACTCAGGATTATTGGCAATAACTGGTGCAGCTGTTTATCAACACAACAGCTTGAGCAAAACTCAGAACTGGTCCTGTCAATGTTCAGTTGGTTCTCAGACCTAGCTTTTCTTCCTTCTTTGCTGCTGTTCATCTTCCTTAAATCATGACCAGAATGTCTTCTTCCACCTTGTACTTGATTCTACAGACATTGGTGATACACAGTACTTAACTCAAGCAAGACTTCTCTTTTTCCATTCACTTTCTGTACAGGGAGAATGGAACCACATTTATGCAAAAAGCTTTTACCATTACCGTGATATTTTTGATGCTCCTACACTCTAAAAGCAAAAGCACACCAAGTTAGAAATTTCAAATTGCTCTCCTCTTTTATTCCTGCAGAGACAAATTGAATGGCTTATTACATTGGCTTCTAATTCACTGTTTTATTATAAATGATGAATTCTCCTAGAAAAAGTAAAAGCCATTGTCACAAGGATTACTTAAGAAGCTCTCATTACCTCATAGTTTATGTTTTATCTTAATGTTGGATTTGATATCTTCATTTATGAGGATTTGCTGTATTATACTGCATTACACTTCACTCAATAAAAGTGGTTTTCAGAAAAGCAGGGATATGAGTAGTTTAAGGTAAATATAAGTTGAACTATTTATACTCAAGTCCTAATTATTGGGAGAGGTAAGAACCTAGAAACACACACGCACACACACAGAGTTTCCTTAACTAGGTTCACAGAATATTAAACATTTTCTGACACAACTTTTGCCTCCATCTTACAAATAAATATAGTATATTAAGATTTTATGGTCGTTCTTTCTCTTCCCCACATCCCAACCTTATATCTTTCCCTGAGCTTGAACTAACTGACTCCTTTTCAATTTTATATACAAATATCATTTAAAGGCAATATTTAGTTTATTTTAAGATACATCACTCATCTCTAAATCAACCCATCTATATTCGCTTTATAATGATGTGTTTGAAATTCTGAAAACTATATGTCTTATTTTTCAGATGGCTTCCTATTAAGTTCCACCAATAAGGGTGCTGGTTTGAATCTAGAAGGCCGGGAGAGGGAGGACAAGGCTTGTTCCGCCATGTTTGCCTACTCTTCCTGTCAGCATCACTCCAGCCTCACTCCAGCAATGGCCCAAGCAGTAGCAGTTAGCCTCAAGCCCCAGTAACTTTGGTCCTTCAGGAAATAACATCACTGTGTCCCTTCAGAAGTGCTAGCACTCACTGGGATAAGGCCCATACCCAGAGGTCTGAACCCAAACTCTGTGATGTCCAAACTCTCATCTCCTGAGGTACCAAGAGTAGCCAAGCAGTGCCACCTCTCCAGAGTTTGGAGCCCAGTTCTGCTAAGTCCCTTCTCTAAACTCCTGTACTGTTTGCTGCAGCTGCATGACACCCTCTTCTCACAGGTCTCAGTCTCAATTCTCCAGGGCATCTTCTCTAAGTTTCCAGATTCTGAAGACCCCAACACCTTCCCTTCATCCCTCAAGCCTTAGGGATGGAACTCTCTTGTACCTTAACGTTCTATTTTGGTCTTTCCATTCTCTAACATCTCCTGATCCAATTTAATATACTAAATTCTTTCTGTTGCCATATTTAGTATGATTTCTCTATTCCTAACTGGACCATGAGTCTGATACTATATTGGTACCAAGCATAAAATGAGATTCATGGATTGTCTTAGTTGTATACTTGGCCTTGAACAATGTGCTGAGCCCCTCGGCAATGGGAAAAGAGAAATCAGTAATTCTTGGCATGCTGTGCATCATGATTCATTATATTGTCATCCGTGCTTGATTGTGATAAAGTATCTAAAGACACTGTGGAATCAAGTGTCTATTATTGATACATATGGGAGAGGATATCGGCTCATTGTACTGGAGAGCATGCAGAAAGAGTGACAAGCTCAAGGCTTAAAATCTTACCTCAAGTGACAGACAAAGAACAAGAGATCTTCTATATGTCCCTAAAAGAATCTTTTATTTCACTGAAACTCACACTTAAAATTCAATTGTGTGAGTTTACGGATTTAAAAACTAAGTTGAATTTACAGACTCTCAGAGCTTGACAGCCCAAGGCTCAGAAAAAGAGAGAAGTATTACAGCATGCCTAGAGACCATCTTATTTCTTTGTTTTTAATACTCCTATATCTGCTGGTCACAAAACTTCAGGGTAAGCAGAAGTGTACAACATAAAGATCCCATTGCACTTTGCAGAAAGGCAGTGTTATCTTGGAGTATCTGCATAGAGATGGTGGAAGACACAATGGATATTGACTTAACTGTGCAAGGAAAGTTGATTAAATAAGAAGAGATTCTCTCAGCAACCCTAGGAAGCAGATAACATGTCCGTTTCGCTCGACCTGAGACAATAAATGGGAAAATTTGTGGGAAGTGCTGACAGTCCTTTGAATGTTGGGAAGAGAGGGTGTGTCCACTGCAACTCATGGCCCTGCATGTAGTTCTTATTTAAGTTCCTTTTGTTTAGGTCTCCTCCCTTGCATTGGTTCATTGATTCAGAGGACTAGGATCAGTAGCCACGTTCATCACCTTGACGCTCACCACAGTAGACTGGCTGTTACCTGATTCAAGCGGTAAGATTTCCAAAATGAGCTCATTTTAAATTCTTACAAGTCACCATATCGGTGGGTCTTGGCATTGCATTGTACACTTGGTACAACACTATCCCCATCACCTCCAGCCTTCAGATCTTAATCTCAGTCCTCAGAGAAAGTCATTTCTCATGCCCCAATTAACTAGTTCAGGCAGGTTTACATACTCTCTGATTTGGAAGTTAACTCCTGTAATGATATTCCCGTCCTGGACCAAGCATGACACTGCTACCCTTAGAAATAATTCTTATGTAGTTTCCATCCACCACTTATTCAGATTATGGGATTCTCTTCATTTCACAGTCATTCAGTACATAGTCATAAGGTTCAGGAATAACATTTGAAACATAATGGTGAGAAATGCAGACCTAGCCCTACCCTTATAGAATGTAGAAATCTAACAAGGAAAACAAACATTATCAAATAACTACAGAAACAGCGTAGCTTTCTAGATGGATAAGTAGAGGTGGCATATAGCAAGAAAGGAGGCAGGGCCTTTAGGAGATAATTAATGCTAAATGAGGTCATGAGGTAGAGCCCTCATGAATGGAATTAGTGCCGTTATAAGAGTCACAAGAGAGCTTGCTCCCTGTCTCTGCTCTCCACCATGTGAGGATACAATGAGAAGTCAGCAGTCTGCAACCTGGAAGAAGCCCTCACCAGAACTCGACAATGCTGGCACCCTGCTCTTGGACTTCTAGCCTCTGGAACTATGAGAAATAAATTTCTGCTGTTTATAAGCCACCTAGTCTGTTGTACTTTGTTATAGCAACTCAAACTGACTAAGACACTGCCTGCCAAGACTCACTAACTGGGCATCTTCAAAAGAATCCATGCAGCCCTCCGCTGTCCTCCAACCAGGCCCATCTTCCACTTTCATTCCAGGAGAACAGCATGCCCATGCCTGCATCCTGCTGACACCATCACTCGCCCAGTCACTTACTGAGCAGAGACCAAGGCGGTAATGGACTGGGCAAACTCAGCCACAAGTTGAGGTCT
Organism: Equus przewalskii; assembly: GCF_037783145.1. Classification (NCBI taxonomy): domain Eukaryota; kingdom Metazoa; phylum Chordata; class Mammalia; order Perissodactyla; family Equidae; genus Equus; species Equus przewalskii. The sequence goes on along the minus strand of NC_091831.1, from coordinate 21,898,005 downwards.
GAGCCCGGAATTGCACAGGCTGTACTTCTGAGAACCTTGGGCTGAGTGGCTGTTCTCTCTGCACAGCACTTGGCAAGAGATAAAAATATCCTCTGTGCATGACACAGCCAGAGGTGGTATGACTAACTTTCTGAGTGGCCTTGTAAACAAACCAACTCTCCCTTCCCAGAAATCCTCGTATGTATCTGGAAAGCCCATAATTTTAATCACATGGAATAGTAGGATCCAACCACCCAATAGTGGGGTCTGGGGGGAAACGTATGAACAAGATGTTAGCTACAACCTCATCTGTCAAGATCTCAGCAAAATGATTTGTGACACAGCATGCCTTCTCCAACACCACACACATGCGCACTCAAATGCATGCGCGCGTGTGTGTAACTCTATGGCTTGTATGAGTACAAAGCCGCTCTCAGTATTTCTAAGAATACCCAGGAGCCTGCTGTTCTTGCAGTCTCCTCTGCCTCTTGGCCTCCAGATTCCTCATTTAGGGTTTCTGTTGTTCATCACACTGACCCAGACTCAAATTCAATCCCTTCATTTATTTCTCATCAACCTCCCACCCACACTCCCAACTCACATGAAACACGCATGACTTCACAGAGTAGATGTCGCATCACACACCACAGAGCAAACAAAATGGTCTCTTTCTCCACTCCAAAGCACTTTGTGGAAACGTTATCACTCAGCACCCAGCCCCAAATTCAGTCTCCCCTCTAATCTCTCCCATTTCTTCCTTTGTTAGCCTTCTCCCTGTCTAGAGCCGCCAGGTCCTCATTGTGTCAAAGCAGAGGCAAGTACTTGGACCTTATTTTTGAAGTCCTCGGGCCCCACACTTTGCACCAAACACTTGATTTTCCATACAGATAGCTCCCTCCCTAAAGGGAATCCTGATGCCTGTTGTTAGGATAAAATGTGTTCCCCGTGTTTTTACACCAGCGCTACTGCAGAGAGCGGGTGAGGAGCTGCCCCACAGTCCCTGTGATCATTCCAATCTGGATTTGACAACTTGCCTCACCCCTGATTGAAGGAAGGACTCACCACAGCAGAGTCACAGTAAATCCCTGATCATGCTATTGTCTCCTCACGTGCCAGCAGGAACTTGACTTAGTCCAGGATGAATCACAACTTGAGAGTCTCAGAAATCAATGGCAGCATCGCCCTTCTATTTAAAGAGCCACCAGTGCCATTTGTGGTAAGTGGCCACACGCTGCAGTAACTGGCTGCTTTTCTTCAAATACTGAGAGACAATGGGGATGTGTGAAAACAGGTGACCTGCAGACAGAGTAGTACAGAGATTTCCTGGAGCAGACACAAATGAGTGGAAAGCCGTAGTCAAACAATTGAAATCCAGCAATGGATTTCAAATATCTAAACCTGACACAAGCTTTGGAGTCACAAATCTGGGTTCAATTCCCAGTTATTCATTTACTTGCTAAACATCCTTAAGTAAATGGCTTAATCCTCCCTGCTTGTTTATACAATGAGGCTAACATGTCCCATCTGACAGGTTCAAAATGAGACAATGCAGTTAGTAAGTGTTCAATAAATGGCAGCTGTTGCAAAGAGGAATCACGTGGAAAATGTGCCAGTGCATACGTTGAAACTTTTGGGCAACTCTTGCCTCACACACAGTTACTCACTCATGAGCAAAGCAATTCTAAAATCCGGCACCAAAGGCTATCATTTAACTAAATGAAATCTCTTTCTTTCTTCTTTGAAACACTTTTAAACAATAGAACAGGTTCAAATTTTCTATTCTCAGCCTGTCACATGTCGCCAGCGGCATTTCTTTCCTTCTTATTTTGCTTAGAAACAATGTCCTCTTCTTTCTGGACTCTCCATCAACGTCATACAGCTAACAAGCTACCACCACTCCTACTAATGAAGATGCTCTGAGAATATACCCGAGCAGCTGTTGCTTGAGAATAAAGGCCACTCTTTCCTGATCCAAAGGCTAGAGCTTTTAAAACTTTAATTACAGCACCAGAGGTTGACTCAGGTCTCTCCTCCTCAGCCTCTATGGCATTATGAGTTGTAGAAAGTGCCTAAAGTAGGATGCAATAAACTTATCATCTGCAATCTGGATGGTAGTTTGCCATACAGATTTGTTGCTGGGAAACAACCACACATTTCTGAATGGATTTATTATTAGAAGGACTCAGGGAAAAAAGAAAAACAAAACATCTTTGCCACCATTGCTAGCCCCTGCATAAAAGGCAACATATTGCTTTGCACAGTGATCACCTCATGATGTCTACAGCCTCCACCCTATAAGGTTGATTCTTCAGCTTCATAGATTTAATAAATCTTCTTCTTGGGGTTCCATCTGGGGCACACCTGTTGTGGGTGGATATGATTGACTTATGTTGCTATATTTATAACACTGCTGTCCTAATGAGGTAATATATTTGTTTATTAAAACAATAAACACTGCTGCAAAATGAACCATAAGAGAACAGACCAGATGAAGATTTCTCTACCCAAAGTGTCAGCTTTAACTGGGAAATAAATTAAATAACCCATCTTCCTCCCATCATCTATTCCTCTATCTCCTTGTGAACCCTTGGTATTCAAGAACAGTTACCATTACTTACACGAATTACAGAATAACAAAATTCCGCATAGAAAGTAATTGGCCTTATAACACAATTTCAATTAACACAACGTACTGTGGTTATTCCGATACACTCAAATCTAATGACTATTCAGAACTATATGTATTTATTAACAGGTTTTTGCTTTATCATGCCAATACTATTAAGATTTCTCCTCATTAGGGTCCTACAAGCACTGATAGAGGTGATACATCATATACTAAGGGAAAAGAATCAAATCTATGTTCGAAGTGGTGATTCCCATGTGTGTGTGAGAAGGAGCGGAGGGACTATTTCATGAAAATTACACCACAAGACTAATTTTCCCTGCTAATGTTATTCAGAGGTGAAGCTGAAATAGCTAACAGATGTTGGAACCATCTAAACATAATTGTAGCTATTTATTTTTCCCCAAAACATGTTCTAATAATCCTAAAATGATACAGCATATGTCACTACAGGGAAAAGCCACAATAGTTTCATTTATTTTTAAAATATTTTAATTTTACTTCTTCCTTTCTCTGAAGTCTTCAGCTTTTTATAAAACATCCTGGCCCATCCATGTATCAGGTCAAAAAAATGTTTAAAAATATTTGGGGCCAGGCAGTGGTATGATTCTCCATTTAAATGTCTTTATTGGCATAACTGAATTTTTTGAATTTACGTAATTAATTCTCAGTCACTGAAAAAATTTAAGAAAATAGAATATAAAATAATCACCCAGAAATAATTACTGCTAATACTTTGCACTGCATAATTCCAGATTTCATTTCCAAAAAAAATGACATAATACTCTTTTTGTTTGTTTGTTTTGTTTTTTAAGGTATCCTATAGCCATTTCATTTTTCCCAGCTTTATTGAGGTATAACTGACAAATAAAAACTGTACATATTTAAGGTACACAACGTGATGATTTGATATATATACATTGTGAAGTGATTACCAAAATAAAGTTAATTAACACATCCATCACCTCACAGAGCTGTCTTTGTGTGCCTGGGTGGTGAGAACATTTAAGATCTATTCTCTTAGGAATTTTCAAGGATACCATACAGCATTATTAACTACAATCACCATGCTGTATGTAAGATGCACAGATCGTATCCATCTTATAACTGAAAGTTTGTACCTTTGGCATTTGTGAAGTCCAACTGACCTACTGTTATAGATTTAGCCAACCTAAGTCAGAAGTTTTAATACTTGGCATTTTAGGACAGGAGGACGGGATTGGGACCTTCCTTAATGTGGCCCAGGGTCATGTGTTTCAGCTCAGGTCTAAGTGTGAGTCTTAGAATGAAGGTGTGTCTGATGCTAGACAGGGCAAAGACTACATCCTGTAAGAAATATGGGCCCATCAAGTGGTCACACAGGAAAGAGCAGTCATTAAGGAGGAGAGAGAGAGAGAAGAGACATTATGTGGTGTACTGAGGTCCACACTCCAGAGAGAGATGGCTCACGAGGACTCTTAAATACTTCTGTTGCTGCTGCCCACCCTCGGTTACAACAAAGATAATGATCCTCAGGATTATAGGAAAATATTACCCATGGCTTCCTGGAGGCACAGCAAAGGGGCTAGTTCAAACACAATATAAGCTGGGGGTCCTTAAACTTTATAAACCAACCACTGTCACGAAGGAGTTATCTAACCCAGATGATAATGATTTGAGTTTCTCTAGAGAAAGAAGTTGATGAATATCAGTTGGGGAGCCCATCCCCCCCCCCGACAAAAGTATATTCAATGACAAAAAAAAAAAAAGAAAGAAAGAAACCTGGGTACAAGGGTAGGAAAAAATAACAACAACAAAACTGAAACAAAGGTCCACACTTTGACCCAATCTGAAATCCAAAAATTTACTAAAAGAATTATTAGAACAAAAGACAAAAGGGTACCATTGGCTTTGTCTACAACATAGGTTGTGAATTAACTTTAACACCTGATGAAATGCACCAATTGGCAAACATTCACGCCTGTAATCAGTAGTGGTGCTCAAATTACACTTACACTTTGGCATCCACTAAAATTAATCCGGGTACCTGCTACAATATTAGGGGCTTTCTTAAACATAAAATAGATAAGATGAGATGCCTCACCCTAACCATCAGAACTATTGCCTGGCCTAAATTTCCCAAGATCTTATCACCTGTTACCCTGTTATATCCTGTAGTGACCACGAACACTCTGACTCGATGAATAATAAATTAAAATTAAATTAAGTCTTAGGCACTTACAAATTGGCTTGAACAAAATGAGATGCTATGGACCATCTCTCCCAGTTAAAATAATTAATATGGCCCAATCTAAATTAAAACAGGGCCTTCAAGGATTGGAATGCAAGACCTATTTAGAAAAGAGATGATTACTCCCACTGTTTCTCCATTTAACAGCCCAGTTTGATCTGTTGTTAAATCTGGAAAGAACAAATGACACCACCTAGTGGGTTCCCACAACTATAATGCTGCAGTCCCACCCATTTATGCCTCCATACTCACTATTATTGAAATTACTGACTGCAACCAATCAGTAATCTTTTGCTATTATAGATGTCACTAATACGCCTGTCAGTGCCTATTTCAGCAGTCTTCCAGCCACAGTTTACCTTCACTTCTGAAGGAAAATGACACATCTTTTCCTGGCTATCCATAGGGTATCTCAGTAGCCTTGCCATCACTCACAATTTTTGCAGAGAAGGGCTTAATCACATCCATCTTTCTCCAGGAGCACAGGTATGATGTTATATTGATGACAACCTCCCCTGAGGAAATTCATATGGCACACTCATTCAGGAAAAATATTCATAAAAAAGAACACAGAAAGGGGAGGGGCCATTGCCCTACACATAGTACAAGGCCCTGCTACCTTGGCAAAATTCCTGAAAATTACTTGGTGAACCAAAGGCTGCTCCATCCTTGACATTGTCAAGAAACAGCCATTGACCCTTTCAGTACTCATAATGTTAAAATAATACCGAAGTCTTATAGGTCTTTTTGGGTTCTAGAGTCAACATATTCCTTCTTTACAACTTTTACTCAAGCTGATTTATGCTGTTACTTGCAAACTGACCCACCTTGAATAAGACTCCTACAAAAAAAGGCTCTAAAATCTGTCCATATTGCAATACAACAGGCATCCCTTCAGTGCCCTCCAAAGACACCTTCACTGTAGAGTCTCTTTAGCAGTCTCTTCTTATGCTTCTCTGGACCTCCCATGATGGCCATAAATTGGCCATGGGCTTCTGATGGAAGAAAATGACAGCCTCAGCCTCGTGCTCTATGTCATTAGAGTGGCTATTGCTGGGCTCTCTTGGAAACAAAGGCCCTAACTCTGTGCTGTTCTGTACCCAACTGCCTATTATTCCTTGGATCATGGAATCAGAATCCTGCAAAATTGGTACAGCTATCAAGGCTTCCTTGCTCCAGGATAGAGCCAACCTGGGCCCTCTGTCCCACCTGTAGGAGCATGTGGCCTCCTCTGTCTTAGATCCCTTGCTAGATGACATGGTGCTGGATGAGATCCCTCCCCCTCCCAGATCCCTTGACTATCTTGGAAGTTGCTTAGGATAAACTGAGTGAACAGCAATTGAAGTTCACACACTTTACGGACAGCATCATCACCGTCAACATCGTGGAGCTCAGTGGAATGTTGCTGATCTTCACCCCTTAAGCATGATATCCCTGATAAAGGACGGGCCCAAGCATAAGCACGATAGGCCAAACTTTACACAGTCGTCTCAGCACTGGATGCACTGGTCAACAATTGACTCCATCTTTACAATTTTTTACAAACTCTTGAGCCATTGCTAATAGTCTGGTTGTGTGTTCTTGCCAATGACCAAGTTTTCCTGATTTGGGATAAAGAACTCTGGAAATCTCTTGCCCCATAGATACCAAACATACATCAAGGTCACAGATCTTTCTACATTTATTAAGACATCATTTAATAAATGAGTTTCAGGCATCACTTCTAATGACTAAGGCAGTCATTTCACATCTCAGGATACACAAAGCTGGGTTCTTGAACAAGGCATTTCAGTGAAACGTTCATCTTCCTTACAGGCTTCAGACGTAAGGCCTCATAGAGCACCATACTGGTTTACTTAAGTTCAAATTCAATTAAATGAAACACAGTTGTTTCAGCCATCAGTCAAACATCAGGGGTGAATGGTCATGAGTTCTAATCTATTTTCTTGATATTTGACTGCTGACAACTTTTAACCCTCACTACTCCCTCTTTCCCTTTTGTTGCACATCTAGGCGAGTTGATATGAAAGCCTGAGGGCTACCTCCTTTGGCATCCATAGGAGACTCAAACCACACAAGCCCCTACACACGTACAGGAACTCTCACCCTGGCCATACCCTTAACTATAACTGCAAATTTCATATACTGCTGGTGGGAATGTAAAAGTTACCATCACTTTGAAAAATAATTTGGCAGTTTCTTAAAAAGATTTGGACATGGGTGTTTACAGCAGCCTTATTCATAACAATCAAAAACAAACAAAAATTTCCATCAAGAAGTGAGTGGATGAATAAATAATGGTCCATTTATACAACGGAATTCTAGAAGTCAGGCCTCCTGACTCCTGCAGAGGGCAAATAGTGGTTCAGTGAATCAATTTATTTACATTTTTTTTTAAGCAGCTATTTTTCTGTGTGCCACTCTGACATCCCTTCTCCTAACTACCAAGAAGGGCCAGTTGAATTTGTTCGGGGTGTGGTGGGAAGGCTGGAGGATGCTGGTTTGGAATCAGAAGCTCTATGTGTCATTCCCATCTCTGCCATTTATAAACTGTATGAGTAAGGTATTTACCTACCTTCTCAGACGACTCATGAAAAAAATGAGGGAGGAGGCTATAAGTCCTACCTCACAGGATTGTCATAGAGACGAAGACACCACCCATGAATGTGCCCAGCACATGGCCTGTCACAGAGTAGGTGTTCAGTAAATACTAGCCTGAATCAGAGAACAAGGAAATGCCTGTTTGTCACATCATACTGAAGCTTTTCACCATTCTCCATCTTCTTTATGAGATTTAAAACCCTGCTTAAATCATTTTGCAGTTTATTAGCAATGTTAGTGCTTCTTAGGGTCTCTCTCTTCCCTGTAAATAGTTGGTGTACCTATGACTGAGAAGTTTGGTTTTTACAACCTAATTCACCAAGTAGATGAGTTGAGAAACAGTTGGGCATCTCCATCAACACAAATAAAATCTCCCTTGCAGGGCTGGACACCTTTCCTTAGCAATGGGAAGATGCCTGGACACCCGAGGAGGGTTTTGAGGAATTCTGTGTTGTTGGTTGGTGACTCTTGGATGAGATAAGCTGAGTCTTGCAAACAAGACAGTGAGTTCCAAAGGAGAATGTCCCAAGTCTATCTATCCCAGCATGTCCCACAGAGTATACTGTGAAAATCACATCCCATGAAAAGAACCTCAAAAAAAGAGGTGAGGAGGCTGTATTCAAATAACCCTGAGAAAGTATGAATGTACTAATGCTCTTGCACCTTAGAAAGTAACAACGCACTTTAATAAAGATTCCAAAAACTCCTGCTATGAGCCACATCTACTTAAATTTAGGAGGATATAGCTTATGTAAAGCTGAGAGTATTTTTTTGAATAACATTCATTAATATGTAAATAATTTATATATAGTAGAAAATATTTTAGAAATCCTGATCTGGGTGAATAATGCAGATTAAAAGCTTCAGATATAACAAAAGACCTCTGTACCTGGTAAATGACTTGATTTAAATGGAAGAAGCCACATGCTGAAGGAAAAGAGGAAGTTGCTTGGCTTTTCTGTCCCACTCCCTAAGGATGCAGGCTTCTCTTCTTCTCTCTGCAGTGAAGGAGCTCTATGGTCTATAAAATGCATGTTGAATGGAAGCCCTAAAAAGAGTTAGATTCTCTCTCTTAACCTGTTTATATATGCTTTTCCTGTAGTAATCAAATACGAGTTTTGATTTTGAAAAATTCCTTCTCTCTAACCTACTGATCTAAAGGTCTTATTTCTGAAAGCTCGCAGGGAAGGACTTACTAATAAGGAATTTTTCAAATTTCAATGGTATTTTGAAATCTGTCACCTTTGTAGGAAAAAACAATAGTGTTTACCAAATATGTCTCTCCAATGTATGCCCTCTGTCAGCGTATTAAATAGATAAAATACATGTATTCTATCTCCTCTCATATTTCTATCTCCTATACTCCCATCCCTATATGCGAGTAGTAGGGATACGAGTCAGTTAGCTGTGGGCTTTCATTAGTAGCTTTAATGGTTGAAAAGCTCAGCACTTTGTTGGTTTGGCGTTAATCTAGGTAATATCTTTTCTCCCTGTTGTTTTGGGTAGTTGTTTGCACGTGTGAAGATCGGCTTTAGCTCTTTAAAGTCATTTTGAATCAGGTAAGAACAGGCAAGAGGCACAAACCCCATCCGTGTGAAGAACTCATGGATGTGGGTCCTGCGTGACGCACTCAGCTTGCATGTAATGCTCTTCAACTCTGATGACAACTGTTACTCATCACACTTGTTTGGTTTATAGTTTTTGGATATTGCCTGCCGCCTTACAGAATGTCTTAAGACATAGATGTATTCTCCTCCATGAGAATAAAAGAAATATAACTTCCATATACCCAGCACACCTCTCATTTAAAAGCAGTTTAGTCCTTGAAGTGGGCAGAACATTATTCTTTTTCACAAACACAACTATTTTAAACCACAGGCAATAGCTGTGCCTCTCATCTCACATCATATACTCAACCAAGGTAAAGCTCTCCTCTCCACTTGAATAAAGACAAATATCTTTTAATATTTAGTTGGCAGGTACCTGACATTAAAAACCAATTGTAACCAGTTACCTGTGGCTGGTGAATTATTGGGTTAGGTCATCCTTGAAGCTGAATTTCCACTGAGAGAGGAATGGGGAGGGAGAGAGACTGACTGGAACCATTCTTTGTGCTGTGCTGCAGCCAGGCTGAAGGGAGGGTTCTAACTGTGCCCACCCAGTGATGGCTTTTGGCCCGGCTTGAGCAGAGACTATGCCCTAACCTAACAGATCCCTTGGGGACACTTAGTGCCAAGAGAGTACAGAGAGCCAACACAATTAACACAAATTCATGCTGAGGGAATTTGGCACTTAATTTGATTCATTAACTTTGCATTCATTCATTCATCAGATTTGGATATCAACTCTGTTCCACGCATGGCTCCAAACGTTGGGGATGAAGCTGCAAGCAAAACAGACTACATTGTTGTTCTCATAAAGCTGCCATCCAGGAAGGGAGACAGAAAGTGAACATGAGGAAAGTAAATCTGAAGTCCAGTGCAACTAAAATTACCTGTTCCTGTCCCTCTCACCACTTCACCAGTTTGTGCAATGTCCCCCTACTGACCCTTCAGGAAGAATATAGCTTTCAAATTTTTGTTTGTTTTGTTTTGGTGAGGAAGATTGGCCTTGAGCTAACATCTATTGTCAATCTTCCTCTTTTTGCTTGAGGAAGATTGTCCCTGAGCTAATATCTGTGCCAATCTTCCCCTATTTTGTATGTGGGACACTGCTGCAGCCTGTCTTGATGAGCCATGTGTAGGCCCACATCCAGGATCCAAACACATGAAACCCACGCTGCCAAAGCGGAGCATGCAAACTTAACCACTACGCCATTGGGCAGGCCCTTCCAATGATTTTTAAAGGTTCTATGTCCTAAAAGAGCTTAGGAAGCCCAGCTCTTGACTCAGTCTCTAAGTTACTAACATTTTTGGAAGTTTCACTTGACCACTCTGTACATGAGTTTTCCCAAATATCAAACTGAAATAACATAACTCCTGCCTGACATTCTTTCAAAAGTTTGAAAATTAAATAAAGGTATATAATCAAGAGCTGTTATTACTTTTCGGCCCCCCTTTCCCTCTGTGGAGCTTGTGAACGTTGGCCTGCAGCTTGTGAGGGTCCTTTTGGGTGTTGTCCACTAGCTCTGGCTTTTAGAGGCTCTGTTTCAGTATTTTCCATATACCCGTCTCTGTAGATATTTTAGTATTCTGTACTTACTATTTGCTGAAAACTATTATATCTGTTTGCTCCCAAAAGCCAATAAAAATTTTAAATTGAGAATAAGTGTAAATAATAAACACTGTACTTTAGCCCATGAACATGTGGATGGAATTTAAAGTGAACAGGCAAATTCTCAAATGACAAATGACAAACGGTAACTTCCAAGCAGATTAAAATACCCCAATAGGTGTTATCTTAAACCAGAGCAGCTCTTCTGCAGAAAAATGCAATCCTGGGTGACTGCTGAGAGGATGTCTTCTAATACCATTACTATTTTTTTTTATCTAGGAAGAGAAATTTGAATAATGTGCTTTTAAAAAAATAAACAATTCTGCCTAAAAAAATAATTTAAAATAATTCTTCTGGAATCCAGCAAGCACTGAGTACCCTGAGTCACTGTCATTCATTTCCAGTTCCACTATGTGTCCACTCACTTAGCACAAATTTTAAATTTTACTCTAAGGGTTTTTAAAAGCACCACTAAAATTGTATTATTTGAAGGCCAATTGAAGTTTAAGTAATGGTGTGTTTCTTCAAGTCTAAAGCCTGTCCCATGGAGCTTGACTTCACTAGAAACCCCAGCCCTGTCACGCCATCTCTATCTGCACAGGAATGATCAACAATTAGGATAGCCAGATTTAGCTAACGAGAAGACATGATGCCCAGTTAAATTTGAATTTCAAATAAACAACAAATAATTTTTCAGTATGACTCACCTATTGCATGGTACATAATTATACAAAAAGAATTACATATAGTCAATCTGAAATTCAAATTTAATTGGGATTCTGTATTTTATTCAGCAACCATACCAATAACGTGGGAGGACACTATGAAGTGTTCAACATTAGGGGATCCATGTCTTGACCTCTTTCCTGTGAAAAGGCCAGAAATGTGACAATTTTATAAACCTAAACCGTTAAGGCCAGAAACAGAGATATACCCTTAAATTTATGCATATCTAGGAAAACATAGATGATATAAAAGGAAGCTCTTTTCCTATTCACTTTTTGATCATTAAAGAAAAGCAAATCTTTACAGCAAAGGGAGAGAAGTCACTTTTTGCATAAACATCTCACCTTCTAAAAATCTAGTTGAAAAACTTAGTTCTCTATGCCATGCCTCCCCTCAACCGTTTCAACATCAGTAATACTGGTCATGACCTTGAACTGATTTAATGAGAAACACAAAACGAACAAAGAAGCCTAAACAAATTAAATGAATCTATTCTTTCACTACACAATGGATTTTAGTTTTGCCCCAAGGAGGTATTATGTTTCATTATTATTTAATATGTCAGCAATATTTTCCCTATGAAGAGCACTAATTTTTCCTCCTATTTTTCCATCTTACTCAAAACCCCCTATTGTATATTTTATGAGTCACAGGAGGTCTTCATTGCTGCTTTTCAGTATTACAAATTCTGAAACCCAAGGCAGCATTTTGCTAAATGGATTTGGTACATGTAGAGTTGTTAAGCATTTACAAGAAAAAGAAAAATCACAGTGAGTAAAAACATCCCTGGGATGATTCTTCTCTTCTGTGTAACGTTCAGAAGTAGAAATAATAGGGCTTTATCAGGGGAGCCAGCCAAGTTCCTGATCCTATTAACCTCACACTCCTTTCTTTCACCTTGAGTGGCATCGTCTACAAGCTGCCTTACCATTCTCTCTCCTTTCTCCCTCTCACATACCCCTCAGTTTTCAGAAATGTATTACAAAATGTAATGTAGAGAAAAATTATGAGATGAAAGTTGGGGTGAATGTCTTGAAACCTCTTGCTTCCTGCTTTGCCTTACTCACTGGGGTATGTGGGTCTTAACCAATTTTCACTGTATCATTAGTGTGCCAATGTTTTGTTGTTTTTTTTTTTCAGAAAAAAAAACCCTATTCCTTTTGAATTTTGGAAGAATTAAGAGGCTATCTTGGGAAAATTGAACAAAAATGTTGGAGAAACCAGTTGAATTTAGGGACCTGAGATTTTGGAAATTATTCATAAAAGCTGAGTTTTGAGTAATAAATTCTCAGAATGCTTTGAGAGATGGATATGAGAATTAAATGTGATGCGACGTGAAGTACTATACATAGGGCCTGGCATCTGGAGAATACTCAATCAATGCTAGGTATTATTGAGAGCAGTTCCATTCCTCTCACCTGTGAAGCATCGTAAACCCTGCTACATAGAGTGGGTGGGGATGCAAATTCTTTAGGAGAGACCTTAACTTCAATAGCAAATTTGCAGGGAAGAGTATCGTGTACAATCTCATGGGATCCGTACCAATTTTTGAAGAATCAGATGACACTGTGTACGGTAAAAAGGAATGTGAGTTTGATGAGGATTTCACTACTTCCTGGCTGGTGTGTCTTGAGACAGCTCTGCTCAAAAGAGTGCTTTGTCACAGATGGTGCCAATAATCCTCTTGGCCTCTCCAAAAAACTTGGACTTTGGACTTACCTAAACAGATCACCTTAGGGCATCTCTATGAGTGTCAGGTTTGTGAAAGGCAGGCTAAAGAGCATTGAGAGCCACAACTCAGTCCTTCAAGTTTCTGTATCTTTTCTTTCCATCTTCCCTTCGGACCACATTGCAGCTATGCCACAGCAAAGAAAGAAGTTCACTCTCTCAGCTGAACAAAGCTGTTGCACTTGTGCAATTGCATCAACCACCTTCTTCTTTCCAGTTTCAGCCCATAGAAAAACTGAAATGGAATGTTTTTCTTTCACTGTGAACCTCACTCCTCCCATCACCATCTTTGTTCTTCCTGGGATTCCTGAATCTAGTACCTTCATGATGCCTGGGATCCAGTGCTAGAGAGCGCCACTTGGGCCTGCTCCCTCTGCATCCCTACAACAACAAGCACTCCTTTTCCTCTTCCAGTCATTATCCAACTATCATGTGTCCTATTCCTTTGGACTCTCAATCAAGAAAGTGTTGCCTCACACTCTGAAACAGGTGGTGATTTGGGGTGGTACAAAGATATATTAATAAAAATTAAAGAAATGTTCATTGAGTAAATCATAGGTGTCATATATAATTCTAGAGCTTCATAATTCACTCAACAATTCTATGAGGCAGATATTGATTTTATCCCCATTTTATAGATGACAAAATCTGAGGTAGGCAGGGATGCAACAGCTTCCCCAAGGTCAATAGTTAAGAAATTAGTGGAGTAAGGATTTTAACTCAGGTTTCTAGAGTCCAAAGCCTGAGTGCCACCAGGCTGGCATATCTTTATCCCAGGTGACTTTGAATCACCTGGAGAGTTTTAAAGAAATAAACATAGGGTATGGCTCCCTACCTTTGAGCTCAAAAACCTGGGACACCTAAACCAATCTGAGTTACTACCATCACAAGTTGGCAAACCAACACCATTCCTTAAAAGAAACTAAATGTGGTCCTAATTTAAACACACTAATGGTATGGAGAAGTAAGACCCTAGCAAATTGACACCTCCACTGATTATAGCTATAAACTCTGGGGAAAATACAGCAGGAAATTATGTTAGAGCTCTGGAGAGCGAATAAAGTCAGACAAATTTTGGAGAGGAGTCAAACTTGAAAGAAATGGCAGCTACTGGATGAATTTCTCATTGATGGGACTTTTCTGTGAGGACACCTATAGTTGTGGCATGGTATAGAGGGACTAAACTTCCCTGGGAAGTTCTGCCATCTTTCTAACCAGAGAAAACAGCATAGGCTGCCTGAAGCAACCAGGCTCATGAGAAAGAGGGATGAATCTGAGAGAGGGGAAAACCAGAGAACGCAAAATCCATATACAATATATAAACACTGCTAAAATCTTTGGCTGTCTATTGAATTTCTCATGCACAATGTAGACTAAAATCAGTCTGAACTAGAATCTAGGCTGTTACCCACAATCCAAAATAGTTTTCAGTTTCAGTCTAATTAAGCTAATTGCATTCTTTGTCTTTCTTTGTCTCTCATTAACTGTTTTATCTTGAAGTCTACTTTGTTTGATATAAGTATAGCAACACCTGCTTTCTTTAGTTTACCATTAGCTTAGAGTATCACCTTCCATCCCCTTACTCTGAGCCTGTGTTTGTCTTTAGAGCTGAGATGTGTTTCCTGGAGGCAGCATACTGTTGGGTCTTGTTTTTTAATCCATCCAGCCACTCTGTGTCTTTTGATTGGAAAATTTAATCCATTTACATTTAGAGTGATTACAAATACATGAGGGCTTAATGCTTCCATTTTATCACTCATTTTCCAGTTCTTCTGCATTTCCCTTGTTTCTCATCCCATGAATTTCAGACTACCAATTCAGTGTGGTAGTTCTCTGTGATCATTTTCTTCATTCTCTATTTATCATTTGTGTCTTTGTTCTGATTTTTTGTTTAGCGATTACTGTGAGACTTGTATAAAAGATCTCACAGATGAGATAGTGCATTTTCTGATAGCATCTTATTTCCTTAGACTAAGATGATTCCATCCCTTTCCTCTACTCCTTCTAAGTTATTGTCACAATTTATTCCACCTTGTGTTGTGAGTTCATAGTTAAAATGATGAGATTATATTTACTTTTTACATTTTCCTTCCCTTTCTCTTTAATGTTATAATTGTTTGCTAACCTTTTCTGATAGAGAGCTGCAATTTTCTGATTTTGTCTGCTATTTATCTCCTTGCTCAAGGCTTTGTAAACCCTTTCCTTTTTTTTTTTTTTTTTTTCCAGGTATGAGGGCCTTCTTGAGTATTCCTTATAGGGGGTGTCTTGTGGCAATGAATTCCCTCAGTTTTTGTTTATCTGGGAAAGTTTTTATTTCTCGATCATATCTGAAGGATGTTTTCATGGATAGAATATTCTTGGCTGAAAGTTTTTTGTCTTTCAGAATTTTGAATATGTCATTCCACTCTCTCCTAGCCTGTAAGGTTTCTGCTGAGAAATCTGCTGAAAGCCTGATAGGGGTTCCTTTGTAAGTTGCTTTCTTCTGCCTTGTTGTACTTAGTATTTTTTCTTTGTTATTGACTTTTACCAGCTTTACTACTATATGCCTTGGAGAAGGTCTTTTTTACGTTGAGATGATTAGGAGTTCTATTGGTTTCTTTCACTTGTATTTCCAGCTCCTTCCCCAGGTTTGTGAAGTTCTCAACTATTATTTCTTTGAACAACCTTTCTGCTCTATTCTCCTTCTCTTCTCCCTCTGGAATACCTATAAATCTTACATTGCACTTCCTAATTGAGTCAGATATTTCTTGGAGAATTTCTTCATTTCTTTTTAGTCTTAGTTCTCTCTCCTCCTCCTTCTGAAGTATTTCTACATTTCTGCCCTCCAGACTGTTAATTCTCTCCTCCATAATATCAGCTTTGTTATTCAGGCAGTCCAGATTTTTCTTTATGTCATCCATTGTGGTTTTTATCTCCAAGATTTCTGATTGGTTTTTCTTTATAGTTTCAATCTCTTTTATGAAGAATTCCCTCTGTTCATTAATTTTGTTCCTGAGTTCATTGAACTGTCGACCTGTATTTTCTTGTAACTCATTGAGTTTTTTTGTGATCATTGTTTTCAATTCTCTGTCACTTACCTTATAAAATTCTGTGCTTTCAGGATTGATTACTGGGTGCTTGTCATTTTCCTTCTGGTCTGGAATATCAATATATTTCTTCATATTGTTCGATGGCTTGTATTTGTGCCTCCACATAGTGGTAGCATGTGGTCGCCAGCTTCTGCCTGCCACCACTGGGTGGGGGTCAAGAGCTGCATATTCTGAATCCACCACAATCCATGGCTCCCTGGCTGCTTTTTTTTCATATGTGCAAGTGCTCTGGCTCACTGGTTGAGCTGGAGCACCTGGCCAGCAAGTGGGGTGCTTTCTTTCACCTGCATGATCCCCAGGGTATTCTCACTCTGCCCTCGCTATCTGTTCTCCTGGGGTGCTGGCTTGATGAAGACACCCCCACAATAGCTTACCCACCTCTGTGTGGGGCTTTCCCACGAGCTGTGGGGGAACTTGGAGAGTGAAGATGTTCCTGCAGAGTGCTGCCCTTACCCTGTCTCCTCTCAGAGCCATGGGCAGTCCTGCACCCTGGGTCACTGCTGTTAGGGGAGGGAGAGGAGATCTCTTTACACCCTTCCACTCCCTCCAGAGGGTCCAGCCCCTCCACTTTCAGACGTATGGCTACATGGGTCTCTCAGATGTCTTTTGTGTTGTGTGAATGTTCTCCGTTGGCATATGAATATCCTTTTCGTTGTATCTTTGGGGGGAAGTCTAAAAGAAGATCTCACTCCACCATGATGATGATGTCACTCTGTCTTGAAAGATTCTCCTTGAGCTAAAATCTATTGCCAATATTCCTGTTTTTTTTTTCTCCCCAAAGCCCCAGTACATGGTTTTATATCCTAGTTTTAAGTCCTTCTAGTTCTTCTATGAAAGCCGCTGCTGTTGCATGGCAACTGACAGATGGGAAGTGCAGTTCTGCAACCAGGAAGTGAATTCAGGCTGCCAAAGTGGTGAGAGCTAGAGATTTAACCACTAGACCATCAGGGCTAGCCTACTATTTGTCTTAAATAAAAACAGTGACAGTCTTCATAGAAACTTAACCGAATCCAGAGTCTGCAAAAGGTATTATTTACCATATTCAGGATTCAAATTACAATTACTCAACATACAAAGAGAAAGAAAAATGTCACACATTCTCAAGGAAATTGATAATTAAGAGTCCAATCCCAAGATATGCCTATAGTTGGAATAAGCAGCAAGTACTTTTAGAACAGCTATTCAACCATGGTCAATGGGGTAAAGCAAAATATTTTCACATGAGTGAAAAACTAGGAAGCCTCAGCATGGAAATAGATAATATTTAAAGGAAATAAAAGTGTTATTAGAACTGAAAAGTACAATATCTATAAGAAAAATTAAATTGAAGGGCTTGGGAAAGGGTCAGTGAACTTGAAAATACATTGTTGGAAAATATCCAATCTGAAGCAAACAAAAAATACTTAAAAAATTAACAGAGACACAGAGAGGTGTTAGACAATATCAAAAGTTCTTAACACCCCTGTGACCAGAATTGATGAAGGAGAGGAGAGCAGAAATGGGTAGAAAGAATACTTAAAGAAATAATGGCTGAGAACTATTCACAAGATGAAATAGGTAAATTTACAGATTCAACAAGCTCAGCAAATTTCAAATATGATAAATACAAAGAAAACTACATTTGGAAAATCAATTCAAACTTTTGATAATCAAAAAAAGAGAGAAATTCTTGAAGATAGTCAGAAATAAAAGACTTTATATAAGGAGAAGAGCAAATCAGAAATCATGGAAAGCGGAGGACACTGGAAGTGCATCTTTAATGTACTGAAAGACAAAAAAAAAAAGGTCCGTTTAGAATTCTGTATTCACTAAAAATAGCCTTCGAAGAATGAAGGCAAAATAAATATCATTTCAGGTAAGTGAAACTAAGCAAAGTTGTTGCCAGTAGACCTACACTACAAGAAATGTTAAAGGAATTTAAGTTGAATAAAAATGATACTAAGTGACACTCAGGTCTTTAGGAAGGAATGAAGAACATTTAAAATCATAAATATCTATGTTAATGTAAGTTTATTTTTCTTCTCAATTTCTTTAAAATTCATATGACTGAAGCAAAAAATTATAACATTTTCTTGTGGTTTTATACTCTATTTAGATGTAATACCTTTGACAACGATAGAAAGAAGGATGCCAAGGAGTGTGTTAAGTGGATGTGGAAAGATTTTTACAGTTTATGGGAAGTATTAAAATGTTAATTCTAAGTGGACTGTTAAAATAAAGGACATGGCAGAAATTTTATCCCTAGAGAACCCCTAGAAATGCAGAAAGGATAGTTAAAAAACCAATAGCTAAATTAAGATGGAATTCTAAAAAATATCCAAATAATCCAAAAGAAAGCAGAAAGGGATGGGGAAGAAAGGGAGAAAAAATAGAGAGGACACAAAGAAAATCAATAAAATTACAGATTACACCAAAAACACAATCCATAAAAGGAAAAATTGACAAATTGGACTTCACAATTAAAAACTTTTGCAAGGTGAAATATCCTGTCTCCTAGGAGGATGAAAAGACAAGTTACAGATTAGGAGAAAATATTTGCAAACCACATATTCAACACAGGACTAGTATCTAGTACACATTAAAATCTCTCAAAACTCAAGAGTAATAGAACAAACAACCCATCAGAAAATGAACAAAAGACATGAGGAGACATTTTACCGGAGAAAATATACAGATGGAGAATGAGCACATAGAAAGATGTTTAACATATGACCCATTAGGGAAATGAAAACTTGAACCACAATGATATGTTACTACACATCCATAAGAATGGCTCAGATAAAAAATAGTGGCACCAACAAATGCTGGCAAGGATGCAGAGGACCTGGATCACTCACACATTGCTGGTGGAAATGTAAAATGATACAGCCACTCGGAAAACAGATTGTCAGTTTCTTACATCACAGCAGTTGCAATTCCTGGGCATTTATCCAGAGAAATGAAGAACTTATGTTCCCACAAAAACCTGTACATAAATGCTCATAGTAGCTTTATTCATAAGAGCCAAAATTTTAAAACTCAGATGTCCTTCAACAGGTGAAAGGTTAGTCAATCTGTGACACATCCACACCATGGAACACCACTCAGCAATAGAAAGGAACAAATTTTTTCTTTTATTTGTTTCTTATTGTGGTAACAGTGGTTTATAACATTATATAAATTTCGGGGGTACATCACTATATATTTCAATTTCTGTGTAGATTACATCTCCTTCACCACCCAAAGACTAGTTACAATCCATCAGCACACATGTACCTAATCACCCTTTTCACCCTCCTCCCTCTCCCCTTCCCCTCTGGTAACCACCAATTCAATCTCTGTTTCTATGTGTTTGTTTCTTGCTGTTTTTATCTTCTACTTATGAGTGAGATCACACAGTGCTTGACTTTCTCCCTCTGACTTATTTCACTTAGCATAATGCCCTCAAGGTCCATCCATGTTTTCACAAGTGGCCAGATTTCATGGTTTCTTATGACTGAGTAGTACTCCATTGTGTATGTATACCACATCTTCTTTATAGAAAGGAATAACTATGGACATACAGAATGACCTGGATAAATTTCCAGGGAATATTATTTAGTGAATAAAACAATCCTAAAAGATTACTTACTATAGCTTTCCACGTATAGAATGTTCTTGAAATGACAATTTTCTAGAAATGGATAACAGATTAGTAGTTGCCAGGGAATAAGAAGAGGATGGGGGTGTGAGAGAAGTGAGTGTTAAAAATGCCTGTCAAAAATTAAGGAAAAATATAGATTTTCTCAGACAAGGGAAGACTGTGAGAATTTATTGCCAGCAGACCTACTCTTTAAGAATTATCTTAAAAAGTTATTATGACAGAGAAATGTGATTGGATAGAGCTCCAAATGGCCAAATCTAGAAAACTTTGTGCCACAAAACACAAAAACACAAAATTTGTATTACTATAGGATTATAATCTAAAGAAGAAAATTAATGTCCATGAGTATATACTGATATAAATAAATTATGGAACAAATAAATAAATAGAAGAGAAATGACATCTCCTCCTTACAGAAGAATTCTAACTAATAAATGTAGAAGGAATGAGGGAAATAGAAAATCACCACTGGAATACCAAAGGATTAATTACTGTAGGCAAGATTCATTGATGAGTGCTAAAATTAGTGAGCAGAAGTTTAAGAAGAAATAGGATATTCTCCAAATAGTTATTAATTTCAAAGGGAAAAATAGTAACTTTGCAGTAAAGAAACCTAGCAGACACCATCTTAACCACGTCATCAAGGTGAACATCACCAACGAAGACTTGCAGATACCTATTGTTATCTCGAAATAACATTTTAAAAAACAGAGGGATGAGGGGCTGGCCCCGTGGCCGAGTGGTTAAGTTCACGCACTCCGCAGCAGGTGGCCCAGTGTTTCGTAGGTTCGAATCCTGGGCGAGGACATGGCACTGCTCATCAGACCACGCTGAGGCAGTGTCCCACATGCCACAACTAGAAGAACCCACAACGAAGAATACACAACTATGTACCGGGGGGCTTTGGGGAGAAAAAGGAAAAAATAAAATCTTTAAAAAAAAAAAAAAAAAAACAGAGGGATGGGAGAAGGCAAAAGCTATGAAGAGGCAATTTACAGAACAAGTTTGTCAATTAAATGTGAAAATATGCCCAGCACTCCTCATAATAAAAGAAATGCAAGTTTTAAAAATTATGAGGTATCATTTTAGATCCATCAGACTGGCAAAAAGTTATGGAGTGAAAACAGCTTCCAATTGTAAAAATGTTGAAGTGAGGCTCCTCCAAAATGCCCTCTTTCATTACAAGTAAAAATGTGAATAGTAATGCTTTTACACATCAGCTTTGCTCTATCTTTTAAAATTAAAAATCCACACACTCTTTCATCCATCAGTACCTCTCCTTGGAATCCATCTGACAGAAATTGAAGTAGTAGTTTGTGGGAATATAATGGTCAGATATCCAATGATATTCATGGCAGACTTGGTCCAAGTGGCCAGCCAAAATCACAATCAAAATCTAAATAAATAAATAAAAACACAACAAAGCACTAATGAATAAGCTAATTAACGGAGAAATTAGATCTATATCAGGAAACTAGAAGACATGTCTAGAATATGTTTTGTGAAAAAATACAACTTCATTCATTCATTCATTCATTCATTGCTGTCCACCTATCCTCTACCAGGATGCAGTACACAAGATGGTTACCATGGGTGTTCTGGAATGGAAAGAAGGATTGGTGCAGGTGAAAGGACATGCAGAAGAGAAGTAGGGAAGTGAGATAACAAAAGAATGGATTTTTTAAAGGATATCCCAAAAGAAATATAGCATGCCTGAAATTATCTCACCTATGTCAAACAATATGGATGTGTACGGATATATAGCAAATATGTGGATATGTGCCTAAAAAGGAGACAAAAATGTCAGCAAGTTGCTATTAGGATCATCTCAGGATGACAGCATCTTAAGGGAGTCTTTTGGATCTATTTTATACTTCTGTGCGTTATTCAAATTATTCCAAAGAACATATGCTAATTATATAAACAGAAACAAAAATAAAGCTGTTTTGACAGTGAGGGAAAAAATGCACTAGCAGAGTAGAATGAATTTCGGAGGGGGTTGATTCTTAGCTGCACAGTTATGCTTCCATTTTCTCAAATCTAGAAACAGAGCACATTTTTTCTGCTAGGACAATGACACATGCGGCTACGACTTACAATGGAAAAATACTAAAACCTGTGTTAGACCCTCCGATTCTATTCTTTTTTGCCTATAAAGAAGCACTTAGTTTTTGAACGTACATTGTGCCTCAGAGGGAAAGATAATTGCAGACTCCTCCGAAACCTTAAATAACAAAGTTCATCAAGTTCATGGAGAAATCAGTTGCTGAATAAACACGTAAATATAAAAAATTAAAACAAGAAATCTTTGACAATTCGCTGTTTGAATAAACAGGGAATTGAATCAGTAACTCTTGAAATAAACAGTTTATTCAAACAGTGTTTTTCTTCATTTGTACTTATTAATTCATTTCTTCATTCACTCAATAAAAATACTTGATTACCAACTATGTACCAAGCACTGAGCTTGTCCCCAAGAAAAAAAGGGCAAAAAATGGTGACCTCAGGGTCCTGCAGAAATATCAAGAAAATTCCAGATTACAAAATACCATGACATGGAGTAAAAAGTCAAACATGAAGGAGGAGTAGTTAACTCATCTTGAGTGGAGAGAGTGAGGAAGGAAAGGAGGAGAGAATAGTCAGGGAGAAACATTTCCAAAAGGAGGTGATGTTTGACCCTAATCTTAAAGTCTCAATACAAGTTTGCTGGATAAAGAAACGAGAAAGAAGTGATCCAGGCAAAGGGAACAACACATGCAAAGGCAAAGAGTTTGCTGAAACCTGATACTTTAGGAAAATATAAGTGTCTCAAGATGGTGAAAGCAAAGATTATACAAGTGACGTGATATGATATGAAGCCAGAAAGCACAGTGGCTGGACCTTTGAGACCTGTGTATGCCAACTCAGGGGTTTGAGCTTTATCTTGTGAGAGTCAAACAGCTACTAAAGGACTTTTTTAAAGGAGAAGAATGATTAAGTGTGCATTTTAGGCAAAATCACACTAAAATTGTGGAAGATAGATTGAAAATTGGCAAGGCTGGAGGCAGGCAGACTGGCTAGCAAGCTGTTAGATTAATGCTGACAGGAAAAATAGAAGGAGGACCTTAAGCAGTGAATAGAGGATGGGATTATCTGACAAGGGAAGAGAAGGTCATTAAAATCTAAAACTGATATGATTTGAGAGCAATTAGATGCAGGAGTTGAGAAAGAAATCGAGACTGGAAAGAAAGTCTCTGGCGTAGATGACCAGGGAAAAAGTGATGTCATCCACTGAGATGAGAGACACAAAAGAAGCAATTTTGAGAGAGGAGAGGAGGAGTTCAGTGGGACGTGTTGAGTCAGAGGACCCTGCCAGAGCTTCACCTGAAGGAGCAGCAGCAGCTAGAAAAGCCAAATAGTTTCCTTTTGGAACCCAAACCAGCCATTTCTTCCCAGAAAGCGATGACATGTAATTCAAATCAAGAACGAGTACTAAGAGGAGACTGCCAAGTAAAGTGAGATGAGGAAGGGTCACGGACAGACAAATTAGGAGGAGGAGAAGGATGGGGACAGAGTGGAGGGAAGCAGGGGAGGCATGAGTGACAAACGAACCAATTAAACTTTTCACTAGCCTCTCTCCGAACCATCAGGTTGTGAAGTTTTCAGAGTTATTTGCTAGCGCTCTGTTCTTTGGAGGCAGAATGAGTTATTAACCTTCTCTAATTGGAATCTGATTTTCTCTAGAATTCTGTATTTCAGACTAACAGGGTTTTACAGAGAATGTAATAAGTTTGGAATGACTGTTTTAATGCCACATGAGTCACTTCTTGAATAATCTGAGCCCCACTCCCGCCTCTCTTCCATCTCCACCCTACCTAAGCCACATAGACCCAGCGGAGTCTAGCTTTTAGGCCCCTACAGTTGCCCAAAATGGCTTCCTAAGCAAACAATGGTGCTGTGGACTCGAGGTTGGGTCTCCCCAAAATTCACGTGTGGACGCCCTGACCAAAATGTGATCGTGTTTGCAGATGGAGCCTTTGGGAGTTAATCGGCTTTAGATGAGATCATAAAGCTGCAGCCCTTGTGATGGGATTAGTGTCCTTATAAGAAGAGATATAAGAGCTTGCCCTCTCTCTCCTCGTGTGTCCAGAAAGAGGTCATTTGAGCACACAGCGACATGGCAGCCACCTACAGGCCAAGAGAAGAGAACTCAGAATGAAACACACCCTGCTTGGCACCTTGATCGTGGCCTCCTCAGCCTCCAGAACTGTGAGAAGTAAATTTCTGTTGTTTAAGTTACCCAGTCTGAGGTATTACATTATGGCAACTCCAACAGCCTAAGACAATGGGCACAACAGATATCAAGAAAGCCACGCAGAAGATCTGTGGCCCAATCTCATGTATGTCCACACCCAATATGAAAATTCATTTGCCTCAATCAGATGTCTCATCCTGGTCTTCTGCCTGCGTTGAAACTTTCCCGAACTAAAGTGTTAGCAGGGAGGCCAGGAGACATGCCAGAACACAGAGATCTTATCTAGAACAAACACTTCCTCAGGAGAGATCAGCTTCTTTTAAGGCCAAAGAGAATGATGGAACAAGGCTCATAATATAGATTTTGGGGGAGGAAAGAAAATGGGAGTCAGATTTCCTAGTGCTTAGCCATTTCTGGGTGCTATCAACAACCTTCTGGATTTCCCAAAAAGCCTGTAGGGCATCCATAGCACTTAGGGAGGTGTGATAAAATCTCATCCTCAAGATAGAAGATTTCTCCAAAGTAGACAAGTCCCACTTTTTAGACCCACATGTGTCTTGTTGACTTGTAGTGTGTCAGGGGTGATGTGGCTATTGTCGTCTTGCCAACGAGCTATGCAATGACCAAAAAGGATAAAGGAGCGGCCGGCCCGTGGCTGAGTGGTTAAGTTTGCCCGCTCTGCTGTGGTGGCCCAGGGTTTCGCTGGTTCGGATCCTGGCCACAGACATGGCACCATTCGTCAGCCCACGTGGAGGCAGCATCCCACATGCCATAACCAGAAGAACCCACAACTAAGAATATACAACTATGTACCAGGGGGCTTTGGGGAGAACAAGAAAATAAATAAAATCTTAAAAATATATATATAAAGGATATGAAGATGTAGCTCACAGGACCATGAAACCTATCTATTTATTTCTTCATAGTACTTAACTTTGTTCCATAAAGAATTGTTGTCTTTATAACACGCACTCTTGAAAGGTGAGCTGCAGTTTGATTTTAGCCTTCTTCCGGGCAGTGAAAGGGAGACACGTTGAATGACATGTGACAGTGGTATGGACCATTCTTTCTTCTCTCATTGCTTTTAAATCCAAACAGCTATGTTGTAGACAGCAGCCAAATAAGAAGGACTACCTTAAAGACATCTTGATGTAACATGCCAAGATAGTAGCCTGAGAGAAGACAGGTGCAGGATTGCACAGAAATGAACTGACCATAGTTATATGAAAATAAGATGCGTGAAGCCATTGATTCTGAACAACCATATGTGCCAATAAAGAATCAAAGTATCAACGTCAGCTATAACCATGGACCTTAAAATAGCATCTCGGACCACAGAAAAGGATAGTCACATGACGACAATAGGAAAGACTGTGTGAACACTCACCTATATACTCACACACCTACACACACCCTCAGGAGCTTCATCCTCAAACACAAAGACTGGTGACAAATGCATCACAAATATGTGTCACATCAAGAATCCCATGACTCTCTCAAGTCTGGAGTTGAGAAAACTATGAGCAAATGCATTATTCACAGTACGATCAGTCAAAGCTGGTCATTTTTTTTTTGTCCCCAAAGCCCCAGGACATAGTTATACATCCTAGTTGTAAGTGAAGCTGGTCATTTGATATGAGTGACATGGTCTGCATTAATTAAATCTTAAGCATACAACATTAAATTAAAACTGTCCATTTTCCCTATTTGTCCTATAACTTCATCCATTTTATCTTTTCACAACAGAGTCCGCTTAGATTATGTTTCTATAATTAATCCAAACAGAGATGGATTCATTACCTTTCACAACATAAGTCAAAGCAGAATCTAACTCATTAATAAATTTTTATCTCCTTCAACTCATTAATTTACTGAATCCTGTTCCCTCCTACAGACAGAGTTTCGTCTTTAGTTACAATAATTTGTAAGCACTAGACTAACATTGAGCGGGGTAATTTGCTCTTGAATCAAACTGCTGGAAGTAACTAGAATTGTCTAGCAACTAGGATATATTTTTAAAAAGTAGCCTCCTGGAGAAGCTAAAATCTATTCTATATCTTTATTAAGTAGCATTTTTGTGCTTCAGACAATCTACACACCCAGATACAGCAGGGGCCTCTCTTTGTTTATCTTCAAAAGCTGCGTCTCCTGTCGTGGTGGCAGGTGGATCTCTTTCTAAGGGTAGTCACTACATTCACCATTTACATAGTTACTGTCACCGCCGCTCTTTCTGGAGATGTGCTTCTGTTCAGTGACAAAA
The DNA here is from genome assembly GCF_037783145.1 of Equus przewalskii. Lineage (NCBI taxonomy): Eukaryota > Metazoa > Chordata > Mammalia > Perissodactyla > Equidae > Equus > Equus przewalskii. Next base: position 21,871,697 of record NC_091831.1, on the reverse strand, counting down.
GAAAAGTAAATCTTACTTGAGTCAAAATACATAGAGAGAGAGCGAGAGGCTCTTGGCAAAATAAAAGTCCTCCAGGCTTCCTTTGTGACTTTCGTGTCTCCTCACAACTGTTTTATTTTTACCACTTTGTACTCCAAGTTTTTATATTTAAAAGTATACTTAAACTTTATATTTAAAGTTTCCAGTTTATAAAGAAATGTGTCTAACTAAAAATTAAATCCTAGCACAGACCACAAACAATTTACCTGAAATCTCCATCTGCAGACACTAGAGCATAAATTAATCTAAGCTCAATGAAAGAAAATTATTCATTAGATAGCCTGCCAGCTCTCAGGCCTTCATAGCCAGAGTGGATAATTGAAACTAACGTCTATGATGATGCAAGAAAGGGGAGAGACGCCTGGAGAAAAAGTCTCGGGAGGGGTGGGGGGGTACCAATGGTGGGAAAATATCATGGTTAGCCTTAACAGGGCTTAATAAACACTGGGTGCTTGTTACATAGTTTATATTTGTTGCTTCATTCTTACAACAGGCATATGAGGAATTCACTAACAGCTCTCTTTGACATATGAGCAAACTGAGGCTTAGAGAGGTTAAGTAGCTTGATTAGGAGACAAAAAGTCATAGAGTCTAAATTCAAATGCAACCAGTATGACTCTAACCATTATCCACAGAGTATGAGTTAACCTGATCGTTATGTTCAAACCATACTCATTTGAGATATTTGCGTGGGGTGAGAGAGAGAGGGAAGATAACTATTCAGACAGTGAGCGGACTCCTCCTGCTATTCTGCTCAGTGGCCGCGTGTCCTGGAAGGTGCCAGAGACAGGAACCGGTGCTGCTGTTCCCTTCCCCACAGTAGGGGCACCAGGCATGCAGCCCCGGGTGTCATTCCACTGTTCAAAGTTTTAATTTCTCATAGAAAATGGCCCCTAAAATTAAGCCAACTATTTTATTGAGTTCTCAAACAAATTGACAAATAAAGCCACCGGTCCTAACCTAAGAAGAAAATGATGCTGTATTGATGTAATGAGAGAAGGCATGTTCGTCTCCACTGTGGTGTCTTCCTAAGGATGTTTACAAAAGCAATTTTAACCCTCATCACACACACCTTTCTGGAGAATTTAGCTTCCCAGGGAGAGACAGCTCCTCTCTGCTTGCATTCTCTTCTATCTTAGTAGCCACAGGCTTGTCTCAGGTGCTGTCTTTGTGTGGGTTCCCCCAGAAACAGACCCTGAGAAAAGAATGCTAGTGTCTGGGAGGTAATTCCAGAAAACACAAAGTGACGGATAGGAAAATGAAGCAGGTAAAGGAAGCAGGCAGATAAAGGGTGACTCATCAAGCAAGTTCTCACTTTGCGTAACTGGTGGTTAACTCCAGAGGAAAAGTCTGGAGCCAATATAAAAAATATTTCTCAAGAGTTATCGCCCGATGAGGGGGCTAAGAGGTTACTTACACTAACATTTTTATTGGTTACTGCGTGGAACTGGGGCCTTAATTCCCTGGAACTGCCAATGTGCCATGCCCAGCCTCCACAGATGGCATCAGGCAGAAATGAAGGTGCCGGTGGTTGGAAGTCCAGAGAGCTTATACCGCAATGGTGACACCAAAGAGGAAGGGCAATGGGACAGACAGTGCTGCTCCAAGTGACTTTTTTTCCTAATCATACATCATATAGGCCTCTACATTGATAATGACTTTAAGAAATACAGAATCAGGTTCTGGCCTGGTGGCGCAGTGGTTAAGTGCACACGTTCCGATTCGGTGGCCCGAGGTTCACCGGTTCGGATCCCGGGTGCGGACATGGCACCACTTGGCAAGCCATGCTATAGTAGGTGTCCCCTATATAAAGTAGAGGAAGATGGGCATGGATCTTAGCATGTTAGCTCAGGGCCAGTCTTCCTCAGCACAACGAGGAGGATTGGCAGCAGATGTTAGCTCAGGGCTAATCTTCCTGAAAAAAACAAATACAGATTCGGAAAAGTATCATTCAATCAAGTTAAAGATGCATAAATTCCCTTCGAAGGATAGGATTTTTTTTCCCAAAAAAAACCGTTCTTAATTTTCTTCTAATAATGTTGAATAGCCCAAAAGATTTTTTTGTGCTTGGTTGCAGTCAGCATGTCTATTTACAGAAAAACAGGTAGAAGGAGAGATTTCCATATAAAAATAGATGCCAAGACAGACACAGAGCGAGAGACAGAAACAGATTAAGAGGCATGAGGTTAGACAGACATAGATATTCACAGATAATGATACATTTCCCCTCCAATTTTTATATTTTCTTCTATTTTTAGCTTGGTGCAGTGGAGATGGTGAGAACCTTAGGAAATTAAGTTTAAATAACTTCTTGGTCAAATCTAGTTGGAGATTATCTACTTATCATTTATGTTTTTTATTGAGGTAACATTGGGTTATAACATTATACATATTTCAGGTGTACATCATTATATTTCGAATTCTGTGTAGATTACATCATGTTCACTACCCAAAGACTAATTACCATCTGTCACCACACACATGTGCCCTATTAGCCCCTTTGCCCTCCTCCCTCCCCCTCCGGTAGCCACCAATCTAATCTCTGTATCTGTGTGTTTGCTTGTTGTTTTTGTTGTTGTTGTTTTTATCTTCCACTTATGAGTGAAATCATACAGTATTTGACTTTCTCTGTCTGACTTATTTCACTTAGCATAATACCCTCAAGGTCTATCCATGTTCTTGCAAATGGCAAGATTTCATCTTTTTTATGGCTGAGTAGTATTCCATTGTGGTAGTATTCCAAGATATATATACTATATCTTCTTTATCCATTCATGCATTGATGGGCACTTAGGTTGTTTCCAAGTCTTGGCTACTGTGAATAATGCTGCAATGAACACAAGGGTGCAAATATCTTTTCAAATTAGTGTTTTTGTGTTCTTTGGATAAATACCCAGAAGTGGAATAGCTGGATCATATAATAGTTCTATTCTTAATTTTTTGAGTAATCCCCATACTGTTTTCCATAGTGGCTGCACAAGTTTGCATTCTCACCAGCAGTGTATGAGTGTTCCCTTTTCTCCACACTTTCTTCAACACATTATTTCTTGTCTTTTTAATAATAGCCATTCTGATGGACATGGATGTTATCTCATTGTAGCTTTGATTTGCATTTGAATAATAATTAGTGATGTTGAACATCTTTTGATGTGCCTGTTGGCCATCTGTATATCTTCTTTGGAAAAATTGTCTGTTTAAATCCTTTGCTCATTTTTTAATTGGGCTGTTTTTTTGTTGTCGTTGAGTTGTATGAGTTCTTTACAAATTTTGGATATTAACCCCTTATTAGATACATGATTTTCAAATACCTTCTCCCAATTGCTAGGTTGTCTTTTCATTTTGTTGGTGGTTTCCTTTGCTGTACACAAGCTTTTCAGCTTGATGTGGTCTCATTTGTTTATTTTTTCTTTTGTTTCACTTGCCTGCTGAGACATGGTATTCAAAAAGATGCTGCTAAGACCAATGTCCAAGAGCATACTGCCTATGTTTTCTTCCAGGAGTTTTATGGTTTCAGGTCTTACATTCAAGTCTTTAATCGATGTTGAGTTAATTTTTGCGTATGGTGTAAGATACTGGTCTACTTTCATTCTTTTGCATGTGGCTGTCCAGTTGATAGTGTACTTATCAAACTTCTCTGAGTCTCTTGTCATTTATGTAAAGGGGATAATAACAGCCATCTCATAGATTTATTGTAAGAATAAAGTGCCCAAAACATTGGAGCTACCCATTTCAATTCAGCAGACCTGTGTTGGGTGCCCTAAGGTACACATGCTAATGTTTCTCTCCCTCAGTGCATTTTGGTGGTGGTAACAATGCTGGTGACAATGCAGTACTTCCCGTTACTCAAACACTGGTTGCAGCATCACTTTCTCACTCATCTGTCTTCACTTCCAGATCTTGCAGGGCAAAACTCTCTGGTTCCTCAGCAATACTTTTGGGTTTTTGTTAGCATAACAATATCATGATGAGAAATAGAGAATTTGCTGAAAGTCAAGGTGTACCTTCCTCAGGGGCAATTGCCTTCTCTGAGTCAGAATAAGCAGGGGACAGATGGGCTGCCTGGAGTAGGCTTCACGTATCTAAAAATTCTCATCCCTCTTGCTAATATCACACCTAATTCCCACCTTCTTAAAATGATTGATAAGATCTCTTACTTGAAGAGTGACTGTCATTTTATTTAGCCATAAAATGGATTTCTATCTGGTGCACATTATTATTATTATTATTATTATTATTATTGCTGCATCTTACTTTGTCTCTAGAAGAAAATTTTTATTAACCAGTTTTTGACATATACTTTATATCCAATAAAAATCACCCCTTTTATATTTACAGTTGATGAGTTTGGGCAAATGCACACAGGCATGTAACCTCCACCACAGTAATAACAGAACATTTCTTTACCCCAAAAAATTCTCTCCTGCAGTCTTTCCCTGATGCCACTCTCAAACAATTACAAATCTACTTTCTATTTGTTTGATATGAAAAGAGCCATACATCTGTATTCTTTTGTGTCTGACTTCTTACCCTTAACACGCTTTGGGAATTCATCCATGTTGCTGCATATAGTATTACACTGTATGGATACACTAAAATTTGTTTATCCATCTACCAGTTGATGGAAAGCCATTTCTAATACTGAGCTATAATGAATAATGTTATGAGCAGGTGCATACAAGCATATGCGTAGAGAAATCCTTTCATATCTGTTGGGGTCAATGAGCTTATTCTATTCTTTCTCTTTTCCTCTTCCTCCTCTTCTTATGTTCTAGTTGTTTATTTCTACTCTTCTCACAATATATAAACTTTGTACATTTGTCTTCAACCTTTGTTCCTACAATGGTTTAGTCTTATATCTATAATTGTTTATATAATATTTATATTTTAGCATATATTCTAAAATGCTAGCCATCAACCTTTTCCTGATGTTTGTCAGTAACCTCTTGGGTGAATGGAGATTATTCACTCGTAAATTCTTCATGTAGAACTCATAGGTACATAATTCCTTACGTTTCTGTTTATTTAAAATCTCTTCCTATCACCTTGGGACTTAAAAAACGACTAGACTGGATACAAACCCTGTGGTTTACCTTTTCTTTTGCTGAGTTTATTTAAAAACACAGCTTCGCTGTTGCCTTGATTTAGACATTTTTTTAAAAAAGTCTGATGCCAGTCTAAGTATTTTGCTTTTGTAGTTATTCAATCTATTTGCCAGGAGGCATTGCAGGGTTTTTCTTCCTCTTCGAGGTCTAATTGTTTCATTAGGATATGTCTCAATAATGAAGATTCCGAGTTAACTTTTTCTAGTACCTTGTGGGCCTTTTCAATATTTAGACACGAGTCTTCTTTTATTTCTGAAAAGTTTTATTGGATAGTAATTTTAATATTGTTTCTTTCTGAATGGTTGGTTTTTCTTCTTCAGTGGTTCTAACATTAAGAATGTTAGATCTTCTTTGCTTCTCTCACGTTTCTACCACTTTTTCTTTGATTTATTTTACTTTTTTCTTTATCTCTACTTTATTCTCTTGCTGGATTTCTAACTTTTTTCAATGCCCCACGCTCTGAGTCTACACTTCCTTCGACACCTTGTAATTTAATATTTATTTCTCAGATGATTTTGCCTTTCTTTTTATTTCCTGAGTTCAATCAACTCTTTTAATTTTTCCCAGTTTTAGTTCATTTCTGTTTTAATTTTTGAATTTCTGATTCAAGGTGAGTTCTCATATCTCCAAATGTTTATTTGAGTATATTTAATTCAGTTTGTGGTTTGGGATTAGAGTTTTCTTCTACTTCATGGTTATATTTTGCAATGTGTTGGGTCTCTTTTTCTGATTTTTTAAAATAACTCTATCCATCTACTCATTTTTCCTTTTCATTTTTGTGGTATTTCAGACATACTGTTTTTCATCCTTCGAGGCTCTATTTGGCCTTTTTTCTATTTCCCATGTCTCAGTTAATTATCCTTATGTTTTTATTTTACATCCTTGAACTTATTTGTTATCTTAGAATAGGTGCTTTAAGTTCCTTATCTGTTAATTCCATTATATAGTCATCTCTGGACGTGTTTCTATTGATTTACTGTTTTCCTGGTTATGGATCATACTTTCCCACTTCTTTGCTTATGTGGTAACATTTTCTTGAATAGCAGACATTGTAAATTTTATATTATTGCATGTTGGATTTTTTTATTCCTTTAAAATATGTTGGACTTTGTTCCAGCATGCACCTAAATTACTTGAGAATGATTTTGATAGTTTTGTGGCTTGCTTTTTGGATTGCAGATCCAAACTTTTAATCACCATCCTGCATTATGCCTCTTACATTGAATGATTTAGAAAAATAACTGCAGCTTCTCAGGAAATGAGAAGAACATCTGAGAGAGAGTTCAAACTGTGTGTAACACACAAGATAAGAGACAACGATAATTTACAATGGTGGCGGGGATAGAGAGAGGTTATAGACAAACTGAGGGCAGGAGAGGTGACACCGATTTCATAAATCGCAAGCCACCTACCTCCCTTTTAGACTCTTTTCCTGTACCTTTAAACTTGCGAAGTAGAACTTTAGAAAAATCTGCGGCTCAAGAATGTCTGGACTCTAAGTAAGCCCACTTTCCCCAACTAAGCTTCATATGAGATTTGCCAACCAGGTATCTGCTCCACAGAGAAAATATTTTCTTACACCAAGAACCTACATTATATTTTTCTTCATGGGATAGTTTATAAGGGAAATTAGTTAGACTAGACATCTTCCCCATTGCCATCTTCTTAGGAAAACTGTGTGACCTCTTCCCAAGCCTCAGAGAAGAACATATCCTTGCTTTTTCAGGATTTTCTGTCTGTGTCTGCTGTCTGCAAAGATTCTAGCTGTCCTTGAGGAAGGGCAGGCATCACCTATTTGAAAAGCAGTCCATGTACAAGGGCATGAAGATAGCCAGATAAACCCAAGCATAACTTTCTTTGTTGTTACATTCTGTTTGCATTATGAATTAATTTTATTCTACAATATAGTGTGTAGACACCAATTTGCAATAGCCCTGGGGAACATTATTTGATGTCCAAGTTTAGTGTAATTGTAAAAAGTATTTATGATTGATTCATCAACTTTTCTTTTCTGCTCAAATCACAAGGCAGAAGATAAACCAGACACTTGCCCTTCTTGCCTCGTGTTATTGTATCTTTATAAACAATTTCCACCCCTATCCATTGACCCCCCCCCCCCCAAGCTAAGAGGCCTTCTTGAATGGAAGTAACCAAAAACCATTTCCTGAAGATTGGAAAGCTTAATTCAAAGATAGGTTATCTCAGTGAGCATTCCAGGGTGCCTTGGATGATTACAAAGCCGTAGCAAGGAGTTTCATAAATAAAAGGAGAGCTCTAAACCAAAATAGGTTTATATCTAAGGCTAAGGATCCAGGGCCTCTGTAGAAGTCCCATATAGGCCTGTGCAGAGTTATTAGATAAGAGCTCATAGCTGAGGGGGGGCAATGGGGCCTGAAACCTAACTTCACTCCCCTTAACAATTCCTGAACCCTTGGGGCTGAGCGAGGCTGGAGGGAGAATCTTTTCCTAATTTGCAAAAAAGCAGCATATGGGCCAGCAGAGGTCATGGGCATCAGGATCCAACTCCTAACTCTATTGTGAATTTGTTAAAGTAAAAGAACAGGTTTTTGATTAAGAGAGACAAAATAAAACACTTTAAATTCCCTAAGCAGAAAGGGAAACTTGTTAATAGAGGACTATCTCATGAAAAACATGTGCAGGATAATGGTTAGATCTTAGAAACATCAGATCCACCAAGATGCTCCTCTCAGTCTTTCTTGTGCTTATTTCTATGTGTTAGCCCCATTCATCCCTCTTACTGGAGAGCAGCTTGCTCCACAGGACCAAGCCGGACTGTCAAGAACTCCCCAGTTTATACCTTACAGCTTCAGTACCAGAGGAAGTCTGGCTTAAACTTCTTCCTGCTTCCACATCCAATTTCCTGAGCAAGAGAGTTACTAGTCCAGCCTGGGTCAGATAGCCATGGTACTTACCCTTGGACCAATCAAATGGGGCCAGGAGGGCAGGGTCATAATAAAAAAAGATGACTATTTACAAGGCATACATATGAAGTGGCTAGCTGGGGTGTACGGAGAAAGAGAGCCTTCCAGAAGAAAAGGAAGGCCTTTTCCCAAAAGAAGGCAAACTGACAGTCAGATACAACAATAAGTATCTATTAAAATTGCCTAAAGAGGGAAGGCCCCATATCACTTACAGTGAATTGACTGTACCTCTTAGAAAAGCAAAGTCAAAAAAAGTGTCATTCTATAAACACTCAAACAAAAATATTAACAATTTTGTTCCTGTAGTCCCAAATCTCAAACCCAATCCAAATAGCTCTCCTCTTACATTTAACCTCACTTTAATTCCTACTCGCATCATAAGGCTTACTGTAGGTCCCTTTTCCTCCAGGAAGCCTTCCCCAAGCATCGTATACTTCAGTGACCTATTTCTGGCCTCCACTGACAACTTGATTCCTATGTCATAGTCCTTAATTAGATCCTATTTTTATTTACTAATTATTGTATGAATACAGCTCATCTCCTCTTCTAGATTTTAAGCCCTTAAATATTTTTATAGCAAGTATGGGTCACAATGCTAATAAATACTACCTTTGTTCCATCCCATGCAACTTGTGGCACAATGCTGAGTGTAGTCTTAGTAATCACATTTGGGTACAGAGTTTGCAAAAATGGTATTTAGCATTATACACAAAGCACACCAACAGCGCCAGAGCAAACAGATAAGATGAGTAACAGGTGACTGATTCTTTCCCGAAACATGCTCTGAATGATATGCTAGGAAAAAGTCTCAAGCCACCAAATAGTATGTGAAGGAAATATTTCAATTGTTTGTGAAATAAGCGATAGCACTTGGTGCCCCATAAAATGTTGCACTAATAATGAGCTAGAAATAAGAACACAATTATCCCATCTTTGTTTTTCTCTGCTTAAAGAAATCCCGAAGAAAGAGGAAGTCCAGAATACTTGCAAAAAGGAACATTCTTTCTATAAGGCAATGGAAGTTTAATTCAACCCAGATTTGCAAATCTGACTTGTCAACTAAAGTATAGAAAGTCATATGCAGGGCTCAAGAATTTGCATTAACTGAATGACCGTCATTATGATTTGGGGAAAAGTAAAAATTATGAGGCATACTTAAAAGGCACAACAACTAAAATCTGATTAACTATCTGTTAAAGGAAAATATTCCACAAAGAGCACCTTGCTTCGTGAACTCATTAGGTAGATTTTATATTAGCATACTTATTGTCAGACTGTAAACCATGCTCCCAGATGGGCTGAAAACAGCCTTTTTAAAAAAATAAGACAAATTTGCCTTTTGATATTTGTGCAACTTATCATTTCTTGAGTTTAATTCCCCACATTCTTTTCTGACATTTGTGTAGTATATTCTCATATAAGCTTTACATGACCTTTCACCCTTTCACAGGTGAAAAAAATGAAGCTTAGAAAGGTTTCCTGACTTGCCAAAGGTGAATCAGGTAACTAACCTGAATTACACAAATTCTAAGTCAGTGAAGTCTAAATAAATATGATTTTACTTTGTTTTTGTTTTCTTCCTGAAAGACATGTATGCCCATACAGCAAAGATTGCAAAGGAGAAAAAAGGGGGAAAAGGGAGAAAATAACCCCTCCTCACTTCTGGGTTAACTTCTTAAACTCTGAAAGACAATATTTTTGAAGGGACGGGGGAAGAGGGCAGGAAGGAGGGGAAGCCCATCCCTGCTGATTTGGGCTGAGCTCAACTGCAATGTAAAATTTATTATGTCCTTTGTTGTTTTGCTCTTCCAATTTGAAAGGAATTATGTGTATATGCATATATATTATAATTTTTTCACTTAAGTAGAATAATGACATGTTTTCCAAGTCTATCTAGCAAGAGCAGATAATTAACACCAAACTGACCTTTTGAAGTTCTACCCAGAAACTTCTCTCCTTCCTATCTCCTTCAACTGCTCCTGCAGAAGGATGTTTGGGGAGGAAATTAGATTCGCTGTTTGCATAAACCAATGTATTTAGCTGGTGGCTCTGCCGGTCCAATTAACTCCTCTAACAATATGGGTGAAATGAGGTTATGGTTATGTTTGTAGTCAATTAGAATTGTTTTGATTGGACACTCTCCCTTGTATCCTAGTTAAAGTTAAGAAAACATAGCACTGAAACGTGTTTCATGGGGTGGGAGAGGATGCCTGAGGGGAAAGGGAAGAAAACTATCTAGGTCATGATGAAATGCATGTATGTATAAGCATAAAGAGAAGGCTTATTTGCATAAATAAAAAATATTGCACATACATTTTGAAGACATCTTTAATATGACTGTAAATATTATTACTGTTATATTATGAAAATAATATTATTGATGTCAGATAAAGCGGTACAAGTTGAAGGAACACAGAACTGCCACCCAGTAGGCCCACATCCTAATGTCAGCTCTGCTGGTGAGTCAGGACCTCTCTGAATTTACTTTGCTTTGTCTGGAAAGTGGAAACAATACTTACTTAGTTCCTGCCTCTGAAAATACAAAAAATGTAAGATACAATTGCTGCTCTCAAATAATTTATAATACAATTGGCAAAACAAAGTGATTCATGTAAAAGATAAAAATAACCATTTACTAAGTACTACTTGCAAAACACATCAACTTGTTGATCTTCATAACAACTCAAAGAGGTAGGCATTGTTATTATTTCCATTTTACACACAAGAAAACTGAGGCACAGTACAATTTGGAAGTATTACAAGACTTCTCTCTTGGTTAAGTAACAGCAAGTTTTCAAGCCATCAGCTTCAGAGTATGTCCACTTAGCTACCATATGATATAACGACAAAAAATCCCATGTGTTCAAAGGAGGAAAGATAGGATAATTAATTGAGATAATTACACACCAAGAATAGTTAAGAATTGGAGTGACAAGAGAAGGTTCCACGTCATAAGAAGAGCCCCATCTTAAAGGATGAGGAGTATTTGGATGGACAGAGGAGTAGATGATGGCAGAAGAGCGAAGGTGGCAGGAGGTATAAGGTGGCAGGAGGGAAGAACCCATATGAACTGCAGTAGGAGATACGTCTGAACAGGTCAATTGTGGAGAACTTTGACTACCAAGTTAAAAACCCTCCCAGTTCCCCAAACAGATGGCTCTGTTGGCCTGGCCCTCTTCAGGCGTCTCCACAGTTGAGCTTTGCTGCTTCCAGAAAGCAGCATTTGAAGAGCAAGCAAAGACTCAGATTGCCGCCACTGTGGTCTAAAGACCCCAATCAAGGTCCCAGATGGCCCAGAGGAAGGCTTTTAACTATTAGACAGAAGTGCCCTCACTGGATGAGCATGCAGCCTGGTGGGTAGAGCGTGCCTTTGCATGGTTTAGAGGAGAGCCTTGGACCATTACTGCCCCATGTGTAGAGCTTGGCTGGTTCAGCAGAGGCTCCTCTCAGTCCCAAGCACTCTCACTCACAGGAGCAGGCGAACTACCCAAAACTGTACACAGCAGCCCCTATCCAATACACAACCCATTCTCTGGAAGCATCCTTCAAATCTACAAAAGTTCATGTAATTTTATATAACTACAAAGATTGTTTACACTCAAAGGTGGCAATAATCACTCTTATCTGCTGTTTTGGGAAAAGAAAGTTGTGAATGTTTGAGAAACAATCACATGATATGTAATACGTCAAAATCCAGTGATTCCACCTATGGTAAGCGACATTAAAGTTTTTTTTTTTTACTTCAGAAAATTACGTACAGATATATTTACTTCATTATAATTAATACTGGAATAAAAGTAGAATCAATAAGGTAATTTTGGACACATCATTAGTAGATTACACAGCAGAGATTCAAATGTTTATGTCTTACATTTCTAATTCCATAGGGAAAATATTTATATCAGAAAAACATTTGTTTTACCAGCCAAAATGCAGTCATTATTTAAACAAAACTGGTTCTTTTTCAAAGCATAAAATTCTACATAAACTTTGAATATAGCTATGTATCTCAAGTGTATTTATTATAATATGATTTAAATAATTTTTATTAAATTAAGTGTATTTATTGCAATATGATTTGAATGAGTACAAGGAAACTTATTTTGGATGATGCATGTATCCTAAAACTGAATTGTGGTGATTGTTGCAAAACTTTATAAGTTTAATAAAATTCACTGTGGTCTACACATACTCTTTTTATTGCTGTTTTTTTAAAAAACAAATTAAAACTAGTGGCTTTGGTGGATGTATTACAAGTTTTTTTCATTTATTTCTCATATTTTTCAAAATTTCCCTATTTTTTACAATGGCATGTATTACTTACATAACTAAAAAATGATTCCAATGCAATTCACTTTAACATACACATTTATCTAGTACACATTTTGTGCTCAACATTGTGACAGAATCTAAGTTGAGCAAAATAAAAAGATAGCATGTTATCCCTTCCTTAGGAACTTACAATTGACTGAGTATTAAAAAATGTAAATAAGTATTTATTTATGGAAGAATGAAATTATCTTTAAATCAAGTTGCAAGTAACAGGTGTTGGTAACTGAATAAAAGAAACAATTAGTGATTGGCCAAAGGGAAGGGGCAGAGGAAAGAGTGGCAGGAATTTTAATGAGTCACCTGGAGAGTGATACACTTGCCCACATGCTTAGTTGGAATAAACAAATTAACATTTGTTTGAAAGAAAGGTTTAGTAGCAAAAGTAAACATTCTTCACTTTTAATGCATATATTTATATCTGCTACAAAAAAAGTAATTAACCTTGAGGAGACAGGAAGATTTTATAGAGAGCTGGCAGAAAGAGGGAGAGTAGACAGAGGAAAGAGAATTTTCCGTCCTATGGGGAAATCAAAAATATGTCAGTTTGTAATCTATCATTGAAAAAGAAAACAAAAATAAAAACAGAATAGTCTGTTTCAAAAAATAGTTGTTTCTCTAACCAGAGTGATTGGGTAGTTACCTCCCCACATTGCAGGAGGATGCAGAGAAACAGGCTCTTTTCTGAAGGCAGTGACGTCTCTAGAGAGAAGATAATGGAGCTAAGCCAGGCATGCCCAGATTGTTCTTTGCAAATTTACCAATCAGACACATTATTCCCCCTGTCTTGGGCTGGAGTCAGGAAACGGGTGGAGAAAAGCCAGGAGCTATACCCAATGAGCTCTTTCCAGGGAAGGGATCTTCAGCAATTCTTCACCATTACCAGTGATGCATAAGAAGCATCCTTAAAGCTTGTTAAAAGTGTGGATTCTCAGTCCAAACACGTGGATATTGTACCTTGGCAATTCTGAGAGAGGCTCATGATCTGCATTTAAAACATGTATTCACCCTCACGCCCACCGCCCTACCCCAACGTGCAGAACCTATTGCAATAAGTCTGTAGAACACACTAAAACACTATTCCAATTTAGAGGTGCGAGTGTGGCAAACTAACAAGATAATGAATGTCGATAAATATAACACCTTATTAATTATTTATTGTTATTAGTGTTATTACTATCAATCACTAAATTAACATTCTAGTTGCATACTAATTCCAAGAGTAATTGTATACTTATAGAAGAAATTTTCTTCTTTTGATTTGATTGATGCAAAGAAAAATCTAAGGAAGATATTGAATATACCAGGTACTTAACTTCTAAGTGTTTCTCAGTCATCTAAAAACAGGGGCTGGCCCTGTGGCCGAGTGGTTAAGTTTGCGAGCTCCGCTGCAGGTGGCCCAGTGTTTCATTGGTTTGAATCCTGGGCGCGGACACGACACTACTCATCAAACCACGCTGAGGCAGCGTCCCACATTCCACAACTAGAAGGACCCACAACAAGAATGTACAACTACCTACCGGGGGGCTTTGGGGAGAAAAATGAAAAAAGTAAAAATATCTTTAAAAAAAATAAAATAAAATAAATGAATAAATAAAAAACATTTCTTTAAGTGATTCCCAAAACTGTACTTGCCGGGAAAACTGTCCAACACGAAATCCTCATCTCATCAGAGATGACATATAAGGCCTTACAATCTTGAGTCATATCCCAGGTGTCTTAAATAAATAACGTTTTGCCTCTCCCCAGATCTGTCAGCTTCAGGCAGACAGACTTCACCTTTCCTGTTCCTACTTCACCAGGCATTCAATGTGAAGGGTGTAGGAGGATGTGGTTCCCAACGAGGAGCCACAAGGTTTGCTAGCTGCCCATATTTCTTTTTGCAGAGTCTTCAATGGGAACCTTTTCTTGGCAGCTTAGTGCTTAAAATGTCATCTAACTGCTTTGATTAATTGTGGTACCACGTTTTGGATGAACCAGGTAGGCAAGGAAGTTCATCTCATTTTAAGAGGGGCCTTTCACGCTTAGAGGAAATTAGCTTGCCCCAAATGAAAGGCCTTGACATCATTAGCCAGTTCAGGCACCACATGCTACTTTTAAATTAAGTAAGTTACGGTAACTATGGTAAATTATGGAGGTGTTCTTTAAATTTATCATTTATCATAAGCTATTGTTCGAAGAAAAAGAAATGGGCTATCTCTTGGCAGAGCTCAGCAAGGCTGTGCCTCTGCTAGGTCAAGCTTTCTGAGTCATTCTATGATCAGGTTCAACTCTGCTCATCCAGGTTTCATTCGAATGCAACCGCAATCCCCTATGCTCAGCCTGACTCATCGAGGAGGAAGCGCCCCCTGGGGAAATCTTGTCTGGATTTTGATGACTGCGTTTAATCCCAGAGCCTAGGGATCGTGAGGCACTGCCTGAAAGATGGGCATTATCTGGCTGTCCTGCACAAAGAGTTTTTTGTAACAATTTTAGTTCAAAAGTTTTGCTAATGATAGCAGTAATGATATTATAATAACTACAGTTTTGGGTACATGCTGTGAGCCAACCATAGTGTTAAGCACTATATCTTATCTAATTCTCATAACAGCTTTAGGAGGTGGATATTATTATTCTACCATTACCCTTTTATAGGTGAGAAAACTGAGGCTTGCAGTGGTAAAATTATTTGTTTGAAGCCATATGGCAACTGTGTTAGGAACCGGGATTGTCTGAATTCAAAGTCCACATTCTTCATTACATCAATCTACCAGAGCAAGTTTAATGAGGCACAGGAAACTTGTGCCAGACGACCAGGGTTCTTTGTTGAATGACCACCCCATCATGTATACAGAAGTACTAAGATTTCACTGATCCAAAAGCATTCCCATATATTAACATGGACCTAAGATTCTTTTGAGTAACATTGAAAAGTAAGGTTGGTATTATCATGTCCATTTTAAGACAAAGAAATTGAAGTTAACAAGAAAAATAGGGGCCAGTCCCATGGCCAACTGGTTAAGTTAGCACACTCCACTTCAGTGGCCCTGGGTTTCACCAGTTCAGATCCTGGGCATGGACTTGGCACTGCTCATCAGGCCATGCTGAGGAGAGGTCCTACACAGCACAACCAAAAGGACCTACAACTAGAATATACAACTATATACTGGGGGGCTTTGGGGAGAAGAAGAAGGGGAAAAGAAGAAAATTGACAACAGATGTTAGCTCAGGTGCCAATCTGAAAAAAAGAAAGAAGAAAAATAATTTACCTAGGGCGTTAGCTGGTAATTCGCAGAGCCAGATCCAGCATCTGTACCTTTTGCTCCAAATGCTTTTTCCACTATACCTTAGGGAACTTGGCAGATAAAGAGGACACATGTTGAAGACAATATGTTGGAGAAAACTGAGAACATTGATCTCTTTCTGTCTGAGCCATTTCTTTCTTGTACTCCGAAGTGGAGAAGGAAATATTTGGAATTTGCAGGAGTGCGACATCTGTGCATGCATGCACACAGCTGTGGGAGTGTGGGAGGTGGGACATGTAATTGATCCTCATGCCCCCTGTGCAGACTCAGGTACATGGGTCTGGAGACAGAGAAGCTTCAGGCATTTAGACTAGGGCTCAGCCATCTTTATTTTCCCCATGTCGTCTATCTTGGCAGCCATGGAACAGAGTGGTCTGACTTGAGGGGGAGAGGGGGAAGGGCAGAGAAGTAGTCAAAAATGAAGAAGGGGGCTTCATTTGATTCAACCAGCCAAAATTTTAAAAATATGTTTTTGAGGGTTTTTTCCATAGTGAAACTTTAATAGGATAGGCTTTGTAACTGACAAACGGAAGATGCCATCTTTTTTCTCACTATCTAGTGTTGCTTTGCCAGGAGGACAGGAGGTATGAATACAGGAACACAGAGATGTCAGCCAAGCCAATTATATTTTTCATTTTTTCCAAATTTCCTCAAGCAAGGTGATTGCCAGAAAAGACCAATGGGCCACATAGTTATAGTTTCCTCTTCTAACAAAACCAATTGCTTCAGAGTTTATATTAAGCATACAAGGTTGCCCATCACTGTCAGTAAAAATTTAGGAGTCTAGAGTTCAGAAGAATAACCTTAAACTTTCTTTTCCTTGGAAGCCGATCTGGAGCTGAGCGGGAAAAAAATCACACAATTTCAGCTTGTCGTTAACGCGGCTGAGGACTGGAATACGATGAAGGTCCAGGCAGAGAACAGTAATCGAGAGCGGCTCCTGTGCTCCCAATGACTCTTGAGTCTGAAATGAATATCTTGGGGCAGCCCAGGTGAGGAGGCCAACCTTAGACAGACATCACGACTGCACCAATAGCAGCCACGCGGAGAAAGTGCTGGGTCCTTGCTGCTGACAAGTATACTGCAAGGTGGGAATTTATAGGCTCACATATTCAGACAAAAAAGGCTTGAATTCTATCTTGACCACTTAACAGTTGTGTTACCTTTGGCAAGTTATTTAACTTTCTTAAACTCTATTTCATCACGTGTACAATAAAAATAATGCCACGTGAGTGAGAGTTAATGTAAAAGTTAATGCAAAAAGGGAGCTTAACATAATGCCTGACATGTAATATATCCTCAATAAATGTTAGCTATTAACAGTTAAAAATATTTAAAAAAATCAAGACTGGGTATGATGCAGGAGGACTCAAGAATGCGTACAGAAATTAGAGACTTGATTGCAACCCGAACAGGGCCAGTGTGGGGGAGGAGTGATGTCCAAGGAACCTTCGACCAAAGGAAACAGATGAGAGAGCAAGTCTGAAGCAGCAAGTGTGGACTAGGTCCTGGAGTAATTTCAGAGCTGATCCACAGGTGTAGAGGCGCTTTTCTGTCTAGATCCCTTGGCCACTCCCGAAGGTGGGCCTGAAATTCTTAAAGAAGCAGAAGTCAAATGGACACCAGAGGATGCAAATAGTCAAACAGATGTTCTCTTTTATTTTTCAAAACCACAGCAGTCACTCTAGTCTCTTCCTCCTCATTGTAAGATTTTTCTTTTGTCTTGTCCACCTTCATCACTGGAATAGGGTAGTGGTTACAGCCACTCTTGCTGCTTTTTGAGTCTATTGGAGCCCATCTGTTTCCATTATGGAAACCCCCTACCCACAATCCCTACAGAGTATTTGATTTAACATGCGATAGGTCTCAACTGAATGGATCGTGAGTGGTCACCTGTGTGGGAGTGGGCCGTCAACGGACCGAGTGCTTCTTGGTTCTAAATAAGGAATAAAGTTAACAAGACTCTGCATTTGGGGATTTCAAACAAGAAGGACACAGGGAAATTCCAGATGATACAGTTAAAAGTCCTGAAAGTGCATTATTGGCTCATGTGCAAACACTTTCAGGAAAGGTGGAGAACCAGAAGAAGCAGATGAGGTGAAATAGAATGGAGCAGAGGAGCAGAGAGACTCAGAGAAGCCACGAGAAGGAAGACGACAGAGGCACCACACTGCAGAATCATCTTTTGGGAGATTTGCTTCTTCACCTTTCTGGGGTCTGGTGTTCAGCTTTTTCTTGAAAGTTTGCTTTGGCTTTATCCAACACCTCCTTCAGTGATTTTATTTGAGCTTTTTTTTTTCTTGCCACAATCATAGTACCAAGGAGAACAGAAGCCCTGTGCTGATTCTAAAGCAAAGGCAGAGAAGAGCCAACTGAATAGCAGGTTTCTTTTCCTAAAGGATCTCTGCACACTGGCTGATGCTTTGAAAATGACTCCAAAAAATCATATGCAAATGTCAACAACTGGCTGAGATAGTCATCGAGAAGCCCAGGCTGAATCCAGTCCCACTAAGTGAAGACATCTCACTTTTGCCCTGCAAGGCATCTTTTTGTGGCAGTAGAGAGGTCCCACGACTCAGGGAGAATAAATATAAGGTCTGCAATTGCACAGAGAGTGGTTTGAAACCCAACTTGTGGCCTTGGGCCAATTATTATTTTGTTCCAGTAAGGAAGATATTTATTATATTATGCTCCTATTTATTTATTTGTTTGCTTGCTTTTATTATTACGGTCTCATGGATTCTTATTTTATCCAGTGGGTAATAACCCATTATATCATTACTTTAATGCTCTATGTGCCCCCAATTTGGTCAGTGGGGCCCTTCAAGCCAGCTTCTGTGTTCTTTTGGTCCATCTCCATCATTCCTTAAGTACTTCTTTACTTTCTGGTAAAACTTTATATTTCAGGCTTTTCTTATGCTTTCTTTGCCCTAGCCCAAGAGTAGCCATTTTCCCAAGATCCAATTTCTATGAGTGGAGAATAATATTTAGAAACAAAGATCTGGATGCTAAATATATTTATTGCTAGTGGCATGACACCGCTGTTAGCCTACATTTATTTCTATATCTATTTATAAAACACCACAAGACCAAACTAATGTCCCCAATTCCAATTCAACACCATCTCATACATTCCAGTCTTCCCCCTTTTCAATCCTCTACCTCCTTCTCCAACACCATAAAATTTTGAGCCAGTCATTTTACCTCTCTGAGCCAACAGCTCGCTCCGTAACGTAAGGATAGTAATAAACCCCTTGCTCAGCTTTTGCGCAGGTTAAATGTAATGGTATTTATAAATTTCCTTGCACAGTCCTGCACTGTAACAGGCCTGCCACAAGTCCACATGGTTCCTTATGTGAATGAGATAAAATATGCTTCCTCCAAGGGGACAGCCTCGCAGGTGCAGTGTAGACTGGCTTTCTGCCCCAACTCTCTCTCCCTAGGCCGAGGCCTTCGCGGAGTTTGCAACCTGAATAACGGTAACCCAGGAAGCCCTGCGACACAGCCATTCAGTAAGTGGTTATTGTTATGATAGATACATGCACACATCTTTCTTGCAAATGTTTCCTAAATAGGAGATCAGATGGGGCCAAATAAAAGTATCACCAAGGGTTCAGCCTGCTAGGAAACTCAGTGTAACCCAGAGTGTTGGCAGTTGAACCAAGTACATGTCCACGGTCGTAATGGAAAATGGTCTGCACTCGCCTGGATCATTTTTTAATGTGATGCCTCATTATAGCTCACCTTAAACTCTGAGTCAGAAGCAGGTTGAAGTAAAAATAAAACCCATTTCTGTCATCCAAAGGCTCAACTACCAGGCAAGAAGTAGTTGACCTCCCCATGTAATTGAGTGCATAATTCAAAACGACACCAAAGGGGAGAAGTTCACCTACTGTTATGTGTGTGGAGTGTAAAGTTTGCTGGCGGATGTGTGGGTTATAACCTGGTGGAGTTCCCATTGCTGGAATGTTCCACTTGATTCCTTTGAGGATAGGAAAATCAGTTATCTTCAGGCCCCTCAGACGCAAACAGCGATTGACTGACTTTGGATCCTTTGGGGAGAAATCTAATAAATCTAACTCAATGCCACAAACAGTAGCTCTGAATTGTAGAGCATTAGAAGTAACACAGACTTCTAAAGTGGCATTTTTCTGTGAAGGACAGCAAGGCTGTATAAGCACATCTGCATTAGGAATGGGGTGGAGAAAAAGTGGGCAGTCCCTTCTCCCCTCGAAGGCGTCCATGCTACGCAAAGTTACAGTGACACAAAACTCCAGGCCACTGTGGCAACTGTCCAGCTGCACCATGTCCTGTTTAACCTTTCAATGGGAGTAGAATAAAAGAACTCAGAACCATGTGGTCTCTCACCTCCTGGGCAGGTGACAGTGACACCTAAAGCGTGCCTCGGGGGATGCTGAGAATTCAAGAATAACATCCAAGAGGCAGAGGCCACATTGTTGCTCCCAGAGTTGGCAGCTCCCATCCATGTGCTTTCAAGAGTTTGAAAATCCTCAGGCTCATGAAGACATCAATCTAACCCTTTATCTTGTATGATGCAGGCCACGCAAAAGTCAAGCCAAATCAGTTCTCTGAAGTTTATTTTCAGGATTCTGCTCCCA
This sequence comes from Equus przewalskii, assembly GCF_037783145.1. NCBI lineage: Eukaryota > Metazoa > Chordata > Mammalia > Perissodactyla > Equidae > Equus > Equus przewalskii. Next base: position 21,851,382 of record NC_091831.1, on the reverse strand, counting down.
AAAACAGTATTTAGGTACCAGGATTTCCTTGATACCATTGTTTAGGAATCAAGGAAAAGAGAAAGGAGTTTTTCGTAAAATAAGTCTGAAAGATCCTAGCACAGAGTATACATCTAGTAGGTGCCAATAAACATGTCCTCCCTCCTTCCTTGTGTGGGACCCCTGCTCCTCTCCTAATGAGCACGGGAGAAGGGAATGGGCTCTGTCCAGAGGAGATGTAGCTCTGACGATTCCCTGGCCCATTAAAAGAAACCTGATCCCCCATCAATAGCTGCAGTTCAGAATCTCCCTCACCCTCTGGCTACTTCAAGCACCCAGGTAAATTCCCACCCCAAGTGAGAAGGAAGTGTCATCACCCTGGAAATGAGAGAGGAGGCCCAGCTAACTCTCTGTGAGGACAGCTCTGTGTGCAGGCAGAGGAGGGAGCCCCTAACTGACCATCACAGGGAAGGCTCTCCTCCCACACCTGTGCCCTCCACGCAGATCCGCCACAGAGGCTAGGTGTGGTATTCAGAAAGAACAGAGCAGAATTCGAGCCCACTGCCCCACTCACCAGCTGTGTCACAGGGGGAAGGTCACTTACCATCTCTTGGTCAGCAAAATGAGGATCCTTGTGTCTGTTTCATAAGGCTGAGGTGAGGATTAAGTATGTAGGAAACATACATAACAAGTGTTCACCTTTATCGCTTCCATTTGAAATTCAACCTCCTCAGCTGCATGGCTGTAAATTAATCCTGTCCTCCTCCCACACACAGACAAATATTTTACTGCCTCCTTCAGAGGTCTGATGTTAAGATATCAACACTTCAGTGTCACTTTCCTACATAACTGAAGTGGTCTGGGAAGCTGGAGAGGCCAGTGGGGAGAGGACAGAGGAAGCAGCAAATAAACATGAGGCTGGAATTCCCAAAGACACCCTTTGTTAAATTTTGCAGCGTTTCCCAAACCTCAAAGTGTTCCTACTCCATAATCAGCAAAATAGAAGGCCATTGCCAGGTGTTACCTCATTAAGACAAAGGAGTGGTAAAGCAGCAATACCCCAAGGCCTATTGTAATGTGAGGGATTGACTCTGCAAAATGAAGAAAAATCAGATTTCCAAACCAAGCAAGAAAACAAAAATTGGCCTCACACCATCATTCAAGAAGGGGAAAAAAAATTAGAGATAGAAAAAGCAAAAGCTAAGAAAAAGAAGCATCCCAGTGCTGAGGACATTCTCGGGATTTTAGCTCTGTGCATCTAGACAATTTGAGTGCAATTTGATTTGTGATATTTAAGGAGGGTGACGGGCGGTGTGTGCGCGCTTCATGGCCTGATTCAATTAAGCTCTCTATTCTTAATTTACTGCTAAATCCTCCTTTAGTCTCTAATTTCATAGAGACTTTCGTCTGGGTTGAGTTCTTGTTCTTAGGGTAGAAAATGTAGCCCATTTCTCTCCATCCCGTGGGCTACACCTTGACCTAACATTTTTATGTTGGATATTTGTGCTTACTTCGGTGCCTTGTTTAGGGTTTGCTGAAGATGGCGGTATATAGGCTGAATTAGCAAGGGTTGGTGGGGTTTATCGGGGTTTATCGATTATGGAACAGGCTCCTCTAGAGGGATGTAAAGCACCGCCAAGTCCTTTGAGTTTTAGGCTGTTGCTAGTAGTACTCTGGCGAATAGCTTTGTTGTGATGAGCTATTTTGGTTTAGGGCTAAGCATAGTGGGGTATCTAATCCCAGTTTGTGTCTTAGCTATCGTGTGGTCAGAGGTATTAAAGTCACTTTCGTAGTCTATTTTACTTTGGTTGTAGCTTTTTACAGCTTAACTGGGTTTTAACCTTATTTTGGTATTAGTCTTTGACACGCTTTACGCCAGGGTTTTATTAATTTGGGTTAATCGTATGACCGCGGTGGCTGGCACGAAATTTACCAACCTTATTTAATATAACTTAGTCGAACTTTCGTTCATGGCTTAATTTTTATCACTGCTGTGTCCCGTGGGGGTGTGGCTGAGCAAGGTGTTGTGAGCTACTTTTTAGTGTGCTTGATACCCGCTCCTTTTGATCGTAGGGTGCGATTTAGAGGGCATTCTCACTGGGGTGCGGATACTTGCATGTGTAATTTTATTAATAACTAATAAAAAGGCTAGGACCAAGCCTATGTGTTTATGGAGTAGATATACTCATCTAGGCCCCTGAAGAACCCATAAGTCAAGTTAAACTATAGGCAACTGTTTTCAAAGTCCAGCACAGAATTCTTCCTAGATTGAGACTCAATAGCTTTAAGGTATAATGTAGCTACAAGTGGAGTTAGACAACTTGGTTTGAACATTGGGGTGAAGGCTGGCTGGGCAAGTCAATTAATACTCTCAGTCACAGCTCTACCCTCTGTACAATGGGAATAGTAATGATAGGATCTATTTCACAGCATTGTTGCGAGGGGTAAGCGTGATAATGAATTTCAGATAATTAGCCAAGCATTTGACATTTAAGTACTTGATAAATGTCTTTTATTAGCTTGGCCCTCTAACTAGTTAAGCAGGAAATAGAGGTCTTAGAAATGACATTACAATGGGAAGTGGTGGAACCACCATCGACAGCACACCAGCATCTACCCCATGTTACCGCAGGTGAACTCTACTACTGTAGTCAATTAAAGATCAGCTATCTCAAGAAAAAGAGTATAAGCCTATTTTAATGCATTAAAAGGCTATAAAAATAGAGCAAAATTAGTATTTAAAAGTTTGTAACTAGAAGTAGAGGTCACTACCACCCAAACTTCCCCACTCCCCGCCACCCAGTGTGGAAGCTGCCCCACATAGAAGGCCCCTTTTGAGTCAGAAAAGGAATCATTAAACTCTCCACCTACAGAAGACAACTGACTCTAGCATCCCTGAACCCACACATCCCTGCAGAGGCCTTTGGGAGTCGGGGAGACCGAGTCAAGATCCTCAGCAGGAGAGGCAAGTGTTGTATGGACAGCGCAGGACAGGCAGTTGCCGGCTTCTGTGGACATTACTTATCCTAACTACTACAAAGTGTTTCATATTGAAAATATATACAAGCATGACAAATGGGGGAGCACCAAATGACCATTAGGATTATAACATGTGTGTGAATAAACCATCGGAATAGTCTCTGCAAAAAAATGGCCATATAAATGCTAATATTCTCACCTATTACTAGTAATAATAATGCATCATCTGGCTGAAACAGTTCCTTAAGTACCTTATGTTCTCTGCTGGAATCAAGTCATTAATCCCATTTATATAGCTAATGGGAAAGCCCTGAGTCCAGAGGAAAGTCCTGAAGAAAAGTACCGGAATTAATGACGAAGGGGGATCATTTGTCTCTACAGCTATAAGGTTGCTTTGCCAAATAGCCCTTTTTACCCCTGAACTTTACTTTGAACACTGAATAATCTATCCAGGAAAGAAATGGTTAATACACCTACATCAATAGTTTCTGAGTTGGTCAGCCCAACATTGCTAGGACCACACAGTAACCCCAGTGCCTTAATATGTCTCCTCCCCTAGTGTCCATATTTCATTCAGCCCACGAAAGCTGAGTGAGCTTTTCCAGCGTGCCAGTGACCCAGGACAGCGACCCCCATGCCATGCCATATTCGCCCCAAACTCTGCAAGCTGATGCAGTTGTAGTCTGTGATCTCTTCCACAGGAGAAACAGCAGCATGTAATAGTTATATATTTCAGCGAACTCCAGGGTCAGACACACCTGGGTTACAACCCAGCTCTACCAGCATCTGAGGTTTCTGGGTCAGTTAACATGTTTTAGGGTAGTTTTCCTTGCCTGTATAGTGGATAGGGAAGTAAGTAGTACTCTCAGGATTATTTGTATAATTATTTATTAATAGTAGTAGTAAGTGATTGTAAGGGAGGAAGAAAGGGAAGGAGGGTGGGAGGGAGTGAGGGAGGCAGGCAAAGAGAGGGGACTCCCTGAAGAGTCACAGCTGCACTCAGGGCGCCTGTGAGAGGAGAGGCGGGAGGAGCCCTCCCCAGAGCCCAGGGCTCTCCTCCCAGAGTCTGTCCTTATTGTCTGTCACTGAAAACTTCAGAGCAGGAGAGCTCTGACCCTAAACCAAGCTCCATTTAGGAGCCAGACCAGGGGGCGCTTTGAGCAGCAGTGACTGCTTTTGCTTTCTGATGGGGGTGATGGGTGCATAGCGTGAGCATGTTTGAAGAACACAAAGAGAGGGAGATGCTAAGTCTGTCTTCTGCTACGCTCCCAGCAAAGAACATCTCTGCCGAGCCACTGCGTCCTTGCTCTGCATTTACAATCCTAATCAGAGGGGGAGGTTACAGCAAAGGAGCCTAATGTAGCTGAGTGACCGTCATTACCCACTCTGCCCACACACAGCCTCTGAGAGAAGCAATGTGCGAGTCCTCCTCAGCATCAATAGGCAGCTACATTTGCAGACAGCTTCTCTCCCTATTTCGTGCCCAGAGTGTGGTGGAATCGGAGGACCGCACCTTATTCCCAGAGAGACTCTCAGGCCCCAGGCTTTGCATGTCCACAAATATAAAACAGGGGAGCTGAGCCCCTGCTTTGGGGCCATATGCTTTGGTATAAGTAGAGTGACAATGCAATTTCTTATTCTTGAAACACTGCTGAAAGGAAAGCACTGGCAATAATTACACTGAGACAATAAGCATACACTGGGACCATCCTAAGTGTCACACATGCTGCTGAAGTAGGGAGGGATTCTGGTTAGGCTTCACGCTCCGGGAACCCTCACAAGACGCAGGGAATGGCCTCCGTGCTGGTGAGCCTTCTCCCTTTGAAAACTATCTTGTTTTCCCCCTTTAAAAAAAAAGAAAAAGAAATGATAACATTTTAAAATAAAATATATCAAAACCATTAATGTAAAAGTAAGTGAAACAGAAAAATAAAAAAAAGAACAAAAAAAAATTATGGAAAATATCACCAGGGTGTAGTGTGGGGAGGGAAATAGTATCATCATTTGGTGAAAATCATTTTTTCCACCTTCCCATACTTGAAGAAAAAATACGTAAATGGAAGGATGGGTAGAAAGACAAAATAATTTTATGGATAAGGAATCATACTACACTAGGTCTTTTTAATAAAAGGCGTTGAATTTAATTTTACTGGTACTCAAAAAAAGAAAATTGAAATGAAACTAAGAGAAATGTTGAGCCTCACATAAATGCTTGTCATTACAAGAAAGATGAGTTCCCATATCCCAGCTCCCCAGGTCCCTACACCAGTGCACACACTAACCCCCTTCTGACATAGCTGCCGTCCCCTGGAGGAATAAGTTGGATTAAAGAGGAGTCGGTTTCCAGCTAAAGAAAGCGGCAGCCTTGGCAGCGAGTCTGGGGAACACAAAGATAGTCCCTCTGCCCCAAAGAACCCTTGACGATCCCAGAATGGGAGTGTCTGCTTCTGCCTTCACTCAGCCGCTTGGTGAAAGGCACCTGTTCAGAGTAAACATGTTGGCAGGAGAGGTTGGTCTGGTGCAGCGAAGAGACAGCACGTGGCTGGAAGTCGGGGGACCAAGCCCCTTCATCCAGGCCTGCAGCAGAAAGTTGTCGCTACAGCTTTTTGAGCCTTAGGGTTCTGTCTTCTGAAAATAGTTATATGAAGAACAATTGAGAGACTCAGGGTGGTGAGGGGGCAGGAATGGCTTTGAAACTGATGGCTACAAGGTCTGGTGGGACCGCAGACCATTTAGTTACTGCATCAGGAGCAAAGAGCAAGTGGATGAACACAGTGGGGTAGCTCACATTCCATGTCCTTGGCCATGTTACTTGTTACTTAACCTTCCTGAGACCCAGTTTCTAGATCTTTAAAATGAGGATAATAACAAAACCTGACTCATAGAGTCATTTTTAGGATTATGAGACAGCCTGTAAAAAGAGCTCAGCATGTCATTTGGCTCATCAAAGCATTCAGAAGTGCCAACTAATAAAATAAACTAAAATAAGTAAGTTTTCATGATGAGGTCTGGGGAAGTGCAGGGACAGGCCACTTCCTAGGATGGACAGACCTGAATGAGGTTTGGCAGTGGGGACTGGGGCAGCCCTGGAATAGCACTATGGAGACTTGAGATGAAAATGGGGGGAAAAGCAATTTTCTCTGTGTCAGGTCTTCACCTAAGTTGGCCTTGCCAAGCATGGTTCATGTCTATTATTTACAGTGCACTTAACCTTCTGCAAACCACTGCGCGGGCTGGAGAAGATGCATCAGCGTGGCTTGGACATTATGAACCTGCACCTTGGACTCAATCATCCATAGATAGAAATCCAAGCGCTACTTTGGATGAGTTGTGTGAATACAGGCAAGTCGCTTCACCTCCCTGAGCCTGATTCTTTCTCTGCCAAATGGCAATAATGATCAATTTCATAGAGCTGTGGGGAGGAGAAAACGAGATTGTATGTGAGGTATGTCTCCCACAGGGCCTCTTACCAGGAGTAGTGGGAGTAACTAAATAAATCGTAACTTCTATTATTAATATTTTATCTGTCCCTGTCTTTGAAAAGTTGATAGTGTAGTTGCATGGACAAAGCTAATATACTAAAAGATGAGCCTGCAGTAGACGACAGAGAACCATGAAGTGCTAAAATAAGGGAAACACCCAGTCAATACATATTTACTGAGCATATAGTATGTGCCAGACACTGCTTGTAGCTGGAGACAGAGTAATGAATAAAATAGCCAGACTCTAGCTCTTACATCCAAGGGTGCTGGGGACTCACTAAGGGTCCTTGGCATAGGGCGCCCAGCTCCTTTCCACTGCCCGTGCTACCCCAGACCACAAAGGCTGAATGTGGAGGCTTCTCGCTAAGAAACATCCACCTCTCAAACAGGCAGCAGAATGGGACTGTCTAACCACCATCTCCCTCTTCCCTAATATAACCTGCAGGAACTTGCAGGGAGCTTGGAAAATTCCCAGATCTAAAATCACAGAGTCAAGGGCTGTAGTCCTGAAGCCTGATTTGCATCCATGAATATGCAGCAGCATGAGCCTCTTGCTTGGGATTTCTGCCCTTTCATGGGTATCCGGGCTGTGTTTGCAGCTGTACATTATCCCTTCCTGAACACAGTGCACAGTCAGGAAATGGAGGTCTCAGAGCTGCAGGGCTGGGAGGAGCCACACCCGATCTCCGACCCCTGCCATTCTTTATCTGCAACTGAGTCTTACACAAGCCTTATTCGTCTTGGAACTTCTTTCAGTTCTGATTTGAAACACAGAACAATGATATGCTATTTTCATTTCTTCCAGCCCTGTTTTTGAGTGATAGGAAGCAAATGATTTAACTGTAAAGTGCTTCTACTAATCACCTTTTCAGTCTCAAAAAGTCACAAAAAGGAAACACCTGCAGAAAAACTGCAATCTATGCTGATCTTAAAAGCAGAGCCAAATAGCTTATATTTCAGAGATTCAAGAGAGCTGGAGTTTAATCTCAGATATTAGCAGGCAATTCTATTTCCATTGTAAGGACATTTGTGCCAGCAAGAGGCTGTCTGAAATATAATTTTAAAAATACCTGCCCCTCTTCTTTCATTTTAGCAGAAAGCAACTCCCTCAAAAAAAGGCTCAGCAGCCCAAGCCAGCCTCGTGGATTTGGCATCATCACCATCATCTCCCTCACCGACTGAGAAGTTCTCTTTGGTGCAGTCCGAGAACCCTCTTGGATTTTGTCAGTAGGGCCCGGAAGTTCCCTCCAGTGTCAGGGGCACCTCCTTGAAGGTGGAAGCCAGTCTTTGAGGCCTACGCTGGACTTGGCCCTGGGTGAGCGTCATCATCAAGAGATGGTGCAGAATCTCCTTCCATCTCCTAGGCTTCTGAGAGCTGAGTCTGGGACCACTAGGGGCAGCAGGAGAGAGAGTCAGAACCCAAGGCTGTGGGTGTTCCTTTGAGTGCCCAGAAAGGTATTCTAGGAAAACCCCTTACTGATATTATAGATGACCTTAAATTTAAAATAGAATTGCCTGCTAATGTCAAATATTCAGCAACAGGGTGCTACTTTACAGCAGCTACCATCTCTAAAGAGACATTATATCACAGTGGTTGGAGAGAGGGGTCTTTCTTGTGAGACTAGACTTGAGGAGGGAAGAACCATGCCCCAAAATGGGACAGAGAGAGTGAGGGAACGAGGAGCATTCCCTGAACATCCCCCCAATCAACAAGGACAGATGCTGCTTCACAACAGATACTCATGTCCCATGAGTTATCCATTATTATCCTCATTTCACAGAGGAAGAAACTAAAGCTCAGAGAGGTTAAGTCACTTATCTAAGCTCACAAAGCCAGATGCAGAATGCAAAGCCAGGTCTTCTGACTCCTCCCAGGGTTCTTTTTACTCCACAGGATACCTCAAGAGATGTACATCCTGACCCCAGCTCTTGCTCTTACTGGCCATAAGTTTGACCCTGAACCTCGCAAAGGGGTGAAAATCAAGGCCAGCCTGCATAGCAGATGAAGCAGTTGATTGCACCCATGGAGAAAAATCTAACTGCTCTAGAAGGACCTGCGAGTGGCCTTGGATTTGGCTGGAGATGTCACAGAACAGTCGGTGGTCATCTGCAGAGAAATGTCTCTGGAGACCACCTGACCATAAAGCCCTTTCCCAAGGAACCTAAGAGGTGACACCTCCTTCGAGGCTCTGGGAATAGGAGAAAGTTCCAGGTGACTTCTGAAGGCCTCTATCCCCCGTGGAAAATATGACTAAGCTTTAAGGCAGACAGTGTCTCCAACCAGGTGCTGGCAGTCCCTCTGGAACCAGAACTGAGATGAACAGCTCTGACCACAAATGACTTAGACAAGTCACCTAATGTCTCTGTGCCTCTGGGTTCTCAGCTGGAAACAGGCTCTCCTAGTTTGACTCTCAGAAGGACCCAGTGACAAGAAAAGGACATGCACATGCTTTGAAAAGACAAATAGTCTCAAGACACAAGCCACGTAGGACTACAAGGAGGAAAAACGTATGAGGCGCAAGACTAAAACTAGAAGGTAAGATATGATTTTTAAAAAGGATAAAAGAGAGAACAGAATGATTAAAGGTCCACTCAGTCTGATAATTTATACAACACAATAATATTCTCTCTGTGTAATTTTTTTAAATGCAAACTTTTAGGAAAAGATCAGAGGCCATCTTTTATGGTGAGTTTATCTATAAACACCAGCGTTTCTCAAGATGCAATATCAAAATGCCTGAGTCAGAATCCCCTGGGGCACTTATTTCAAAGAGATTCCTGGGTCTCACCCCTCACCTGCTGAACCCAAATCCCTGTGGGTAAAGCCCAGGAATCTACACTTTAATAAAATCCCCTTATGGCGCTCATGCAGGTGGTCCACAGACTGCACTCTGAGAAACCCGGCAGCAGCACCTTCTAATCACATTGTTAGCCCAGGAGGAAGCGTGGCCACCACAAATAATAAATGAGTAGGGGAGAGGACGAGTTAGCCAGGTGTTAGAGGGGCAGTGCTGGCATTTCTGGTTAACTGCGGCCCCAGGAAAGCTCGCTGTGTCCCGGCGGCAGATGCTGATGCTTGTAGTGGGACACAGGATTATTACTTCCAATTTACAAAAGCTTGGGGAGAGCTCTGGGGGATGGAAACTCATCCACAGTTTACATGAGTTCACACCTTCAGCTCCCATAAGCCTCCACCTATTTTACCCGAGAATGAAAGGGGCCCCTATAAACTTAAAATAACAACTACGTATGCATGTGTTTATATGTGTGTATGTGTGTGTAATTAGGTATTTTACAAGTCTCCTCTTTTCTCCATTCTCCTCCACTATCCCCACCTCAACTCTAAGGAACAAAAATGGTAAAATATGCTCTTCCATCTCCTGCGGCAGCCAGGATTCCTATAATGGAAAGTGACCTGAATGCTTTGGATATTAAAGTTGGAAATGTTTTCCTAGTTTACTTTCCCAGACTTGTGGGCATGTGGGGTGGTGTCCTTATGTGAGGCTTCCACGTGTTTCAGGTGGGTGGAGACAAGCTTACTAAGTTAATCAGAGTCAGCACTTGGCCTGGCTGAAGCATCTGTACTGTCTACAGAACCAGGCCAGGCCCAGGAGGTGAGAGCTGACCACGTGGTACAGAATCTGTGGTCCTAGGGTCTCCAGACTCTCCTGCCTACCATGGAGGCACCATAAAGGCCTGAATCCCAGCCCTCAGCTCTCTCAGTTATCAGCTATGTGATCGTGGACACATAGCTACCTTCTCTGATTCTCATTTTCCTCATCTGTAAAATAGTGACAATAATTGTGCACACCTCCTAGCACTTCTGTAAATAATAAGTGAAATGATCCACATAAACTTGCCTAACGCAGTACCTGGCACAGAATGAAGCCTCAATTAATGTATGTTTACTGTAGGAAAATGCAACTGAGTCATGCATTTGGTCATATATGCAGAACATTTGAATTTGGAACATACCTGGAAACACACAAAAGAGCCATCATTTTCAAATAGCTAAAAAATAGCGTCATTTTCAAATTGGGCCCCTCCAAAGCCGTGCAGCTCTAATGAGAGGCCAATAGTATTTGATATTCTGTTGCAACTGGCCTTTCAGAGCTCCAGTTCTGAGCCCCCTGCCATCTGGCCTCTCAACTCCTTTCTCCTGCGCCCCAGCAGGGTCAGATGACCTTGTCTCTGCTTTGGTTTGGTTGAGCTCTCAGGCCAAAAACAAAAGACCTATTCCTAATTTCTTGAGATTGCAGAGAATTCCCCACGATTCTCCCAGTTTCCAAACTCCAATAACAAACTTAGTGACAGTCCCAAATTCCTCTTCATGAGTCCCTATGTGAAGGAAAGTTCACCTCTGTAAGTCACCTAGCACAAGGCACTCTGTTGAGCCCAGAGTTTTCTTAGACAGGCAAACTAAATTCTAACTGCAGCTCTGAGGTTATGGAGGCAAAGGGGGATTAAAATCGTATGATTTGATTTCCTCAAAAAGTGGTTCAAAGACCACCCCATCAGAATCACCTGGAGGAATCTGAGACTCAGTGATCTAATTATTGGAGGAGATTGATGATGAGAATCTCAGAAACTGTGATCCATAAATCCTCCCCCCACCACCCAAAGACTTACACACAATTCTCTTTAAAGAAGGTATCTCTGTCAGCTCAGCTAAGCGTGTGCTGGATAAACCTGGCCCCAAACTCTTCCTGATTTACAAACACTCAGCCTTCCCCTTTGGAACCTCTCCTCTTTTGTGCCTTTCTTCTTCCAAGATGGGTTCATGCGCTGCATTCACTTTCCTGACAAATTTCCTTGTCCTCAACTGTAAATTAATGCCTTTTCTGCCAAATTGACTTGGATGATGTAATATGCATGGAAAATAGAGAACAAATCTCCAGACCCTAAACTTTATCTCACTCTCTCTTTTTGTAAATTTCACATCTGCAGGTGTTGTGGTTCCCAATAGCTTGTCCTTTTATTTAAGACCACTAAAAGAAAAGTGATCAAATATTAAATCCTCGAGCATAAACATGACAAAGAGAGAAAATGGATGACTATTGGTACTCATTTGTAATATTACAGTATTTTGGCATTCTGTAAGTTTTTCGACCTTAAGCAAGAGACATTTGATGACTTTAATAGAGTTCTCTTTATGAACCTTTTTTTTCCTCTGTTTTAAAACTGCTGATTTTTTTTATCTTTGGCTCTCTCACTGTTGCTTTGCAACATACATCTCTAAGTTTCAAAGCCAGGGTCCACCTGGAGGATGCTTGGTTCACAGTATGGGCACTCACAGCTGAGGGCAAGCAGAGGCTCTCAAAGACTGGAATGTTGGTCCCTGCTTCCTGTAGAAAGACTTCAGCCTAGAAATCCAAGAGTCACTGGTTGGATCCAACTCTCTAAGAATTTAGTTTAATAATTATAATCTCTTAGATATATACCATAAGAATTAAGATATTCCTAGTCACATAAAACCAAATCCCACCCCTGCCATTCTGGATATGTGAAATGTGGGGCACTTACTTTACTTTCTTCATCTGTATGATGTAAGTGACAACAGGGCCCACCTCATAGGGTTGCGGCAAATATTAAATAACATTGGACTTGTGCAAGGCTTAGCAGGGGCCTGGCATGTACCATGTGCTCTGTAAACAGTGGTTACAGACATGTGAATAGCTGTCCTTATTCTCCTCCTCACCCCTGCCTCTTGTCACTGTGTAAGCAAAGAAACGCACTTGACTCCTCAGGTGAATCAAACCAAAGGCAGGAGGAATCCCGCTGTTTGACAGATGCAGTATCCACTGAGACTCTCCCTCTGGCCCATAATCAGCCTCCTGACACTCCTGGGACCCCTTCATCTCACACCTCCATCCAATGGACACTGTGTTTGCTTTCTAACTCATCTTTCTTTATTTCTGTTGCTCTGTGATCCCCATGATAAAAGTCCATTCAGAAAATAACAGTGTTTAAAAATTCCTTACCACATAGAAAATATAATACTGCACGATACAAAGAAACTTTGGAGTCACTGATTTAGGCGTATTGACGTGTTTGATAACCCTGAAGAAAAATTAAAGTCTTTTCAAATGGCCAAAGGACAAAAAATCATAACATTGAGGGAAAGATGTAAGAAATGTGTTTGGGGGCTGAAGAAATGAGAAAGGGTTGTGAATATAAAAATAATGGCAGCACATCGATCAATATTTCTGTAAAAACATAAACATTTACTACCTGTATGATGGTGTGCCTTACAGGACCTATGAAACAGTGTCTCTACGTAAAAACTCCTCTGATTTCATTTGAAGAGGATCGTATATGTTAATTATAATATTGAGTAAATGCCATATTTTTAAAATATTGTACCATATTAATGTCTAATTACAAAAGTCATTGCGAAGGGCTTTGAGATGAGTGTTGAACCAGCCCTCTCTCTCCACAAATGACAGTCCACGAACTATTCCAATAACAATGTCCCTTATGAATATGTCCATGTGGCCTCAGATAAGTTGTGTCTTGAAAGGGAATGGAAAACACAACTTATCAGACTTCAATCATCAGCATCAGGATATTCCACAGCTATTAATTTCTGTGCTTCTGTGACTTGATTCTGACATCTAGTCTTCTCCATGCTAATCAACATTCCACATGAAAATTCATCCTCTTATGGATAAAAATGTGCCCAGCATCACTTACGCTCTTTTTCTCTGTTTGTTCCCTAAAGACACTCTATATCACTTTTTTGTCTGTCCAAGAAGAAGCCCTGGGATTTCCATGACACCAAAAAGAAGTCTGGAAATTTAGTATATATGCATCTCGAAGAGTTCAAAATATAAAATCACTCACAGATTCATTGCTGTCTTCTCCTAAATCCATAAATTTCCAGCCCTAGGGTGATTTTGTGATTTTTTCAATGTTGGTTCTCTTTTAAATCACCTGCTTTCCCTGGAGGGTTTCCTCATTCCAAAAGATGTAGCCCTACATTTCTACTTTACATCTTGCTATCTCTCCGATGATGAGCTAGTACATAATAGGCCAAAAATTCAAATGTGGCTCCTCTTTCATGGGATGGAGAAGAGGTTGGAGCTCTGGCTACATTACTCTAAAGGAAGCCCTGATGCTATCTGTCACTCAAATAACTCTGTTACTACATGTCCCATTTCCCCTGAAATGCTATTTTGTCTACAGTAAATACAAGGAAATGAATATGAGTATCTATGCTGATCTTTAGAAGTCAAAGCTTCCCAAGGAAACTGTCATCAGTGCTATCCGAAGCCCTCATGGGTAAACAAGGCATATTTCTAAATCAGAGGCTGATGGAGGAAAGGAGGAAGGCATGTGAGTGCTGAGGAGAGTGATAACGTCACACAGTCCTCCATCCTCTCTTGCTGACCACAATCAACTCTCACAGCAATGAGTATTCTGGCCTCCCAGCTCTCTATACAACATCCAGAGTAAACTTTAAAACATAGATCACGTCACACCAGCTTCCTCGACTTGGAATGAAGTCAAAAGTTCATGCTGTGTCCTATGTACTCCTCATGATCTGTCTGCTAGCTCTCCAAAGAACAAAGTTACACGAATTTGGTATCTGCGCACTTGGCCATGGTCTGACAGGTTTATCCTGGAAAGAGACCCACAGGCCTTCAAGCATTAAAACCCCTATTAACCTCTTCTCTCTTGCTTCCCTTTTGTGCTCCTTACCAATATAAAGAATAAATCTAATTCTTTCTTTTTTCCTAACTTGAATTGTCACTGACATCTGAAAAATGAGCAACAGCTCTGGGGCTGTAGTAGAACTTAGCTCACATCTGAAAGAAGCACAATTTCTTTCTCTGGAAGATGCATAATTTTCACTCTGATAATCCTAGCATTTGATTCTTTTAACATCCAAAGTTAACCGAGAAGATAAATCCTTCTGATTCAGTAATTGGTCCAAGTGGGCACATGACCCAAGCAGGGCTAATAAGAGTCCCTTAGTTGAACTGACATGGATGCTGGTGGCAAAAGAGTTGCAGTTTTCCACTGAAATAATGAATTTTGAAGCCTACATATTCATCTCACTGCTTAATGGGGAAGCTTCTCAAGAAGGAAAGAAAAGTCAAGAGATGAAAAAAGAAAACAACGTCAAGCCATTATCCAAATCAGCTGTGCCTGAAGACTTATCCACCTGTTGGAACTCCCAGTTACGAGAGCCAAAGCTAAAAATGGCGGCCTTCTGCTGTCGGCTCTAAATCTAATCAATTTCTCAATCTAAATCATGTTTGTACTACCTCTGAAATGTCCCTTGACTCTGTTGCCTTGTTCTGCATTCTACCTTCCACAGCGTCAGTCCAGGTTTGTGTCACTCCTTGCCTGGACTCTGAGCAACACCCCCACCTCTAGTTCCTTCTTCCTCCTCCGGGCTATCCTCCGTCCTGGCACCAGTGCTGTGTTCTAAAACCCAAACTAAGGACGTCATATATCTCCCTCAAAAACACATAGAGTTCTTCGTTGCTGAAGGTTATAATCTTATCTTTTCCTTTCTCCAGCATGGTCTTTTTAATTTTTTTAAATCAAATATTATGTAGGCTCTCAATGTATAAAACTGAAATATTATGCAAGTCTCAAAGCATAAAACAATGTAGAAAGAAAGAGGGAAGAAGAAGGTGATAGAGGGGGCAGCAAAACTGCACACACTCGGCTTCCCCGTTTCCCAGGTAGTGAGCCCTGATTTACCGCCAAGGAGCCCTAGTTCTCTAAAGGATGCAATTTGAAAACAAAATAAACAAGTATTTTAAGTCTTGCAGAAAAGTCCAGTGTACTCTTTTCCCCACTCCTCCCAAACTCACACACACCTACCTTCTCAGCCTCACTGACCCTCTTTTAAAATGACTCCCACAGAGCTGCCCTTGGGGGCAGAACGCTGGATCACTGGGTGCTAGGCTCAGATCTCAAATGATTGTTGTACATCTGAGAAATGTCCATTACAGAAGGAGAGAAGATGAAAGCCAAAACAGGAAATAAATACCAAGCTAAACCTGGGAAGGAAGGGGGAAAAAATAGACCTCTAAACTGAAATAGCAGATCAAATAGAAAACTGAATAAATTTAATGACGAGCATATCTGGAGAGCCAGCAATGAGATCTCTATACCAGGAAATTGAAATGCAGTTGGAGAGCTCACTTTTTAAAAAATTTTTATTGAGGTTATAATAGTTTATAATATTGTAAAACTTCAGTTTTACATTATTGTTTGTCGATCATCATATATATGTGCCCCTCTACCCCTTATTTCCATTCCCAAACCCCCTTCCCCTCTGGTAACCACTAATCACTGATCTGTTCTTTGTCCAAGTATTTGTTTATCTTTCACACATGAGTGAAATAATATGCAGTTTGTCTTTCTCTATCTGTCTTATTTCACTTAACATAATACCCTCAATGTTCATATCTGTTGTGGCAAATGGGACGATTTTGTCCTTTTTATGGCTGAGTAGCATTCCTTTGTGTGTATATATATATATACTACATACTCTTTACCCAATCATTAGTTGATGGGCACTTGGGTTGTTTCCACATCTTGGCTATTGTGAAAAAAGCTGCAATGAACATAGGGGTGCATAAGTCTCTTTGAATTGTTGACTTCAAGTTGTTTGGATAAATAGCCATTTGTAGGATAGCTGGTCATATGGTATTTCTATTGTTAATTTTTTGAGAAGTCTCTATACTGTTTTCCATAGTGGCTGCACCAGTTTGCATGCCCACCAGCAGCGTATGAGGGTTCCCTTTTCTCCACATCCCCTCCAACATTTGCTGTTTCTTGTTTTGGTGATTATAGCCACTCTAACAGGTATAAGGTGATATGTCATTGTAGTTTTGATTTGCATTTCCCTGATGATTAGCGATGTTGAACATCTTTTCCTGTGCCTGTTGGCCATCTGTATGTCTTTCTTGGAAAGATGTCTGTTCATATGCTCTGCCCATTTTTTGATCAGATTGTTTGTTTTTTGTTGATTTTGAGTTGTATAAGTTCTTTATATATTTTGGAGATTAACCCCTTACCAGCTATATGATTTGTAAATATTTTCTCCCCTTTGGTGGGTTGTCTTTTAATTTTGTTCCTGGTTTGCTTTGCCTTGCAGAAGTTCTTTAGTCTTTTGAAGTCCCACTTGTTTATTTTTTCTTTTGTTTCCCTTGACCAAGTAGACATTGTATTTGAAAATATCCTTCTAAGACTAATGTCAAAGAGTGTACTGCCTAAACTTTCTTCTAGGAGTTTTATAGTTTCACGTCTTACCTTCAAGTCTTTAATACATTTTGAGTTAATTTTTGTGTATGGTGAAGGATAATGGTCTACTTTCATTCTTTTGCATGTGCCTGTCCAGTTTTCCCAATGCCATTGATTAAAGAGAATTTCCTTTCCCCATTGTATGTTCTTAGCTTCTTTGTCAAAGATTAGCTGTCTGCAGATGTGTGGTTTTATTTCTGGGCTTTCGATTCTGTTCCATTGATCTGTGTGTCTGTTTTTGTAGCAGTACCATGCTGCTTTGATTACTATAGCGTTGTACTATGTTTTGAAGTCACGGATTGAGATGCCTCCAGCTTTGTTCTTTTTTCTCAGGATTGCTTTAGCTATTTGGGGTCTTCTGTTGCCCCACATGAATTTTAGGAATCTTTGTTCTATTTCTGTGAAGAATGTCATTGGGATTCTGATTTGGATTGCATTGAATCTGCAGATTGCTTTAGGTATTATGGGCATTTTAACTATGTTTATTCTTCCAATCCATGTGCATGGAACATCTTTCCATTTCTGTATGTCATCATGAATTTCTTTCGATAACATCTTATAGTTTTCATTGTATAAATCTTTCACCTCCTTGATTAAATTTATTCCTAGATGTTTTATTCTTTTTGTTGCAATTGTAAATGGGATTTTATCCTTGAGTTCTCTTTCTGTTAGTTCATTATTAGAGCATAGAAATGCACCTGATTTTTGTAACTTGATTTTGTAACCCTGCAACTTTGAGTAGTTGTTGATTATTTCTAATAGTTTTCCAATGGATTCTTTGGGGTTCTCTCTATGTAAAATCATGTCATCTTCAAACAGAGAGAGTTTCAGTTCTTCCTTGCCAATTTGGATACTTTTTATTTATTTCTCTTGCCTAATTGCTGTGGCCAAAACCTCCAGTACTGTGGTGAATAAGAATGGCAAGAGTAGGCACCCTTGTGTTGTTCCTGTTCTCAGAGGGATGGCTTTCAGGTTTTCCCCACTGAGTATTATGTTGGCTGTGTTTGTCATATATGGCCTTTATCATGTTGAGGTACTTTCCTTTTATACCCATTTTATTGAGTGTTTTTTATCACAAATGGATGTTGGATCTTGTCAAATGCTTTCTCTGTGTCTATAGAGATGATCATGTGGGTATTACTCCTCGTTTTGTTAATGTGGTGTATCACATTGATTGATTTGCGGATGTTGAACCATCCTTGCATCCCTGGTTAAATCCCACTTAATCATGGTGTATGATCTTTATAATGTATTGCTGTATTCAGTTTACCAATATTTTATTGAGGATTTTTGTGTCTATGCTCATCAGCGATATTGGCCCATAATTTTTCTTCTTTGTGTTGTCCTGGTCTGGCTTTAGGATCAGGGCAATATAGGTCTCATAAAATGTGTTAGGAAGTGCTCTGTCTTCTTCAATTTTTTGGCATTGTTTGAGAAAGATAGGCATTAAATCTTCTTTGAATTTTGGTATAATTCTCCAGAGAAGCCGTCTGGTCCTTGACTTTTATTTTTGAGGAGGTTTTTGATTACTGCTTCAATCTCTTTACTTGTGATTAGTCTATTCAGATTCTTTATTTCTTCTTGATTCAGTTTTGGGAGGTTGTATGAGCCTAAGAATGTATCCATTTCCTCTAGATTGTCTAATTTGTTGGCATATAGTTTTTCATAGTATTCTCCTATAATCCTTTGTATTTCTGTGATATCCTTTGTAATTTCTACTCTTTCATTTTTGATTTTATTTATTTGAGGCTTCTCTCCTTTTTTCTTAGTGAATCTGGCTAAGGGTTTGTCAATTTTGTTTATCCTCTCAAAGAACCAGCTCTTAGTTTCACTGATCCTTTCTACTGTTTTTTTGTTTCAATTTCATTTATTTCTGCTCTAATTTTTATTATTTCCCTCCTACAGACTTTGGGCTTTGTTTGTTCTTCTTTTTCTAATTCTGTTAAGTGTAGTTTAAGATTGCTTATTTGAGGTTTTTCTTGTTTGTTAAGGTGAAATGTATTGCTATGAATTTCCTTCTCAAGACTGCTTTTGCTGCATCCCATGTGAGTTAGTATGGTGTATTTTCATTTTCATTTGTCTCCAGATGTTTTTTGATTCCTCCTTTAATTTCTTCAATGATCCATTGGTTTTCCAGTAGTGTATTTTTTAGCCTCCACATTTTTGTCATTTTCCCAGCTTTTTTTTCTTGTACTTGATTTATAGTTTCATAGCATTATGGTTGGAAAAGACGCTTGGTATAATTTCAATCTTCTTAAACATATTGAGGCTTGCTTTGTTTCCCAACATTTGATCTATCTTTGAGAATGTTCCATGTGCACCTGAGAAGAATGTGTATTCTGCTGTTTTTGAATGGAATGTCCTGTATATATCTATTACATCCATCTGGTCTAGTTTTTCATTTAGTTCCACTATTTCCTTGTTGACTTTCCATCCGGATAATCTATCCATTGATGTAAGTGGGGTGTTAAAGTCCCCTGCTATTATTGTGTTGCTATTGATATCTCCTTTTAGGTCAGTTAATAGTTGGTTTATGGACTTTGCTGCCCTTGTATTAGGTGCATATATATTTATAAGTGTTGTGTCCTCTTGGTGGAGTGTCACTTTTATCATTATATTCTGCCCCTCATTGTCTCTCATTGCCTGTTTTATCTTGAAGTCTACTTTGTCTGGTATAAGTATAGCAACGCCTTCTTTTTTTTCCCATTAGCTTGGAGTATCATCTTCCATCTCTTCACTCTAAGCCTATTTTTGTCGTTAGAAGTGAGATGTGTTTCATGGAGGCAGCATATTGTTGGGTCTAGTTTTTTAATCCATCCAGCCACTCTGTGTCTTTTTATTGGTGAATTCAATCCATTTACATTTAGAGTGATTATTGATATATGAGGGCTTAATGCTGCCATTTTATCACTTGTTTTCTGGTTGTTCTGTATTTTCCTTGTTTCTTGTCCCATGTATTTCAGACTACCAATTCAGTTTGGTGGCTCTCTATGATGGTTTCTCAGTTTTCTCCTGATTTATTGTTTGTGTCTCTGTTCTGATTTTTTGTTTAGTGATTCCCATGAGTTTTGCATAAAAGATCTCATAGATAAGAGTCCATTTTCTGATAGCCTCTTATTTCCTTAGTCTAAGCAGATTTCATTCCTTTCCTCTTCCTTGTCTAAGTTATTGTTGTCCCAACTCAATCCATTTTGTATTGTGAATTTCTGGTTAAAATGAAGTGATGATATTTATTCTTGATATTTTCCTTCCCCTTATCTTTAATGTTATGATTAAGTGTTTGCTAACCTGGTCTGAGAGAGAGTTGCAATTTTCTGATTTTGTTTACCTATTTATCTCCTTGCTCAAGGCTTTGTAAATACTTTTTTTTTTTTTCAGGTATGAGAGCTTTCTTGATCATTTCTTGTAAGGGGGATCTTGTGGTGATGAACCCCCTCAGTTGTAAATTACTAAGCACTTCCTGCTCTAGTCAAAGAGGCTCCAGTAGCCCAAGGGTAGTCCTCTCAAGAAAGTTGCAGGTGTGAGTTCTTAGGAGAAGCACACGGAAGTTAGTAGCTATGCATCCAGAACTGGTAAAGGTGATCAGAGGGGATCTGAGCAGAGTACCTATAGCTTCCACCACAATATTTAAAACAATTGAGAAAAAAATTAGACATTTACCACGTATCAATTAGGATTAAGTTTGAATCTCAGTTCTGGGCTAATTATCTGTGTGACCCTAGGCAAGCAACTTCTCATTCCTGAGCTTTAGTTTCATCATAGGTTAATAGCATATACTTCATAAATTTGTTAAAAAGAGCAGATTAGGGGCCAGCCCGGTGGTGCAGTGGTTAAGTTCGCACATTCTGCTTCTCGGTGGCCCAGGGTGCACCGGTTTGGATCATGGGTGCAGACATGGCACTGCCTGGCAAGCCACACTGTGGTAGGCGTCCCACATATAAAGTAGAGGAAGATGGGCACAGATGTTAGCTCAGGGCCATTCTTCCTCGGCAAAAAGAGGAGGATTGGCAGTAGTTTGCTCAGGGCTAATCTTCCTAAAAAAATAAATAAATAAAGAGCAGATTAGGTAATATATACAAAACAATTTAAAACTGTGCCTTGACTATAAGAACCATTCAATAAATGTTATTGTTATCATCATCATCATCATCATTGTCATCATCACATCATTCTTTCCTGGGCCAGAATAGTTCTTTGGATTAAATTAGTTTTTTGGTAAGTCTAGATTTCTTGACACTTCTTTACATCTAAATTCCAATCTCCTGTGGTCTTAAAGCACTCAACTCTCGACTCTGTTTTTCAATGTTAGGGGAAGTCCTTCTCCTCTTCTTCACCTTCCCCTTTTCTTCTTTCCTCATTTTCTGACTTTTATACCTATTGTCTTCCTGACCTTGACTTTGGAGGCAGACAATTCAAACAGTTTCAGGCCAAGCCAGGAAAGTGTGTGACTCCAAAACTAATGGATTGTGTCAGGTCTCTGCAATCTGAAATTAATGGGAGCACTACTAGCTCCCAGGAAGACCTGCCAATAAGCAGTGGTGACAAGGACTCCTGGCAGCAACCATGCTGCAGCAATAGGGCCTTGGGAAGGACAGAAATGGACTGACAGAGAACAGGACTGCTCAGCTCAGGCAAAGGAGAAGGGACTTGGGAAGTCCCAGGAACTTTAGGAAGTGATTCCACATATCTTCACTGGGTAAACTCATTTTTCATTTGAGTGAGAAAAGGAGACAAAATCTAGGGCAAGTTTGAAGGGAAGTGTTACTCTGAGCCCTTTCAGCAGACAACCTTTATTCTTACCAGGGGATCTTGACCTTATAAAGAACCCCTGCTTCTCACCAGCCCCACCTGCTAGTCTGCTTCTCATTTATTTTTCTTTGGAAAGGCAAGAGTGCCATTTGACCACTTTATTGATGCCCACTTTGGGACTTCATTTACACCAGGCAAAAAACACCCCAGCTCCACATAACTGCTTCTCAGAACTAGGTTTTTCTCCACCAGAATTCAAGACAAAGGCCTCCAGTGGGGTAGCTTGATGACTCAGCAGGAGACATATTGCTCTTCGACTCTTTTTTCTTGCTGTCAAGATATCTAATAATAAAATTCCTTGAAAATGAGGGAAATACCAATAAACTTTAGTAAATCTGAGAGTATGTTCTAGGTTAAAGAGTAAAAATGATTTTGAGTCAATTTTTCTCTTATTTATATTGATCCATAGGTCTCTGCTTTCATTTATTTTAAGATGCAAACTTAATATAGATTAGAAATTCATTGCTGAAAGATGGTTCTAGGAGGCATGCCAAGTAGACCAAAATTGCTTTTTACATGATAGTTCTTTGGTTATTGATGTTCTTCAATTAGCAGATTACGTCCCAGGTGGCAGTTACACTGTCTCCCAAAAGCCTTAGACCTCAGATGATGGCGCTAGAACAAGAGATGACACTAGAACAATAAACCAATCTCAGACACCCAGTTAGGCACACGAGCACTCAACAAGCAAAGGTGGCAATGCAGTGAGTGGAAATGTAGCAGAGTATCAAATATTCAGCACAACTTGCATTACCAGCGGTAACGTAAACAGGCAGGAGAAGAAGCATCAGTTATCAATACTCAACTCTGTAAGATAGTGAGAGATTTAGGGAGAGATGGATTGTGGGGTCAGAGAAGGTTCATGAGTCAAAACATTACAACTTAGTCCCTAGCTCCTTTACTGCTAGTAACCAAGAAGAAAAGAATAGGAAGATTTATAGACACAATTCAGGAGTTCTGCTGTTGTTTTTGTATAAAATGTCTGAAGACAGAAAGGGAAAAAACCTGCAATGTCAGATACCTCTGAGACCCGATGAATAAAAAAACAAGAAACCTTGTTTGAGAAACTGTTATATCCCCTAAACTGTACTTATGACTATGGGGATACAGGACTCTATTTTCAGATAATGTGAAATCTCGTTGAGATGACAAGACTAATGTGCACGAAAATACCAGGACTCAGAGTTTGCTACAATGAGGGAGAAGAGCCTGAACTTGTCAAAAAAGATGCTGCAGCTGGAAGGGGTGTTGGTAACTGACAAATTCCTGCAAAACTTTGCAGTGAATCATCTTGTTTGAAGGGTGTTCATAAAATACAAAAAGACCCGCAACCTAGTAGAGGCCCCGCGTTTCAGATGGAGGATCTACAACATAACAGAGGGCTGCCCAACCTGAATTGGATTTGATGTGAGCAAGAAGTTAAGCTGTCAGGGATTATTTGTTCCTGCAGCAGCCTCTAGCCTATTCTGGTTACTAAAAACATTGCCTTCTCATTTCTTTTTTTTTTTATTTTAGCACAAATCCAAGGCCCAGTCCTAAAACTACTGGTTTGAATCATGAGCCTAGCCTAGAACCATTCTCTAAGAAGACCAACTTAGGAAAAGCCAATGGTTGCATTTAGTGTTCTATGGTCATTCGTGACTTTTGGTAGATAAATTACTAGCACTGCCAAATTCCTGGACCATTTGCTGTAACGCATACCCACAGTCCACTAACAGCCACAAAGATAACCATTCTAAGAACAAGAGTTTGGTCTATGCTGCTAACACAGATTCACTGTATATTTTATAGTTCAGTAGCCAAATATGTCTTTGGCCAATAATTTTTTCTCTTATCCACATCGCCTTTGAGGTCTGGGAGTTACCACTATTTAATTCAGTGGTCCTGTTCAAGTAGCGAAGAGCTCTACGTAAATTCCTTATTTTTTCACTGTCACAGTAATCTGGCTTTATTAAATAGTAACACATTTGTCTTTTGGTAAAATTAATTTTTTCTTTGAAAATCCTGGATAACTGGAGAGTTAAAATTTAGGGATTATTATTGGTATTGCTTTAGGGTAGTAACTCACCAGCATTAGTCCCATTTAGGGGCCAATTTTCATTTTAAAAAAAATTTTTTTCTCCTAGTAAATATAGCAGGAAATGTTCCTATCCTGAGACAACAAGGAAAACCTATACTATGCATTTTGCAATGAAATCAGAAAGATCTTTAAAAGCATATGGTTTCTCTCATTTTGAATTTCAGACTTCTTAGGAAACTTCTGCTTCCACAATTGGATGTAATCTGAAAGAACAGCTTCTGTCATAGCACAGATTCTTCCTGTTGTCTGCAGCCACATTTTCTTTATGATTCAAATGCCATTGAACAAGAATTGTATTGGTGCCCTAAAGAATACAGGGGAAAAAAATGAGATGTAGAAGATAAGATGTGTAGAACCATATGGCCTGATTAGTGATACAGATGATAAATTAGCACTGGAATTGCTCAAGCTCACAACAAACTTAGAAGAATAGTACAATGAAAGCCTATATATCTCCCATGTCAATTCACTGCTCCTAATATCATCATCTTTTTATTATTTTGGTTCAAATTATTTCAAGTTTGACCAGTATGGGCCCCTTCAAACCAACTCAATCCATTTGATATGACCCCCCATTAATCTTTGAGTACTTCCTTGCTTTCTGTTTCAGCAAGATGTTCTAGGCTCATTTTCTACTTCCTGCCCCAAACCCGGAATAAGCTATCCAAAGAGACCTAATTTATTTTAGTGAGGAATGAAGAAAGAAAGAAAGAAAGAAAGAAAGGTCTAAGTACCACAGAGCCTAATAACTCAACAGTACTATTTAATGTTACATTGTAAAAGTTTAGGATGCATTTTTTTTTTTTTACTTCTAGGGTAAAGAATAAAATAATAATGCTAAATAAATGAGAAAAAATCTTATAAAAGAGAAAAAATGGATTAATACAATACAAATGAAAGTAGGAAAGGAAGATCAAATAACTAGTGAGACAAATAGAAAACAAATGGCAATTGTGTAATTGATCCTAAGTATGTAAAGCATAAGTGGAATAAACATGCCAATTTAAAGAAAAATATTGTCAGATTAGGAAAAATCAGATCCAACTCTATACTATTTATAAGGAACACAGCTTAATATAAAGACACAGGTTGAAAGTAAAGTGATAGAATAAGATATATCATATAAACACTGCATAAAACGTTGTGGCTCCAGTAATATCAGCAAAGTAAACTTTAAGGTAAGAAATATTACAAGAGATGAACAGAAACTCTTACTGGTGAAAGAGAATTTGATAACTATCATCTCACATTTATGATAAAAGCTTTCAGCACACTAGAAAAAGAAGCATATTTAACCAGATAAAGGGTATCTTTAATAGATCTACAATTAACATCATGCTCAAAGGTAAACTATGGTATAATTTTTCCCTAATTTCTAGAATAAGACAAAGATGTTCACTATAATCACTGCTGTTCAACATTTTACTGGAACTGCTAGCCTGTGCAATAAAGTAAGATAAAGAAATTAAAAGCATTACAATTGGAGGGAAAGAAGTAACACTGTCATTACTACAAATGACAGGATCTTGGATATAGAAAATCTAAAATTAATAAGTTAATTTAGCAAAGTGCTAGATACAAGATCAATATTCCATAATCAGTTTTCTTACTCTTAGGGCTTTTTCTTGGGTCTCAAATAAATGTTTGGGGTATTCAACAAGGTCTCTTCACTCTTACTGGTCTCAGAGTTTAACAGCTATTAGCACTGTGTTGTCTCTGAAGTCACTTTGCAATAAACAATCAAAAACTAAATTAGAAAAGCAATATGATTTACAACAACATCAAAAACTGTTATATGTCTAGTAATAAATCTAACAAAAGATGTGAAAGAACTCAGCACAGAAAAAACACTATGAATTATTGCTTAGAGAAATTTAAAAACATCCAAATAAAGACAGTGATATTCCAAGTTCATGAATTTCAAGATACAATATCATTAATTTATCAATTCTTCCCAAATTGAAAATTGCTCTATAGAAGGAATGCATTTGCAATCAAAATCTAAGCAGTTTTTTGTTGTTGTTTTTTTAATTGGCAAGCTAATTCTGAAATGTACTTGGAAATGCAATGGCTCTCAAAGAAAGATAAATTGACAAGTTACTGAGCATGAGGGATGGCAAAGAAAGAATTTCTGGAAGATCCTGGGGATCAAAGGAGGCTTGGTCAGCCTCTTGTGATCAAGGAAGGACAACAATTTCACTATAAGGTTCTGGCATCAAAAGAGATCACAGAGTCAGTCTTCATGCCTCAGACTGCCCTGTAAAAAGAACCAAGGCGCTTTCTCTCCTGTGGGTGTAGCTTGACATAATCTTGATTCCAAATTATGGCCAGCATGTATAATTTCCAGGTCTGTTTACCAACACGCAACTAATTCAGCAATTCTTCCAAATTATATTGCAAGAAGCTAAACAAACATATCGCCTGCACCAGAATTCAAATTTCTGCATCATAACAAGCTGTCATGAGCCTATTTATGTCTTAGGACCTGCAATTTTCAACTAATTTAGAGGACAGTCCAGTGACCAAATAAAGAAAATCTCTTTACAAGGAGGCATTGTTTGATGCAGGACTCACAAAAGTGCATGATCCTGGAACCCCAAACAATGAGAAAACGCATGTGACTTTATTTAGCATGACTTGCAGATGCTTAATATGTTAACTTTTTAATATATTATATTGACAGTATGATAATTACGATTATGATTATTTCCTATAATATTGTACTTCTTACTTTATCTAAAGTTACCCAATATCCAGATTTATTCAAGTAGAATGATCATAGTCCTTTAAATAGAGTCATTAGAAAACTTTAAAATATGATACAACTTGCACATGGTCGTTCAGGGAACACAGCGAACGTGCTGTGTTGAGTACACCTACTGATAGATTGTGGAAAAGTTTTAAACCATAGCATCAGATGAGGCATATTTAGGAACTAGATTTTGTGAACCAGTTTGGAAGCAGCATATTGAAGCAGGCATGGTTGTCAAACACAACTTTTATGAGAGAGAGCAATCAAACTCTGCCGCCAGGGCAACTCCGACCTCAGTGTTCAACACTAGCCCTGCCTGTGTTCTAAGAGATCCTCAAAACATATAAGAAATATTTCAGGGGGTTGCAGCTCCTGGGGAGGTGTGTGTAGAGGGAAGTAGAAATTCTCTAAGATGTATTCAGCTGAAGAAATCCCTCAACCCTCCTCCTGGTTGAATATCAGCAATGACAAATTTTGGCCGTGATAAACCAACACTTGAGTTCTCCGCTGCCCTTTTAACTCAGTCTTTCAATTCCAACAATGGAGTTGGTGACAGCCATTGCCAGAGTATTTCTTTCTCAGCCCAGCCACTCACACACATGTGCTCACTTAGACAAAGCTTTGACAAAGATTCTTTGCTTAACAAAACTTTAGTCAGGCTCCTGAACCTCTTCCAGGGCCCCTCTGTGCACTTCTTTGTAAAATCCACTTTTAAGGAAACCTGCTACGTTAGTTAGGTAAGAATCCCCCATCCCCCATCCCCCATATCTAATCAAGTTCCTCATCCCCCACCATCCCCCACCTCCATCCCCCATCCTCCACCAACCCCCAGATGATATCTGATCACCCTGGTCTGTCTCCAGCAAGAATTCTGTCAGATCAGTTTAGCCATAATTCTCCTCACACCTGACGTCTCCTTCTAGTAATTTCCCATCGGCTGACCCTCACCCTGCTCTTTGCTATAAATCCCCATCTGCCCAGGCTATCTTTGGACTTGAGCCCAGTTGTCTATTGAGGTCCCATTTCCCTTACTGCAGTTGTCCTGAATAAAATCTGTTTTTACCACTTCAACTACTGTCCAGCTTTGCTTGTTCTTTGACAGCTTTCCCTCAGGGTCACTGGAAACTGTTGAGTGCTTAAGGAATCTCATTTTTTGCTCTTTACTGAGCTCCTTGCACCCACCCACACCCACACAACCCACACTGCTCGGAATTCAGCCCAACCAGCATATTCATGTCTTTACTGCCTAGCGATTTTCCCACTTCACTTACACCTATCAAATGTCCTCATGTCACAAATTATCTTCATGTCACCAAGTCTCAAGTCTGGCTTTCTTTTACTAAAGAAGGAGAAAATACTATATTTTGCGAAAGCACTAGTCTCCTTGCTTTTTAACTAACATGTGAGGTCTCCATTTTTATCCCTTAATTGTTTTCCCAGTTGACTTTTTTTAATTCTCAACCTCGCGATGGATAAATCACGATTCAGAAACAATGTTCAGCTCTCATTCAAACATTTCAATTATCAGCTCTCTCTTTGCACTCTCATTTTTCTTGCATTTTGTTTACAACAAAAGAAACCCCTGCCTCCCATCCAAGGCAGCTTCCTCTAAGGGAACAACTTACTTTGCTTCTTAAGAATCCAACTCCATGAACATCACATTGACACAGCATGATTCATCTCAATACACCAGTTCACGATATTTTAAGATCCCCACTTCTCTTAGAGCT
The DNA here is from genome assembly GCF_037783145.1 of Equus przewalskii. NCBI lineage: Eukaryota > Metazoa > Chordata > Mammalia > Perissodactyla > Equidae > Equus > Equus przewalskii. The sequence goes on along the minus strand of NC_091831.1, from coordinate 21,823,305 downwards.
TGATAAGCCCCACTAGAGTGAACTGAGGACACCCCCAGGAAAACTCAATCCTCCACTTTGATTGTAAAATGTATATTCCTGAGCAAAGGGACTGAATTGCCTGTCACTTCATAAATATCTTTAAAGAAAAGACGTTAGGGTGAACAAACAGGGAAGAAATTGAGAGGAACAAAAAACATATTTATTATCCATAATCTATTTATATTTCCCTTGCTAACTCTTCAGCTGTTTGTCTGAAACTTAAGCCTTTGGTTTTCATGGCAATTGGAAAGAAGAGTGAATGATAACAAGCTTGGATTTTACAGGCTTCTTGAGTGATCCAACAAAAACATAAAAGGGAGGGATCTTGCCTAACCTAGAAATTACAGATGGATTTCAGAGGATAACTGTGAACAGAAATTCTGAAGCAGTCCTTATTTTTCTCTAGGCCCTTCAGATGTTTCTGTTTCCAGTCAAGTGTCCACTCGGAACTACCAAGTCTTCTGTTTCCTACTACAGCAGAGGCACTAGAACCTCAAAGTGCTAAGTGGTAAGCTATTACTGTGATAAATGGAAGGATTCCTGTCTCGCCTTCAGTCAAGCTCTGTTATAGGGACACCCAAAGAATGTTCCATTGCACAAAGCCCTCGCAGAGTTTCTTTCTGTTCTGCACCTCTGTGCTACACTGATCTTATAAATAACTCCTTTGAGGGCTGGCTTAAGAGACAAAGCTAAGTAATGGGCTCCATGTTCTATACAGAATTGGCACTCGCCTCCAACAATGGAAGCTTTCTTCATCATCAGACCATTCCTCCCTTAGACTGGGCTCTCTCTCAGGAGCTGCTTCAGGCCCCAAGCAGATAAATTCTCGGCAGGTCATGCCACCACGAGCAAGGCATGCATGAGTCCCACTCACAAGTAACATCCTCCTGCTCTCTACTCCCTTTCAGCATCCACTCCCAACTATAAAATGAAACATTTTAAAAATATTTTCCTTAGGCCAGCCCCATGGCTAAGTGGTTAAAGTTCTGCACACTCTGCTTTGGTGGCCTGGATTCACCAGTTCAGATCCCTGGTGCGGACCTACTCCACTCATCAGTCATGCTGTGGAGGAACACTGGCACAGATGTCAGCTCAGGGCTAAACTTTCTCAAGCCAAAAAACAAGGAGAGAGGAAGATGGCCAACAGATGTTATCTCAGGATGAATCTTCGTCACCAAAAAAAAATTTTTAAATAAGAAAAAATATTTTCCTAGCTGTTATTTCATCCCATTAATTCTACCTTTCCTATCTTACATCTGGGGCTAATTAGCACACTTAATCAGCATGGGACACTAGTGAGTTTCAAGTCTTGAATTCAATTGTCAAATGGTTCAGCCCAGTCTGGCCATGGCTCCTAGGCCTAGGTAATAACACTAATCCAGCCACTGTATTACCACGTGTCCAGGGGTGAAAAGGGAGACCAGAAAAGAGAAGGATTTCTTGGACAGTTCCAAGGATACTTGGTCTTTTCACGGAGACCTAGTCAAGCCATCTGGAGGCACCACTGTCTCTACCTTTGAAGAGTTTGAAATTCCTTTGGGAGGACAAATTTTCACTCATGAAAGAAGAAGAAAACACCATGGGACAGCACAGAATCAAGTGCTCAGTTGGGTATTGCTTTGGGAAATGACTGAGATTTGGGGTAGTCATGAAAGACGGTATAGAGGCCAAGAGACCTGAGCAGGGTCTTCAGGGACACAGAATTTGCATAGGTAAGAGGAATGATGGGTCTTCAAAAGTGAGGGAAAGGCCACGTTCACATTTAAAAACACATATTGATTCAGATTCTGATGTTTGTTTCTCATTAGTAATGATAACTTTCAGAAAGCATTGAAGTCATTGTAAACCCACAGGAAACAAGGAGGAAAAGCTCCCCCATGACAGATGTTGCTGAAGATAATTGCCTTTAAGGGCCAGGGTCTATGAAGTGAGAACCTATGCCCTTCCACGTCATTTAGACACAAAATTATTTCTTCACATTTCCCATCTTCTTACTCAAACTCAAGACCTGAATTTCCTTTTAAACCCAGGACTCCTTTTCACACAGTGTGAGAGTTAATTTGCTAAGGGTTCCAAGTGTGAAGCAAATGCTTTGCTACTTTTAAACCAAATTAGCTTTGCTTAATAAGCATCAAGCCTACAAATTTTTTAACGTCTAATGACCTTAAGCACCTTATTCTATAACCAAAATGCATTAGCAAAGCTGAGGGAAATCAAAGTTTGTTTTAATATACTCTTGATTTAGTAATCCAATAAATTTACTAATACGTTGCAAGAATAAGTCATTTTTTGGACTAAAACCAACAGCATAATTAGCCTGCTGTTCACCTAGGCTCTAATCACACAGCAGTCACCTTCAAAAGGGGTGACAGTGTTTATCACTTTAACAACTGAAGCATAGTTTCTGTTGAGGAAGAGAAGTTTCCTAATGGATCTCACTTTCGTTTTTTTTTTTTCCCCGTTGGGGTGAGGAGCAAGAACAAAAAACAGTCTTGTTCTTGGAAAGGCAGATAGTCATAGGCTTATATAATCATGAAAGATATTGGCCTCTTTATTAGTTAACTATATTATATTATTGTTTTTCTTTACTACATAGTTAATGGTAACATAAAGCATGGAGAATTTAATGGCCTCCCATTATCCAACCTCCCATAATTTTTAACAATTTATAACTATTTATTTTAAGAGATCACTGGGGATTACAGAAATAAAGTTATAAGGAAATATATTTAAAAGCAAGTAGCTTTTATTCATGAGATCAGCTTTAATTTCAAAGCACCACAGTGAAAGATACTGGGTAAAATGGCCATATGATCAACAGAGACAAATACTCTCCAGCCTGCAAAATTAAGAGTCATCAGACAAACCTGAAAACTGAGATTCAGCCCATAAATATTTGGAGAGTTTTTGTGTTTACTCTTTAATCTCTTGCCTCACAATTTTGGAAGGAATCCTTTTAAAAGCCCTGCCATATTTACCATAGGTTGTAAGTTGATTTCCTCTAAAAATAATAGCTATAATTCATTGAATACCTATAAGACCAGACACTATGATAAGCACTTGACATACTTAATCTCCTCACCTCATAATAACCTTATGAGGGTATACTATTATTTTCATTTTACAGATGAGGAAATCAACGTTTAAAGACATGAAATTACCTACTATCGCAGGGCTGGTAAACTGTGGAGCCAGGATACAAAAGTTAATCATCTCGAATGGGTTTACAAATTGCTCCATGTTGAACTAAGAGTCTAAAGATTAAGATGTGGAACTGTTACCATCCTGTGCTCATTACCTTTCGAAATACTGATTCATGTGAGAATACTTATCCGAATACCTGATAGAATACCTACTTGTAGTTTAAGTTTCTTGAATAAGATGCCACATCGTATTCATTTTTGTCTCCTGCACAAAGCCCTGTGCAGCCTCATCTCTAACTCTGTATTTAGTCTGACCCAATAGAGCTGGTGAGGAAATGGTGGAATCCTATGCTCACCTGGTAAAGTCAATGTTCCCTGTAGAGACACACCATGAAGGTTCCTGCATGTCAAGCAAACCTTCCACCTTTGAGAAGCCTTCGGAGACCTAGCAAATTCTGCATCAGGGGATGGACCAACCTGGAAAGACTGAGTTGTCCAGGATGAAGGATTTTATTTGGCAGAGGAGTCTCATATATTCTGCATTCTGTAACTTTACCATGTTCCCAGAGAACCTCACTTTTTACCTATAACCCTCTGGCTCCCATAATATCCACTCTGACCCAAGCAGAGCTCACTGTCCCCTGAATCTGATAAGGATGCCCAGACACACCAAACTCCTTGCAGTTTACAAATTAAGCCATTAAAAAGCTATTTATATTTTTTCCTGTGTTTCCACAGGACCATGTGGACATTTCTACTGTGGCACTTGTCATACAGAAATATTTCCTTTTTCATTTTGCATTCTCTCATTAAATAATGAGGTCCTTAAGGTTAAAGACCCATATCTATTCAACTCTATAACTCTGCCTTACCAATGGGCATAGTATATGGTTGACATTCATTAATATAATAATAGTAACAACAATAACAGTTAATAATCCTCAAATATTGAAGATTCTACTAAGTGCTGTAAGTGTATCCTTTATTTACTACTCATTACATCATTTTTAGAAATTGTTATTCCATTTTATAGATAAGAGAAACTGAGGTAGAGGAACATTAAGTAATTTCCCCAGGTCACACTGCTGGCAAGTGTCCAAGGTGATTCAGAAGTTTATCTAACTTCAGAACTTTTAATGATGAAACTAAATTTCCTACCTATAATCCCAAAACCTTTTATCGTTCCCAGTCCTAACACATACTTGGCACTTAGTAAGTGTTTGTAGCCTGACCATTCAAGCACAGATCGGGACTCAAAAATAGCAGTGATGCCCAGTTATACCATCAGAACTTAAATGCTTCCACCACAGGGAGATTTCACTCAGTCTTCACAGCTGTTTGAGTGGTGGTGATGGAAAGAGATGGATAAGTTTTCCTCTCCTGCTCCCCAATTTTCACAGTCTCATCTCATCATTCTCTGTTGTAACTGGTGATGCCAAGATTTGAAACCCAGGTGATGAGTTTCCAAGCCTCTTAGCAGTGAACCCTGGGGGCAAAGGTGGGAACAATTACCAAGGGTGAGTCTACGCTGTGTGTTCTAGAATTGCATCTTCATACTTCATTAGCAACTAACTGGGCATTTCATTTTCTCCAATTCCCCTGTACTAATTGTCTGCCTCAGAGTCAATGCAGACAATTAGAGAGAACTACAAGTGCAGTATCCTTTTCATCACTGGGAAAGGTAGCTCCCATTAGGAAGAGATTGCAGAAAATGCCAGTCTTAGCAGATCTGGAAATCTAGGTTTTGTTTTGCACTCCTCCTACAGGCTGGCAAAAACATATGCATTCCCAGGTCACTAGGTCTAATAAGTCAAGATAAGGTGGCATTTGTGAATATCAGGTGTCATGAAACATTAGTGAAAATGATAAATGAGGAAGCTACAAATCTTTTGAATACTATCCTCAAATCATCACTCGATGTTGGCTTAATAAAGTCTTTAACTTTTATAGTATTAGACAAATTTTGTATCATACAGAAAGAAATGTTGCTTTGTGCTGTTAATAAAGACAGAGAGTCAGGAAAGGAGAGAGAGAGGAAGGGAAGAAAGAAGAAAAAAGGAGGAGAGAGGGAGAGAGAGAGAGAAAGAGAAAGAGGAAGGAAGGGAGGGAGGAAGGAAGGAAGGAAGGGCAGACAACCTTGGTTTTGGAAGGAAGGACTGGATAAAATCAGTAGAACTCTACAGAGACAATGGAGAATACCCTATTTGGTACCAAGAAACAGTTCTCAATTTATCCACTGAACATCACTTATTATGTTTAATACATGAAACTCAGCACAACTGACATCCAGAAAAACTAAGTAATGAGGGAAATACACGAATACAGGTCTTTGAAAGGCATTATTTCCTTAGCCCTAAGAAATGGCAGCCTATACTCTTCTATGCTTATTCAGAAAGCCAAAATCAGTTTTTTGGGAGGGGATGTACCAATAAATCATCATATCTTTTCATATTTTATTCCTTTCTGACCCTTCCCACTTGTCCAAACTAATTTTTCCTGTCTATTCTCTTAAATGTGTACTTAGAAAAGAGCTAGTTTTGAGCTTGTATTAGGTTCTGGTCACTCATAGAGAAATTCAAATCATTGGGACAGTGTGGACACTGCGTTGCAGAAATATTCAACCTGGTTGTAGAACTAGACGAGTATATATTAAACAACGAAAGGACAATCCCAAAGCAATCATTAACAAGTGCAAAATAAGATGCTTCCTATTTAATTACATATTTATGCAATCTTTCTAGTTTTGCTCTACCATCCTCTTATTCCATTCAGAGTTTACATAAATTTGTCATCAACATTGCTAAAAATAACATCCCTTAGAGACACATATGACTTACCTTGATAATGATGGTTTCATTGCTTCTCTTATTTTATTTGTGCAGCAGGTGATCATTAAAATTAAGCTCTTGATTAAAATTACCCAGGGTAATTTATCTCAGGCTGCCTTCTCACTTAACAAGTGAAGAGATTCATAAATACCGATGGGGCTAAAGTTTTCACCATGCTTAGGAATTCCTTGGGATAGAAGGTGTTACGTTAGCACAAAATTACAATAATTAACTAGAATAATTCAACCCCTGGGTATCAACAGACATTCCTAGAGTCATTGGCAAATGTAATGAAGAAATTGTCATTATTATGCATCTTTGATATAAGGTTTAATTACCAAAGTATGAGCCTAGGCCTTAAAGAATTTCTTAATGGAAGGTAGGACCTTTTCTTATTTAGCATTATTCATCTAAAATGTTCATTAGTGGCAATATTGCACACTGTAACAAAACTCTCCCATCTAAGAAAAGCGGTAGAGAGAATCAAACTACAGTTTCAAGAGTAATGTGATCAGGATTTGCTAAATATTCCCTTGATTCCTCTATTGCATTCACCAAATAGATGGAACTCAGGGCTATTTTGCCTTGTTCTTATTACTCTGTATAATACTAACACTTACTCTTCACAAGGGAGGACTCTGAACTACTCCACATGGTACTAGGGCTAGTTTGGATGCTGCCATCACCCGAAAATCATGCCCAGTTGAGAAACAGCCAGAGCAAGGTCTATTGCCCCAAGGACTCCAGAGAACTCATTACCTGGCTTAACACATTTCTAAGGCATTGAAACTTTGACATGGTGACACAGATGGTGAAAGAGAGACGGCTCTACCCAAAATCAAGAATCCCACAGACCCTTCAATGGAGGGAGCTGTTGGGTGATGTTTTCAAAGACATTCATTATTTTACAGAAATAACGAATATTCATTCTAGGAGAGGAGCAGGATCTTGGTTTCCTGCCAATTCTAAGAGAAAAAAGAAAGGTTTCGAAAGCTGGTCTAATCCTTCATGTCTTACTGAGCCCAGGCTCCCTCCTAAACAAGTGCTATACAGTCCATCCTTCCTATGAAATGTACAAGCAGTATTAAACTTTAGAATTACATTAGTGTAGAATTTTATTCTTCGTGGTGATAGCATTAAGCACATCTGCTATTGAAGTTTTCCATCATAGGTATTGAAAAGGAAATAAATTGTCACCTTATTAGAGACATTTTAATGTTCTCTGAGCATATTATTTGCACGTTTGATTGTAAGCCATCAATAAGTGTTTTCCAAACGACTTTCTTAGCAGGAAGAAAAGAGACAGGAGTGTATTTGCAATTATGGAAACATGCACAATGTATTTGAAACACCCAAGGTAGCTATGATTTCATAATGCCAAGTGATTAGGGATATATTGAAATAATTATCTCTTTCTTATTAATAATTGCTATTGCTACAAGGGAGATAGATGGGGAAATTTATCTGCACGTTATACCTTTAAATAGCTATATTAAAAGAATTCATGAAATGACTTTTGAAGCCTGGCTGCAGCTGAAGCAGATTTGGCCAGGCCATTTCCATCACAATAGGATTTTCGAAGTGAGTGCAAAGGGAAAAAAGGGCCCATTACAGACAAGTCACCTGATCCATCCTTAGAGATAATGTGAAATTGTTCCATAAGGTAATGTCTGCAGGGCTTTATCCAGACTAGTCTGAAACGGATACTCAGAAAAATGCCCAGTTATAATAATCCTTCTTCTTTATTTCTAGCTTGAAAGCCTATTTCCTAATGGCAGTAATGACTAGTCTGCTACCCATTCATCTCCCATTAGAGATGTAAATGAAAGCAGTCCTGTGGGACCACCAGGCAGGGGGAGAGTTGTTCACAAGTCCCTGATGATAAAAAGGTGGAGGCTAAGGTTACATTATGTGTTTTTAAAGCCCCAACTCATCTAGCATTTGGTAGAATAAGCTTTATCCCACAGGGAGCCTAAGAAAATAAAGAGGAGCCTGAAGAAGATGGAAGTGAACCACAGATGCTGTTTCAAGGGGGATAAAGGTACCTTGAATAACAGAGATGTGTACCTCTCCTTGAGTCTCCTCTGTAGAGACTGCCGCTCTTGAGCAGGAAATAGACATCTATGTGTTATGTTCTGCACCATGGCATCCAGATGTCATAGTAATCAGTCTGAGATCCGGTGTCATAAATCATATCCTAATTGTTCTGCTACTGCATGGTCAATTAAGTGATGGGGAAAATAAAACTCAGATGGTACTATGTAAAAATACTACCGCCTGATATGATGTCTTCCAACAGGATTACATCAGAGCCAGCAATAGTTGAGGCATTTTCCTAGACAGTTTTATGTTATTTGACACTTGGTTAAATAACCACCATTCCTGCAAAGATCATCAGAGTTCCCTTGATTCCATGGATTCCTGTTGATTTCACACTCTTGCTTTCTCAAAACTTTCTGAAAACTCCTGGGAACAGCAACCTCTGTGTAAAATAAACAGACCCTGCCCTCCTCAGCACTTCGGCAGACACATGAGGAAAAGAGAAACAAATTTGGGAGGAGAGAGATCTGAGCAGACGCATTAGCACTCCTTGTCATAAGCAGGTTAGATAGCATCTGCCATGGGCATCATTATTTACAACCAATGTATCCTACATTCAGAGTGTAAGTTGTTTAGATAAAACAAGAAAGCATTGTCTGAATCAGTGCACTGGTTGAGTGGAGAGAGTAGTTAGAAACACAAAAATATGCAGATGTACTTGTGATGAATCCCATTTGTTCTTCTAATATTAACTGAGGAGATTTTTTAGGGCCAGGTAGTGAGGGCTGATAGCAACAAAGTGGATGTTTCTTTGGCATGAGGATTACTTTGGGCTGGTTACTTTAAAAACTGCAGACAGGAAAGAAACTCTGAAAAGCAGAATTTACTTACCCTTTGTTAAGAGACATTTACCTTTGTAAAGGAAATCTCTGTCTGTAAGTGTGTCTCCCTCTCTGTACCAGGAAGAAGGGGGGATGACCTTATCTCTAGAAACGCTCATCAATGTGGAAGGCAAGGGCTCAAATCTGCATAATAACCTTACTCTTGTTTACTGTGCTTTTTGGTAACCTCCCATGATCGACTGCCCCCATCCCCAACATCCTCCTTTGTCTTTACCTGAGGGTGGCATTTAAGGAGAGGACTTCAGCCATTTTGGCAAGTTGCTTAGTTTTCCTGAGCCTCTCCCATGTATACATGTTATAAAGCTTTGTTTAATTTTCTCCTGTTATCCTGTCTCATGTGAATTTAATTCATTGTCCAGCCAGAAGGACCCAGAGCAGGTAGAGGAAATGTCTTCCTCCCCTACACCACATTATGATTGCAACATTAAACATTAATGTGACCTCATTTGTCCCCAAAGCCTCTTGTGGATGGTAACATGCCACTCATTATCTCTCAAACTGGATTACAAACTCTCTAGATTTTAAAGGTTCTGTCATTTACTTTTATATTCCCAAACCTAAAACAGTATTTAGCACACAGAAAGAATTCACTAAATGCTAGATAAATGAATGAATATCTAAATATTGAATGAATATAAAAAACATACACCTATAGACTATGGAAACTAAAGAGATGGTCTCCACATATAACTGTGGCTTCATTCTTTTCTGCTAAGTTATTAGGGTAACAAGCACCTGTTCCCAGTTCTCACTGAACTCAGGCAAGAAAATAGAAGTTTGCATCAAGAAAAAGGTAAAATCATTTAAATCAAAGAGGATACATTTAAAAGAAGTAAATGTCTTTGGGTGACAATAATGTGTCAATGTAAGTTCATCAGCTGTAAAAAATGTACCAGAGCGGTGCTGGCCATCAACAGTGGGGAGGTTACATCTGTATGGGCACAGAGGGTACATGGGAACTCTGTACTGTACTGAATTTTGCTGTGAAATTAAAACTGCTCTAAAATATAAAGTTTAATAATTTTTTAAAAAGTAAATATTAGGCTGGAAACAATGAAAACGTAAAGTCCTAGGAGCAAAGGCAGGCATTTTCCCAAGGTGTTTATCCAGGCACTGTTTTAAGCATTTTGCCTATAGTAACTCATTTAGTTCTCTAAAAACTCCATGAAGAAAGTGCTCTTACTATCCACATTTTTTCGGAAAAGAGCACAGAGCCAGAGTTCTCTGGCATCTTTTCCAAGGTTTCAGTTACTTAGAGGTGGGATTTGAACCCATGCCATCTGGCTACATGGTTTATACTCTCAACCTCTGTCTCTGCTGCCTCACAAATGTGTGTTGCATCTCCACAGGAGGTGAAGCCGACTACATATCTTTATTGCATTTACTGAAAAGGTTTTCAATTCTATCTTATATAAACCAGAAAATATCACATGGCCTCAATTTCACTAGCGCCTGGAAAATTAAACACACACACATACACCCCACATGTAATTTAGAGTTTGATGTCTGTTCTTTCTAAAGCCTAGCATCTTCTTCAAAATGCAGGGACTACAGGGCTTAAGAGCTATCACAATTTTTCTTCTGTTGTTATTCAAAGATTAGAACTTCTTGGACATTAGAGAGATAACTAGCAATGTGTTATTTCAAGTTCCTCAACACAATATTGAATAAAATTCCACATAATGGGAACTGACAAATAGAAATGGCAAGCAATAGGATATATTGGAGTATATGAGGACGCCATTTGGTGTAAACCTAATTCGGCCTGACTTTGCCTTTTTCAAAAGGGCCTGACTGTGGCCATTGAGCACGCATTGCATATCTGCTTTAAAACATTTACTACAGCAAGAACAAATGGCCTTAAGATAAAGGTACAACTTCCCCCGACATTGGCATTTCCTTAAGCTTAAGCATCTTTCCTCAGGCTAGGAACTGATTGCTGCGTTCACCTTTGAGCAGCCAGCTCACCTGTGACCACCCAGCTTGAGACAACAGACCCACCACCCTGCTGTGTTCACTGAGACAGCAGACCTACGTGCTGTGTCCGTCAATCGCTGTGCCGACAGAGCAGTCTCACGACTATTGTAAAAGGGACATTTTAATCCTATGTGAAACATCCTCTCTGTGGGTATATAACCACTCCGTGCACCTGACTTCTTTGGTGCCCTTTCTTCCTTCGGGAAGAAAGGCCCCAGGCCGTGGTCCTCAGATTTTAGCTCAGAATAAACTCTCCCAAATTTTCATTTATAGATTGGTTATGGATTATTTTCGTCGACAGAAACTTAGTCAAGTGGAGCACATGTTAGCAATCAGACTCCATCCTTATCTCCGTGCCTGCAAGCCAAAGCTTTGCTACACTAGAAAGGATTTACCAGTCTCCTGAGGGTAGAGTGCTCACAGTGGCAAGAATAACCAAAGCCTGGGGAGGGATGTGTAGCAATGAACAGGGTTGACTGCATCCAAGGCATATGGCCCCCCACATCAGAAAGTAATATCAAATGAAAGATGTTTATTGGATTGGCCTCTAAAACAGACAAATGCCCAATTGCATAGATGATGAAAAAAATTAGCTTGCTACTAAACATTAAATGGATCAATAATCTATTAACTCTAACCTTGTTAGCAGGAGCTTGCAGTACAGTACGTGACCTGACTTTTAAACAAGCTGTCTTCAACATTTATCTGACTAAACTAGTTTTCCCTTTTTTTGTAGTCAGCAATGATATACTTAATACTCCAATGTTAACTCAAAATCACTTTTTCCTTTTTTAAAGCTGTTCACCTTCAAAGTCTTTCAGGATGATTACATATGTACCATTTTATTCAGATAGATAATAGCATGATTTTTATTTTATGGGCAGAAACCACAGCAGAGACTCAGACAATAGTGAGTAAATCTCCACAGTTGTGATAAAATGTTATGAAGCCCTTGGTGACAAAGCATCTTTGCAAAGTTGTTGTCTTATCAGTATAAATACTCTCATCCACACTCAACTATAGGCAAGAGCGAGAGGAGTCAGCAAATGCCCATGCAGAAAAAGTTCTGATGGGAATTGCAGGGAGAGTGGGAATAGGCTGATTGGGTGACGATAGTTATAGGGTGAAATCTTTGAAGAGGAGGAAGACATTTCCTCTACCCACTGTGGGTTCTTCTGGCCAGAGAATGAATTAAATTCACATGAGACAGAATAACAGGAGAAAATTAAACAAAGCTTTATAACATGTATACATGGGAGAGGCTCAGGCAAACTGAGCAACTCGCCAAAATGGCTGAAGTCCCCACCTTAAATATCATCTTCAGCTAACGACAAAGGACGATGTTGGGGGTGGAGGGGGAGTCGATCATGGGAGATTACCACACAAGTACAGTAAACAAATGCAGATTTAAGTCCTTGCTTTTGGCATTGATTAAGAGTTTCTAGAGATAAGGTCATCCCCCTTCTTCCTGGTACAGAGAGGGAGACACCTTTACAGATGGAGATTTCCTTTACAATGTAAATGTCTCTTAACAAAGGGTAAGTAAACTCTGCTTCTCAGAGTTCCTTTCCTGTCTGCAGTTTATTAAAAGTAAGCAGCCCCAAATAATCCTCATGCCAAAGAGACATATCTTGGGGTGGCCAATGCCAGTCCCCCACATCTTCATATTCACACAAGTCAAAAAGAGAGTTTATCTTGTAAAATAAAGGCGTGTTTGGGTTGGTGGGGGCAGGGGGGAGGAATGCTGCTGAGTAACCTTGACTCTTTCTATTCTTTGCTATTCTTTTCCTCCTGTGACAAACTTTCCCAGGATGGAGAACAATGGCAAGCTCTACATATGAATGAGAGAGCAGATGTGTGAGCAAGCACATATACTATTCCAATGATCTGGCAGCCAGTAGGGACACCGCCTAGTGTGGGTCTATTTCAGCCCTCTGGAGCCAAACATTAGTTTCTCTTCTAAGTAAACCCAAGTTGCAGCCAAACCTACTCACCAGGAGGCTTAGGAGGAAGGGGTTCCAATGCCCCCAATCTTGAGAAGGTAGGAGAGGGAAGAACAAAAGTTCTGAAATAAAGTAGAGTCCCATAAAACCAACATTATGTAAAGAGAAGCAAATGCTAGAATAAAAGCCAGACAAAGGTGAGGAACAGCACTAGTTTCAGACCAGAAGTAAGGAAGTACTCCACAGCATTTAGAGTGAACAAATATTGAAATGACTGTCCAAGGAGGTTTCATAAATCCTTTGAGCTAGTTAGCAAATATTAAAGGAAAGAAAGTGAGGGTTATCTTTAACACCAGCCAAATGTTTGTGGGGCCTTTTGGACAGTAAAGAAGAAAAGGAGAGGATTATCATTGGCATTTAAAGACTCCTGAGTCAGCAAAAATCCTCAAGCAATGCACTTTCATCCAGTATTGAACACCTGTCTTCTCGAGTGCTAAGCCAAGTACTAAAGATATAAAAATGAAAAGTCACCATCCCTGCTCTCAAGAGTTTAAAAAATTTGGAGAGGAATGGTCCAGCCTCTAGATGAATATGGCGACCTATCGCAAAAGGTGGGAAAACTATCCCAATGGTTTAGAGAGTCAATGTTAAGACAAAAGCAGAATCCAAGAAGCATCAGCATCTCTATGGCATCTTAAAAGGAAGGACAATTGGAAGAGAAGGGACTATCAGACTCTTCCTCTATAAAACCTGTTGGAAATTTCAGTCTTCTTGAATTTGTGTGTGTGTGTGTGTGTGAGCGTGTGATGTCATATTTGGAGACTTTAAGTTAAATCTATTCAACTGCCGCATTCTTGCCTTATTCTTCCTGTTAATTCAAATTTCTACAACATACCAGATTCTGTTTATAAAACAAGCATAATTTGATTTATTATAAATATGATATAGACATTTTATTTTCAATGCAGTATAACATATGATGCAAAAAAGCAAAATAGGTTTTGTAATGAAACAGATCATCTTATTAATTTCTGTTATTTACTCAGTGTGTGGCCTTGAACAAGTACAACTTCTGTGAATCTTCAGTTGCCTCATCTATAAAACGGAGATAATTAGGCACTATGATGTCAGGAGGATTACATAAGGAAGCAGAGTCAAGTGTTGGCTTAGTTTCTGGGACAGAAAAATGCACTCAAATATTGATGATATTGGCCACATTTTAATAAGAAATTACTATACTCCAAGCATTTTCTCCTTTATTACTCAGAAAATGTTGTGAAGCAGGGGAATTTATTATTCCCTGTTTTCTAATAAGGAAACCAAAGTTTTGCAAATGTTTGATGGCTTTCCCTTATCAGCCTACTGTCTTTCTGGAAGGACTGAAGCATCATGTTTGCTTTGGGTTCTTTGGAATTGTGGGGGAGAATGCTCAGACAGTCTGTGGGTTATGTATAGTATAGCCTTACATTTTATCATCCAAACAAGGACACTTCTGAGTCAGGAAAAGGATGCTAACTGGATAAAATGCCAGGAGAGCATAAACATGAAGTGTCCTTGGTGAGAAGGGACTTGTGAGTAGTTATTTTTAACTTCTAATCCAAAAAAACTGTGAAAGAAGGATGTTCTCTGATCACAACAAAACTAAATTATAAGTAACCAAAATAAAACAATACTTCTTCTAAATAACCCACAAGTCAAAGAAATCACAAAGGAAATTAGAAAATATTTTGAATAGAATGATAATAAAAAACCAAAGCATCAAAATTTGTGCAACCAATGGCATGGTTTAAAAAAAAATTACATCTGTAATGTTTATATTAGAAAAGAAGAAAATTTTAAAGGTAATGTTCTAATATCTCACCTTAAGAAGCTAAGAAAAAGAAGAGTAAATTAAGTCAAAAGTAAGTAAAAAGAAGGCAATAAAGAGTGAAAATCAATACAATAAAAAATAGATAGCAAATCAATGAAAACAAAAGTTGGTTCTGGGAAAATATTAGTGAAATTGATAAATTTCTAGCTAGACTGATCAAAAAGAAAATGAGAGGGAAGAAACAAATTATCAATATCAGGAATGAAAGGGAGACATCGCTACAGATGCTACAGGTGATATGAATAACTTTTCTTATCAATTTGACAACTTAGGCAAAACGGAAAATTTCTTGGACTACACAAATTACAAAAACAACTACAAAACAAAATAGAAAATATTAATAGCCCTGTAACTATTAAAGAATTTTAATTCATAGTTCAAAACCTTTCCACTAAGAAACCCTGAGCCCACATGGTTTCACTGGTAAATTCACTTATGTAAGAAATAAAACCAAAACAGCACAAAGCGATTGCTGATGCCTTACACATATTAGGCAAAAATTGTTTAACCTTTCTGGGCCTTAGTTTCTTCATGTGTAAATAGGAATTTCTGTACCAAAAACCTCATAAGCTTGCAGAAAGGATTAAATATGATAATTGATTTAAAGCCATTAGCACAATGCCTATCATATTGAAGTACTTAATAAGTGGTAGTCATTAGTAATTTTTATTATTATTTTATTTCACTCATATGACAGCCATCTAAATAAATATATTAAATGCACCAAATTTTTCTTATCTCTTCCCTTGAAACCCTTCCTCCAAAATCTCATAATCAAATATGAAAAAACTACAAATTTGGGAAATTATAAATACAATTTTAAACGCACAACAAAATAAAACCAAACAAATGAGCAAAAGCTTTTGACATCTCTCGTTTAAAAGGAAAAGCCAAGAATCAAAGGACATTTGTCTTAAGACTGGTTCTGCGGGGCCGGCTCCGTGGCCGAATGGTTAAGTTCGCGCGCTCCACTGCGGCGGCCCAGGGTTCGGATCCTCGGCGCGAACATGGCACCGCTGGTCAGGACACGTTGAGGCAGTGTGCCACATCCCACAACTAGAAGGACCTGCAACTAGGATATACAACTATGTGCGGGGCGGGGCGGGGCGGGGCGGGGCGGGGCGGGGCGGGGCGGGGCAGGGAGGGGGCGTTTGGGGAGATAAAGCAGAAAAAAAACAAAAACAAAAAATCTGGCATCTTTAATAATTAAAAAAAAAAAAAAAGACTGGTTCTGCCAGGTACTGACCATGTAAAACCGAAAAATTGCTTAACTCTCTTAGACTGTTTCTCAGCCTGTAAATGGGGAAAATAATATGAACTTTGCTCACATCATTTAAGTTGTGAGTCTTAAAGTCTAGAATTTAACAAGACATTTCATATTTTGAACCATTAATCTAGTAATACAATTAATAAAGAAATAATTCAAAAGAAGAAAGAAACTTATTTATAATATAATATAATATCATACGATAAATAATATCAAACGATAAAAATCACTGAAGTGTCCTTTGTTTTACTTAATATTTTTAAAGTAACTTATGGTAGGCATATGCAATTCAATGTTACCATTAAAGATTATTTCATGGAGATTATGTTTATCTGTCAGAAATGTTTATGATGAAATAATAAGTGGAAAAAAGCAAAGAATTTTATTGTATTACAAGTATAATAATGTAAAAATTATGATGCTTTTGAACAAAAAATGGTAAAGAAATGCAAAAACAAATCTGAGCCAATTGTGTTAGTCAGTGAAATTTTTTCTATAAAAATAATAATAAATAAAAACTAAATGTTCAAAATATATTTTGAAAATGGTAAATTGTTATGTGGTAGTCAAGTATTCATGGAAATTCAGCTACACTGAATTCCAATAAGTAAGAAGCTATCTGCTCACGCAGTCGTCCTTTTCACAATGACTCTCTACTTGTACCCGTATCAGATCTAGTTATTCTATTATTTACTTGACAAGGTAATTTTTCTGAGCCTGGTAAGCAGGAAAGGGAGGCAACTTCCCTAAGCTAGAAGTATACTGAAACACGAACTGCTGGCCGGCCTGCTCAGCCAAGAACAAACCCATATCAGATCTCTGGCTCAAGCAGTATTGTGCTTGGGATCACTGCTAGTCTGGTGGGAACGTGTACTGTGTATCAGGCCTTCCTGGTCAGGAGAGACCTTTCTTCTAAACTGAGTTCATCATGGAGCTCAGGTGACTGATGTCTAGGCTTGATTTATTGTCTGCCAAGATTTTGGAGCCTTTGTCTTCCTTGACCTCTGATTTGGACTGCCCCAAAATTCAGCCTGCCTTGCTTGCCTGAGCACTGGACCACTTTTGCCTTGACCTCTTATGACTATAAACTTTCATACAACTCCCTGGTTCCCCAAATTTCTTGCATACCTAAGACACACAAGTCAAAATTATCTGGAAGTGTTATAGCCTTCTGAATGGTGGTTCAGAATACAAATTGAATCTTTGTTCTCTTCTTGGTCTGACTTCCCACTGTCTCTGCAGAAAAAAGCTCAAAGATACATAGGTCTGAATCATAGAATACGCAATAGGGGAGCCCAGCTCCAACGTCTGAAAGAGACACAGTGAGCCCTTGTGGCCATCCAAGGTCTTCAACTATGAGTTTGCAAATGTACATGCCTAGAAGGCATGTAAATATCAGCAGGGAAAGGGGTGAAGCTCCTGAGATCCTGGTATTAAAACGATTGTATCTGCGATAGCTTCAAAAAGAATAAAATAGTTAGGACTCATTTTAACCAAGGAAATGAACAATCTGTACACTGAAAACTATAAGACTTTGAAGAAAGAAATTGAAGAAGGCACAAATAAATAGAATGGTATCTCAAGTTCACGGGTTGGAAGTGTTAATATTGTTAAAATGCCCATACTACCCAAAGCAATTGATGGGTTCAATACAATTCCCGTGAAAATTCCAAAGGCATTTTTCACAGAAATAGAAAAGACAATTCCAAAATTCATGTGGACCCAGAAAAGACCCCGAACGCCAAATCAGTATTAAGTAAGAAGAGCAAAGCTGGAGGCATCTCACTGCCTGATTTCAAACTATATTACAAAGCTATAGTAATCCAAACAGTATGGTACTGTCATAAAAACAGACACAAAAACCAGTGGAACAAAATAGAGAGCCCAGAAATAAACCCATGCATATCTGGTCAAGTAATCTTTGACAAGGACACCAAGAATACATTATAGGGAGACAACAGTCTCCTCAATAAATGGTGGTGGAAAAACTAGATATCCACATGCAAAAGAATGAAATTGGATCCTAATCTTACACTATACACAAAAATTAACTCAAAATGGATTAAAGACTTAAATGGAAGACATGAAACAATAAAACTCCTAGAAGAAACCATAGGGAAAAAGTTCCTTGACATTGGTCTTGGCAACAACTTTTTAAATATGACACCAAAAACATAGGCAACAAAAATAGAAATAAACAAGTAGAACTATACCAAACTAAAAAGCTTCTGCATAGTACAGAGAATAATCAACAAAATGAAAGACAACCTATAGAATGGAAACAAAATATTTTGATACCATATATTTGATAGGAAGTTAATATCAAAATATAAAAGAAACTCAGACAACTCAATAGCAAAAAAACAAACAACCTGATTAAAAAATTAGCAAAAGACCTGAATAAACATTTTTTCAAAGAAGGCATACTAATGGCCAACAGGTACATGAAAAGGTGTTCAACACCACCAATCATCAGGGAACTGTAAATCAAAGCTAAAATGTGATGTTACCTCACACATGTTATGAAGACTATTATCAAAAAGACAAGAAACAACAAGTATTGGTGAAGATGTAGAGAAAACGGAACCCTTGTGCACTGTTAGTGGGAGTCTAAATTGGTACAGCCATTATGGAAAACGTGGAGATTCCTCAAAAAATTAAAAGCAGAACTACCATATGATCCAGCAGTCCCACTTCTGGGTATACATCCAAAGGAAATGAAATCAACATCTCAGAAAGATACCTGCACTCTCTTGTCTACTGCAGCATTATTTACAATAACCAAGATATAGACACAATCTAAATGCCCAATGATGGATGAATGGATATAGAAAATGTGATAGATAGAGATATAGAGAGATACATATATCCATTATATATATAATAATGGCATATTATTCAGCCATAAACAAGAAGGAAATCCTGCTATTTGCAACAGCATGTTTGAATCTGGAGGAAACTATGCTAAGTGAAAAAAGCAAGCTAGAGAAAGACAAATACTGTATCATCTGACTTATATGTGGAATCTAAAATAGTCAAATTCAGAACTACAGAATAGAATGATGGTTTCTTGGGTCTAGGAAGTGGGGAAAATGAGGAAACCTTGGCCAAAGGGTTGAAACTTTCAGTTATAAGATGAGTAAGTTCTGGGAATCTAATGTACAGCATGGTAGCTGTAGTTAGTAATACTGCATTGTATACTTGAAATTTCCTAAGAGAGTAAACCTTGTGTTCTCATCACAAAAAAAAGGAAACTATGTGAGGTGATGGATGTGTTAACTAACTTGATTGTGGTAATTATTTCACAATGTATATGCGATCAAATCATCACATTGTACACCTTAAATATACACAATTTTTATTGGTCAACTAAACTTCAATTAAGCTGGAAAAAAATAAAATCCTGGAGTAATTCTTGCCTAGTAACATTACTTTTTAAAACACTGCATTAGTTTTCTATTGCTGCATAACTAATTACTACAAATTTAGCATCTTAAAACAACACACACGTATCATCCCACAGTTTCTGTGGGTCAGGAGGCTAAGCATGGCTCATCTACGTGCAATGCTCAGTCTCCTAATGCTGCAATACAGATGCCAGCTAGGCTGAATTCTCAGGGAGAGGACTGACAGGGGAAGAATCTGCTCATTCAGATTCACTTCCTCACAACTGTTTGAGCCAGCTTTTTGCTGGCTGTGGGCTGGAAGCTGACCTCTGAACTCAAAGGCCACCATACTTCCCTGCCACGTGGGCTCCTCCACCATGAGCACTTACTTTCTCAAGCCCCTGAAGAGACTCTCTCCCCTCGGGAAGGGCCCAGGCCCTTTTTCAAGGGCTTTCCCCTGATTAAGCCAGGTCAACCCAGGATAAATCACTCTGTTTAAATAAAAATCAACTGACTTGAAGCCTTAACTACAGCTGCAAAATCTCTTTTCCCTTGACATATTCTATTGGCTAGAAGCAAATCACAATTCTTGCCCACCTTCAGGGCAGAGGAGCACACAGTGAGCGAATATTAGGGGGTGAGAATCATGGAGCACCCTAGGATCTGTCTGGTACAAACACTGTGTGTGTGTATATGAAAAAAAACCACGTAAAACGTGCCTGAGGCTCCAGTCTGCGGTAACTTCTGCCTGCTTCCCCACTCGGTGTAGATCATAGCAGGGGAGCTCACAGAGTGATGCAGAATGCTCAGTGGAGAGAGAAGTCCAGCCCCTCTGCCTGACCTCCCTTGCTCTTCATCTCCACAGTCCACCACCATTGAGCCACTGGCCCCCTGTCTATAGGTTCACTCTGCTCTAATTCTAGGATAAATCCAGGCTTGAAGCAGAAAAGACTTGTGTTTTTCATCCTTTCCCTTTACTGTCCTCCCCAAATCCAGTGAACTTTAACTAAGACCAGACCATTCTTTTTGTTGGGATTTCCAAAAAGGTAAGATTCAGTGCTGACGATTAGGCATCTTTACTCTCCAGGCACGTTCCTTGTTATTCTGATACTATTGAGTGATTTCTGGTTCCTCAACAGTGCCCCAGTCTTGTCTCTGTGTTCAGGTGCCACTCTCCTGAGCGATACTTAACACCACACACACCCCTCGTTTCTCCAGTTTATAAAACATAGGACCTCCATGAGTCCTTTCAGAAATGATATCCAGGCACTGTCCTTGAAACTTATGCACAGCTTTCTTCTGACAGTCCTATATAGCATGGAAAGACACAGGACAAATGTATCAGTCCTCCAAACAGAACTGCTAAACTGATGGGCTCCACTGGCTGATTATTAAAAAGTGCCTCTGTAGTCAAGACACAGATGAGCAAATGCTCTTAGGATTTTATTGAAATCTGTGGTGAGTCTTCCAGAATGCAATTTTGGTGTTTTTAAATGCATTTGACAGAGCTGAATTGATTTTCAATTTCAGTTCTGTCAAAAAAATCAATCAAAAACTAGTTTTTATGAACCTATTTGTTAAATGGTTAGCACTGTACTGGAAGCTGTAGGGGATTAAAAAGAAAACTAAACCACAATATACGACCTCAAAGCCATTATAATCCAGTTGTGGATACATACACACACACACATGCACCTAGGCATACAACATTCATGAAGTAAGAATAAAAGATGAAAAATAAATAGTGACAGTCACTATCTATTGAGGTCTGGCCTTTAATACTTTTTTTAGGATGTCAGGTGATGTATTGTACAGCCAAGGAGGAGATATGAACTAAAACAGTAGCCATTATATGGCCCAAATGCTAAAGAATGTACATATTAAGATAGTTCAGTAACTGAAATTTTTAGCATGCAAGGTAGGATGAAACAATTTGCCCTACAATGGATGTTTCCCAGCCACAAAGACTTTAATGTTAACCAACTTGTTCCAAAGTCATGACTTGACTTCAGGTCTAAGAAAAAGTAAGCGAATGAGTAATACTCATACATACATACTATTCATAAGAGCTTACACTGTATCCTCATAAGCATCATGTCATTAGAGCATCACGAGAATTTGGGAGTAAGTAGGGGTAGTTATTTTATTTATTTCCTGTTGAGAAAACCAAGGACCAAACTTATTGCAGGTCACACAGCTACCCAGTGACCAAGCTCCATGCTCATTTCATTACTCGACTCTGGCCCACTCCAATGTCCTTGCAGCTCATTGACACCCAGGATCAGCTACACATCTGTGGGGACCAATGCAAAATGAAAATTCAGAGCTCCTTGTTCACAATGTGTTAAGGATTTCAAGAAAGAAATTGCAGAGTATTAAACCAAGTGTGGGGCCCTCCTGAGTAACTGCACAGGTGGCATGCCCATGAAGCTGGCCCTGATGACACCACTTCAGATTAAATGATGAAATCAATAACTCAAGGAGCTACTAAGTGAACAAGGCAAAGGATATGGATATATTAAAAATAATCACTTCTCCAGGAAGCACTGCAAATGTACCTCTGACAGAGGCAATCCAAGTTGTATGATCATAATCACCCTCCTCTAAGTAAATTCTTCAGATTAGGAAATGCACGCCGATCAGCTTTTCGTGAAATAAGATAAACACATTTCTTCCCAAGTTACTTACTGAACATATTAATATGTATTTTTACCAAATGTAATGAACTGATATGCTTCAGACTGTAAAAAGGTGAAGGCATCAGAAAGTTCATTCAAGAGCGGGAAAATCATCAAATTACCTTGTAGCTTTCAACAAACCTACTTTATTTGGCCTATGCTTCCAACCTGTCGTTTCAGAATAATCAGCTTCAGGAAGGCAGCTACACAGACGCTTTCACAACAGAGCAAAGAGCTGAAATAAGCAGCTGACCGTGCTATCAATGAACAGCAGGTGTTTGCAGGGGAGCTTGGATCCGCGGTTTGAATTCCCAGAGTAACACGATCTTCTGGAATAGAGAAAAGCCCACTGTTGTCAGTCGTCTCCATATAATCCCTGAACGCCGTGAAACTCATTGGGTTTGAGAGCCAGCTCCATACCTTATGAGGGAACAGGGAGGAACAAGCACATTCCCCTTCTCATCCTGTTATTTGTATTTTGATCTTACTAGAAAAACTCTGAAAACTGGAATTCTTGTCAAGGAAACTCCAGAAAGCTCTTGAACCAGGAAATGAGCAATTGGGAAGTGGAGGAGGGAGAAGGAAAAGTTCCTAAATGAGTAAGATGTCTCTTTTATCCATTAAAAATAAGCCAAATGTGATCTAGAAAAAAAGCAAAAGCAATTTAAATCAATCAAACGTGAACGAGGAAAAGTTACCCAAATGTCCATTTCATTCTTCAAAACAAGTGTCTACAGATTACAATTTCTTCTTGGGCAGCGATTATTATCTCTGCTATTTGAACATGAATATAAACAGTTGCTTCTCCTGGAGTTCAACCAATCTCTGTTTGAATCCCCAATAGCTACTTCATATGTGGGTAAGCTGGATTAAGGATATTAGGTTCCTTTCATCTAGAGTAACAAAAACTAACAGGGAAAAGATACCAGGGTATCTCACCAAATTCAAGAAATAGTTTAGTAACCAGGTCATAGGAAGAATTGGAATCAGGACAGCTCCAAGGATCTCTTCAGATGGATTTGATGGATCCTCCCCCTTGGTCTTTGCCATCACAACAACTTGGTTTCTGCTGAAAGATTCAGTGGAGTTCATGTAGAGAACGGATCCACCCTCTGAACTCTTCTAACACAGTTACGTTACGTTGAACGAATTTTGTTAGTAAGAATCACTCGAGGCTCCCACATCCAGAAGTATTAAAACGTTCGTGAATGCCCAAAAGACGTGGAACATGAACACTAGTTCTAAGATAGGAGAACATTACTCTCAGGTTCCCTGCCCATAGTGGATGGACAAGAGATAAGAAATTTGAGTGCTTGAAGACAGAACTTGGGTACAAGTGGTGTGCTTAACTAAGACAGGTGTTTCTCCAGAGATTATGACAGGGAAACAGCAGAGCATAGTGGTAAAGCCAAGGGTCTCCTAACTGATACACAGCTGAGTTCAAATCCTTGGCCAGCTGTTTGAGACTGGGAAAGTTACACAATAGCTATGAATCTCAGTTTTTTTATTAATAGCATTTTTCTCGGAATATTAAGATAATGTGAGTTCTTTGCGGAGAACTAAGAATTATAGAAAGTTTCAAGGCATACATTGTAATTGCCCTCTAATCTCATCCCCTGGACCTGATGGTTAACATTGTAATATAATTCTTGTAAGTTTTCAGTCTATGCACCTATGAATATATATATATATATTCCCCACAATCACCACATTAGCTGCATCCCACAAATTTTGAAGTTTGTTTCGTTTTCATTCAGTTAAAACTATTTTCCCTGGTGATTTCTTCCTAGATCCATTATTTAGAAGTGTGTTACTTAATTCCAAGTTTCAGGGATTTCCAAGATATCTTCCTATTATCGGTTTCTAATTTACCTCTGTTGTGGCCACAGAACATACTCTGTGTGACTTCAATCTTCATAATTTACTGAAATTTGTTTTATGGCTCAGCATGTGGTCCTCGTAAGTGTTCCACGTGCACTTGAAAGGATTGTTTTCTGCTGTTATTGACTGCCGTATTCTATAAACATCAATTAGTTCGAGTTGGTTAATAGCGCTGTTCAAGTCTTCTATCTTATTACTGCTTTTCTGTACCAATTATTAAATTGAATTTTAGAGTAATGTTTTGAAATCTCCAATCATAAGTATAGGTTTATCTATTCCGCCTTTCAGCAATGCCAAACTTTCCTTTAGGCATTTTGAAATGATGTTATTGTGCGTACGTGTTTAGGACTGCTACGTTTTGTTGATGAATTGACCCTTTCTTCACTACAAAATTTTCCTCTTTATCCCTGGAAATCCTCCTAATCCTTAGTTATGAAGACTATTTCTCTGATATTACACAGCTACTCTAGTTCTCTCATGATTACTCACTGTACTAAATATATTTTCAGTCCTTTTCATTAAACGTATATTTTTATTTATAATGTGTATCTTGTAAATTCAATATAACCAGATCTTTTTAAAACCAGTTTTACATCTCCACTTTTAATTGTGCATTTAGATCACTTAGTTATCAATATTATGTTTAAATCTACTATCTTGCTTTTTATTTTCCATACATCTAACCTTTTCCTTGCCTCTCTTGTCCTGCCTACTTTTGGATTAATAGAATGTTATTACATTTCATTGTAGCTCCACTTTGGTTCCTTAATTATACTTCCTTGTTTTGTTTTGTTAGTGGTTGCTCTGTGGTTAAAATATGCATCTTTAACTTATCACAGTCTATCTTCAAATAATATTATACCCCTTCATGTATAACATAAGAACATTAGAACGCTATCCTTCCGTTCCTTCCTTACTCCTTCATGTTGTTGTTATACATTTTAACAAGAACTTAATACAAGGCATATTCTCCTCAGGTTTTGTACCAAGTCCTCTCCCATAGGCCGTATGTGAAAGCTCCAACTTCAGCATCCTTATCAACCCTTTGTCACATTTTAAAATTTGTGCCAATTTATTTATGAAATATCATATTTGTTTTACTCTGCATTTCCCAGATGAAATTTTTGAAGCTGAGCATCTTTTCGTTATTTATTGGCCATTGTGTTTCCTTTCTGTCAGTGGAATGTTCACGTATTTTATACATTTTTCCATTGAGTTATTTGTCTTTTCCTTGTTGATCTGTGGGAGTTTTTATTGAATGAATTCTGAATATGTATCCTCTATTTTATACATTACAGATATTCTCCCTGTCTTCAGCTTGCCTTTTGACTTTATTTTCTACATTTTTAGATAAAAAGGTTTTTTTATAACTTAGTGAAGTCAAACTTCTGAATATTTTCAATTATAGTTTGGGCTTTTTAGGTCATTAAAATAAATTCTTCCCAGTTCTGATAAAATAAATAGTCTCTTCATTTTCTTCTAAATGTTCACAGATTTTGCTTTTTGCATTTAGGGCTTTACTCCACTCAGAATTGAACTTTGCACTCAGCTTTTGCCCGTCTTTTGAGTACCCTCCACACACGTACATTCAACACTCCATCCCCTTACCTGAATCTTGACTTTTTATAGTTCAGCTCAGTTACCACTTCCTTCACGAAGCTTCCCTTGACTATTCCAGCCCTCAGTGAGTTTCCCTCCTCACCTTCCTATGACATGTATCACCAAGCTTTGATATTAATTTATGCCTAGGCGTGGGAGTGAAGTAGGCAGCTGCAGCATCCAGACAGGTAATCTCAGTGCAAAAAGAGGGCAGAACGGAAGACTAGAAAGAGAGTGGGGAATGGACTAGCATGTGTCTTATCTCAAAAGCAGTAGCTACTCAGCTCTAGTCAATTATTTCTGTAATAATACACAAGTTCAGAGTTGCCAGATCTACTTTTTTTTTTTCCAAGAGAACCTAGGAATCCAAATTTTTTATGTGAAATATTATGGTATTTAAATATTTCCAACTCATTTAAAGATACTTTTAAAGCATTATGGGAATTTGATTTTTGCAGGGGAAAGGGGCTATCTTCTGGTCTGTCATCCCACTTCCAATCTCTAACCTCTGGTTTAATTGTTTCTAATTTGTTGACCAGTTTAATTGTCTCTTCAGTTAAATCATAAACCCCCTAAGTACAGCAACCGACTTTGTAACCACCATAGAAACCGTTACAGGGAGAAGCCTATGATAAATGCTCCATAAACCCTAGATTGACTGTTGACTGACAGGAGACATCACATGCACACCCTGAGCCACAGTCCTCTCCATAGTAAGTGCTACGGAGAGGACTGGAGCAGATCCCACAGTGAGGCAGTATGACCCAGATGGCTGCCATCCAGTGAGCATTTGTCATTGCAGTGAGACACACATGCACAGAAAATAGATCCTCCCAAAGTCGAGGTCATCCCTCCCCAGGAATGAACTGCCAGGACACACATTCTGGACACTCTGCCAGGGCACAATCAAATTCAAGAGTTTTTAAGTACCAGTGGTCTATGTATCACAAAGAGCAGATGCCCAGTTCTCAGAGGCAAAAAAGAGCAGATGGAAGTAGAAAAAGCCTCCAACTTCTTTGTCTTTTAGGAGAATAAAATCCTGACTCTGAGGAAAGTCATGGCATGGCCACTGTTGTTTGTTCGTAGCGTTGTGTCCTGACCCTCAGAATCACCACCCCACACTATCAAGTTCACCTACAGCCTAAGGAGTAAACCGAACGTCCATCTCTGTAGCGGAGGCAGGCTTGGACCAGGAACCAGACACTCAGATTCAAGGTTTGAGTTTATCTTTGAGGAGCCTGGCTGAGGTGCTTAGCCTCTCTGACCCTCTGTCTTCTCATCTGAAAGAACAGTAGGAATGCAACTCCCTCTCAGTGAGAGAAGGAGCAGTGTCAGGGGTGGTGAAGAGCACAGACTCAAGTCAGATATGAATCCGAATCTACTGCTGGGTGACCCAGAGAAGGTTACTTCCCTAACCTCTCTGTTCCTGAGTTTCCACACCTACAAAATGAGGAAGAATAATAGAACTTAGCCCACTAGGTTGTTCTGAAGATAAAACGACATTATACCTGTAATGCTCACTACAAATGGTATGCTTGAGTTCATAGGTGTAAGAGAAATCAGTAGACCCTGATCAGTAGGATCTTTTGTTCTAATCTCCAGGGCTGTCAGCACCCCAAATAAAGTGACAGTTTCGTCATTATGTTGTTGTTCCTTCCCCAAGACTGCAGGCTCACAAGAAGGAAAACTTCTCAATAGGATCTATTTCTGTGGAAAACTAGTGTGTTCCCTCCTCTGAAGCTACACAACTTTATCATCTTTCCCCACATCCACCTGGAAATAGACATAGGCAAATTCTCTCTGAGGAAAAGAAGCCAGTGATTCCTCAGTGTGCTTCAAGATCTTGCACACAAAGTCCTAAAAGTTACCGAGTGCATTTCTGAGCATGTGTCTCTTCGTGCAGGGTGTCTGAACGTGCTCCATGTGCCCCTCCACATCTCTGATATAGGTCTCTGTGTGTCAACGTCTGTGCATCTCCGTGTATCTGGATCTACGTCTATAAATGTGAGCTCTTTGTATGTGTGTCTCTTTCTATGTGTAACTGTGTGTCCACCATGAAACTATATGTCTGTCTGTGCCTGTGTGCATGTGTCTCTGTGTCTGTATTGTGAAATGTGTGTGTGTGTCTGAGTCTGGGTACTTTTTACAATGAAGTCCTAGGATTATGCATCTGAACTGGGATATGTGTCTAAATGTGTGTCAGGAGCCATGGTCTCTTAACCGTGTGTGTGTGTGTGACATATGCCTCTGTCTGTGATGTGTGAGTCTCTCACTGGGGGTTGTGTGTGTGTCTATGTTCTCTCTGTGCTGTGTCTGTCAGTGAAATTCCTCTTTTGTATCCCATACCAAATAAGCCATATGTATGTGTATTTGTGTGACAAAGGACAGAACTGAATGACTCCAATTTGGCCCATCAATGCTCTTAAGTTACTCTGCGTTGTTGTCACACTAACCCTTGCAAAATACAGGCCACTGAATCTCGATGTCTCCGCACAGACTCTGGGGAGCTTTTGAAGAAATACTGATGCCCAAACCCCATTTTCAAAGATTACAATTATCACGTATTACTCTGTAGTGGAGACTAAATACAAGAGCTTTGTAAAGCACCCAGGCAGTTCTAATATGCAGCCATGGCTGAGAACGACTGTATCAGGCAAATGATGGGCCTCTGCCATGCTCCATAGGAAGCTGCAAACTGCTTTCCTTGCCTGTGACATCAATAATATCAGCGGGAGAGGCCGCAAATTTTGAATAAATTACCAGGTACAGAAAAGGACGAACCCCTCCCCTTTCTTTCTGTGGAGGGAGGCACTCCGCCACGGTGGACCTTGTGCATCAACACTGTCCACAGTAACCTATGAAGACAGAGGAGAAACTCTCTCCTCCAAGCCCGATCCTTCCTCCATCCAGCAGACATTTGTTTCCTTGTACATATATGTCTGTCTAATTAAAAAGATGTAGTGCTACCTTGATTTCCATATAAACGCATCACATTTACTGCAAATGTTTCACAAACCAAAAGAGGATTTATTAGTATAATAAACCAAGAGCTTCATAAAAATTTAAATACATTTTGAGCATTCTTTACCAAGGAAAAAATTTGAAAGTGGAGGGGTCCAGAATGGGACAAAATCTCTCATGTGTGGGAGTGGGCATCGAAAGATGAAAATGAGAAAGAATCTAAGAAAGAAAGAGAAGGAAATAAAATCTCAGATGCTGAGACCCTGGGAAGCGGAGCCACCACATCCCATAAGATGCTTTTGTACAAATTAGAAAAAGGCTCCCCTTGCCCAGGATTCAGCCCACTCACCTTCAGAGCAGGGTGCCTGCTGATGTTATGTCCTGCTTAACTAAGTTGTGAGCCCCACAGGGAAGGTTCAATGGAGGGACAGGCTCTTCCCCTACTTGAAACTGCTGCCTCTGGAGAAGTTCTGAGAATCCGAGGATCTTCCCCCCATGGAGATCATTGAGGTGAGTAGACAGACTTGTAGTTAGGCAAAAGAAAGGGAGATTCTCAAATAGTCCCTGGGCAGCACTACTGCACCCAGCAGAGTACTAGGAACTCAGTAGGCGCTCAGTGAATATTTGTTGAATGAGTGATTGAATGAATGAATCACTCTTTAGTGATCCAATGGACTAAGCAGGCAATTCAGAGGACTCTCAGCCAATTAAAGGAAGCACAAAAAGTCAATGAGAACACTCCCTGAGGCCACTGACTTTCTCACCAGAAGAACGCTCCTGTCCAGCAAAATGCTCATGGAAAAGGATCAAGATAAGGGATGTGCTGAAGTTCCCAGTCAGAGAAATGTGAAGAAAATATGCAACTCATTGTGTAGCCTGAGCCCAGTTTAAGGAAAGATTAATTTTAAAAGTCAAGGGACTGGATTGCCTAGAGAAGTTTAAGACAGGAAAGATGGAAGCCTCACAGAATTTTAGAGCTGGGATTGGCCCTGGAGCCCTCTCATTTCGTAGTTGAAAAGCTTTTGCCCAGAGACAGGAAGGAATGCATCCAGTCCCTCGGCTAACTGGTGATACCGGGATCAAGAACCCCGGCTTATTTACTCATCATCTGCTGCTCTTTCCATGCTCTCAGGCTCCTGGCCTCCCTCTAGAATGGCTTGAGCCAAGCTGTTTGGAGATGCAAAGACAAACTTCTTGACCTCACTAACCGGTGTATGGGGTTTCTGCTTCCCCAAATCACCCAAACTTCTATAAAATGATCAGAATTTCTTTTCTTCTGGAAATTAAGACAAACTCCTCCCTTTCATTTCTCTCAGCCCCAAAATTTAGAACATGAGTGAAACGGTCACAAGCATTATGTAAACCTTATCCTTGACAAGAGGAGTTTGAGATTATCGGTTTATTATCCTCTGACTCAGGGCGATGGACTCCTGGGGGTGAGGGGAGAGCCAGGTGCCCGTATTCTCTGATGAAATCAAATCTCTCCATGAGAGTCTGGAAGCAGAAAAAAAATATATGTCAAACGTACATTTTTTTTCTCTGTAGGGTGCATCCCAAAACTTCCCAGGAATAATGCTAAAGCTTATGCACCAGGAGTTTTTTAAATCAGTCTTTATCTGAAATTGGTCAAGCAAACTGCCAAACCGACGCTGCTATCAAGTGCGTTCAACAGCCGTTTCCCTGCCGGAGAGCTCCAGTTATCTCTTACACACCACACGCCCCCCACCCCGTCCTCTACACGCAAATCCTTGCAGCTGCCCCTCTTGAAAGCAATAGGCTGCCACCCACTGGTGAGAAATCAGCTTCAAGAAACCACAAGATACAAGATTGTACCTTAAAACCCTGGAGAGGAAGGAAAGAAAACGACAGGTGAAAACTCAGCAGTTCTTAAAAGGTGCTAATCAGAAAGTGACCACTAAAGAAATGTCACTAAGATTTCATTTCCTAGGATGGGAAATATAAAATGTACACGAAAAGAAATGAGAACACTGGAGCAAAACCAGAAAGAGAAAGAATTTTTCCTTGGTGATTCTGTCACTGTGAACTTGGCACTTGCAGGCACAGCATGCTTCTGCATTTCTTTTTCCCCAAGAAAAATAAAAAAATCTCAGGATTGAAAGACTTTACTGCATCTGTACCTCTTGAATCCCCCACCCTCATCACCACCTCATCAAGTTGCCCAGTCTGCTCAAATGGGTGTAGTGATTTTGGACTTGTAACCTTGTTAACATGCTTACCCTGCTTATCCCAAGCTTCTACGTGTCTATTTTAGGTTCCTGCCTGGTTAATAAAAAGTAAAAAAAAAAATAGAAAAATAGAAAAATCATTTTACCCAATCAGTAAATAAAAGAAGGGAACTATGTGTTGTTCTCACTAGTAATCAGATCAGGGAAAATTAAAACATCTAGTTACTGTTTTCCACCCAGCAAGATTGTAGAAATACCCCCCTGTGTAAACAAAGATGCAGTAAAATTAGCACTTTCCTACACTGCTGGCAGCAGTACAAATCGTGACTACTTTTCAGGAAAGCAAGTGATATAGAGTTCACACTCTTTGACCCAGTGTACGTATTTCTTGAAATTTTCATTAAAAAATAATACAAGGGAAAAGCAAATTATACACACAAATACATCCATTGCAGTTTTCCTTTGAAATGACCCACTGTTCTAGCAGGAGAATTACTACATCTATCATTATACACCAGCACAATTGAATGTTATCCAGCAATTTTAAAGGATGGTCAGAGATATGTAACATTATAGAGTTTGCTTATGATACAATGCTAAATTAAAAAAGCAGGATGCTGTATCAGCCAGAATTTTTCTTATAAGCATTCAGAATTCACTCTTGTTAGTTTTACCCCAAAAGTTATATTAAAACAACATTAGGTAATTCACTGCGACCCAGAAAACCAGGCTCTGGCGCTGAGGCTGCCAGTTCTGCAGGCTGAGGCGTTTGGGCCTGAAGTCACCAACCCCATCACCTCTGAACTTGGGTGTAGCTGGCCCCAAACATCGCTGTCTCCTGTGCAGTCCCGGCACCTTCCTGTGAGCAGCTTTTCATTCAGGTGTAAAGGGGGTGTATCTGACTATTCATGAGCTTTAGGGGATGTTGGGAAAGTGAGGCCCCGGCATTTGCAAGTGTGCTTGGAAGATCCCCCAAATACTTTTGCCAAAAAAGATACAAATGCTAAATGGTCAAAAGATAATGATAGGGCCAGCCCAGTGGCACAGTGGTTAAGTTCGCACATTCTGCTTCTCAGCGGCCCGAGGTTCGCTGGTTCGGATCCCGAGTGCGGACACGGCACTGCTTGGCAAGCCAAGCTGTGGTAGGCATCCCACGTATAAAGTAGAGGAAGTTGGACACAGATGTTAGCTCAGGGCCAGCCTTCCTCAGCAAAAAGAGGAGGATTGGCAGCAGTTAGCTCAGGGCTAATCTTCCTAAAAAAAATAATAATAATAATAATGATAAATGTCTAACAGAAACAAACAAAAAATATTACACTCTGTCTACAACCAGTAAATATTTACATTACGGAAGGATTGAAAGAGATTGGATTCACACATAGAAGCTTGGGTGATTTTTGTCTCTTTTTTCCTAATGTTTTATGTTCCTGAATTAAATGTCCTATTAAAATTCCAAATATTGGCACTAGTTTCCTAGGGCAGCCGTAACTAACTACCACAAACTGGATGGCTGCAAACAGTAGAAATTTATTCTCTCACAGTCTGTGGCACTGAAGCTCGAAATTCAGCTGCAGGCAGGGCCATGCTCCCTCTCCAGGTTCCAGGGAAGACTCCTCTCTCGCGTCTTCCTAGCTTCTAGCGGCTGCTGGCAATCGTCAGCACTCCTTGGCTTGCAGCTGGACCACTCCAATCTCTGTTCTGTTGTCACACAGCCTTCTTCCCTCTGTGTCCATGTCCAAATTACCCTCTAATGTGGATGGCTTCATCTTAACTTGATTACATCTGCAAAGACTCTATTTCCAAATGAGGTCACATTCACAGGTTCTAAGTAGATATGAAGTTTGGGGCACACTCTTCAACCCAGTACAATGTGTTAGAAATTTCTTCCTTTTGTTGAGACAAAGATCAAGTTTCTATCATCAGGAACTGTAACTTCATTTCTCTGAATCCAAATGCCTTTTATTATTTCACCTGGCATAAGTTAAAGTACATATTGGCACTTAATGAACTTGATGAGTAATAGAAGGAAAACATCAGGGATGGAGGGAAAATGCATAAATTTAAGAGAAATAAATAAACGAATCATTCTGTATGGAGCCAACTTAAAAATCTCCCACAAACTCAGAGATAATTCCTTCAATGTCTTCATAATCAGTTTCAGTATCACCATCATCTATTAAAGAATTTAGCAAAGCCACATCTGCTTATCATCCCCATGAGTATCACATAAAGGCTGCTTCCTAAATAGAACCATAACAACAACAACAACAAAAACAGTCCATGAACATGCCTAACGCCATTCAATTCAAGGTCAAAGTAACAGTAAGCAAAATCATAAAATGGGGAAAGAATTTTTTTTCTTTTTTTCTTCTTTGAGGCAGAGTAGCCCCGAGCTAGTATCTGCCACCAATCCTCCTCTTTTTGCTGAGGAAGACTGGCCCTGAGCTAACATCCGTGCCCATCTTCCTCTACTTTATATGTGGGATGGCTGCCACAATATGGCTTGACAAGCAATACATAGCTTCACACCTGGGATCAGAACTTGCTAACTCCGGGCCACTGAAGTGAAATGTGTGAACCCAACAGCTGCACCACTGGGCCGGCCCCAGGAAAGAGTTTCATTCACAGGTCCTCTTTATGATTCAAAAAGATAGGTAGATGGGTAAGCTGGTACGTATATGGTAAGAAAGCAGATTAGGCAAGATAAGTAGTTTAAGAGTGTTAAGCAGGTTGGGCAGATATGTAAGTATGCATGTAGATAAATAGATAGCCAGCCCTGGTGGTCTAGTGGTTAAGATTCAGTGCCCTCACCACCACAGCCCAGGTTCATTTCCTGGTCAGGGAACCACACCACCCATCCGTCAGTTGTCATACAGTGGTGGCTGCGTGTTGCTATGTTGCCGTGATGCTGAAAGTTATGCCACTGGTATTTCAAATACCAGCAGGTCACCCGTGGTGGACAGGTTTCACAGAGCTTTCAAACTAAGACAGATTAGGAAGAAGGACCTGGCCACCCACTTGGAAAAAATTACCCATGGAAACCCTATGAATAGCAGCAGAGCGCTGGCTGATACAGCACCTGAAGGTGAGAAGGTTGCACAAAAAGACTTTGAGGGGTTCTGCTCTGCTGTACACAGCGTCGCTAGGAGTCAACCGGCTGGCATTAACAGCAACAAAGGTATGAGGGTAGATAAGTAGAATGATTAGGTAGGTAGATAAAATTTACCTGTGATCTGTCCATGTTTCTCACTTTCCAAATTTCTTAAACTCCCAGACGACAATACCCTGAGAAAAACACAAAATCATAAAGGGCTACACTGTGACAGGTTGAGGTTTGGGAATCTGAGCACAGTTTAAATTTATTAGAAGGCAGAAAGGAGAACACCAGACACTGTGCACTAGCAGTCTAGAAACTGAAAGCACTTAAAATATCATGCCCTTATCACCCAGCACATTTCAGTTCTTTATTCTCAGAATCCTTAATTACATCACTGGGCAGGCCCTTTGATTCCTCATAGTCATTCCCTTATTCCCTGTCCCAGGGGGCCTGGAATCCAGCTCCTGGGAGCCCTCTTACCAGTCAAGCCGCCCAGCTGTTTGGGAACAGAAGTCAGCAACAAAGAGACAAAAGGACAGACCTCTATCAATTCGAGTGACAAGCTCCTCAAAGGCTCTGACAACCCTCACTTTGGCTGCTAAAATCCTCTTTGAAATACTCCCAGAAAGCTCACAGGTTAATCCAACAGCAATTACTTTTGTACAGTCAATAACAGGCCTGACTTATTACCTGTACATGACAGTATGTCTTTTTTTAATATATAAACACAAGCCGAGCTCTCAAGCCACTGAGGAACATGGGGATATTTCCATAAAGCACCTGCCCTACTTGACTAAGTCAGGAGAAGAAAAAAGTCATTTAAAACAGGCCAACATATTAGTTTTGCAACCAGTAAAAGGTTATCAACATGCTCAGATCCTGTTCAAAACACTCAAAGAAAGGTGCTTGCTTCCGTCGAGCTACCCAAAGTCTCAAGAGCAGACACGGGAGAAAGAAAATAATAGGAAGGCACATACCGGGAACAAAACATGTATCACTTAGGACGTGTTCGACAGCAAGTTAATAATAATAATAAAACTTGTTAACAGGGACTTAAATAATAAAGACATTCATTGTTTACTTAAGAAATTTGAAGATAGGCAATTCAGTGCAGCAGCTCAGTCCCATCTCCAGAAGTCTAAGTTCTTTGTGTCCTTCTGTTCTGTCATCCTCAGAGTATTGACTTTTCACTCTTAGTTTGTGCCTTCACCATCCAATGCTCCAAACTCATTCAAAGGAAATCAACAATTAAAACCAGCTTTCAACCTAAGCAAATGTCTCCAGTCTTAAGGTCAAGTCAAGGGTGGCTCCTCTACATCTGTGGACTACAAGGGACTGTGGACTTCCAAATATCCAGAAAATGCCAGTCTCCCCTCCACCCATCCCCCGCTCCTAGTAGGTCTCTTCTTTGTCTCATTAGCCACTAGGGTACCAGGCCTCCTTTAGCTACAAGGAAGCCGGGAAAGTAAATACAGTCATGTATTGCTTAACAACAGAAACATATTCTGAGACATGCATCATTAGGCAATTTTGTCATTGTGCAAACATCCTAGAGATTACTTACACAAACCTAGATGGTACAACCTACTACACACCTAGGTTACACACTATAGCCTACTGCTCCTAGGCTACAAGCCAGAATAGCGTGTTACTGTACTGAATACTGTATGCAATTGTAACACAACGGTAAATACTTGTGTAATTACCTTACACGGTAAAAATATGGTCTAAAAGATTTTTTAAAAATGGTACATCTAGGGGCTGGCCCCGTGACCGAGCGGTTAAGTTCACGTGCTCCGCTGCAGGCGGCCCAGTGTTTCGTCGGTTTGAATCCTGGGCGTGGACACGGCACCGCTCATCAAACCACGCTGAGGCGGAAT
Organism: Equus przewalskii; assembly: GCF_037783145.1. Lineage (NCBI taxonomy): Eukaryota > Metazoa > Chordata > Mammalia > Perissodactyla > Equidae > Equus > Equus przewalskii. The sequence goes on along the minus strand of NC_091831.1, from coordinate 21,787,646 downwards.
CCCACATGCCACAACTAGAAGGACCCACAACGAAGAATATACAACTATGTACTGGGGGGCTTTGGGGAGAAAAAGGAAAAAGATAAAATCTTTAAAAAAAAAAATGGTACACCTGTAGAGGGTACTTACCATGAATGGAGCTTACAGGAAGTTGTTCTGGGTGAGTCAGCGAGTGAGCGGTGGGTGAATGTGAAGTCCTAGGACAATACTGGACACTACCATAGACTTTATAAAGACTGTACACTTGGGCGACACTAAATTGATAAAAAATATTTTTCTTTCTTCAATAATAAATTAATCTGAACTTACTGTAACTTTTTTACTCTAAAATAATGATTAAAAGTATAGTACAATACATAAAGCAGTAACATAGTCATTTATTATCATTATCAAGTACTATATACTGTAGGTAATTGTATGTGCTATACTTTTATACAATTGGCATCACAGTAGGTTTGTTTACATTAGCATCACCACAAACATGTGAGTAATGCATTGTGCTCTGAAATTACAACAGCCACGATGTCGCTAGATGATAGGAATTTTTCAGCTCCATTATAATCTTATGGGAACACCGTCGTATATGCAGTCCCTCATTGACCGAAACATCATTATGCGGTGTGTGACTGTATCCGGCAAAGGACAACAAAGTTGTTACCATCACTCCACTCCTCACTCCTCACTCCCCCCTCAGGAAAATAAAAAACAAAAACCATGGTGTGTCAGCAAGGAAAAGGGGAACAGAGACAAAGACTGCCTGCTGGAACAGCAACTGACAATGTCTCAACAGGACATTCACCCTTTGGTCTGTCCATTAATCCAGACATACAAAAAATGTCTCTGACAGAGACGCAAAAGTGATATTTTTAAGACTGAGCGATAGCCCTCCATGATGTCTTCCTCAAAAAAGTAAGAACTGTTTCCCACATCTCTCATTAATTTAAAATCCACAACATGATAAGAGGCCACTGATCCATCCCTTTCCAACTGCATTTCACAGAAGACTGGTCCGGCAAGATGGTCCAGGGGGGAAGAAAATTCATATTTTCACACAAATCTGAGAATTCTTAATGAGTGTAGAATACTAAAGACTATGATAAGTAATGCAGTAAACAAGCAGTCTAACCCAGTGTAGTCCAAACCACCACCACCAAAAATATACATATATTGTTTTATGTAAGACCTACTAATATTCCACAGAATGCACTTGGGTAATGGTTGTCAAGTCATTTTTCTTATCTCTGTTACTCTGGGAGATGGACAAGATTCTAGCTGTCTACTTATTACTTGTTTTCCAAGAAGAGATCTCCTGATTATACTACCAATAGTTCGGCTCACAGGTAACAGTTCTGCTTATTAAAGGACTAATGTTTTTTTCTCGTCTCTTTCTTTAAGACCAACCAAGGTGTGAACCAGGCTGGAGAGAGAGAGCAATTAAACCTAGCCATTTAACGAGAATGAAGAATTTAACCATGCAGAGGCAAAACTAAAAATAAAGCCATGGGCACCATAAATCATAATGTAGCAACAATAACGTTACTTGGTGACATTTAGAGAGACTATGAAAAGTGGAGACAGCCAATTCAAGTTTTATTATTTCAATGAAAGCTTCCACTAAAGTGATTTTAAACAGAGCTCTTGTCCAAATCCTGGTTGTGAACATGGTTTTCAAGAAGAAGAGAAAGATCACGGAGTTAGAAGAGAGGGAAGTTGTCTTTTTCAGTCTTCCAGCCTCTTCTCCCTTTCTCCTTGATCTCACCATCCAGTGTCCCAGCAAAGCTGGTGTATGAAACTACAATTAGGTAGACACAATGTCAGAGGGCTCAGTAATACTGCTCCCAACCTGGGTGGCCTGGCATGCTACTGGACAGAAACTTTACTCTTTTCTGAATATACCACCTTCACTTTTCAAAACACCGCTGCTGTCATTTGCTGACATAGCAAGAGAGACCCAAATCACGGTAGATCCAGGGGTAGAAGTTGGGTTTGGAAGTGATTACTACAGAACTTCCAAGTCCCTAAGGGTTTTCTCAACACAAGACCTACAGAAATCCCCTCACACCGTAATGATTCTTTAGGAGGCAAACTTCGATGTTCTTTGAACAGAAACAATTCCATGCACACTGAGGCACCAGAGTCTTCACCAAGGCTGGTAAGTTTTCCCACCAGACAACAAACTCTGGACCATGTCAGTCAAAAGACCTCCATCTTTGGGTCTAGTCACATTTTTCTGTAGATCCTATCAGCTAAGCAAACTAGCAGGTCTGAGTTTTAGTGTTCAAACTCCAGGTATGGAAAATTACACAGACTTCTAATTCCAAGTCATCATGCTGAAATACTTTCCTTGTCTTCCTCCTTTGCCTCCCTAGGGTCATCTCCCTCTGCCTGGCATTGAGCTCTGTCGACCAACTAGAAAGCTACACATGACCGATGCCCCCTGGAACCTGGGAGAAGTCCAGTAGACAGATGTCAGAAAGGCAAATAAGACAAAAATTAGACTTCAATTCTCACTATTAAAGTGACCAACTTACCTGCCTGTTTTTCTCCCTCTCAGAGCATTCATGCCGACTGGATCCATCCCACCACAGCCCACCAACACGGCATTTGAAAATCTACCTTTTGTTGGAATTTCCTCTTTCCTCTCTGCTCACTTGTATTCATCTTTGTCAACACCCAACTTTTGCACAAAGCCTTCCCTGGCCCTTCTACCTTGTACTTCACAGGAATCAAAAAGGCTTATCCAAGGAAGCTGGGCTTGTCAGTGGGCTGGGATGTGAACATGGGTCTGTCTGACCGACTCCAGATCCCATCCATGCTCCTCCGGCCTTACCTGAGCCTGCCCCAGCGAAAGATGGGGGTGTGATACTAACCCAGATGGTTGGAGCTCAGAGGCCACACCCTCAATCCCCTCACGGCTGACACTGCCAGAGAATACACTGGGGTCTCGATCAAAGCCCACTTAGTGAAGTCCCACATTCTCACACTGTCTCTCCATTTCAGATGCTAATCACCAAAATGCTGGTGAAGGAAGGAGATGGCCCTGACTGGAAAGGAGGGAGACCCTGAAAAACAACCATCAAGAGCAGCCAAAACCATGGCTCCCTTGGCAGTATCAAATTCAAATTTCTAACAAGCTTTAAGCAAGGAATCAATATAAAGGTAAATTAAGCCAAATCAGCTCCAGCTCAAGATGGGAAAGTAAGAGGATCCTGAACTCACCTCACGCCATGAACACACCGAATCTACAGTTACATATGGAACAGCTTCCTCTGGAAAAAAACTAAAAACTGGCTGAACCACTCCTACACATCGGGCAAACAAGAGAAGGCCCACCTGGAAGCAGGTGGAGAGGCTGGGACACAATCCTGCCATAAACCCCATCCCAGAGCAGGGACCCACAGTCTGGAGGGAACTCAAAACCGGGAGCTTCTCCCTGAAAGAGAGGGTTTTAGCCCCGACATCTGGCACCTCAAACATTTACGACCTGCTGCTGAGAGAAGGCCCTCAAAACATCTAGCTTTGAAAACCAACGGGCTCACATCCCAAGACCCACAGGCGCGATCTGACAAAAACTACTCTTAGGGGCTAGAGCTCACTGCCTGAGGACCCAGCATGGAGTTGGCAATGGAGGGGCCAGACTTTGTGTGGGAGCAGCTCATCTGCTTGACTTGGAGCCTCGGCCTGAGGGGCAGGCATCCAATATGACACACATTTGTCATATTGTCAGGGCTGAGACTGGGGGATGCCATCTTTGTGCTCTCTCTCTCTCTATGCTCCAGCCAGTGGGGGCCATTCTTTTTAAAAAACATTCCAGGTTTTTTTTTTTTAAATCATTATTTTTTCTTTCCCAGAGGGCATCATCTCTATGCTCTCCTGCCTCGCAGGTGTGCGTCATCTTTTCTCTTTTGGTTTTTCATTCATTCTTTCTTTACTCTCTCCTTGCCGGCGCCATCTCTACGCTCTTCTTCTCTCTCCAGCCAGTGGGCACCATTTCCAAGCTCTCCCTTGGCCACCCTCCAGAGCTCGCAGGGCCACTTTTACAAGTGTCTGGCGCCCCAGCATTCACAGCTGCCGCCATGGGACACGTCTACATCTCCTGGCTCTGAAGGCCAGCAGGGCTTATGCTCAGGGGCCCCACAGGCCTATAACCAATGGAGAAAGAGTTCTTAATTGGTTACCACATCCAGGGCCCAACAAGAGGCAACAGACCCAGGAGCTCAGTCTTTCTGTGAAAAAGGCCTATCAACTTATCATCCTAGCTGCAGCCTCAGTGGCACGCTTCTAATTAAACACATATATAAGGGCTGACTATAATCCTTTCCAGAGACCTCAGAGAAAGGATGCTGTCTTTGTGCTTCCCTCTGTCCTGCTCTGGAGTGCCAGTATCTCCCAAGCGGAGCTTTGACACGTGTCTGGTGCCCTAATTTTTGTGGCTGCTACCCAAAGATGCTCCTTGATCGCCTGACTCTGGTGGCTAGGCGGGCTTGCGTTCCGGGGTCCCAGGGACTGTAACACTTGGAGACAGAGTTCTTGGCAGGCTACCACCCCAGGGCACTGCACAGACAGCAGACTGAAACACACCCCGTACACAAATATTAGCTCAAAATGGATTCAAGACTTAAATGTAAGACCTGAAGCCGTAAAATTCCTAGAAGAAAACATGGGCAGTAAGCAAATTGACATTAATCTTGGTGATGATTTTTTGGATTTGACACCAAAACCAAAGGCAACAAAAGTGAAAATAAACCAGTGGGATTAGATCAAACTAAAAAGCTTCTGCACAGCAAAGGAAACCATCAACAAAATGAAAAGGCAACCTACCGAATAGGAGAAAATATGTGCAAATCTATATCTAATAAAGGGTTAATACCCAAAATATATAAAGAACTCGTACAACTAAATATAAAAAAATAACCAATTTGATTAAAAAATGGGCAGAGGATCTAAATAGATGTTTTTCCACAGAAGACATACATATGGCCAACAAGTCCATGAAAACATGCTCAACATCACTAATCAGGGAAATGCAAATCAAAGCCACAATGAGATATCACCTCACACCTGTTACAATGCATATTACCAAAAATATAATAAATAACAGGTATTGGTGAGGATGTTGAGAAAAGGGAACTCTTGTGCACTGCTGGTGGGAATGTAAATTAGTGCAGCCACTATGGAAAACAGTATGGAGGTTCTTCAAAGAATGAAAAATAGATCCAGCAACTCCACTTCTGGGTATTTACCTGAAAAAGATGATACCAGTAACTCAAGGAGATATATTCACCCCTATGTTCATTGCAGCATGTATTATTCACAATAGCCAAAACATGGAAAGAAACTCTGTTCACTGATGGATGAATGGATAAAGAAGTTGTGGTATATACATAAAATGGAATATTATTCAGTCATAGAAAAGAATGGAATCTTGTCATTTGTGACAACATGGACAGACCTTGAGGGCCTTATGATAAGAGAAATAAATCAGACAGAAAAAAACAAATAGCATATGATCTCACTTATACGTAGAATCTAAAAAAAAGAGCTCATAGATACAAAGAACAGATTGGTGGTTGCCAGAGGTGGGGGGAGGGAGATGGGCGAAATGGGTGAAAGGGGTCCAAAAGTACAAATTTCCACTTATAAAGTAAATAAGTCATGGGGATGTAATGTACAGCATGGCAACTACAGTTAATACTGTACTGCATATTTAAAAGTTGGTAAGAGATAAAATCTTAAAAGTTCTCTTTGCAAGAAAAAAAATTATAACTGTATGGTGACGGATGTTAACCAGACTTACAATGGTGATCATTTTGCGATATATACAAATATCAGATCAGTAAGTTGTACACCTGAAACTAATACAATATGTCAATTACACCTTAAGTTTTTCAAAAAATGAAAAGGCTAATCAAATTTATGAGACACAATTCTACCCTCAGAAAACTGGTACCTTTTCTTTGCTGAGACATCTTTGTAGGACAAATTCATCAGGGAAACAGCTCTTCTTGCATTTTTCCCTGACCAGGACAGCTTCTTTACAAAGCCAGTTATTTCCTGGAAGGCACCAGATGATAGAAGGATGACTTCCCATGCAATAACCCAATTCCTTTCCTGATACCAGTACCAAAAGCAACTGGAGCCAGGGTACCAGTGTTAAGCCGGGACAAGGCCACATTTTCAGCCACAAGCTACAGAGACCATTCTCAGCTGTGTGCACTTTCAAGGGCTGCTCATTCTGTATCTAAACATTAAAATAGCTAAAGTGGGAATTTAAAAATCTTCCTCAAAAGTATCATCAGGGATTTGATATTATTACCATTGTGTCATACAACATGAATGAGCAGGAAATTCCTTGGCATGCTTTTTTATTTATCCTCATCAACCCAGCATCAGCTCATTTCATCTTCTCAACATCTTTCTTCACTATTAACACATCTACTGATTAACCTGTATAATAACTAAGGAGTCCCAAGTTCGTCTTTAACATATTTTCTGTTCCTACAAAAGACACTCCATGAAAGCAGCAGCCTTGTCCTTACTTATCCCGGCAGCACGACACTTAGCACAAGGGATGCGCTCAGTATCTGTTTGTTAAATAAGCTAGTAAAAGACCATATCAAGTGATTTTCAAAAATTGTTTAGTAACTACAAGCTCCATTTCAGGATGTGAATTCTGAAGCTCAGAGGGATTCAATGACCTGCTCCAAAATATTAACTTATTCAGTGGCTGCAGAACTTGAAGTCGGGATTTAGCCCCCTCACTGTTTGACTACCAAGCCCATTCTCTTTCCTCCAAACCACACTGCCTTGCTGCTTGAGTATTTGTCTGTGTTTGCTTCCGTCATCTCCATCTCCAACCAGACATCAGCAAATTAGTGTTATTAGAGATATTTGAGTTCTATATATTCATCTCCCTTCCTTGGGGGTTTCTTCATTCTTGCAGCTACTCCTCACACAAACCACCAGGCTCTCAAGGGATCTTGTAAAAAGCATAAGATAACTCACTCACAGTTAAGAATGACAGCTACCTCTATACAGCGCTGTTAGCATGAGAAGTGTATCATAACATCTCCTTGGATCTCACCAGACCCCTGTGACGGTGGGTAGTGCAGGACATCTCAACATGACAGAGAAGGAATCTGAATTCAGAGACCACACCTCAAGGCTGGTTGACACAGCCGACCTGAACACAGGTTTCCCTACAACGACCTCCAAGTTTCCACTAAGTTTCTACTTGAACTGTTAATTGTCCTCAAGAACTAGCAGATATTCACTTCCGCTGTGACAATGCCCTGGAAAATGTGAGCCCCAGCATGCTCTGTGTTCCTATCACTCTTGCACATACGTTCTGCAACATTTATCACAAGGTAATGGTCTTTGGTTAATAAGACTCCCTCGTTCAACTGATAACCCCAAGGGAACACCTTCCCTGACTTTGTCATCTATGTCTCCCCAGTTCTCAGCACAGAGCCTGAGTGCACAGTGGGAGTTTGATAAAACATTGTTTGACATTTTTTTCTATTATACCACACCAGTAAGTTAAAACAAAACTAAGATATTCATAAGATTGTGTAAGCAAGTATTTGCTGGCTACAAGGACAGCTGCAGATGAGTCCCACAAACATGATGTTGAGCAAAAGACTGCATATTTACTTGAAATTATATGTACTCAAAATAGTACAAATTTACTTGAAGTTCAAAAATAGGCAAAATTAACTGATAGTGTAAGAACTACTATTATCATGATTTGTCTTAATGCAATCTATGCCTGGACACCAAAGGGATTCTGAAAAAGGAAATTGTTATTTTTAAATGCTCACAAATTCATTATCAGCTGACAATGAGCCACAACTAAAAGTGACACCTCTCGGAGAATGTTTCTGGAAATTACATGACAATCGAACACACATTGAAAGGTACCTTTATTTGGCGTTAATGTTCTCATAGCCTGGAGAACATTTTTAGATGGTCTTTAGCTATTGCATCCAAGATGTTTGTCTTCCGGGAAGTTAAAGTTTCTGGGACCAGCTTAAATTGTAACAGTTCTTTGAGATTTAAAATATGCAGAATTGGAGCCAGCAGGTGGCCTAGTAGTTAAGTTTGTCATGCTCCTCCTCGGCAGCTCTGGGTTTGGTTCCTGGGCATGGACACACACCACTCGTAGGCAGCCACGCTGTGGCAGCGAACCACATACAAAATAGAGGAAGACTGGCACAGTTGTTAGCTCAGGGCAAATCTTCTCCAACAAAAATAATAATAATAATAAAATATACAGAATTTTCTCAAAAATCTACAAACTCCCCTGAAAAGGCCACAGATCACTGACTTCCTTCCAATGCTCTGTGTGTAACCAAAGCCCACTCATACTCAGCCTCCCTCCATAGAGAGGGGAGGAGGATCATGTTTGTATTTGTGCTCTTCACTGGAGGAGGCCAGGCAAAGGGGACAACCGGGGGTTGTCACTGGGATATCCTATCTTCCTAGGACTGATCCATCAGAAACAATGGCTCATCCACAGGCTGGAAAGCTCCACGTCTGACCGCTTTCTCCAGCGCTATGAGAAGATGCTGCAGAGTTCGCTCCCTGTAAGGTAAGTGGTGAGTGCCCAGAAGCAGGGAATACCCAAGGCCAGAGCATCTGTTGGCACTCTCCTCCCCTCTGGAGAAGGAAGGGATGAGGGAGAGACTCCCCATCTAAAATACCTAAAAACACAAACGATTTTTGTCTAACTTGAGCCCACTTCAAAGTCTAGCAAGAGAAGGGAAAGTCCCTGGAAGGAAAGTCAACCTGCTGAAATTAACTCTTTCATCTCCGCAGTCCTGACACTGTTGCTCCCAAGTCTTTGCCTGGCCCTCAGCAACACACCCGCCCCTGTGAGTAGGGGGGCAGGTCACACCGTTCGTGCGCTACGAAGTTTTTACACGGTTGGGGTTTAGAAAAGAAGATGGGCTTCGGGTGGCATGGAGGTGTGTCTTGCTGAAGGAAATATCACTTCCGTGGAAGATGGACAAAAGCTCCAGTTCACAGCACCTCCCGCGTCCAGAAGCTCCATCGACTCACATTCTCCATGTGATCCTTCAGCCGGCTTTATCTCTTTCCTCTCTTTTAACTCTTCTGGCTCCAACCCCATCACCTCTTCTCTCCTCACCCTGCGGTTGGGGCCAGAACCGCGCACCAAGACTTAGATGTGTAAGGAGCCTCTTGTCAAAAGCAAACGCTACCTTGATTGGCCTTAGCTCCCCCAGCTCCAGGCGGGTGGCTTTGCCCGTGTTCCGCTGTTGAGCGCCAGGCACTCAGGGACCCGCAGTTCTCGTCCCCGCCTTGGCGCCCTCACTGCAGGCAGCGCCCGAAGACAGGCTAAAGGAGTGGCAGAAGCCCGGCCCTGCGGCCTTTGGTGAGGGAAGCCCCACTGGGTCGGAGCCCTGGGACCGCGGGATACAGCAGGAGCCGCCGCCGCGGGCGCCCGGGGCGTGATGGACCGAGACCCACGCGGGCGAGGAGCGCGCTCAGCCGGGCCGGTGAGCCGCCGGCAGCGCCAACTTTTCCCGTCGCGGGAGCGGAGGGCAGTCCTGGACCCGAGGTGGCGGCGCGGGGCTCTCCGCAGGCCGGCCGTGGGGGACAGGCGCTCGGGACCCCAGCTCCATCCAAGCTGGGCCGCGGAGGCGGTGGGCGGAGACGGCCTCTTGCTTTGCACAGAGCAAAGGCGTCTCAGGGTCCGGTGCGGCCGCCTGCGGAGCCCAGCACCGGGCTGGGGGCGGCGGGGCTCGGGTTCCGCGGCCCCTCCTTCCCGCCGCGCCCCCGCGGGCTGCGGACATATTGGATGCACTGCCGCCACCGCCTCTGCTCCTCCCGGCCCCATCCCAAGCACAAGCTGGCGCCTCCGCCGGCGGTCTCCTCCAGTCCTGCCGACTGTGGAATCAAACCTGAGACTACACGCTGGGGTGCAGGTTTCCTGCGCTCTCTGCACGTTGAGACATTGACCTGACCCAGAGCATAGATTGCGTGTCCCCGCCTGGGCAGAAAATAATGTTAATCATTGACTGATGGTGTATACATGTTCCCTTTTCTGACTTCCTAAAGCACTCCTCTCTCATGCCGCACTTCACCCTCCTTGAAAGAGCACTTTCCTATTGGCTGCCTTTTGCATGTTTTGTGGGCATGTATTTTGGGTCTCCCCAAACACGGTAAACTTCCTGCAGACTGGAGGACAAACCTGGGAGCTCCCTGGGAAGAAGCACAGAGTTGGATTTTGCTCACGGTTCTTAGAAACGTGCCTGACACGGAGTGTGAAACATAGATATCTCCCGGAGAGGTGGCTGTCAGCACTGGTCTTGTCCTCACCTACCTGCCAAGCTCAGAGCCACTGATGTTGCTACCCAACCACGTTGGTTCTGCCCGCCCATGATTATGCCAATCACCAAGACAAGCAGTTTACAAAGAGAAAAGACTGAATCACAAGGCAGCCTAGCGAGGAGGAGGGAGAATCGATCTCAGATCTGCCTCCTCGGAAATGGGGACTCAGGGATGTTTACAGGGTAGGGAGCAAGGTGATCTGAAGTGTGGGAATAGATGATTGGAGGTCTGAAGTGAGGTAATTGATGATCTGGGCAAGCGTAGTACAGCTTCAGGGCTCTTCGTGGAAGGTATGTTCACAAAATGGCAGCATTACTGTGATCTGAGGGTGGAGTTTTTAGCTCCTTGACCTCAAACAGGTCACTTACGGAGCATTTGTGTGCAGGCTCAGCTGATGAGTTGGTGGTCTCAGCCTGAACTGGACAAGGAGTGGACGCTCAGTTCCTGAAAAACTCAAGCAATCTACCTGTTACCATGGTGACCCAAGCCTCAGCGATATTGTCTACAGGGTGAGTTTTAGTAATACACTGTCTAACCACTTTTGCAAACAGACAGCTAATGAAGTATAGTTAAAGCCAAATTGGCCTCGGGTTTCGGTATGTGCCTTGTAACATCTTGGAATGAACCTAAATGAAGTTAGCCAGCCTCAACTCCAGTACTGGATACTCTCCCATTAGTTTGTAGAGGATACTTGCTCAAGCCAGCTCTCAACGAACTCAGCTTTAGAATGAATGGGTTGGGGCCACCCGGTGGCGCAGCTGTTAAGTTCCTGGGGTTTGCTGGTTCTGATCCCTGGTGTGGACATGGCACTGCTTAGCACACCATGCTGTGGTAGGCATCCCACATATAAAGTAGAGGAAGTCGGGCGTGGATGTTAGCTCAGGAGCTATCTTCCTCAGCAAAAAGAGGAGGATTGGCAGTAGTTAGCTCAAGGCTAATCTTCCTCAAAATAAATAAATAAATAAATAATAAAATGAATGGGTTGGTTAGACCACAAAGTCTCCTCCAGTATCTAATATTCTGAATTGTTCGAGCACATCAGCACAGCACCTCTGCTGCTATTTTAAAAGTTCAAATGAAGATCTGTAATAGGTGAATTTTAAAATGTTTTAAATTACTGTTTTTCTTTTAAAAAATTGCTTTAAAACTAGAGCTAAAATTTCTTCAAATTTCTAAGTCCTCTCAGACTTAGTAACACTGTTGGTCATACATGTAATTAGACAACAGATGTTCATGACTAAATAAATGAACACTCAGATAGTCAATGCCTGTTGCAAAAAAAAATAGTACTAATTTCAACATATATATTTTCTTCATTGCTATTACCATGGTAACATCACTGAAAATTTGACCCAATATCTACAATAGGTCTACCTTGAAAATATAGAAATAATGCCCCATCAATGTTTCTAACGGGGTTCAAGAAAACATCTCTTACACAAACTCTTCTCAAGGCAGAATTATAACAAACTTCTCTGAGTCATAGTCTTAAAGCCACTCCAAGACAAGCAGGAACAGAAGGAGAGCAGCCTCCTCAATCACCGAAGTTGAATAGAGTGATGTCTGACATGAAAGGAACCTGGAATGTCATTCCAGAAACTCCCTTTTATGGCCCTTGACTAATGGCTCATCCTTGGAACCTAGCTCTGTCCCTTCCATAAAGGTAACAGCATCTGGTGGGCTGTGGCCTCTGGATAGGTGAGAGGAGAGTGAAGATTCTTCCTCACTCCAGATTGCAAGGGCTCTTTGTGAAATCCAGGCCAGCCATTCCCCTCTCCGCAGAAAGTTTTCAGAGCTTTGCAGGATCGTTTGCTTAATGCCTTCTCTTCCCGCCCTACTAACCTCCTTTCCCACCTGGATAAGTATGCCAAAGTTCCTTCTGGAGAGGAAAAGTAGATTAAAAAGTCAGAAGCCAAATAGATCCCTATCCAAATATAGGGCTGGAAAAGCAAATAAAAAGGGAATAGGAGAGAAGAAATCAGAAGATTTGAAGGCTATGAGCCAATATTGATTTTGCCTTAATACACTTGCATTTCAACCTAGAACTATTACTGCCTTAAATCATTTCTCCAACATGAAGAAACTTGGTGAAAATACAGCTGATTATTCTCCCGTGAGGTTATATCGCCTTTCTTCCTGAACTAACTTACCCCAACCATCCCCTTGGAAAGAGGATGTTTCAGATTCATTTGAGATGAATTCGCTGAGGCCTCATCTTTTTTTTTAATGTTCAATTTTAGTTTTCCACTTGAGGAAGGGTTTAATCAGGAAGATCTAGATTAAATTGGTTCCAAGGTGCGTTGTTTAGTTTGTTTCTTTCTTTGTTTTATGGTTATTACCTTTTAATTCATTGAGCTCTGCTCCCCATTGGTCTCTGTCACCAGGCAGAAGTTTAAAAACACTACTAATTCCCCAAACCTATCCCCTTTAACAAAACTGCCATAGAAATAGCCTCACCAGGTAGAGAAATAGACTAATCTAATTAAGAGGTCCCAATCCAGAATCCCTTTAAAATCTTCCAACGGATTTCATTGATGAGATGCTAAAAGGATGAACTATTCAGTGGGTGGGGGAGAGGGGGTTGATGTCAGGAGCCAGGCAATAGATGGGTGGTTCCTACAAGAAGTCTGAAGACATGAAAAATATATCCCAGCTCTTTCCACATCCCATCTTGTCTACCCCAGCAGCTTCCACATTACTGTCCCTGCTTCTCAGGTACTCTTTCTTTACCTCTTCTCTTCAAAATTCATATTCAAGGTGGGGTTTATACACCTAGCAGGACCAGACAACAACACAGCAGGGGGAGAAGAAGGAAAATAATTCGTTTTTTATATCCTTAATTTTTATATTTAAAAGCTAGCAATTATTTTTACCAATGTTTGATTACTGAAGGGTAGCAACAGAAACAGTTCATGAACAAATATGAATATTTGGGGAGCACGTGCTCAAAATTCTTTCTATTCAGCTAGATATATAATCAAAACAGTAGAGAAACCCCTACCCTCCAAAGCAGCATAAGATAATATTTTAAACACATAAAAATGTCGTGTAACTCCTTTTGCTTCAAACCTTTGACAGTTCCTCATTGTACTCAGAATAAAATCAAACAGGGATCATGAGGCCTGAGTGAGCTGGCCCCTGCCTATGTCTCAAGCTCATTTGTCATGGGTCTCCCACCTCACTCGTTATGCTCCAGCCACGCTGGGATCTCAAACCCTTCATGTGTCATGTTTATTCCCAACTGGTAGCCTTTGTGAGTACAGGTCTACCTGCTTGGAATGCTCATCCCCGCTCTGTCTGGGACTGGTTTCATCTCACCTCTTAGGTATCAGCTTATTCACCTTCTCTGAGTGTCTTTGGATGAAGGACTTAAGAACTTACTTCTGTAAAATCAGGAAAGGTCATCTACCTGATTGAAAAATACCGTAAGGGGCTGGCCCGGTGACGTAGTGGTTGAGTTCACATGCTCCGCTTCGGTGGCCCAGGGTTCATAGTTTTGGATCCCAGGTGTGGACCTAGCGCCACTTGTCAAGCCACACTGTGGCAGCATCCCACAAAGAATAGAGGAGGATTGGAACAGATGTTGGCTTCGGGCCAATCTTCCTCCCCCCCAAAATACCGTAAAAGTTCATTCTTTAAAACCTCTTATCAGTATCAATGATACTGCAGGGTGTTTATGATACACGTCACATCAGATTGCTAAATAGTTTCTAGATATTTCTTTTTAAACTGATAAATTTTGTAGCTGCTCCAAAAGATTGATAGAGGGCAAGTATTTCTTATTGTTATGGAATACAATAAAACTGACCCATAATCACAGATTTAAAGACAAAAATCTTCAAACAGAATTTTACTATTTTTTAACCGCAATTGGTCCAATTGCTTCCCCACTTTGTCTTTGCGTGTCTGTGTATTAAAATCGCATATTATTTCTGAGCTATTGCACGCTATTTACACAGTCATTTCGGACTTGAAAGAATAGCTGGTATAATCAAACTTAAATAGGGAAGTAGGAAATAATATCATTGCCAGTTTCATCTTCCAGAAAGGTAGAGTAAGAACTGGTGGACTATTGCTCCTGCTACCGCAACTAGAAAAAAAAAGTGGGTAAATTGTACAAAAATCATATTTTAAAAGACATTGTAGAACTTTGTAGAAAGCAAATACAACCAGATGAATTAATCTCTAGAGACAGAGGAGTCCTTACTAACATAAGTTAAGATACTCCATGGATGGAAGTGGGAAGCATTGACCTTCCCTTGTTTCTTGAAAGTATTTACAGTAGCAAGTATTAGCAAGGATGTGCAAGAATTAAAATTCTCGTACATTGATGTTGGGATTGCAAAACAGTGTCCATTCTGGAAAATCGTTTGGTAGTTTCTTATAAAGTTAAACATATAAAGTTATACAAAGTTAAATATTTAAGGGTAAAAGTACCATAAGACCCAGAAATCCTATTCTTAGGTATTTACCCTGGAGAAATGAAAACTTATGCTTACACAGAAACCTGTACTTGAACATTTATAGACGCTCTATTCATAATCACCCCAAACTGGAAACAACCCGAGAGTTCTTCAGTGGGTGACTAGACCAACAAACTGTGGTATACATATTCAAGGGACTGTTTCTCGTCCAAAAAAAAGGAGGGTACTATTGTTACATGCAACAGTTTGGATGACTCTCAAAGGCATTACACTGACTGAAGAAAGTCAATCCTAAATGATGACATACTGCATGATTTCATTATGTCTTAAAAGGACAAAACTATAATAGCAGACAACCAATCAGTGGTTGCCAGACATTAGGGAAGGGGAGATGGTCTGACTCCAAAGGGATGACACAGGGGAGCTGTCTGGAATGATGGACTATCATGTATCCTGACTGTGCTTCTGATTACAAGTCTCTCTACATGTGATGAAACTCACAGAACTGTACACCAAAATGAAAGGGAATTTTATTCGATGTTAATTTTAAAAATTAAAAAGTATAGGGACTTGAGTCAGACTTCTTGGGTTTGAATCCTGGCACTGCCTCTTCCCTTACATATTTTATTTGCCATCACAACAATCCTGTGAGTAGGATATTATTATCTTCATTTCACAGATACGGAAACTGAGGCTTATGAAGTTTAAGTAGCCTCCCAAATTTGCACAGACAGCAAGGGGCGAAGCACAAATGACGTCTGACACATCTGTTGTTGTTGTTGTTGTTGTCATTTATAGAGGTTTTACACAGCATGCAGTGAAAGGTCACAAAATGTTGGCGTTTCCTCCAGGAACTAGTTAAGAGAGGTGATGAGGTGAGGTAAGGATGAAACTATCATCTTCACGGTCAGTAAAGCAGAAGCGGAGGACACAGCTTGAATTGGACCCAAAGTAAGGCTTCCTGTATTCTTCCCCTTGGGGATACACAAGTGGGGCAGATCAGGTCTGCCAAGCAGATACTTAACTATCTTGGGTCTTTCGCACATAGGCAGCAAGATCGACACCAGAGACAGGAATGGAGGTGACCAGCTAATTTTCCAGTAATTAAAACTGTGTCTTCCAATAACCTTACATTTGGTAGGCTTTGTGGGAACAGTGAAAGTGTAGCTGATAACTGTATTGGCGTTCATCTGGTCTTCCAAGGCAGAGGGGTCAGCACGTGGCCATCTTGGTAACCAGTGGTTATGCTGAGTCCTACTCTATACGGTACTTTTACCAACGCTGCTCCATGGTTTTTAGTTACCGTGGAGTTTGTCTTTGTATAGTTTACAGACACTTCCACAACTGCTTGACTCAGGTACTGACGACCGATAGTGTCATTCACGTGGACTTTCAGCATCAATACAAACAATCCCATGGAGGCCAGCCTGTGCAATGACTCACATTCATTTGTTTTTTTGTGTCTCCTCTGAGCATGACAACCTTCTCCCTAAACTCTAGAAAATTTGCTAGCTGGAACTTTTAATAATGAGCACAAATGAGAATTACCAAACAGCCACAAACCAATTCGATATACTGCCAAGAATATACACTTTTGAATCGAATATAAGTTTTACTGGGAATTTCTAATAATTTTAACAGTATAAATAAGCTGAATTGTTATGACTGTTTTCTCCAGCATTTCTCTCTATGTCCACTTTTCACATGTATATACCATACTGTAATGCCCCCTTTCTGGCTATAACAGATGGAGTCTATCTTCTTATTGATATTCCTTGTATAATTATACCTTTGTTATTTCAATACTTTAGTTTTCTTGATACTTTTTTTTTTTGAGGAAGATTGGCCCTGAGCTAACATCCATGCCAATCTTCCTCTACTTTATTTGTGAGACGCCTGCCACCCCATGGCTTGGTAAGCAGTGCGTAGGTCTGCACCCAGGATCCGAATGGGCAAACCCTGGGCTGCCAAAGCAGAGCATGTCAACTTAACCACTACACCATTGGGCTGGCCCTTTGATAC
Organism: Equus przewalskii; assembly: GCF_037783145.1. Lineage (NCBI taxonomy): Eukaryota > Metazoa > Chordata > Mammalia > Perissodactyla > Equidae > Equus > Equus przewalskii. The sequence goes on along the minus strand of NC_091831.1, from coordinate 21,770,847 downwards.
TATTTTTTTAACAGACTTTATTTTTTAGAGCAGTTTGGGTTCACCATGAAATTGAATGGAAGGTACAGAGATTTCCCATATACTCCCTGCCCCCACCCAAGCATCCATTATCATCTATTATCAACATCCCCCATCAAGTGGTACATTTGTTACAAGTGATGAATCTACATTAACACCTCATAATCACCCAAAGTCCGGAGTTTGCATTAGGTTTTACTCTTGGTGTTGTACGTTCTGTGGGTTTGTACAAATGTATAATGACATGTTTCCATCATCATGGTAGCAAGCAGAGCAGTTTCACTGCCCTAAAAATCCTCTGTACTCCACCTATTCATCCCTTCCCACTCCCTAATTGATAGTAATTGTATTAAAGTCATTTTAATCTCAATGGGAATTACCACTGTGTTACCACCTTATACATTAACATAAAATTTCAACTCATTTTCAAATTACTGTGGATTACAGTATCTAGTTACAAATCAGATGCTGATTTATTTTCCTTATTTGCTCATTTTTTGAAGTCCTTTTTCATGTCACCTCTAAAAGTGCATACATCTCATTAATTATTTTTGCTCACTGTTTAAATGGGTTGTAGAACAAAGCAGTAATTTCGAAAATTATAGCCATCTAACCCCTGCATTTAACAAAGACTCCACACTCTAAGAGATACTATTAATTTGACAGCAGTTAAAAACTCCAGCACAAATGCTTCACCGCAAGATGCATTATTATTTTAATAAAGTTCTGAAATGAGATAAATCTTTAAAGTTTCTTTCCTACTTTGAAGTTTTATAAATCACAATTGGAAAATGTAGGGGAGGAAGACAGTTCCTCTACCCTCTAGATCCTTCTGGCTGGTCTAAGAATTAAACTGACTTGAGACAGAATAGCAGGAGAAAATCAAACAAGCTTTATAACATGTATACATGGGAGAAACCCAGGAAAACTGAGCAACTCGCCAGAATGGCTGAAGCTGGTGTGGGGACCTGGAATTGGCCACCCCAAGATATGTCTCTTTGGTATCAGGACTATTTGAGGTTGATTGCTTTTGATAAACTGGGACAGGCAAGGAGGCTCTGAGGAATGGAACTTGCCCTTTGTTAGCACACGTTTACATTTGTAAGGTAAATCTCTATCTGTAAAAGCTGCCTCCCTCTCTGTACCAGGAAGAAGAAAGGAGATGACCTTCTCTCTAAAAACCCTTAATCAATACCAAAGGCAAGGACTTAAAATCTGCATTTTATTGTGCTAGTCTGGTAACCTCCTGTAACTGACTTCCCTCCGCCTCCCAATGTTGGCATTTCTTAAGGATTAAGCATCTTTCCTTAGGCTAGGAACTGATTGCTGCGCTCACCTGTGACCGCCCAGCTCCAGACAATCCACTTGCCTCCTGCTACGCCCACCGAGATAGCAGACCATTACCTGCTGTGTCCATCAAGCACTGTGCTGACAGGGCAATCTTGTGACTATTGTGGGAGGGACATTTCAATCACATGTGAAACACCCCGTTTGGGGGTATATAACAACTGTGTGCACCCCACTTCTTCGGTGCCCTTTCTTCCTTCGGGAAGAAAGGCCCCGGGCCATGGTTCCTCATAAAGCTTTGTTTAATTTTCTCTTGCTATTCTGTCTCATGTGAATTTAATTCGTTCTCCAGCCAGATGAACCCCCATTTGGGGAGAGGAAATGTCCTCCTCCTCCCCTACTCTGGCAACCTTAAATACTATCTTCAGCTAAAGATAAAGGAGGATATTGGGGGTGGGGGGAGTCAGTTATGGGAGCTTGCCAGAAAAGGCACAGGAAACAAGAGTAAGGTTATTATGCAGAGTTAGGTCCTTGCCTTCCACATTGACAAAAGTTTCTAGAGATAAGGTCATCCTCCTCTTCCTGGTGCGAAGAAGGAGAGACCTTTGCAAATGGAGATTTTCCTTACAGATGTAAATGTCTCTTACAAAGGGTAACTTCTACTGGGTTTTCAGAGATTCTCCCGTCTGAAGTTTTTTAAAAATAACCAGCCCAAAATAATCTTTATGCCAAACAGACACTTCTTGAAGTGACCAATTCTGCTCCCCATAAGAACAGGTGCAAATGGATTTATCTTTATATGAAGATTACTGGAAAAAATTTAAGATTCTGGGATATATTTAGGGAAATAAATTTATTGAGCACCCATTTTGTGCCAAGAACATTATGTGTTTATTTTATTTCATATTTTTAACAAGTCTTATTTATGGCACTTTAATTTCTATTTGACAGATGAGATGACCGACGCTTCGAGTGGCTAAGTCACTTTCCTAAGCCAGGTAGAAGGGAGCATTCCAGGCAGAGGAACCAGCGTGTGGTATGTGGAGCTGAAGCCAAAGGAAGACAGGGAGTTGAAGGAATCAAAGGAAGGCCTCAGGGCTGGAGTGTGGGATAGGGGGAGGGTGGGCTGAGCTGAGGCCAGGAGCCAGGCAGTGTGGCTCAGGGAGGGTTTAACAACAAATGTTAAGGATTTGGGACTTCGTCATGTCTTCCTCAAACTCACTGCAGTGTGAGGAATGGATGGGAGTGACAATCACAATAGTCCCTGGAAGATGATGGTAACATGAATTGAGGGCCAAGGGTGGCCAGCAAAGGGGAAAGCATATGGTTTTGTGAGGAAGTTGGTAGGTGAGATTGACAGGCATTACTTATTGATTGCTGGGTGATGGCGAGTGGTGAGAGACAGTGATACTGAACCCGTTAATCTCAAGTTCGAGTGCCTGTTGCACAGTCAGCCAAACACTGAGACATCAGTGCTTGGAGATGCAGAAAGGTTTATTCAAACTGGCCAAAACAAGAAGGGAAGAGCCTGGGTTCGCTCAAATCCACCTCCCCAAGAACAGAAAGCAGCGGGGTTTATGGAGCTAAGGGGCTGGGCAGGAGGTGCTTCGGAGAAAACTCCAAAAAGCTTCAAAAGGAAGATGTGGGGGTGATCCCCAAGTCTTCAGACTTGCTCAACTGTGTGGAAGGTAATTGTCTTCGTTAGACAAGGAGTACCAAAGGAAGAGGCGCTAAGGGGAGAATTTTGTTAGTTTATTCTAAGACACGAGGAAGTGCATTTGAAACACGCAGAACAGGTCGTAGGATACAGGGATCTGGAGTTCTGTGGAAACACCTAGGCCAGAGGTCTAAGTTTTGGAGTAAAGTGAGGAGCATTAAATATTTACTGCAGTGTTTCCCAAGTTGTGCCTTGGACCTTCTCCATCAGAAGCCTCCACAAATCCGTCCTGTAACTCAGCATTCTCACACATTCCTGTGCATGGGGACCACCTGGGTGTAGCAGAGGGGCCAAGTGCAGTGCATGGTGGTGAAGCGCCTGGATTCGAATCCTGGCTCCCGTAACTCTGTTACTCAGTCTCCTCCTCTGTAAAATGGGGATAACAGTATCTACCTCAAAGGATTTCTTAAAAATTAAAGAAGTTGATATATAGCTCCAAAAATGATGCCTGACATATCGTAAGAATTCGATACCTGCTAGCTCTCATTATTTTCTGGGGAACTTTGTTAAATGTAGACTCACGGATCCCAAACCAGTGTTCTGGGATTTAGTTCAATTCCATCTCAACATATGTCCTTTTAGTCTATGCCATATTGATGTTATTCCTCATTCCTCATTATTATTTATATCAAAGTACTACCTGCTCATGGTTAAGTAAAAATTCAAGATAAGTTTATCGTAAAAAGCAATAGCTTTCCATCCCATAGCTTCTCTCCTGAAATCTCACTTCCTGGAAATAATCAGTTTTAGTCATTTTCCTATTTTCAGTTTTCTGGTGGTTATTGCTACAGTTCTTAAGTATTAAATTCATACCACTGTATCCTCATTTGTCCCATTTATATATACATTAGCTTTGTTTTCTATATTTTTTGCACCTCCTCTTTTCAGAATTCTTCTAGTTGTAATTCTATCCTAGCCTTGTAGCCAAAGAAGGGACACAGGGAGCGGAAACGGAGGATCTTTCTGCCCCACCTTCTCGAGATCCAGGGCTCCACAGGACTAGTGTCCTCCCCGAGAGAGAGAGCATCTCCCTGAGGCCAAAGTCAGCCTCTCAGCCCTCAACAGCAGGGCCCAAACCTGGGACCCCGTGTGTGACTGCTTTTAGAGGTGTGTTCACTTATCTCATTGTAGGATAAGATCTGGAAAACATTCACAGTGCTCTGCATGACAAAAAAATTTGTGAGAGCACACAAAGTAGCTTGGTGCCCATCTCAGGCAAAATTTAATGGTCTTGAGCTGCAGTAAGACTTTCTTTGACAGTAACATGTCTTTCCTCTTTACCAACATTCTGCCTGCAAGTTGATTTATTGACATGAACATGCATAACTGAGCCTGTTAAATGAGAAGAAGCATGAATTCCATTGCTTTAACCTGCCGCATTTGGGATTTGTTCTTTGCATTCACAAAATGCAACATTTCACCTTGTTTCCTTATAGCAAGGAATGACAATTTGGTTTAAACTGATGCCCCATTCTCATTTGGAGTTACTAAAACGAGATATCTGAGGATGATTTGAAGTGTTTTCCGGGAGGAATTTCTGCTCAGGTTGCAGCAGAAAAGATTCAGGTAAGACGCAGAAGACTATGAATTAATTACTAGGCAGGAGGCATCCAGTAAGACACCTCTGCTTACCAAATGCGTTTATAAAACTGCTATTGTGATATGGTCTCTTTCTCTTGAATTTCAGAAAGGCTGTCAGAAAAAAACAGCCCATTTATGCCCATGAGGAAGCACATAATAAGAACGAATGATGTTATCATCCATTCCGATAGTATTTTTAGCTTTTCAAGACACTTGCTGTTTGTTCTCCCATTTGAATTTCACGAGAACTCTGTGCAATGGTGGGGCAGGAGTGGGTGCCCATATTTTCTAAAGGAAACTGAGGCCAGAGTGTGAACGATGTGCCAAAGTCACACGGAGGCAGCAGCTGAACCTGGGCTAGAACTACGTCTCCTTAAGTTGTCCAAATATTTTGACTAGAAAAAAGTTCTAGCCACTTTTAATCATAATTAAGCAAAGCAGTGTTTGCCCCTCCTTTCTATTTAGCCAGTCATATGCCCTTCTTCAAATCTATGTAATTAAATCTTCTTTCCTCCAAAAACACTTGCATAGTTCATCTTATCCCTCTCTCATGTCCCCTACTTTATTTACTTACAGAATTCAGGTGAAGAGTCTGGTTCTCCTATATCAACGAATACGTTACCCTGTGCCAATCATCTAGATTTGTGTATAATACAAATAGTCATTGCAAAGTGTAGTAAATATCTCCAAGGTAAGAATTACAAGCCTGCATAGCACAGTAGTTCAGAGCATGGGCTTTCAGTGTGTCAAATCTAGAATCAAATCCTGTTTGCTGCTTATAAATGGGCAGTCTCTCTAAGCTTCAGTATCTTCATTGTAAAATGATTAAATAATAAGACTTACTTGTAGTGGATGGCTAATGTTTGTTTGTTTGCCCCTTCCACCACACCATGCAATTCTGACGGGGCTACTATCATGGGATCTGGTTCTTTAGTCCATTTCTCTCACTCCCTTTTTAAAAATGAAAATCCAAGTCCTTTAGAGATAAAGGGTTTTATAGGAAGGTGGAGAGTGGCTTGGAGAAGAGAAGGGTGCAAGGATGGACTTTTCTGAAGGCAAGGAAGCAATGCCCCCAGGCTGGTGGAGGAGAGAGAGCTCCACATCCAGGGGCAAGTGAAGGGAAGGGTGCTGAGATAGCTCCTAGGCAGACTCTAGAGAAGAATAGATGTGAGGGGCACGAGGATGAGACCACCTGCACCAGGGACCCAGCCTCACTCCAGTCTCACATCGAACAGCAGGAATCAATAGGGTGAGCACCCCCTACCACACAATGAGGATGTCAGCAGCTAGCATGCAAGGAAGTGAGAGGTTCTGCCTCCCTTTTCAAGATGCTAGAAGAGCTCTATGGATGGAAGGGGCCCCATAATGACTGAAATTGAATTACTATCTAGTCCAGCTAGATGATATGTAGGACTAAATTATGTTGCTTTAAATGAACAAAAGTAATATTTCTTGCATTTCTGAGCTAATGGGCCACTGTGCATAGCCATTATGAGTACTACGTATAATTTCTGTAATCCCAGTCTTTGGTAATTAGCAATCCACATGTGGTAATTATTGTAATACTGGCATCATCATACGTGTTTATACAGAAGAGCATTGGATATCCATGTCTCATCCCAGCCTAGACACCAGGAAATTATGTTATTCACAAAACAGGAGTTAAATGCACATATTTTCTTGTACCTTTCCACTGAAGGTTCAAAGACATGAATGAAAGAGAAACTGTCAAATTTAGATTGAGTTCAGACATGCATGATGGAACTCATTTCCCATCATCCTCGCCAACATTTGCTATTTTCAAACTATTTAATATTTACCAACATGACATCAACCAGTTGGTTAAGGATTACCACCTCTGGAAAGGCAAGGATTTTCTGGCCCTTACAGTCTGCGTCTGGGCAAACAGCTATAGGTTGAAGGAGGGAGGAGAAAGGAGACACCTGGATAGTGGAATTGAGAGAATTATTTTCTCCTGAGGACTCAGATCCCCAGGGGGAGAGAAGGACAATGTCAATCAAACCCTCACTAAATACTGGCCCAGGACATGGTATTGATTTTTTTTTATTTGGCAAATGTGATGACTTTGACCTGTCCCAGGATGGGAGGTGCCAGCCTCTCGTGTTTGTCAGTCTTTACTGAAGGTTTATGATTGCCTGTAACGCACATCACATTCTGGGTTAATGCTTATTCAGTTAGAAAACTGGTTTCTTTCTCTACTATTTGTGGAGAGGATTTTTGGGTTGGGGGGAGTTTTGTTTTTAATTATATTTCCTCCAACATTTGCCAATGCAATCAGTGATTGCCACTTTGGAAAGGTATGTTAGAAGTAGAGAAAGGCGTGTCCTCAGTTTTTCTCTGCCCTCTGGCTCATGAAACCACTTTATTTATATCAACAGAGAAAAATGTTGGACAGAATCCAAGGGCCTTGGAAAGCAGACAAGACAATCCCTCTTCTCCCAGGGAATTGAAAATGACTAGAGTGCAGCTTGGAAAACCCTATTAAGACAGAAGCCCTGTGAAACTCAGGTAGGAAGAGGCCAGCCAGCCTCAGGCACCTACTGCACAGCGTGTGTCCGGAGAGATTCCCACGGCCCCTCATTTCTCAAAGAGCGGAGAAGCATGTGGGTTTATGTGCTTCAGAACCCTTCCTGGTTTGTGACCTCTGTTCTCTCTAGTTATCATCCACCTTGATGAGTGCTGCCACCTTCTATGAGTGTGAGGGATGTCTAACAGGCAGCCCAGCCTCAACACGCAGACAAGGGAAGACGAGGAGACAGAGAGCAACATCTGGCATTTCAGCTCCCCGCTCAGTCGTTTCCTATTTAGTTAACTAAGCATTTGTTATTTGAAAGCAAAATAGCATAACATACATCCTTGAGTGGCTGCTAGAATTTAAACCCAGATCTGGTGACCTCAAGATGGGAACTCTGTGTTCTCATGTATAGATAATATTAATGATAATGGTTCTTCAGAAAATATTTGCAGTAGGCACATTTTTTGAAAAATTAAATGTACATGTAAATTTTACTGCTTCATGTTGCTTGATTTATATCTCTTTGTAATTGTCCGTCATATTATTATTTTATTTAATAGATGATACATCTTAATCATTTAGGAAATTTCTCCTCTGCCTTATTCTCCAGTTACCAATCAATAGATGTCTTCAGTGTCCTAGGACCAGAAGTCCCCATTTTCCTTAGGTGTTCTAGAAAAGTAAAATGACCCACAATGGGCTAAAACGATGAATGCACTGACCGTTTTCTGCCACCTTGCACAGAATGAACTCGTTCTCCCATTCCAGAAAGTTCCACAGTGTGCAGAGATTCCACAAAGGGGAGCCATAACACTGGACTCTTCTCTTTTTCAGAAAAGCATTTTGCTCTGGGAATTCAAACCACGATCCTAGCTCACTGGCAGACATCTGCTGTTCACTGATAGCACCATCTGGTATTTCAACTCCTTCCTTTGTTGTAGAAGCTTCATGTAGCTGCCTCCCCAAATTAATTATTCTATAACAACTTGTTTTCTGGAAGCACAGGCCAAATAGGGCAGTTTTGCTGAAAACTACTAATTCAGTGCTTTGCTCGTGCTGGAATGGGCATTCCTGTGCCTTCCCCTCATCATGGTCTAAGTGTTTCAAGCCATTATATTTAAAGGAGTGAGGGGCCGGGGAGGAATGTATGCTAACGCCGTGAGTAAGGAACTTGGGAAAAAAATGTGTTTATCTGCATTTCACCAGCTCATGAGCATGCATGGCCTAATCTAAATAATATATTTAGAGGGATGATTATGATAATACAGGCTGAGCTATATCTGTCATAGGAGCTTAAAGAGTGCTTCCTGGAGTGGTGATGGTTTTTAAGATAGCTATGCCCTTCACCCATTCAATTAGCAGCTTCTTCAATTACTGATCGCACAGTTCAATTTGCAGCAGTGCCACGAAGTTCTAGTGCTGGGGGAGAAGCTGTCTGTGTGATGCAATGAAATGAGCACTGGAGGGGGTAGCTAGCTAACTGAGTGATGTTCAGTAAGTCACTTGGTTGCTCTGGGTCTCAGTTTTCTCATTGTAAATAAATTACCGACCCAACACACTCCAGGTTGTTGAGATGCTCAAATGAGATAAGGGTATCAAGACATGGTGCAATTAGTAACGAGCAATATGTACGTATTAAAATTTCACCCATTTATCTTTTCTTTACAGACCAGAATCTGATAAAGTTGGGTACTCATTGCTGCAACTCTGGAGCAAGATGCTTAACCTGTAAGTAAGTATGATTTAGGGGCAAATTGTTTCAGGTCTGCTCACTTGCTCTAAATTTTTACACACTGAACTCTCTGTTCAGAATATACATTTTTTTCCAGCATTTGGCTGCACAACAGCAGTATGATTTACCACAGTGGTTCTTCATCTTGATGCCACGTTAGAGTCACCTAGGATTCTTTAAAGATGCCAATACTTAGGCCTCAAATGAACAGAGTCTCTGATGGCAGGGGCCAGGCACCTGTATTTTTTAAAGTGCTTCAGTTGATTCAAACACACAGTGAGGAAAGAGAACCACTCATTCAGAGGAACGAGCACTAGCTTCACTGTTCTGCTGACTGTGTGACCCTGGGCTGAGGTCTCGGAGACTGAGTTATCCTGTGTAAAATGGGAAGGGGGAATCGACAACTTTCAGTGTTGTTGTGAGGGTACAGGATCACTTAAGTAAATTGCCCAACCCAGTAGAAACCCAGTAGATGTCAACTATTCTCATTTATGCACTGACTTTTATTGTGTAGTCTCTTTTCCTGAGTGTGCGTGTGCTCGCGCGCATGTGTGTGTGTGTGTGTGTCCCCAAAGCTGGAGTATGAGCTCTTTGAGGACAGAGACCGTAGTTTACTTTTCCTCTAAATCCCCTCCAGCTCCCAGCACAGCACTGAGCATATAGTAGGGGGTACATAACAGCTGTGACAACTATTTTTGATCAATTTATTGACAGAAAGGAAGTTCAAAGTCATCTTCAGCTCTGTCAAGGGTATTGGAAAACGTCAAAATTGCCCTCTAGTAGACTCACCAGAGCTTTTGGTAAAACTCAAAAAAGCATTTGATCTCTGAGTCTAAGTCACAAAAAACCTTTTCTATAACCCGACTGCGAGCCTCTTAGCTCAGATGTTGTGTTTGAAAAGGGGTCACGTTTGCCCCAAGGCATTTCGTTTGATACAGGGCTGCAGGTAGGAAGCTGCGTCATTTGTGATGGCAGGACCTGGCTTTCATTTCTGAAAGAAATGATGTAGGTGTCATGTTCTAGAAACAGGAGTGGTTGGATGGCAGTCAGCATAGCCAAGTGCTTGGGTGCATGAACCAGGGAATTGAGTGGGCTTGTGAAGGAGAAATAGACTTGTGAAGGAGGAATGGATGGGGACTCTGGGAACAATGTAGGGAACCAGAGGGTATTCATTACTGTGTTAAAGCAGCAAGGAGCTACTTTACATCCTTTCTGGCTCAAACCCAGAGCGGCCTTAGAAGTGGAACAGGGAAATCCGTGGGGCCAGCTGTGGCAAGGGGAGAGAGACAAAGCAAGGGAGGTCAGGCAGAGGGGCTGCATTCTCTCTCAACTGGACATGCTGCCTCACCACATGAGCATCCTTGCTACCCTCTACCCTATGTTGGGCAGCAGGCATGAGTTAGAGCAGACTAGCAGCCTGCAGGCATGTTCTGTGTGGTCAGTGTATTTAGTTCACAGAGTGTTTTAAAGCACAGAGCAACTAAAGAGGTGTTACTCTAGATCTTAACAGAATTCAGCAACTTCACCACCTTCTATGTCATTTGCCTGCCTCTGTATGATTTTGGGTTTGCAAACTTGAGTTAAAGACTGTTGATAGCCACAGAAGACAGCTGTTGTTCTCTGCCAAGCGTGGGCAATAAAATGCTCTTCATTTTATTGCATGTCCCAAGCTTCAGTCCAGTATTCTTTAAGATTCCCCTCCAGAGGTAATGGTAATTCAGATCAATGAAAGAATATAGATTTTGTTCTTATCCTCAATCATCCTTAGTTACATGGCACCCAGAAAGCCTTGGAGTATGTACCACAAGGTGTGCACTGGATTTGGGGATCTGGGGTGTTGTACAGAAGCGTATGGTTCTAAGAAGTTGGGCAACCCAAATTGGAGGTCAAGGAAGGCTAAGACTACAAAGTAATGACTTACAACAAATCAAGTCAAAACTCAAGTCATCTGAGCACCAGGATGTAGACCAGGATGGGAGGAAAGGTCTGCCTCCATCAGAAGTCTCTTATGTACACTTCTTTCCACCAGTGTAGGGTTGACCCTGGGCATGAGACAGCATTAGTGGCACATTGATATGTGTTTTCCCTGGAAGAGAAAGGCTGTCACCAGCTCAAATTTCAAATATATTTCTAGTTTTAAAAAGTTTCTGTCCTGGGGCTGGCCCCGTGGCTGAGTGGTTAAGTTCGCGCGCTCCGCTGCAGGCGGCCCAGTGTTTCGTTGGTTCGAATCCTGGGCGCGGACATGGCATTGCTCATCAGACCACGCTGAGGCAGCGTCCCACATGCCACAACTAGAAGGATCCACAACGAAGAATATACAACTATGTACCGGGGGGCTTTGGGTAGAAAAAGGAAAAAAAATAAAATCTTTAAAAAAAAAAAAAAAAAGTTTCTGTCCTTTTCACTTTTTCTCAAGTCTCAGAAAAATCATCTTTGTTGGAGTAGTCAAATAAGCAGGTCTGATATGGGAAAAAATATGGAGAGTCATTTTGAAAGAGGTAACTCTCTGGACGGATGTCTCTACTTATTGGATTTCCATAAATACCTGTAACTATTTTCATAATGGGATTTTAACATTTTGATTTTTACTCATGACTTTTATAGCACAAAATCCATAATTGTAACACCTCAGTTTTGTCCTTTTTGCATTCCTTTCCTATTTTTTCCAAGTATACCGTATATTACATTATTGTATATGATGTAATACAGTTCTGTGACTTTTTGCCACAAAATCAGTCATAAAATTTTTCTCTTAGAAAAATACCATTTTTTATATTAATGAAGACAATATTTTACTGTGGCAAAGTTATCGTTTATTAACATTAAAATTACATTAGCATAATATTCATATACCTTAGCATAATATTCATTTACAGTAACATGACATTCAAATTGCATTTACCTAAGATAAATTCCTAGAACAGATTAAGTACATTAATGCATATTTCACTTGTTTCCAATTGTTTGGTGTTTTTAAAAGGCTTCTTACTTCTTTATAATTATTTCCTTAGGATAAGTCCCATGAATTGGATTACTAAATCAATGATTCTGAATATAAAACAAGACTTGTAAGTTTTCGATTTTAGTACTCAAACTTTCCAATAACATGGGCAAAGCACTAATTATTTCACCCATATTACAGGCAGAAAAACTGAGCCTAAGAGGTGAAGTGATTTTCCCAAGCCTGGTGAAGCATGAGCAGAATAAGACCTAAAATTAAAGTCTTCTAGTTCTTGGCTTTTCCTTCTAAAGAAGAGACATTAAGGAGAGTTATTGTTTGGCTTTATTTTTAAATTGTCATTATAGTTTCCCAAATTTATAATTTTTCTACTTTTATTTTGGAGGAAGGCTATCAAGGGAGGAAAGAGGACAAATTTTGTTCAGTGAATTTCAATAATAATAAAATCTAAAACAAAATAATGATAAAATTTATAATAATACCTGACTATAATAATTGAACCCCTCAACACTCCAGGCACTGTGCTAAGTGATTCACGTCACTGGTGTGTGCTGGGGCCGACAAGTGGATTGTGTGCACATCTTCCCAACTCGAAATGGCTCAGGTGGGAGCACTTACAGCACGGAAATCAGCAAATGCTGACCTCCCTCCCACACCAGCCCAAGAGCTGGTTGCTAAACATTTATTGGCAACCCACATGAAATGACTTATTTCATTTAATGGGTCTAAACAAGCCTATTTTATGGTAATAATCCTCATTCACAGTGAAAAAACTGGGGCCTGGGGAGGTTAAACTATTTCCTGGTGTTAAGCAGCTATTAAGTAGCAAATCTGGAATCTAACCCATGCAATCTGATTCCAAAAATTAACATTTAACCGCCAAACATTACTGTTTCCTGTTGAGCCAAAACCATGCAGATGGCTAGAGAATATTCTGAGATGATTGGAGACAGATTCCAGGTTGTGGATTTTGATTTTGCTTTATTTTCCCAACCTCAAGGGGGTGAGAAGACTCAACGTGGAAACTATCTGGCTATCTTCACCAGTCGCACTGTGACCCTTTGAGGCAGGTTGATGGTAAAAACAGAAAACAGTTTCCCCTTTATGAATGAGTCATGTATTCCCAGTATCTTGCCCAAGGTGACCAAATCAGCCAACAGCCCATACAGCTTACTCAGTGCATTAGGCCCCACTGCTTCCCAAGATGAATGAGCTGAGCCTGGGGCTTGTGACTCAAGTAAACAATGGAGATGGATGCTCAGTTGGCTTCAGCAGTGAAATGTCGTGTCATTCCACTGTTGTATCTAGTATTGAACACCATAATTTCTTTTATGTAAATCATTCTCCACCTCCTCAAGGATAGTGGACTTGTTAATATTGTTATTCTTCATGCATGCCATCTGTGACAGTGCCAGTTATTCAAGAGATTTTCTTAGCATAATTATTCTACTCCGCTCTTATTCTAAATGACTTACATAAAATTGGTTTATTACTTTTGCAGAAGTAGAGAAATATTAGGATTTAAGCCAACAATGAATAGTAGCAACTAACAAAAGGGGGCTATTTCAGTCAATTAGTTACAATGTGAAAACAAATATATTAATGTGTCAACTGCAGGCAAAAAAGAAAGAGCCCAGAATTTCTGGGGGTTTAGGAACTACCTGTCAATTACATAAGATGAGGAGTTACTCTTGTTGTTTCCTGGAAGACTAGGACTTTGGAAATGAATTTAATAACCACAAATGAGCATTCCCTTTGAAATAACATCCATAAAATTTGTATAAGTAAAATTACTTGCTATTTGTAAAACATTTTACAGCTTTCAAAAGTTTATAGATATAATCCTTGAAATACAGTTCTTAGAGACATGATGTTACTACTCAAGGTCATATAGCTCTCCAGTGGCAGAACTCAGACTTTCTGATGTGAAGTATATTTCCTTTTCCATTCTACCAGTACCGTATTGTGTCTCTAGATACAAGAAATACATTTACAGTGCATGAAATAGACATTCAAGTGCCAAAGCAATGATCTTTAAGAGAACAGACATGCTTGTCATTGAATTTTTTTCTTTATTTATCCTCCACCCATTGGCTTCAAGAAAGTAGGCAAGGGATAACTTTTTATTGAAATATTCCCAAATTTGTGATTTGAGATGAACCTTGGATATCATTAATCCAACTCCTACCCAATATCTCCTAAAATATCTTTGACAAATTCTCAGCAGTCTCTTACTGAATATTTCTGGAAGTGAATTGTTTTATGATATCTTTGGGAAATTGTGAGTCTAAGACATTTTTTTTAATGTAAGTCAAAATGGTCTTCTACCTCAATTTAGGACTTCCATCTGCAGTTACACAAAGATCTACTTGTAGTATAGCAGAAAGAGTGAGGGATTAAGTGGTTTCAACATTCGCTCCACCTCAAAAATTGTACCTGAAAACTCTTCAGATATTTGTATTCTCTGATCTAATTCCTGCTACAGATTTTTTCCTAAGTACATCTAAATGCTTTTTCCTGAAGACTCCAAAGGATAACTGTATGACATGGGCTCCAGGTTCCTTATTAAACTGGACAGTTTTAGTTTGTCACTTAATTAGTCAATAAGGTAAAGAACCTTAAAATTCTTAAAGACGTGCCAAATCCCAACTCCATCCAGCATGTCTTCTGTTAGTGGGGAGAGCAGTCATGAAACTTACAGTAGTGAGAGGAGAAAGAATTATTTCAGATGGCCCTTTGGGAGATGGTCCTGAGAGCATCATGTTTCCCCTCGTTTAATGATCACAGTGATTTATTTCATGGAGAGAGAAAGAAAAATTGGTCAAACGTGAAATATGTGATGAGTACAATTGAGAACTATGCTCTTTGGCAAAGAAAATTGGGCAGTATCAGTAAATAAAGGAATTGCTATACTTTAAAAAGTAAAAGATTTCAAGGTTAGTTGGTAGAAACATGTGAATTTAGTAAGCGTAGAAAAAAATCTGTACAGGTCAGGATACTGTGGGAAAACATACATTATAGGAGGAAAATGGTGCAGAATTTCTGCATTTTGAGTACCAAAAGAGTGCTACAAACCAAGTACACTTATGTTCTGATTTATAATCAGCTAAATTTCGTTCTCAATGACTCTCGGAGACCGCCTTACTTCTGAAAACAATAGTATAATGATAAAAGCCATTTGAATATGTACAACAGTAAATCCGAGTTTGTTCCCTTGGAGAAATGTGTGGGAAGGATTCCTGGAGCAGAAAAAGGAAGACATAACCAGGGGTTAGATTATGTTTTTGTTCTTGTTTTTAATTAGGGTGACATTGGTTTATAACGTTATGAAAATTTCAGGTGCACATCATTATATTTCAGCTTCCGTGTAGACTACATTGTGTTCACAAACAAAAGTCTAGTTTCCATCTGTCACCATATCTAAGTGCCCTTTTACTCCTCTTGCCCTCCCCCACCCCCTTCCCCTCTGGTAACCACCAATCTGTTCTCCATATCTATGTGTTTGTTTTTTATCTTCCACATATGAGTGAAATCAGACAGTATTTGTCTTTCTCTGTCTGACTTATTTCACTTAGCATAATACCTTCAAGGCCCATCTATGTTGCTGCAAATGGCACAATTTCATCTTTTTTATGACTTAGTAGTATTCCGTGGTGTATATATATCACATCTTCTTTGTCTACTCATCCATTAATGGGCACTCAGGTTGCTGCAATAAACATAGTGGTGCATATATCTTTTCAAATTAGTGTTTTCATGTTCTTTGGGTAAATAGAAGTGGAATAGCTGGATCATATGGTATTTCTATTTTTAAGTTTTTGAGAAGCCTCTATACTGTTTTCCATAGTGACTGCACCAGTTTGCATTCCCACCAGCAGTGTATGAGTGTTCCCTTTCTCCACATCCTCTCCAACACTTGTTATTTCTTGTCTTTTTAATAATGGCCATTCTGATGGTATGAGGTGATATCTCATTGTGGTTTTGATTTGCATTTCCCTAAGAATTAATGATGTTGAACATCTTTTCATGTGCCTGTTGGCCATCTGTATATCTTCTTTGGAAAAATGTCTATTCATGTCCCCTGCCCATTTTTTTATTGGGTTGTTCTTTTTATTGTTGTTGAGTTGTATGAGTTCTTTATATATTTAGGAAGTTAACCCCTTATTAGATATATGATTTGCAAACATTTTCTCCCACTTGGTGAGTTGTTCTTTCATTCTGTTGATGGTTTCCTCTGCCATAAAGGAGCTTTTTAGTTTGTTATAGGATATCATGTCTCCTCAGGCAAGGGAAATAAAAGAAAAAAATAAACAAATGGGACTACATCAAACTAGATTGTTTTAGTAAAACCAGAGTTATAATGAGCCTTGTTAGGGAACTTCTTGGATATTGCAGACCTGTTGGATCCCTTGCAGATTTTCCTCATGGTCAGCACAGATAAAATTCCAAATGCCTTGTGATCCACTTTTCTTCTCATGTTGTCTGATACTGCCGCTGCCTGGCAAAACTCCCCAAGTGGAGCAGCCTTTTAAATTTGAAGGTTCATAGAAGGCACTAAGAAGGGCAATTTCTTTTATTACTACTAATGCTAACAAAACTTGGGTTTGGAATTGCTTACTGAGAAGCAGCACCTGACTGCTTGGTACAGAGTGAGTGTGTTAGGATAATCCAGCGGAGATATTTTTAAATTGCAGAAAAGGAAAACTAAAGCATAAAAAATTATTTAGTCATTCCTTATCCCAAAGACGAAAACTGATAATTTTGCTGTAAACCCTTCTGGTTTTTTCATATCTGAGTGTATTTTTTTCAGCCATATTTTGCAAAATCGGGGGTACACTGCATCTACTGTTTTTTAACCTACTTTCTCACTTACTACATGATGAACATTTTTCACACCATTAAGTATTCTTTTAAAATTTGATTTTGCATGGCTGCATTATTTCTGCAATTTGTTTAGTCAACAGCCTGTTATTGGATTTTACGTTGTTTCCTACTGTTCACATTATACTTGTTCATAAATATTTGTGAGCCTATGACTATTTTTTTAGGATAAATCTCAATATGGGGAAATACTAGATAAAAGAAGATGAACATTTTTCGCTTTCAATACTTACTGTCAAATGGCTACATCCATGGTCTATTGCCAAGACAGGATATTAGCATTTTTAAAAATGGAAATTTGATGGGTCAAATACATTTTGTCAGTTTTTCTCTGATTACCAATGAGGGTGATTATGTAATTTGTCCATTTGGACATTTCCTAAGCTGCTCATTCATGCTCCATAGAACAGTAATAATTTGTCACTGGATTAGAGCAGCCAGCTATCTCTGACTCCAATGTTCCTCTTTAGTTAGCAGTGAGGCTGGTGGCCAAAGCTTGGACCAGGACTAGGAAGTCAATCTCAGCTCTAATAGTGGCTTGCTATATCATTTGGGCAAATTAATTCTTCCTTGTAGCCTATTTTCCCCATCTGCATAAGAAGAATCTAAGTCCTATATTCTACATAATTGTATATTATGGGATAGGATAATCCTACCCTAATCTAAATCCTATGTTTTACATCTACAAGATGAATTGAGAATAAATGAGTGTGTGATCCAGATCCTCTTAAGCTTCAGCTACTTTCAAGTCCTCATCATGTCATTCAATGGTGGTAACTGGGCATTTTTATTTGTCTTCTCATGGTCCTGAAAGCTTCCAAAACGGGGAGAAGTTTACAACTCTAGAGAAATATAAATAAATGCTGAAAAATTTCTGAGCACTTTCTACAGCTAAGCATTGCACTAAGGACTTCAGTAACACACACAAGGTCCCATGCCCTCCAAAGACCGTCATTTTTTAGATGAAGAAAATGAGGCTAAAAGACTTTTTTGTAACTTGCTCAAATTTATACAGTTAGAAAATAATAGAATTGGGCCTCAAGCTTGTTGTCTGACACTGACAAATACTTGCTCTGAGTATCTTAGAATCAAAGCCTGATTTAAAAGCAATGCACCACAACTCCTCAAATACTCACAATACATATCTAGTGCCAGGTTAAGTTCTTCTCACACCCAGGATCTCCCTAGGCCATCTTTTCTCACTATCGAGTTGATGTGAACTCACAAGATGCAAATAACATTTGATACTAGACTAAACTAATGTAGTTAGCAGAGTTTATCAATGACCAAAAAACAAAAATAGAAATTCTCTGCAAAATGCATCGTAATATCAAATATGATAGGCTTTTGACTAATCACCATTTTTGTTGAAAGTTTGAAACTGTGGAGTGCCTTAAAGATAATTTTCAAACTTCTCATTTATGAATATGCAAACTTACAGAGTGAAGGGGAAATTAATAGAAACCAAACCTAGGAGCAGAATCTAGGTCTTTGATTTCTGATCCAGTGCTTTTTCTGCTAAAACATTTTGCAACTTGTAACAAATGGTGAACTTTCTGGGAGTCAGGAGACAACTACACAAGGGCAAGGAGACATGTCACAAAGATGTTCCATTCAAAGATCACAATAGCATAAAACTGAAAATAATCTAAATCTCAATCAATAGGGTATTAGATAAACAAGAGTACACAAAAACCATGAATCCTACCCAACCATTCAAAATGATGATATAGAGCTCTGTTTGTTGTCCTGGATATATGAGCATGATGTAGTATTGTTTGAGGGGAGAAAAAAGCATATGACAAAACAGCATGTGTAGCATGGCCTGCTACATATGAAATTGCACACTTACATCTATAGATGATATGGGTTTTGCTAGGCGATGGGATTACGATGATGTTTTTTACTTTTGTCTGTGTCCTTGGTTTAATATTATTTAAATTGCCTATAAGAATTTGTTGGATAAAACAATGCTTTAAAACAAGAAAGTAGCTCTTATTTTGTGTACCTTTTTAAACGATGTAAACCAGTGCTTCTCAAACTTTAGCCACCTGGAGAATCTTGTTAAAACGCAGGTTCTGATTCTACTGATTGTCCATGGTCTGGGGTGGGGCCAGAAAGTCTATATTTTTAGTGTGCTCCCAGTTGGTGCCAAAGCTGCTGAATGGAGAACAACTCTTGGCATTACGAGGACCTAACTGTTTTCGTTAATTACTCCAGCAGGCCTTTTCATTGCTCATTTCATATGTAGTATCTGGCAATCCTGGCCTAGAATTGTTTTCCCTTGTTTATGTGTGCTGTATTAATTTCTAGGCAAATAGAACCCTGGAGTTTTCTTATTTTTCTTGCAGTTAATAAACATAAACACAGGGGGACACTATTTTAAATTGCTGCACACCCATTATACAACTGGAGATAGTACTCAACATTTCTTCTCCCATCAGATAATTTTTATTTTGATACCCTTGACAGAGGATGTTCTCTGATTTAATGGCATTGCTCATTTAAATGTATGAACAATTGGGGAGTAATTAAGATTTAAAAAATAAAACAGCAATTGACAGGCTACTCAGCAAGTAAAATGAGGTCGTAATATGAATGCTAATTTTTAACACATTTCTTTAATGTATTTTCATGAAGAAAATTAAAATAAAGCTTTCTAAGGATGACTACATAGGGGAATGGCCATAGATTTCTTTAATGAAAACAAGACCCTGAACTTGGGAGGAAAGTTGGATGAAATCAAATCCCTGAGAATATAATGTAATTAACAGTAAAATATGGATATTACTGTTGTAAATGTTCCACATTCACGGAGTGCCTACTATGTACCAGGCTGGTCAAGTTGACTTACAGGCATTGTTTGGTTTGATATCTTATTTAAGGTTTATAAAAGTTTAGTAACTTGCCAAAAGTAACACATCTAATACTGGTAGTCAGTATTTCAATTCACATCTGTTTGACTCAAAACTCAAGATCTTGACTTGAGTATACTTTGAAACTCATTCAACAAATTGAGTGCCTGCCTATTGTGTACCAGGCACTGTTCTAGGTAATTCGGAAAATTTAGTGAATGAATGAGACAAAAGTGTCTTCATGGAGCTTACCTTCTAGAGAAGATAAAGAGAGGAGTGTTCTTATAGGTTTGTATGAAATCTTAATCACTTAGCTGTATACTCCTCAGTGAGAAATAGAAAAATTACTTCCCTCTTTGGACCTTAATTTTTGCAACCATAAAATGAGGATTTTGCACTCTAAGTTTGATATAAAGGTCCCAAACCACTATATCCTTGAAATTTGAAACCAGTTTATGTATCTTTACATTTCCTGCTTCCAGTGCAAACTACCAATAAGCCTCTTCATGTCTTTAATTGGGTTTCCTTTTCCAGTAATTATTGTTTGGGGTATTATTATTGTTATTAAAGGCCACGAATGCAAGGTCTGGCTGCTGCAAAATGACTTGGTGGCTTTCCACTGCAGTGTTTATGTCAACTGTACTCCTCCAAGCCACATCCTCCTACATGAGCCTGACTGCTCATGGCCTGCCATCTTACTTGCAGGCTCTCTACCATTGTCACAGATGGGACCAACACACTGGACTCAGGAACTCATGTATAAGAATTACATGCAGCCCTTGGAAATTATTGTGGAGGGCTCTTCAGCAGTTGTCATGAAATAAAGCAGTTTTCCCATCTGGGTTCCAAAAGACTTTGGTTGAGTCTTTACTCTGTGTTCTCTCCTTTGGGAGTTTCACACTTGAGTATTTCCTGCCCCTTATAGAAAAAAAATTGGGCAATACTAGAACTGACATGAAAGGACTCTGGGTGTGGATTTGCTCTCTAACACTTCTGCAGAAAATGTGTCAGCAGATAATTCAAGCCTCTCTTGATTTGCCAGTTCTCCTCTCAATCATTAATTCACTTACCTGATAATAATATGTGATTGCTTATGATGTGTTAGGCACCACACTGGACCTTGGGAATACAGAAACTGATTAAAATAAGGGCCTTGCCTTCAGAGAACACACCTAATTTTTCAGACACAAGATCATAGGACTAGAGTGGTGTTGAACATTTTAGATGATTTTTGGTATGAAAAAGTAATGCCAAGAAATCTGGATGTTTCAGGCACTCACGTATAGAAAAGAATGGAGATGCAGTCATGAAATATTTGTTTTTGGCACCCAACAAATTTCGAAGAATATGAAAGTGACTAGCTTTGTGGGGAAAGGGCATATTG
This sequence comes from Equus przewalskii, assembly GCF_037783145.1. NCBI lineage: Eukaryota > Metazoa > Chordata > Mammalia > Perissodactyla > Equidae > Equus > Equus przewalskii. The sequence continues at coordinate 21,749,897 of NC_091831.1, read as the reverse complement.
ACACCTCCATAGATGAAGTGATGATAGGGAAGGGAAGGGTGTTACTCCCTTTGGGTTTGGAACAACTTGTCAGACCCTGAAATTTCAGAATGAGCAATAGGTAAAGAAGAGACTGTTGCATATGTTGTCATGTGTGTAGAGCAAGAATAACTTGAATCATCTGCTATGGAATTATTTTCCTCTTCAAATAGGGACACAGTCTACCAATGTCAAGTTTGCCCCAATTTTGGACATACTATCATCCCTTTTGAGCAAACAGTCTCCCTCAGTTTCAAATATGTAACTAGCAAATGCAAGATCAGTTCTTGTCTTGCCAAGGAAGACTTCATAAATTTGCAAATTGGTCCTAAGCCATTCACACTTTCTTCTTCTTCTTCTTTTTTTTTTTTTCTTTGAGGCAGATAAGCCCTGAGCTAACATCTGCCACCAATCCTCCTCTTTTTGCTGAGGAAGATTGGCCCTGAGCTAACGTCCATGCCCGTCTTCTTCTATTTTATATGTGGGACACCTGACACAGCATGGCTTGATAAGTGGTACATAGGTCTTTGCCCAGGATCTGAACCGGTGAACGCTAGGCCACTGAAGCAGAGTGCACAAACTTAACTGCTGTGCGACCAGGTCAGCCCCCTCCACACTTTCTTAAGAGTGACATAAAAACTGACTAGGATGATCAAAAGATCCAGTTCACTCAGAACATGCTCTGTTTACACCTGTTGTCTGGCATCACCATCCAATTAGCAACCTGTTTTTCTTTCAAAAAACAATCTTCATTGGAATAATAAATTATATGATCATCCTACATTTAACCAAAAGACCTTTGCACACAGCTGTTCAGTTCCAAAGATCCCAAAGCAAACAAAGTGCTCCAACTTATCTGTTGTATGATAAAGAATTTATCTGATCTTTGCCTCAGGTTCCTGGCATGGATCTTCTGAAACCCTTGGACTTTCCCAAGTGATGGGAGTGTCTTTGTTATTCATGAGCCCCTGGGATCACACCTGAGCTTATATTAATGAGATTAGATGACTCAAATGGGGGCTAGTCACCAGAAAGACAAACCACATGATTAGAAGGTTGGAGCTTTGAGCTATCCCAACCTCCAGAAAGGGGAGGGAGGCTGGAGATTGAGTTCAATCATGTAGCCAATGTTCATGCCTTTGCAATGAAACCCCAGTAAAAACCTCTGGATATGAAGCTCAGTGGATCTTTTGGTTGGTGAACACATCAATGTTAATGTGCCTGGAGGAAGATGGGCCCTGATTCTATGAGGAGAGGGCATAGTAGCTCTCCCTTTGGGGCTCTCCTAAAGCTTGTTCCATGTGTCTCTTCATTTGGCTGGTCCTCATCTGTATCCTTTTACTAAAACTATAATCACAAGCAAAGCACTTTCCTGAGTTCTGTGAGTCATTCTAGTAAGTTATTGAACCCGAAGGGTTGTGGGAACCCCTAAATTTGTAGCCTGTTGGTCAGAAGTATAAGTGACCTGTGGATCCTGGGAATGCAGCTAGCTTCTGAAATGAGGACAGTCTTGTGGAGAACTGAGCCCTTAACTTATGGGGTCTTCACTAATTCCAGGTGAATAGCACCAAACTGAATTGCAGTATACAATTGGTGTCAGAATGATACCAAACCTCTTAATCTCAAGTTCATGTGCCCAGTGCACCATAAGCCAATCACTGAGACACTGGTGCTTGAAGATGGAGAAAGTTTTATTCTTATTGGCCAAAATGAGAAAGCAGTAGGATAGGTTCTCTCAAATCTGCCTTAACAAGAGAAGAAAGCAGGGAGTTTTATAGAGCTAAGGGGCTTCGCAGGAGGAGTTTTGTAGAAACAAAGGGATAATCTGTATTTCTTTCACTCCAGATAAGCCCTTGGGCAATCTGACTTCTGAGCATCAGCTGGAGGCTGGTTATCTGGTGCTCATAACTTCTTTGAAGGCATTCTTTTTCTTCTATAAAACAAGCTCATAAATCCTGTGACCCTCAAGTCATCTCTCGGGTTAAATGAGAAAACAGCAAATTGACAAAATTAACTTCTTTTCATCTATGTCTGTGTTAGGAACAAGGTTGAAAGGTAATCACGTTCTTATTAAACATTTACAGTAACCTTCAGGTACCCAGCTTCAAGAATACAATCCCAGGAAGATATCTGACCAACAAAGGAGACAATGCTTTCACGCCTGCTCACTATAGATAAATCCTCCTACCAGTTTGGCATGGACATTTTCATGTGTTCTGAAGCTTACTACTACAATATTGGCTTTTTTTTTTTTTTTTTTTTTTTTTGCTTTAAAATGAGAGATAGAGAGATTGGCATACATAAAATGAAAATAATGTTCAATTGCATGTTTGAGTGGATTTCCATTTCTGCCACAGAAAGATACCATATGTATTTAACAAGCCATGTGACCACAAACAGGAGAACAGCTGAAAACAACAGATTGGACCACGGCTTTTCAGGTGTAAGTGTGGCTTCCCCTCCCTAGAATGGGAGCTCTCACTTTCTCCCACTAGAGCTCGACACTAATTCCACAAGGGAGCAGTGATGACAAAACGTGGCTTCTTAAGAGGAGAGCAGAGCACTCCTCTGCTCTGGGATTTTGCAGAGCTGGGAGTGACTCCTTATTGTGGAAATAATTAGGTGTGTGCTCATGGCCCTGTTATCTAGTAGTCAGAGCCTCAGTTTCCACATTTGTAAAACGTGGATAATAATTCCTCTCTTCATAGGTGATGCTGAGGATTAAGTGGGATAATGAAAAAAAGGTGACAAACTGCACCTGAAACTTGAAACTAGCTTAATAAATGGTATATTGAAGGCCACTCTGCAACTTGAAGCTGCAGCTCTTTGTTATCGCTCATGCCCTCTTCTTTTTATCTTTGCTGTTTTTGCCCAAAACTGGCGTTTCGTGGGAGAGTTTAATATTCTTCTGCTGTTTGTAACTTCAAAGCATTTATAGAACATAGAAAAAAGGCAGGCTTTTACATTGAACTCCAAGACAGCCTAGCTGCTTTCCTATTCATCTCATGCTTTTTTTTGACAGCTCACTTGAGTTGGGTTAGTTTACACAGACAGTATTTTCAACATACGTGTGTGTGATGTGTTTGTGTGTTTCCCTCAAGCAATTGGTATTAAAACATTTTCATTTTGCAGACAAGCAGGACTGCGTTTCTACATTCTGCAATTTCTCCAATTTCTGTGTTCTTTTGTTTCTTATCCTAGAAAATGCTTCAGGCCCTGTCTTTAATCTCCTCTGTTTGGATTTAACGAAAGCAAACTTCCGTGATCCTCCCCATAAACTCAGCAGCCTCAAACTGGGTTCTCAGATGGCTTTCTTTCATGACTTTAGAGCACCTGTGTGTGAATTCAGCAGCCAGAAGCTCTCTCTCTTCGGGTGGAGACAGAGGTAGCCCCAAGCCTCTGATTAGAACACAGCCTGCTCTGCAGGCATAGCTGGAACTAGAAGATATCAACAGATGAGGAGGGGAGAACCTGAGGATTGGGAGAAGAAAATGAGGAAGTAGGACGGGGTTCTGACTCATGGGTAAGGGGCTAAATATTGATGGCATGAAAAAAGGATGAAGGCGGGAAAAGAGAGAGAAAAACCTCTCTCAACATCAGAAATAAAGTCTAAAGACAAGAGGACTTGCTTAGCAAGAATAAGCCAAAGAGTGTGGAAAATTATAGATAATATATTGGGATCCTTCAAGAACCCAGTCTGCTTTGGAGCAGATTCTGGACAATGAGTTCCTTCTAAAACTCATGGGAGAGCATGATGGGAGAAGGAAACTAATGGAGTCATATCTGAGGCACAAATTGTGGTCGCAAGTCCCACCTCTGGAGTCTGAGACACTTATTCAAACCCACATTCTGTTGCTTTCTTTTTGCCGTGTGATCCTTGGGCAAGTTACTTAACCTCAGTGAGTCTGGGTCCCCCTAGCTATAAAATCAGGATAATTACAGCCCGGGCTCGCAGGGTTATTCTGAAGAGGAAAGGAGGTGGGGAATGTGAAGAAGTTTTACCTGGAATATCATAATTGCTTAATAACATTTAGCTAATCTCATCGATATTTTTGAGTGGCTACTCTGCGGCAGATAGTACACCACTCTTCCCTGTGACACCTTATTTAATCCTCCTAACATCACAGTGTGTGCTATTACTCTCATTATACAGATGAGGAGATCGAAGATTCAGAGAAGCTAAATAACTCTCACAAATAGCAAAAAGCAGAAGAAAATAGCAGAACTTGGGTTAAATCCCACGTCTGTCCCTTTCCAAAACGTGGACCCCTCTGCTATATGCCATACCAAATCCAGGTTAAAATAAATGTCTACTGTATACTTAAAATAACATCAATTTTGCCTGTTTACTTGATAAAGACATCAAAGTAGGTTGGAAATTTGAATTAAGTGAAAAAGAATAAGGCATAAATTTTACTTATATATAACATAATTCACATACACTGTATTATATATAATGGGTTTTATTCCATTTTCTCTTCCTCTTAAACCATCAATCACAGAAATGAGAGGAAATCTGAGATTTCTCAGGTTCAGAGTTTGCCTTTAAATATCAGCTCATCAACCATTTAGAACAGCTTTCCTGCCTCTTTTCCATGAGTAGTTGCAACCATGTAGACTCTGGACCATTCCTCTCCAGCGTATAACAAGAACTACAAGCTCTTGAGAGAAGTAATTGTGTTTTCCCGTCTTTAAATCTTCAGATCTCAGCCCAGCACCTGGTATGTAGAAGATACTCACTGAGTATTGGCTGAAGGGTGTGTGGAATAACTCCCTGAGCATCTCTGCTGTCTCAGGAGTCTTTATGCCCCCAATGATAATTGTATCTCTCTCCTTTCTCCTTTTATTTCCAAAAGGTCTCACAGACACTCGGCTGATATTAGTTAAGAGTGATCTCATCTCTCTGGCTTCCTCCTACCATTTTGTTCTTTTAACTGATATCTGTTGTAGGGGAACGTTATTTCAGGATTTCTTCTCTTCCCTCTCTGGTTTCTTAAGACTAAAAGCTGCTGCAGACTCTCTCTTCCCAATGTTTCTGCTGAATACGTCTGAGTCACTGGAGACTAAAGGTGAGAGAGAGAAGCTCCAAACTTTGCCTCTGGACGATTAGTTAAAAATAGATTCAGGGGCCAGCCAGTGGTGTAGCAGTTAAATTCTCGCACTCTGCTTCAGCGGCCAGGGGTTTGCAGGTTTGGATCTCAGGCAGGAACCTAGCACCACTAGTTAAGTCACACTGTGGCCGCATCCCGCATAAAATAGAGGAAGATTAGCACGGATGTTAGCTCAGGGACAATCTTCCTCAAGCAAAACGTGGAGGATTGGCAACAGATATTAGCTCAGGGCCAATCTTCACACACACACACACACACTTATGCACAAATAGACTCAGATCAGGTGGTATTCTTGGTATTTGTTGGTGTCTATCAAACCAGTGGAATGTTTACCTACACATGCAATGTGCACTCTACTTGGTATATAGGAAATGCCTTTGCTCCACATCCTGGAGAAATTTGTCATATGAGAGAAATAATTTCAGAGAATAAGAACCAAGTTTGCTCTGGAACTTTCCTCCCCTTGACTGTACCCCATAAGCTTCCTGTAAGCCTCTGTTAAAATTAGATGCTCATTACACATCACTCTCCCTCCAGCAACACAACTCCATTGCGATTTCCTATCAAAACTTGCTCTGTGTGGACATTTGCTACTCTGCTCTCTAATTGCCTAAGAGTGGATGAGAATGAGATCACGTGCAATGTGCACTGATCTGGAAATGACTTGGAGAAGATACTTTGTCACAAAAGGCTTCATAGTACTTCATCTTAACTGTCTAGATTTGCTAGAGACTGTTCAAGTCTTTACTGTGATTTTTACCAAATAAACCCATAATATTATAAACAATAAAATAAGCATAATAATCCTAAAAGTCCATGAAGGTGAACAGACTTTGAATAAAAGAACAAAGTCATTTTATGTTACTCTGTTGGGATCAAGGGCAAAGGTATGCACGTTGTCCGGGTATTAAGTTAATTATTTCCTTCAAAGATAGCGTTTTGTGAATAGACTATTTCAAAGTGTAGGTCACAAAAGCGCAGAGACTCCCAGTGCCAATTGAGATGGAGCAAGCCCACTGATAGCCTGTCTCATGTTAATTGCAACTAAAAGTACTGGGACAATACAAAAAGCAACTCCCTGAGAGCTGTGGGGGGGTTAATAATAGCAGGCAGATTGGCAAGAGGAGACAAAACTTGAATAACAATTGGTAGGCGATAAGTTTATCAAGTTTTTCCTCTTTTATCCCCCTGGGCTGACCCAAGGACAACCTCAGGGCTTAACTTCAAGGAGAGTGGGCACAGCAAAATCTCTGAGAGAAAGCCTGTCTTTCTGTCCTGAGGATCAGGAAAAGGAGCCCCTGTGAGGCTGAGCGTGCAGGGGGAATTATTGCTTTTGTTTTGTTTCGTTTTTCTCTTTTTTCTCCCCTCTGTGGTCCTAGCTACAGTGGCAGTGGCAGCAGCAGAACAGTCATCTAGAACCCCAAGAGAAAACTAGTCTCTCTCTCCGGAGGAAATGAGAAAGGGGAACCCTGTGGTCCAAAGAGTGTGGAGAAATCTCACTATTTTTCTGTCCCTTTTCTCTCTCTGCTTTGATTCGACTGGCCCCATGCATGTGGAACTGTGCAGAAATAGGGGTGGATGAAATTCTAAGAGGAATCTTGCATTTCTAGTAAGACGACTAGGAAACGAAACATTGGGAGCAGGAGAATGTGAGGGAAATCCCAGAGGAGAGACCTGGAAAAGGGGATTCTTTAATGCTGTTACAAATCAACGCCAGTCCCAGGTTCAACCTTTAGAACAGCTATTGTAATCAGCTCCGGGAATAAAGGTCAAAACACTTGAAATTTATGGAAACGTCTATGTGTTCTCTGAAGAGAAATCGAAACTAAAAAAGAACTAAATTGGAATTTCAGAGCTGAACCTACAGTATCTGATCTAAAATATTCACCAGATGGGTTCAATTGAATAATGAAGATGACAGAGGGATGAATTATTGAACTTTAAGATAGAGCAATAGGAATTATCCAATCTGAAAACAGAAAGAAAAAAAGATTGAACAGAGCTTATGAATTTGTGGAACAACATCAAAATGATAGAATATTCTTCTCCTTTGAGGATATGAGGAAGGAAAGAAGAAAAACACTGGTATAGAAAAAATCGAAGAAACAAGGGGCAAAAACTAAAATTGATGAGAGTGAAAAGAGTTGAGACATTTTTGCCTTTGTGTAGCGAAGACACAAGAGAATATGCTTTTCATTGACTGACCTACACTGACTGATAGTTTTCCTGATAAATTCAAAACTGCAGTTTCCTTTTCCTGGACTTATTTATTAGTCCAGCTTTGATGACCGAGAATGGTTAGTCTCTTAAATGCACTTTCCTGGACCTTACATCATCTTTTCAAGAGCTGAAAAGAGCTTAGTGGAATATCTTCCTTACCCTCACATCATATTCCCTGTTTATCATTCCCATTCTTCATATTTCCCCTTTCTACTGTCTTTAATGAATAAAAATCTTTACTAACTGCCAGAAGTCTAGACCACTCAGATTTTTGGACAGTCTCTCTTACTATGGTAGAAATAAAGCTTCCTTTTCTCTCATCTGTTTGTGGAGATCTTAATCCAGGATCCCAAATACCAGTATGTACCAGTTTCTTGTTCATAAGAAGGAACTAAAAACAATTACTGGATTCTCTCCTGGTTCTTCTTACACTCAAAGACTTCAGAGAATTTTCCACATGAAACTGCCTCTTACATACCAGGCCCTCATCACTCTAACCTAGACTGTCACCCCCTTGTCCTACTTTTCCTCTGTTTCTAACCCTGTTTCCTTAAAATTCATCTATAACGGCTCCCAAAGTGATATATTAAAATGAAAAAGTGACCATATTACTCCACAGTTAAAAATCTTTCTGTGTATTTTCTTGGTACAAGTTCTTTGTCAGATCTGTTTCCCAAATATTCTCAACCAGAGTGTGACACATTTTCATCTTTTGATGACCAAACCTTTTTAATTTTGGTGAAATCTAATTTATTGTTGCTTTTCTTCTGTTAATGCTTTTTGTGTTCTAAGAAATATTTTCCTATTCTAAAGTCATGAAAATATTCTTCTAGTACTCTGGAAGTCTTACGGTTCTTGCAATAATAATTAAGTGATCCATCTCAAGTTAAATTTTTGAGTAAGATAGGAGACAAGGTTCGTTCTTTTCTGCACAGATATCTAGATACTCGAGAACTATTTGTCAAAAAGACTTTTATTTCTCCATTAAATGTATATGTGATTATTTATACACCCTTTTGTTCCATTAATCTTTTTGTATATCATTATGCCATTGTGATCTGATTTATGACTGATTCTCAGCGCTAATTTGCTTGACTTCTGTAAGTCGTAATGGATAATACAGCAAATAAATTTAATTTCCTGCTCCAAGACGGGTTGTCTTCTTCACAAGTAAGACTCAGGAAGAGATACATACCTTTGCAACTCTAGGATACCTTCATCACCCACAAAACTGTCCATAAAACTCATTGTCCAGGATTCTCAGGGTCCAATTTATATTCCCAGTCCTTCCTTTAGAATAGTGCTTGTTGCACCGCAGATCATTGAAGAGAGGCTCCAAAGCATTTGTGCAACCTCAACTACCATCTTGCTATCACCTAAGACCAGTGAGCCAGCTGTCCTCTGCACATAGCAGTCTCAAAATACTGCTTTCTTTTCCATCTTAATGGAAGATTAATGGGCTGGACATTACTATTATTATAAAACAGGTTTTCAAGCTAAAACGAAGACAGGCAGTTCTGTGCATTTTCCTGAGTATTCATTTCAGATTGGTCTGAACAAAGTACTGCAGGCATTATTCTAGGGAACAATTCCACATTGTCTCTTGGACTGGATCAGGTGACCTTTGTGTAATGGGACTTATTATTCCTCTGCATTCGCTTCTAAAATCTTGTTATGAAAGAAAAAGCCTGGCCAAAAGCTTCAATTGCATCCAGACTGCAAAAGTAATTTTGCAACTGCTTTTAATCTAGCTATTTAGAAGTTTAGCTTCCAGCTAAGTTGGTTCATCCATCTTTCTTATAAAAATAGTCATTATTAATAAGTAGATTATTATGCCCACATTTCCCTTACTACATGGTATGGAAACATGCATCTCTTCAGTGTGAGTGCATAATAACAGTGCATGAGTCCATAATAACAAATATTTTCCTGCCTATTTTCTTCTTGCTGAGAAAAATCTTTCTGGAAATCTCTTATTGATGGCTTACAATCAATGTGCAAATGATATGCTTAGAACACTAAAATAGCTCCAATAGAGTGGCAAAAGATATATATATATATATATATGATGAGAAACTGCAATAGCAGCTCTCCTTAATGCTTTCACCATAAACCGTCCATTACTATTGTTCTAAAATTTAGTGCTACCTGTAAATTTCATAGCAAAGTTGGAAAGGACTGGGCTTGCAAAGACACTAGGCAGTGCTGTCAGTGAGGCATCAGTGGCAAGAGTACCAGCTCATGTTAAATATTTCCTTCTCTCTTGTCTTGGCAGTAATGCTAACTCTGTCTTCTCTGCTGTATATAATAGAACTTACTTAAATTCATGAAAAAGATTAAGAGTTCTAGAACCTTACACTCTATGGAAGGTCCATAGAGGTCTCCATCCTTCACACTCTCCATCTCACTCTGACCTGTGCTTTCTCTCAACTCCTACAGCACCTCTAGAGAGTTCTGGAGTTTAGTAAACCTGATCTCATATTGTTCTCATAACAGTTAGTCTTCATTCCTTCACAAAGGGTTTAACTTCTTGAAGGTTGGAAACACGTTTCTTACTTCTTTGATAATCACCAATGGGCTTAGCCTGGTGTTAAACATGAAGTGGATGCCCAATAACTATTCATATATTGATTATAATGATAATTTTAACTAACATATAATGAGTTCTGATATGTGTCAGATTTAATTAATCCTTCTGAAAATTGAATTGTATTATTATCCTATTTCTACAGATGAGGAAATTGGTGTTTAGTCGTATAAATGGCTTGCTAAAAATCACTTAGCCTGCAATCATAATGAAAGAATTATACTATATTTTAAGGCAATAGACAGAGAGGCTACTGTTCACAGCCAGTAAACACTACTAGTAAACTTTTGAGTAAGAATTTCTCTTCCTAGTTAACCTCAGAAATGTAAGTGTAATTACTAGCCTATGCTAGTATTTTGTTGGATTGTGTCAGATAACAGGACAATCCAGAGTCATTACCATTCACTGTTCTCTCAGATTACCACAAAGAAAAAAGACTTCACTTTAAACAAACAACTAGTGAGGGTTAGCAATGAAAATATAATAGAACCTATAGAAAATAAATTCTTGTTCTTCCCAGCTCCAGCTCCCATTAGCTTCACCCTAACTTCTAGTTCTTAAAGATATGTATAAATCATTGCAGTCCATTCTCTCAGGAATTCATATCACATTGTCAAAATGTAAGAGTAAGTTTGCCTGGTGCCATCCTTAGTTCATTCTAGAAAGGTGTAAGAGAAGAAGTGAGAATCTGCAAATATCATGAGCTGGTATATTTAGATGAACCATGTTGTGTACACATGGCATTCCTGGAGTTGGGCTCTTAAGGAGCAAAATAAATTGTTTCTTTAGAGGAAGCTGCCTCTGGTGGGAGGCAGGGATTTCTTTTGCTGTAAAGAACAAGAGAAATGAGAATGAAAAGAGAAATCTGATAAATAAAATGTTTGAATTACAGCTGTACATTGTTTCTAAATATGAATTTTTCATTGTGAGTCTGAAAGTTTTTTAAGTCAAATAAGAAAAGAATTCAAAAATAAAAATGAAGACCTTGCATATTAGTTAAAGAGCAGGGAGACTTGTGCTTCTCAGAGTATGGTATTTTCTCCCCATCTATCAAAAGAAACTTGAAACTTAGTGATATGGAGATAATCGTGTAATGGGGTGTTTGCAGGAATGACTAGGTGGTGAAGAGAGAGAAATCTACAGGTGGTAGGATATGCTGGTTGTGCCGAATTCTGAGCAGTGTGCATTGTGTACAGAGAGTGAGGGACGGAGATGGAGGGTTGAAGGAGCTCCTTCCTTCCACAGGAAAGGCAGTCACAGAGGAAAAACTGAGATGCCTTAGGCGCTGATTATCATTTATGCACCTAACAACAGAGCAAGGTTGGTTTAACATCTCAAAATCAACTAATTCAATACACCATATTAAGAGAATAAAATGTCTATAAACTGATGAATGACTGAGCAAAATGTAGTATATCCATGCAATGGATATTATTCAACAACAAAAGATATTGAAGTTTTGGTACATGATACAACGTAGATGAACCTTGAAAACATTATGCTAAGTGAAAGATGCCAGTCACAAAAGACCATGTTTTGTATCTTTCCATTTACACGAAATGTCCAAAATAGGCTAAATCTGTACAGAGAGAAAGTAGATTAGTGATTGCCTGGAGCTGAGGGGAAATAGGGACTGAGGTGGAATGGGGATTATTGTTGATGGCTACTGGGTTCTTTGGAAGAAGACAAAAATATTATAAAATTAGACTGTGGTGATGATTACACAACCCTGTGAATATACCCTGTGAATTGTATACTTTAAATGGGTGAATTGTATGATATAGGAGTTATACCTCAATAAAGTTTTCGTTTTTTTTGATTTTTTTTTAAATCTCTTTGGAGAAGGGCCACCCCAGTGACATAGTGGTTACGTTGACATGCCCGCTGTGGTGGCCTGGGGTTTCCTGGTTTGATCCCAGGAGAGGACCTACACACCGCTCATAAGCCATGCTGGGGCAGTGTCCCACGTACAAAATAGAGGAAGATTGCCACAGGTGTTAGCTTAGTGACAATTTTCCTCAAGCAAAAAGAGGAAGATTGGCAACAGATATTAGCTTAGGGCCAATCTTCCTCACCAATGAATAAATAAATAAATAAATAAATAAATAAGAATCTATTTGGAGATATGGTTGAGTTCAGGGCTGGAGCAAGGAGAATACTATAAGCATTGAATATTTTGTTGGAGCAGAAAGCAAGTGCGTGCTCAAATATTAATATGCTCATGTCAAATAAATGCAGGATTTGTGAAGGGGTGCCCACTGGCCAAATCTGAAATAGTTTGAGCAACAAAAATAAAATCATACTGTATAGGAAAAACTGTATTTAAATAGTTCTTGAATACATAGTGATATTAAAAACGAATACTACATAAATATATATAATGCATAGAAAGAAAAGATAAATTTAAAAATACCTCTTCTTTATAAAAGAACGTCAGATCATAAAAGTAGAAGGAATGATGGAATTAGAAAATCAACATTCTTTAACCCCCATTATAGTAATGATTCAAGCAAAAAATGCCAGTAAATGTAAAAACCATTGAATGAAGGGCGCTGGGAAACACATTCACATTATCTCAATTATCACCCAACAGATTACTGACTAATTACAAAGGTAAATCGTAAAATGCAGTGGTCTGACAGTCACCACCTTACCAAGTGGTCCAACTTGCCATCACCCTTAACAGGATGTCCTGATATTCTGTGTCTTGTGATATGAATGGTGTGAGATACACATCACCTTGGTGGAGTTTTTGCCAGAAATGTGTGATCTGAATTTAACCAAGATCTAAATAGTCAGACAAATCCAGAAGGTAGAATGTCCTGCAGGACATGTGGCCAGGAATTGTCAAAGGATGCAATATCATGAAAAAAAACAGAAAGGTGAGAGGAAATTCTAGGTTACGGGAGGCTAAAGAGACTCAACAGCAAAAGCTATGTATATATCTTAATAGGATCTTTATTTTAAAAATAAATAAAACAATAAAGGACTTTTTGGAGACAAGATTGAAAGTTTGTATATGGACAGCATGTTGGATGATATTGTTAAGTTAACGTTGATCTTGCTAGGTGTGGCAAGGGCATTGTGTCTGTGTAGGAAAAAAAAATGTTCTTATTCTTGGGTTATGCATACTGAAGTATTTAGTGGAGAAATGTCTAGATGTCTTCATGCTACTTGCAGAAGATTTGGGAAAAGAGACGTATGAGTTTATATATATGCACAGAGGTACATGTATATATATATATATACATATACCCACTTAGAGAGACAGAGAGAAACGGAGCTATTATGGTAAATTGTTAAGGGTAGTAAATCCATGTAAGGGACGTACAGGTATCTGTTATATTCTCCTTTCAAATTCCTGTAGTTTGATATTTTCAGTACTTGCTTAGTGCCCATATTACTAATCTGGGCATTTAATTCCACACATCAGCTTTTTTGCATCTCATATTTTTTTTTTAATTCCTTGCAGCACTAATAAAGTTCCCATGATGTTACATTTGAAGTATAAAAATACGTAATTGCCAAGAAAAGCAAGAATCTTGACAGAGACTGCCTTTAGATTTTGTCCAGTTATGGAAGTAGAATGTTCCAGAGAGATCTGAAAATCACAGGTAGAGAAAACACATGTCATTAAAGATCTCCCTGTTTGCACCATTAAAACTGTAGTGTGGAGAATGAATGGGTTTTCCTCTGATCTCAGTGTGCTGACATTCCCCGTCCTACTTCCTCAGCACAGGAAAGATGTTCTGAAATGAAAATTGGTCCCAGGATGGGATTACTGTAGATGAGATTGCCCAAATACAATACTAATCATAATCTCCAGAATTTGACTTTCCAATTCTGAAGGATTTGCAAAGGAAAAAATTAAATTTCCCCCAAGATAAATGTATTAACATTTAATAAAAATAAAGCCATATTACAGTGTTAGTGAAAAATAAGGAATTTATGTAAAGTCCTTTTATATTTGAACAAATACACTAAATTCAGTAGCATAAAATCCCAGACATGAAAAGGGTATGAATAAGAGGAAAATTTGCAGGCAGATAAGGTATTTGGTTATCAGACTAAACCATTTCCAGTGAAACTGTGTTGGCAAAAGTGACCAAATTCCTATTTTCAGAATGATTATTCTTGCAGCTGTTGGTGGACATGTGAGCATGTGTTTTATCAATGATCCAGGAAATTGGCTATGACATATAGTAATTTATCTCCCAAAAGATCAGTAAGTGGCCATGGAAAAATGCAGCACAACTTTGTTTTTTTCCCATTTCAGGTCATATAAGGAATGACTCTTCTTCACACTTGATTAGCTTTTCTAGAGCTTTTCTAAAGATGGATACAAGAACCAAATGAGTAGACTGAGAGTGAAAATTGGGAAATTGGGAAAGCAGTGTTTGTATTCATCTGGATAGGCTAGAACAAATAAAACCTGACATATCAGTGGTTTAAGATAACAAAGTTTGATTTCTCGTTCACAAAACATTCATTCCAAGTTGGGCAGCCCTCCGCTATGTTCTAGCTTCTCCATCTGAAATATGGGACCCCTAAGGCACCATGACAAAGGGAAGAGGGAAAGCTAAACGACACAGAGAGTTGTTTACAAGAACTAGGTCTTGAAGTGTCTTAAATCCCTCCTACCTGTATTTTCTTGGCCAGAATTCAACCATTTGACTTTAACCCAACTACAAGAGAGGCTGGGAAATGTAGCCTTCCTAGGTGCCCAGGAAGAGAAAATGATGTGGGGATTGCCTACCATTGTTTCTGCCACAATGATCTCTCTATGGGGTAGCTACTCTCATAGGATGAGCTCCTAGGGTACCCAGGTCTGTTTTTTTACAAACGTGGCAAGAACCTGGCTAAGAGCAAAACTATCACAGAAGAAAACAAAGGAGAGACAGAGAGCTTTTATCCATCACATTGTTAAAGTCTGTGGATCCTGCCATCACTGTGAGCCAAAAAATAATGCCCACTTTCTGTGTGTTCCTTAATTCAGCTTGAGTTGGATCTCTGCCGCTTATAACCAAGAGTCACCACCAACCAGAGCCACGTGCTTGCTGAAGGTAGCTTCATTAGTTAATCACTAATTCTATTGCTGCGTCTTTTGGCAAATATCATAGGTATCTACTGTCCTTTGTCTGGTAAACTTCCACCCTTCTGTCAAACTTTGTCTCAGTATCACCTCTTCTATGAAATCTTCCCATTACACCTGGTGCCTGATTCTTTTAATTCTTTGAGTTCTGTTTGGCAGTGTAGTGTAGTGAATTACTGCATAACCTCTTGAGCTAAGTTTGCCTAGAATTAAATCTAGCTGCTACTCACAGCTGTGTGACCTTGGGCATGTAATTTAACTCCTCTCTTTCTCGGTTTCATTAACCATAAAATGGAGATAATGTATTGTTATGAATACTTAAAAAATTAATACATATGAAGCATTTAGCATAGTGCCTGGTGATAGGTAATTATTGAATAAATATTATAATTATTACCACTAATAGACTGTAAGCCCTTCAAGGACAAAAATAGTGACAATTTATTGGTTTATTTTCTCCAAGACCTAAAACACCACCTGGTCCATAAATGATGATCAATATGAGTTGAATGAATGTTCATAATAATGGAAATAATAATAATGTAGTCAACTGATTGCAAAAACTGGCTCCAGCACTCTACTGTTCCTTTATCCCTTTGCAATGTGACTTTTCAGCATCTCCTTTCAAGAAATTGGGTCTGTTTCACCTCCCTTTGAATCTGGGATGCCCTTATGTCTGCTTTGGCCAATAGAATGTAGCAGAAATAACATTGTGCCAGTGTTAAGTCCAAGCCTGAAGAAACTGTGCCTCTTTCACTCTCTCCCTTACTCTCCTGCATTTGCCATAAGACAAGCCCAGGCTGTCATGCTGGAAGATGTGATATCACATGGAGTAGAATGAAGGCATCCTAGAAGGGGAGTCACAATTGACTGCAGACATATAATTGATCTTGGCTAAGACCTAAAGAACCACCCAGCTGACTCCAGCCTAAATTGTCTACCCTTGGAATCATGAACCGAGTATATGACTATCATTTTAAGCCACTTAGTTTTAGAATGGTTGTGCACAGCAATAGCTAACTGATACAAACAGGAATGATAATAATAATACTTACAGAGCATATACAACTTGCCAATATTTGTTTGAAATTCTTTTTGTGTATTAATCTACTTAATAAATAGAATACATAGAATTTTGGATTAATCAATACCAGCTACTGTAATAAAAATTCCAAAATCTCGGTGGTCTAACATAATACAAGTTTATTTCGTATTCATATCAAGTGCTAAGTGATGTTGCGGGTTGGAAAGTTCTCCTGGACTGCTCTTCTCTAATCAATGCCTCAGGGATTGAGGGTCTTTTCACCATGAAACACTGACATCTTCAACAGGTGGCTTTCAAGTTCACTGTGAAAAATAAAGAAACAGGATATCGTACATGGGAAATTTTGTATGGATCAAGTCATAAAAAGGTTTTTACATATATTCCATTAGCCAAATCTGGTCACGTGGCCCCAATTAGCAGCAAGGGGGCTGAGATATGTACTCCTTCTGTGGTGGGGAGTGAAATGTCTGCCACACATAAAGCCTGTTCGAGAAACATTTAGAATCCATTTGGAAGAGGCAAGATTAACAAAGGCTGTTGTAATTTGAGAAGGCTTTATGAAGGAACTAGAACTTTAGGTGAGTCTTGAAAGACGAAGTAGGAGAAGGGAAAAACAATCCAGATGTGCTGGCTTGCATAAACAAAGGTGTAGCATTGAAAAAAAACCCTACCCTCTGCCATAGATGGCGCTACTAATCTGAGGTTAGATATAGAAGGTGCACAAGGCTGATTAATGGCCCCCAAAGATATGCATAGCCTATTCCGCAGAACCTGTGAATGTTACCTTACATGGCAAAAGACGCTTTGCAGAAAGTTTAAAGACCTTGAGATGGGAAGATTATCCTAGATTACCCAAATGGACCCAGTCTAATCCCATGAGTCATTAAAAGTGGAGAACTTTTCCCACCTGCAGTCAGAGATTCTAAGATGGAAGGCAGAAGAGTGGATCGAAGATGGCAGTGTGAAAAGGATTCCACATCTCCTTGCTGGTTCCGAGACAAAGGGGGCAACGCACAAGGACCAAAGGGAAGTCTCTAAGAACTAAAGGCAGCCCCACTGACAGCCAGCAAGGAAACAGAGACCTCAGACCTACAAGTGCATAGCACTGAATTCTGCCAACACCTGAATGAATGAGACACTAGATTCTCCCTAGAGCCTGCAGAGAGGAATGCAGCCCCGCCAACATCTTGATCTTAGGCCAGTGGGAGCTGTATCAGACTTCTGACTTCCAGAACTGGAAGATGACAAGTTTATGTTGTTTTAAGCCCTTAAGTTTATGGTTACTTGTTATGGTATCATAGAAAACCAATACAGCAGGCATTTAAGAAATCATTCAGTCTACACATTCACTCCATTAATAAAGATACTGAGGCCAAAGAAATTCAATTTCTTGTTTAAGGTCTCATCCTGATTAGTGGTAGCATGGGGACTAGAGACTATAATGAAAATGAATTATAATAATAAACACAAATTAGTTGTCAAAAATTAGGCATTGCCACAGTTTCTTATAAAATCAAGGAAATGGATAAGTATATTTGAGATTCTCAATAAAGAGATGCAATTGGCTACCCCGTGCTTCTTTTCAAACAGGCTACATGTTAGTATCTCTTGAGAGATTTTAATGAAGGCCAATGTGCAGGACTAATATGTAGAAATTCTTACCTTATGGGTTTGTGGTAGAGTCCTGACATCGATATTATTCTTTAAGTTTTCTGAGGTGACTTTAATGTGTAAGCAGAGTTGAGAAACACTGCTCTAACAAGTATTCAGCTTGCTAAGCTTCCCTGTGACATTCGTAGTGTCTTTATATATAACCACTTACATTGGTCCTAGAACAGCACCACAAAAGCCCGTGTGTTACACCTCATGGCTATCATTTGATAATAGTAGACTTGTCTGCACTACCCTATCATCAACAAGTCCTTATTCCTTCAATTACTCCTTATTCGACAGTTTCTTAAATATACTCCTTTTCTATTGCTGCATGACAAATTACTTTAAAACGTGCCATTTTAAAACAATAATTATTGTCTCACTTTCCGTGGGTCAAGAATCTGAGTGCTTCTTGTTCAAGATATCTCACAAACAATCCAGATGTCAGCTAGGGCTGCAATCACCTCAAGGCTCAAGGCTCAATCAGGAAAGGCTCTGTCCTCTTCCAAGATCATCTCCATGGCTATTGGCAGGCCTCAGGTCCTTGCTGGTTGATGCCAAGACATCAGATCCTTTCCACGTGGACCTTTCCATAGGAGTACTCACAACATGGCTGCTGGCTTCCCCAGGGCAAGCACAAAGAGAGAGACAGAGATAGAAAGAGAGAAATAGAGGGGAGAAGGCAGGGAGGTATCAAGCATAAGAGAAGTCAGAGTCTTTCTGTGACTAAATCTGAGAAGAGATATCCTATCATTTTTGCCACATTTTATTAGTTAGAATTGAGTCAATAAGTCCAGTCCACAACTCAGGGGAGGGAATCCATACAGCCACAATTTTGGGCCAGCAGAGTATTATTTTAGATCAAATTCAGATGCTTTAGTTAAACACCCAGGTCTATGGGACAGCAATGCCTCCCCTTTCAGCCCACTGCACTACAAGTTCCCATGAGTTCTACTCTTCAATTCTTCTAGAACCAGATAGGTAATTCTCTACATAACATACTCCATCTTGCTCAGTCACCATCTGGAAGTTTCAGAATCTCCTGACCTTGGAAGGTGAGACCCATTTGTTCTATCTCATCAGAGAGGCAAGTTGCCCCAGAGCTCCCATATTTTAAGAACCCTTGCTTTATGTATTTTTCATTTGGTCACCTTTGCCCTGAAGATTTCTCTTTTTGCTCATTGTCACACAAATTGAGATGATCTTTATCATTATTTTATATTTTAATATTATTAATTTTTGTTATATTTTGACACATATGAAACAAAATTTAAAAGAATATATAAAAAAACTGTTGTTCTTTTCGGAAATATTCATCCCCCTCCCTTACACTCTGCATCCTATCACCTCTTGCCTTATTAAAACCTTCAGCTGTTAAGTATCCCCTGTCCCATATCTTTAACCTCTCTCTTTACCCAATATTTCCCAATCGAACATGTTAAAATCACTTCTATTTTTAAAACACATAAATTTAAAGTAAGTTATTTGAATCACATATTCTCCCCAGCTACTGTTCCATGTTCTTTTCTTCAAATCAATTATCTCAAAAGAGGACCCAACTATACCTCTTCCTCATCTTAGGTAATGGCATTGCCGTCCAGTTTGGCAAACTAGACACCTACTATTTCCACTTCTTTGCCTATCGTTCATTACTCACTTCACTCCAGTATGGCTCTGACATGTTTTGCTTCACCAAAATTGCTCTTACTGAGATCAACAATGACCTTCTCTTTACATCTCTTGGGCTCTTCTAGGTCTTCATTTGACTTGACTTCTCAACAACATTTAACACTATTGAGAACTCCCTCTTTCTTGCAGCTCTCACATCCCTTGGCTTCTGTTCTCCCTCTCTCTCTTGGTTTTTCTTCTACTTTGCTGGCTGCTCCTTCTAAGTCTACTCCAGCTCCTCCTTTCCTAACTGAATTTTAACGACTGCAGCTTTCCAGGGCTCAGCCTAAGCCTTCTTTTCAATCTATATTTTTTTGCAGGCAATTTTATCTTTATGAGATTCCTAGATTTATATTCCCTACCCAAAACCTTCTTCCAAGTTCCAGATTGGCATATCCGTCTGCTAAGTATTTCTACTTAAATATTCAAAATACTTATCAAATCCATTAAAGCTGAGAAATAAAATCATAGCCATTTCCCCCTAAACATGTCCTCTTCCATATCTTGAGGAATGGCACCACAATCCAGCTGACAAACAAGAAACCCATATGTCACCGTTGACATCTATCTCTCCCTTACCCCTTATATCCAGTCCCACACTGGATTTACATTTACCACTTAAATTTCACTTGTTTGTGGTTTTCAGATATATTACTCAGCATAGTTTCCAGTTATAATATTCCGTACTTTCCAAACCCCACTGAAATCAGTTCACCCCTAGAGATGCCCTTACACTCTAAGTTGACTCTGGCCCCTTGGGAATGAGTTTATGACTCGAGAAGTTCTTTTGTGGTTTGCAGTTTAATGAGCTCAGTTAAGTCTAAAGACTTCCTTTCAGTTCTTCACTGGACAGAGTTAATTTCCACAATGATAGGTTTAAGTAAACTTTTGGGGTCTTTATTGTCTTTTATATTTTATAATTCAATTTTTTAAATCACATACTATTGACTTAAAACAAATCAATCTTTTTTCTTAACCTCCTCTTGGAAGTGAAACATATTCCCATCCATCCTTCTCTCAGTTTACAATGTAAAATCTAAAGAAAAGATGTGAAACGAGACTAGTACCTTGCTATTGTTGAGCTATTCCAATTAAGTTGATAAATCATGCAGGTAGAAGTCATTTGTCAAAGAAATGTATTTATTTGAATCAAATTCAGTTTGGGTGCATGGTGTGCTGGATTGGTTATCCAGCTCTTACTAAATGATTTATCAAACTCTGACTTGCTTGAAAAACAATAAACAAAATCTTATAATAAAATTTTTAAATGTTCTTATATCTTAGACTGTACATTGAAGAAACATAATTATAGCTCTTCACCATATCATACACACCCATTATGCCAAATTCAGCAGTGAAGTTGTTGCTAGTGTTTTTCAAAATAAATACAAATACGAGTGTGAAAGGTAGACAGATAGATGCTAAATAAATTGCTGATGATTTCAAAGTGGTTGATAATCCTTACTACTCACTCTCTGCTACCATAAGATGAAGGGAAAATAATCTTTAAAACTCTTAGAAGAAAACATAAGGGTAAATCTTCATGACCTGGGACTTGGCAAAAGGCTCTTCAGTATGATATCAAAATCATAAGCAACAAAGAAAAAATAAATAAATTGGACTTTATCAAAACTGAAAACTTTTGTTCTACAAAGAAAATCATCCAGAAAGTGAGCAAACAACTCACAGAATGGGAGAAAATATTTGCAAATCAGATTTTTGATAAGGAACTTGTATCCAGAATATATATGCAACTCAATAATAAAAAGAAAGAAAACCCAATTTTAAAATGGGCAAAGGATCTGAATAGACATTTCTCCAAATGGCCAACAAGCACATGAAAAAATGCCACAAATGAAATACCACTTCAAAACCACAATGAGATACCACTTCACTCCCACTAGGATGGCTAGGATCAAAAAGACAGATTATAACAAGTGTTAGCGACTGGAGAAATCTTCCTACACTGCTTATGGGTAAGTAAAATGGTGCAGCTACTGTGGAAAACAGTCTGGCAATTTCACAAAGGGTTAAACATAGAGTTACCAGCAACTCTACTCCTAGTTATAAATCCAAGAGAAATGAAAACATATGTCCACAAAAAAACTTGTACATGGTTATTTATAGCAGCGTTATTCATGATAGCCAAAAGATAGAAACAACCCAAATGTCCATCAATGGACAAATAGATAAACAAAATATGGTATAGCCATAAAATGGTATCCAGCTATAAAAAGGGATAAAGTTACTGATAGATGCTACAACTTGGATGAGCCTTGAAAACATGCTAAGTGAAATAAGTCAGTCATAAAAGTCTACATATTATGTTCTACTCATATGAAAGTCCAGAACAGGCAAATATATAGACACAGAATATAAACTAGTGGTTGCTTAGGGCAGGGGAGGAAAAGGGAGGCTAGGAAGGTGACAGCTAAAGGATATAGGGTTTCTTTTGGAGGTGATGAAAATGTTCTAAAATTGACTGCGATGCTGCTTCTGTATATCTGTGACTACACTAAAAACCATTGAATTGTGCACTTTAAATAGATGAATTGTATGGCATATGAATTATATTTTAATAACAATGTTGTTACGGGGTGCTCCTTAATTAACACCAGAGAAGTGGGCAGTTCTTTGCTCTGTGCCCCTTCAAGGGTGTCCTAACAAATAAAAGGGGACAATATGCATAGCAGTTAGGTGTGCACATTCTAGAGTCAAGCCACTTGGCTTTAAACATTGGAGCATTTTCTGTCACTTCCTAGTCGTGTCACCTATACCCATCTACCTTCTCCAAGCCTCAGTTTCCTCATCTTAGTAACAATAGCACATACAGCACATGACGTTGGGTGGTAGAGATCAAATCAGAAAATTCACGTGTCTGAGAGAGCATAAGCACCCAATAATTATGGGCTAGGGGTAGTAGCCCTATACCCATATAGCCCATAATTGGTAGGGATAGCTTGGTTGGTATTCCATTATCATCTAAAAGGCAAAACACCATCTCAGCCCCTACCTGCCCAAGCCTCTCTCAGCTGGAATAACTGGGGCTTACTTCCCCCAGGATCGCTTACTCCTTACTCAGTCCTGGCCTGGACAGTACTTTGTTTCAGCAGTTTTAGACCACCAGGTTATAGGGTGTGGAATGCATATCACTATTTTAGATTTGGCATCAGTTGTGCCCATATCGTGGTCCAAAATCTAGACTCTAAACACCCGAGTGTCCCTCTCAACTCCAGCTTCCTGCCATGATGATTTAGGCTTTACAAATGGGCCTTTGCCTTTGGTTTCCCTGCCCTGAACCAAGGCTACCTGTTGATAACACAGCCAGACCCTGAACTGACCTCCTTGGATGGATCCTTGACATTCTACCCTTCCATTGACACGACTTTCTCAGAGATGAATATTGTTCTTGTACTCAACAGCTACTAGCTGGTACCTTGTTACAAGTGGACTGATTACCTAGAACTAAGGCCCTTCTGCCCACCTGAATAGGGTGCTCTGTTTCCTAGTTTCCTGCTGCTGTTTCTTTGTTAGATCTTCATACAAAAGAACTGCCTGCGCTTTGACCTAAGTGACCAAATCTTCAAACATAATGGATTAGAATGCCTGCAGTGTGTTGGGTTGGACACGGTGGGGCCCAGACCTCAATCTGGTTAGTTTCTTTGTGTGAAGTCAAGCCTCCTCCCCTCCTGCTGATCAGTGGCTGAGCCTCCGCATGCATTTAGTTGAGCCCCAGGTAGTGACTGAATTAACAAAGGATGTTAAATAGTCGTTTGGCTGTTAATAAGGCTTTCGAAGGTTAGAACACTGGGGAGACTGGCATTTGTAACACTCAATGTTGGGGGCTAAGAAACTTGTCACAATAAAAACTAGACCTCTGGGTTTTTTCCTTTTCTCCCCCTCCATTTTTTCTGTGCCCTGGAATCACTAGCAATGAGACCTGAAATGCCACGGTTTTATTAATTTTGAAAGCTACCAGTACTCCAACAAAAACGCATCCAAGGTTATATCTTTCCTTTTTTATTTTCCTCCTGTTTTCAAAAAAGTTGAGTAGAATTAGAGGCATAGTAGTAATCAAAGAAAACTCGAAGATGTAATGACATATTACAAAGTCCTTTAAAGCAATCCAGTTTTTCCTGCAAAACTGAGAATGTAGTTTAATGACAGCATTGACTAGTTTCTCTCAATCTCCCTCTCTCTGTCTCTCTCCTTCTTTTTCTTTCTCTCTGTTTCCGGTACAAATAGCCTTTCCTCACCTTTACAAGATAAAAGGCAGCTGCAGACAACCTCTCAGTTATTCTTTGGGGTATCAGGAATCCATGGTGACAGTTTAAAGGGGTGACATGGTTTCTAAAGGAAACCTGGGGGAAGGGAGAGTTTGATGTTCTAACTTGGGAGCCATTGATACCGACTCCGAGGTCTGGCATCCTCCTCTAACCAACTATGGATATCAAGAAGCAGTAGTCCATACAGAATGTAAAGAAGATCACAGTGATGTTGGCAAGTAATACAGAGTCCCTACCTGGAAATGGATTTTATACATGGATCTGTCTCTTATTGGTCGTTGTAGTGCAGTTTGTGGACAGGTCAGCCATTGGTAAAGGACCTGGGACTCAGCAGACAACACCCACCTATTCCTAAGAACCCAGAAAACTTTATTTCTTCATCCGCCACCCTCCTTCCACTGATTAGGAGCTCTCTGATCAGATATGTACCCTGTTACCAACATCACGCATAAACCTCTAAGAGGCAGGCAGACAGGCATATGAAGACTGGTCCCCTGTGGGGCAAAGTGGTGCTTTTTGACTTTTTTAGCCTAAGGAGGAAATGTTTTGGGTCAGTTATTTCTGGCAATTGCCTGGGGGTAGCCCTACGGAAGGATTTGTCAGTGTTTTTGATGAAGACATTTTTTAAGAGAAGGACTAGAGATTTGAGAGATTCAGTTCTCATCAAAATAAAGATTTTGTTAGTGATCAACTTAATATTTACTTCTAAGTGCAGTGGGAATGATGTAACAAAATATTCTTAGTAACTCCCAGTGCACAGTGCTTGGCATATATTGAACACTTAACAAATGTTAGCTGTAATTATTTCTATTATTATGTGCTTTGTTATCCGCTTTGAATATTACAATGAGCCACGGTCAGTCACCACTCTAAATGCCTGGAATGTTCTGAAATACAGGTTTAAATCTAAACTCTCTGTATATGATAGAGTCTCTATAGGTCTCTAGCGAGTTGGCTGTGATTAAATGAGACAAAATAGCGGCAGCTCCCCTGAAAATGTCAGGGTGGGAGTAAAATCATTCCTTTCAAGCAGTTCTCTGCTTCACATTCAGTCAGGAGGATTTAGAACAGACTCTGAAGCCATGTACTTAGTCGCCAAGACAGTATCATGTCTGTACCACGTCCTTTACAATTTCAAGGGCCTCCATACCTGCAAGGAAGCAGTTCCATCCTGGTAAAGGAACGTTAATGAGTCTGAAAACATCTCCCAGCAGGAGAACAGGCAGGGACCATCCTGGCAGCTTTTAGAGAGATCTGAATTTTGTCAGTTTACTGACACAATTAAGACGGATGATGTTTTATTTGTATTTTTTAAGGCCTTGCCATAAAACATTTACTTTCACTTTTTTTTATTCTCCACATCCCTCCATTTCTGTTCATTCTACATCGCCAAAGATCAAGGCTGTAATTGGAGTCAAAACATGATCTCAATTTAAATCAAAACAACTTATGAAAGTGTATCAACAGGAATGTGTCTAAACACACTTATGTACTTCCTGATTCGTTCTTTCATGGCTCCCAATGCGTAATTCAGCTTATTCAGGTGAATTCCAAAGATGAGCTTCCTTCCAGTTCTTAAAAAAATGTATCTTTAAAATTGTATGTTAATGGTCATTGTTGTAGCTCCTCCTTTTTAGAACCCTGCTATGGGTTTAAGGAGAAGGATTGTGGAGACCATGTAATTAGCCCTGGTGGTTGATGCTGAATTTTTTCTTTTTTTCTTCAGGCTTCCTGCTGATCTTCTCTGTTTACCTGGGGACCTACTGATTTGTGCATGTTCACATCCGACCCTCCACGATAGCAAATCCAGGCTGCTGGGGG
The DNA here is from genome assembly GCF_037783145.1 of Equus przewalskii. Taxonomy (NCBI): domain Eukaryota; kingdom Metazoa; phylum Chordata; class Mammalia; order Perissodactyla; family Equidae; genus Equus; species Equus przewalskii. The sequence continues at coordinate 21,724,396 of NC_091831.1, read as the reverse complement.
TGTAAAGGAAGATTCTCTAAGAACAGGAAGAACCATTGAAGGGCATTTCTCCAAATTCACACCTAGTCCAAAAGCAAGAATGCTGGTTTCTCAACCTTTCCAAGACGTCAAATATAAGAACTCAATTTCACCCATCACTCCATTCATGACAGAAACAGAAAAAATGGCTCACTTGTTGATTAAGCCAAACACTGACTATCTGTGGCTGAGGTGGGAGCACGGGTTGGAAGGACCTGGGAATGCAGGGCAATTAGGAGAGGTGAGCTCCTTTAGGGATGCTTTCTGGGAAGGCATTACATCCCAGCTGGCTTCAAGTCTCTGAGTTGCAGTGAAGAAGTTTCCAGAAGTGAACTCTTCTAGTTCCCGAGAGTGAATCCTACTCTCTCCTTCCTGGGCTGGCTGGAAATATCAGCAGTATTCTTTTGCTCTTGTATTTTGACTGACTCATCTGAGACATCACTGTCGATGAAAATAATCCATAACCAATCTATAAATGAAAATTTGGGAGAGTTTATTCTGAGCTAAAATCTGAGGACCATGGCCTGGGGCCTTTCTTCCTGAAGGAAGAAAGGGCACCAAAGAAGTGAAGTACACAGAGTGGTTATATACCCCGAAACAGGATGTTTCACATATGATTGAAACGTCCCTTTTACAATAGTCGCAAGACTGCTCTGTCGGCACAGAGCAGCTGGGTGGTCACAGGTGAGCTTGGTGGTCAAAGGTGAGCACAGCAATCAGTTCCTAGCCTAAGGAAAGATGCTTATCCTTAAGGAAATGCCAATGTGGGGGGAAGTTGCACCTTTATCTTAAGGCCATTTGTTCTTACTGTAGTAAATGTTTTAAAGCAGATATGCAATGCCTGCTCAACGGCCACAGTCAGGCCCTTTTGGAAAACACAAAATCAGGACGAATTAGGTTTACAGCAAATGGCTTCCTCACATACTCCAATATCTCCTATTGCTTGCCATTTCTATTTGTCATCACTGTAGGCCCCACTTAGAGAAGCATTGTTCTAAAAGAGGGATGCAAGCGAAGGATTTATTTAATCATAATTATATTTATTTTTAAAAAATAGTATTTCAATCACACAGTGCAAACTTCAAAAGGTATGCAAAGGTATACAGTTTGGTAAAAATCTCCCTGCTAATCCCAGTAACTCAGGCACCGTATCTCCTCCCCAGAGGCAAACAACTTTATCATTTTCTTTTGTTTCCTCATAAAATTATCTTTATGAAAAATCAAAAAAAATTGTAAATGCATATATCCTTTTATTCATTTTTAAACAAATAAGGCTTGGTTTGTATCTTACATTATTCAGTTAACGGTATGTCTTGGAGGTCATTCTCTACACCTTACAGAACATTCCATATCAGGTCATGGAGAGTTTCTTCACTCTTTTTTGGAATTACATGTACTCTATTGAGGAACATACCATGATTTAACCAATCCCCTACTGGTAGACATTTGGTTTGGTTCCATAATTTATTGTTACAAATGGTGCTACAAGATGAAGTCATGTACTTATTTCATTTCACACATGTGGGAAAGTATTTGTAAGCTGAAGTTCTAGAAATGAAATTACTAGGTCAAAATGATGAGGATTTTCAGGCTGGTTAATTTTAAAAAACTGCAGATGAGAAGCAAGCTCCTAGGATTGGAATTTGCTTGCTCTTTGAGAGATATTTGCATTTGTGAAGGAAGGGGGGATGACCTTTCAGGGACCTGAAATTGGCCACCCCAAGATATGTCTCTTTGGCATGGGGATTGTTTTGGGCTGGTTGCTTTTGATAAACTGGGACAGGGAAGGAGGCTCTGAGGAATGGAACTTGCCCTTGTTGGGACACATTTACATTTGTAAGGTAAATCTCTATCTGTAAAAGGTGCCTCCCTCTCTGTACCAGGAAGAAGAAGAGAGATGACCTTATCCCTAGAAACTCTTAATGGGGAAGGCAAGAACCTAAGTTGGCTGCTGTCTGGCAATCTCATGTAACTGATTTAGGGTGGTGGCTTCTGACCTTTACTTAATCCGATTTGATTCTTGTCTAAAAGTCATGCGATCACCCAACTACCAGACCCCACCTGCACTGATACCATTTTAACTTTTTTTCAAATTCTTTCCTTTGTCTTCGTAAAGAGATGACTCACATACCTATGCCTTAAATTTAGCCCTAACCCTCAACTCGGGGCAGCAGCAGGAGCTCTGACTGCCCATGGGTCCTGTCCCCACGCACCAGCTCTGCCTGCCCATGGGTCCTGTCCCCATGCCAGTGGGGGCAGCAGCAGTGGCTCTGCCTGCCCATGGGCTGTGTCCCCATGCCAGCGGGGGCAGCAGAAGCAGCGGCAGCAGAAGCTCTGACTGCCCATGGGCCCTGTCCCCATGCTATTCTATTCTCTAAATAAAAGAGCACTACTGCCAGATCTTGAGAGTCCAAGAAACCTTTCTTTTGACTCCTCGGCTCGCCGACCCCGCATCAAAAAGGTAAATGCATATAAATTTTTGATTAGTATTACAAGTTTTTCTCCTTTAAAAACTTCTACCTGTAATATGTAAGATTGCTTGTTTCACCAGACCATGATCAAACTGTTTGTATGACTTTTTTATATTTTGCCAAATTGATATATGAAAAATAGTACTGAGTATCATTTTAAATTGCATTTTCTTCTTATATGCGAGACTGGGCATCTTTTGATATATATAAAGGCTATTTGTATTCATTTTCTGTTAACTGTTTTCAGACCTTTCCCCAAATTTTTACTAGATTGTTGGTATTATTTTTATTGATTTGTAGGGTTCTTTATATGTTAGAAAAATTAGCCCTTTCTGATATGAGTTGCAATTTATTTTGTAGTTTGTCATTTATCCTTTGATTTTGATTATACACAAAATAAAATTGATACTTAGAAGGCCTGTTTCACTTATAAAAAAGATTTTACATGTGTTTGTGTGTATACACAGAAGAAAATATATATATATATATATATACATATGTATATGTGTGTTCTCCCATGGTTTCTTTTAGTAATCTCATGGCTTTGTTACTTTTTTTTTTTAACATTTAAATCTTTGACCCATTTAGAATATACTCTGCCATGAGGAATGAACCCAATTTTATTTTCCTCCAGATAGAAACCCAGTAGTTCTAATCTAAATTCACTTTTTTAAAAATAATCTGCTCTACAGTTGTTTACTCTTTGCCAAGTGATTATGAATGTTACCTGTTTTCGTAGACTCTTTCTCCCCAGAATTGTGATGTACTTTCGTGATTTGTCATTCACTCCAAATTCTGAGAGACTCTAGATTCAAGTGGGTAGAATTTCTGAAGCTTTGCTTCTGAATATTTGCATAAAATAGCCTAGATGTGTCAGTTTGGGTTTCTTTCATCATTTGTTTTCAATGGCCACAGAAACTTATGTTGAATTTTCATGTGTGATTGCATCCATAGTGAAATGCAGCTTTTTGCTGCTATTTTTAAATATATTTCTGTATGTGTGTGTGTGTGTGTGCATGTGTGTGTATAAGGTGCTCTGCCTTCTTGACACTACAAGACATATAAAGACATTTGAGACAGAGCCCCTTTCTTTCAAGGCACTTGCAGTCTAGCACAAGGCTACAATAAGTAGACCAATAACTACAATAAAAAGTAGAGAGATGATGTCTCCAAAATTTACGAAGCGTGTAAGAGGTTAAAGGAAGAAACATTCACATGTGTTTGGGAGGGAGTTAGACAGGAAGCAAGTCAAGGAGAATGTGGTATTTGAGATGGTTTCTAAGGGAATCCAGTGAAAAATCTTTCCAAAGGTGGGAGGAACGTTCTCCAGCAGGGAGTAGTCCAGTTTGATTGGAGAGTAGAGATCCTGTGGGGGAGGAAGAGGGAGAGGAAAATGGAAAGGGAAGCTGGGGCCAGCTCACTGGGCTGTTGAGTTTGCAGGCGGTGGGGGAACACTAACTCTAGTGACGATCAGGGGACGTGCTCCAAGCCCTGCTTTGTGAAAATCAGACACGTAAAAAGCATGAGTGGGGGGGTGGAGGGAGGACACGGCTGGCTAATGGAACTGAGCCTAAGCCCCCTCCACAAAATGTGGAATTTGCTGGTGTCATCATAGCAAGCAAAAAAAACCCAAAAAATTAAAATAGCTATCTATGGATTTCTAAGAGAGCCAGAGATTTAAAATATATATAGATATCAGCAATTTTGAAGCAGAAAGGAAAAGGTTTATGAATAAAACTCTATTAAAGTCATCAACTTCCTTTTGCTTGCGGTCAAAAACATAGAGCATGCTGGAATACTATTTATTATATTACAAATGAGTGCCAGCAGTCATCTATTGCCTTGCTCTTGCCATGTTTCTGCCTGGGGTATTCATATTGGATCATTGCTCTTTTAATGGATTGAACTAACAAACAAGCATGTGAAAGCTGCAGTACCCGCACATCTAAAGAAAAAGGGAGATATAAAGCAGATCGTCTGAAGATTTGCTATTTCCTTCCCAAAGTATCATCAGGGAAGTTGATTTGGCAAGGATGGCATCCATTTATGGCTGAGGACAAGGGAATCTATTGGGAAATTAAATGACGCCTAATTTATCCATTTTGGAAGAAGGAAGCCACAAAGTAGAAGAGGATAGCATAGGAAGCCCCTCTCCAGGGTGGTCTTGGCTAGCTTTTTGAGACCAAAGTGCTATTCTCAGAAGATTATACTTCAAGGAAGATTAGCCTCTGTCAAATCCATAACGCATCAAGGTCTCTTAAGCACCTCATGGAATTACACATGGTAGATCCTTGTTGACTGGACTTTGTCATCAAAGACAGAACCTACAGGACCTGAGTGGGGGTGCCTCGTCTAGGAAAGGATGAAGATTGATATGATTAGTTTTTAATCATCCAAAGAGCCAGAACGTACAGAGAAAGTGTTTAATAATTATTTGAATGCATGGAAGAATGGAAAGAAAAGGAAGGAAGGAAGGATGAAATTGGTGGTCTCCATGGTCAGGATTCACACCCATGGACTGGTTCTAGTCTACAGCAATAATTTTAGATTAGATTTTAATATACAAATTGATTATATTTTAGGATAATGCTCTAGTTTGCCACATATCTTAACTGACAGAATTTGGTGAAGGAATTTTAGGAATCATCCACGTTAGCTCCCACTTTTTTACAGAGGAAAAAATGGAGGTTCAGAGAGTTTGTGATCCTCTAAGTTTACAGCCAGAATTAACAGCAGAGCTGGGTTAGAATTCCAGTTTTCTGACATTCTCTTCTGCATACACTCTGATTTTCCATTAATATGAACTCACAGATCAAGACCAATAACATTCTGGTTTATCCACTTTTCCTCCATTTCTATTTGTACTGTGCATTGACTCATTTAATTTATATTTCAAATATTTATTGAGCATCACTGTATGCCAAGTTCTGTGAGGGGCTGGGAATACAGCATTGAATGAGAGAACCACTGGCTCAGCTCTCATGGGTTTCACACTCTAATGGAAGCCAGGCACTGAATGAGTAATTACAAATGACGAGTCTGCTTTGAAATGGGGTGCTGTTCAGGGCAGGCATTGCTTCTGCTTTCTAAGCAAGAGAATGGAATGGCCTGAGAGACACTTAGGCAGATGTGGGAGCAAGAATCTGGGCCTTTGACTCCAAATTCAGGATCCTTATGAAATTACAATGACTTTTAAGGCATATAAGGCACCATTGCCTTCCATTGATTATTAATCACTTTCTTTGTTGTGTGTGTGGTTTTTTTAATGTATGAACAATAGTGAAATTTATTGTTTTGCCTGCATAATATCTATTTCCATTTCTGGTAATGGTAACAAGAATTTCCTGTTCAAAATCTATTTCTCCCTTGTTCTCAGTTCCTCTGTGTGTGTGAGAGTGTGTGTGTGTGCTTAGGGAGAGCATAAACGCTGCCTGGGTGGAGTGTTCAGTTCATGAGTGAACTCGAACCCGGTTGGCCCATCTGAAGCTGCTGCGAAGGGGGAATCCGCTCCTTCTGCTGGATGCGAAGTGGGGAGATTCTAAGACTGGAGCTGCAAGACCGTGAAAGGACAGAGCCTGCCTGAGCCTGGAGCGGATGCAGAGGAAAGCAAAGCCACAGAGCCTCTTCATGCAGCTGCGCCTAGATCTTGAAAATTTTATTTATGGAAGTAAAAGAATATCTTTTTTTTTTTTTTGCCTAAATCAGATTTAGTTGGGATTTCTGGTACTTCCAACAGTAAGAGTCCTGACTGGTACCCCACTATACAAGACAACTGAAGTTTTAACAGCCATGTTTTAATACATCTGCAGACCCCAGATTAAGCAGCCATGTGGGAAGCATTCCCCCAATCTAGCTGCCATTGTATTGTGACAAGGTCTGGCAATGGAAGGAGAATCATGCAAGGCACTTCTCCAGGGAACATAATTCTTTAAGCAGATCCTTAGTCCTCCTTTCTAAAGCCTATTACTGATTAACGTCTTCCCTCTGTCCTGGAAGCCTTGTAAAAACAGGCAGAACTAGGGGCTGGCCCCGTGGCCGAGTGGTTAAGTTCTCGCGCTCCGCTGCAGGCGGCCCAGTGTTTCGTTGGTTCGAATCCTGGGCGCGGACATGGCACTGCTCATCAGACCACGCTGAGGCAGCGTCCCACATGCCACAACTAGAAGAACCCACAACAAAGAATACACAACTATGTACCGGGGGGGGGGGTGCTTTGGGGAGAAAAAGGAAAAAATAAAATCTTAAAAAAAAAAAAAAACAGGCAGAACTAGCAATAAACATATCTCAAAGAACAAACAGCAGCCCCCAAGGATGAGGGGGTCTATATTCCGTTAATTATATACTCGCTGTCCGCCTAACTTCTTTGAAGACTCTGAAACCTCTTCCTAAACAATCGATATGTATGCTGCGCATCTGGTATGTAGATAACCACCTTTGATTATTACCTTTAGTCACGCACTGCCCCTCACCTATTGTTCCCATGACGACAATAGTTAGACCACCTCGTGTGATTTTTTCCTATATAAGTGTACCCTGTCCCCGAAATAAATTGGGCTTGCTTGCAACTGCTTCGAGTCTCACGTCTAGCACTTACACTTTCGCCGACGCCGTCTCTCCCGCGGGAACCTGGACTCTGCCGAGGCTGGACCCCGGCAAGCCATGGTTTACATAGTTTGTGAATTGAGGAGATTCACTGCGTTCGGTTTCTCCAGCCCAAAATACTAATGTAACTCCCATGAGAACAATCCAGCGTAGCTGTCCAGGAGGCGGGGATTTGCACATCAAGAATCCTAGTCCCTCTCTCTTCCCTGGGTTTTTCATCAATCACCTCCAATAATCAGATCAAAGTTTCTCAAAATTGTATCTGCATCAAAATTACCCAGATGATCCTGATTTGATGAAGCTTGGGCCACATCTTGAGGACATTGATGTAGGAGCAAATGGATTGGATGGCCCCCTCTTTGCATAGCTGCGGAATCATTGTTAGAATTTAGTGTGCATTTCTGACAAAGTAAACTTCGGGCTCAACAGAGTGGCTTCCGAGACTTGATTTCCAGGTCCTTCTGTGCACATAGGAACTTGAAGCTGAATTTAAGACTGTCACTAAGTCCTTCATCTGAGTTTGAAAACAGAAAAGAGGAAGAGGAAAAGCCTTTTGTTGGTATGAGAGCCCACCCTATGGGGACAAGTCCCTTTATCCTTCTTAAGTCTAAAAAGAAAGGAGCTAAGAGGGCAGGTTGCAAGGGGCTTTGACTCAGTTTTTGAAGACTATTGCAGCACAATGTCCATTGCCAGTGGGGCCTCACTAGGGCCCACTGTGAGCTGTTTTCCAGATGGAATTAGAATGGAGCTGCCCAGGTTCAGAGTGGCTGTTTGAAGCTTTCTGAGAAGGTGACAAATACTTGGGATGCCACAGAAATAATCACAAGAAGTTACCACGGAGGGAAGTTGCTGCTGCAGTCACTCAGGGAGAAGAATGGGGAGCCACAGCTCAGAGCTGCAGAGAGCATTTCTGAGCATCACCACAAATATTCACTGAGCACTGACGGTGTGCAAGGTTGTCACAACCTGTTGGTGTGAAGAGGTTACCTAGAGAAGGCAGATAAACTCCTGCACCAGAAGATCTTGTAGCCTGAAAGGAGAAAGAAGGCGTGTACCCAGAACACAGCACAACATGAGTGAGGAGGATAAGTAAAGTGCTGTGCAAGAATGAAGACGACAGAGAGAGGACTTGCACCTGGAGAGCCCAGGCCTGTTTGTGGAGGGGCAGGGAACCACGGACTTACCCATCAGTCTGATAGTGAAAGGCCTTGCCTTCCAAACAGTGTCCACCGAGGAACCCCTTGAAGAGGTCTGACAGGGAAGTGTGATGGGCAGATCCAGGTTCTAGAAGGATTAGTCTAGTCACGTGATTTCTTAATTTCTAAGAAATGGGATGGCTCTATACCCATGGCTTGAAAAGGATCTTCAAATGAGGAGATTCCTCCCCTAAAGAATGAAGAAATCACACGTGACCAATGCAGTTCAAGTCTCCTCTCAAAGATGAGTTTTAAAATTTTGTCTCTGATTTTCAGAACATCCATTGCATGCCAATATTTTTCACAATGACAAGTGCACTTACCCTCGACACAGCAACCAACCTCAGGAAATTTTACCTCCAGGAGTACAGATATAAAATGGCGCATGCACAGAGCGTTCCCTGCAGCATCCTTTGAGACAACAGAAGACTGGAAACAACCCGAGTGTCCAAGAGGAAATTGATGGAATCAATTATTGTATATCCACACATTGAGTCATTATGCACCTATAAAAATAATTAGAAATCTTTTCATGTTCTTAAAAAAAAAGATAGGCTGCTAATTGGGGGTGCGGGGGGAATGGTGCAGAATAGTCTGCTGTTTTCCGTATAAACAAGGAAAAAAGAACTATATCCATGCATGTTTTGTTTGCATTTTTAAAAACCCAGAGGGATACATTAAAAAAAAAAAAAAGCCACTGAAAAGTAGTTATCTAAGAGAGGAAAGTGTAAAATTAATGGAGGAGAGACAGGAGTGAGAATGAATCTTTTCATTCTAATCCTCAATTATATTTTAAATATGTGAGGGCATTAGAGAGTCAACATATGAAGTATTTTATCAAATGCCAGGGGATAGAATGCATTCAGCAGGAGCTTTCATTGTTCGTGAGGCTGGACTCTGTTTCACAGCTTAAAACAGAGACTCCTAAAGGAGGAGCCTGGGGACCAGGAGCTTCTGTAGTACGTAAAAGGGTCGCCTCAAATCCCCTCGGCAGAACTGAATGCGTGATCTTTGCTATTGGGCAAAGCTGCTTGTTCTCCCGCAACAGAACTTGTGCCTCCAGGGAGCCTTTGGGAGCACGAGCTGGGATGTGCTCAGTCACTGAGATACCATCACCATGATGGCCTGTCCGACCCTCCCGGTGGAAAGGAGCAGACAATCCAGCACTGGCCAGTTCCCAGAGCAAAGTGGGCACCTGCCTGCAGAGCAAAGAGCTCTCACTTTCTAACAAATCTTCCATGTTACGTCAAATCTTGCCTAACTAAAGGGTGACAATCATCATTAGTGTCACTATCAGCAATTCAGGAGTTGCCTCCTTCTTCATCCCTTATAGATATCACCAATATCTCTTTTTTCCTCTCAACTTTCTCACAGTGGAGGAGTGTGTGCGTGTGTGTGTGTGTTCTTGCTTGTGAAAGAAAGTAGACCATAGTGAATAAAAAATACAGGATTTAGGATAGGATAAATGTAGATTCAAGTCTGAGTTTGGCACTTATCAGCATGGCCTTAAAAAAGCTTACTTGACATATTGAGCAAGTTCCCTCACCTAAAAAATGAGGTTGTTTTACAAAATAAAAGAGAGAATATATTTAAAGCATTAGCCCTGTACCTGCACATAGAAAAGACTCAATAAATGTGTTGTTGTTGCTGTATGATGACCTTCACCTCCTGGCTGTGAAACCTCTGATATAGAATAATCTGGAAGCCTTTGATAGAAAACGTATTGAATAACCTGTTTCAGCTTGCTTAGGTCAGTTGCAGTAAAGAGATGTGGGATCTCCTCCAAGAGTTCCACGCAAACTTCTTTCATTTTCCTAGAATAATCTACCTAAAACCAAGTGGTGATGTTTCCTTGATGTATTTCTGAATATGTTCCCAGTTTGAACTATATATTTGCTTAAATATGTAGCCAGAGTGGCTGACAGTCATTTAAGCTGCATTAGTCTTCTTTGCTGTAACTTCCTCCTCTAATTAAGCTTGTAATTGCAAAGCAAGGACAAATTGATTCAGCTAAGAGATTTCCTACTCGGAGCACAGCCACAAGACAGACTCAGCATCGCCCTCTCTTTGTGTTCTTTATACACACTCATGCCACATACCCCACAACCCTCAACAAAAAGCAAAACTCACTGCTACTCTCAGGGCTCCCTGGGTCTGGCTCCTGGAGGGAGGCTGCTGCAACATCGGGGTTCACAGCTTTGCTGCTCCTGAAGTTTTCACTGACAGAGAACAAGGACAGACTCCAGGAGAGACCCCTGGGCTCTGGGCAGGGCTCCTCCAGCCTGTCCTCTCACAGCCCTCCTGAGTACAGCTGTGACTCTTCAGGGAGTCTCCTCTCTTTGCCTGCCTGCTTGTCTCCCTTCATTCTTTCCTTTCTTCCCTGTTTCCTTCCTGCCTTCTTTCCTTTTCTAATACAAATAAAGAAATCTCCTAATAAACCTAAAAGCATTTACTTTACTATACTCATTTTAAAAGCTTAATCTTTCCTTTAAAGATGAGACAACTTGGCCTGAAAGATGTTGAACAATTTAGCCAATGATGATTCGGATAACGGTGATTTGGGATGTGGAGCAGATCAGTGTGACTCTAGAGCCTGTGCTCTCAGCCACCTTGCTCTACTGCTCCCCATTTTGAAAGAGGGTCATGAGCTAATTGTCTTGCAGAGTTTGAGAGGGGCGCATCACTGGGCATTCTCCCTCTCTGTCCTATTTCACCGACCCAGAGAAACCTGATTGCTTGGGCCAAGTAGAATGTGAATGATGTGGAGGAGGCTCATTAATGGACCAGGGTTATTCTGAGGTCCTAGCAATGCATGGGTCTTCCAACTCAAAACCGTTAGGAGCTATGATAGCCACTTCTTTCCCGGGATTATTCAGTATTCAATGTAGAGTTCAGGGGCAAAGAATGTTCAATGGAAAAGTAACATTATATCTATATAGGAAAAAAAAAAGGATAAAAGATCTCCCTTTGCCTATAATTCTAATACATCTTCTTAGGAACCTAATTTGGACTCAGGGCTTCTTCATTAACTACATAAATAGAATTAATGAAGATTCCAGCAGAGAACATAAAGTACTTAAGGAACTGCTTTGTCCAGATGACACATTATTAATAGTAATAAGGGGTGGAATTATTTAGTACTTATTTGGCCCTTTATTTGCAGAGAGTGTTCGATGGCTTTCTCGCATGTATATTATAATCCTAATGGTCATTTTGTGCTCTCCCATTTGTCATGCTTGTATGCATTTGCAGCGTTTAAACATTTGTGATACTAAGTAAATTAATGCTCACGGAAGCCTGCCACTGCCTGCCCCATGTGGTCTGGGGCTTCATTTATTCATAGAGCACTTCCCTCCTCAGCTGAGGACCATAAACCCAAGTCTCCTTGACCAGCAAAGCCTTCTGCAGGCTGTTTGGGGTCATGAGCCCTAGAACCAGTTGTCTTCTGGTAGTGGAGCCTTAATTGATGCCTTGATGTTGGTTGGTTCGTTGAAAGATCTACTTGGCACAGTTTCTCTGTTTTTAGCTGCAAATTCTTTTGTTGGTTCTACTTCCATAGTCGCTCAATACCTTTAAATAGGTTGAGTCTTAAGATATCTGAGCTTTAACTGACCGACTCCTGACTGCAGGTTGATCTGGGATGATGCAGAGTCAATTCTGATTTTCTGTAGATGATATTTTTTCCCACCATTCTCCATCGTAAGTCCATTTCTGAAACTGCTAGTTCCTGTTTTATGAGTTAGATGGTGATTATGATTATCAAAGAAGAATTTACTGAGTACTTAGATGTCAAGGACTTAGCTAAGTCCTTCACTTACACATTCACATTTACTCCTCACAAGAACCCTGTGAGGTAGCTGTTACTATTATTACCATTATATTGATATCATTCCCTTTTTACAGACACAGGAGCTGAGGCCCAGGTCAGCCAGTGCTCCACCTAATAATATTCACACCCAGGTCACCTGGCTTTACCCCAGGCACTTGCAAATAATATACAACCCTCATTTGCTCCAGATCTCTTGAGGCTTGTGAGCTGAGGGAATTTTGTGCTGGTTGTTTACCTACAGGTGGAGCAAAATGGCGGGGTGAGCTGACCCGGGATTCTCTCCCCTCCAAAATACAACAAAGGATTGGAAGAACTGAATTTCAGAGAATAAACATAATGCCAGCTCATTAGAGACCTACAATACCAAGAAGGCGGAGATCATAAACCTAGCTTTACCCCTTTGGAGGCGCTGGAACGGTAGGAGAGAACATCGCTCCCTCCCCTAGAGTCTGCGATCGCTCCGGCGTGGGTCGGGAAGGAGCGGGGGAGGGGCCGTGCGACCAGGGGATCATCCAGGACTCCTGCCGCTGATTCAGTGGAGACCCGCTGATGGGGGGAAAGCTTCCGTCCGCGGGGACCCTATAAATCAAGGGCCTTGGGAGACCAGAGAACAGAACTGATCTGAACCCAGACCAGCGCGTGTGAGTAACAGCCCCTCCCCCACAGCAAAGCCAGTGGGCGCAGCCATCTTGCCCCAAGGCGGAGAGCTCATAACACGCGGCTCTCAACCCCCATCTAGTGGCAACGGGCTGTAACTGCAACTGAATTCTACCACCATGCGAAAAAACCGCTCCTCTACCATCCAGCAATTTATAAAAGCCCCAGACCAGAAGGAAAACAATAAAAACACAGAATTAAGTCCTGAGGACTTGGAATTAGGTAAACTAAGTGATAATGAATTCAGAGCAGCTATAATCAAAAAACTCAATGACGTAGAGAGAAAGATAGAGAAACAAGCCGAGTTCTGGAGTTACTTCACAAAAGAGATTGAAATCATAAAGAAGAATCAAACAGAATTACTTGAGATGAAAAACACAATGGACCAGATAAAACAGAATACGGATTCCGTGAATGCCCGTGTAGACAACCTAGAGGAGCAAATCAGCATAATCGAGGACAGACAGGCTGAATGGCGCCAGACAGAGGAAGAAAGAGAACTAAGAATTTAAAAAAATGAGGAAAATCTCCAAGAGATAATGGATTCAATGAGGAGTAAGAACATAAGGATCATAGGAATTCCTGAGAATATGGAAAAGGAAAATGGAGCAGAAAGTGTGCTTAATGAAATTATTGAAGAGAATTTCCCAAATCTAGGGATCAACGGAGAAATGTGTGTAAAGAGGGTTTTAGATCTCCTAGATTTGTCAATGTAAAAAGACCCACCGCACAGCACATAATAGTAAAGTTGGCAAATAGGAATGATAAGGAAAGAATACTCAGGGAAGTAAGGGAAAAAAAGAGAATAACCTATAAAGGAGCCCCTATCAGACTATCAGCGGATTTCTCTACAGAAACCCTACAAGCTAGGAGAGAATGGAGTGATATATTCAAAGCTTTAAAGGATAAAAACCTTCAGCCAAGAATACTCTATCCAGCAAGAATTTCCTTCAGATATGAGGGAGAAATTAAATCTTTTCCAGACAAACAAAAGTTAAGGGAATTTGTAACTAAAAGCCCTCCATTACAAGAAATCCTCAAGAAGGCTCTCATACTTGAAAAAAGGAAAAAGGGAGAAACGGGACACAAGCCACAGACTAGGGAGACCGATGGATAGAACCAGAACAGGATAGCAAATATTCAACTATAGCATTAGGGTAAAAATAAGGAAACTACCAAAACAAGGACGATCTTAGCACTCTAACTACAAATTAATAAGACGAGTTGGAATAAAAAATGAAAATAATTATTTAGGAGGGGAAGAGCAAAGGGTCTAAATCAGTATTGGCCAAGTAAGTAAGAGACCACCAGAGAATAGACTATATTATACACGAGATTCTAAATACAAACTTCAAGGTAGACACTAAAATAAAGTACAGAACAGAGTCACAAATCATAGATAAGGAAAAATCTAAGAAACCCAGCATAAGAAATTGCAGTATTAAATGGGTAGTCTAAAGCACACAGGAAAAGAAACACAGGAAAACAAGATAATGAGCAACAGATTGACAGCATTAAGTCCACATGCATCAATAATCACTCTCAATGTGAACGGATTGAACTCTCCAAATAAAAGACACAGAGTGGCAAAATGGATTAAAGAACAAGATCCAACAATTTGTTGCCTCCAGGAAACACACCTCAGCCCCAAGGACAAACACAGACTCAGGGTGAAGGGGTGGAGGACAATACTTCAAGCAAATAGCAAGGAAATAAAGGCAGGTGTTGCAATTCTCATATCAGACCAAGTGGATTTCAAAATAAGACAGATAAAGAGAGACACAGAGGGACAATATATAATGATCAAAGGGACACTTCATCAAGAAGAAATAACGCTTATAGATATCTATGCACCCAACACAGGAGCACCAAGATTCATAAAGCAACTATTAACAAACCTGAAGGAAGATGTTAAAAACAACACAATAATAGTAGGGGACCTCAACGCCCCACTCACATCAATGGACAGATCATCCAGACAGAAAATCAACAAGGAAAGAGTGGAGCTGAATGAAAAACTAAAACAATTGGACTTAATAGACATATATAGATCACTCCACCCTGAAGGAGCTGAATACACATTCTTCTCAAGTGCACATGGAACATTCTCTAGGATAGACCATATGTTGGGAAACAAGGCAAGCCTCTACAAATTTAAAAAAATTGAAATAATAACAAGCATCTTCTCGGATCATAGTGCGATAAGGCTAGAAATTAATTACAAGAAAAAAGCTGAGAAAGGCACAAAGATGTGGAGACTAAACAACACACTACTGAACAAGCAATGGATCATTGAAGAAATTAAAGAAGAAATAAAAAAATACCTGGAAACAAATGAAAATGATAGCATGCCATGCCAACTCATATGGGATACAACAAAAGCTGTATTAAGAGGAAAATTCATTGCAATACAGGCACATCTTAACAAACAAGAAAAATCCCATATAAGCAACCTTAAAGCACACCTAACTGAACTAGAGAAAAAAGAACAAATGAAGCCCAAAGTCAGCAGAAGGAGAGAAATAATAAAAATCAGAGCAGAAATAAATACTATTGAAACAAAAAAGGCAGTAGAAAGGATCAATGAGACAAAGGGCTAGTTTTTTGAGAAGATAAATAAAATTGACAAACCACTAGCCAGACTTACAAAGAAAAAAAGGGAGAAAGCTCAAATAAACAAAATCAGAAATGAGCGAGGAGAAATAACAACAGACTCTGCAGAAATACAACAGATTATAAGAGAATACTACAAAAAACTATATGCCAACAGAATGGATAACCTAGAGGAAATGGATAAATTCTTGGACTCCTACAATCTCCCAAAGCTCACTCAAGAAGAGGCAGACAATTTGAACAGACCAATCACAAGGAAAGAGATTGAAATAGCAATCAAAAGCATCCCAAAGAATAAAACCCCAGGACCAGATGGCTTTCCTGGGGAATTCTACCAAACTTTCAGTGAGGATTTAATACCTATCCTTTTCAAGCTATTCCAAAAAATTAGGGAAGATGGAACACTTCCTAACACATTCTATGAGGCCAACATCACGCTGATACCAAAACCTGACAAGGACAGCACGAAAAAAGAGAACTACAGGCCAATATCACTGATGAACATAGATGCAAAAATTCTAAACAAAATTTTGGCAACCAGAATTCAGCAATTCATCAAAAGAATCATACATCAGGATCAGGTGGGATTCATACCAGGGACACAGGGACGGTTCAACGTCCGCAAATCAATCAACGTGATACACCACATCAACAAACTGAGGAATAAAAACCACATGATCATCTCAATAGATGCAGAGAAGGCATTTGACAAGATCCAACAGCCATTTATGATAAAAACTCTGAACAAAATGGGCATAGAAGGAAACTACCTCAACATAATAAAGGCCATATATGACAAACCCATAGCCAACATCATACTCAATGGGCAAAAACTGAACGCCATCCCCCTGAAAACAGGAACAAGACAAGGATGCCCTCTATCACCACTCTTATTTAACATAGTACTGGAGGTCCTGGCCAGAGCAATCAGGCAAGAAAAAGGAATAAAAGGAATCCAAATAGGGAAGGAAGAAGTGAAACTCTCGCTGTTTGCAGACAACATGATCTTATATATAGAAAACCCCAAAGAATCCATTGGAAAACTCTTAGAAGTAATCAACAACTACAGCAAAGTTGCAGGGTATAAAATCAATTTGCATAAATCAGTAGCATTTCTATACTCCAGTAATGAACCAACAGAAAAAGAACTCAAGAATACAATACCATTCACAATCGCAACAAAAAGAATAAAATACCTTGGGGTAAATTTAACTAAGGAAGTGAACGACCTATATAATGAAAATTACAAGGCCTTTCTGAGAGAATTGGATGACGACATAAGGAGATGGAAAGACATTCCATGTACATGGATTGGAAGAATAAACATAGTTAAAATGTCTATTCTACCTAAAGCAATCTACAGACTCAACGCCATCCCAATCAGAATCCCAATGACATTCTTTACAGAATTAGAACAAAGAATCCTAAAATTCATATGGGGCAACAAAAGACCCCGAATTGCTAAAGCAATCCTGAGAAAAAAGAACAAAACAGGAGGCATCACAATCCCTGACTTCAAAACATCCTACAAAGCTACAGTAATCAAAACAGCATGGTAGTGGTACAAAAACAGGTGCACAGATCAATGGAACAAAATTGAAAGCCCAAAAATAAAACCACACATCTATGGACAGCTTATCTTTGACAAAGGTGCTGAGGGCATACAATGGAGAAAAGAAAGTCTTTTCAACAAATGGTGCTGGGAAAACTGGAAAGCCACATGTAAAAGAATGAAAATTGACCATTCTTTTTCACCATTCACCAAAATAAACTCAAAATGGATTAAAGACCTAAAGGTGAGACCTGAAACCATAAGGCTTCTGGAAGAAAACGTAGGCAGTACACTCTTTGACATCAGTATTAAAAGGATCTTTTCGGACACCATGCCTTCTCAGAGAAGGGAAACAATAGAAAGGATAAACAAATGGGACTTCATCAGATTAAAGAGCTTCTTGAAGGCAAATGAAAACAGGATTGAAACAAAAAAACAACCCACTAACTGGGAAAAAATATTTGCAAGTTATATATCTGACAAAGGCTTAATATCCTTAATATATAAAGAACTCTCACAACTCAATCACAAAACATCAAACAACCCAATCAAAAAATGGGCTGGAGACATGAACAGACATTTCTCCAAAGAAGATATATGGATGGCCAATAGTCACATGAAAAGATGCTCATCATCGCTGATCATCAGGGAAATGCAAATCAAAACTACACTAAGATATCACCTTACACCCATTAGAATGACAAAAATATCTAAAACTAATAGCAACAAATGTTGGAGAGGTTGCGGAGAAAAAGGAACCCTCATACACTGCTGGTGGGAATGCAAACTGGTGCAGCCACTATGGAAAACAGTATGGAGATTCCTCAAAAAACTAAAAATAGAACTACCATACGATCCAGCCATCCCACTACTGGGTATTTATCCAAAGAACCTGAAGTCAGCAATTCCAAAAGTCCTATGCACCCCAATGTTTATTGCAGCACTGTTTACAATAGCCAAGACATGGAAGCAACCTAAGTGCCCATCAACAGACGAATGGATAAAGAAGATGTGGTACATATATACAATGGAATACTACTCAGCTGCAAAACAGAACAAAATCATTCCATTTGCAATAACATGGATGGACCTTGAGAGAATTATGTTAAGTGAAATAAGCCAGCAAGAGTAAGATAATCTGTGTATGACTCCACTTATATGAGGAATTTAAACTATGGACCAAGAACAGTTTAGTGGATACCAGGGGAAAGGTGGGGTGGGGGTGGGCACAAAGGGTGAAGTGGTGCACCTACAACATGACTGACAAACATTAATGTACAACTGAAATTTCACAAGATTGTAACCTATCAATAACTCAATAAAAAAAAAATATGATCCTAAAAAAAAAAAAAAACTGTTACCTACAGTTTAGTTTCATATATGGTTTATTTAGGAAACCTCTGTGTACTCAAATTGACTTGATGCTGTCAAGCTAAAAGTCAGAGAATCATTCTCAGCCCTTCACGCTCCTCTGTCTTCCCTCTCCTTTTTCTTTGTCTATTTTTCCCTTCTAGAATTATGGCCTGAGTCTCAGCTTTGTGGTTCTCATTTTGAGAATAGGATTGAATTCTCTTCATTTTATAATCTAACTCCTTCTCCTCTATCTCCTCACAGCAGTACAGTAGACTGTGGGCATTGCTCCTGGACCACACGTTGGTGATAATGAAGCAGCATCTGGTCAGGACACCCAAGTTTTCCTCTTAGGAAATATGAATTTCTGAGGCTAGAGAAATTCTTCAAAATATAACAAAGTTTACTTCTACTTCCTCTGTACTCTCACCTCTGGCCTCTCCTGGGTCCCCAGATCACTGCTCTCTTGTAGGAAAGTGACCTGGGATATTGATCCACACTGGGTGTTGGTAACAGAATGTGGTACCTCTGGTCAGGTGGCACTAAAATATATGTCTGTATGTGGAGGGAGGATTTAAGCTAAAAGAGTGTTTCTCAAGTGGTAGAATTTTGTCAGAGCAATAGCAGTTAACAGTTTTCATGTTCTTACTTAGTTCCAGGAACTACATCAAGTTCTTCCCATTTTGTCCCATTTTGTCCTTACATCAACCTCACGCAATGGATACATTGATCCCATTTCACTAATAGAGAAATGGAAGTAATTTGCCCCATGTGTCACAGCTGGTAAATGGAGAAAGGGAGTTCAAATCCTGTTCTGTTTCATTCTAAAACCACCCCTAACCTCTGTGATCTGCCT
Organism: Equus przewalskii; assembly: GCF_037783145.1. Taxonomy (NCBI): domain Eukaryota; kingdom Metazoa; phylum Chordata; class Mammalia; order Perissodactyla; family Equidae; genus Equus; species Equus przewalskii. Next base: position 21,705,255 of record NC_091831.1, on the reverse strand, counting down.
GGATGGAGGACACAGTGGTGACTCAGAGAGCCTTCCCTATGATGGTCAACCAGAGGTGCCACACACTCTGCCTGCACACAGGCTGATGCTGACGAAGCATTAGTTGGGATCCCCTCTCACTCCCAGGGTGATGTTTGCCTCTCATCTGTGGTGGGAATTTACCAGCCAGCAGAGGGTGACAATAAGATGGTTCCTGAACCCTGGCTATGGCTGAGGGATCAACCCAGGGAATCCTCAGACCCAGCTCTTCTTCGGATAGAATTCACCTCTTTCTTTCTTCCATCCTCAGTAGTAGAGGAGTAGGGGATCTTATGCAGGGAAGGATAAAAGACCTATTTATTGAGCACCTACTGGATGCATACTCTGTTCTAGGCTCTTTCAGACTTACCTCATGCAGGGCTCATTCCTCTTTTCCTTCATAGGGATCTGCTGACTAAACTTGTTTTTTGAGAACAGATGACTAGAAAATAAGTCACAGAGAACTCATTTGGCATGATTTTTGCATAGTCTTTACTACACAAGACAGGGCATTAGATCAAGCCTGTGTGATGGTTAGTTTTATGTGCCAACTTGGCTGAGCGATAGTACCCAGTTATTCAATCACACACTATTAGGTGTTGCTCTGAAGGTATTTTGTAGATGTGGTTAACATTTACAATCAGTTGATTTTAAATAAAGGAAACTACCCTCAATTATGTGGGTGGGCCTCCTCCAATCAATTAAAGGTCTTAAAAAGAAAAACTGAGATTTCCCAGAGAGGCAATTCTGCCTCAAGACTGCAATGTCAACCCCTGCCTGAGTTTCCAGCCTGCCCTACAAGTTTCAGCCTCCGCAGTAATGTGAGCCAAGTCCTTAAAAATAAATCTATCTATATCTATAGTGTGTCATTTGTTTCAGCCTGAAAACTTTGAAACTCTTGAAAGCACTCAGATGGTAGCTGCCAACTCTGGGAGGAACACTGTTGCCTCTGCTTTGTCTCTTGGATGTTATTCTTTAACTCTCAGCATCCCACAAGGCACTTTTTAGGTGTCACTGTCACCTAGCTCCGGAGATGAGAGACCACGTGGTTCTAAGTTCCTCCATTTCTACCTCCATCAAAGGTTAAAAAAGAACACAGTGCAGCTGAGGAGTTGCCACAGTGGCGTAGAGTTTTGTGTCATTTTAACATTGTGTAGTGTGGACCCCTTGAAGAGGAGAGGGGGCTGCCCACATGGTCTCCACCCATCCCTAATGCAAATGTTATGATCATAATCACCTTGCTGTCCTCCATGGAAAGTGCCAGTGGGGAGGTCTGTGTCCCTTTTACAACCTCCATCTCTGGGCCTCAGACATTGCAGCATTGAGTCAAATTTCATCGGTTTCTCTCTGACAGATTTAAAGTCCATCAGGTCCTGGGGAAAGATTATCCGAAGAGCCTGAAGATGAGCTCATTTTCTCTCTTCAAAGACAAGTCAGTGAAAAAATTCAGCAGAGGAGTGTTTAGCAGGTTAAAGCTCATAAATCTGTCAGCAAACTTTACTGACCGTGTACATGAAATTAGGCAAGGCTTTTTTTTTTTTCCTTACCTCCAATGTCATTTTGAATTATGTACCCTGCCTTATGGATAGATCAGCTTCTTCTCAGCTGCTAGCCAGACTCTTGGAAGACAGGGATAGGTTTTATTTTCATATCAATCTGCTTCTGATTTAGAGTTTATGGTGACATATAGCCAGGCATCAGGTTAAAAAAATAATCTGTAATAGGTCAGTCAACCTACTTTCAGTTATGCTCAACAGGATGTAATTGGTGATATTGACAACGCACTGGATGGCATTGATTTTTCCATCCAGGCAGAAAACCTTGGTGACAATTGTCTCTTTCATTCCACTGCCCTATTAGTTACGAAATATTCTTCAAGGAAAAATTACATTAGTTATAAGTTCTTTGTATGTATCTGGGCTGTTTCCTGAAAGACTTGACCTTGAGTGTAAATAATTTACCACTTATTGCATGCTGACCCCGCAGGGCCTCCATGCCATCTTATTCTGGTTGTGCAATGCAACAAAGATGCCCAGCTGAGGGGCTGGCCTGGTGACGCAGCAGTTAAGTGCACATGTTCCGCTTCAGCAGCCCGGGGTTCACAGGTTCGGATCCCGGGTGCGGACATAGAACCGCTTGGCAAGCCATGCTGTGGTAGGCGTCCCACATATAGAGGAAGATGGGCATGGATGTTAGCTCAGGGCCAGTCTTCCTCAGCAAAAAGAGGAGGATTGGCAGCAGTTAGCTCAGGGCTAATCTTCCTCAAAAAAATAAATAAATAAATAAAGCAGTTAGCTATCAAAAAAAAAAAAAAGGATGCCCAGCTGAGGAAGTGAGAGGTGCTAGAATCCATCACACTCCACTTGCTAAGTTGTCCACCTTGAGGAAGGGGCATCTTTTTCCCATTCACATGAGGCACACATGCTGAGTGGTTTGTATGCACCATCATAAGTAGTCTGCACAAATGCTGTACAAGGTGAAGCTATGAACATGGAAAGACGGAAGAGCAGGATGTACCTCGCTGGGGGGTTGGAATTGGTGGCATCAATATGAAGTCGTGATATTTAACAGAGAGAGGGACAGACAGAGACATAAATAAGTGTAAGTGGTTTGTGTATATGTTTTCTAACTCTGTCTACTTAGAATAAGACAGACTTGGGCTTAAATCTTAACACCTTGTCCTATGGCTTTGGTCAAATCACTTAACAATTCTAACCCTCAGCTTCTTCATGCAAAAAAATAAAAAGAAAGAAAGAAAGGAAAATGAGGATGGTATTAATATCTACCTCACAAGGTTATTGTGAGGATTACATGAGAAACAGCACACTTATCACAGACTATGTAACGCAAACTCTGGCTAATATATAGCATTATTACTAATCCATTAGTATTACTTAATGTTATTTAAAACAGTTAAAAATAGGTATCTGTCCAGGATAGCTGGCTAGCTCCCATCCTGACCCTTGTTTGCCCTGCTTATTTTCTCCCAGGATGCTGAACTTAATGTAAGTAGAGCCACCAAAATCTAGCCAAGATTTCCCCAGAGTCAAGACCTGCTCTGTGGGGAGCTCTCCTTCTCAATGAGCCCAGGGGATTGTGACAGCATTGGATCAGAGCCTGGAGCAGCAAGGCAAATCTGATCATGAAATAACTCAGAAAGCCTGTCCCTGCAGAGACACTGCCTGGCTGACCTTCTAAGAGAGGACCCATCTGATTTCCTCCAATCAACAGCTCATTCATAATTGTGAGATCAAACAACATCCCCATCATCCACCACCCTAATTTCATGAAACATGTTGAAACGACTTTTGTTTCTGAGGCCTTTCCTTAGGGAAGGCGGGACTAATTTCACCTGAAGAGGGAAACTCACAGTGACAAAATACAATGAACCTCTTTTCTATTTGGTTCCACCAAAGCATGGTGCCACACCACCAGGCGATGACATCCTAAGCCCCAGAAGAGAAAACGAAAATCCAGGTGAAACATCTGCAAAGGAAAAAATGGCCAGCTGTCAAATGTTGTTGAAATCCACATCCTCCCACCCTAGGCAGACTTAATAGAAATGACTAACTTCTTTAAAAAACGAAAGTTACACTTGATTTATCTGTTGCTGGATCTTTAACTGAGAGACTACCCGGCAAGAAGCCCGAGCTGGGACTCACACAAATGCCAGAGTTCCACAGCCTCGCTGATGAGGAGAGCGTTTAGGAAAGATCATCAGGGGGGTTTTGCACGTGTTCTTGACAACCGCAATCTGGGGAATTATTTAGAGCAGTGTCCCTAGATCACTTGAAGAGTCGTCAAGCATTTGGTACACTGATTACACTCTTTGGATTTTCTTTGTACCAAATTACAGCATAAGAATTTCCTTCGTAAACATGTAATTACTTTAGGGGAAAAAAATCACGATTCAGTAAATAATAATAGTAATTTACATAATGATTTACATCTTGACTTCTATTATTTTGTTAGGTTTCTAGGGGCCTTCCTGGAACGTTTTGATCTTCTCAGCGTGTGATCAAGAACTTGTGGATGCTTTTCCAAAAGCAAGAGGCCAGGCAAAGAAGCAGCCTTTGGGTTAGGCCTGGGTGGGAAAGGGAGAGCAAGCTCCCTAGAGGAGGGCTGACTCTTCTCTAAAGGAAAAACGCCCACCTGTGGGTTAAAAAGAACATGGACTATGGGTTCCCCAGGTAGAACCTGGCTCAAAGTTCATTTTCTTTACTTACCAGCTGGGCATCCTTGGCATGTACTGAAATCTTCCTGAGCCTCAGCCCCTTTATCTGTGAGTTGTGAATCATAGTATCTATTTTGAAGTATTGTTGGGAGGATTGTCCTTCACCATCATTGGCCCTGGGACTCTTGGTCAAGGTCTGGGTCTTCTTGATTGGTCCTGGTGCTCAAAGTTACTGGATTGCGAGACCTTGTGCAGAGAGTGGCTTAAAGCAGACCTGTCTCATTTGGCTGCAGTTTTCTCAAAGGGCCCTCTCTATTTGTCCTGACGATCCAGCTCGATCACTGCAAGAGACATTTGCTTCTGCAGAAATGATTTTGCTTTGCCTTTGCTGTTTATAAACTGGTTTTCTCTTGCAGTATCATTAGACCAGGGGAGGGAGAAGGCTGATTATATGTCTTTAGCTCAATTAAACTCAGGTTTTGTTTACAAAATTTCTGCTTGTAAATATTTCCCTGGGAACATTTGTGTTGAGAAGAGTAAATTTCCTTGCGTATTTTTAAATACTTTCAGAAAGGCCACCTAGTATTCCAACTCTATTTTATAATCTCTAACTTATGAGTCATGCTTTTCAAAGTACATCATATTTACTGTATCATTGGATCCTTGGGGCAATAGCATTATTGTTTCCACTTTCCAGATTAGGAAAAGAAAGTTCCAGAGTTTGTGACTCAGCAGCCACAGAACTGACATTAGGACTTGAGCCTACTAGTTCCCAAAGCTGTGTTCCCAATGCAAGTTCCCAATTCCTTAACTTTACCATATTAAGACCCATTAAAGATACTTCATTCCAGTGTGTAATAATGATAATATTGGCAAAGGTAATGGTAAAATACCCTCCAAATGCTTTGTGCCCAATATTTTTTTCTATTTCCCCTCCAGACATCTGTTCCCATGAAATATATTTCAGTCCCACATTTCACTCACTTGAACTAAGTTTGTAAGAGGGAGTATTCAACCAAAACAACCATAATTGGCCAGAAACATAATATAACAACCTCTTTTCAACCAAATTGTTAGAGGAGTTAATTGGACCAGAGTAGGCACCAGCTAAACATGTTGGTCTAAAGAAAGAGTGACTCAAATTTCCTCTGAAAACATTCTTCTGCAGAAGCAGTGCAGATGGAGGGAGGATCCTGGGTGGAACTTCAAAACATCAATTTAGTTCCTTGCTCTTGCTAGACCAACAAAGAAAAAAATAATAATTTGTTTAAATATATCTATTTGTGTATGTATATGTGCATATGTTTGTAAGATAAATAGACAGATATACACCTTTCCAATTGAAACAGTCAAAAATAAAGAAATCATACATTTTTACAACGGAGTTGAACTCAGCCAACATCAGCAGGTGGTGCTGTGTTCCCTGTCCCTAACCCCTCATAAACCTTGTCCTTAAGAGTCTAAATACTCTAGGAGGGTTTTCCCCCTTGTAATTTTTTGTCCTATGGGCACAAGCATCTCTGTCAAAAAAGCAGAAACACCTTAAAATTGAGTGATTTAGAACTGGTCCAATTCAAATCAGTTTTTATTTGTTGGCTGATGTGTTAGAAATCGAGTATGTTGACTTTTAGTCCCTCCCACCGCTCAGTGGGCTCCCAACCTCTGGCAAGCCTCAAAACCTGTTTACCTCATGAGGTCAAGCCCAGGTTGCATGAGAATGGACTTTTAAACTGTAAAGTAGTGCTGAAATGTTAGGAACTCATATGACGATTTGATTCAACAATGACACAGACACATAGAAAACACATAGAAAAAGGAGAGTTACTTGAAACAAGCTGTTTTCAGTCAGTCCAGGACCATTGTTTACCTCCTCAAACGAAAAGGTTTCAAGATTCATTCACTAAAGAAGGTGCTCTCTGTGGAACATTTTCTGATAACACTTGGTTAATCGGTGTTTTGCCCTTTGATTATACCACATAATTCACATACCACATAATTCTTACTTTTCACAAATTCAAATTGATTATTATTCAGTTGCTGTATGCTAATAAGCCTTAGCTCTCAAGCCTCAGATTTGGAAATTTATGTTGAGCACATACTTCCATCACATTCTGGAAAGAATGCCCCTCTCTATACATCCCCTGAATTTTTTCTTTTTTTTTTTTTTGAGACTTTCCTAAGTAGAGAAGGTGGGGTAATTGTGTCCTCACTCATTATTGGTTCCATGCTTCTCACAGCAAAAAGCACTGTCATGTATTTTACAAACACTTTGGGTTTGAGCGTTCATCTTGAGATATTTCATTAACACATTACTCAATGCCTAGAACCCCATTTATGTGTCAAGAAAAAATTGGTTGCTCTGCCACTCCTCTGCTCTGCTTGTTGTATCAATATTCAACATACTCTGTACAAGCAATGTGAAATCTCATCTTCCCCAAATCGCTTCCCAAACGTGTAATTATTTAGAGTGCATGTGGGACTGGGCTACAAGCTGCAGGGGATAGAAGAAAGATAATTGTTAAATTCATGCTAACCATAACAATTATTATAAAGATATTTATAGAGCTTAGATTCTAGAAGTTGAGGTGAGCTCCACATACAAAACCATTAATAAGTAAAAAACAGAGTATGATCAGGAAATGCAGTGGGAGAAAGAAATAGATGAATGAAGAACATGACCCTTTGGAAGACATGAATTAAGCCCTTTGGGAGGAGTAGGGTTTAAATAGAATAAAACATAGAACACTATTCAGATTGGGCTTGAGAGATGTAACTACAGGAACAAATTTTGTTGATGACTTTGGCTGAGTATGTATAGTCTGCTATTCTTTTTTACATTTTCTTTGCTTTATGTAAATGATTTGGATTTATTATGTAAATGATGTGGATCTTTCCATTTTTTACGTAGTTATAACAGGCACTTATTGTTGTGTCTGATTCCGGGTCACCTTCTTCCAGGAAAAGCATTCCTGTTCTTGAAGCCTTTCTCTCTTCACACCTCTCCAACTTGGTCCTTTGTCTTACGTTTTCTAAGCAGATACCATTTGTTCATATGGCCCTGCCCTTCTGGCCACATTTGATTGGTCCAAAAATGGGTGCCTGACCCAAGCTGGGCCAATGAATTTTTCTTCCTGCGTTTTTGGACTTGGAGGCAAGCAGAATATTAGTCCAGTCTCCCTCTGGTGCTGAAGCCATAAGCTGTAAACCGGGGGAGATCTCAGCAGTCATGTTTTTGGTCACATGGAGAAAGCTACTCTGCAGTAGAGAGAAAGGAGGCTGACATGACACATAGAGGGAAGTAAACAAGGGAGAATGAGAACTTCCTGATGCTTCTATTATTATGGAGGTCCAATCTTAGCCTCATTCTTGGTTCTTGATCCAACATTTTCTGATGAAAATGTTCACATATATATAAAGGTTGAAATAATGGTACAGTGAACATTCATATCCACCACCTAGATTCTACAATTAACATTTTGCTACATTTGCCTTATCACATATCTATCTATTCATCCCTTATATATAAAGTCATCTTATTTTTTATGCATTTTAACTTAAGTTGTAACCATCACTACACTAAACCCTTAAACACTTTAGCAGACATACCATTAAGTAGAGTGCAATTATTGTTTAATTTTATTGAGGTAAATTTTACACATAGTAAGATGCATAGATTTTAAGTGTAGCATTCAATGAGTTTTGACAAAGGCATACATCTGTACAACTCAAGTCTCTATTCAGATAACTAGTATTTTCCGTAAGTGTTTCCCTTTCTGCTTAAGATAATTCAAGGCTTTTTTTTTCCACCTACAAACAAGAGAGTCATAGTCATACTTTAGCAAATTCACAGCTGAATTGGGAACTAGGCTGCCTTTGTCTTCTTGGGCTGCTATAAAAAATACCATAGACTGGGTGGCTTAAACAAAACACATTTATTTCTCACGGTTCTGGGAAGACCAAGATCAAGGTGCTTGCAGATTCACTTCCTGGTGAGGGTCTTCTTTCTGGTTTGCAGACCGCTGCCTTGTTATTGTGTCCTTACATGGCAGAGAGAGAGAAAGTGCTCTGGCTTCTCTTCCTTCTTTTATAAGGACGTGGATCCCATCATGGGGGCCCCACTCTCACGACCTCATGTAAACCTGCTTACCTCACAAAGGCCCTACCTCCAAATACCGTCGCATTGGGGGTTAGGGCTTCAACATATGAACTTGGGAAGGAGACAAATATCCCATCTACAACATGGACAGAGGGATCTAAGGCCTTTGCTGGCCTATGTGGCGCTTTTTGCAAAGTAGAAAAAGGCTCCTGTTCCAGCCTGATGCTGCCTCATAGTCTCAGGGGCTGGTGAGAGGAACAGGGCTGGTTGTCAGCCCCTGGTAAGTGCACTTTACAGTAAATGTGCAGAGGCACACATGGGCATCCTACAGAGATGCTGGATCCTCAGCCTGAAGCATAAGCTCTACTTTGGCTGAACACTTCCCTTCTATTTCCCAAACATCATAATTTTACTATGGCTTTGTCACTATCCAATGCATCCTGGGAGGCTCACCAAGAAAAGCCGCCCCTCCTGATCTCTATAACAATATACAGAACTTTTAGGGGGTGAGGTGACAGTGGATGTGGGGCGTGTGTAGAAGTAAAATAGTATGTGCTAAGAAGAGAAAGCTGCCTGTTTATCTCTGATTTGAGTCCTGGACTCAAATCATCAGAGCAAGAAAAAATGAATTGGTGACCGAATTAGGAATATATTTTTTGACCACCCTACAACTGGACACCAAGTAATGTTCCCAGAGGTGCTGCAAATTGGTATTTACACATGATACTGTGAACACCGAGGAAGTCATAATGCAATCAGACCACAGCAGCCGTGGAAGTTATGCCTGGGCAGGTCTGGTGGTGCTTCAGGGCCTCTACAAATAGATGATGCCTCCCCAAGGCCAGGCATAGTTTCTGGAAGCCCGAAACAGGATAATTGTAACTCACTCCAGACGACCAGAAAATTATCCAAACTAAGTAGCTGTTTTTCTCTGAGACTTGGAGAAAGGCCAGGCGTTTTCTCCCAGGAGGAGTGATGGTGGGCAAGATCTTCAGCATAAATAATTGCCCATCTTTATAAACCTTATAAATCTTGATAAGCCTTTCCAGAAGAAAAATATAATTCGGAGTTCAGCCCAGGGAAGGAGGAATACATTTACTTACAGAGGAGGTACCTGGTCTGCAAGCTACACTTGGAAACACGGGGAGGGGAGGAAGAGGCTTTCCTGGAAAATAGAAGCTGTCCGTCTTTTTCAGATTTAAAGATATAGAAACCAGTCTAGTAAGGGGTGGCGGTGGAGGGGCGGGACTGGGAGGAGAGAATTCGTCAGTCAGTCAATGGCCATTTTTATGCCAGGAGGTAGGAAATGCAGACATTTAAGAAACCAGGCCTGCTCCCCACTGAGTGCCATCTCTTTGCATCCCCATAGCCATTGTTCTGATCTTCATTGTCTCTTATCCTATGTATTACAATAGCCTCCTAAATGTGTCCTTGATCTTAATCTTGCCTTCCTGGGCTCTACCAGTCAGAGGCGTTGTTCTCAATTACAGACGATGAGAAGCCTTCTAGAGGAGGATGGTTAGGAACTTGGATTCACAGTTAGATTGCTGCTGCCAGGGTTCAAATCCTGCCTCTGTCACTTTCTTACAGGATGACCTTGGGCATCCTGATTAACTTTTTGTACTTGAGTTTCCCTTTCCTGACCTCTGGGTAACAATGCTCTTATGGAGTTCCAGTAGTATGGGCAGGTAGTATATGTAGAACGGTGCTGAACACCTGGTAAACAATCAATAATTACTAAACGTTATTATGAAGTCATTCCCCGGGTTAAAACACTCCAGTGGCCTCCCACTGGCTCACCAGTTTAGTCCAAATTCCTGACAGTGATGCCAAGGCCCCTCAAAATCGGGATTCAGCCTCCTTCTCCCCCTCGTCTCCTGCCATCCTCACCCTGATTCTCACCAGGCCCTCAGAACTCCATTTCCTTAACTTGTCACATACTCTCTTTCCTCTGAGCCCTGCATACACTGCTCCCTCTGTCTGTAACTCCTTCTCCTCTACACTCAGTTATCAGTTACTTATCCTTCAAGAGGAGGCCTTGAGAGTTTAGTGGTTAGAAGTCTTGCGAATTGACTGGCCAAAGTTTTAATCTTGATGCTAATATTCATCCACTAGGTAATCTTAGGTAAATTAAGCTAATTTTCTGTGCCTTGGTTTCCTCATATGTAAAATGAGCTTAATGCCTGCTATGGCTTGAATTTCTCCCCCACAAATTCATATGTTGAAACCTAACCCCCAAGGTGATCATGTCAAGAGATGGAGCCTTTAGGAGGTGATTAGGTCATGAGGGTGGAGCCCTTGTAAACAAGATTAGTGTCTTTACAAAAGTAGCCCCAGAGAGCTCCCTTGCCCCTTCCACCACATGAGGACACAGTGAAAAGACATCATCTGGGCAGAAGGAAGCATACCCTCACCAGACACACAATCTGCCGGCACCTTGATCTCGGACTGCCCAGCCTCTAGAACCATGGGAAATAAATTTCTATTGTTTATAAGCTATCTAGTCTGTTCTACTTTGTTGGAGCCGCCCAAATGGACTAAAACAATGCCCCTACAGCATAGTTATAAGGATTAAACTTAGCACAGGGACTCAGCACAGAATCTGATACAAGTAAGTGAGCAAACTTGAAATTAAAGCCTTGATCTTTTCTCTGTGCTCCCAAAGCCCTCTTTATAAACATTATCAAGATATTTATTAAATTTTAGAGTACTACTTGATCACAGATCTGTTTCTGTGTGGGCACGTATCTGTGTGAATGCAGGGTCCCATGTTGTATTCATCTCTGTAGACTTCATGCCCTACACAATCCCAGGAACAGCATGAGTGCTTGAATATGTGTTGAATGGGTAGATGGGTGTGTGGATGGATGGATGGATGATGGAAAAGAAGCAGGTAAGTGAGCCATATTTAAAAGATAGCTATCAAGAAAGGGCAGTGTATGCCTTAAAGCTTAACAGATAGTCCAGGCACTCAGTGCTATGCAGGCTCAGAGGGAGAGACCTGTGTGTGCTCGAGCATCAGGAAGGCTTCCTGCATGAAGGGGAAACTTGAACTGGGCCTTGAAGGATGGGTTAGTTAGGGAAGGGCCAAGGATCCTCTAAGTGACAGGAATGTAGCCATCTACATAGGTATTTCTCAAAAATTCTAAATCAGATAATTCTCAATTACTCCGAGGATGAAGCTGGATGAGGTCATGGATAAACACAAAATATGGCTCAAACAAAACTGCTAAAATCTATTACAAAATGGATTTAAAGCAAATGTATTTAGTTGTGATTGCAACTGCTATCTAGAAAAATACATTTATCCATTACAGAGCAACTTATCTTCATTTTCTACATGATCTACTAGGCAGACCAAGTGACCAAACACAATACTAAGCTGTCATAGTGCAGCCACCTGCCAAAATAAATAAACCCCAAAGTGTAAATGGTCAAACACAATAACAGACTATTTCTTGCTTAAGTAACAACTCAAAGACTGTGTTCATGGTTGGTGGGTGACTTTCATGACTGATGACACAGGGACTCAAAACCCTTCCATCCTATGCTTCTGCCATCCACCTCCATGGTCCCACTGTGACCCACCTTTTAAAAGGAAAAGAACATGGAGGACCATGTTGAAGGATTTTATGGGCCAGGCCTACAATTGAGACACTGCTCTACTGCTCAGAGTCCATGGGCAAGAACTCAGTCACATAACCAAGCCCAACAACCCAGGAAGCCAGAAATGATGCCTAGCTGTGTGCCCAGGAAGCAGAGGACACTGGCTTTGCTGAGCAACCAACAGTCAGCCACAGGACCACCTGATTTTGCCTACGAATGCTTCCCCCTCACTCTCTCAATGGTTTCCCTCCTCTTCTCCAAAGGACATGACAGTGTCTCAGTACCCAGTATCTGAAACTCTAGTTTATAAATTTCCTGGTTCAGTTATGAGACTGTATGATTTCCATTAACACATTTGTTTCCAAGAGTAAAACAGCCTGCATGTGCTCACATTGCAAGCAGTCGATTCAGGAGGCTGAGTGGTCCCATTTTCAAATGAGTGATGCCTACTAATCTATAAATTAAGAACTTAATTTTTTTTGGAGAAAAATATATATGTAAATACATATAATGCATATTTTTTGAATATGCCATATCTCTCCTCATTATTTATCATTATTAACATATCCTTAGATAATCAAGATTTGACTGTAATCACCACTATTTATTGAGCGTATATTGTGTTCCAGGTTGATGCTTTACACTATATACAAGTTTTGAGCAATATCATGATTCAGGGGTTATTAATCACTATTTTAAAGTAAGAAAGCTCAGGTGCAGGGAGGTGCAGTGACTGCTCGAGGCCTCTTTCCTAATAAGTGTCAGAGTTAATTCAGGTTGGCTGGTCTTTAGAGCCTACACCCTTTACTGCATACTATGTTTCCTCCATTAATGACATACCTTAGGTTGAAGATAAAAGAATTACCCTCCAATCATGATCCTTCATGGTCATAATGGGAATTCAAGCTTGTCTGGCCCAACCTAGAATCTATATGCCTCAATTTCATCATGGGAGCAGTGAGACAATCTGGTTTTCCATGCAAAATATTACTGTTTTGCATATTACCAGACTTGCTTTATGAAAGTGATATGAGTGATTTATAATGAGCATATTGACTCAGTACTGGGGCAGGGATGGGCTGGGGCAACAACTGGTCAAGGTAGTAGCATAAGTTTCTTCAAGAAATCAGAAGGCATGATCCAGTGCCTATCATGAAGGGGAGAGAGATTCTGAAAGATTCAAATTTATTTCTGATGCAAAATCAGAATGAGCCAATGCATGTAGTTATAGAGATGTCTTGAAATAAATGAAAGAAAGTGTTTGTTAAATAACTTTACATTTATGAGCCACATGGCCTATACTACACTATTAAATATTATTTTTATTAGCCACTTATCTTAAAAGCATCAATTTTTAAAATTTGAAAATTTAAAATATGCTATAATCTTCCGACCTCTCTTGGGAATTTCTCCATATTTTTTCATATACTGGTATGCACAGAAAAAAGAGAGAGAGGATAGGCTTCCCTCAACTTCTGAGAAGCATGATTCTATTAAGTGAGGTAGCACCTCTTCGGGCTGTGGAAGTTTCTGAGTGTGATTATTTGTTGAGAGTAGTTTAAGCTGGACGTGACCTGGGAACATGCAGCTACATGCCTATGATTCTCCCGTGAGTTGGGCACGCAGGAGACCTATGTAGACCAGGTCCCCAGAGGACACAAGCTCTGAGAGTAGGTGATTAGTCTAAGTCATGTTCTGTGATTTACCACTTTATGCGGGCAAAGAAAAAGGCGTTGTATAATTCAAATACTTTGAAATTTATTGACATTTATTTTACAGGCCAGAATATGGCCTGTCTTGGCAAATGTTCTAAGTATACTTGAAAAAAATGTGTACTCTGCTACACATTGTTGAGTGCAGTGTTCCATAACTACCAGTCAGGTGAAGTTGGTAGATACTATATCCTTCCTGATTTTATGTCCACTTTTTCTATGAATTATTGAGAGAGGGATGCTAAAATCTTCAACCATCATTGTGCTATTTTTCCTTGCTATTCTAACAATTTTTGCCTCATGTATTTTAAATCTCTGTTATTAGCTACATAAATGTTTAGAATTGCTATGTCCTCTTGATAAATTGGCCCTATTATCATTATGAAATGAACTTCTTTATCCTGGTAATATTCTTTGCTCTGAAATCTATTTTGTCTGATATTAACATAGCTGTTCCAACTTTCTTTTGACTCGTGAAATGACAAGCCACAGACAGGAAGAAAATATTTGCAAAGTTTATGTCTGATAAAGGATTTGTATCTAGAATTGATAAAGAACTTTCAAAATTCAATATTTAGAAAGCCAACAACCTAATATTTTAAATGGGCAAAAGTTTTGAACAGATGCTTTCCTGCAGAAGACACACAGATGGCAAATATGCACATGAAACGATACTCAACATCAGTAACCACCAGGGAAATGCAAATTACAATGACAGTGCAATCTCATTTCATATTTATTAAAATGGCTACAGTTAAAAAGACTGACCACAACAATATGGAAGGATCTGGAGGAACTGAAACTCTCATTCACTGCCAAATATGGCCATGAAAATCAACTGTAGCATTTCAGAAAATTAGAGGGGAGAACAAACTTCCTAATGGCTCAGTATGCCAGGTTAGTATCCATCAGGGGATAGTGCTACCATCTTAGTGTATTAAGAAGTGTAAATTCTGAAAAAATCTTAAGGACAGTGAAAGCAGGGAAGTTATATTATAACCTAGGGCTTAGTTTTTATGTATGCCCCGAAGACAGATAAAAGAAGAAAAGGGCAATTTTTTTTTTGTTCTGGAAGTTTTTCTTCTCTCTGATGGTGAATATAAATTTCACCTCTAAAATGGAAGGGCGAAGACATAGAAATATAATTTTACTCAATTTTGGGTCGTCCAGTGGGAAAGTTATACACAAATTACCCCATATCTCTCTGGGATTCCCATCTCACCGAAATAGTGCAGTATTATATTTATATGCAAAGCACTGGGGATTCTTCTGGTGGTGAACTCAGCGAGGTCAGGAGTAAAGCGGCCTTAAGGATGACGGTTGAAGTTAAGCTCAGCACAGCCTCGCTATCCAATGACATTGGTTCCTTGCATTTGCATATAAGCCAGAATTCAATCATCAGCACTACAACTAAACAATACTTGCCTGATGGGAATGAAAGAAGATGAGAAGATTCACCCACAGATGTGCCAACAAAGCTAACGGGAAAGCGTGGTGAGGGACCAGTCCACAGGGTCCTCAGGATCAAGGCTCTGCGCTTGTCAAGATCTCTGTGATCCTCTGCACTTTGAGGACTGCTAATACTCAGCTAAGGAGATTTATCTTTCTTTGCCCCTGAGAAGGAACACATCTCTGGAAAGAGCAGAGAGGACAGCAACTGTACAGGAGATGGTAAATGCACTGATTGTGCTTCAAAGCAGATCCAGCCACCAATGCGACGGGAGCCTTTGCTTTTGAAAATATACAAAGAGAAGCACCAGCTGTGCTTGGCCATGAATATTGCCTGAAGAGCTTAAAATGCTACTTAATAAAAGTATAGAATAGATCCAAGCATCTCCACCAGATTTACTTAGCTTTTATATTCTAGGGCTGAACAATTTGAGTTTCTTTCAATAGTTTGATTCAAAGATAGATTATCCTGTTCAATGTTGGTCTGATAAATCACAAAAATGTTGTAGCTAAAGAGGAAATAGTGGTTAATATCTATAAAAGGGTAGGACGTTCTGTAAACTGATAAATTGAGCAAGAGAAAGCAGTGAGTAAATTACTGATAAATTGAGGAAGAGAAAACAATGAGTAAATTAATGAAGAATGGGTCTGCTTTGCCTTGTGTTGTGAAGGGTAATTCATTCATCTTATGTTTGGGTTAATTATACAAACATAACCTAAGTCAACTCCTGCTGTGAAATGATAAAATGCATAATGTTAATACACAAATGTGGGAACATCCTCACATTTTAATTTAATAATAGACACACAGCTTTAATTAAAGGATAATCACTGATTAAAAAAATTGGTTTTGGCCAATAAGCTTATGACTAGTGAATTTGCTCATTATTTTTCTCTGCTCTGGGTTTAAGAAAACCATTGGTTTCTGGTTGTAATACTCATTTGGGATGCACTTGTTGCTGCCCTTGATGTTTGAGGATGATGCTGTTGATGGTGTTACCAGCTGTGTCAGCAGATATAGCTGTGACGTCTGGTGGGCATTCACCTGTTCTTTTCATACAATTCTCTGTAGCCAGAGTTGCTGCTAAAGAGGCTTAGTTGTAACCAACTTTGATATTTGGACTCCTGGTGGACCAGAAACGTGTGCAGACTCAGCTGCCCCATACCTCCTATTTTCATATTATCCTGGCCTGGTTATTGCTTTGATTTCCCACTTATCTCCAGCATGGCCTCCATGTTATAGGCAAGGGGATATCTTTAAGGCATTGCTGTACTTTTGATTACTGCTCATCCTTCAGCTGTTTATATAGAAATGTAATGAGTCCATCAACCATAGAGCATACCGATGCACTGTAGGCATTTCAGAAAAAAGGTTAGAGAGGAGAGCCAACATCACAATGGTTTAGTACCCTACATCAATAAAGCGGCTCAGTACTTCTTTACATTAGTTAGAAGAAAGCTGAAAATTAAACTTATAACCCACCTCTCATGAGTAAGAACAGCCTTTATGTCAATCCTTCCTACAATGAGGTGGACTATTAATAAATAAACTCCTTGAATCAAAATGTTAGGGTTTGTATGAAAATTAAATGAGATGAACACATACAAAACATCTAGAACCATGTCTGGTACACAAGAAATTCTCATTGAATATTTGCTTTTATGCTTACTTTTATTATGGTGTGTATCTTTGTATCAAATAAAATCACCTTCAATTCCTGAATTTGAGGCAACATTGTCTTGGCTGAGGGATTGTTCCTAATGGAGTAAAATATACAGTAGTTAAGTTGAGTTGCCCAAGTGGTTCTCCCTAGTGAGGGGTCCTAGGCAATGTAAAAGAATAGGTTTAAGGCTCTCACAAAGTAGCACCCAGGGGAATGCAGAGGGCAATGGGAGGAGTGAGGGGTAAAAGCAAAAGGAATCCTTCCTCCATCAACTTTGCTAGAAAGAGCCAGGATACGGTTGAATATAGCACTACACGAATGCAAATTTGGTGAGTGGTGGGGGAGGTAAGAGAGGGAACCCCTTTCTGCAGACGGAGCATGGCACTGGGATGTCATCCTGAGGAGTAAGGAAAAAAGAAGATATAGATACTGTTGGAACTAAGTGGTGGCTCTCTCTCTTGACCCTGGAGGTCCACTATTCTGAACCCCGTAGAAGGCTGCATCAGTTTCCCCATGGTGATCTGTTTGAGAGAGTCCAAATCCAAATTGATTTGGAGGGGTCCTGAGATTTACAGGCCGCCAAAGCTCACTTTTGAGCAAGGCTGTCTCAAGATACGAGAGACGGAGAGTGGCCAAATCCTCATCAAATCCACGTTCCTTTTTACCACCTACAGTGTCACCAGCTCACGTGGGGCCACCGTTATTTGTTCTTAGGCAAACAAATATTTGTCACTGGTCCCGGATCCTAGACACAGGCCATACAGGATGTTCTTTCCTGAAAATTTCCTAATGCAATTAAGGTGCTCTTTAAAAAGTTGTTTCCCAAATCCCTTTGAGGGGTTTACAGCAAATCATTTACAAGATAAATGTGCCTGCAACTTAATTATAATAATTAATATTTACTAAGCACTTTTCAGGTGCCAGGCCCTGTACTAAGCACTTCCCAGGCTTTATCCCATTTAATTTTCACAATCACACTTTCCAGTCTTTCTGGAAATATCTTTTTGGGGAAAAAAACCCAGCTCTTTAAAAATACTTTCCTAAAATCCCATTGCTTCCCAACTCACTACTTCTCATAACTACTTTGCTCCATTTTCCATGAACACCCTGAGTTCTTCCCAACTGCAAGAGGAATAGTTCACTCTGCAGACACACCTTGTGAGTTCAAGAAGCTCTCAGTACCCTAGCAGGCAAAGCAAAGGAGAAAACAAGAGGCCTCAAGGCACTCAACCCAGCTTTCAGCTCTGTACGTCGTTCTAATCAGATTTCCCAAAATTGGCTATGACCTAAGCCACTCAAGCTGGAACAAAATCTCATGAAATTAGTATGTGGAGGAACTCAGCTAGCTCCCTCAATACATCCCTATTTCTATTTCTAAAGGTCTCATGGCATATATCCATCCCACAAATATTTCTCTTATTACATTTCCATCTGTAAATGCTCAGCAACACTACATGTGCAAAAATTATTTAGCAAAATGCCAACACGAGCTTTGCAGTTTGTAATTTTAAAAAGCAACAATTAAGAGCTGCTATAACTCATAAAATATACAATAAGGGGTTTTGAGTAAGACTGAAAAATAGGAGGAAAATCTACACTCCAAGCAGGCAAAATACCCATGACATTTTTACAAAGGATGAAGCATAAAACCTCTATAAGGCAAAACTGAAATCCATTTTGCATGTGGAAAAAAATAGGTTCCATTTAATTTGTTTAATTTCTTCCTTTGTTAGGTTTTATGTTTCTTATTGAAAAGTTTGAGGATACGAAAAGTATAATAAATATTTGAGAAGAGGTGTGGAAAAGGAAGCCAAATTTTCCAATAAGACTAGGTAAGGTAAGAAATCTTTCTACAAGAAGTAACTGCCCTCTTTTCTTCATGAATTCAGTTTTGTTTTACTTCCAGAAGGCAGAAAGGGAAACTAAGTATTCGCTTGCTTGTCTTTATTTATACAATCTATGATATCCTGGCAGTGCATACATTGAAGGGAATAGTTTGTTTCTCATCCTAACTGACGAGGTGCATCTAAT
This sequence comes from Equus przewalskii, assembly GCF_037783145.1. Classification (NCBI taxonomy): domain Eukaryota; kingdom Metazoa; phylum Chordata; class Mammalia; order Perissodactyla; family Equidae; genus Equus; species Equus przewalskii. Next base: position 21,686,505 of record NC_091831.1, on the reverse strand, counting down.
TCACATCAGGGAGGGAGAAAAGGAGAGAGGGAGGAAGATGAGTATTTTTAGATTTAAAAGGAAATATCATTGTCTTCAAATATCAGATGAATTTGTCCTATGAGAGATGGATTACTGTGTGTGTTTAAATAGTGAGTGATATTTACAGACATGAGACTTCAATAAGGAAAAATACAATATTGCAGTTGCTAGTTTCATTTTATCCTCCACTCAATTCTCAGGTCCCTGAAGTTGGGGTCACATGTCTCTTATTCACTGCTGTGAATCTACTGCCTAGTACCGTAGGCTTTAATAAATGTTTAAGAGAGGCGTAATAAACAATGGGGAGAGCTGTCCAGTCATGGAAGCAGTGAGCTCTCCATCACCAGGGATGCTCCAGCGTTGCTGACACGTGGGATTGTAGCAGAAAGCCAAGTATGATGGAGGGGTTGAACTAAATAGCACGTGACACCTGATCTAATTCTGATCCCCCAGGATTCCATTGATTTAGCATGTCTGTTTTGTCTCTGTGTAACTGTGCCTTTTTACGCAGTGTTTAGGGAAATTTCCCTCCCCATCTACAAAACATTCATCGAGAAATGAGTTGTAATTCCACAGCCCATAGTGAGAATGGGGAGCTGTGTGCTTTTTCTTGTGTTTCAAGAAACTGATGACTCTCTCCTTTCTTCCTTTCACCCATTGCCTTCTTCTTGACTAAACCTTCCCCTGGTACCTGTATTTCAGAAGGTACAGGTTACTGAAGCCAGTGAAAGAACCCTCACTCCCTGGGAGGTTAATATTCTTTCTAAATGATACCTAATTATGTGGCTTCCACAGGAAATTCACCATGGAAATTGGGCCATAGTCCACAGGATCATGTTGTTGAATGTTCCTTGTGTGTTGCTCCTAAGTGCCATCTGAGTGCTGGATGATGATGCAGTGTGTGAGCTGCACCTTGCATGGATCAGCAGAGTCAGGAGGAAGAAAAAGACAGCAAGTACCCTCAGTGCCTGCTGGCTTCACAGATCTTCCTCTTTGAGGGACAAAAATCACACCATTTGGAATTTCTGAGAAGTAGAAATATTTTGGTGTAGGAACGGAGCTAGTCGAAACGAATGCTCATGTAACTGCAGACTGACTTGCACAAGCTCTCTCCGAAGGGCAAAAAGAGAAGGGAATATACGCACTTCATCTCCTCTGGTATTTACACTTTTAAAGATATGTCAGACAGGAATGAAATTATTCTGATTTGACAAATGGAGAAACTGACGTACTAAGTAGTCGAGCAACTTGCTCAATATCAGAACCTAGTAAGTGAACCTACAACATTGATTTTCTAGCTCTTTGGGCTTATGGAAGTGATTAAGAATTCTTGGGAAGTCTTCTCTCCAAGGCGTGGAGAAGGTGTAGCATTGCCCAAGCAGGCAAATTTTTGTGATTAATTTCCAGAGATTCCCAGACATCTGAAGGCCTTGGACTCTGTGGTAAGGACCTTTCCTCACCTGAGAATCATTTCCCAGTCTCCTAAGTCCATGTCATTTCTGGCACCCGGTGAGGGGACTAAAATTGAGCTATTTTGTAAATGCATTTGAAGGTCATTCACAAATTGAATCATGAATGTCCTTAAAATGGCTAACATGCTTATGCTGTTGATCTGAACTCTCTAGAAAGTCACCTAAAATGTGTCAATTAAAAGCCTATTTATTGCTAAGACTTGGACCCAGGATTCTGAAGTGCAGGTCGGTGGGCCAGAGCAGGGCCTTGGCAAAGCTCTCTCCAGTTCACAGTGCAATAAGAAAAATAAGAACCAGTGAGTTTTTCATATAGGTAACTTTAGGATTTCTGAAATTATATCTTTCTCATATTTTTGGTGATAAATAGTTTCATAGGGTTTTTTTTTTCTGTTTTAAAGGGAATGGTGGTGTTGAAAGTTTAAGAGTTAAATGGCCCAGGAGTCCAATCTCTGGCTTGACCACCCCTAGTTGGGTTAGATTGGGCAGGGTACTTAGCTTCTTTAAGCTTTCACTTCATTCATTGTCTGTGAAATGGAGATATTAACAGTACTTACATCATAAGTGCTGTGCAGATTGAATGTAAAGAGTCAGCCAAATAGTAAACCCTCAAATGTTAGCTAATATTAAGAGCAGATGGTAACATATATCACTATCTACAATAGATGGCAATACACACACATATATATAATATATATACACATACACATAAAACCATGGCAAAAATGTTGGCAGTTCTATATAGACTCCTGAAATTATTTTTTAATTTTACTATGTGAAATGCAAATGTCTAGGAATTATTGTTGTAGTATATAAGGGGAAAGAAGGAGAGAGAGAGAAAGAAAGTGCTCAGGAGTACAGAGAATTAAAAAAATAATCTGATCTGCTCTTTCCTGAAGAACACCCTCCTTGCTCGGTGGGATGGGAGGAGTTAGGAACGGTCATTTTAGGTGCATTCAGCCTCTTTGGATTTGAGATCCTCAGGTTTAGTCTGCCTTGTGTCTGTTTTCTGCCTGTCTCTCTGGAACATCAGCTTTATGGCAGTGGCATTCTCATCTGGCTTATTTACCGCCTTACCCCAACACTGCCACAATGTAGACTCTCAAATATATTCACTGAATGAATGATGTGAGGGTTGACAATCCATAGTGTCAAACACTTTGGGCATAAAGTTGTCTTAATGTTGCAAGTGCTCTGTCCTCCCTTGGCCCATGCATCCCACTAGCTAAGGGCACAGTCTCTGCCCAACTCAGTCCAGAAGCCCTCACTAGGGGGGTGGCTTTAATCTTAGTCTGTGCTACAATACGGGATGCAAGTGGCACCGGGCAGTCTCTCTCTCTCCTTTCCATAAATTTTAATGTAATATTTCAGCATCTAAGATGACACCCCACTGGCTTATCAGCCACAGGCAATTGGTTTTTAATGTTGGGTAGCTGCCAGGTGTAAGGTTAAAAGATGTTTGTCTTTACTTAAGTGGAGAGAAAGATTTCACTAGGATGAAAGACGATGGTGATATGAGAGACATGGCTATCAGCTGTGTTTAAAATAACTATGCTTACAAACAAGAGTAAGGTCATGCCTACTTCAAGAATTGAACTCTCTTTAATGGGGAGTGTGCCAGGGATGAGAGTAAGGCTTATATTTCTTTTATCAGGCATTACAGACAGTGAACAAATATCAACACATTCACTGAAGGCAACAGGCAACCATTCAAACACTATAAACAGAAACTACTCTGACAAGTGGGTAGGTGTCATCAAAATAGGGACCACCCACATGGGCCAGCGTGCATCCCCACCAGCGACCCAGTGTTCCTCAAAGTCATAGACTTTGTGCCTGTTACAGTCCCACCTGACTTGAACTCATTTTAGATAGCTAATGCCAATGTAATCTCAAACTAATTAACATGGCCCAAAACAATAGAGAAAAACAAAAAAATTAGACCTTAAACTCAAACCAACTAAATACTGAGCTTTTAACAATTTATGGCTATTAAACACAGCCCACAGTGAATTACCTTATGTCCCTATGATTACTTGTATATTGAAAGAGAGAGAATATCAGGATTCCACTTTACCGTTCTGATAAACTGACACTGAGGGCATTGGTTGAAGAGATGGATTCAGTAATTTCTATTGTTTGTGTATAAAATGAGTTGGATTTTTAAACACGATTGAAATTTGCAAACAGTCTGATTAGTAATGCCCCCTCCTACCTCTCTGAGATGGAATCTCAATCAGCAGGCACTAGAGAGGAAGGATATTAAAATGAAGATTTATACTTTATGCAAGAAATGTATATGCAAGTAGATTTAGAGCGAGACACTAACTCTTCTTTAGGGAGTCCATTCAACATCCATTTGATGGATGATCAGCTCCTTCAAATGGAGGGGGAGGGAGGAAGCAGATGAGCTGGGCGGGTGGAGTGGAATAGGGTAGGAAATACTTTCTTTCCGTTAGAGCGAGTTTTCTCCAACTGCAACCAAGTTGAAATTAAACATTCATCATAACCAAGTACAGATGCATTTTTTTAATCTAAAGCTTTCAATCTTTATTAGTACAGTTCAGCACTTCTCAGGAATTTTCTGCCATGTACAAATTCTTTAGATGTTAATTGAAAAGCGGTTTCTAGCATTAAATAAATTTGTTCGATCTAGGGTCTCCCAAAGGTAAAGGGCCGTGTCACCCAGCAGGAATGCTGCTGCTTATAAAAAGAAAAATGAACCTCTACAAGTGCTATAAAATGTCATATGGTGGAAAAGCATGGTTCTATCTAATAAAAATAATAGCCAATTAAAAAGTCCTATTGTAAGCCAGGCAGTGGGCTAAACACATATACATCTGTTAGGGGCTGGATATGTCCCCTCAAAATTCGTATGTCGAAGTCATCATCCCCAGTACCCTGAAACGTGACTGCATTTGGAGATGGGGCCTGTAAAGAGGTCATAAAGGTAAAATGAAGTGGACCTTAATCCAATATGACTGATGTCCTAAAAACAGATTAGGTCATAGACACAGACCAAGGGATGACCATGTGAGGACACAGCAAGAAGGTGGCCATATGCAAGCCAAGGAGAGAGGCCTCGGAAGAAACAAATCTACTGACACCTTGATCTTGGACTTCTAGTCTCCAGAACTGAGAGAAAATAAATTTCTGTCTTTTAAGCCATCAATCTGCGGTATCTTATTATGTGAACCCTAGCGAATTAATACAAGTTATGATGTCATTTAATCCCCACAATAACACTGTGATGAGGGCAGCATTACTGTTATCATTCACCTTCACAGATGCGAAAACTGGGGCTCACAGGACCTTCAATGACACCGACAATGTCTCAGTGAGGGCAGCGTTTTTAAAGATCTGCTTGCCTCTACTCCCATGAATACGCAGCAGTTCTTTCTCAGCTCCAATTCTTCCTAATCCTAGACATCCTTGCTGAAGGCAAAAACAAGGAAACTTCTCGAGGAGTTAATTGTCATCTAGAGAATTTCAAGCAATTTTTACTTTGTATTTTTCAATTTTTCTGCAAGAAACTTGCTTTAGTCTCCAATTTAAAAATATAAGTAAATCAAGAAAGGAAGATGCATGATTAATCCCAGTTATTCTAATTTGCCTCCCTGCCTTGTCCCCAGAGGTGACATGTTCCCCTCTTTAACACCTCCCCAGTTAATCCTTTGCCTTTTTGTTATTCTCATTGTCGCGTCTCTGTGTATTCTGGCCCAGTCAATTGATTGCCAAGCTCCTTGAAGACAAAGTATGATGGCTTATATCTTCATATCTCCTGTTAAATTGTTACAATTTTAACATTACAAAAATAATATATGCTCCATACGAACCTCTTTAGAATTATTTATTATATTTCCTTTACTTAAACCAATTTCTAAATTTGAAAATTTGGGCTGAAAATATCTTTGCGTTTAAAGACTATATTCTACACTTAGGGCTTCTTTTTTAGGATAGATCCCTTACTTAGCATACTATCATGTCAAAGGTTTTGGACACTTTTAACACTTGGATCTAAATTGTTTTTTTCTTTCTTCTTCTTCTCCCCAAAGCCCCCCACTACATAGTTGTATATTCTAGTTGGAGGTCCTTCTGGTTGTGCTATGTGGGACGCCACCTCAGCATGGCCTGATGAGCGGTGCCATGCCCGTACCCAGGATCCAAAACACTGAAACCCTGAGCCGCCAAAGTGGAGCACAAGCCTAACCACTGGCCACAGGGCCAGCCCCAAGATCCAAATCTTTTTTTTTTCTTTCTTTCTTTTTTTGAGGAAGATTAACCCTGAGCTAACATCCACAGCCAATCCTCCTCTTTTTGCTGAGGAAGACTGGCCCTAAGCTAACATCCGTGCCCATCTTCCTCTACTTTATATGTGGGATGCCTACCACAGCATAGCTTGACAAGCGGTGCATACATGCACACCCGGGATCAGAATCAGTGGACCCCGGGTCACCAAAGGGGAAGGTGCGCACTTATGCACTGAGCCACCAGGCCTGCCCCCAAATCTGTTAAGAGTTTCTCTAAAGAAGGGTACACTCTCAGCAATGTATGAACAGCATCCTTGCCAACATCAGTTATTTTCATTTTTTAAAAATCTTGCCCAATTTGACAGATAAAAATGATATCTCCTGATTGCTTTAATTAGCATTTCTTTAAAAATTGAACACTCTTTCACATGTTTGTTTTAGAATTTTATGTCCTCTTATCAAGGTGTTGGAGGGCAGAATTTGCTACCCCAAAATGTGTCTCTTTGGCTGAATTATTTTTAAGAACAAAAGACTCAGGAGGAAACTTTGAACTGTCTCCTAACTGCCTAAAATAAATTAAGATAGAAGGCCTGTTTCAGAAAGGAGCTATCACCATAGATAACTATAGTATGACATGAACTAGGTGTGGTAGACAGGGAGGAATCAAGCGAGGCCCACTTGATCAAAGTCTTCTTCACATCCCATTGTCTTTGCAAGGCATGGCAAACATTTGTTTACCAAACATTTATTTTTCCATCTCCATGTGAATTTCGTTCCTCCCTTTTGAAGTCTCAAGTCACTACCCCCAACATCCTCTTTTGTCTTTAGCTGAAGATGATATTTAAGGTGGTGGCTTTGGCCATTTTGGCAAGTTACTCAGTTTTCCTGGGATTCTGCCATATATAATGTTATTAGACTTGTTTGATATTCTCGTGTTATTTTTTTATCATGTCAGTTTAATTCTTAGACCAATCAGAAGAACCTAGAAGGGTAGACAAATATTTCTTTCTCTCCTACAAAGGTTGTTGTGATTGTTTATTATAACAAAAAGTATAGTAATCTTTGGCATATTATTAGAAGTATTTTTTCCAGTCTTCTTGGTTATTGAATGAAATAAGATTTTAAAGTTTACATGGTAAAATATTTATAGTTTTTTCAATTACTTCTAGGTTAGCTATTACTCTCTGTTTTTAATTTTTCTTTCTGTATTTTCATGATTCTCATATTTTCAGTAGGGTGCTTACAACAAATGTAAATGTGAAAAGCACAACTTATAGACAACAACAAAAATCAGTTATCTAGGGTGCTGGCCCAGTGACATAAGAGTTAAGTTTGTGCACTCCGCTCCTTGGCCTGGGATTGGCTGGTTTGGATCGCAGGTATGGACCTACACATGGCTTAGCAAGCCGTGCTGTGACAGGCATCCCTCATATAAAATAGAGGAAGATGGGCACAGATGTTAGCTCAGGGCCGATCTTCCTCAGCAAAAAGAGGAGGATTGGCAGCAGATGTTGGCTCAGGGTTAATCTTCCTCAAAAACAAAAATCAATTATCTAGACTAGATGGAAAATGAATAGGGAATGGAAGTGGTTGATTCAGACATTGCTTTTCCGAGGGCTAACTAGGCTTCTCCTTTTGTATATGCAGTATCCCTCAGCTTTCCTGATCACTGAGTGTGAACACTTCGGTCCTGGATTATACAGACTTTCAGAATTTCAGGTTTGGCATCCAACCTCCATAAGCAAAGAAAGAGAAGACAGGTAAAGCAGAGAAATCTTTAGAGCAGTGGATTTTCCCCAAAGTCTCCTTTTTTCCTTTCATATCCTTGTTTCCCTGGCTTTTCCCTCCGCTTCTCCAAGGTGGAATGTGTTCATTCTTTTCTTTTAAGAAGTCTTCTTTGACAATCACCTGAATTAGCTTAGACATGGCATCTGTGTGCTACAGTATAGGTACTGGTTTCAACATAGCCTTCCTCTCTCATGACACTTCCTTTTATTATTAGGTGTGAAATCACAACTAGAGTGTAAGTTTTTTAAAGGAAGGGACTAGTAAAATGAACAAAGATTGCAGTGGTTTAATGTAAAAATTAAAAAACAAACTCTTCAGAGAAATGGGCACAAATTAGAACCCCTCTCACCAGTTCTTCATTCACTTCTTGGGGTCCAATAGTTGTCTTAAGGCAGAATGATTCACATCCTCAGGCATCAGCATATGCACTCTGTTCTTTCCAGCATTCTGGCTGATTGTTTTAGGACATTCCTGCTGATCACCAGTATGCTTCTTGTCTGTAGATTTCTAGGACCCTGGTAGGGACCTAGATTACTCTGTCTCTAGGAGCTAAAAAACTCAAGGCCTCCAAAAGAGAAATTCTGATCTTGGCTCCAGGTAGTCTGATATGGCCTCATGGCAATTTGGAGGCACTGCTTAATTGTTCTGGATGTCAGTTGCCTTATTTGCAAATATGAGAATAATAATAACTACCTCAAACCTTGTTGGATACTCACTGATTTGATCAAATAAGGTAAAGCATATGAAAAATTCTGGCCTATAACTGTTTCTCAATAAATCCTGGTTCATTTCTCTTCTTGAAGCTGTACTGCTATGCCTCCAGTAGACAACTGCCTTAGGATAATCCACTGAGGAGAGCTAGTGGCCAGACCAGTGATCAGCCAACCTCTTTATCCTAAGCTCAGCTCCAGGCCCTCAACTACAGCCCAGATTTAAACTTTCCCTGAGAAGCAAGGATTTACTTAAAAGGTCGGTCCAGGATGAACAGGTCCTAACCCTGACTCAGTCCAGTTCCCAGAGTAGCTTAAACATCTGATTTGTCTTGTATAATACGAATTGTCTTAGCCTCCTCATGAGAGTCTAAGCAACTTAAGGGCTAAGAGAGTGTCTTAGTCATCTCTTGATACTTTACGGCATCTAGCACAGTGCTCAATAATCAGCAAGGTCATAATAAGTACTTATTGAACTAGATTTCCAAACCACCCATATTTAGAGGAAAAATATTATGCCTTTAAATACAAAAAGTAAGAAAACTGAGCCCCAAAAGAATCATCAGCACTCCTGGGGTGTTTGCTTACCCAGGAATCAATCAGTCCTGAGTGTTTACCTCCTCCACACGTGATTTAGGGAACACATACCGGTTACCTTCAGCCCAATACATAACCATAATTCTTCTTTCCAGGAACTGGTTTAAGTGTGGACCAAAGAGGCATGGTAAGGAGGGATCTCCTGAGAAATGAGACTGCTGTTAAAAAGAAACACATAAGAAGAGAGAATCTGACTTCTTTGGAAAGACGTTGTCACATCAGCATGTGACTGTGAGGGGAAGAGCCTGATGGACAAGGCCAACATGCCAGGCAATGGAAAGCAGGAAAGCATCTTGGCTGGGATGATGGAGAGCAGTTGTGGCTTAACAACCTTCAATCCAGCCACCTCTGCACTTCTTGCTACGTAAGACATTAAATGGGCTCATTGCGAAAGCCAGGCAATTTTTTTGCAGCCAAGAGCAGCCCTAACCCCAAGCCGTTCTAAGAGACCACAGACACTTAGGGAGAAAAGCCTTTGCCTGAAGCAAAGTGAGTCACAGGTTTTTGGTCTGACCTAAGCTCACAGAGCACATTGGTCGCCTGGTCAGTCTTTGTCTTTATTTTAAAGCTTGCAGAGGGCACACTGTTCTCCGTGAAGTCCGTGCAGCATAGAACAAGATTCAAAGCACCATTCACCCGCTCAAGGAAATTTAAGTCTGCCCAGAGCCCTGACATGTGACCTGCCAGCCTGATACTGTATGTCGTAGCAGGCCATTCTGTTCTTTATCTCAGCTGTGCTGGGTGCACAGTAGGTCCTCACGCAACATAAACGTATTGACTGACTGATCAGGTAACTCTGAGTAATGTGCTTCCAGGGAACACAATCCCCAGAAGTAGAGGCGAGAAGGGAAACGTCAGGAGTGAGAGGAAAATGTAACCCCACTTCATTTCTGTTGTGAAAAATTCATCCTAGTTTTTGCTTTGAAACATTACCAGGCCTCATCTCAGAAACTGGCAATGACTTGCACTTGGCGTTCAGAGGCCCCATGTGAATGGATGAGAAGCATCTTCAATTATAAAGCCAAAGCTGTTTCATGGAACTCCTTCCAAATTACCATCTTAACGTGGTGATTATTATTTTCTTTGTATGTCTTCCCTGAACAGATTCTTAAGTCTGGAAGCAGAGAAGGAACTCGGGAGAAACATGAGTTTGGATGACAAAAATGCTTCTTTGTGAGAGGTTGAATTCCTTTGAGCTGTTACATTTTTTATAAACATCGCACAAAATTGGCAGACACTCTGACTCAGGCATTTGTGGAAGCTTTTTTCTTAAAGCACAAAGTGAGGCCTTGTCTTCTCGTTTGTTATGTCTCATTTTTCTTGTGTTCTCTATGAAGCTCCACCATGGAATGCATCCTGACCTTTAGAGAGGGCAGATGGGACGGAACCATTATTTAACTTCCACTGCACTAACTTGTGTCTTACTTCCTGTAAGTAAAATATGGTTCTAAACTCAGGGTTTTCTATTGCTCTCTTTGCCTCCAACTCCTGTGCTCCTAACGCCCTGCTAGAGGGCATTCCAGGCAAAGTAAAACAGGAGAGCTTGGGCAGGGCAGAAACAATGGATGGCACGAATGGAGAATGGCAGGTGCTCTGTCTGGCTGTAACCAATAGCCACTTGAGGCGGGTAGTGAAAGGGGACATGAGAAATGAAGGTTAGGGCTCTTCACAATGGGTTGTGAGAGATAAGAAGTTTGGGCTTGACTCTGCAGACAATGGAGATCCCGAAAATGTATTTGAGCTGGGGAGTTGTCTTGGTTGGGTTTCCCCAGAAGCAGACACTGAGAGGAGAATTTGAATCCAAAGAGTTTGTTTGGCAGGCAACCCCGGGAGGCAGTGGGAGGGTGGCGGGAAAGTGACATGGAGAACAGGATTGAGCCAACAAACGAGAGTTGTTGAGTTAAATGTACTCCAGACAGACACCATTAGAGCGGAGGTGCTTAGCCCCTGGTGGTTCACACTAAGGCTCTGGAATCTCAGTTTATTCTATTCCCTATTGGTAGATGAGACCTCAGAGAAGAAGGGACTCCGCGGTAGCAGACAAGCGAAGCCTGATGTCCAGAAAGTTTGAGAAAGGCAAGAGGCTGCATTTCAGTTGCCATTGGGAAAGTCTAAAGGGTTTTGCGACGGACGTAAGTCCAGGTGTGTGGATCAGGAGTCAGAGACACAGGCCAGGGTGCTCCCGGGCTGGAGAAGATGAAAATTCTAGGCTGGACAAGCAAAAAGAAGACAGAATCTCGCTCTTAGGGAACCTGTGGTGACTGCCAGGTCTCAAGAAAGCATATTCTCAGAATTGAGCTACAAGGTAAGGGCCTGGTTAAAAACACAGCCAAGTTGCCAGTTCCAGGAGGAAAGTTCATTGTCAAAGTTGGAGGTCAGACCTAAGTTCACGTTCCCAGGTGAGCTGTTGAATTTGAGACTCTCAAATTCTTTCTGAGAAAGGTCAGTGTTAGTCCAGGAAGCCGGCTGCCATACTGGGCCAATGAAGCAGTGACAGCAGGGGTGGAGGAACCGTGCGGAGCCCAGCACATCCTTACAGATGGGGAGGCTCCAGGCTGATTTTGAGGGCATCAGCGGGGGAAATGGGGAGCAGGGGTGTCTGTTCAACCCTTTAATTGCAAGACGACCATTCAATGTGGGGAAATTTAATCCAACTACCTAGTCGTGCCTTTTTTTCCCTTTGCAAGAATTCTTAAAGAGAGAGAGAGAAGACAGAGGTGAGAGATTTAAACTTTCAGTGTGGCTTTCTATCATATTCTCAAGAAGCTAGTGGGCTATTTTAGATACCTCATATAAGGGGAATCATGCAGTGTTTGTCCTTCTGTGACTATCTTATCTCACTCAGCATAATGTCCTCAAGATGCATCCATATTCTCACATATGGTAGAATTTCTTTCTTTTTCAAGGCTGAATAATAGGCCATTGTGTGTATATATCACATTTTCTTTATCAATTCATCCTTTGGGAGAGGGGGAAATGGGGAATTGTTGATCCACAGGTGTAAAGTTTCTCTTATGCAAGGTGAATAAATTCTAAAGATCTGCTGTACAGCCTGCTGCCTATAGTTAACAACACTCTGTTGTACACTTAAAGTTTTGTTAAGAGGGTAGATCTCATGCTAAATGTTCTTACTACAACAACAAAAAAAGAAAGTCAAATTCATTTTGTTATAAAGTTTTCTTCATTTATTTGTTTTTCCCCTGAGCCTTGAAACAACAGAATACATAAAACTTTCCACCAACTGCTGAGTCAGCCACAAATAGCAGAAGCTGTACCAGGAAAGGAGAGTTGCTTCAGTTCCTGAACCAGCTGCTGCCATCACAAGGGCCCCTGTGAGACGGGGGGCTCAGGACCAGCCAGGGCACCAAGGTCTGCATATGTAATCATGGCAAAGAAAGAGAATGAGCTCAAGCTAGAAAATCTTAATCCTTAGCTAAACCTCAGGCTTTCTTTTTATATACAAAATAGGCAACTTCTAGAACCTCACCATTACAGGTGCAGATGACCTGCTCATACATATGTGCCCTCTAGGCTTCAGCAAAGCTATCAGAAATAAACTCAACAGGAATCAAATGTTCTGGCAATGCTAGAATAACTTAGATGTCAATAATATGGAGAGGTTAAATAACAAATGGACATGCTGCAATGAGAAACGACAATGATGATCTGTGTTTACCAACATGGAGAGATGCTCACTCCACCTGTTGCTAATTGAGAAAACAATAGATAAAAAATAAAACAGTATTATGGCATCATATTGGTTTGAAATATGTAATGCTTTTTTTTTTTTTTGGTGAGGAAGATTGGCCCTGAGCTAACATCTGTGGCAATCTTCCTCTACTTCGTATGTGGGACGCTGCCATAGCATGACTTCATAAGTGGTGTGTAGGTCAATGCCCAGGTCCAAACCTGTGAACCCCAGGCTGCAGAAGCAGAGCATGTGAACTTAACTGCTACACCACTGGGCCAGCCCCTATAATGTGTATTTTTAAAAGTTTGGTTTGGAAAACAACAAAGTGTTAGTGATGTTTATCTCTATGTGATGAGTGTAGTGATTTCCATTTTTTAGTTTATATCTTATATTTTTAACAGTAAAAATAGGTTTCTTGTGTAACCTTTTTTTTAAAAAAAGAGCAATCAAGAATATTTTTAAAAGATGTCATTTCCCCTCCCAAAGAGGTGCAAATATTGTGCTGGACTGAGAGACTGAAGAACAGCTGAAGATTCCTGAGCAGGAAAAGGTTAAAATAAAAATTCTTGAAAAATGAAGAAAAACCCAGCTTTTTTTTTGCAATGACATGTGCTATCTTACGGTGTTACGGTGGGATAGTTACAACAAGTCATGGGGGGAAATTGATACAATTATATTTAATTGGTTCCAAAGGTTATTTTCTATTTCAACCTTCACCTCTGAATAATGTCAGCAGCGAGATGTAACCTGAGTGACTTTTTGTCTTTTTATCAAGAATTACTACAGGGATAACAGGTCAGATTACTATTCCACCTTTCTGGGATGTTATTTTTGTCATTGCCTATAAAATACAAATAAAGAGAAATCTCAATAGTATTGGCATGATAAAATGAAAACTGTTAATAAGAAAAGAGTTCATCCTAGTCAGACAAGTTATATTAAAAAGAACAACAGGATATTCAGTGTTGGCAAGATTGTATTGCAAGGTCAATCAATTTCTCTACATAGTTTTTGTTAGTGAGTAATTAGTATTAAAAAAATGCCAATTATTCTTAAATACCATGGATAGAGAAGAAAATTGAGGCGTGGCTGACAGGAAGCAGATGGATCATATAATTATTTCTCAATTGCAGGTGACATATTGGGTACAAAAATCTGCAAGTCATCCGTCTGTCCATTTTACAGCTATGTTTCTTATCATAAATGAATTGTTTCATTAGGGCAGTGTTTTATAACAACCAAACAATAAAGACATACCCACACACAACGTTTGTGCCCTGAATGGAACCCCAGGAGAGAAGAAGCTTGGCCCCTCCTAGGGCAGCTGTGGAGTGGGCCTGTGTTGGGGGAGGTTGTAGGCACCAGGAGGCGGGCACAGCCACGGGCGGTCAGTTGCCTTTAGACAGTGGCTGTTAATGGTTGGGAAGTGTTCTTTCTCAGATAGTTGAAGCCAGGCTTGATAATCAGTGTGTTTCCCTGTAAAAAAATGTCTATGGTAAATTATCATCCATGTTGCTGATGTATAATCAAGCTTATTATGCCCATTTTAGACTTTCTGTGCAACTCACAGTGCCATATAACGGAAGGAGAGAGATCGGAGCCAACCTCCAGTAATGTTATTAAAGTTTTTTTAATTGAAATTTTTATTGAAATAATTGTAGATTCACACTCTGTTGTAAGGAACAATCCTGAGACATGTGTATACTCAGTCTAGTTTCCCCAATGGTGACATTGTACAAAACTGTAGTGTAATAGCACAACCAGGATATTAACATTGATGCTATTCAATTATTTATTGACTGATCTTACTCAGATTTCCCCAGTTTTTCTTTGTGTGTGTGTGTGTGTGTCCTCGTGTGTGTTTAAAGTTTGAAAATCTTTCCTCACTGAATTATAAGTGGTCTTTATTCTCAAGTAAAAGCTGGACTGTTATAAATTCTCATTGGTTCCCCCTGTTAGAGTGGGGCGGGGTGAGGGGAGGTGGGGGACAGACTGAATCAATTCATCAACTAACACATATTTGTTGACTGCCAACTATTATCTCAGCTAAATCTTAAGAATCCATCCTATCTTTTTTTTTAAGATTGGCATGTCAGCTAGCAACTGTTGCCAATCTTTTTTGTTTTTTTCTGCTTCAACTCCCCAAATCCCCCCAGTACATAGTTGTATATCTTAGTTGCAGGTACTTCTAGTTGTGGCATGTGGGATGCCGCCTCAGCATGGCCTGATGAGCGGTGCCGTGTCCGCACCCAGGAGCCGAACTGGCGAAACCCTGGGCTGCCGAAGCGAAGCACGCGAACTTAACCACTCGGCCACGGGACCAGCCCTTCCATCCCATCTTAAGTAAGCCATCCTGACAAGGATTTATAGAGAGGACAAACAGCATCTCTATATCTCGTGTCTGCTCCCCCCACCACCATACTCTAGGCTATTGTGTGCCTCCCTATCTGTCCAATGGTCTCCTTTATTCAAAAACTCTATCCTTGAAAAATCCATAGTAAACTGAATTTTAAGCACTGCTAAGGACTGGGACTCTGGCCTTAGACAGATGTAGGTTCAAATCCCAGGTCTTTATCTGCCTGGTGTTGGACAATTAATCTAAACTACCCAGGAATCAGTTTCTACATCTGAAATATGGGGCTAATAAGAGTCCCTATCACATAGGATGGTGATAGTAAATGAAACACATTATTATTTTCAAGTTATATTAATGTTACATGGCTATAAAATCAAATAGTTGTATTATACATTATTATGATCTTTAATAAATGTAAGAAAATTTTATTTTGAGGAATAAGCAGCAAATTCTTTTTTAGAGAGAAAAAATTTTATGTCACCTGAATAAACTGTCTATTTTCTCAGTGCCATAGTTTTGGTAGTTTGGGCAGAAGGTTTCCTTAGAGCAGGCCATTTGCACGCATGCTCTGTGTGTGGGAAAAGGACCAACATGTCCATGACACACATTTCTCCAGTGAAGCATGAGTTCAGCTCCTTTAGATTCCTACATGGCTTGATGACAGGGAGGCACAGATGTCAGTTACTGTTTTATGGGGACTCAGGCTTCTATGAATGGTGTCCACCTAAAAATAAACAGCCAGTTACTTTACCAGCAAAATGGGTTATTTGGAATAAAGTAACAAAAAAAAAGCAATTCAGGACAAGCAAGCTATAGCAAAAGCCAAAGGCAAGGCTGTCAAACAAAGGAGAGGAACGTTATTTCACAGAGAAAAAGGAGGAAGCTGGGAGGGATCATTTTGAGCAAAAGTCCATTGGTGAAAAGCAAGAGTTCAGAGTGGTGACAGTTTCTCATTGGCTGAGTTGCTGGGGTAATTGATTTCTTGTTGTGGATGCAATATACATCTCTTGCTGTCGTGGTCTGTAATTGAGGATTTTTCCTGTTGACTTCTTTCTGTTGCATCTGTAATTGACAATCCTCCATGTAATTGAGGTCTAGTGTTGGTTGTGAGTGAGGGCTCCCCCTTCTGGCCTCCCAAATCCATTTTAAATAAGGTTTCCCTTTATCAATTTTCACAACGGTGTTGGTAGGATTAGGTAATAGGCAAATTTGGTAACAGTGTTCTTTGCACCAGGCATAAAGACTTACGGTGTGAAAAAGGATTTTGGTGTCATTTCTAGGAATAAGAAGCAATCTAGGGGATGTGGTTTGAACACCAGCATCTTGGAATTCAGCAACCGTTCTGTGATTTTTGAGGACAATTGTCAGTCTGCTGTAGATGGAGAGTTTCCTGCATCAACACTCCCAAATCCAGGATTTTCAGTTGGGACATGATGATATTGTGGTTGCCATGATCCCTTCTCAGAAGGTTTCATGCCGGCCATCTGGTAAAGAGTCCAGAAAAAAGAAGGTGCTATTTGTGAGCAAAATAAAAAGGAAAGAAAATGGGACTGGCCACAGATATCGAATTAAGAATAGAAAATCAGAGCTGGTCCTGTTTTGCTTTCAACACATTTCAAAGAAGAAAGCAGAAAAAAGGGTTAGTGGAATAGAATGATAGGTGTTGGGGTGTTGCACTAAAATTTGCTTTGCTTGTAAAGGAGCTTAAGGATGGGCTGCTGCGTGTGAAGGACAAGCCTTCTAACATCCACTGACAATACTTTAGCAAAATCAGGGGCTCAGCTTTGCACTGGCTCCTTTTCAGTGTGAATTATCTTTGTGAACACCTTTTATTGAGCACTTACTATGTGCTAAGCACAGTACTTTCAATGAGGAACAAAAGGAACATCCACTAACAATACTTTAGCAAAATCAGGGGCTCAGCTTTGCACTGGCTCCTTTTCAGTGTGAACTGTCTTTGTGAACACTTTTTACTGAGCACTTACTATGTGCTAAGCACAGGACTTCCAGTGAAGGTGGGACAGGTAATTGGCATCATTGAACAAACAAGGAGAATTCAGCCATTTACCTGAGATCAACTGGCAAGTAAGTGACCGACTAGACCTTGACTCCAAACCTTGGTAGGGTGTTTGAGTGATCAAATCTCCAGATTTCAATTGTTTGACTACGGCTTTCCACTCATTTGTGTCTGCTCCAGGAAATCTCTGTACTACTCTGTCTGTGGGTCGCCTGTGTTCACATATCCCCATTGTCTCTCAGTGTTTGAAGAAAAGCAGCCAGTTACTGCAGTGTGTGGCCGCTTACCACAAATCATGCTGGTGACTCTTTGAACGAAGGACAGTCCTGTCAGTGACTTATGAGACTCTGACATTGTGATTCATCCTGGACTAAGATCAAGTCCCCGCTGGTGTGTGACGAGGCAACTGGGGACTTGCTGTGCTTCTGCTGTGGCGGGTCCTTCCTTCAATCACGGGTGAGGCAAGATGGTAAATCCAGGTTGGAATGACCACAAGGGCGTGTGAGGCAGCTCCTCGCCCCCTCTCTGCAGCAGTACTGGTGTAAAAACACTGGGGGACACGTTTTATTCTAACAGCAGGCACCAGGATTCCTTTTAGGGAGAGAACACCTGGGTGGAAAATCAACTGTTTGGTGCAAGGTCGACTCAAGAACTTCAGCGAAGAGGTCTATATGCCTCTGCTTGAACACAGAGAGGAATTTGTGGTTCTAGGCAGGAAGAGGATGAACAACAGAAGAATTGGGAGTGATTAAAGGGAAAGTGGATTTGGGGCTGGGTCCTGTGTGCTGCGGTTACGAAAAGTGCTTTGGAGAGAAGGGACAGACCGCTTTGTTTGCTCTGTGGTGTGTGATGTGACGCCCACTCTGTGAAGTCATGCGTGTTTCACGTGAGTTGGGAGTGTGGGTGGGAAGTTGATGAGAAATGAATGAAGGGACTGAGTTTAAGTCTGGGTCAGTGTGAAGAACAACAGGAATCTCAGGTGACAAATCAGGAGCCCAAGAGGCACAGGAGCTTCAAGAACACCAGTCCCCTAGACACTTACGGAAACATTGGGGACGGCTTTGGACCCACACGAGCCTTGGAATTTTATATGTGGTGTTTATTTTTTATTGAGACTATTTTTAGAGCAATTTTAGGTTCACAGCAAAACTGAGGGGAAGGTCCAGAAATTTCCCATATACTCCCTGCCCCGACAGGTGCGCAGCCTCCCCCATTATCAACATCTCCCACTAGAGTGGTGCATTTGTTACGGTTGATGAACCTTCACTGACACATTATAATCACTCAAAGTCCGTACTTTACATTGTATTCATTCTTGGTGCTGTATATTCTATGGGTTTGGACAAACTTTTAATGACATGTATCCACCATTATGTATCATGCAGAGTATTTTCACTGCCCCAAACATCCTCTGTTCTCTGCCTATTCATCCTTCCCTCTCCCCTAACTCTTGAATACCACTGATCTTTTTACTGTCTCCAGTATGACATTTTCCAGAATGTCATATATTTGGAACCCTGCAGTATGTAGCCTTTTAAGATTGGCTTCCTTCGCTTAGCAATATGCATTTAAGATCCCCCCCCGTCTTTTCATGGCTTTATAGATCATTTCTTTTGAGTGCTGAATAGTAGTCCATTGTCTAGATACGCCACAGTTTATTTATCCGTTCGCCTGCTGCAGAATATCTTGGTTGCTACCAAGTTGTAGCCATTATGGATAAAGCTGCTACAAACACCCATGTGCAGGTTTTGGTGTGGACGTAAGTTTTCAACTACTTTGGGCAAATACCAAGGAGTGTGATTGCTGGATCACATGGGAAGGGTGTGTTAGTTTTCTAAGAAACCACCAAGCCGTCTTCCAAAGTGGCTGTACCATTTTGCATTCCCACCAGCAGTGAATGAGAGTTCCTGTTGCTCCACATCCTCACCAGCATTTTTGTTGTCAGTGTTCTGGATTTTGGCCACCCTAATAGGTGTGTGGAGATACCTCAATGTGCTAATTTGCATTTCCTTTATGACATATGATATGGGACATCTTTTCATATACTTGTTTGCTATCTGTATATCTTCTTTGTTGAGGTGTCTGTCAAAATCTTTGCCTCATTTTTTAATCAGGTTGTTTGTTTTCTTATTGTTGAGTTTTAAGTGTTCTTTGTATACTTTGAAGAACGTCCTTCATCAGATGTGTCTTCTGCAAATAACATCTCTCAGTCTGCAGCTTGTCTTCTTATTCTCATAATATGTGCTTTTTAGGAGAGGGCACTTGTTTAAAGTCATTGGCCTAGATATTCATAGTCAAGGAGCGCTTGCTAATATCTTGTTTGTCCTTTTTTTCCCCTAAAGATCGGCACCTGAGCTAACAACTGTTGCCAGTCTTCTTTTACTCCTCCCCCTCCCCCTCTTCCTCCTCTTCCTCCTTCTCCTCCTCCTCCCCAAAGCCCCCCAGTACATAGTTGTATATTCTAGTTGTGAGTGCCTCTGGTTGTGGCATGTGGGACGCCCCCTCAGCATGGCCTGATGAGCGGTAACATGTCTGCGCCCAGGATCTGAACCAGCGAAAGCCTGGGCGGCTGAAGGGAGCACGAACTCAACCACGGGGCCAGCCCCCCTTGTTTATATACTTTTTTCCTTGAACATCCTCAGTTAAGTGCATGGAATATATCATTTGGTTTTAAGTCCAGGCTTTCTAGACACAGATTAGGAATTCTGGGAAAAGAAAGTTGATTTACATACAAAGGACACCCAGGAAAGTTAGTCAAGCCAGTCCCATCCCTGGCTGTGATATGTACAGATAACATCTTAGTCTCTTGTCAACCAACGTTCAGAAAGAATGGCCACTCTCTTGAAGAATCTCAGAAGTACAACCTGTGCAAGTTCTGGGCTCTCAGTCCCTGAGAAGCCCACTGCCTGGAGTTTAGAGTTTAACTTTTTGGTGAATTTGTTTTATGCCAATTTTATTGAATTCAGTCAAGAAGAGAAATATATAAACTTATGATGTATGATCCTAACTATTTCTGAGTAGTGATTTAGTTTGTGGTTTTTCTTCAAGATACTGCTTTCTTTTTAAAATACATATTTACTCATTTATTCAGGCCTCTGAGCAGGTGATTGCCAAGGCCAAGGGCTCTGCAGGGAAGAACATTACTGTGCGTGGAAGGAAAATCCAAGGAGTTTTGGATATGCTTGTTAGGTATACAGATCGTGGATTTTCTAAGTGAAAGATTGCGATGTCAACGCCAATAAACCAGCAATAGAAAAGCACCTTCATGTCTGTAATTGGAGAATGGTGAACCAGAGGGACGTGAATT
The DNA here is from genome assembly GCF_037783145.1 of Equus przewalskii. Taxonomy (NCBI): domain Eukaryota; kingdom Metazoa; phylum Chordata; class Mammalia; order Perissodactyla; family Equidae; genus Equus; species Equus przewalskii. The sequence continues at coordinate 21,666,299 of NC_091831.1, read as the reverse complement.
CAATCTTAATGTGAATCAGTCAGTTGCTGCAGAAGGAGACTAAGAGGAAGTCCACATTTTTATTAAAATCACCTAGCAAAAATCTCTCTCAGTTCCTAGTCATGAGACCTGGTTCTAGCCCCTAATTTATTTTTATTACATTTGGTGGTAAGGAAACTCACTTCAATACTGAGAGTTCTGTCAAGGTATTTTTGGCTTGCTATGTGCATGCGAACGTGGGCTGAATTGTTCAGCAAACCCATCACTATTCGGAATGGGTAGGGGCACTCCTGAGGGAGGCAGAGAGAGAAGAATCACTGTTTCGCACCCTGTGGAAGAGTCAGAAATGCCTTTAAGTGAAAGTGTAGGTGGGGAGGAGAACTCCTTGCAGCCAGAGTGCAGGGGTTCGTACCCAGTGGACAAACTTGGTTCCATCTCAGATCTCCATTTCTCAGGCCCCACCTCTTCCCATCTCCCATCTTCATGCAAAAGATCTCAACTGCATTTTGGCTTCCTTAATGATACAGATCAACTATAATTTTCTGCAAGGAGCTCTATTTTTATTTTGCATTTCTATCTCCATCTCTTTACATAAATTGGTCAAGACCCCTTTGGAGACCGTAAACCAGGTGCACTGTAAATTACGATAGCACTGCAATATGATGAGCCTCCCGACCAAACACAGGCAGCCTCCTCTCCATCAGCTTGAGTCCTACCTGTTCTTCAAGGCACACCTGTTCCGTGTAGATTCCCCTGCATACCTCATTTCACATGAATTGCTCCTTTCTTATTTCTTAAAGAATAAATAATGTCTTCAAACACATCATAAACTGCCTTGTATTATTGTTGTCATTTTATGTGTGTATATATATTTGTCCTATCTTTTCAATTAAAGTGTAACCTCTGTAAAGACATCAGACCTGGTCTTACAAATAGCGAGCATCTGCATGATGCTATACGGTTCCAAAGCCACGTCTCATTGACCTCCATCCTCTTAAAATTCCATCAATAAATGTGTTATCTTCACCCATCCCAATGAAAAGTTCAAAGAAGTCTATTGGAAAAGTAAAATTCAAAACATTAAACCATAATGTGTCCGTGGAGAAGCCTGGACATGTGTTTATAAATCTTCCTGCACTTCCAACATGAAAAAATGTTCAATCTGTTTCACTCCAAATGCTCTTGTTCACTTCAATATTGTTCACAGAGAAAGAAAGGCCTGTGGGGTTTGTGGAAGTGGCTTTTGCAATATCCAATTTTTCAGACTCCATGTAGAAATGTCGCTGAGTTGATTCACACTTAATTTTACAGGGCAGACACTGGAAAATCTGCAAAGAAGTTTACATGTGCTAACACATTAAAAAGCCCTGCAGGCCTCCCCGTAGAAAGGCCAAATAAAAATCCTAGTATCAGAATTTTGAGAATTTTGCTGTAGGAGTCCTTTGCCAAGAAGTCATTATATTTTATAAACCTTTAGAGTACCCCTATTGCCCTGGCCTACCTGGGAACGAAATGTTTTGCCAAACTGTCTGTCGAAATAACCTTAAAATCTTGGGTTTTGGGGTTTTTTTTTTTTTGCTGAGGAAGATTCACCCTGAGCTAACATCTGTGCCAATCTTTCTCTATTTTGTCTTTGAGTCACTGCCAGGACCAGTGGTGTAGGTCCCTGCCTAGAAACCGAACCCCGGCCACCGAAGCGGAGCACATTGAACTTAACCACTAAGCCACAGGGCCAGCCCCTAAAATCTTGTTTTGAAGTATAATTTGTTGGCTCTGCATTGGGGACATTTTGTTTTGGGGGGACAAAGGTGCCATCTGCCTGCACCCAAACTTGTTCTGATCTGACACATTAACGATGTCTCTTCCTGGAAAGACCATGATTTACTGTCATTATCTGTGGAGATGACTGGTTTTAGCTCAGATACTGTATTAGCAATCTATCTACAAGTGAGAAAAGCCCTGGGTTGTTCATTTAATTCCAAACAAGGGGAAGATGCGCTTAATAAATTCACTCCTGCCACTTCCGTGAAGTTTTTACTGAGAGGGCACAGCTTTCTTCAGCATTTTGGTAGAAGCCATTTCAAGCTCTAGGAGAGGTAAACTCTTTGAGGAAAGAGAAGGACACACTGTGCTGTGGAGAAGAGATCAGGAGAGTCAAGTCTCCCATGGAATATTTGTCTGTAATTGCGGAAGCAAAGAACACAGGTGTGACATAGTTGCAATTATTTCAGCCCAGTTCCCACAGGAACTCAGCGCTCCATGACCTTTGCCCGTACCCAGAATCCATACCATTCACCACCCAGGTCATACTCACCCAATTACCTGGCAAATTCCATGTATTGGCATTGGGCGTATCTTCATGAAAAAAGGATAGTTATCATTATAACTTTTTGAGCATTTACGAGTACCAAGAACTCCATCAAGCATTTTACGTGAATTATTTTGCTTACTCTTGTGGTGGATACTGTGATGTACCATCCAGATGTCCCTCCTTCAGGATTGAGGCACTCATTGCCCCAGCTGTCAGGAGTGTTGGTGACTCTCCAGTAGTTGCTCTTGGCCAAAGTGAGCTGCCTCACCAAGGTCATGTTCCTTCCCCAGGAACAGCCCTCATCTAACAACTGCTTAAAGTGGGAGTACAAAAGCCCAAACTCCTTGCCTCAAAGAGGAATAACTCTGAAAGAATAACCCAGTTTCAGGGATCCTTAGAGCATCGGCTGAGTATTCCATTGTAACTGCATTGTATATTTCAACTTCTTCCTCTGCCCAGTCTTGCTTCCCTCATCTCTCCTAGTTGCTATCCTGAAAATATTTCCCCATAATTCTTGCATGCAAATCTGATAATTTCAAAGTCTATAAATTGGCTTACCAAACCAACAACAATTGAAACCAGAAGTGATCCAAGGGAGCAGATCCAAAGTGAAATGTTAGTCCTATGTTACTAACATCAGGGTAGCCATAAGGACCCCATCACCATTGGTGGATGGAGCAATGAAAGCCCCTGATGTACAGCTGCAATAATCATTAACTTGCTCTGGGGGTTATGTTTAATGGAAATTCACTGATGGGCGCAGTATCTCACACATTTGAAAGTTTAATGGGAAATAGTAATTATAAAGACTTTGAATTTGGAGAGCTGTTGATGGAGACTTGGGGGAAAAGAAAGAAAGAAAGAAAGAAAGACAACAAGGGTAAGTGTGAAAGCCGGAGAACCTTCTTGGCAGCATATAAAGAAACTCTCATCTCCTACAACCAGAGGACAGAAATAGCAAAGCATCAGGCATAAGTCATAATTATAAGAGTAGCAGAGCTCCAGATAGTGAAGAAGGTCAGGTAGAAGCATCTTAAACTCCACTCCTGCTCCAGCCAATATCGTAAATCAAAACCTGTATGCCATCGTGGAAGGAATGGCAGAGATTACCACTATACCTAAAGTCCTGAAGAATGTACGGTCTTTCCTAATATCTGTGGAAACATGCATTTTCTAGATTAATGGCCACACATCACGTAACTAAGGCTGTGTTAATTTGATCTAGCAAAGATATCACAACAGCTCCAACTGGGACTTTTACTTGGTTTAATTTGCCGTGGTCCACTGTCCTCCACCAGGATCCATCTAGTTGTTTTTTAGGGGCCAAACCCAACCCTCTGTGCTCTCTACTGCTTCCTAGACAACAGGTCATGACCAAGGTCAAGCTATGATCTTGACAATGTCTACAATTCCTCTTTCAGAAAAAGAGACCCAAACCTAGGAGAACTAATGGAATACTCTCTTGCTTTCCTTTGGCACTTGTCCTTAGTTATTATTAGAATATATTTACAAATATCTCCTCTTGTCCTTTGGGCAGCATGAGGAAGAAGTGCAACAAGGTGGTTAGAGCAGGGGCTCCAGAGTCAGACAGACTGGGGTTTGATTCTCTGCTCAGATTTTTAATAGCTAGTTTAATTGTGCAATTTATTTAACGTCTCTAAGCAAATCTCCTGTTCCATAAAGTGGCAATAAATTAACCATTTCCAAAGGTTGTCTGAGCACTGCTTGACAGAATATATGGAAAGTCATTATCACAGAGCCAAGCAAACATTTTCAAATAAAGTATAAGTATTACTGTTATGATTATGTTTGTGATTATGATTATGATTAGAAATACTTCGAGTTTCTATCAAGTGATGTATGAGGAACACTGGGTAAATTTAACTGCAGATGTTGAGTAATTTAGAAAACTTCACATTTGTTTTAATTCTTTGAATGAGAAGGTTGACAAACCCAAGTCACATAGTTACAGGAACTATATTTCCCAACCCAAAATGGAGGATGTTATGGGCTGACTGTTTGTGTCCACCCAAAATTCATATGTTGAAGTCCAAAACCCCAATGTGATGGTATTAGGAGATGGGGTCTTTGGGAGGTAATTCAGTTTAGAAAAGATGATGAGGGTGTGGTCCTCATGATGGTGTTAGTGCCCTCATAAGAAGAGACACCAGAGAGCTTGTCAACTCTCTTTCTCTCTTTCTGCCATGTAAGAACATAGTGAAAAGGTTGTCATCTGCAAGCCACAGAGAGAGCCCTCACCAAGAGCTGAATAGTCTGGCACCTTGACCTTGAACTTCCCAGCCTCCAGAACTGTGAAAAATAAATGCTTGTTGTTTAAGACACCCAGTTTATGGTATTTTATTATAGCCACCTGAGAAGACAGAGAATATGATCTAACAAAGAACATTTTTCTAACTGTTGGTGTATCTATGCATAAAGTCTTATGACATTTAAAAAAAATAGAGTTCTTAGTAACAATGTTTCTTTGTAATAATGGTTTTTATTGAACCATTATTATTGAAAAGTATACACAAAACAATGGGGCCTTTTTGGACCCTCCAGGACGTCCAGTCACCATCTCTGCAGAGCACCATGTCTGGAAGGAGAGGCAGGTCTCTAGAATCAAAAGTGCGCAAGTCCCATTTTGTGTGAAATGCGTTCCTCTTTGCCTCAAGCATAGAAACACTCTACTTTTCTCCCTCATATTTCCATTCTTAATTATTGCTTCATTTGCTAACAACACTGCTCCAAGTCTTATTCGCCTGGATCAATGATTTCAGTGGCCATCAGAGAAATGGCCATGCCAGGTTCTTATTTCCCACGCATCTCTTTCCCACTCCTGGTTGCTCTATGGTGGTTATAAATTTTGATTCTCTTAAAATAACTTTCATCAGTGCCCCTGCCCCGGAGGCAGGTGTTTCTGGGGCAATGGAGACTATTTTGAACTGACCAGGGACTCTTGCATAAGCTGTCATGGGGAAGTTAACAGCTCTGTCTCCGGAGGCAGGCTGATTGAGGTTCAGATCTTGGCTTCCCCACTTTTAACCTGTTTGGCTTTGAGCAATTCATTTTTCTGAACTTCAATGTACTCATCTGTGAATTGGTAATAATAAAATAGTAACGCCTACTTGATAGAGCTGTTTTGATGATTAAGTGTGTTGACCTGTAAAGAGCTTAGTGCAATACCTGGTGCCTGGTATGCAGTCAACAGAAGCTAACTTTTGTAGGATTGTCATGGATAACTTTCTGGTCCATCTATATAGATAAGTCTCTTTTAAATATTGTGAAAGTTATTGTCTTCTCCTTCTTGCTACTGGGAACAGCACTGCAATGAACATCTCTGTGAATATACATTTCTTTTTACAATTGTCCAATTATTTCCTTTTATATATTCTTAGAACTAGACCTCTAGAATCAAAAAACACAAAGTTTTCTCACTATATTTTAAATCATTACTGAAAGGTCTAAGAGAATATATTATCTAGTTTATTACACATTCAAAATATTGAAAATGTGGAGAAAATTCACTCTCATTTGAAATTGACCTGGATATGGAAAATCTACAGCTTAAAAAATGTTGTTGGTCTCAGAAGGAAGCTCATTGGCTCCAGCCTGGAAGATATGCTGTCTCTGTGGCTTCCAGGCCTGACTCTGGTCGTGAGAGACTGCTCCCAGCCAGGATGAGCTCAGAAAGGGTTTGGGGAAGACGCACTGGCTCGTGCCCCACTCCCCAGTGTTAGCGAGAAGTCAAGTTGTAGTGAATATTCAGTAAAATGAGGGGAAAGAGAGGAAGAGCCAGGAACTATAGCCAGAGTAGCTTAACTAAAGATGGGACGTATTCTAGGTTCCCCAATTTAACTTACAGAAGTTTAAAGTTCCTAGCTTCTCTGTGCTAAGCTGTGTTACAAAACTCTCTTTCAGGTATTTCCTCGTCTCTTAAAATGAGCCATTTGATGATGACCTGCATTCTCTTTTTCTTAGAGTGTTTTGCATTGCTCCATTGGAGACATGGGTTTGTCAGCATAGGGGTAACTGTCTGATCTAAGGATGAGGGACGTGAAGCAGGGACCCAAAGACTAAGATGTCTATTGGCCCAAATCCTGAAAGCTCATGGGCCAGGAGTCACAAGGTACTGGGAGCTCCCAGGAAAGTTGTCTCTGAGTTAACATTCTAACACATGACATAAATTCTTACAGAGAATGGAGAGGATTAGACTAAAAGAGATGGCACAGAAGTGAAGAGCTCTTTTTTCCCTATTTCTAATAGAAGCCATATTCAGAATGTCAATTCTGGAACTAGACTGAAGTTATCAATGACCTGGCTTCCATAATAACTGAAAATAACTACACTTAGATTAGACTTAATACATGCCAGATATTATACTAAGCACTTTACAAATATGAACCTGTTTAATCCTAAGTACAATTCTATAATGTGGACAGGATTGTAATTCACATTTTAAAGTTGCAGAAACTAAAGCCCAGAAAGGTTAAGTGACTTGTCTAAAGTTACACACCTAAGAAGTGGCAGAGCAGGATGAACCTGGGCATCCTGACCCCACACTTTTACTCAGGGCACTATGATCTCACTAAAGCCTTGTAAGGTTCTGTTAGTCCATCTGGCCCAAAAAAGCCACCACGTGTCTTTGAAATAGGGTCCTGGCACTAGTAATAACAAATATTTGTGCACTCCTACCTTGTGACCACCTACCAAATTCCGTGCCCTGTAGATATTGTTTTACAATTGCCCTGCAAGATAGGTCCTGATTTTATTCACATTTGACAGATGAAGGGACTGAGGCTCAGAAAGATTAAGTTCCTTGTTCAAGGTCATCACCAGCAAGGGGCAGGGTTGGCATTGGCACCTAAGTCCTTCTGTCCTCAAAGCTCAGGTGGACTCCTCTGTACTGTTTTAGACATAAATGTCGGGAAAAGCACAAGCCTGGGAGTTAAGAGTGTTGAGTTAATTCTAGCTTAGCTCTCCTGCCATATTTTAAAATAAATTCTATCAGGACCAAGGTCAGCGACACTGAGGCCCTGTGTTTGAGTCAGGCAGTGCTTTCCTGTGGATAGCTGTTGGGGTGGGCTGTGGGTAACACAGACACGCTGGAAGGTACCACTTCTTATTCTTGGCTCTCTCCACCAGAACGCGGGGTCTAAAGAATACATCAACGCAGCATTAGCCACTTATTCAAATTATGGCTTTGAGTTGTGGTTTGTTTACCGTTCTGCTTAAAAAATCATTCCTTGCAGATTGTGTTTATGCTTCTCAGAGACTGGCTGGAAGATAGTAGCTGTTTTCCTTCTTGGCCTGAACCTAAATACGGTTTTGCAATGTGTCTTAAATCTTCAAGAAAACCCTATAATTACAAAGTTATCTTCCTCCAAATAAGTTCAAAAACAGCACCATGATACCAGTTGCTGTGAAAGAAATCTGTCTTTAAAAATGACACAGCAGTTTTTCATGCATTACTGTGAGCAGATGTTCAGTTTGGGGGAGAATGTGCTTTTTTAAAATTTCTTCATTTGTGTCACTTCCCTGCCCCCATTATCCAGCTGGTACCTTTCTATGAATCCCCTAGAAGCCACGGATACACAGTTAGGATCATTGGATTGATAACTTTTCAAGGCAAAAGATGACTTCCTTTAGTAAAATGAAATAATTTAAAAGATGGTGTTTTTTTTTCTGAGAATATGGCCAGAGGAAAGGCAAAGCAGCGGAATGTAGGAGTGAGCTGTTCACCACAGATGCCTGAGCGCCCCACTGGCTGGGCGGCTGGTCTGGCTGGCAGCTCTATCACATGTCAGATGTGCAATGAGGGCATAGCAGACTTGGGTTTGGGAAACAAATGACTTATTACCAAATGTCTCCATTTAATTAATGAAGACAGATTAATATGCTTCTAATCTTATACTTAATCAAAACTGGACAATATTTTTTCTTAAAAATTTTAAGAATGGCAATGTTTTGAAGTCATAGGATGAATGTTTGTAACCTTTTATAATTTTAAAACTAAGGGAGGCAGCTGGTTTTATGGTTTTGCTAGTGTGGCTATTATTCTAAACTTAACATTTTTTTAATACTTTCATTCTGTCGTTAATGAATTGTGAAAAATGAAGTCTAAATGCTGACATTGCATGGATGTTATTCAAATGGTGGAAATGTCTTCTCCCCAGGGAAAGTTATGAGAAATGAAATGTCAGTGTGAGACATTGGATTTGAGTGTATTCTGGAAATGAGCAGTCTTGAGTGGGAGCATGTTTTCTATATTCATCAGTAATTTGAAAACAACTTGGGAACATTTCTGAAATGGAGAATACTGAAGGGTTCCTTGCACAGGAATTGAGCCAATGGATTTGATTCAACACATCCTCACCATGTGTGCTCTGTGTTCAGAAGAACCCCTCCTCCACCCTCTCCCTAAACAATTGCCACGATTCTTAGATTGGGGAACATTTCTAAATGAAAGATAAAAATATCTACTATTTACTAAGGGATCATTTTGTAAGAAGTGCTTAAAATGTATTATTTTTAATCCTCACAATAACCCTGTAAAGTAGCTTTTTTTCACCCCATTCTGTGAAAAGTGAGGTCCAGAGAAATTCAGTAACTTGCTGAATATCACCCTCTGGAAGTGATGAATTTGAACGCAGGGCTGCCTGTTCCACATCCATGATCTTAATTACTGTGTGCCTTTATACACACCACATACACATACACACACACACACACACACACACACATAGTACAAGAAAACTAATACTATTATTCCGCCTAAGTAGTCTGCGGCCATGGAGGAAAAATGAACTCCAGATAAAAACAAATCCTGGATTATGTAAATTGACTTTCACGAAGTACACTTTTGAGACAATGCACGAAAACTACTATATTGTGACAAGTTTATTGTGACCAGAGAGAAATGTATTCAGAAACAAACTGAATAAATTCACTTCAGGCAGATCCAAGATATTGATCTCATTTGGTTCTAGAATACTCTTGTTAATGTCAAGGACGAGTGTTACATCTTACTTGGTATCTATGGGTCATATTTTCCATCAGATTTCAGAATTTTTGTGGTAAAGCAAGAATTATGCCATGAATAACTTGTTCATGGTGTAAAACGAACATCCAAAAGATATGATCTTATGTTATGGTTGAGGACTAAAGGTACCGTGGACCAAGTTGGGGAACAGACCGACTTTCATTTGGTTTAAAATGGAAGCATGTGAAAGTAAACACGACTGTAGAAGTAAACACTTAGAATAGTGCCTAACACATAGCACAGACTTAATAACTATTTGTTGAAAATTGATTGAATGATAAGTGCAGTATATTAACCGATTGCTGTGTCATATGTGGAACACTTTGAAGGTTCGAAAGCTCATTGGGTATAAGCAAAATTTCAGTATCTTGCAATTATATTTAAAAGCAAATATGATCTACCAAGGAGTTTCTGTGAAACATACAGAAGAAAAAAGTCACAATTATTCCCATAACTTCGTTACATTCTGGCATAGGTTTGTATATCAAAAAAAATTACCAGGAAGTCCTTCAAGAAAAGCCATCATTGTCTATTCATTAGGATGATTTATATGGCAGGAAGTAACGCATCCCTCTTTTCAAGTTGTTTTTCATAAAACTTATTTTACAGAATTATTGTAGAAAAGAATTTTCACTCTAACCTTATGTTCCAGAATTGAATGGACTATTTAATTGTCTGAAGATTTCCATGTGGACATTAATCTTAGACTGGATGCAACAGGACACTGTGGTTTTATTAACATTGATTTTTTTTTTTTTAAAAAAGGGAAGATTTCAGAAAGCGTCTTATTTTAGTACTGACTACTCAGTGGTTGGCATGAAATAAAGTCAGTTTTGTTTCAGAACAGGGAGTACACTGTGTAAAATAAAGCTGAGATTGACTTTTTATAGTAAGACGGGGCTGTGGCCTAGCTGCAAAACAACAGAAGAAAATATGCAGCTCATTTTTGATAAATTATTAATCTAGTTATTGGATTTGGGGTTTTGGTTTTGGTTTTTAACAAAATCGTTCATGTTTGTAACGACAAAGGTGAAATCAAAGCCTGGCTTCTCTAGCTGGCAGCCTGGTGAGAGAAGAAAATTGCCTCACCTCAGAATACACGTTGTTTGCCACAGGTTGTTTGTAATCCAAATAAATGATTGGTTTCTCATTTCATGGCTGTGTTTTTAGTGAAACATGTGGAAAAGATGTTAAATAATTAACATTCTTTCCTTTTCTTCTACAATCCCAAATCACCAGAGCTCCTGCTGATGAGTCAGGATTTGTTAGAGAAGCTGCATTCTATTCCATTTGCCTCATATCTTACAACTGTTTATTGAGAACCCACCAAATTTCAGGCACCATGTAGCCTAGGAATTGGAGAGATAAGTGGAAGACTTGTCCTCAGGGGCTTCTAACCTAGCTGGGGGAAAGCAACACATACTTAAAAGATAAATAAGGGGCCAGCCCCAGTGGTCTAGTGGTTAAGTTCAGTGCACTCTGCTTTGACAGATCAGGCCCAGTTCCCAGGTGCGGACACACACTGCTTTGTTAGCAGCCACGCTGTGCTGGCAGCACACATACTAAAGAATAGAGGAGGTTTGGCACAGATGTTAACTCAGAGCAAATCTTCCTCAGCAAAAAAAAAGAAAAAGATACATAACAGTTCCATAAACTTTCTTGTTGAAATTTAATTATAGTCATTTATAATTACTGTACTAGACTTTTATACTGCATTATACTATTATAGGACATTATTAATATCACAGTCAGCCACTAGAATTTTATTCAGCATAAAATTCATTAAGTCCTGAACATCCGTGTTCTGTGTCTGGCCTGTAGGAGCCTATTTCTCTCCATTATTTTTCTCACCTTTCTAACTCTCTTAAAAGGACATTTTAATGACTTAGGGGTTCTTAAATCCCATTCTATCAGCAACATCTACAATATCTTCTGGAGCCTTCTTTCTAACACAGTCATCTCTCTCCTACCAACAGTCTGGACTCTTTATTAATCTTTCCGGCCAAAGGAGGCCAGAGAGGATGGGGATTGCAGAGCGACAGTGCCTTATTGGGACCTCCCTCAGGACTAGCCCCTTGCCTTGCAAATTTCTGTTCCATTATTTCTCTCTTGTGGCTCTGCTATCTGCATCCGACATCTTGAGTTCTGATTACAACTCCAAGTCACCAGGAGGCCTGGTGTCAGTTCCTCCGTCATTTCCGAGACTCAGTTTCCTCATCTTTAAAATGAGGGAATTGGACTGAATGATGTAAAAGCCCCTTACAGCTCTGTCGAGAATCAAAGCAAAAAATTAAGCACAATTAGTTCTTAATCAATTACAGACTAAAGGTGCTACCACAGAAAGGAAGCAGGAAGCCACAGCAAGCAGGAAGGAAAGAGCAAGTCCCTTCTTGCTCCTCTAGCCTCACAGTGTCCATATCGACTAACAGCAAGCCAGCTGGCAAAGCAGAAACATAATCTGCAGAATCCCAACCCCAGCATCACAAGCAAGAGCATAGAAGGCTGTCTGGAACAGAGGGGATAAAAAATAGCACACAAATTTAGTCCTAAAGCAGAGATGACAAATAGATTCACCTGTGTGCCGATTCTAATAATGGCAGAATATTGTGTTGAGAAGGAGTCTGAGGTTATACTTATGCAGCAGAAGAGAATCCTATGACCACTTAGAATATCTTCCATGGGCTGGAGGAGGGCATGGTCACATAGAGTTGCCATCTCTGACTTAGAGCCACCTAATGAACCATGTACCCTTTGGCATCAGGCTCTGGGGATAGAGACCTGAACTCCTTCTCAGCAGCAGATGCCCAGGCTCACTCAATCTGGCAGACATGGTACAATAGGGAATAAAGTCACTCAGGGACCCTGATACAGTTACAAGTTTCTTGGCTATGCTTGAACAACTCTGGGGACAGAGAGCTCACCATCTCCGTCTTCAGAGAGTTCTGATCCCAGGAAATTCCTTTATAAAGACCTTAGATGAAGCTCAACGTAACCTCACCCACTGGCCCCACTTCTACACCTTTCAGAAAGGCAGAAGTAAGGTGGTTTCTTTTTCTGCATGCCGTCCTTTCAGATGTTTGGATCTGGCCGTCATATTCCACCAGATCTTTCTTCTCCAGGTGAAGTAGGCTCAATGCCTCCCACTGTTCCTGACACACATGTCTAGAGATATCCCTGTCCTGTCCTCTGAGTGTACTTTGATACACCACTGCCCCTCACCAAGGGTGGCCTGAAATCAGCCCTCCAGATGTGGTTAGAATAGCACCAAGGAATAAAGTAGAGAATGCAGTTAATCTTATTGAAGATCCCATCAACATTCCCAAAGACCACATCTCACTGAAAACTCCTGTGGGGACTTGTCTTTCACCTGCAATGATTCTCAGCCATTTCATCTGCAGGATAAACCATTTCTAGGGACTTCAAACTTTGCCAAGGAAAAACATGTTGTAGTCAATACAAACTACTGGGAAGTTTTTTTGGAGAAGAAGGCCAACAGCTTTATGAATGCTTAAATAAGTTAGAAAATTAAGCTCTTACTTGCTGATGGTGGCTGTCATAAATGTATGCTCCAATGAAAAGAAATAAGTCAATTTCAGCCTTCTCACTGAGCTGCAAACTTTGTTATTGCTCCTCTTGCACAATATAGATGCCATCAACCTTATCTAAGTGGCAGAAGACATTCACCTCCATTGGATTTTTTGAGTCAGACAAAATTTTATAAGTGGCTCTGTTCCACCTTTAACTACATTTTAATTTAAACACTTTTAATTACAGCTTTAAAAATTATCTTCACTAAGTAACCAATGTTTAAAGCAATGGCATATTTTTAAAGTACACATAAAATCTGTTAGTCAGGGTCTTTAAGTATTCCACTTGCATTATTTCCTTCAGGTTCATCCAGTTGCACTATAATTTTATGGAACTTTAGAGTGGTGGGGCATATGATGTGATTGCCAATTATCCAGGCCCTATTTCTGGGCACATTATCAGAAGAATCTATGAAATACCAGGGAGTTTAACAAGAATAGAAGGCTTCAAGAAAACACCTGATGAAAATTCCATAGATATATGTTTCCAAAGGTTACAGGAAAATAGGTAAATATAACTCAATACAAGGAAGCGGGGGGGTGGGGGGGTGGGGGGGGATATGGAGAAGAGTAGGAGAAATTCTGATTTATACACAGCACACTGGAGGATAGACGGTCTGCTAAAATTAAATATCAGCCTTCAAATTCTTATGTTCAAGGCTAACCCTCATTCCAATGACTTCATTTTGAAGGACTAGAGGGCATGCCACTAAAGTAGGAAGGAATTATTTTCTGTGCACAAAGGATAAAAATGAAGGATCAGATATATATTATTTTAAGGGAAAAACAGATAGCCCTAAAGACTGTGTCTATTAGTTTTCTACCACTGCTGTGATAAATGACCACAGACTCAGTGGCTTAAACAATACAAATTTATTCCTCCACTTCTGTAAATCAGCATTCCCACATGGACTTACCAGTCTAAAATCAAGTTGCTGGCAGGAAGTCATTACTTTCTGGAGGTTCCAGGGATGGATCCATTCCCTTGCCTTTTCCAGTTTCTACAGGCTGCCTGCATTCCTTGGCTCATAGCCCCTTCCTCCATCTTCAAAGCCAGGGGTGTTGAATCTCCATCTGACCTCAGCTGGGAAAGCTTTTCCACTTTTAAGGACTTATGTCATTATATCGGGCCCACCTGGATATTCCAGGATACTCTCCCCATCTCAAGGTTCTTAATCACATCTGAAAAGTCCCTTTGGCCATGTAAGGTAACATATTCATGGGTTCTAGAGATTAGGACCTGGACATCTTTGGGGGCCATTATTCTGCCTACCACACTGTGTAAGCAAAAATGAAACTACACTCCTGGAAAGACATTGCTCACCGGGGACTCAGATAAAGATCAGTTCCCTCTATTTCATGTACTTCTTCAGGACAAAACTCACAATTCAGTATGTCCCTCCTAGAAAAGGCAAGAGGGCAGTTACGGCAAGTAAGGGGGTGGGAACTGATCTAGAATGGTGGCTGAGTCCAGCTTAGACCTAAAAACAATGTGCCAGGGACTCTTCTAAATACTTTACACAAATGAATTAATTTAGTCCTCACGGCAAGCCTGTACAGTAGGAATCTTATCATCATGCTATTTTCTGGATGAGGGAACTAAGGCACAGATAACTTGCCCAAAGCTACACAGCTAGTAAGAAACAGAGCCCGTGCCCCAGAATCTGAACTTTAACCACTAGAATACACAATCTCTTATTTGTCGATCAATTAAAGGGTGGGTTGCGAGTAATTTGTGACTAACAATGCTTTAAAAAGAAGTCAATGATTTACATTTGAATCAAGATTATCTATGACAACACTCTTGTTGTTACATTCTGGTTGTTACACAGATGTTGAAGAAGGAATAAGCATTTAACTAGTCAATTAATCTAAGTCAGTGCTTCTCACCCTTTCTTGGGTGTAAGAATCACCTGGAGAACTTTGTTAAAATGCGTATTACTCAGCTCTCACCCCAGAGATTCATTTGGATCTTGAAATCTGTATTTTTTAAAAACATTCCAAGTGTTTCTGAGACAGACTTTTCTGCACATATTAAGTGTAATGTAGGGTGTTTGGAAAAAGTGCTATGGGATGACCTCCCTGAGGCGCTGCCCCAAGTTCCCATAAGGCACTCACAAGAACTCCGCTCTCATGCCATCAAAGCACTTACCACACTGAATGGTAAATGCCTGTTTCCTTCTCTGTCTTCCCCTCTAGACTGCAAGGTCTTTAAGGTCAAGGCTGTGCCTCTCTCAGTGCCTCATCTCTACTGCCCACCCCCTACCTCCACAATGTGGGTGCTGGCAGCTATCTGTTGTTGAATGCATGGCTCAATGAGCCAATCAACGATGAAATGGTCTCAGATAGCACAAAAACACTTTCAGATGGATGAGTTTAGAATCCCAAATGTCTCATTTAGTTGACTATCTGCAGGCAGTAGAAAAAAAAAATTGAAAAAAAAGAAAGAACACCATTAACTAAGTTCACCACTGAAGGACAGGACAGAGGCATGTGAGCAGAAGCTCTTAGAGAAGAGTAGAATCGACAGCAGTGTCAGCACTGGTAAGTGATTACTTCTCCTACCAGCAAGAGACAGTCAGTAGCCTGGGGATGGACAGTGTGTCCTGTGTGTCCACTTTTCACAACACCATACTGACTCCAAATTTGGTTTGCATTCTGGAGAGAGAGAGAGTGATATTCCGTAAATAAACCAATAAGCAAGGAAAAACATTGTGATGTCTCAAAGCAATTGTCTTGTGGAAGGACTGACCTGAGCCACTCAAAGTAACTGCATCATAGGGTGATTGTGAAGATCTCGAGATGTTTTGTACAAAGTGTCTAGCACAGAGCCAGGCATGCAGCAGGCACTCAATAAATATCTGTTGAATAATCAAGTCTCAGGAAGCTTTGATAAGCAAAGACCTGTCTCAGCATGACTGTTTCTGCCATGGCAAGCTAAGGGGACCCAAGTTTGTCATCGCAGGAGGCCTCACTACATGATTTTCATTGACCACTCCTCCATTAAATTTTAGGATTTTTTTTTTCTTCTGGAATATTTCTCCTCTTGTAATAAAACTATTTAGTGTTATTTCCATCTGCCAAGAAATTTAAGCACACAATTTTGGCAATAGACTGTGACTCTGAGGACAGACTGCAACTTATGAATTTTGACCCCAGGTTCTTCGTGAGACCAAGACCCAACAGTGTGACCATCAATGGGGTGGTACATTTCAATGATACAAGATGCATGCCTGCAGACCATGATTTCATGGAACTTGTTCACACAGTTATAGCAGGTCCAGGTAATTCCCTGATGCTATAGGCATTTATAGCCTTTTCCCATAAGATAGTTAAGAAAGTAATCAAATGTTCTTGTGTCAGCACATAAAACAAACGCCTGGAGGATCAGAAAGCAATCTCCTCTCCCATGGTACATTATTGTGTAATTTCCTAGTTGCCTCCAATACTGGAGTTTGGAGATATTGCTAATTTTAGGAATAGAATTGAAGGACCAGATAAGGCAGCTTTTGACTCTAAATGAGGCACACACAAGACCTCAGCAAAACTGGCATTATCTCTCTAGCCTTGGCTGCAGAAGCTCCGGGTGCTAGTCATCAAGGGACTTTTGATATAATTTATTCTCATGGTTTACAAACTTTTCTTTTAGCAATTGACCTTCTTAAAACTAAATATAGACAGATTTCTTTCTATATAAAATAGACAAATGACAAGCACTCTGGTTGAAGATCTGAACTCTCATCTTAGCCCCTCCAGCTACCAAATATGTGACAAGAAGTCATTTACCTTCTCTGAGCCTCAGGTTTTGTTTCTGGTTTTCTTAATCTTAGAATGGGAGTAATAGTGCTGGCCTTGCCTACCTCATAATTGCTCACATGTTAACAAACTAACATTTGAGAGTATTTTGTAAATAATAAAATACCATTCTCCTCTAAAGTAGTGCTCTTATTATAGGAAAAGGCAAACACAAGGTACAACATGATAAAAATAACAATTGGGTGGTTTAAGTTATAGTTATGAAGAAAGAGAAGGCTTCTTGGTAGTGAATGCAAAGACCCTTTTCTGTCTATTCTTAACTTCCCAAAGATTAAGATGTCTCATATTGAGATGTTTAGACTAACACTAGGTACTGTCATAGATCAAGGATGACACTTTGAAAAATTGGGATGGTCTACCTGAAAGGGTGAGTTGAGAGTTTTTGGCCAGCTCGGCGCTCCTCAGGGACAGTATTATGAGAGGCTGGTGATGTTTGCTATGAGCGGCAGATGAGAATAGTGCATATTTTCCTTCCCTATCAGATTAGTTTGATTCATTTCTTCGTTTCTCTTTCCCAGGTGTTCAGCCCTGGGTCCTTGGTATTATCACTCCCTCCATTTCACAGGACAACTGGAGCCACCATTCCCAAAAGTGCCAGAGGTGCTGGGGAATTACAGCTCCAGACTTACAGCCTCAGTCTTCTGAGCCACATTCACTGTTTTTCATTCTGGCTCGTTGGCCAGCTCATCAGCATCTTTTCCTCCATAGCACACAATCTCTTCACACTGCAGCACCCTTGGAACATCATCAAGGTGACAACATTCCATTATGGCCCACATCAGTCAGGATCTGACAAACTCAATGCCAGAATATTGTAAATGTTATCTCTTCCCTCTCTCTGGCACACTTTGAATATCAATACAGGTGTTCTGTGTGGAGCAAAGATAGAACATTCTAAATTAATGATCAGCAGACTAATAAAATGAGAACCTGGCTAGGGCTCATGAAGAAAAATGGCTGAAATTTTATCTGCTGTGTCTTAAGCTGCTATTGTAAACCAGGCCCACCTGCTTGGCAAATGTGTACACACCATTGCGAGGGGCAAGAGTTGAAGAGACTGCCTTCAGAGGCCTCCTACAGATCTGATTGATGAGGAAACCGTTTGTGCCCTGGAGGAAGCATCACAGGTGTCCAACATGAGACATCCATTTTCTGCCATGATGTCAGAGTCTTCGATGGATTCATACGCATTCTGCTGCTTGAGGCAATAATACTAATCATGTCAAGGGAGAGATAGTAACAATATCAGCTCCATCTATCTCTAAATCTTGCCCCTATAATCACCATGACTCGTGGATCTGCTACCCTTAAGTTAAATTTGTAATTAGCAGAAAACAGCTGTTTTTCATTTCAAGGCAAACTATTATGAATGATTGAAATGGGTATAAACTCACTTTCCTCTTTATGATGTGGTTATCAATAAAAGCTTTAAAACATTCTAATAGTAGTTGTGGAAATTACTGTTTTCGCTATAACTAAAAGAAAAGGACTATGTTTCTCAAATTTAAAAGTCTAAAACTTTGCAAATTTCTCATAATTCATGAACAAAAAGAAGCACAAGTTTTAATCCATTATGGAGCACATAAATTTCTTAATATTTGTCAGTTTTATGCTTCATTATTGGTGTGTTTCTCAAAAGCTTGTGGGAAGTACTAATTTTCACAGAAAGAATAATTAATATGGGTCAGGTGAATATCTTGTTATGGAGAATGATGAGAATCCTCATTTTGTTAGTATATTGCACTGCGACTTTTTTCATTGAAATTGTTGCCTCTAAGGCAGCCGTGTGGTAAGCCTGGGCAGCATGATGGGCTATCGCCAGCAAACAAATCTAAATCTGAACTGAATGATGGGTCCAAGCAACATGGCTCCTGAGAAGTATATAGCTTAAGTGTACTCTCCCTTGAATTAGTGAGATTCTATGGAGTTTTGTTCAACCACTGAGCATATGCTATTACAGAGAATAAGACCCAAAAGAGTGGGTATAAGGGGCCAGCCCCATGGCTGATTGGGTAAGTTCACACACTCTGCTTTGGCAGCCCAGGGTTAACCAGTTCAGATCCTGGGCACTAGACTTACACTCCACTCATCAAGCCATGCTGTGAGGGCATCCCACATAGAAGAACTAGGATGACCTACAACTAGGATATACAACTATGTACTGGAGCTTTGGGGAGAAAAGCAAAAAAAAAAAGAGGAAGATTAGCAAGAGATGTTAGCTCAGAGCCAATCTTCCTCACCAAAAAAAAAAAGAGTGGGTATAAGAGTAACTGTATTGAACACACCTTTCAAGCCTGATTTCCTCTCCTCTAGCCCCACCTCAGCCTCCAGTCACTGCTGTGATGACTTTGATCAGTTTTGCACAGATGCAACCTGGCAGTGCTTCACCTCAGGATCTGCTCTTCCTTCCTGCCCTTGGGCTTCTCTGAAGGTGGCAGCTGATACCCCCAGGACCCACTCAGCACTCAGATATGCAGTCTGGAAATGCAGAGGAGTCAACGTCTGCGGAGCCACCCTTGACTGATGGGGGAGGGAACCTATGTATAAATATTTCCCCCTTTTGTCCTCTAGATAGATAATTGTGGGATATATTTCCCAAGTCTCTCCCAAAGGAACCCTGGAATAAAGTGCCAGTCACTAGTAGCAGTAGCCAACTCAATAGTGCATCTTGTATGGGTTTTCTCTCACTCACTCTCCATTCTCTTTGTCCTCACAGTTGTCCCCTGGGATCACATTCCCAAAAATCCCTTCAAGGCAGCCTTTATTGAGCCTCTGTTCAAGGATTAAGAAAATCTCCTCTTACTGTTTTAAGTCAGGGCATGTGTGCTGACATTCTCAATTACTCACTAGTCAGTCATGGAATTCCTCTGTAGGGATGACCTCAGAATTTCTTTAGACTCAAGGCTCCAGGGAGACATTATTGATTCATTGGAATTGGCACCACCATGATCTCTGACTCTTATTCTGTTACCAGTTGAAATCTATAAATGCTGGAAGATCGAAGCTACCCATGCTCCCTGGGCAGTATGGTTATTTGTTGCAATGTGGATGTTGAGCAGTAGACTATCCTTACTCATTAGCTTAGTAACTTTTATATCAACATGTGGCATTTGGGATTCAAATTGATGCCTCAAAAAAGTTACGATCAGTTGGGAATAGTTTAAACCTTACACATTAATTCTGAAAATTACTTTATCTACCATAGAAAAGTACTTAAGAAAAATTATTCTTTGACCTAGGTTAAGGCTCACCTCTTTTTTTCTTCTCTTTCAAATGACCTTAATAACACTCTAGACCAAATGGACCTAAAAAACATATCAGAATATTCCACCCAACTGCAACAGTATATTCAGTCTTCTCAAGCTCACATGGCTCACTCTCCAGGAAAGATCATATATTGACCATAAAACAAGTCTAAACAAATTCAGGAATACTGAAATCCTATCAAGTATCTTTTCTGACCACAATAGTATGAAACTAGAAATCAACAACAAGAGGAAAGCTGGAAAATTCACAAATATGTGGAAATTAAACAATGGTCCTGAACAAACATTGGATCAAAGAATAAATTAACAAAGAAAACTAAAAATATCTTGAGACAGGAGCCAGCCTGGTGGCTTAGCGGTTAAGTTCTCATGCTCAGCTTCAGTGGCCCAGGGTTCGCAGGTTTGGGTCCTGGATGCAGACCTCCACACCACTTATCAAGCCATGCTGTGGCAGGCATCCCACATATAAAATAGAGGAAGATAGGCATGGATGTTAGCTCAGGGCCAATCTTCCTTAACAAAAAGAGGAGGATTGGCGACAGATGTAAGCTGAGGGCTAATTTTCCTCAAAAAAAAAATCTTTAGACAAATGAAAATAAAAACACAACATACCAAAACTCAAGGGATGCAGCAGGAGCAGTTCTAAGAGGGAAGTTTACAGCAATAAATGCCTACATTAAGAAAAAAGAAAAATCTCAAGTAAACAACCTAACTTTACACATAAGGAAATAGAAATATAAGAACAAACTAAGCCCAAAATTAGCAGAAAGAAAGAAATAAAAAAGTTAGAGCAGAAATCAATTAAATAGAGGTCAGAAAAACAATAGAAATAATCAACAAACTAAGAGCTCGTTTTTGAAAAGATAAACAAAATTGAAAAACCTTTGGGTGGACTAATAATAAGAGAGATAAGACTCAGAATCAGAAATGAAAGAGGAGATATTACAACTGACACTATAGAAATGCAAAGGACCATAAGGGACCACTATGAACAATTATATGCCAACAAATTTGACAAGAAACTTGAAATAGATAAATTCCTAAAAACATACACACTACCAAGACTAAATCATGAAGAAATAGAAAAACTGAACAGGCTAATAACAGGTAAAGATATTGAATCAGTAATCAAAAGCCTCCCAACAAAGAAAAGTCCAGATCCAGATGGTTTCGTGGGTAATTCTACCAAACATTTAAAGAAAAATTAACACCAAACCTACTCAAACTCTTCTCGAAAATTGAAGAGGAGGGAACACTTCCAAACTCATTTTACAAGGCTGCCATTACCCTCATACCAAAGTTAGACAATGACATAATGAGAATAGAAAATTACAGACCAAACCCCGATGAATATTAATGCAAAAATCCTCAACAAAATATTAGCAAACCATATTCAACAGCACATTAAAGAGATCATACACTGTGATCAAATGGGATTTATCCCTGAGGTACAAGAATAGCTTAACATCTGCAAATCAATAAACATGATACAGCACATTAATGGAATGAAGATAAAAATCATATGACCAACTCAATCGATATAGAAAAAGCATTTGGCAAAATGCAAAATCCTTTCATGATAAAAATCTCAACAAACTGGTTATAGAAGGAATGTACCTTAACATAACAAAGGCCATATATGACAAGCCCATAGCTAACATCAAACTCAACAGTGAAAAGCTGAAAGATTTTCCTCTAGGATCAGAAACAAGACCGGTGCCCACTCTCGCCAGTTTTATTCAGCATAGTACTGGAAGCTCTAGCCACAGCAATTGGGCAAGAAAAAGAAATAAAAAGCATATAAATCAGAGAGGAAGAAGTAAAACTATTTATGTTTGCAGATGATATGACCTTACAAAAAAAAAGCCCTTAAGACTCCACCAAAAAACTTTTAGAACCAATAAACAAATTCTATAAAGTTGCAAGATACAAAATCAATATACAAAAATCACTTGTGTTTCTATTCACTGATAACGAACTATCCAAAAAAGAATTTAAGAAAGCAATCACACATACAATAGCATTGAAAAGAGTAAAATACTAAGGATTGAATTTAATCAAGGAGGTGAAAGATCTATACACTGAAAACTATAAGACACTGACGAAAAAAATTAAAGAAGACACAAATAAATAGAAAGATAGGCCTTGCTCATGGATTAGAAGAATTAATATTGTTAAAATGTCCATACTACCCAAAGCCATCTATAGATTCAATGCAATCCCTATCAAGATTCCAATGGAATTTTTCACAGAAAAACAAAAACCAATCCCAAAATTCAAATGAAATCACAAAAAATCCTTGATTAGCCAAAGCAATCCCAAGGAAGAAGAACACAGCTGAAAGCATCATATTTCTTGATTTCAAACTATATTATAAAGCTATAGTAATATAGTATATCGAGAGACATGACAACCTACAGAATGGGAGAAAATATTTGTAAACCATATATCTGATAAGGGGTAAATATCCAAAATATGTACAAAGATCAACTCAATAGCAAGAAAACAAATAACCCAATTAAAAAATGGACAAAGGACTTGAATAGACGTTTCTCAAAAAAAAAGACACAATGGCCAACAGATACACGAAAAGGTGCTCAACATCACTATCATCAGGGAAATGCAGATCAAAACCACAATGAGATATCACTTCACACCTGTTAGAATGGCCAATATCAAAATACAAAAGATACAAGTATTGGCAAGCATGTGAAGTGTTATACACTGTTGGCAGGAATGTAAACTGATACAATTATTATGGAAAACAGTATGGAGTTTCCTCAAAAAATTAAAAATAAAACTACCATATGATCCAGCAATCCCACTTGTGGGTATGTATCCAAATAAAATTAAATCAGTATTTCAAAGAGGTATCTGCGTGTCCATGTTTATTGCAGCATTATTCACAATAACCTAGATATGAAAACAACCTAAATGTCTGTCAATGAGTGAATGGATAAAGAGGATGTGATATATAGAGATGTGATATACAGAGACATATGTATGCACGCACACACACACACAGTGGAACATTATTTAGCTTTAAAAAAGAAGGAAATACTATCATTTGTGACAACCTGGATAAGCCTAGAGGACTTTGTGCTCAGTGAGATAAGTCAGACAGAGAACGACAAATATTGCATGAACTCACTTATATGCAGAATCTAAAAATGTCAAACTCATAGAAGCGGAGAGTAGAATGGTCGTTGCCATGGGCTACAGGGTGGGAGGAAATGGGGAGATATTGGTCAAAGAGTACAAAGGTTCAGTTATGCAGAATGATTAAGTACTCATGTGAGATCTAGTGTGCTGCACAGTGACTATAGTTAATAATACCTTATTACGTTCTTGAAATTTGCTGGTAGAGTAGATCTTAATTGTTCTCACCACAAAAGAAAATGGTGACATGTGAGCTGATGGATATGCTAATTAGCTTAATTGTGGTAATTATTTCATAATGTACACACATATTGAAGCATCGTGTTATACACCTTAAATGTATGTAACTTTTATTTGTCAATTATACCTCAAAAAAGCTGTCCAAAAAATTTTTGTTAAAAAATTAATCAAAAAAATAAAAATAGTAATAACATATTGAATGTATATGTAAAAGTAAAACATATGATAAAAATAGTACAAGAGATGGGTGGTCCTTTTGGGGTTCTGACACTACCCATGGAGAGGTATAATGTTATTTAAATGTAGACCAAGAGTTTTTTTAAGTAGACACTGTAAACCCTAGGGTAACCACTAAGAAATTTTTTTAAGTGTAAATAATAAATCAATAAAGGAGAGAGAATTACAAAAACTGCTCAGTTAAGCCAAGAGAAGGCAGGAAAAAAAGGAAAAATGAACCAAAGAATAAATGGAACAAATAGAAAATAGCCAGTACAGTGACAGATTTTTAGCCCAGCCATATCAAAAATTACTTTAAATATGAATGATGATAAACATATTATGTCTAATATCAGGTAGTCTTCATAATAAACAGAGGTACAGGCTTAAATGTTTTGACTAGTAAATCCATCCTGGGACTTAAAGGACAGCATGCATGGGTAATGGAGGAAACACTCAGTTGAAAAGAACAGGACAAGTTGTTGAGTAGGTTTGCTATAGTTTCTTTGCTTTTATATCTATGGCAGGACATTAAGTCTCAAAAATTAACATGTTTTTCAGAAACTTATGCAGCCATTATAGCTGGGTCTAAGGGAAAGATACATTGAGTGTCCCCTCTGCAGCTCCTGGGCTGTGTAGGGTGAATACCCTCAGATACTCTTGACAGGGGTAGGCACTTGTCCCCTGACTCATGTCATAAGGACAGCAAAATGCTGACTCACAGCAGCTGTTGGAGATTAAGTTGTCCCTGACAGGTGCAATGATGAGTTGACAGTGCCGTGTTTAATTCTTAGGTTGTCTATTTAACTTGGCTGTGTCCAAGCCTCAGACTGCCTTACACCCTCATCAGTCATTTGTGAAGGCGGGCTGACTTAGTCATGAGGAAGGTGGAGGAAGAAAGCATATTTGGCCTACTGGGAGAGTCTTTAGAATGCACGGTCAAATACAAAGAGATGCCCAAGTGCAAAATCAAAATGTCATTTTCAAACACAAAGTACGTCCAGCAAGTGGAACATGATTCACACGCCACCAGGAGGTCAAGGTTGTCCAAGCATAGAAAATGGGCCTGAATTCTTCATCCCATCATGTAGCTACTGCTGCAAAATGGACTCTAAAAGACTTCAAAATCTTATCTCGATTTTTCTCTTTATCTTTCAGTAAGAACTTCCTTAACTGTCCCATCAAGAGGAGTGCACCTTCCTTTAACAAATCGCTCCAGAAAAATAATGTCTCTGTGTTAACTCTTAACAGTGTCAATAATCTTTGAATGTTGGCAATTTTTAAATCTAAATTCAGCTCTTTCAGCCATGGGAAGAGGCAGGTGCAATTCTTGATATAAAGTCAGGTTATGCCCTCCTAGGAGAACTCATGCCAGTTAGCACGGCCATCAGAAGGCTGAGAAGTGACCGGTGTCACACTTGGTCCTTAACATTCCCTCCTGGGCTTTGAAAGTCCATTAGACTGCAACTTCCTGTGGGCGGGGAATGTAGCGACCAGCACAATGTTTGACACATGGAGGGCACTGAAAACTTTTGAACAAATATGGAGAAAATCTTTTTGTCTTTGGCATTGGCATCAATCAAGAATTATACAATGTTGACTTAAAAAAAATTATATACTGTCAATTTACTCCGCTATTAGATGATGCCATGTTTGACCATTTATTTAAATTTGCATTCGCCAGAATTCTTTATTGTAAGAATTTCTCTTTTTTTTTGAGGAAGATCAGCCCTAAGCTAACATCTGCTGCCAATCCTCCTCTTCTTGCTGAGGAAGACTGGCCCTGAGCTCACATCCATGCCCATCTTCCTCTACTTTATACGTGGGACACCTACCAGCCTACCACAGCATGGCTTGACAAGCGGTGCCCCATCCACACCCGGGATCTGAACTGGCGAACCCCGGGCCACCGAAGCAGAACATGCACACTTAACGACTGTGCCACTGGGCCAGCCCCTTAGAATTTCTCCTTTTGATAATTAATAAGTAATCTATGGCTTGGTACATTAAGATTATGTGAGCATCTTGTTACCCAATAAACTTCCACCTAATAGTTTTGGCAGCATTTGGTGATTTTTGCCTGAAGAATTATTATATTGATAATTGCAAAATGGTGATTTTCTAATTTCATAATTTCTGCTATTTCTTTTAGCTAGCATTCTTCAGTAAAGAGACCCTTTCCCTTGAGAAAGTGAACGTTTTAAATGCATGTTCCGAAACTTTCTTATAAGTTTTTATGTATAAAGCATTTAGTAGCCCATAAAATAGCTCTCCTGGTTCAGAAACAACTGAGCTGACCTCTAAAATAAAACCCTGGGCTCCATGACTCACAGCTGAAAGTTCCTCATTCTTTAGACTGGACAGAGAGCGTGCTGGGCAGCTTACTGCTTGTTCATGTGTCGTTGGTCTCTTCTCCCATCAGCTCTTTCTGTCAGGACTGGCTCTACTTGTCTTCTCATGGGGACAACTCTGTTACGGAGATCTTTCCATGGGTTTGTAGCAGTGTTTTGGGGGAAGGTTAACAGTTATGGAGATATGCTATTCCAAGACAATCAGACTAGCGGTATAGAGTTGTGGGAACTAATCTAGACTCTGCTGCAATTCTAGCTCTGTGGCCCAGTTGTCATGCCTGAAAAATTAAATTCTAATGGTTAGTCGTAGAATCCTGT
This sequence comes from Equus przewalskii, assembly GCF_037783145.1. Classification (NCBI taxonomy): domain Eukaryota; kingdom Metazoa; phylum Chordata; class Mammalia; order Perissodactyla; family Equidae; genus Equus; species Equus przewalskii. The sequence goes on along the minus strand of NC_091831.1, from coordinate 21,640,014 downwards.
GCCTACATGAATTTCCTTATGAGTGGTTGTTTGTTTGTTTTCACATTTTAGAAGGCTTTATAAAGTTCAGTTTCCAGATTTTAAAGAGTACCTATGAAATGTGCTTTTCCCAAAAATATATCTGAAGAGTGGGGCCATATTGCAGGTGCAATATAGGATTACCACCATCACCAGCATATTGGGTGCTGACTCAGTGCCAGACATTGTGCAGAGTGCTAATCATACATGCCCTCATTCACGACTCAGAGAAGTCAAGGCAAGAGTACTACTATCACCTGGATTTGTATAGACGGGAAAACTGAAGCTGAGAAGCTGAGATGGGAGAATCAGGTGTCAAACTCAGGTCCGTCTGATTCAAAGCCAGTCAATGATCTTTATCACAGAGCTACAGTCGCTCCCATAAGGAGTGACAATAAATAGAACAGTAAATTATTCAGACCATTTTGAGGCATTTTATGAGATCCAGAGGTCCTGGTGGGACTTGGTTTTCTCTTCTCCAACTTGCAGTGCCATCCATGCACACCTTCAGTTCCCATTAAAATCAACCCAGCATCTCGCACTCCCACCCAGGGAGAATATGCACGGAGACCTGTGAACAATAATATGCCCATTTCCAAGGCTTCAATCTTCAATTTTCAATCTCAGTGTTTGCCTTAGATGCTCATTTCTTTTAAATCTTTCTCATTAAGAAACTACTGGTTCTGTCTGTTTCCCACACTTACGCTAGAAATGTTTTTATTTTGTTAAATTCAATTCTTATGGATTTTCCAGACCATAAATGTCCCAGCGACTCATAAAAGCGTGAAAATACAAGACCAGAGTTATCCGTGACTAAAAGCCTAATTACCTGTGTGCCAAGGTACTTAGTTTGAAAACTAAAAGTGAAATGGGACATACCAGCTTTAGTTGTATTTCTTTAACAAAACTGGAGTTGGTCATTTCTCCAGGCACCACCCAGAGAGGAAAAAGGAGAATTATCCATCAGAGAGTGGCCAGGGGATCCTGGACTCCCCGCCACGCCCTCTCCCCTCCAACCCTTGCCTTGTGCTAGTTCACAAAGACTTCATAGAGCAGAAGCACGAGGAGCGCTTCTGGGAAGAAGCCGCACGTGCTCTGCTGCCTGCCCACTTTTGTGTTTCGTGCTTTCAGATGTTTCCAGATGACCTTGGCTCCATTTGAGGAAGGAAATTCTGGACAGGAATATTAATGGCAGCAGTTGTTTTAATGAACATGACATCATGTGACAGATGGCAAAATAAGAGTCTGAGTGTTAGAATCAGAGGGTCACAGTCTCATATTGAGCGCCTGCAGTATGCCACTGTGGCATTACAAGAAAGAAGGAAGGAACATGGGCTATGTCCTCAGGAAATTTGTCATCTAAATTATGCATATATATGTGTGGGCGTATGTGTGCCTGTATGTGTATATATACAAAAATACCTATCCGTTATTTACTGCATACTTCCCATGACAAATGGTGACAAGCACCTCAGAGATGTCATCTTAGTCTTCACATGAGCCCTACATGATTAGCATTATCATCTCCATTTTACAAATGACTAAACTAGACAATAGGTACAAAATGTATACCACCCTGAATATCCAGTCACAGTATCGAGTATGCCCTGTGTGCCAGGCAAGTGGGGTTGGGCAGTTCACAAAGCCAGATTCGTTCCTTCTGGGACTTCACAGTCTGGATGGGAAACTGAGACCAAAACATGAAATTTCAGCAGAGATCACAAGGACAGCCTACTATTAAGCACCGAGTTGGGTGACGTGAACGGCTGCGGGAGGTTAAGAGGAGCTCAGTGAGAGGGCATCGGGTAGCATAAAGGAAGCTGAGAGCTGGGCTTTTCAGGCAGGGGAACATCTTGAGAGCAGACACTTAACGTGGGAAACAGAAACACCCACGTTGCAGATTTTCCAATTAGTGCTCTATATCAGACATGGATGTTAGGAGGATGAGATGGGAACCAAAGGGTCTAATCTGTGGACACTTTCTACAGAATAGAATGTGCAGTTGGCATCTGTTATACTTTTCGTCTGTTCTTTCCTGATGGAAACCTGTCCTGCCCTCCATGTGATTCAGGCACAGTGACCAGTTAAGGGGCTCACCATTCATGCCCGAGAAATGAGTGAGAATATATGCCAGTCAGCCAAACAGAATTCTTCCTAGAAACTAAGACGAACCTTCCTTCTGGAGGATGGTGAATTCTAAGGACCATTTAGAGCTGCAACTCTGGAGATCGGCTTGCCACTGTCAGGAAAGAAAGCTTGGCAGAGAACAATCCAAGCAAGGTTCACATGGCCAATGGTCAGAGACAGACAGACCTGATGATGTTGTTAGAATGCCTGGATCCAACCTAACCTGAAGTCAATAGTTAGGCTTCCTGGGTTTGTTTGCTTGCTTGCTTACAAACAAGCAAACTTGTTTAAATTAGTTTGTTTAAATTAGTTGGACTTAAGTTTTTTGATGCTTGTAACCAACACAGTCTTGATTAATACAGAATGGAAGAATGGATGGAACAAGATGTAGAACCTCAAGTCACGGGCAGGGACCCTTCAGCAGAGGGACTGCAGAAATTACTGAGAAGTAGTCCCCTGTTCCTGCATCATTTTTTGAGGGGCAACTCCTTTGACTTGAACTATCCAATCAACAAAATCCAAGTTATCCCTTTACTCCTATGAAGGAGAATTGGCAAAGTTCTAACTAAGCTGAGAAGAGAACTTCGAAATCTCTGAACAAAAGGTAAAGTAGTAAAAGACTAACATTTATTATTAAGCATCCAAAATGAGCCGTGTCCCATTTTCTCTTATATAGAGACATTTGAGACTTGAAACTAGGAAACTAGGAAGAAATGCACTTTTCAATAACAAAACATCATTTATTTAACTCAAACCATCTGTTTTATTATTTCTTTTTTAGGAAACATTTCACATCCTGCTGCTTTCAAGAGAGCTGCTGTCTTCCTGGTCTATAATCCTCTCATCTCTTCTGTTTCTTCATCGCTTAATTAGTCCATCTGTCAGCCAATCCATCTTGCTCTCTTTTCTCTTTTCTTTCCTCTCATTTTCCACCTCAGAAAAAAACCTTCTAACTGAACTAGGCAAATGACTCCTAGATAATTATCTTCTAAAAGGAATATAATGCATTTTTTATGTATCCACCAAATGACACATTCTTCATTCCTCATCCTACTCACACACAGAAAGCAGTGCCTTGTCTGCCTTCACATCTTAAATGGAAGTAAACTTTATTCTTTAGCTCTGGCTTCTAACAGCCATAACTTATAGTAATAAAGGTTAGTGTGTTGGGTGGAAGGGAAGTAAATTTAGGGTAATAATGAGAATGATCCTTTATCATTCATGACAGATCTTGAGCTCTGTGTAGGCAGTAATTAAAGAAGAGCTTCAGAAACCAGAAAAAACATAAATAAGATTCTTAGTAAAACTTTTTATTGTAGCTGGGGTTTTTTATTATATGCTGGACTGAGCCGAGAAGACCCCCACAGGATTTGTTTAGGAGCTTTTTCTGAATCTCCCAGATGAGAGACTTGGGTAAACAATGGTGGGGTCCCTGTCAACGGGCAGCTCTGGCCTAAAGTATGCACAGAAATATGGAGAGGGCTTAGAGGGAGCTAGCAAAACTCTTTGAGTTTGGCCAGAATGGATCGCTGGGAAAAGCCAGTGACACCAGGACCATCTGGGTCAGTTCAAGAATCTGGAGAGAATGAACATGGTGGCTCTTGTGAAGAATAAATGGTGGCCGGCTATCCTTGACATCTGCTGAGATCGGAACCATGCAGTGAGAGGGTGGCAGGCAGGCAGCAGGGATGCCTTCTGGCCAGGATGAACTTTAGAAAAGGTGACGAAAGTTCTGCTCAGAAAGATTCTCGGTTGGGATGAAATTTCCTCCAATAAAATCACAAGATTCCTTCTCTTCACAGATTAGATGGTTTTTTTGTTTTTGTGTTTGTTTTTTTGAGGAAGATTAGCCCTGAGCTAACATCTGCTGCCGATCCTCCTCTTTTTGCTGAGGAAGACTGGCCCTGAGCTAACATCCATGTCCATCTTCCTCTACTTTACATGTGGGATGCCTACCACAGCATGGTTTGCCAATCAGTACCATGTCCGCACCCAGGATCAGAACCGGCGAACCCCAGGGCACGGAAGAGGAACGTGTGCACTTAGTCGCTGTGCCACCAGGCTGGCCCCAGAATATGAGGTTTTGAGGTATGTCATTTAGAGAAAGAAAGACACAAACTGTAATGGGTAATTTTCTTCTCCTTCTGATCATAATGCATAAGGAAGAGGGAGCTAATGAGACATATAAGAACAGGAATGAATGGACCAGGGAGGGGCTTGACAGGCAGGAAGACGCTGGCAGCAGAAAGACTTTAGAGCACTTGTATGCATCACTCATCCCCCCAGCAGGACAGGGGGTGTCCAGCGAAATACACATCTACGGACTTGGAAGGGAGAGGACAAGGAAAAGGCACCACGGAATGCCAACTTGCAGCCCAGGGACAGGAATGTGTGGAAGCTGGGAAGAGGTGTTACTCCAAGGCCACCTGTTAGTCTTCTTCAAAGTCAGGGGCATGTCTGGGGAGCTGGAGGTTGCTTGACTTCTGCATGAATTCCCAGTGCATTTTGGCACCATTTGGCAGTATTGCCTTCCTCTTTCTCAACTTTTCCTTTCATGAACCAATGCATCTATGCACTCATTCTCCAGAGCATCACACAGCTGAGCCATCCCACCTGTTTACCGTACTCCACCGAAAGCCAAAAATATAGGAGAGAGTATACAGCTGGAGTCACTAGAACTGGGTTGAGGGACCAATTCTCCCCAATGATAAAAAAGTAAACACAACTTCAGCATCATTGGGCATAAGGAAGCAAGTGACCCAGGATTGATTGGGCTTTAGGCTGGGCCAGACCATCTGGGGTTAAAATTCCAACTCCACTAAGTAAACACTATGACATTCGGCCCTTTACATGATCTTCTCTGAGCTTCAGTATTCCCATCTGTAAAGCAGAAATAATAACAGATATCTTGTTGTAAGTCTTAGTCATAAGGCTCAGTCAGGAAAAAGGGGCAGAATCATAAGGTGGAATGGATTGTGAACGGCAGTCTGGGAAAAGCACTTGACCATCTCATGACCCCTCTTGACTTTGGCAAAGAAAGTTTGAGGTGATGGCATGTCAGTCTAAGAGAAAAATAGCTCAAATGCTAGCACCCAAATCAGGTGCTATGTAACATGCCTTGACTTGTTTGTTTGCTTTTTTCAATTAAGATATAATTGACATATAACATTATATTAGTTTCAGGTGTACAACATAATGATTCAATATTTGTATATATTGTGAAATGATCACCACAATAAATCTAGTTAACTTGCATTACCACATATAGTTACAAATTTTTTTTCTTGTGATAAGAACTTTTAATATCTACTTTCTTAGCAACTTTGAAACATACAATACAGTATTATTAACTATAGTCACCATGCTGTACATTACATCCCCAGAAATTATTTGTCTTGTAACAGGAAGTTTGTACCTTTTGACCACCTTCACTCATTTCATGGCCTCCCCCCGCCCCAACCCTCACCTCTGGCAACCACCAATCTGTTCTCTGTATCTCTGAGTTCAGGGGTTTTTTTGTTTGTTTGTTTTAGATTCCACATATAAATGAGACCATATATTATTTGTCTTCCTCTGTCTGACTTATTTCACTTAGCATAATGCCTTCAAGATTCATCTATGTTGTTGCAAATGGCAAGATTGCATTCTTTTTTATGGCTGAATAATATTCCATCACATGTATCACATTTTCTTTTTCCATTCATCCGTCTTAGAAATTTAGATTGCTTCCATGTCTTGGTTATTGTAAATAATGCTGCAATGCACATCAGGGTGCGTTTATCTTTTCAAGTTAGTATTTCCATTTCCTCTGAATAAATAACCAGAGGTAGAATTGCTGGATCATATGGTAGTTCTAGTTTTAATTTTTTGGGAAACTCCATGCTGTTTTTCATAGTGGTTGCACCAGTTTACATTCCCATCAACAATGCACAAGGGTTCCCTTTTCTCTGCATCCTCACCAACACCTGTGATTTCTTCTCTTTTTGATAATAGCCATTCTAACAGGTATGAGGTGATATTTCATTGTGGTTTTGATTTGCATTTCCCTGATGATTAGTGATATTGAGCCCCTTTTCATGTACCTTTTGACCATCTGTATATCTTCCTTGGAAAAATGTCTATTCAGATCTTCTGCCCATTTATAATCAGATTGTTTGTTTTTTTTTCCTGAGTTGTATGACTTCTTTACATATTTTTGATATTAACCCCTTATCAGACATATGACATGCAAGTATTTTCTCCCATTCAGTAGGTTATCTTTTCATTTTATTTATGATTTCCTTCGCTGTTCAAATCTTTTTAGTTTGATGTAGTCCCACTCTTTTTTTGTGTGTTTGAGGAAGATTGGCCCTGAGCTAACATCTGTTCCAATCTTCCTCTCTTTTATGTGGGATGCTACCCACATAAAGCACGGCTTAAGGAGCAGTGCTAGGTCCATGCCCAGGATCCAAACCTGTGAACCCTAGGCCACCGAAGTAAAGCGCGGGAATTTAACCACTATGCCACTGGGCCACCCCACCGACTTATTTATTTTTGCCATTGGTACTTTTGCTTTCAGTGTCAGATTCAAAAAATCATTGCCAAGAATGATGACAAGGAGCTTACCACCTATGTTTTTTCTGGGAGTTTTATGGTTTCAGGTACTATGTTCAAGTCTTTAATCCATTTTGTCTTGATGTAAGATAATAGTCCAGTTTCACTCTTTTGGGTATGATGTAAGATAGTTCAGTTTCATTCTTTTGCATATGACTGTCCATGCCTTGACTTGTTAGTCAAGGTATGAAAAACCTCTTTCAGGGACAGCCCCGTGCCCAAGTGGTTAAGCTCCCACACTCCGCTTCGGTGGCCCAGGGTTTCACAAGTTCGGATCCTGGGTGCGGACCTAGCACCACTCGTCAGGCCACGCTGAGACGGCGTCCCTCATAGCAGAGCCAGAAGGACCTACAACTAGAATATACAACTATGAACTGGGGGGCTTTGGGGAGAAGAAGAAGAAGGGAAAAAAGATTGAGAACAGATGTTAGTTCAGGTGCCAATCTTTAAAAAGAAAAAACATCTTTCATTGGGGAATGAGATTGTGTTCTGAAGGATGGAGATGATGAGATGTTTTATAAAGTGTAAGGAACCGTGCTAAGAGCCATCAACTCAGTGGTCATAAAAAGATGAGGTGGACTTGAAAAGAACTAGAAAAATATTGGCCTTAGCAGGCTATGGTTCTCTCTGGCCAGCTTCAGCTAATCTACCTTGCTGACTCAGCATGCAGCCAGTTCCCAGAAAGGGACTAGATGTGGCAAACAAAAATATGAAGGAACCCAGGATACAGCATCTCTTTGTTCCTCATCTCCATTTCTCTCTGCGTCTGTCTCTCTCCTTGTCCTCCTTCTCCTTCCCCCCTTCTCTCTCTCTGTCTGTCTCTTGCTCTCTCTCCAGACATCTCGTCAACGCTCCTCAGTCCACTTGATGGCAGAAGACAGTGGCCCCTCAACTCTGATATGTTATTTCGCAAGTATAAACACAAACAAAGACTGGCTCTGTACAAATCTCTAAATTCCTAGGAGAAAGAAAGTGATTGACTCCACTGGAATCAAGGAGCAGCCAGTCCACTGTGGCCAGAGGATCAGGTCACAAACAGTTGCCAGCCCACTCCTCTGCATCAGTGAACCAATGTCAGTGAGCAGACTCGACAAGAGGAAGTGAAACAAGAGCTACAAACAGGGCCCAAAACTGCAGCAGACTCACCCCCCTTTCCCACTCTTCAAAGGACTGTCAGTTCCTCCCCCAAATGTCGCCACTTACACGTCAGGTCAAGTGAAATGGGGCCCAGGTGGCAGTGCTAGACACAGACAAGGCTAACTTGGAAGGAATTAGATGAAGGACAATATCCAGGACCATGTTCCAGTAACCATTAGGCCAATGGAGACTCTTCCATCACTCATCCCATGCTTTCATTTCACCCCTTAAAGCACTGTATTTTTAATTTTGGCAGGAATTTTCCTAATCAAAGGTCATGCATAAATATCGCAACCCAGACTACAATGCTATAGAAGGAAATCATGCATCAATTAATAAATCTTTTCTCTCTATAATTTCTGCACCGAGAGTTTATCAGCCTTCCCATAACTGAAATAAAGAATGCAAGAATATTTCTCCACACACAAAGCTAACTGCCAGCTGATGTTCTGTGCAGTACCCACCCCACACCCCTCAGCCCCACCCAGTTGCACAGATAAATTCTACTGTCAGTTTTACAGCAGCTCTTGTATAAATCTGGATATTTTATTATTTGAGATTTCACATTGACAAATTTCCAAAATTAGCTCATTTTATGTTGTTGCAAATCATCGTGCTAGGGTAATGAAGAACGAGTGTTCATGACAGGGAATGGCTTAGCAGATGCTGCGGGAAACATCAGTCATTCTTTGTCCTCTTCCTGACCGCCTTAGTCCCCTCCCCTGCTCAATTTCCTTCCTGAAGCATGGCAATAGTATTATACTGAGTTTCTAAAATAAAGATTGCAAATAGGTTACCTCCCACAAGCTGACTCTAGTGAATAGTTCTGTCCAGGCTCTGCGTTGAGAGTTCTGAGGTCTGGTCTGGGCTCATTTGGAGAGAGTACTGGGGTTGATCAGTGATGACTGCCATGGGTATAAGAAGGCAGAGTATCCAGCACACATGCCAAATCGTTCCTATCCCTGCAGATTTCAAAAGAGACCAAGGGGCAAAGAAGAGTTTATAACCCAAAATAGAGACCAAATCTCTTGGAGCCTGGTGTCTGGGGGAGCGCTGTTGCTATTCTGCTGGCATTAAATTATGTGGAATATGGTTCAACTTTGATATTGTTGAGAGATATAATTAGAGGATTTTGCAAATCCACAATCTTGGAAGTAATCTTAGTATTTGTTAAACGTTTAGTATAAGCCAGGCACTATTTTAAGTGCTTTACACGTATTTTTCTTTGTAATTTTCACGAAAGTCCTATGAACTAGGCACTATTATTATGTCCCTTTTACAGAAAAGGAAACAGAGGTAGAGAAGTTAAGTAGCACGCCCATGATTACAGACCTAGGGAGGGTGGGCTGACAATCTAGGTCAGGCAGTCTGAGTCCAGTGATCTTAACCCCTGAGCTGTACGGGCTCCAGTGCAGGGAACTAACACAAACTGAGACGTGGTTGCCGGACAGGCAGGTAGGGACCCTCACTAGCTGCGTAAGGTGCTCCTTCACATCAGCCTCAGGGCTGACTTGATTCAGTCAGGGCTAGGCACTTTCCATGCACTTCCTCATCAACGCTCCCCCCAAGATGCTATAGGATTGCTGTGACGATTCCTAATGATGCACCTGCAGGGTTGCAAGCAAGTAGCCAAAACTGTGAATACTGTAAACATAAGCTCCAAGAGGCTGTGAGTGCCAAGTAACTCTCACCATTATGTTTAGAAGATCAGTATGTGGAAAACAACACAATAGAGACAAGTAGAAAAAAAACCTGCGTAGGTCCCTATTCATTCCTAATGATGGGACCTTTCCATGAAAAATGCAAAATCGTGGCATGCTAAGGGAAATCTGGATACAGTGTGAGCCAACCTTGTTTCATTATGTTCAGATAGCATCAAATCCTCCTTTGCTACAGGTAAATATTTTATGGAAGCCATTTGTGTTTATAATTCATTATGTACCTCTTTTTTTTTTCTATCTCTCATTTATTTTAAAGTATGTCCTTTAGGAAACCCATTCTGAAGGAGTTGGTTAATCAGGACATTGGATCATAATAAAAAGATGAGAGCATCATTCTACCAGTGGGGAAAATCACCAAAAAAAATACACAAGGCACTTTATGAGAAAGGAGTTAAGTCACCTTAGAGGCAAACACTAACTGAGTAAAATCGCATTCTTACAAAGGGGTTTGAACTAAAAGAGATGGAGACTTTCGATGATGACATTTGAGATTTTTGATTCAATCCAAAAAGGTAGACATAAGCTATAGCCTATCTCTTCTATTCCCAATCCCTAAGTGTTCCGAAAACTACATTTTTAAAAATACAATTCTTGAATATAAGAAAGAGGGGACCTCAATGGATGAGAAACCATTAAGCATCCTAAAAAGATGAAAGGCAGACGGAATGGATTGAAGAAGGAGACCATGGCCCCAGCAGACTACCAGGGGTGGCGGGAGCTTCATCAAAAGTTTTCCATGCTGGAAACATGAGGGACCCAGGAGCAGTGACCCCACCAATGCTTTTGACTTTTTATTGAGGTGAAATTCACATAACATAAAATTAGCTATTTCAAAGTGAACAATCCAGTGACATTTAGTATAATGTTGTGAAACTATCACCTCTATGTGGTTTCAAAACATTTTGTCACCCCAAAAGCAATCCCACCCCCATTAAGCAGTCACTCCCCAAACCTCCCTACTTCCCCATAGTCCCTGAAAACCACCAGTCTGCTTTCTGTCTCTATGGTTTTGCCTATTCTGGATATTTCACATAAATGGAATCATATAATATGTGACCTTCTATGTCTGGCTTCTTTCACTTAATATAATATCTTCAAAGTTTACCCTCATTGTAGTGTGTATCTGTACTTCATTCTTTTTTGTGGCTGAATAACATTCCCATGTAGAGATATACCACATTTTGTTTATCCATTCATTCACTGATGGACATTTGAGTAATATTTATCTCCCCGTGTGGCTTGACTCAAGAAGCCAAACGACATCCTCGCAGCCTCTCTTCTCCGTGTTGGCCCCTTTCCATCTTGTCGTGACAAAATGCCACAGGAGTTTGAGGCAGCATCTGCTTATTCCCTGAAGAAAGAAATAGCGTGTCTCTCTCCTGGTCACCCCAGTCAAGGCCTAAGATAGTTCTCATTGGTTCATGTTGTTTCTATGACTATCCCTGCATCCAGCTTTTTTGTGGCCAAGGAAATGGAGTGTGCTCATTGGCTCAGGCCTAAGGTCACGTCTTCTGGAGCAGAAGATGGAATCACCCATCGCTCCCTCTCTGATTTGACACCAAAAGAAAAGGCAAAAAAAGCAAAAATAAACAAGTGGGACTACATCAAACTTCAAAGCTTCTGCACAGCAAAGGAAACCATCAACAAAATGAAAAGGGAACCTACAAAATGGGAGAAAATATTTGCAAATCATATATCTGATAAGAAGTTAATATATAAAATATGTAAAAAACTCACACAACTCAATAAAAAAAATTCAATTAAAAAATAGGCAAAGGGGGCCCACTCTGAGGTGTAGTGGTTGAGTTCGCACACCCCACTTTGGAGGCCCCAGGTTCACAAGTTCAGATCCCAGGTGTGGACCTAGCACCACTTGTCAAGCCATGCTGTGGAGGCATCACACATACCTAAAATAGAGGAAGATGGGCACAGATGTTAGCTCAGCGACAATCTTCCTCAAGTAAAAAGAGGAAGATTGACAACAGATGTTAGCTCAGGGACAATCTTCCTCAAGCAAAAAGAGGAAGATTGACAACAGATGTTAGCTCAGGGACAATCTTCCTCACACACACAAACAAAAGGCAAAGGATCTGAATAAACATTTTTCCAAAGAAAACACACAAATGGCCAACAAGTACATGAAAGATGTTCAATGTCACAAATCATCAAGGAAATGCAAATAAAAGCTACAGTGAGATATCACCTCACACTTGTTAGAATGGCTATTATCAAAAAGACAAGCAATAAAAAGTGTTGGAGAGGTTGTGGAGAAAAGGGAACCTTTGAGCACTGTTGGTGGGAATGTAAATTGGTTCAGCCACTGTGGGAAACAGTATGGAGATTTCTTTAAATATTAAGACTAGAGCTGCCATATGATCCAGCAATTCCACTTCTGGTTTATCTGAAGGAAATAAAAACACTATCTTAAAAAGATATCTGCACCCTGATATTCATCGCAGCATTGTTTATTATAGCTAAGACATGGAGACAAATTAAGTGTCCACCGACAGATGAATGGATAAGGAAGATGTGATATATATATATCCTAGAAGGAAATCCTGCTATTTGCAACAACATGGATGGATTTTGAGGGCATTATGCTATGTGAAATAAATCACACAGAAAGACAAATACAGTACGATCTCACTTATATGTGGAATCTAAAAAAAAAAACCCGAACTCGTAGAAACAGAGTACAGATTTGTGGTGGCCAGAGGTGGGGGCTGGGGGTGGGGGAACTGAGTGGAGGTGGTCAAAGGGTGCAAACTCCCAGTTATAAGATGGATACGTTCTGGGGATGGAATGTACTGCCTGGTGACTACAGTTAACAGTACTGTATTGTATATTTGAAAGTTGCTAAGAGACTAGATCTTGAAAGTTCTCATCAGAAGAAAAAAAATTGTAACTACGTATGGTGATAGATGTTAACTAAACTTATTGTGGTAATTATTTTGCAATGTATACATATATCAAATCACTATGTTGTACACCTAAACCTAATACAATGTTCTACATCGATTATATCTGAATTTTTAAAAATTAAAAAAAAAATAGGGGCCAGCCTGGTGACACAGACATTCAGCTCACATGTTCTACTTTGGCAGCCCAGGGTTTGTTGGTTTGGATCCCAGGTGTGGACCTACACACTGCTTGGCAAGCCATGCTGTGGCAGGGGTCCCACATATAAACTAGAGGAAGATGGGTACAGATGTTAGCTCAGGGCCAGTCTTCCTCAGCAAAAAAGAGGAGGATTGATGCCAGATGTTAGCTCAGGGCTAAGCTTCCTCAAAAAAATAAAATAAACTAAAAAATAAACACTCTGAAAGTAGGGCAGCTGGGGATCTCCAGAGGGAAATGGAGGGATCCTTTACCTAAACAAGAGAAAATGAAAGCTGGGTAGATTAAAAAAAAAAAGAACAAGGATTCACTATGCTCAGCACATACATGAATTCCTGGGTTTCAGTTTTGGTGTAAAGCTAGAACCAAGCAGGATTCTCACCCCCACGCCCGGGACAGATGCTTTTGTATGTTCCACTAGCAATGGAATGTGTGGCCTTGCTATCATACAGCCACCACACAGCAAATGCCCCCAGTTGCTGTGGGTATCTTCCATTGAGAACCCAAACAAATTCTTCACAGGCTGAACTCTGTGTCCACATAAACCTGCTTACAATGCTAGCTTACCCCTAAGTGCATCCCTGAGCAGTGCAAATGGACAATATTGACCTGGCTAAGAGATGGGAAGAGGAGGGGCAAATTTTATTTTTCTAATGTTCCAAGATGGAGAGAAAAAAGAACGTAAGTTAGTTTCACATGGATTTTCCAAGTGATCTGGGATTTAGCATAAGAATTCAATACAACCAGGAAAAAGAATGTGGTTCTGTGTTTTAGGCTTATTTAAAATGAATGAGGCCACCAGTTTCCATTTCGGCAGCAGTGTTTTAGGAAGCTGAGCTTTGCGGGACAATCCTGCTGTGTGCGTGGATTACTGCAGATGTAGGGCTTGGGTTTCCAGAGCAGGGGACCGCTTTCTTGAGACCAGATTAGAAAGATAAGTGGACATAGGTAGAACTCTGATTTTTGTCTTCCTTTCTTTTCACTCCTTGTACAGGGTTTCGGGTGTTCTCACAAATGCTACATTCAGTCTTAGCTCAGTTTACCATCTCTAGAGGCCAAGCAGGTAACATGGAGAGTGTGAGCCCCATCTAAAGGTGTCAGGCTTCAAGCAGGTCAATCCCATTGTTGCTGTGTAGCGATACACGTCAAGAATAGCAAGATTTTTAATATTTCAAGAGAAGCCATAAATCAATAGTTTTATGTGAAAACTTTTAACTTTTTAAATATTGGTCCCTATTTGTTTTTTAAAAAAAGCATTTGTCAATCAATAAGAGATCTGGAGGACCTTGTTTGAGACATATGCATACATAAGTAAAAAGTCTTATCGTTGAAAGGATGCCTCATACCAGGTGACAAGAAGTAGACACTATGTATATGTACTTGGGTAGTTCAGTTAACCTCCTAGTGCCCTCTGTTTTCCAATCTTTTTTTTTTCTGGCTTTATTGAAATATAATTGACATATAATATTGTGTAAGTTAAGGTGTACAATGTAATGATGTGATATAAGTATATACTGCAAAATGATATCCACAATAAGGTTCATTAACACATCTATTACTTCACATGGTTCCAAATTTTTTTGTGTGGTGGGAACTTCTAAGATCTACTCTTTCAGCAACTTTCAAATATACGGTACAGTATTGTTAACTATAGTCACCATGCTGTACATTACATCCAGAACTTACTCATCTTATGACTGGAAGTTTGTGCCCTCCACTCATTTTTCCCACCTCCCATCCCCCACCCCTGGCAATCACCCGTCTGTTCTCTGTTTCTGTAAGTTTGGTTTTTTTCAGATTCCACATATAAGCGGGATCATACAGAATTTGTCTTTCTCAATCTGATTCATTTCACTTAGCATAATGCCTTCAAGATTCATCCATGTTGTCACAGATGGCAGGATTTCCTTCTTTTTATGGCTGAATAATATTTCATTTCATATAATATGTATATATATGATATGAATATAATATAATATAATATATGATATGATATGATATGATATGATATGATATATATATCACATTTTCTCTATCCATTCATCTACCAATAGACACTTAGGTTTCTTTCCTAAGCTATTGTAAATAATGCTCCAATGAGCATATGGGTGCATACATCTTTTCGAGATAGTGATTTCATTTCCTTCAGACATATACTCAGAGACAGAATTGCTGGACCATGTGAGTTCTATTTTTAATCTTTTTTTTCTGAGGAAGATTCACCCTGAGCTAACAACCATTGCTGATCTCCCTCTATTTTGTATATGAGCTGCTGTCACAGCATGGCCACTGATAGATGAGTGGTGTATGTCCATGACCGGGAACCAAACCCAGGCCGCTGAAGTGGAGCACACCAAACTTAACCACTAGGCCACGGGGCTGGCCCTATTTTTAATTTTTTGAGGAACCTCAATACTGTTTTCCATAGTGGCTGCACCAATCTAATCTTTCAAATGGGTCTGAAAGAAGGAAGTTGGGCTAGGTGTTGTCTCAGCCCCTTTACTCCCATCTCTGTTCTACAACTAAAAATCTGGTAGCTTCACATTAAAAGTCTTGATTTTGAGCAGCTTGACTTAAGTTTGAAAAGATGGAAGACAGATGAAAAATTGTGAAATTCCTTTTGATGTATCTTACAGAAAAGAGCATCTTTTGTCCACATGTGCCAAGGGAAAGAGTGGTTGGAAGAAGGGAATACTAAACCCAAAGGTGGGTCAGCTTTCAGAGAACAGGTACAGCAGCTGGGATTTTAGCCATGGGGATGCGTTCAACAAGGGTTAGATAAGCAGAAATTGAAATTTGCAGACTGGAACTTCGGTGCAGGATGCACTAGCATAGAAAAGAGAGTACTCTAGGGGACATGGGAAGTGTTTTCAAATATCCAAAGGAGTATCAAATAGGAAGAGGATAAATCTTTTCTGCATGTCCCTCGGAGTAGAATTAGCATCAGTGGGAAAAAAATACTAGAGACAGCTTTGGTTGAGTACTAGGAGCATTCTGAGAACTGCCAATCATGGACGAGTTTGCTCCAAGTGGTAGTGAGTTTGCTGTCTTTGGAGGTGTTTAAACAGATAGCAGAAGTACACTTGGTGAAGATGTTGCAGGAGAGATTTGAATATTAGAAGTTGGAAGTGGGATGAATGAGGAGAGCAGGAGTTCAAGACTCTCAGCTTCATCCAAGTCCATCCAGCTTCCAAGTCTGACTGCCCTTCAAAACTACTTGGGAAGCTAATTCACATGGATTAAGCAGAGAGATCCTGACTCACCCGGTCAAGAGAGAGCCTGGGGATTTCTATTTTTAGCAAGCAATCCCAAGTGATGCTGTTGGAGCCACCTGCCTGCAAGCACTCTGTGATTTCTCTCCAGTTTGCTTATCCCATTGCATTCTCTCCCGTCCTTGCGTAGCATCTGTGAATTTGCACATGAAGAAATTGAGGCTTTGAGAGGTCAGGTAGCCAGTAAGTGACAGAGTAGAACTGTCAGATATGTTCTACTCCGACCCTCTTAGTCACCATATATACACAGAACCACAAAGTGTTTCTTGCCTATAAATAAGGACTGCTCTTAGGATCAGGAGTTCTAGGAAGACACAAAAGAGTTGTCCCCAGGAAGAGAATCGTACCTACTCTGGGTTTTTGAGCGCTGTCCCTTGTAAAAACTTAAAAGAAAAAGTTGTGATTGACGGTCTCCTGCCTCACCTTTGGGCTCTGAGGTGGCTTCTGTGAGTGTATGAGTGTAATTAATGCAAAGGACAGGGATAAGGGGAAGGGGAGGAGGGTAGAGAAAACCTGAAAGAAATATATTTTCCAAGTGGAATAATATTTATCTGATTCATGCCTTGGGCTGCCTACCCATGTTTAATGAAACTCTGATCTCAGAGGCACACAGAGTTTTCAATAAGGAACTGGTTGGGCAGGAATGCGGTGAATGCGTAAAGCAAACCCAATAATACAAACACCATCAGAGTGACCTGTTTCATAGGAGGGGCAGTGCCCACGGTGTTGTAAATTTCAATTTCCGATGCCTCGCAGCTGCGGCAAGGCAGAGCGAGCCCTTTGTGATGAGCAGGCAGCTCCCTTCACCTCTGTAGTTTATTTTTCCCTGCAGGATAGGACAATGGAAATAAGAAAGTCAATTTTCTTTTCATGTCAAGCAGATTGAATTTCGCTAAACTAAAATGGGCTCTGGCTAAGCAAAGGTCACTCCAACCTTGGGTCTTTTTCTTCATTAATGAAAATTTAACTCCAGCATTGTTGCTTCTGGTTCTTTTACAGAGGTTCTTGGAGATGCCATCAGTAAGGCCCAGTGAGGCATGCATTCCCTCACCAAAATCACAAACAGCTGAGGCAAGAGTCAATTATTACGTCAGTATGTATATAGATTTCATATAAATGCAGAGTAGATATATTTCACCTTGTTAAATATCATACTCTTAAGACCAGAGAAAACAACTCTGTAAGGAACAATGAGACCATCGTGTTGTCCAATTTTGCTTACTCCATTTTTTTGTGTCCTTCAGATACAAGGGTATCAACAAACGAAATCAGATGAGACACGCTGAGCTACTTCTCTCTTTACCAAAGTCTTGAGCTATGTTGATGTTTTCTGAATGACACATAATATGTGTGGATCTCTGAGAGGTTGCCTTAAAGTTCTGTCAAGGACTATAATCTTGAGAAGGAAGAGGAGTCAGGGAGACCAGTAAGGAGACTGCAATGATAGAACAGAACAGAACAATAGAACTGGAAAGAGGTGAATGAGAATGTAGCTTGTTTCAGAGGCCGGTTATGTGCCTAGCACCACGGCAGCATCAGGAATAAGTAAACATTAAAATAAATAAATAAATAAATAAAAAGATGAGGTTATGAGAGCTTATTGACTAAGAACTCAACAAGCATTTGCTAAACTGAAAAGAACTTGGTAACTCATTGGATAAAGAAGACCTTAAAGCTAATTTTAAGTTTCAAGTTTACATGACTATATTAACAGTAGGAAACAGGGAAAATTCAGGTTTAGGGTAGATGGAGACCACAGCTTGGTTTTAACTAGTTGGCTTCACCAATAATTGCTATTATTGTTGCAAATCAAAGGAGAAAAAAAGATGCATATAAAAGTATATATATCCTATGAATCATGAAATGTCATTATAATATCAACCAGCTACTTTTAAGGAGAGGTCATTACAACATATAAATATAGCCTCTGTATTTAAGGAATTTGTGGGGAAAATTTTAATTTACTAAGTAAGCTCTTTTAAAAGTGTAAACTGAAAACCCAAGACTGTAATCTGGTAGGTAGTAAGGTAGAAATAAAACCCACTGGTTATGTAGACTAATGGGTAATCATTATGATCCATTTTTTCCCAGCCCATGAACCTATTTTCAAGGAAGATAAAAAGATGTTTTAGGATGGTGCATCATTCAGAGTCCAGCTGGGAAAACAGAAACCACACTCTGTTTCAACAGAATGAATTTAATGGAAGGAATTGGTAGGGTTATTACAAGATCTTAAGTAAGGGAAACATAGACTTCTTGGATACAGGAAGAAAGCCCACATCTTCTAGCAAGGGAAACTCAGAGAGACCCAGGGAATTGATTCTCAGCTTCATCTGTGTCCACCCAAACATCTCCATTCCAATTTTCAGGTTTTAGTTTTTCCAAATCGATGCCCTGTCTTGACTTAGTGAAACGGTGAATTCACCTTAGTTTGCAATTCTACAACATGAACCACAATTAAATTTGGGGAATGATTTTCAATGAGGTTAGACCTACTGCTAGATAATTTAGATCTCTGATTTTTAGAAAATTGCTTTTGTTAAATATAATGTGTTATAATAAATAATTACACAAAAATGCATCAAACACTTTAAAATTGTGACATAGGAGTTTATAGAGATTAGCTCATAGCGGGCTTTGCTTTTTTTCTAAAAGGATTCATCATTTATAAGAAAATAGTATATTGGAGCCCAAATGCACTAAACCATCCCACTTGTTTATAAATAAAAGAGTAGAACCTTTCGGAATTTCTCACTTGGATGTCTTACTGCTTTTACCATGAAATTTATCTGGTAGTAATAAAATATTTTTACACAAATAGCTGTTCAGTTCATCCTCTACAGCAACTGAAAGGCATCACGTATTTTATTGCATGAGTTAATTATTTCATGTTACCCACGTTCTCTGGAATCTAGACCAAGTAGAAAAGAGGATCGCTCTAGAAAGGGTATAAGATAAAGTAACACAAAGGAAGCAAAAAAGTGAGAAAAAGAGAAAAACTAGATTTTGAGAGCTAAACTGAAAACAGTACGAAATCTGTGTTTCACGCAAGCTCTTATTGGCAAATAGTACACAAGAATTGTCGAGTAATCCTGAACGATCAAGAACGAGGGTCATGAAAGTTGTCTGTGTGTAAAAGCAAAGTATTTTGCAAATGACCCTTGGTTGGCTGAAAATTCTGTTGGCGCTTTTGGTGGATGGGTGCAGTTTTAAAATTTAGTCCCTCAGGTAAATTTCCTGATTAATGATCGAGTTCAGAGACTTTGAAAAGAAGTAACAGAGAAGGAAGATAACCTTTGCAGGAAAAGCTGAGCCGCAAAACTTTAGATACTTCCTTCAGGTTAAATCACATAGTCTTAATCCTGGAGTTAATGATCTTTCTAGAAAGAGCAATGTGTCCTAACCAGTGAGGGCTGTTCTGAAATCCTAAGTGAGAAGATGAGAAATGGAAGTGGCGGAGCCAGCCTGGTGGCACAGAGGTTAAATTCGAACATTCCGCTTCAGCGGCCCGGGGTTCGCGAGTTTGGATCCCGGGTGCAGGCCTACGCACCACTTTTCAAGCCCTGCTGTAGCAGGTGTCCCACATATAAAGTAGAGGAAGATGGGCACAGATGTTAGCTCAGGGCCAACCTTCCTCAGCAGAAAGAGGATGGCGGCAGATGTTAGCTCAGGGCTAATTTTCCTCAAAAATAAATAAATAAATAAATAAAAATTTTTTTAACAATGGAAATGGATCCCACTTTCAATGTTTGTCATCTTGGAAAGGTGGAAAATTTGGCAGAGTGAAGAAAAGTAAGGCCTACGTATTCTCATCTTCTTACATTTACCCTAAATGCCAGCTTCTCAATAGAAAGACTTTTTCATTAAAATTAACCAAAAGTTAACCAAGGAAATTGGATGAAAGTGGTCAAAAGGTACAAACTTCTAGTTATAGGATAAATAAGTATCAGGGATGTAAGAAACATGACGACTATAGTTAACACTGCCGTCTGGTATATTTGAAAGTTGTTAAGAGAGTAAATCCTAAGAGTTTTCATCATGAGGAAAAAGTATTTTTTTCTTTGTTTTTTTTTTGTTTGTATCTATCTAAGATGATGGATGATAACTAAACTTATTGTGGTAGTCATTTCACAATATATGTAAGTAGTCATTACGCTGTACATCTTAAACATATACAGTGCAGTATGCCAATTATGTCTCAATAAGACTGGGAGAGAAAAAGCAAAACAGAACCAGAAAAAATTACTAGTTAGCACTTTGTTGCTCATGCAGGTTTCCTTGAGTTTGGAACCACATGAAGGTGCAAGAATCAATTCCTCTTTTGTTAGTGTGATTTGGGGTTTGGCTGAGCCACAATTGTTCTGATCCAGGGTCCTGTTGGGTGCCTGTGTTACCAATGTCTTAGTGTGTTCAGGTTGCTATAACAAAATGCCATAGACTGGGTAACTTACAAACAACAGAAATTTATTTCTCACTGTTTTTCAGGCTGGGAGGTCCAGGATCATGGTGCCGGCAGATTCAATGTCTGGTAAGAGCTCACTTCTGGGTTCATGGACTTCGCCTTCTCTCTATGTCCTCACGTGGTGAAAGGGGCAAAGGAACTCTCAAGGTCTCTCGTATAAGGGCACTAATCCATTCACGAGGGCTCTGCCCTCATGACCTAATCACCTCCCAAAGGCCCCATCTGCTAATACCATCACCTTAGGCATTAGGATTTCAACCTATGAATTTGGGAGGGACACAAACATTCAGACCATAGCTCCAGATCTTATGCCAGTGTGTGCTAAGCCAGTAAAATATACCTTTCAACCGCTGATCTAGAAACTGATAACCTTCATCCACCCAGCCAAGAAATAACATCCTGGCAACCTCCCATCTGTGGATACCCATCCTTGTTCCTGCTAAAGCTGGCTGCTGACATTCTGTAACCTCCCGTGAGGAGCTCATGTGCACTGAAAGCCAGCAGTGGATGAGATGCTGGCGTTGTAGATTCAAAGATAAATGAAGCACAACCCCTGTCCTCAAGATGTTCACTGTCTTCCAAAGGCAGCTAGAAGACTGTGTAATGAAGTGAGAGCTAAAACAAAGGTATTCCCAGGTTATAGCGGGAGCACAGTGGACCACTGAGGATGGATGCGATGGGAGAAGGCAAGTTGGACAATATTCTTGGAGATATGTGGTCTGAGTCTTAAAATATGAATAGAGGCTTATGAGGTAGATAAAGGAGGAATAAGAATATTAATAGCAAGAGCCAACATGTGTGAGCACTTATTGTGTGCCAGGCCCATGCGAAGTGATTTGTGAACAGTACCACATTTAATACCCCAATATCACTATGAGGTAGACGCTATCATTGTTATCGCCATTTTATGGATGAGGAAACAGAAGCTGAGGGGAGTAAGTGATAGAGAGAACATTCAAATCCAGGCTATCGGTGTCCAGCGCACTTGCTCTTAACATCCTAAGCCCTACTTTCCATACAATAATTGAGAAGAGAGTACGTTAGACAAAGAGAACAAGCTACACACAGGAGAAAGGGATGAGGAAGCAGAGCAAAGCAACAGAATGGCATGAGAAGAAGGACCATGAGCAACATATTATGGAGCCTGGATTTTATCTGAAGAGCAATGGAGGGGCTGTGAATTGTTTTAGTCTGTGGAATGGCAAGGTCAGATATGCATTTTAGATAGCTTACTCTGCTGTAATTTGAATAAGTGGATTGGGAGCAGATAAAGATAGAGTCAGGGGGACAAGTCAATAAGCTGTTGTCATGATCCAATGAGAAACGAAGAGGGCCTGAGCATAGGCAGGGCAGTGACATGTGGAAATAGAACACCAACTAGAAGCCGTATAAGAGGTAGATTTCATCTCACTTGGTGTCTACTGGGTTCATACAGTGATTGCAGAAGGACTCTGAAATGATTCCAAAGTTTCAAGATACAGCAACTGGATGAAAGTTTGTGTCACTCATTGAGATGTGGGATACAGGAAGAGAAGAGCAGATATGAGGAGGAAAATATTGGAAGGGTTTCTAGGCTATCCAAGTGAAGACACCTACCAGGAATATATGGGTCTCAGATTCAGATAAGGGATGTAGCTAGTGGCTACCATGTTGGCCAGAAGTGAACAAGCCCTATAAATTTAGCCATATTTTTTAGAATGGGATATTCAACAGGGGATTTAATTACCAGTTGGACAGCCAGATTTAAGATGTCACGGATTCCCTGTGCTCATTCTAAAGGCTCGTTAGAGTATTTGTCAATATATCTGACTATAATTTTAGCTATAATAATAATGATTATATGTTGAAATTAGATGGAGAGCATGAACTATAGCCACTTCTTCAATATTCAAATGATGCTGGAACTTTGTCATGAGAATTCAGAGATAAAAATTCAAGAACATAAGTGATGAAAAGTTCTCAGTATTTTTTTTTTATTGAGTTAATGATAGGTTACAATCTTGTGAAATTTCAGTTGTACATTAATGTTTGTCATTCGTGTTGTAGGTGCACCACTTCACCCTTTGTGCCCACCCCCCACCCCACCTTTCCCCTGGTATCCACTAAACTGTTCTTAGTCCACATTTTTAAACTCCTCATATGAGTGGAGTCATACACAGATTATCCTTCTCTATCTGGCTTATTTCACTTAACATAATTCCCTCAAGTTCCATCCATGTTATTGCAAATGGAATGATTTTGTTCTGTTTTGCAGCTGAGTAGTATTCCATTGTATATATATACCACATCTTCTTTATCCATTCGTCTGTTGATGGGCACTTAGGTTGCTTCCTTGTCTTGGCTATTATAAATAATGCTGCAATGAACATTGGGGTACATAGGACTTTTGGGATTGCTGACTTCAAGCTCTTAGGATAAATACCCAGTAGTGGGATGGCTGGATCGTATGGTAGTTCTATTTTTAATTTTTTGAGGAATCTCCATACTGTTTTCCATAGTGGCTGCACCAGCTTGCATTCCCACCAGCAGTCTATGAGGGTTCCTTTTTCTCCACAACCTCTCCAACATTTGTTACTATTAGTTTTAGATATTTTTGTCATTCTAATGGGTGTAAGGTGATATCTTAGTGTAGTTTTGATTTGCATTTCCCTGATGATCAGCGATGATGAGCATCTTTTCATGTGCCTATTGGCCATCCGTATATCTTCTTTGGAGAAATGTCTGTTCATGTCTCCAGCCCATTTTTTGATTGGGTTGTTTGATTTTTTGTTGTTGAGTTGTGAGAGTTCGTTATATATTATGGATATTAAGCCTTTGTCAGATATATAACTTGCAAATATTTTTTCCCAGTTAGTGGGTTGTTTTTTTGTTTCAATCCTGGTTTCATTTGCCTTCAAGAAGCTCTTTAGTCTGATGAAGTCCCATTTGTTTATCCTTTCTATTGTTTCCCTTCTCTGAGAAGGCATGGTGTCCGAAAAGATCCTTTTAATACTCATGTCAAAGAGTGTACTGCCTATGTTTTCTTCTAGAAGCCTTATGGTTTCAGGTCTCACCTTTAGGTCTTTGATCCATTTTGAGTTTATTTTGGTGAATGGTGAAAAAGAATGGTCAATTTTCATTCTTTTACATGTGGCTTTCCAGTTTTCCCAGCACCATTTGTTGAAAAGACATTCTTTTCTCCATTGTATGCCCTCAGCTCCTTTGTTGAAGATAAGCTGTCCATAGATGTGTGGTTTTATTTCTGGGCTTTCAATTCTGTTCCATTGATCTGTGCACCTGTTTTTGTACCAGTACCATGCTGTTTTGATTACTGTAGCTTTGTAGGATGTTTTGAAGTCAGGGATTGTGATACCTCCTGTTTTGTTCTTTTTTCTCAGGATTGCTTTAGCAATTCAGGGTCTTTTGTTGCCCCATATGAATTTTAGGATTCTTTGTTCTAATTCTGTAAAGAATGTCATTGGGATTCTGAATGGGATGGCATTGAATCTGTAGATTGCTTTAGGTAGAACGGACATTTTAACTATGTTTATTCTTCCAATCCATGTACATGGAATGTCTTTCCACCTCCTTATGTCGTCATCCAATTCTCTCAGAAAGGCCTTGCAATTTTCATTATATAGGTCCTTCACTTCCTTAGTTAAATTTACCCCAAGGTATTTTATTCTTTTTGTTGCGATTGTGAATGGTATTGTGTTCTTGAGTTCTTTTTCTGTTAGTTTGTTATTAGAGTATAGAAATGCTACTGATTTATGCAAATTGATTTTTGTACCCTGCAACTTTGCTGTAGTTGTTGATTACTTCTAAGAGTTTTCCAATGGATTCTTTGGGGTTTTCTATATATAAAATCATGTCATCTGCAAAGAGCGAGAGTTTCACTTCTTCCTTCTCTATTTGGATTCCTTTTATTCCTTTTTCTTGCCTGATTGCTCTGGCCAAAACCTCCAGTATTATGTTAAATAAGAGTGGTGATAGAGGGCATCCTTGTCTTGTTCCTGTTTTCAGGGGGATGGGGTTCAGTTTTTGCCCATTGAGTATGA
Source organism: Equus przewalskii (assembly GCF_037783145.1). Taxonomy (NCBI): domain Eukaryota; kingdom Metazoa; phylum Chordata; class Mammalia; order Perissodactyla; family Equidae; genus Equus; species Equus przewalskii. The sequence continues at coordinate 21,615,530 of NC_091831.1, read as the reverse complement.
TGTTGGCTATGGGTTTGTCGCATATGGCCTTTATTATGTTGAGGTAGTTCCCTTCTATGCCCATTTTCTTCTGAGTTTTTATCATAAATGGCTGTTGGATCTTGTCAAATGCCTTCTCTGCATCTATTGAGATGATCATGTGGTTTTTATTCCTCAGTTTGTTGATGTGGTGTATCACGTTGATTGATTTGCGGACGTTGAACCGTCCCTGTGTCCCTGGTATGAATCCCACCTGATCATGATGTATGATCCTTTTGATGAATTGCTGAATTCTGGTTGCCAAAATTTTCTTTAGAATTTTTGCATCTATGTTCATCAGTGATATTGGCCTGTAGTTCTCTTTTTTCGTGCTGTCCTTGTCAGGTTTTGGTATCAGCGTGATGTTGGCCTCATAGAATGTGTTAGGAAGTGTTCCATCTTCCCTAATTTTTTGGAATAGCTTGAAAAGGATAGGTATTAAATCCTCACTGAAAGTTTGGTAGAATTCCCCAGGAAAGCCATCTGGTCCTGGGGTTTTATTCTTTGGGATGTTTTTGATTGCTGTTTCAATCTCTTTCCTTGTGATTGGTCTGTTCAAATTGTCTGCCTCTTTTTGAGTGAGCTTTGGGAGATTGTAGGAGTCCAAGAATTTATCCATTTCCTCTAGGTTATCCATGCTGTTGGCATATAGTTTTTCATAGTATTCTCTTATAATCCGTTGTATTTCTGCAGAGTCTTGTTATTTCTCCTCTTTCATTTCTGATTTTGTTTATTTGAGCTTTCTCCCTTTTTTTCTTTGTAAGTCTGGCTAGGGGTTTGTCAATTTTATTTATCTTCTCAAAAAACTAGCCCTTTGTCTCATTGATCCTTTCTACTGCCTTTTTCATTTCAATAGTATTTATTTCTGCTCTGATTTTTATTTCTCTCCTTCTGCTGACTTTAGGCTTTATTTGTTCTTTTTTTCTCTCATTCAGTTAGCTGCAGTTTAAGATTGCTTATTTGGGATTTTTCTTGTTTGTTAAGATGTGCCTGTATTGCGATGAATTTTCCTCTTAATACAGCTTTTGCTGTATCCCATATGAGTTGGTATGTCATGCTATCATTTTCATTTGTTTCCAGGTATTTTTTTATTTCTTCTTTAATTTCTTCAATGATCCATTGCTTGTTCAGTAGTGTGTTGTTTAGTCTCCACATCTTTGTGCCTTTCTCAGCTTTTTTCTTGTAATTAATTTCTAGCCTTATAGCATTATGATCGGAGAAGATGCTTGTTATTATTTCAATTTTTTTAAATTTGTAGAGGCTTGCCTTGTTTCCCAACATATGGTCTATCCTTGAGAATGTTCCATGTGCACTTGAGAAGAATGTGTATTCAGCTGTTTTAGGGTGAAGTAATCTATATATGTCTATTAAGTTCAATTGTTTTAGTTTGTCATTTAGCCCCACTATTTCCTTGTGGATTTTCTGTCTGGATGATCTGTCAATTGATGTGAGTGGAGTGTTGAGGTCCCCTACTATTATTGTGTTGTTTTTAACATCTTCCTTTAGGTCTGTTAATAGTTGCTTTATGAATCTTGGTGCTCCTGTGTTGGGTGCATAGATATCTATAAGCGTTATTTCTTCTTGATGAAGTGTCCCTTTGATCATTATATATTGTCCCTCTGTATCTCTCTTTATCTGTCTTATTTTGAAATCCACTTTGTCTGATATAAGAATTGCAACACCTGCCTTTTTTTTGCTTGCTATTAGCTTGAAGTATTGTCCTCCACCCCTTCACCCTGAGTCTGTGTTTGTCCTTGGGGCTGAGGTGTGTTTCTTGGAGGCAACAAATTGTTGGATCTTGTTCTTTAATCCATTTTGCCACTCTGTGTCTTTTTATTGGAGAGTTCAATCCGTTCACATTGAGAGTGATTATTGATGCATGTGGACTTAATGCTATCAATCTGTCTCTCATTATCTTGTTTTCCTGTGTTTCTTTTCCTGTGTGCTTTAGCCTACCCATTTAATACTGCAATTTCTTATGCTGGGTTTCTTAGATTTTTCCTTATTTATGATTTGTGACTCTGTTCTGTATTTTATTTTAGTGTCTACCCTGAAGTTTGTATTTAGAATCTCGTGTATAATATAGTCTATTCTCTGGTGGTCTCTTACTTACTTGGCCAATACTGATTTAGACCCTTTGCTCTTCCCCTCCTAAATAATTATTTTCATTTCTTATTCCAACTCATGTCATGAATTTGTAGTTAGAGTGATAAGATCATCCTTGCTTTGATAGTTTCCTTACCTTTACCCTAATGCTATAGTTGAATATTTGCTATCCTGTTCTGGTTCTATCCATCAGTCTTCCCTAGTCTGTGGATTGTGACCCCTTTCTCCCTTTTTTATTTTTTCAGGTATGAGAGCCTTCTTGAGGATTTCTTGTAGTGGAGGGCTTTTAGTTACAAATTCCCTTAACTTTTGTTTGTCTGGAAAAGATTTAATTTCTCCCTCATATCTGAAGGAAATTCTTGCTGGATAGAGTATTCTTGGCTGAAGATTTTTATCTTTTAAAGCTTTGAATATGTCACTCCATTCACTCCTAGCTTGTAAGGTTTCTGTAGAGAAATCCGCTGAAAGTCTGAGAGGGGCTCCTTTGTAGGTTATTCTCTTTTTTTTTTCTTACTTCCCTGAGTATTCTTTTTTATCTTTCCTTCTTGCCAATTGTACTACTATGTGCCTTGCAGTAGGTCTTTTTACATTGACAAATCTAGGAGATCTGAAAGCTTCCTCTACACACATTTCTCCGTCAATCCCTATATTTGGGAAGTTCTCTTCAATAATTTCATTAAGCACACATTCTGCTCCATTTTCCTTTTCCACATTCTTGGGAAGTCCTATGATCCTTAAGTTCTTACTCCTTATTGAATCCACTATCTCTTGGAGATTTTCCTCATTTTTTTTAATTCTTAGCTCTTTTTCTTCCTCTGTCTGGAGCCATTCAGCCTGTCTATCTTCAATTATGTTAATTTGCTCTTCTATGGTGTCTACATGGGCATTCAGGGAATCCATATTCTGTTTTATCTGGTCCATTGCGTTTTTCATCTCTAGTAATTCTGTTTGATTCTTCTTTATAATTTCAATCTCTTTCATGAAGTAACTCCAGAACTCATTGGCTTGTTTCTCTATCTTTCTCTCTACCTCATTGAATTTTTTTGATGATAGCTACTGTGAACTCATTATCAATTAGTTTACCTAATTCCAAGTCCTCGGGACTTAATTCTATGTTTTTATTGTTTTCCTTCTGGTCTGGGGCTTTTATAAATTGCTGGACGGTAGAGGAGCGGTTTTTTTGCATGGTGGTAGAATTTGGTTGCAGTTACAGCCTGTCGCCAGTAGATGGGGGTCGAGAGCCACGTGTTCTGAGGTCTCCGCCTTCGGCCAAGATGGCAGCACCCAGTGCGCTTTTCCGTGAGGGAGGCGCTGCTATTCTCGGCGCCAACCTGTATTCAGATCAGTTCTGTTCTCTGGTCTCCTGAGGCCCTGGGTTTATGGGGTCCCCAAGCGCACGGAAGCTTTCTCCTGTGAGCGGGTTTCCACTGAACCAGCGGCAGGCGTCCTGGATGATCCCCTGGTCACGCGGCCTCTCCCCCACTCCTTCCTGGACCTGAGCAGCAGGGATCTGCAGGGGAGGGGGCGACGTTCTCTCCTACCCGTTCCAGCGCCTCTGAGGCCGTCAGCAAGGTTTATGTTCTCTGCCTTCTTGGTATTGTAGGTCTCAATAATTTGGCATTAGATTTATTCTCTGAAATTCTGTTTTTCCAATCCTTTGTTGTATTTTGGAGGGGAGAGAATCCCAGGTCAGCTCATCCTGCCATTTTGCTCCACCCCTCCAGCCTCAATATTTTGAAATATATATGCAATTATGTGCACATATAGGTTGCATGTATTGTTATGTATATTCATATATTTACATGGCTTAGTTCACATAGAAAAAGAGAATTATTCCTGTTTCCCCAAATGTAGGATTATCCAGAAGCTGTTTACTAGAATCTGGACCTCTTTGTCACTTAGTGTGATAACCATGCAAAACATCAGAGGAGGCAGCTGCAGCCGGAAGGTGGGTTCCCTCCTCTACAGCTTCACTATTAGCACAGCCCAAGCAAAAGCCCCTTTGCTCTCTGTTTTTCCTGTTTGTCCTTGTAATCCTTTAATAAAGTGATGTGATGACTTCTCTTTAACATTTGTAGATAACTTAATGTGTGAAACAGAATGAACATATGCAGAATGACTCTCTGTGAATACAGACATAAAGTAATGTGTACTGTCTCCTTTGCTCCCAATCCTCTCAACATCACTTGGGGAGAAAAAAAAAAAGGTTCTGGTTAAAAAATATTAGACGTTGGACCACCCAGGGGCTTCTTTGCCTAAGAGCTCAAGAGAGCAAGACTATGAATTACCCCTGGGCAGCTTCTCTGCTTCACCCATTTGGACCCATCAGGGTCGACACTGGGAAAGGAGGAGAAGTAACACGGCCCTGGGGTATTTTGCAGGCCAAGACTTTCAAGATCATAGAAGACTATCAGCCCATCTATTCGTGTTCCTTGTTTTCTAGACACTGTGGGGATAAATATAGAAGTCCAAAACCCACCCTAACCTCAAGGATCCTGCCATCAGGACTTGTCAGGCAAGACAGACAGCACCACTGTCTCATAGAACCTTCTGTGGTGATGGGGACATTGTATCGCTGTCTGTACTGATACAGTAGCCAACAGCCACATGAAGAAATGAATTATTAATTTTATTCAGTTTTACTTAGTTGTAATTTAAACCCCTACCTGTGATTGTAGTGGCTATAGTATATATAGTGTGGTAGCTACAATATCGGATCATGCAGGTAGAGAGCAATGGAGCTGGGACGAGCTTTCAATCACTGCCCTCCTGCAAATCGTGCACTTGTCTTAGGCTCTAAGCAGCCCATGGCCCAGATCAGCCCATTGTCTCCTGGGACAATGTCAGAGCCCTCCTGCCTGAGGTCAGCTCTGAGAGGCCCCATCCTGTAAGGCTGGTCAGCTCTCCTGACCGAGGGCTCAGAGGCGACCCTCTGCTTGGCTCTGACCTCCTATCTTGATTGAACTCCCAGAATCCGGATTCCCTTTGGATTTGCTGCCACTGTCGGTTCCTAGCATCTGCCTTTGCAGTCGGTGGGTTTCTGAAATGATTCACAAATATGAACCCGTGATCCCTACACTAACGGAGCTTATAGCCTAGTAGAGGAGTAGAAATAATCAAACGCTCATGGTATTGACCATATATTCGCAACTATGTGTACTATAAGGAAGTTAAGGTACTGTAGGAGCTCGTGAAAGAGGAATTGCACCCAGGCTAGGGAGTCAGGAAAGCTCACAATCAATCCAGGAAGCAGGAGCAGCTTCCAATGAGCCAGTTCAGGAACCCCCTCTGCCCACATGGAACGAAAAAAAGACTCCTGCCACAAGGCAGCAAATAATGAGAAGCACTTGGTGGAGACGAAGGCAGTTACCAGGGGGGCATCTGCAACCAACCCCTGCCCGCAGCTGCACTTTCTCCTGTAGGCAGCTATCATGTGAGACAAGGAATTGACTGCAACTTTATAGCAGATAACTTCCTGACCCATATATACCTTTTGGCAGAATAGGCAGTATTTTCAGCTTTGCCTGGCCTACGCTAACAAGTGACTCTGTTGAAATATTCTTAAAAATAAAGGCAAGGGAAGATTCAGGAGTTGGATGAGTTGAATGTGGAAACAATGTAACAGAGCAGACTTTCTGCGATTGCTAACTACTTGAGGTTTTTTATAAAGCACCCTTTGTTTCCCTCACAGTAGCTGCGAAAAACATGGCTCATTTTAGTAGTGTTTTAAAATTTTTTAAGAAAGAGAAAGAAACTAAATTACTTTTCTATTTTGAAGTATGGTCTACAGATATATTTAGATTTTAGGCGTAAGCACAGTAAGTCAGAAATGATCATTATGCTGAACACTTTTTTTTCCCCTCGTGTTTATCCTTCTTCCACCACAAACAATTAATAGAAAAGACAAACCTTCTGTTACTAGGGAAATGACTCCACTTTGAATGGTTTGTTCATAACTCTCCACTAGCATCTCAGATGTGTGTCCTGGCATGTGATGTATTCTGATGACAGGATTAGAACACGGCTTTTGTTCAGTTCTCAAGTAGCTACGCAGTGAGTGCCAACTGGCCTCATTCATCCTTCCATCTTCCCTGGACGTAATTTGGAATAGTAGTTTTACCACATGCAATATCTAGCATACTAATAAAGATGCAAACATAAACACTGCATTTCAAGAAAATAAAAATGTTGACCCCAAAACAAAACTAACACTCACCATTCAAAACAAAGAACCATATTCATACGAATGAGCAGAACTGTTCTGAGGGAAAACTAAGCATCCTCCACTCCAAAATGAAAATCTAAACTTATGCTAATCATTCAACACTTTTCTGAGAGCTATGACTCCTCACAGAGTAAGGGGAGTCTTTGAGTTTCCAAAGGATTCACTTCACATTTCTCTCCAATAAGGGGTTGTCCTGGATAAAAGTGGAATTCAGCTTATAAAAACTAAGTGACTCCATCCTTTGGGGATTAAACGAATTCCTCACTCCTTCAGGACAGGCTGTGCATAACGACTCTCTTCCAAAAAGTACACTATGGAAAGGGAAAAGAGTGACTTTACAGTAGAGAAACTTTACAGTAGAGGGAAATCTTGCTAATCATGAGAGAAACATCAGATAAATCCGAATTGAGAATCAGTCTGCAAAATTCCTGACCAGTCCTCCTCAAAACTGCCAAGGTCATCAAAAACATGGGAAGTCTGAGAAACTGCCCAGCCAAAGGAGCCGATGGAGATATGACCATTAAATGTTGTGTAGTATCCTCAGTGGGATCCTGGAACAGAAAAAAAGGACACTAGGTAAAAATTAAGGAAGTCTGAATAAACTATGGAATTTAGTTAATAATAGTGTGTCAATATTGGTTCGTTAATTGCAACAAACGTACCATACTAATGTAAGATGTTAGTAAGAGGGAAAACTGGGTGTGGGATATATGGGAACTCTACTCTATCTTTGCAATTTTTCTCTTGGTTTAAAATTTTCTAAAAAATAAAGTGTATTTAAAAAAATTTTTGAGCACCCTTGACTTTGCAGGAATGCTGCTGATGACCCTGCCTTAAGCTGAAGAGAATTGGGGGGGGGGGGGCGGGGCGGGGGGTTGTCGGCCACTTGTGGCCTATACAGGTCTCTTCTCCAAGAGAAGTCCCGTAGATCTGTAAGCACTATTTTATCTACAAGCCTTTGTGCTGTGAGGCTAGTGTGTAGCCCCAGAAAGATGTCTTCCAGTTCCTTCCCTGAGAGTCAGTTTTTCACAGCTGCTGTTTCACCTGTAATGGCTCTTGACAGAGGTGAAATTAGTGAACACAGCAAATACAATCAAAAGTAGCCCAAGGCCAGGAAAGGCCTTCCACCCACTCAAGAGTGCGTTCTCTGAGGCCTCTCAAGATTTATTTTCTTTACTTGGCTGCCGTTCCCTGAAAATGATGGAAGATGTTGCTCATCAAAGATTGTGCAGCTTTCAGATCAGGTCACTCTCCCTCCAGAAAGACAGCATGCACCTGCTAGGGAGACAGAGCAAAGGAGATCAGGGATGAGAGAGAGGCTCTCACAGGTTAAACCTGAGCCTCTGACAGTCCATCTTCTTATCTCTGTTAATGTAGATGAAGAGTCAACAGATCTTTCTGTGTGGTTCCAAGAAAAGTTTGGTTTCAGTTAACACTATAAAATAGCAGCTTCACTGCTTTATTATGATTCTCTCCAATTTAATTATGTGCTATATTTTATTTAGGACCATGTGCTGCATTGTGGGGGATATGGAATGCAAGGAGCCTTGGTGGTCCAGAAACTTCTGACTGCAGCCTGGATTTGGTTAACTCCTGTGGGCCCAGAGCCCCTGCAGCTGGCAGTCAATAAACCATCTCTTTCCTAGAATGAGAGGCAAATCCATGTTCTGCCATCACTGGAGCCTCTGTCCCAGGTTGTCTCTCCTGTGATTTGGGGGCTTTGGACCCACTTGCCTTGTCGCCAGCTTTATGGCCCCCTGACCCTCTTGTGTAGGAGTCTCACTTGACATGCGTCTTAGTCAGCTCAGATTGTCATAACAAAATACCACAGACTGTGTGACTTAAGCAACAGACATTTATTTTCTCACACTTCTTGAGGCTGGAAGTCCAAGATCAAGATGGCATCAGGGTTATTATCCTATGAGGGCTCTCTTCCTGGCTTGCAGATGGCCACCTTCTCACTATGGCCTCACATGGCTTTTCCTCTGAGCTTGCGTGAGGAAAGAAAGAGAGAGATCGTCAGTGTCTCATCCTCTTATAAGGGCACCAGCCCTATTGGATTAGGGTCCTATCCTTATGACCTCCTTGAACCTTAATTCCCTCCTTAAAGACCCTGTCCCCAAATATAGTCAGATTAGGGGTTAGGGCTTCCATATATGAATGTTAGAAGGACACAAGTCATTCTATAATAACATGGAAACATAGCACAAGTAATTTAAATAATGTAGTAGAACAATCAACAGCTTTGGAGTGAGAAAAACTGAATTTAAAACCAAGATCACTAGAGGGGTCACAGAAAATAGGCCACTTGCCTTCTCTAATTTGTTTCCTAATATAAAAAATGAGAATAAAAACAATGCTTATAAATCAGAGTTTTCATGAAGGTAAAAATGTGACAAAAGTATATGAAAACACATTGTTTAATTGTCAGCAAACCTCAGTTATGGTAGATTATGGGCCCACTGGTTCTGGGAGTAAGTGCTGCAAAAACAAAGGATTCAAAAGGAGGAGGCCACAGACTCCGATGGTGCCTCCATCCATAGAGACCAGGGCAGGCTCTGGGCAGAGGGTGACAGCTGTGCACTTTCTGTGTCTCTGTAGCCCCAAAGGACACAAGCTGCTGCCCCTGTCAGAACAGGTTCCTAATCCAAAGCTCAGTCAGGTAAATCAGCACTCCAGTGCATTTGCCACTGCTGATGGAGGGAATTCAGAAATTAGGTCAACGCAACTGAGTGCTGCCAATTGGCTGGGCCCAAGCTTCTGAACACTGAGAACTCCGCTTAAAGGATTGATCAATGAATGCATTGGATCCCCCAGTGGGCAGGGGTTTTGCTTTGTATATAAATTTCAATAACAAAGGATAGATTTCCTTTGATCTAAGCAAGTCCTTTATCTCTAAGGCCATGTACTCCTCCAAGGCAGAGGCAGGACCTGGACCCAGCCTCCTGGCTTACAATTATTCAGGGTATCTAACAAATAGTATTGACCGCCAGCTGTGCTGGGCTCCAAGAACACAACAGAGAACACAGCCAGATATTCTATCATCACAGAGCTTACACTCTGAGAGGAAACAGATATTAATCAAGTAATTACATACATTTAAAAATTATTGTTTTCAGAGGTATATGGTGTCACAAGGGATTGAGGTTGGTGACCCAGAGGACGCAGGTGACATGTGAACCTGGATCTGGAGGATGAATACCAGTTAAGGAGGAGGTGACAGGGGAAAGGAGAGAAAAGTGGATCAGGGAGAAGTTCCTGTGGCAGGAGGGAGAGGCAGAAAGCAGAGTGGTGTGGTTGGTGTGCTTGAAGCAAAGAGAGAAAGTGGAGTGTGGTGTGAGATGAAGCTGGAGATACCGGCAGTGGAAAAACTACACAGGTCCTTCTAAGTCATGTTACAAATTTTTTATTTTATCCTAGGAACAATGAGAAACCATTAAAGCATTTTAACCTGGGGAAAGGAGATGACACAATCAGATTCGCTTTTTTAGACAGATCCCTTTGACTGTAATATGGAACAGTCTTTAGAGTGGGGGAACATAGACTGGTGAGATGCATATTAGGAGGTTCCAGCAGCCATTCTGGTCAGAGACCATAGTAGCCTGGACTCGGGTATCATTGGTGGAGATTCATTCACTCACCAAATATTCATTGAGTGCCTCCATATGCCAGGTCCTGTGCCAAGAACTGGAAATGGACAGAGGTAGAAAGATCTGAGCGATAGTTAAGAGATAAAATAGACAAGACCTACTGATGAATTGGACAGGAAGTGCAAAAGAGAGAATTTTTGAAAATAAATTCAAAGTCCCTGACTCATCAAACACAGAATGGATGGTGGATGTGGAGGAGGCTCGTGTTTGAGGAAGAAGACTGAACATTTGAGCATTTGAGCCTGGACGTTTTGAGTTTGCAATGCTTTCAGACATCACACGGAGACGTCAGTGGGACAGACAGCGGGTTAAGGGAATCTCCAGCTCAGAGTGGAGGTGGGTGATAGTGGAAGTCACAGGTGTGGTGTGTGAGGAAAAAACAGGGCCTGGAGCTGACCCTCAAAGGACAACCAGCACTTAATGGCCAAGGTTAGAGAAAGAAGAACCTGGAAAGGAGTCAAAAAGAAGAGTAGCAAGAGAGAGAAAAGGCGAACTCGGGTAGTGTGGAGTCATGGAAATTAAGAACAGCAGGAACTGATCAATTGTGGAAAATCCTGTGATGAGTCAGGTCAGAGGAGACTAAAAAATATTCGTTTGTTCCGTAACATGGAGATCATTGATTAGTGAGAACAATTGGAGGACAGTGAAGGGATAGTAGACAAATGGGAGCAGGCAGAGAAGTGAGGGAGACATGAGAAAGTCGAGAAAACTCTCTAGAGACATTTGGCTATGCAGAGGAAGGGCAAGAAGCAGGGTGGGCACCTGGATAATTGTCCTGCTACAGTGCACAGCTTTGCTTGGCTCTGGCACTCTAGGGTTTCTACTCCTACATTCCCTGCTTCACGGAAAGCACATGCCCTCAGACCTCAAGTTGTCACGGGGGATCCCTGGGACTCAGCTCCGAGCATCCACCCTGGCTCTGAAATGCAGGTGAATATACTGCACTTGTCAAATCATCCGAGGGAATAAGGCCCCAGGAAGGGCACGGCCCACAGTCAGGAAGCTGCTTGGAAGGATTCCAAGGATGAGAAGAAAACATTTGACAACCTATATCTTTATTAACAAAATTGCTGCTCTGGGTACTGTTTCAATATGAGCAAATGTTTCTGTTAATGCAGTTGCATTCACAAGTAACAAATCCACTGTTTTACATGACAAGCAATGGTGACAGATCTGTGTTCCTAAATACTTCATTTCATTAACTGAAGCTGTCTACTTCCTTAAGCATTAACTCACTGAATCTTGCCACTTAAACTGCCTGAAGCAGACATATATCCCTTACGATCCCACAAACCTTGCTTCTCTATAGCTCCTTGTTGTTTTATTGCATGAGCTTTACGGTGGTAAAAGGTCGCAAACTGCCATTTGTCACTTTTCAGTGGCAGTAATTTGGCATCTAATGAGCAAAACTCACAAGCCCCGCAGGCAGTGCAGAGCTCAGCAGCTAATGCTGGGGGCACAAAGGGAGAGATTCTATAAAGGGAGCAAATGTGGCTCAGACATGGAAATCAGGCTGAGAAAACAGGCTCTAGAATTTCCTGGGAAGGAAATTCAACGAAGGAACTTTAAAGGCAGGTTGTTGATGGATGCTGACTAGACTAAAGAGGGACAATGATGCCATGGTAGTACTAAAAATAAAGTAATAATCATAATATTGGTCGTAATCTCCATTTATCAAGTGCTATATGCTGCGTCCCATGCACCATGCCAAGGACTTTGCAAGATGATCTCATTTGATCATCTTGCAAATCTCATGAACTGTTCGAATAATCTATCTGCTCTGAACTTCAGTTTATAAATCTGCCAAATAGAAATTATAATGATGACGAAGGTCACAAAGTTAACTGCAAGTGTCAGCAACAGCTTTTAAACCCAGGTGCATCTGACTCAGGAGAACAAGGCTTTTAGCAATTGTGCCAGGGACTGGACTAGAAATAAAGACATCTGGGATTTTTCCCACATGCAGCTGCAGATGAACTGTGTGACTCAGGATCAGAAAGGTACAATAACTTTTTCTGTTTCGCTTCTGTAAAGTGCAGAAGTTGGACTAAGTGAATTCTCTCCTCCTCTCCAGTATTAACACTACCATTCTCTTTGGCCTTCCTACCTAGAAATGCGTGAATTGTGGTGTGTAAATCTCTAGTGATAGACAGTTTTAAGAGACGTCCATGCTATTTTAAGAAGAGAAAAGACAGTTTGTGCCACAATCGTTGTGAAGTTGAAAGATCCAGTAAACCTACCTAAAGTGTTAGCTGCGCCCATCACATATCCAGCCTCTCCTCTCAGCTCCAGCAAACTGACAACAGAAATTTTTAAACTAGAGCCAAACAGCTGTAAAACTGATTTCTCTGCCAACTTTATCACTGGTAAAGCTAGAATGGAGAATGTTTTGTGACTCCTATCTCCTTTCTTGCACTTTTATTATTTTAATAGCATTATTGACATACAATTAATATAAAATAAACTATACATATGTAAAGTATAGAATTTGAAAAGTTTTTACATATGTATACACCCATAAAACCATCAACACAATCAAGACAATGCACATATCCAAAAACTTCACAGTGTTCCTTTGTCACTTCTCCTGCCCGCCCCTTCTTTCCCCACCTCCCACCCCCAGGTAACAACTGATCTGCTTCCTATCACTATGGATTAGTTTGCGTTTACTAGTATTTCATATAAATGAAAATATAAAGAATATGCTGTTTGTCTGGTGTCTTTCCCTTAGTGTAATTATTTTGAGATTCATCCATGTTTTAGTGTGTATCAATTGTTTACTCCCCTATATTGTGGAGTATTCCACTGTACAGCTATAACAAAGTTTGTTTACCCATTAAGCTATTGATGGACATTTAGGTTGTTTCCAGCTTTTGGCTATTACAAATAAAATTGCTATTACAAACAAAATTGCTTGTACATAAGTCATTGTATGGTTAGATGCTGTCATACCTAGCAGTGGAATGGATCCTATGATAGGTATATGTTTAATCTTTCAAGAAACTGCCAAACTATTTTCCAAACTGTGTGTACATTACCAACAGCACTGCCTGAGAGTTCCCATTCCCCCACAGCCTCAGCAACACTTGGTACCATCGGTATTTTTTATTTTAGCAATTCTAATAGGAGATATCTCACTGTGGCTTTAATTTACATTTCCCTAATGACTAATGACTTTGAGCATCTTTCATGTCCTTGTTTTACATCAATATATCTTCTTTGGAGAAGTGTATACTCAAATCTCATTCCTTCTTTTTTTCCCAATTTTATTGAGATAGAATTGACATATTTTGTAAATTTAAGGTGTATGTGTAACATAATGATTTGACATATGTATATTTTGCAAAATTGTTACCACAATAAGGTTAGTTAACACATCCGTCACCTCATATAGCTATAATTTTTTTCCGTGTGGTGCAAACTTCACTTTCACCTTCACTCACTTCCCCCACCCTCCACTCCTGGCAACCACCAATCTGTTCTCTGCTTCTATGAATTCGTTTTTTTTTTTACGGCATGTTAAGTGAGATCATACAGCACCTGTCTTTCTCTGTCTGACTTATTTCACCTAGGATCATGCCCTCAAGGTCCATCCATGTTGCCTCAAATGGAAGGATTGCCTTCTTTTTTAAGGCTGAACAATATTCCATTGTGTGCATATACCACATTTTCTTTACCCATTCATCTATCAATAGACACTTAAGGTGTTCGCACGTCTTTGCTATTGTAAATAATGCTTCAATGACCATGTGGACAGATGCAGTCTGCTCATTTTTTAATCGGATTGTTTAACACTATTGAGTTATTTGATCAGATATATGATTTGCAAATGTTTTCTCCCATTTGGTGTGTCGCCTTTTCATTTTGTTGATTGTTTCCTTTGCTGTGCAGATGTAGTTTTTAGTTTGAGGTAGTCTCACTTGTTTATTTTTACTTTTATTGCCTTTGCATTTGGTCAAATCCAAAAAGTCATTGCCAAGACCAGTGTCAAGGAGCTTACCACCTATGTTTTCTTCTAGGAGTTTTATGGTTTCAGGTCTTACATTCAAGTCTTTAATTCATTTTGAGTTAATCGTTGTGTAATGGTGTAAGATGGGGGTCCAGTGTCATTCTTTTGCATGTGGCTGTCTGGTTTTCCTAACTATCATTTCCCCATTATATATTCTTGCCTCCTTTGTGTAAATTAATTGACCACATATGCATGGGTTTATTTCTGGGCTCTTTATTCTGTTTCATCAACATATGTGTCTGTTTTTATGCCAATACCATACTGTTTTGATTACTGTAACTTTGTAATAGAGTTTGGAATCAGGAAACATGATGCCTCCAGCTTTCTCCTTCTTTCTCAAGATTGCTTTGGCTATTTGGAGTCTTTTGTGTTTCCATACAAATTTTAGGGTTGTTTGTTCTATATCTGTGAAAAATGCAATTGGAATTTTGATTGAGATTGCATTGAATCTAAAGATTGCTTTGGTTGGGATGGACATTTTAACAATATTAATTCTTCCAATCCATGAGTATAGAATATCTTTTCATTTGTTTGCGTCCTCAATTTCTTGCATGAATGTCTTATAGTTTTCAGTGTACAGGACTTTCACCTCCTTGTTAAATTTATTTCTAGGTATTTTATTCTTTTTGATGAAGTTGTAAATGGGATTATTGTCTTAATTTCTCTGTCTGATAGTTCATTATTAATATATAGAAATGCAACAGAATTTGTATATTGATTTTGTATCCTTCAACTTTACTGAGTTTGTTTATTAGTTCTAACAGTTTTTTGATGGAGTCTTCAGGGTTTTCTACATATAACATGTCATCTGCAAATAGTGACAATTTTACTTCTTCCTTTCCAATTTGGATACTTTTTATTTCTTTTCCTTGCCTAAGTGCTCTAGCTAGGATTTCTAATACCATGTTGAATAAAAGTAACAAGAGTAGACATCCTTGCCTTGTTCCTGTTCTCAGAGGAAAAGCTTTCAGCTTTTCACCACTGGGTATAATGTTAGCTGTGGGCTTGTCATACATGGCCTTTATTGTGTTGAGGGGCAGTCCCTCTATACCCACTTTGTTGATCCTCTGGCTTCTTTTAAGATTTTCTCTTTATCATTGGTTTTGGGCAATGTGATTATAACGTGCTTTGATATTGTTTTCTTCATACTGCTTGTGCCTGGGGTTTATTGAACTTATATCTGTGGATTTATAGTTTTCATCAAATTTGGAGAATTTTTAGTTATTGTTTCTTGAAGTATTTGTTTCTACCTATTTCTCCCCTCTTTCAAAGAATCCATTTGCATGTATTTTCTATGACTTGAAGGTATCCCACAGCTCACTCATGTTCTGTTCATTAGTTTTTAGACTTTTCTCTGTGTTTTATTTTGGATACTTTCCTATATCTTCAAGTTTATTAATCATTATTTCTGAAGCATATGATCCACTGTTAATCCTGTCCAGTGTATTTTTCATCTCAGATATTGCAGTTTTCATCTCTAGAAATTTGCTTGAGAGCTCTTTTATTTTTTGCATCTCTACTTAATATGATTACTCTTTTCTCTAGCTTCTTGTGGAGTACAGTTACAATAAC
Organism: Equus przewalskii; assembly: GCF_037783145.1. NCBI lineage: Eukaryota > Metazoa > Chordata > Mammalia > Perissodactyla > Equidae > Equus > Equus przewalskii. The sequence continues at coordinate 21,599,950 of NC_091831.1, read as the reverse complement.
TTCTTTAATGCTCTTGACTAGTAATTCTATCATCTAATCATTTTTAGGTCGGTTTTGATAGATTGCTTATTCTCCTCACTATAAATCATATTTTTCCTACTTCTTTGCATATCTAATGATGTTTGATGGGATGCCCGACATTTTGAATTTCATCCTGCTGGATGCTAGATATTTTTGTATTCCCATAAATATTCTTGAGCTTGGTTCTGAGATGCAGTTACATTACTTGGAAACAATTTGATCCTTTTGGGCCTTGTTTTTGGTCTCTGTTGGATAGGACCAAGGCAATGTTTCATATGGGGCTAATTTTGTCCTGGTACTGGGACAAAACTTTTGAGTACTCTAACCATGCCCTATAAATTGTGATGTTTTCAATTTGGCTGATGGGAGCAAGAACTACTCCTGGCCCTGTATGAGTTCTGGACGTTATTCCTTCTAATCCATGTGGATAATTTTTTCCCTGGCCTTGAATAGTTTCTTTACACACCTATGCTGATTGGGGCTCAGGTGAAGAAGCCAGGGGGCTATATGGATCTCTAAAGAACTCTCTGGAGTTGTTTCTCTGTGGAGCTGTCTCCAACCTAGCTCTTTGCTCTGTGAATTCTAGTCACCTTAGTCTCCCCAGATTGTCAGCTCCATCTTCTCAACTCGTGGAGTCCACAGTGCTCCACCTGCGGGTCTCCTCTCCCTACGCTGCCTGGAAACTCTCCTGGCAATAAACTGGGCCAATCATGAGACTCACCTTATTTGTTTCTCTCTCTCAGGAATCACTCTTCTTGATTGTCTGTGTCCAATGTCTTGAAAACTGCTGCTTTATATATTGTATTCATTTTTTTTATTGTTTTTGTTTCAAGGTAAATCCAGCCCTTGTTACTCGATCTGTGCTGAAAGTAGCCATATTTAATACACCATAATTAGTAATAACTGTCATTATAATTGAGCAAGAGACATGTGGTGGAATGCTTAACACGTTTTTGTAATTCCTGAACTTGACATGAAGGCATGACCTAGGTCACATTTATCTGAATATCTGCTCTAAGTTAGTCACTATGTTAGACCCATTTTGCATTATATTTTACCTTACCAACTATACCATAAATATACATTATCCTAAAATTATAAATAAAAAATGTAACTGCTAATGTAAGTTCTTGTGTAAGCACCCAGTTCACAAATGGCACAAAAATGATGTCGTAAACCCAGGCCGGTCTAACTTCAAATCTTGCCACCCTTTGAGAAAGACACACTAACAGCAATGTGTCCATTACATGGAATGGTTGAAAAGATTGTGATGTGTCCAGTCTGCACCAGATTTGGTGATAACAGAGACCATGTAAAAGAGGGCATTGTCCTCGCCCCCAAGTAGCTTATAAGCTGTGAGGGAATGGAACACAAATGTAAAATAACTGGAGAGAAAAAAAGTGCTAGACGATGTTCCAGACATGTGACTGAAAGCCAGTGAGAGGAAGACAAAAAGAGAAATTGGTATCTTCTCGCCTTTCTCTGCCATGATAGTGTGTGACTGACTGCCCTCCTCTCCAATTCTGCTCACAAGACTTTCAGGATCAAGCAATTCCTGGCCAAGAAGCAAAAGCACAAACCTCTCGTTCCCAAATGGATTCAGATGAAATTGATAACAAAAGCAGGTACAATTCTAAGAGGAAACACTGCAGAAGAGCCAAGCTGGGCCTAAAAGGAGTTGCACATGAGGTGGCAGATATATTTATGCTGTATCTACATGTCTAGTGTCTTACAATATCAAGCCTAAAACATCACCATTATCTGGAAAGTTGCACATGTTTTATTGGGAAAATAATTTTTCTTTTTGTTTCTATGCTTTTGCATTAGTAGGTTGGTTTAGTAATAAATATGTGAGAACTTTTGCTGGGGAATAAAGGAAAGAAATTGATGTCTTCTCCTTTCTGCCTTTAGGCTGTGTTTTTGGACTGTGTTTATGGTGGCAGAGCTGAGCCTGTGCACTCCCTAACGAAGAATTATGTCCTCATCATTAAGACAAATGTCTTTCTTTATTAGAAAACCATTTTCATTAGGCCTGACTTATGTTTGGCACTACTCGATGTCCCAGGGAAAAGTAAGAGCATACAATGACTTTGCAAGTAGAGCTACAATTGGGTGATGAGGGTGACCTCCTGAGCTTGCTCAGTGGGCTACATAAAGCACCAGAAAGGACGAGAACTGTGGAGTCAGCCAGATATGAATTCAAATTCTAGTTCTTCAACTTACTGGCTTCTCATCTTTGAGAAGATGGCTGATGCTCTCTGAGCCCCAACTGCCTCATCCATAAAAAGGGGCTTATAACATCTACCACCCAGAATTATTGTAGATATTAAATAAGGAAGTAACGTTTTCAGCACAAAAGAGGCACTCAAGAAATTGTAATAGCGGTGGTGGTGATGGTGGTGGTGATGATGGTGACAAGGATGATGCTGAAAATGGTGACTGGCGTGTCTTTCCTTTTGCAGGTGTGGGATAAGAGGCAACATCTTGGAAAGTAGCAGCTAGCCTAATCACAACAATATGGGCATGGCTTTAACTGAGGCCAAAACATAAAGCTCCACACTGGCTGATAGACTTATTTCTTAAGAATATCCATTCATGTTTATAAATCTGAGCTGTCATATGAGATAGGTGGGTAGCATTGACTCCCATCTTTTACAAAGCCTGCCTTTCCTCAGTTCAACCCCCAACTCAAGAACTATAAAGGCTTTCCCACCATTTGGAACTAGTTAGAATACCTCTTCCTAAAATTTAAGGATTTCTACAGTTAATCCTAGGATCAGAGAATCTTCATGCAGGAAAGAGAAATAAAGGGATATCTATTACCAGCTGAGTTGCATGATCTCAGCATCTTGAGTGCCTAACAGAGTCTGACAATGGTAGGAGTGCAATAAATGTTTATTGATTATTGAATATCTAATAGTATTTCCTCCCTCTCCTCTTAGAAGGCAACTCAAAACAAGAAGAAGAACAATAAATGTATGTTCTAACATGGACAAGCTAGACAACATCTGAAACCCTGAACTACAATACATGAGGAAGAGCCAGCAAAGCAGTTGTGGTCAAACAGGAGCAAGGGAGGATGCAGGCAGATAACGCCTACAACTGTGCATTACAAGCAAAGCTGGCAGAGCACTGTTCTTGGGAGCATGTCACACTCTGAGGGGAAAACCAACAATTCTCTGTTGGGAAAACTGGGAATATTGTGCTGAGGTGGCAGTTAGGCGCATCCTTGGACACAGGTAAGCAATGGGAAGCAGCAGCGTTAGGGGGCTGAATAAAGAAACACACCACTGTACCAGCTTTGCAAGAAGGAATCTCTTGATGAGACAGGATAGAGAAAGTAGAGACAGCATTGGTGACATCCTACAGCAACTCATCTCTATTGTCTTGGGAGAAGTAAAAGCAAAACCAAGCTGTACTTACAGGACTGAGTCATAAGAAAACCCACTGTGAACCATGGACTGTCCAGCTAATCCATAACACTACCTGGCTCCTCCATCACATAGAAGTCTTACCAATAGCAAACCTAAGAAGAACTCAGCTCTTTCAAAGATGAGTAATATAAATAAATATCAACCCAGAAAGCATCTATATAAAGGTACCAAAAGGAAAGAAAGAAAAGGACAGGAAGAGGAAAAACAGTGGAAGATGGAAGTTCACTCACCAGATAAATGTTACCATGGATGAGATTTAGAATTTTCTAAATAAGCATGTTGCCAGGAATTTTCTTAAATGAAACTTAATCAAACAATTTCTCAATAAAACAAAAACTCAAAGCAGAGAGCTAAAAGGACTCAAGGAAGATGAGACCATAGAAAGAATGGAAAAACTGTTCCCAGGAGAGAAGTGAAAGAGAAATAGAATACCGTTCCGGAGGTGAAGGTTGTGTTGAAAACAACACAAAGGAGACTAGACATGGCTGAAAGTTCATTAGAAACATGGGGAATAGATTTAAGAAAAAAACAAGCAAAAGTAAATGGGAATCCACAAAAATTAACGGGATAGGAAGAAAATAATAAGTAGAAAAGATCAGACAAATCCAACATATGTAAAATCAATGTTCTTGAAGAATACAGACTCACTGGAGTATTATTACACTGATATGTAAATAATATTGAAGTAAATATTACATGTACGTATGATTTTTCAGAAACAAAAGAAGACATATTTATAGATCAAAAAGTCAAAATACTGTGTCTCTGGAAAGTTTGATGGAGAATAGTCAATGCTAAAATGAAATTCAAACAATTGTCAATAGATGAATGGATAAAGAAATGCGAGATATATATATTTATATATATGCGAGCACACACACACATACATAATGGACTATTATTCAGCCATGAGAAAGAAGGAAATCCTCCCATTTGTGAGAACATGGATGGATCTTGAGGGCATTATGTTAAGTGAGATAAACCAGACAAAGAAAGACAAAAGCTGTATGATCTCTTTTATATGTAGATCTAAAAAAGCCAAACTCAGGAAAACAGAGAGTAGAATGGTGGGTACCGGGGGCCAGGGATTAGGGAAATTGGGGAGATGTTGTTTAAGGGTACAAACTTGCAACTAGTAGATAAATAAGTCCTGAAGATCTAATGCACAGCATAGTGATTATACACAACAGTACTGTGTTATAAGCTTCAAAGTTGCTAAGAGACTAGATCTTCATTGTTCTCACCACAAAAAAGAAATAATGATCATTTGACGTGACAGAGGTGTTAGCTAACGCTACAGTGGTAATCATATTGCAATATAGAAATGTATCAAATCAACGCATTGTATTCTTTAAATGTACACGTTATATGTCAATTATGTCTCAATAAAAAATTTAAATTCAAGCAAAATTACTTGACTTCAAAGTTTAAGAATTCTCTGTGCAACTAGACAAAAAAGATTAAATTATGTTTAAAAAACAATCAACCCACCTCAATCTTATATAGTAAGAGTCAATCTAGAGGACAATGGGGTAATGACTAAAAGTCTTCCAGGAAAGAAAGAATGGAACCAAAAATTTACTTCCCAGCCAAATTACCTCTCTAGTAAAAAGGCAAAAAAACATCTCCAAGCATGCAAGAACTCTGGGAATATAATCTCCATGAATCTTTCTAGAGGTGACTTTCCAGAGGATTCTCAAGGGCAAATTTCAACTAATTAAAAGATGAATAGAGAAACTATTCTAAATTTAGTCTGATTAAGCAAGGAGATAAAACTAAAATAAATACTGAGATCATAGTTACAGAACAGAATGTAAGTGTTTTATAAACCTGACAAAGGGGAAATAATAGAACAAGGCCAGAATAAGAAGGAGGAAATAAAAATGGGACACAGTGTAAGCACACTTACAGCAAGTAAATCAGGTAATAGAAGTCTATGTCAAGAACTGTGAAGAGTCAGAGATTTCACATTGCTTTCAAGCTAACTAGTTATTCTGCCACAGTTTCATGGGTGCTTACAGAAATCCCGAGACTCCTGGGTCAGAGCAAAGCAGCATGAGCTTCATGCTCACATCAGGTCCCTTGTCCTCCAGTTCCTACAGGGACAATGCAGAGCGGCCTGGGTCAACTCTGTGCATGCAGTGGGACTGCCTCATAGCCGAGGAACCCAGAATTTAGGAAACCCCAATCTTTTATAAAGGGTCTATTAGCAAACCTGCCCAATCTTTGCCCCAGAGGGAGACATTATCTTCATCACCTTGGGCAGCCAACGAATCTTCCCTCAGCCCTGGAGGGTGACACTATGTATTCCAAGGTCGTTTGCTGTATAAACACCCGTGAAAAGATTGTCCCCAACAAAAGTTGATACAAGACATGCAGAAACAAAAGAGACCCACAGAGAGTTATTGTTACTCAACTGTATAAAAATACTTAAATGTTTAAAAGTAGGCGCTAAGAAAAATCTCATAATTCACTATAATTGGGAGATGGGTAGGAAAGAGATGAGTTGAGAGAAAGTTGAAGTAGACTGATTTCACCATTGTTCATACTAAGGAGACAAGGGCACTAGGTAAAAATCATGAGTAAGTACACAGAAACAGCCCACAGATATACTTGCAACATGAGAAATAAGGTGTTCAGCATCATTTGTAAAAGCAAAATGCCTATCCGACATTGAAGTTTCAGCTGAAATATCACATTATTGTGGAACACTAGACCAAGTTTGCTGTCTTTGGTATCATCGCCCCTCGCTGCCAAGGTCTCACAACTAGTTACTGATGGAGCTGGTGTTCAGGCCTAAAAGAGCTGGTGTTGGCGTCCACGCTCTTAGTAGCTCGGCTCTGTTGGCCACTCACTATGCATTTAATTACATCCCATTAACACCTGACAGTACAGAGTTTTGCCCTCTAAGTTTTCATAAATACATGCCTTCTCCAATACTCTTGTAAGGTACTCTGGGACATACCTTGTGTTTCCTGAGTATGGCCCCCAGGACCTAGCATAAAACAAATACCCTTTGAAATCATTCAATCCATGATACAGAACACAAAAGAACATTTCAAGAACCCACATAAATGCAGATCGGCCACACTGCCTTCCGGCACACGGGAGCAGACTGAAGGCGAAAAGCCAGTGCTGACTCTATCTCCTGCCCCCACGCACTAGATCATTATCCGTCTCTAATGAATTACATGTGAAATTTCTGAGATTATAAAGGGAAATCACATACAGACCTTGAAATAGCTTTAAAGGGTGAATAATGCATGCTCTGTATTTAATACATGAGAATGCAAAATGCAGAAAATTTCACAAAAGAGGCCAAACTCCCCTTCCCTGGAAAGAGGGAGCTTTGTGTCTTCCCACCAATAAATGAATCACTGGTTACTACATATTTTTAAACATCTAAACAGCACCCCAGGGATCCCTAAAGCCTCTTTTTCTCTGATCTTTTTGTTGCAAGCCATTCTCCCAATCATATACGTAATCACCCATGTAAGAGACACCATGGATTTTTTACCCTTCTGAAAAGTGGGCACCACAGCTATATTTCTTATAAAACTGGCTACTATGTTGCAGTTAGAGGAAAAATAAATCTCACCATCCTGATGACAGTCTGTGCAACTGAAGCCAGGATAGAGATGGCTCTGAGAAAATGGACTCTTTGGCAGCACAATTTTAATACTGTCAAATTATTCGGCTTTTTTCTTAAAACCCACTTAATACTTTGCACAGATATTACTTTTGCCATCAAATACCACTTTGGAAAATTTTAATAATTTAGGAACTTTTACACGTTTTTTTTAAAAGGCTAATACAACAAGTGCATTCGATGCCATAAGCAGATAGCCCTCTCATTCTGCAAGTTTTGTGTGGTTGCTTCAGTCAGTATCAGCAATATAGGGCACATGAGGGAAGAGGGCAGCCGGTAAGGAGGCATTTCCAGTAATCTGGAGGCCAGGGAGTCAGCAGCAACACTGAAATGGTTGGGGAGGATGCTGTGACTTTGATTTGGAGAAGAGACTTTTCCTATCCAGCAACAGTCTTATCTTTTACTTTAAAATGGAAATAAAAGGGGCCAGCCCCGTGGCCAAGTGGTCAAGTTCTCGAGCTCCGCATCAGTGGCCCAGGGTTTCGCTGGTTTGGATCCTGGATCCTTGGATCCTCAAGCCATGCTGAGGAAGCGTCCCACATAGCACAACCAGAGGCGCTCACAACTAGAATATACAACTATGTACTGGGGGGGCTTTGGGGAGAAGAAGAAGGGGAAAAAAAAGAAGAAGATTGGCGACAGATGTTAGCTCAGGTGTCAATCTTTAAAAAAATGTAAATAAAAGATCTTGTTGTTACAAAGACTTTAGTGTTTGGGCTGAAGCTCACTGATAAGGGAAATACATTTTCGATGTAAAGATGATGATGATGACGACAGTTGAGCTGATGAGCACTCACCGCATGGCAGGCACTGTCCTAGGGGCTCTACGCCTGCTACCTAGTTTACTTCCTTTAAGGACCACGTGGTGGGTAATATCATTAACCCCATTTTACAGATGTGAAAACTGAGGCCCAGAGTAACTTGGTTAAAGTCACACAGCTAATATGAGTCACAGCTACTGTAACCACTACACTTTACTGGTTCCTAGCAACGACTACCAATTACGTACATGCCAATGGGCCCCACAGTAAGCATTTTCTTACTTGCTCCTCAAAGAAAAAACAAAATGCGGTAGGTCTTTGTATTCTTACTTTATATAAGAGGCAACTGAGGATTATAGAGACCAACAACTTGTCCATATGCACATTGCTCCCATCACCTAATTTTTAACTCTATATTGAAATATGTCTCAGTACATCAAAAGATGTTTAATTTTGTTCATTTTCTGGAATTTAAACTTTCCTCGTTTATTCCAGTGGCAGCTCCTTCCCAAATCGTCTCAGCATGCACAGATTCCTTGCAGTTAGAGAGACTTTTTAGGCCCTGGTAGAAGTCTTCTGGCTTCGGGATCCCAACAATTTACAACCTGCCAACTGGCAACCGTGCTTCTCTGAGAAATAAACTCATGTGGAATCTTGAGAAACCCCTCTTGGGGGATGCAGAAGCTGGGTGAGCCATGGGATGGATGGCTTTGCTGGGGCTCCAGCTTTTCCATGCTGCCTCCAATTGCCCAAATTACAGCTGTGTATTAGACGGAGAGAGGGCTATGCATTGAGACAATCAGTAAAACCTTTCTTCCCTGAGCCTCAGAGTGATAACTCTGTGACGTATCCCATCTCTCTCCTCCAATACATCCTTCACTCTCGGCATTATCTCCACGGCAATCAGGAATGTTTCCATGACCTTGAGAATATGTATCTCTGCCTTTCTATCGATCTTAGAGTAAATTCATTAACCTAAATTTGTCAAAACATGATGGTTTCCAGCACGCTTTTGAAATAACTTAATGATGAATCATGAAATCCTGGAAATCAAACTGCCCTCTTTCAGACCCATGCTACGCAGCTTGTCACCTGTGTGTACACTTGAGCAAGTTAGCCTCAGCAAGACCCCGCCTCCTTCTTCATCTGTACAATGAGGATAGAAATATAAGGATATTATCAGGGTTGAATGGGATAATGTATGAAAAATAAAATCTGGGACAATGATTGGTCTTCAGAAAGTGCTCAGCAAATGTTAGCTTCACCATTGGAAAGCATGGGGCAACTTTGCGTCCCTTTAGCTGTATATAATGTGTTGATTAAATGGACATGGCAGACATGTCCCAGATTTTACTCTCGAAGGTTCTCAAACCCTTTCCCTTTTGGGAATAGTGATAGCAACTTCCCACAGTGTATGTTCCTTTTACTTTTTCCAGTTGACCCTCTGTGGGTCATCTCAGAAGCCTGGTGGGGAAAATTAGGGAACAGCCAGGTTAGAGAACCTTGTGGTGAAACACATGGATTAATAAATAGCCAACTCACACCCTGCAAGCCACATACCTTTGGTGACTGAAGAGAATTGGCTTTATTCACCAAAGTACTCCCTTCTAAATTACCTTCTTGTTTGAGAAAATGAGCCAGAAGAGATTGAAGAAAACCACCTCTTTCTTATCTTAGGATCTTCAGGGATGGAATGTATGAAGCCCTTTCCTCTTCACACCACCAGATAGGGGGATGGAATGACCAGTTTTCTTCTGAGGAATTTGAGATAAGAGACCTGAGTGAGTGATCGTGAATGTTCAGCTGCTCCACCAGAGGTGCCTCCCTATGAGGCTTGAAATATGATGAGTTCCAGGCAGAGTCAGCCCTCTCTTTGTCTACTACATAGCTGTAATTTGGGCAATTGGAGGCAGCATGGAAAAGCTGGAGCCCCAGCAAAGCCATCCCCAGTGGCTCACCCAGCCTCTGCATCCCCCCAGAGGTGTTTCCCAAGATTCCACATGACTTTATTTTTCAGAGAAGCATGGTTGCCTGTTGGCAGACTTCCTAGATGTGCACTAATCGGAGCAAAGCCCCGTCTGCAACAAATGGCAAAGCTGAATTTTTTTGTGTTGCATTTTTTTTTTTTTAAAGATTGGCACCTGGGCTAACAACTGTTGCCAATCTTTTTGTTTGTTTGTTTGCTGCTTTATCTCCCCAAACCCCCCCTGTACATAGTTGTATATCTTAGTTGCAGGTCCTTCTAGTTGTGGGATGTGGGACGCCGCCCCAACGTGGACTGACGAGCGGTGCCATGTCCGCGCCCAGGATCTGAACCCTGGGCTGCCACAGCGGAGCACGCGAACTTTAACCACTCGGCCATGGAGCCAGCCCTATGTGTTGCATTTTTTTTAATGATGCTGTCTTCTAACTAATGACAAAGTGATACAAAATCAATACTTCCTACATTTCCCCAATGCATACCATCTAGCCTATGAAACCCATTGACCTGCTATGACACACATGAGCAACTTCTGTACACAGGTCTTCACACCTGCCCCTGAAAGCCTTGGAGTGCTTCTCTTCACCACCATTCCATTATCCATCCTCTAAACCCAGAGCATCATCTAGCCCTTCTGCATGGTTTTCTCTGACAGCTCCTGCTCTCAGTGATGTCTGTCCTCAGAAATCCAAAGGAACTTACCATCTCTACCAAGAAATGTTTCTTACACACTGATTATTTACTCATTTTTTGTAAGTTTACATGGACGCGGGGATAAGCAAACAGTCAATGACAAGCTGAAGCTGGGGGTGATTTGGGAAGAGGGGGTGAGGGGAAGGTAGGACAGTCACTGGCTTTGCATTAATCCAAACCCAACTTAGTGCTGCCCAAGAGCAGTTAGTGAGAAACCAGCCAGATTGGTACCTCCCTCAAATTCACTACCTGCCCCTGTTTAAAACGGACTTAGAGGCCCATAAAATCAATTCCAATTAGGGTCCTTTATTCTTATCCAATAAAACTTAAAACTTTCATTTGATCCAGTAAAATTCTTAACATCTTTTTATTTCCCTCTTTAAGAAGTCATTTTTACATGCCATAGATATAACAACTATTTAGTAGTGACAAATATATTCCTATTTAAACAGTTATTGTTATATATTATCAGCTTAAAATGCTTAAAGTTTAAGATCTCATAGAGAAAGAAATTATTTTATTTTTGTTTTTGTGTGTGTGTATGAGGAAGATTGGCCCCGAGCTGACATCTGTTCCCCATCTTCCTCTTTTTGCTTGAGGAAGACTGTCACTGAGCCAACAACTGTGCCAATCTTCTCCTACTTTTGTATGTGGGATGCCGCCACAGCATGGCTTGACTAGCAGTGCTAGGTCCACACCTGGAATCCAAACCCGCGAACCCCAGGCCACTGCCAAAGCAGAACATGTGAACTTAACCACTATATCATCGGGCCGGTCCTGGAAATTATTTTATTTACAGGCGTTGGGCTGAGAGACCTAATCTTCCAGGCAGAAATGACCACAATGAGATGAGGCAGGATTTATTAGACTCTATGGCTGGGGTTCCTGTTTCCTCTGAAGGATTACTCCTCCTATATTTGTATATGCATGTTTGTGTATGTGTGTGTCCATGTGTGTGCATGTGTGTACACACGGCGGTTTGCAATGAAAGATTAGAAATGTCTATATGATATGAATCATCTCTCATTACCATCACTAAAATATTCCTCTGAAATCTCTATATCAGAAAAGAGCCTGAAACCCCTAAATATTAAAGGCAACTACCCCTCAGAGAGGTAAAATAAGGAACTTTGATCAGCTACAAATGACTCAATGGGAACATACATATCAAATCTTTTATCTTCTCCAGCAAGTAAGAATAAAGTATTGAGGCCCTGGGAGCTTTGATGGAGGGTACATTGAAACCATAAATTGTAACCTGGCACTTCAGGCTCCATGATGGAAATACCTAGAGCACTGGGCACTACTAGGCTGTTGGTTGGGGGAACAATAACCAGAGACCAGATTTCCAATTTCACAACTTTGCAGAGGCCAGTCCTGTCTCCTAACCAAATCATATTAAAGTTGGGCTTATTTCTGCCCACATGAACAGGCTTCTCCAAGGCTTGATGTGGCCCAGCCCACTGCCCCAGAAGTTGATTGTCTTTTTATTATGAGAACGAAGTCTCTAATGATGTGGGACATTCACCCAGCCCTGTGAGTTTGTTTTCTAATGACAGGAATGGACTTGTATAGACCTAGTCATGCTCTTTTGCTTGGATCATCCTGACATCAAAGTCTAATGAAGAGGCTGGGACACAGGATGAAGTGTAGTTTGTCTGTGGCCATATGATGAGAAGAGGGATCTAAATCATGTGTCTTCTGCTCAACCATTTTTTCATTGGTTCATTCACTTATTCAACTATTCAATAGCTATTTCTTAAGCACACACCTGTGCTGGACACTGGGGATATAGGAGCAAGCAAGAGAGCCCTGGTTCTGCTCTCATGAAGATAAGACCTGGTAGTGGACCAAGACTGAACTTCATTGGTAACATGTCAGCCCACAAGGGCAGTGGAGTCAGCAATTCTGTGTCTGCTTCACTGTGTGCTCAGGAAGCTCTCTTGCCCTCTGAGCCCCAGGTTCCACATCTGGACTTTATACCAGATGCCCACTAAGGTCTGTAATTCTGTTTCTTGTGGACTCCAACCAAATATTACCTGCTGATTGGCACCCATGCTTCTCTGCAGCACAGATGCAACTGGATTCCTGAAAAACACCTCTGGGGGATTCAGAGGTGGGTAAGACTGTGACACTGGAGTGGTTTCACTGAGGACTCTGGCTTTTTTTCCATTTTCTTCCACTTTTCTAAATCACTGCTCTGCACCAGCTAGAGAAAGAAAGATGCATGCCTCTGACACTCTCAGGATGCTTTTTCTGAGTTTCAGAGTGATAAGATGAGAGGAGAGGGTGTGCAACTTAGCGATCCCTCATCCCACCTCCTGTCTTTTCAGGAACTAACCTAAAGTCCAGGGAGTAGAGTGACTTGATTAAGATCTCACAGCAGAAAGAAGCCAGTCTGGGGTCAAGATGTGCATCTCCAGACTTGCAGCGGCATGCTCTTCCTGACACCAGCATGGTGCAACATTGTTCCACTGACCTTGTCATTCAGTCTTCATGCTCCAGTGAGGAAAATAGCACACTGGGGTCCTTGCTCTCCCACCAATCTGCTGGGCAGCCAAATTACTTAAAACCAATGGTCTCAGTGCCCATAGTTGCAAGAGGAGAGATGTCTAATGCATAACACTGTTGTGTAAACTGAGTGCAGGCCAGTGGTCAGAGAAAAGTGCTTTTAAACTGGACAGTGCTACATTCACAAAAACTACTGGAATCATTGTTTTGGAGAATGGTAGTAGTAGTAATAGCTATAGTAAGTCATGAAGGATGAGCTGCACCCAAGCCCATCAGGATTTTCGTTCCTTAAATATGTTACATCAAAATTGCCTCCATGATGTCCAAAAAAAACATGTTTTATAAAATTAGATTATACCTTTGAATATTTCTGAAATATTTTAGGAATAATTTAAATAAACATTTGTGTACAAAGGATGGTGTCAAGATGGTGGCATAGGTGGACTCTGAACTCATCTCCCTCCATAGACACAACCAATTTACAACTATTCTTCAAAGAATTACCCCTGAAAGAGAACTGAAAACTGGATAAAAAGAATCCCCACAACAGGGACAGTGCTGACTGGGGTGAAAGAGGCATAAATTCCTTTCTAGAGAAAAAAAGCCACCTTTGAGCCATGGTGCTTCATGGCCAGCCAGGAGCAATCTTAACATGTGAACCTTTCCCTGGAAAAGTGGGGGATATGAGCATGGGAGCATTACCACTCTAAGCAGCTTTTGGACTCAGCACAATCGAGACAAGTGTCATAATACCCAGCTTTGCTTGCTATTAACAACAACTGGAAATACCCCCCAGAGAAGCTATTGGACGTAAGGGGGGAAGAAAACCTGCTCTTAAAGGGCCCACACACAAATTCATTCATTGTGGAAAGCAACCTAAAATCACCAGAAAGAAAGGTACACAATCCTTTGGTGAAAAGAGGCTCACTTGATAGGTTCTGGTGCATCTTGGTGAGAGATGAGACACCCCCCCATCCCCCAGCTGGGACCACCTTCCCAGGGACTGAGACATTGGCAGCAGCCATTATTTTGCTCCCATGCCTGGGGCTGGCCCCACTCAGCTGCATTACTGAGAGAGCTGACAAGAGCCTGGCAGGCAGGAGGCCTACAGCAATTGTAAGCCCCTGAGCCTAGCAACCGGACATGCTGGGGGCCTACTCACTTAACAGGAATCTGCAACAAGAATGTACTATTAGACCTTGCAGCCACCTGTGCTGGGGCTCCCCATGCCCAATAAACCAACTGAAGGGACCACAGCAGCAACACACAGCTGAGCATTACAACCAGCCAGCCAGGGGGACAGCCTAGCCACCCCAAGAACCTGCAGTGACAGCAAACCTGCCAAAATAGGACACACGTAGCCCACACAGGGGACACTCCTGGAGCATTTGGAACTGGTGACAAGACAGAAGCACACTGCTGGGCCTCATAAGGCACCTCTTACCTAAGGCCACCTTTCCAAGATTGGGAGACATAGCTGACCTACCTAATACACAGATATAATCACAGCGAAAGAAGCAAAATGAGGAGACAAAGGAATATGTTCCAAGTAAAGGAAAAGGACAAAACCCCAGAAAAAGAACTAAACGAAACAGAGAAAAACAATCTACCTGACAAAGAGTACAAACTAATAGTCATAAGGGTGCTCACCGATCTTGGGAGAAGAATGGATGAACTCAGTGAGAACTTCAACAAAGAATTGGAAAATATAAAAAATGAACCAATCAGAAATGAAGAATATAATATTGGAAATGAAAAATTCACTAGAAGGACTCAATAGCAGAGTAGATGATACAGGAGAACAGATCAGCAAGCTAGACAAAAGATTAGAGGAAATCACTCAAGCAGAGCAGATAAAAGAAAAAAAGAATCAAAAAAAAACAGAACAGTCTAAGGGACCTCTGGAACAACATCAATTGCACTAATATCCATATTATACGTGTCCCAGAAAAAGAAGAGAGAGACAAAAGGCAAGAGAATCTAGCTGAAGAAATAATAGCTGAAAACTTTCCTAACCTAAAGAAGGAAACAGACATCCAGGTACAGGAAGAACAGAGAGCACCAAACAAGATAAACCCAAAGCAGCCCACATCAAGGCACATTATAATTAAAATGTCAAGAATTAAAGGTAAAAAGAGAATCTTAAAAGCTGCAAGAGAAAGGCAACAAGTTTCATACAAAGGAAACTCCATAAGTCTATCAGTTGGCTTTTTAGCAGAAACCTTACAGACTAGAAGAGAGTGGCATGATATATTTAAAGTGCTGGAAGGAAAAAACTTACAGCCAAGAATACTCTACCTGGGGGCTGGCCCCACGGCCGAGTGGTTAAGTTAACATGTCCCACTTCAGTAGTCCAAGGTTTCACAGTTTCCAATCCTGGGTGCGGACCTAGCACTGCTAATCAAGCCCTGCTGAGGTGGCATCCCACATAGCAGAACCAGAAGGACCTACAACTAAAATATACAACTACATACTAGAGGGGCTTTGGTGAGAAGAAGAAGAAGAAGAAGGAGAAGAAGGAGAAGAAGGAGGAGAAGGAGAAGGAGAAAGAAGATTGGCAACAAATGTTAGTTAAGGTGCCAATCTTCAAAAAAAAAATACTCTACCTGGCAAGGTTATCATTCAGAATGGAGGGAGAGATAAACAGTTTCCAAGACAATCAAAAACTGAAGAAGTTTATCACCAAGAAAGCCGACTTACACAAAATGCTGAAGGGACTTATTTAAGTGGAAAAGAGGAGACCATAAACAGGAATAAGAAAATTATCCAAAAAATAAATAAATAAAGTAAAATCACTGGTAAAGGCAAATGTACAGTAAAGGTAACAGATCAAATATAAAGGTCAAAATACAGAAGTACTAAAATGACCTATTTCCATGATAAGACAGTGATGGATACCCATGCACAAAAAAAGAGGTTAGCTATAATATCAAAAACATAAAATGTAGAAGGAAGGGAGTTAAAGAGTAGAGCTTTTAGCAAGAGGTCAACCTAAAGAGACTACCAACTTAATATTGATTGTTATATACATAGCTTATTATGCATGAACCTCATAGTAACTGCTAATCAGAAACCTATAATAAATACACAAAAAATTAAGAGAAAGGAACCCAAACATAATACTAAAGAAAACTATCAAACCATGAGCAGAGAGAGTAAGAAAAGAAGAAAAGAAAAGAGAAGAACTACTAAAATATCAAGAAAAAAATGCCAATAAGTACATTCTTATCAATAGCTACTTTAAATATCAATGGACTAAATGCTCCAGTCAAAAGGCATAGGGGGGGAGCCTACTCCATAGTGTAGTGATTAAGTGCATGCTTTCTGCTTCAGCAGCCTGGCGTTTGCAGATTTGGACAGGTGCAGACCTAGCAGCACTCATCAAACCACACTGTGGTGGAATCACACATAAAATAGAGGAAGACTGGCACAAATGTTAGCTCAGTGATGATCTTCCTCAAGCAAAATAGGAAAACTGGCAACAGATGTTAGCTCAGGGCTAATGTTCCTCACATACACAAAAAAGGTATAGGGTGGCCAATTGGATAAAAAAAAAAACAAGACCTATATATATGCTGCATTTAAGAGACACACCTCAGACCTAAAGACACTCACAAACTGAAAGTTAAGGAATGGGAAAAGATACTCCATGCAAATGGCAATGAAAAGAAAGCTGGGGTGGCAATACTTATATCAGACAAAATAGACCTTAAAACAAAAACTGTAACAAGAGACAAAGAAGGGCACTACGTAACGATAAAGGGAACAATCCAACAAAAGGATGTAACACTTGTAAATATCTATGCACCCAACATAGGAACACCTAAATATATAAAGCAATTATTAACAGACGTAAAAGGAGAAATACAGTAACACAATAATAGTAGAGGACTTTAACACTCCACTTACACCAATGGATAGATCACCCAAACAGATCAATAAGGAAACATTAGCTTTAAATGACTTATTAGACCAGATGGACTTAGTAGATATATACAGAACATTCTATCCAAAAACCACAGAATACACCTTCTTTTCAAATGCACATGCAACATTCTCCAGGATAGATCACACATTAGGCCACAAAACAAGTCTCAATAAATTTAAGATTGAAATAATACCAAGCATCTCTTCTGACCACAATGGTAGGAAACTAGAAACAACTACAGGAAGAAAATCAGAAAAGCCACAAATATGTGGAGATTAAACAAAATGCTACTGAACAATGATTGGGCCAATGAAGAAACCAAAAAATACCTGGAGACAAATGAAAATGAAAATACAACATGCCAAAATTTATGGGATACAGCAAAAGTGGTTCTAAGAGGAAAGTTTATAGCAATACTGTCCTACCTCAACAAACAAAAAAAAACCTCAAATAAATAATCTAACAGTGCACCTAAAGTAACTGGAAAAAGAAGAACAAACAAGGCCCAAAATCAGTAGAAGGAAGGAAATAATAAAGATCAGAGCAAAAATAAATGAAATAGAGACTAAAGAGTAATAGAAAAATTCAGTGAAATCAATAGCTTGTTCTTTGAAAAGATAAACAAAATTGACAAACTTTTAGTTAAACTCAAGAAGAACAAAGGAGAGGAGGTTCAAATAAATAAAATCAGAAATGAAACAGAAAAAATTACAACAGACGCCTCAGAAATCAAAAGATTAAAAAAGAATACTATGAAAAGGTATCTGCTGACAAATTGAATAATCTAGAAGAAATGGATAAATTCTTAGAATCATGCAACATTCCAAAGCTGAATCAAGAAGAAATAGAGAATTTGAATAGACAAGTCACCAGTAAGGAGATCGAAACAGTAATCAAAAACCTCCCAAAAAATAGAAGTCCAGAACCAGATGGCTTCCCTGGTGAATTCTACCAAACATTCAAAGAAGACTTAATACCTATCCTTCTCAAATTCTTCCAAGAAATTGAAGAGGAGGGGAAGCTTCCTAACTCATTCCACGAAGTCGATATTACCCTGATACCAAAATAAGACAAGGACAAGAAAGAAAAAGAAAATTACAGGCCAATATCACTGATGAACATTGATGCAAAAATTCTCAACAAAATACTAGCAAACCAAATACAACAATACAATAAAAAGATCACTCACACAATCAAGTGGGATTTATTCCAAGGATACAAGGATGGTTCAATATCCACAAATCAATCAATGTGATACACCACATTAAAAAATGAAGAATAAAAATCACATGATCATCTTAATAGATGCAGAGAAAGCATTTGACAAGATATAACATCCATTTATGATAAAAACTCTGAATAAAATGGGTTTAGAAGGAAAGTACCTCAATGTAATAAAGGCCATATATGACAAACTCATAGCTAATATCATACTCAATGGAGAAAAACTGAAAGCTATTCCTCTAGGAACAGGAACCAGACAAGGATGCCCACTTTCACCACTCTTATTTAACATAGTATTGGAAGTCCAAGCAGGAGCAATCAGGCAAGAAAAAGAAATAAAAGGGATCCAAATTTGAAAGGAAGAAGTGAAACTGTCACCACTTGCAGATGACATGATTTTATATATAGAAAACCCTAAAGAATCCACCAAAAACTTTTAGAAATAATAAATGAATATGGTAAAGTCGCAGGATACAAAATCAACATACAAAAATCAGTTGTATTTCCAAACACTAACAATGAAGTAGCAGAAAGAGAAATTAAGAATATAATCCCATTTACAACTGCAACAGAGTAAAGAGTAAAATACCAAGGAATAAACTTAACCAAAGAGGTGAAAGACCTGTATGCTGAAAACTATAAAACGTTGTTGAAAGAAATTGAAGAAGATATAAAGACATGGAAAGATATTCTGTGCTCTTGGATTGGAAGAATTAACATAGTTAAAATGTCCATACTTCCTAAAGCAATCTACACATTCAATGCAATCCTTATCAAAGTTCCAACAACATTTTTCACAGAAATAGAACAAAGAATCCTAAAATTTATATGAAACAACAAAAGACCCTGAATAGCCAAAGCAATCCTAAGGAAAAGAAACAAAGTTGGAGGCATCACACTTTCTGATTTCAAAATATACTACAAAGCTATAGTAATCAAAACAGCATGGTACTGGCACAAAAACAGACACACAGATCAATGGAACAGAATTGAGATCCAAGAAATAAACCAATGCATCTGTGGACAGCTAATTTTCAACAAGGGAGCCAAGAACATACAATGGAGAAAAGAAAGTCTCTTCAATAAATGGTGCTGGGAAAACTGGACAGCCACATGCAAAAGAATGAAAGTAGACCAATATCTTACACCGTACACAAAAATTAACTCAAAATGGATTAAAGACTTGAATGTAAGACCTGAAATGGTGAAACTTCTAGAGAAAAGCATAGGGAGTATTCTCTTCAACATCAGTCTTAGCAGCATATTTTCACGTACCATGTCTGACCAGGCAAGTGAAACAGAAGAAAAAATAAACAAATAGGACTACACCAAGCTAAAAAGCTTCTGCCATAGCAAAGCAAACCATCAACAAAACAAAAAGACAACCTAACAACTGGGGGAATATGTTTGCAAACTGTATATCTGATAAAGGGTTAATATCTAAAATCTGTAAAGAACTCATACATCTCAACAGTAAAAAAACTAACAACCCAATTTAAAAATGGGCAAAGGTCTCAACAGACATTTCTCCAAAGAAGATATACAGATGGCCAACAGGCACATGAAAAGATATTCAATATCACTAATTATCAGAGAAACACAAATCAAAACTACAATGAAATATCACTTCACATCCATCAGAATGGGTATAATTAACGAGACAGGAAATAATAAGTGCTTGAGAGGATGTGGAAAGAAGGGAGTTCTCATACACTGCTGGTGGGAATGCAAACTGGTGCCACCCCTATGGAAAACAGTATGAAGATTCCTCAAAAAATTAAGAATAGAACTACCATATGATCCAGCTATTCCACCACTGGGTATTTATCCAAAGAACATGAAAACATGAACATGTAAAGATACATGCACCTCTATGTTCATTATTAACAATAGCCAAAACTTGGAAGCAACCGAGGTGTCCATTAAGGGACGAATGGATAAACAAGATATATACACGATGGAATACTACTCAGCCATAAAAAATGATGAAATCTGGCCATTTGTGACAACATGGATGGACCTTGAGGGTATTATGCTAAGTGAAATAAGTCAGAGGGAGAAAGTCAAATACTGTATGATCTCACACATAAACAGAAGATAAAAACAACCACACACAAACACATAGAGACGGAGATTGGATTGGTGGTTACCAGAGGGGAAGGGGAGAGGAAGGAGGGTGAAAGAGGAGCATATGTATGGTGATGGATTGCAATTAGTCTTTGAGTGGTGAACATGATGTAATCTATACAGAAATCGAAATAGAATGATGTATACCTGAAATTTTTATAATGTTAAAAACCAATGTTACCACAATAAAAAAAATAAGGAAACGAGCCAGATTCCAAGGCTTCACAACTTATGTAAAACACAATAAAGCATGTGCTAAAGTTCTGCATAAAAAAAAGGTTTGTGTCCAAAACACAAAAGAGTATTGTCAGAAGACCGGCAGCTCACCCATGAGGGCATCTGCCATCACTTTTATCACTAATGTGATGTCACATGGGTACCCTCGTGTGCTGTGAGTGTGTAAGTAGACCACTCACCTGGGACACTGACTCTGGAGAAAGCTGACTTTCCATGTTTAGACTTGTTGCTCTAATGCATTGGATTTATCATTATTGTTGTTATTAGCATAGGATTAGCCTTAGCATTTTTGAGAGGGAGGTTTGTGCTTCCAAGGGGTTTGTGTCCTGGCGTGCTATGGACATGGGTATCAGTTAAGGAAAACACCATTCCAGGAAAAACTAGAATATGAACCACCCAGACCCTACTCTTCCAGCCCCTGGGAGAGCATTTATTTAGGGACAGTGCCAGCCCTGGAGTCAGAAAACCAGTTTCTGCTGTCTCTTCAGCATCCCCCAGCAGTCTCTCTGGATCTCAGTTTCTTCTTAAATACATGGAGACAATATCCTTTTCTCCTCTTCATAAAGGATTTTGAGAAGAAAATGAAAAGCAAAATAAAAGTTATTATGAATATGGAATGCTTAAAAAGAATGAAGCACGAGGTAAATTGTATAATATAGAGAGAAATTAGCCAATACTTATATAGTCTTTATTTTACGCCAGACAACATTCTAAGCACTTTGCATAAAATAAACACTATTAGTAATAACAATAAAGAGTAAATTTAACAGAAATTTATCCATATAGATATTCACAATTTTTAAGCAAAGAATCAGTACTTTTCACCTCTCTGCACCCACCACTTCATCCTGATTCCAGGAGAGAAGTAGAAGTGTCACTGAGCCTCACGTGATCTGTAGTAAAATCAGTCCAGACTGTTCTACCCTAAACACTTCATTCCCTTGAGCAAATGGCTCCTGATCTTTGTGGTCCTCAATTCGGTGGACGGAAAACCAGTCTTTCCCAGAAGGGAAGGGAGTGAAATCGTATCCTCTCCTTCTGATATAATCCCCATGCCAGGATTAAGTCATTGGCTGAAGTTGTAAAACCCATGGACAAAAAGGTAATTTTAAATACACATTTCATTCCATTTGTGATTATTTCAAAGGACTTCAGGGTTGATCGGGGGACATGAATGATACCGAACCCGAAGTGAGTTTGCTCACCCGTTGCACAGCAAGACAATCTCTGACACTGGGTGTGGTGGAAGAAAGTAGGAATTTTATTTTTGCACAGCACTGAGCAAGGAGAGAGGGCAGCTAAGTCTGAAATCCCAAACTCCCCCTAAAAGCTAAAAGGAAGGGTTTTTATTTGGGGTTTTAGGTAGGGGAGGGGGCGCATATGACCTTGCTGGTCATCAGCTTTCCCACCAGCCTATATCTCTTTGCCAGGAGGAGATAATCCAGGTGCTTGTCCTTGGCTGTGTCTGTCTCCATGGAGGAGAGTGGATTCTGGAGCCAGGAAGCCAGAGAATAAGCAGGGAATGAGTGTTTTGCTTTTAACCCCATATATGCTGGGTTTAATGTGGGGAAACTGATATCAGGGTCAATATCAGGAACACAATGACATGGTAGTTATTCAAATAACCAGAGGGTTGAATGGTTTTGTTCAACTACTACTGGACTGATGTGTCCACAAATAAAAGATTAAAAATGTTGGCTCCCAAATGCAAGAACTAAGTAGACCCTGGCTTTTTCATTGCTGTTGTCTTTGTTTGTCTTCTCCAGAAGGTAACATGTGCAATGCCATAACTGGAAGTTGCTCCAAGACAAACATCTACTAACAACTCTCAAATGGGATACAGCATGGGTGGGTCCTGTAGAATGTGCAGTCCTGTTTGGTCATTGGTGGAAATAAGATAAGAATTAAAATTCTATAGCTGGTGAGCTGACTGGTTGTTGTCACAATCATTTATTTTGTTGACTGAGCATTTTTTTGTGTGCCTGGTACTGTATCAGGTGCTGGGTGGGATTTAAGGGGAATAATAAACTTTTCTGCCTTTGATAATACCACGGAGACATTTCTTGAGCACTATGATGTACTGAGCACTGTTGTAAGTACCCTGCATTTATTAGTCCATAGATCCTCACAGCAGTCCACAAGGCGGGTGCTGTTACTGGTGTCACTATTTGACATATGAGGAAACCGAGACACAGAGAGGTTAAGTAACTTGCTCAAGGTCACTGACTAGTGAGTGGAGTTGCTGGGATTTGAACCCCAGCAATCCAGCTTTAGTGCTCATGAGACTAACCACCACACTTGCCCACCACTCCTGTGGGAGAGCGGCTGTGACAGATACAGACTTGATCACACCTTTTGGTCAGTGCTAGCCAAATGGTTCTCTAATACGTGCTTCAGAGAAGGGACATGGCTGATCAAAGAAGGCTTCATACAGGGGTAGGGCATTGTATAGTCTTCTCTCTCTCTGCTTTTCATTATGTAACATGTAGAATTTCACAGGCAGGCGTGGGAAGAGGCCATCTGCAGCCTGTGGGAGCAGTGGCAGCAAAGTCAGCCTGGTGCAGAAAGCTGTTTAGTGCAGTGCTTCTCAAGCTTTGATAGGAATACAGGTCACCTGTTTGTTGTTGAAAGGCAGTCCAAGCCCAACGGCAGCACAAGGAGTGTTAGTGAGATTCCAACCAGGTGAGGCTTCTCCCACAAATTCATTATTAAAATGGTCAATGCATGCACAGAAAACCAACTTCTATTAGAGTCTCTTTGTTCTTCTCCAACAAGACTTGAAACTTTCATTTGATCCAGTAAAACTCTTAATAACCTCTTTTTTATTTCCCTCTTTTAAAATCTATTTTAGGGACCAGCCCTGTGGCCAAGTGGTTAAGTTTGTACACGCCACTTCAGTGGCCTGGGGTTCACCTGTTCGGATCCTGGGTGCAGACCTATGTACCACTCATCAAGCCATGCTATGGCAGCATCCCACATAGAAAAGCTAGAATGACTTACAACTAGGATATACAATTATATACTGGGCTTTGGGGAGAAAAAAAAAAAGGAAGGATTGCAACAGATATTAGCTCAGGGCCAATCTTCATCAAAAAAATAAATAAATAATAAAATCTATTTTACGTGTTCTTAGCAAAATAATTGTTTACCAATGAGAATGTTTCCCCAATTTCACAGTTACTTTCTTAAAATTACCAAATTAAAAATGCTTAAAGTGTGAGATTTGCATAGAAAATAAATTTAATATATATTATAGTTTTCTCTTGAGTAATTACCTAATGATTGGAAAGAAAACTAGTTGTTCTGAAAAGCTCTAGTGTGTAGCTTTAGACCTGAGCTTCCTGCAGAAATCAGGCAGAAATTGTCACTATGAAATGAAGCAGCATTGATGAGCCTGTGTGGCTGAGACCCTGGTTTCTTGTGGAGGATGGATGTGTGTGGGTGTGTTCACATATGTGCATTGTGTGTGTGCACACACACGTCTGTATTTGTGGATTATCATAAAATGGGAAGTGGTTTTAGACAAGAAGCTCATTTTTAGTCTCAGTGGCTGGAAGTTGAAGTAAGTACTTATGTAGCAAATCCCCACCCACCCCCACCGGAAGATTCTTCCCCGAATTTCTGGTACAACACCTGAAATACTTGTTTTGCAGCTAACTTCCCACACAGGTGGCATGGGATACTTCAGTCTGCTATTAATGACTCAACGGGAGTATAATGACCAAATTCTCTGTATTCTCCAAGAAGTGAGAATGGATCCCATAGGTAATGGGAGCTTTGCTGGAGGGCATGGTGGAATCATAAATTGGGATCTGGGTTCCTCAGGGCACCTAATGAACAAACACAGAGCCCTAAACACTATTAGGTAGTAATCAGCAGGCAGGTAACCAAAGATCAATTTGGTTAATTAGTCAACTCCACAAATTTCTGGAGCCTCATTCTGCCTCTTAAGTCAGACATGGTTTTTGCTCATGTAGGCGGTCTTCTTCAAGGCTTAGCGTGACTCTCCTCACTCCTCCAGAATTTTCCTTTCTTCTGGCTCAGGTGTAGAGTCAGACCATGGGCTATCCTCCCTGTTAGGAACAGATTTAGTATGCTTTAGAAGATTCTCACATAATCTTCGACTCCTATGCCCCTGTAGGGAAGACATTTCCTCTACCCACTCTGGCTCATCCTTCTGGAAAGAAAATGAATTAAATTCACATGAGAGAGATTAACAGGAGAAAATTAAACAAAGCTTTATAACATGTATACATGGGAGAGGCTCAGGCAAACTGAGGACCTTGCCAAAATGGTGGAAGTTCTCATCTTAAATACCACCCTCAGCTAAAGACAAAGGAGGATGTTGGGTGTTGAGGGAGTCAGTTATGGCAGATTACCAGACAAGTACAGTAAATAAGAGTCAGGTTGTTATGCAGACTTGAGTCCTTGCCTTCCACATTGATGAGAGTTTCTGGAGATAAGGTCATCCCTCCTTCTTCCTGGTACAGAGATGGAGACACCTTTACAGATGGATATTTCCTTTACAAAAGTAAATGTATCTTAACAAAGGGTAAATAAATTCTGCTTTTCAGAGTTTCTTTCCCGTCTGCAGTTTTTAAAAGTAATCAGCCCAAAATAATCCTAATGCCAAAGAGACATATCTCGGGGTGGCCAATTCCAGTCCCCCACATCACCTAGGGATACTGGACTTTTATGGATGGAGAAACCCTACTACTCCCCTCAGACCAGTTAGGACACAATAGAAAGAACAAGGATGGATCCTCTCTTTATCTCTCTCCCTATCTCAGTATCTCTCCTCTGTCTTTCTTCCTCTCTCTCCCTTTCTCTCTCACTCTCCCTCCCTCCTTCTCTTCCTCCATCTCTCTCTCTCTTTTTTTTTCTATCTCCCTCTCTCTCCATTTTCTCTCCCTCCTTCCTACCTTCACCTGACTTATTTATGCATCTCATCCATTTTCTTTTGGCTTACCCTTATTTATCCTCAGGCCTCATACTAAGATCATTATCTCTGAAAAGTCTCCCTCAACCACCCCTCTTTAGTCTCCTACTCCCCAAATTACATTAGGCACCATACTCTGTGCTGTCATAGGATCCTGTCCTCTCTTTATCATATTTCTTATTTTGTATTGTAATTATCTTCTTACTTGAGTTATACAGATGTCAATGAGGGCCACTTGATCCTTGAGATCAGGGTAAAATAAATTAAACCTCTCAATCCCATGAGCTAAGGAAGTCAATTCTTCCACCGGATGTCTCCTAACACCTGATGTGAGGAGAGAAGGATGTTTCCAGAGACAGTGTGACATTGTGATTTACAATAAGAAGTAGATATTTGATCTTCCTCAGTTTTTGGCAGAGAGCTCCTAAAACACTTGGAATCTCCTGATGAAAGCCTTAAAGGTGTCTCTTTTTATGTTAATGAGGTGACTTTTGGAAATCCCTAAAGCTGTGGGGGGGAGGAGGGCTGGTTGCCAGAGAAACAAACCAAGTGATTAGAGAGTTGGAACTTTCAGTCCCACCCCCTTGACCCACATCCAGGGAGAGGAAAAGGGCTGGAGATTGAGTTCAATCACCAATGGCCAATGATTTAATCAATCATGCCTACGTAATGAAGCCTCCATAAAAACCCAAGAGGACAGGGTTGGAGAACTTCTGGTTTGGTGAAGATGTGGAGATTTGGGGAGAGTGATGCATTCAGAGGGAGCATGGAAGCTCAGCACATTTCCCCAGACCTTGACCTACGCTTGTCTTCCATGTGGCTGTTCCTAAATTATATCCTTTTATAATAAACCAGTAATCTAGTAGGTAAAATGTTTCTCTGAGTTCTGTGAGCTACTCTAGCAAATTAATCCTATCCACAGAGGGGGATATTGAAACCTCCCCTCCATAGCTGGTTTGTCAGAAGCACAAGTAATAACCAGGAATTGTGACAGGTGTCTGAAATAGGGCAAGAGGGCAGTCTTGTACGACTGAACTCTTAAACTGGAATCTGATGCTATCTCTGGGTAGATAGCGTCAGAATTGAGTTGAATTGTAGGACATCCAGCTGGTGTCCGGGAATTGCTTGGATGTGTAGAAAAACCCACCCCACACATTGGACGTGGGTACAAAATGCTTTTAGGTAGCTACACATATCTTTCTTCTTCATGTGAAAATTCAACTCAGCCTTCTCCTAAATATTAGAAATGGTCCTTGCCATATACTTATAAAGGACTGTGATTGTCAACCCAATGCCAAATAACATTGTCACCAATAAGATGAATACTGAAAAGGAGAACGCTTACCTCTAGCTAAGATTAGAGCAAGGAGTCAGTTACCATCTGTTGAGAGCTCTTTGGGTGTCAGACACTATGCTAAATGATTTGTATACATTATCACAAACACTACAGGAACCTTATTCCCCCCATTTCACAAATGCCGAACAAGGCTTAGAGAGTTGGGGTGACTTGGCCAAGACCACACTGCTCACATACAGGAAAACTGGGAATAAGACTGATCTATCTGACTCACAATTTCAAACTCTTTCTACTGCACCACACTGCTCTGAAACCTCAGTTAATCAGAACGTTCAGGGGTTGTTGTGCTGGAAAGGGCTTTCAATCCGGATGTAGAAAGGTAGTGTGTATTGAACGTGACTGGATTCTAGCACATGTCCGGCAATTTTTTAAGTCTTAGGTTACATAATTGTTGTGAATCTGACTGCTGTCATTTGCTTTCTCGCTCAAAGAGAGGGCACAGATAGCTAGTATGCTGCATAATTGGTTACTTCCATCAGAAGAGTACAGGGTAGTAAATACTTCAGGCATTGTTTTTCAAATCCTATCCTTTATTCATAGGGTTCTGAAACTTACATGTGTGTCCAAGCATCTGCTCCCCATGTGGGAATGGCACAAAGTCCTAGGAACAGAGAGATGCTAGTGGAGGAGGGAACCCAACTTGGGTGGAGGATCTACAACCTCCCTAGTGCACAACAAAGTGCGCCATTCACTGGGTCACTGCATTTCTTGTCACATTTCAGTGAAAGAGAAAATAAGAACAGTTGGAGTAAATCAGGAACAGAATGGACATCGGATAAAGCCAAGTGTTCCAGCTCTTGCTCTTCACTAACTCATTGTGTGAACTTGGGCAAGTCATTTCACCTCTCTGGCTCTTACTGAACTCAGACGTAAAAGGAGCAGTTGGGGCTAGAGGATACCTTACACCTATTGGAGAAGAAAACAAACAGAGATTACTCTGGGAGTAGGGGCCATAATGACTGAGAGAGCATGAGGTGGGGGTTGCGGTTCTAGAAATGTTTTGTTTCTTCAAGTGACGGTGTTACAAGAAAGTGTTTACTTCATGAAACATCATCAACCTGTAAGTTTATTATTGGTGCACTTTCTATATGTATTTTATTCTTCAAGAGGAAAGTTTACATTGGAAACAAACAAACCAAAAAATACACTAGCCACTTCAATTCCTAATCAGAAAAAAATATAAGGATAGAAAAATGTTTTTTAAAGTGTTTAAGCCCCCTATGAATCTTCATCTCATCTGAAGAGAAAAGTAACTACTAGAAAGGAAAAAATACTTCAGCTCTACATCATGATGGGGTACTTCAAGCAGCAAGTCTTTATTTATATGGTCACCCAGCACGTTTCCCTTTTGAAATATGATCCGAGTACTAAACAGTCTGATTTAAACTCCGCAATTCTAAAGTATTATGGTATTTAATAAATTGCAGTTAGAAAGTATTAACCTGAAATCTACTGTTACCAAAAACCACAGAATTCTAGCGACGATATTGTCACCCTATGGTACTGTGATCACACAACACAATGTAACGGGATATTAAGGATGTCAGGACACAGGGAGACCAGGAGCATAGGAAAGGGATCACAGTGAGTCTTGTGACACAGATCACATTTAGATGAAGGTAGCTCTTTACCACTAAAGAAAACCTTCTGTTTTGTTGAAACCTGTGCTTGTAATGAATGAGCTATAGAATGTTGAGAGTTAGGAGGAACTTTGATACTTCAGATACTGTTGTAGCACAGTGGCTCCAGCTCCTGAAACTGCAAAGAAGGATTGGGAATCCACTCAGACTCCTGCGGGCATAGCCCCAGCCCCTGAACCAGTATATCTCAGACGCCCTCAGTCAAGCTTGGCAACAGTTTCCTCTTACAGAAGTCAGCACCTAAAGAGGCAAGCATTAGTGATAGAAAATTAAAGTTTTATAAATGTGGATCCATGGGAGTCTAAATTGGTACAATTGCTTTGGGTCGTTATCCAGCAATCCTGGTAACGTAGAGGATATGCATCCCCTGTAGCCCAGCAATTCCGCTCCTGGGGACATGCCCTATAGAGTCCTGCCCACAGGCACCATTGGAGACATGGATAAGACTGTTCATAGCAGCACAACAGCAATTCCATCAACATGAGAATGGATAAGTAAATTGTGGCATATTCATATAAGGAAATACTATTCAACAGAGAAGATGCCCGAATAAGAATGACATGTGTCAACATGCATTTATCTCGCAAACATGCTCTTGATTACAAAAGCAAGTTTCAAAAGAATGCAATGTGATAATATTTTGAAAATTTTAAAAGCAGGCAAAAAATAACATAGTTTTTGTTAGGGGTCCATATACATGCAGTAAAGATAGAGAGAGTAAAGACAGAAGTGATGAACACCAAGTCAGTAACCTCTCAGAGAAGGACACGGGATACGCACAGGGAGAAGCATGAGGCATTCATGGTATGAGTCAGGGCAATGCGTTCAGAGTTATTCATCATATTAGTCTTTAAATCTTTTTTGTATATCTCATATTTCATAGAACTTTTTAAAATTTAATCTAGAGAATAAGAGTAGGATTCACTCACCCATCCATCCATCCATCCATATGTTCATTCATTCAATAAGTATTCATGAGTGTCCACTTTGTTCCAGGTGCCCTTCTAGAGTAAAGAGGGAATGAGAGAAGTAAAAAAGGTGGTCAGTAACCTCACAGGTTTACAGTCTACTCAGGATAAAGAGACACACAGGGAAACAGGCAACAGTGTAGGCATTTAATGATGAAGGAATCTATGTCTAAAAGAAAGACACAGCTTGGGGCATAATTACACACAGAACCTGTCTCCCAGGAATGTGGCTAAAGATGAAAGAGATCATGGGAGTGAAGCAAACCCAACTCCGTGGGAGCATGGGACATAAATCCCGCACTGGATTCCTGGCTCTTCTTCCCAGGATGCAGTGTAATCCATTATCTTGGCAAGTGCTCCCACTCAGGCCTGGGCTGTTTCAAATACTTTTTACAATGCTAAAATTCTGCTCAAGGGTGATTTCAGGCTGTGTTGTGCTGCTTTTTCAATATAAGTGTCACAATTCATCTCGTGGAGGTGTAACAACAATAGGAGCTATATTCATCAGTCACTCGAATGCTTTGTGTTTGAAAAGCACTTTGTGGCTATTTTTTCCCCCAGAATACTTTATAGAAGAACGTACTGGTTCAGACTAGAGCCTGTGCTCTCCCTCAAAAAGAGCCAAGGGGCACATTACAGGAAGGCTCAGTTGTCCTTATCACAACCATTTGTGGGGGCCTGGGTGAGGATGTTACCGGTCGTTGCATGATACCAGAAACTGAGCGAGAGAGGAGGATGGGGCAGCATCCTATCATACCCAAAGGAAGGACTAACTTGCAACGTTTTTTTTACAACCCATATGATGCTGATGACAGCAATAACCAGTAAACTAAATAGGGAATGATATACATACACATCATTTGAGTCATAATTCCAAAGATATCCATTACCTCTAAATGGCATACAGAAAGCCCAGAAGTAGTTTATGGTAGAAATAATATTACGCCTGCATTAAATACCTATTAGACATCTGGAACAAAAGAAAGGGTAGCTAATCATTACTAATGTTATCCACATCCATGATTCTAAATGCTTTAACAATAAGCACATGTGCACTAATTTATACTTTATAGCTTTACAGCCTGTTAACGAGAGGATTGAATCTCACCCTTGCGTTGTGCAGATGAGTAGTACACTGAGACCCAGATGGGTTAAACAGCAAAATCTAACAGTTCGTGAAAGAGCTGGAGCAAGAGCTCTTGTCCTTATTCCTCCAGGCCAGAACTTCCAATCTTCCATCAGTGAACAGTGCTAAATCACTGGCAACAACTCATAGAGGCATGGTTCTCACTTAAACTTCCATTTGGGTTTGAAGTTTAGGGATGATTCTGAAATAAGCTGATTTTTCATTCATGGGCAGCCAGAGCCCTGTTCAGTGAAGTCATAAAAAAAGGAGGATTGTTCCTTTCTCCTCTGAGTAAGATGAGAGGTGGGGAGTAGCTGCCTGATGTAAGCAGGATTCTTTAGCCCCAGGTCCCCCTTGTTTAGAAATACTTTATAAAGATCATACCTATCATCTGTCAAGGGTGGCATCTGTGCTGTAAAAAAATCAGAGCAGTGAATTCAAGAAATATGAAGCAAATCAAGCTCAGAATAAAAGAGCAAGGGCTTTAACTTCCCTTGAAATATACGAAGGAATGAAGCACTGGGGTGCAGTTTGGGTTGCTTGGTTGGTTGGTTTTTAACCGTGGAGGAAAGGAAGTTCTAGGTTTGCTTTTCCCCAGGCCTGTACCATGTATCTGCAGGCAGGCTTAGTGTTACCACGAAAGTGCTGGCATCCCATCACTCATTTTGGAAGCAGGTCATTCATTTATCCTTCCATTGGTTCCTTTAGGCCTGAGCACTGGTGCTGATGTCTGCATTGCTCTAGAGCATACAACACTCTGGACTCCAAAAGACTGCTCATCTAGCCCAAGTTTTTCTCCATGTGAGCGCCTTCTGGGGGTCCAGCCTTGTCTCAAGCAGGGATAGGGGTTACCCACATGCCTCTGACTGGCTCTAAGAACAGGTCATTCTATCCAGCAGGCAACAATCACAGGGCTGCTTCAACAGCCTCTCAAGATGGCTCTGGGTTTAGCTTGAGTGCCCCCTGTTGACTGGGCAGTGTTTGTTTTCCCAATGCACTCATCCCCAGACTTCGCATCCTCTTATTTGGATCACTAACATTTGCCTGTGTCATTTTCCTTTACTTGTCTTGGTTCTCTGGACCCAGTTACCTTACCATCTGTTATTTACAGTCTCTTGGGATTGGATGAAATGTGGTGTTGATCTTGCACTTAATAGTCTTAACAAGAGTTAGCCCCAGCACCAGGCATGCAACTTTCAGAGAACTAGCTGCAGAGTCTAACCCTGCCCTGATCTGACACACCATCAGCAGCCCCATCAGGGCCTCTGAACTGGTACCCAAAGTGCCACATGCTATAAAATCTAAACGGTTTAGTGTGGAGATGACCCCTGGTCTCATAGAACATAAAGCCACCAGAATAGGATGTAACAGAGGCAGGTGCTGATCTCAGGTTCCATGCCTTCATGACTCAGTTGCTCTTTCTGTCCCTCATTAGCTAGATGACCTTAGGACAGTTACTAAGTTTCTTTGAGCCTTAATTTCATGACTTGTAAAATGGGAAGAATAATACCAACCCCATTCAGTGATGATTACATTATTATATTTCTTGCTGTGGGGCACAAAATAAGCTTTTAATAAACGGCTGCTGTTATCATTATTACCGTGATTAATAGAACATGTGAAAGTGCCCAGAATATAGTCGTTGCCAATTTTTATAGTAGTTACAAATTTATAGAAAAGCAGGTGCCCATCATTCTTTTCACTGACTCCTACCTTTACTGTGTCTCTTCTTTTCTTCCTGTGTCATGTAATTATCACCATGGTTATTCCAGAGTCCCAGAGAGCACCACGACAATAATGCTGCTTAGGCATTTGTGTGGCACTTAGTGTTTACATTCCTCATCCCTTGCATCCTTACAATAGCCAAATGGGACATTTGAACAGGCATTATCCCCTTCGGTTTAATGACGTCATCAAAAATCATCTAACCAGTTAAGTGTCAGAGAAGGACCAGAACTCAGATTTTTTTATTTCTCACCCCAAGCTCTTATTCCATATTACAGGCTGAGTCTATTATATATTTCAAATTCCCACAAAACCTATGAATCAGATAGTTACAAGCAACTATGTCACCTGTAACCCCTTTCATTTGTCATAAGTCTGTATTGAACAAAGCTATTTTACAGTGCATTAAACATCAACTATTAGTGTACTCAACCCTATGTAGGGGACAGTGGTGGCCCTGAAGCACTCTTTCTGGCCATAAGGTGCCTATGGTCTCTTTGGAGGGACAGGGTGACTGTGATGATGACAGAAGCATGAGGCCAGATATAATTTTGTAGTCACAATATAAAGGAGCATGAGAAGACCTGCTCTAGAATCTGCGTCCACATGGATTAGGTACTTGATTTTGTGTAATTCATTTGTATTCCTTGAGTTTCAAGTTACAGAGGTTTTTTTGGCTAGGCCTTTTCTAGAAAAGACTTATAAACAAGACAAGCGAAAGGAACACTTGGGTAAACAAAAATGAACAGGATTGTCTACTTCAAATCTGCCCGAAGTTGGGAGAAAAGATTTCTGTCACGTGCACACACACACACACACACACACCCCCAGAGTATTGGCATGCACGATAGATCTAGAAGAAAAAGCAAAAGATATTACTTTATTTTTAAAATCTGTCTGAGCATGGAATGCATCTCTTTACTTCCTATTACAACACCTCCAGAACTGCCATTTGGGTGGTTAAGGTGCCTTAGTTTCCTGATGAACATCTGTACATCTGTGACATAGTCTAAATCAGAAAGAAATAAACCTGTGAAAGATTATAGTTAAGACATTGCAGGATGGTGACCCATTAAGAGAGCCAACACACATTAAAGGGGAATGAAACTTGGAGAGAATTGTTGAGAGCCACCTATGTCATTAGATTTCTTCACAAAATAAGTTGCTGTGCACAGAAGAAAGATGTTAGTAATGCAAGAGCTCCTGAAAAGTAGAAAGTTCTAAATAGTTGCACAGCTGTCTCCCCTCAGGATTTAGATTTTGCTCCAGAGCCACTTTCAGAGTCATTTCAGTTGAAAGTTTTTACCTGATCTGAAATGCATTGAGATTCCACCAGGTAGAATCCATTGAGGGAAATTGCTTCCTGCAATGATATATGATTCATTCATTCACATCTCTGAGCTATTTAGAGGAAATTATCCATGGATTGTACCATTAGTTTAGAAGCCACTGCTGTTGTTTTTCTGTCGTATAATTTTACACCATGTAGGATCATTAGTTGGGAAAACGTACTTGAAAACGGTATATAAGTAGTTCTCTCCCTGGAACAATACGATTTATGTTGGAGAATATAACATTGGAAATTAAACTTTTAATCATAAATCATTCTTGGGACTGACATTTGAGCCCCTTTTCTCCCTCGACATATCTCACTGCAAAGGTGTCCACAAAGTACAAGGATATTTCTATGGGTTCACAAAACAACTATTATAAAGATATTCACGTTACAGCTGAAAAATTCCCATGATGATAAGATATGACTCCATTGGCTCACTCAGCAAAAATCCAAGAAGACATTCTAAAGCTTCATTATTCTGTTTGCCATTATTCTATTGGACCAGTCAGCAGGCTTAGCTTTCTTTCCCAGTTTAGTGGCCTCCTTGAGGGTTGTCAGTGTGAGTCAGTTTCCCTTGCCATGAATTAGGATGTAGAAGTGCTGATTACATCTCTGCCAAATTGCTGACTCTGCCGTCTTATTTAGAGTCCTGTTCTTGACTTTTAGATCACTTCTTCCTCTCTCCTCAATATGAGAGTAAAATTCAACTTGAGATGAAGTTCCATGTGAGATCCATAAGTGTCATGTTGCGGTTTTAACATCTAGAAACATCAGGACAGAATCTTATCTTATGCTCAGAATCTTCTCTTTTGGTCTCACTGTATTTCTCACTACCCAGCACAAGCTGAGCCATTAAAATCTTTCTTAGGAATAGAATATAGTCTGAAATGTCTCCATAAACTACTTAAGCAAAGAGAGGATGGAAAAGGAAAGGGTGAGTGAGCCAAACCAGTTTAATAGAAGGAAAAGATTACAGTTTGCTTGGCCATTCTTTGGACTACCATCAGAACTTTGATGTTATGGCTTGCACACATGAAGAGGTACAAAGAGATATTCAATAACGTTTATTCTCAGAGAACGGAACGTAGTGTTGGTTCCATGTCCTTCCTCTGATCCACATGTGACAAAAAGGACTAGGGGTTCAATCCCAATTTTGTCAACTTAACAGTTTTGAGATCTTGAGCAAATCACTCAACAATTATGAGTTTATAGTCTTCATATGTAAATCTGAGGACATAATAACTAACTAATAGAATGTTGAGATCTAAATAAGATAATGTGTGCAAAGTAATTAGTATAGAGCCTAGTTTATATTAAGCAAGTAAGGAGTAGTTATTATCATTGTTAATAATAATAACATTATTACTATATTTCTTCCTATAGACTTGATTCATTTTTTAAATCAACTTCATATAAATAGTTCAATTTAGTCACAAACTAAAAAAGAATAATTTATTACAATAACTAATGAAGGGAAAGAGGAAATAGTTGGAACCTGCTTAGGCTAATGGAGATAAAATGCTATCAGAAAATGGACTATCTCATATATGAGATATTTTATACAAACTAACTTCATGGTAACCACTACACAAAAAATCAGAGCAGAGCCACAAATCATAAATAAAGATAAAACTGAGAAAACTATGACAGAAAACCAAGAAACTGAAATGGCAGTCAGAAATACGAAGGAAAAGAAACAATGGAAATATAGAACAACTGGAAAATAACAGATAAAATGACAGTATTAAGACCTCATATATCCATAATCACTCTAAATGTAAATGGATTGAATGCTCCAATCAAAAGACACAGAGTGTCTGGATGGATTAAAAAACAAGACCCAACCATATGCTGCCTCCAGGGAACACATTTCACCTCTAAAGACAAACACAGGCTCACAGTGAAGGGATGGAAGGTGATACTCCAAGCAAGTGGCAAGCAAAAGAAAGCAGATGTTGCCATACTTATATCAGACAAAACAGACTTCAAGATAAAAAGACAATGAGAAACAAAGAGGGGCCGTACATGGTAATAAAAGGGACATTTCACCAAGATGACATAAAACAAATATATATGCACCTAATATAGGAGCACCAAAGTATATAAAGCAACTATTAACAGACCTAAAGGGAGAAATTGACAGTAACACAATAATAGTGGGAGACCTCAACACCCCACTCACATCAATGAATAAGTCATCCAGACAGAAAGTCAACAGGGAAACAGTGGCCTTAAATGAAATACAAGACCAGATGGACTTAATAGATACATATAGAACATTCCATCCAAAAACAGCAGAATACACATGCTTCTCAAGTGTACATGGAACATTCTCAAAGATAGATCACACGTTGGGAAACAAGGCAACCTCAATAAACTTAAGAAGATTGAAAGCATCTCAAGCGTCCTTTCCAACCACAATGCTCTGAAACTAGAAATCAACTACAGAAAAAAGGCTGGGAACATCACAAATATGTGGAGACTAAACAACATGCAATTGAACAACCATTGGATCATTGAAGAAATCAAAGGAGAAATCAAAAAATACCTGGAGACAAATGAAAATGAAAGCACAACATACCAAGTCTTATGGGATGCAGCAAAGTGGTACCAAGAGGGAAATTTATAGCAATACAGGCCTACCACAACATACAAGAAAAATCTCAAATAAGTAATCTTAAATTATGCCTAAGAGAACTAGAAAAAGAAGAACAGACAAAGCCTAAAGTCAGCAGAAGAAGGGAAATAATAAAAATTAGAGCAGAAATAAATGAAATAGAGACTTAAAAAACTATAGAAAGGATCGATGAAACTAAGAGCAGGTTCTTTGAAAAGATAAACAAAATAGACAGACCCTTAGCCAGATTCACTAAAAAAAGAGAGGCAGAGAGAAGTCTAAAATAAATAAAATTAAAAATGAAAGAGGAGAAATTACAAAGGATACCACAGAAATACAAAGGATTATAAGAGAATACTATGAAAAACTATATGCCAACAAATTGGATAACCTAGAAGAAATGGATAAATTCTTAGACTCATACAACCTCCCAAAACTGAATCAAGAAGAAATAGAGAATCTAAATAGAGCAATCACAAGTAAAGAGATTGAAATAGTAATCAAAAACCTCCCAAGAAATAAAAGTCCAGAACCAGATGGCTTCTCTGGAGAATTCTGGCAAACATTCAAAGAAGATTTAATACCTATCCTTCTCAAACTATTTCAAAAAATTGAAGAAGACAGAACACTTCCTAACTCATTCTATGACGTCAACATTACCCTGATACCAAAACCAGACAGGGACAAAAGAAAGAAGGAAAATTACAGGCCAATATCGCTGATGAACACAGATGCAAAAATCCTCAGCAAAACACTGGCAAATCGAATACACAATACATTAAAAGGATCATACACCATGATCAAGTGGGATTTATACCAGGAACATGGGGATGGTTCAACATCTACAAATCAATCAATGTTATGCACCTTTAAGTGTATTAACAAAGAAGAATAAATAACAAAGTGTATAAACAAAATGAGGAATAAAAATCACACAATCATCTCAGTAGATGTGGAGAAAGCATTTGACAAGATCCAACATAAATTTATGATAAAAACTCTCAACAAAACAGGTATGAAAGGAAAGTACCTCAACATAATTAAGGCCATTTATGACAAACTCACAGCCAACATCATACTCAATGGGGAAAAACTGAAAGCTATCCTCTGAGAACAGGAACAAGACTAGGGCACCCATTCTCACTACTCCTACTCAACATAGTACTGGAGGTTTCAGCCAGAGCAATTAGGCAAGAAAAAGTCATAAAAGGTATCCAAATTGGAAAGGAAGAAGTGAAACTCTTACTGTTTGCAGACAACATGATCCTATATATAGAAAACCCTAAAGAATTCACCGGAAAACTATTTGAAATAATCAACAACTACAGCAAAGTTGCAGGATACAAAGTCAGCTTATAAAAATCAGTTGCATTTCTATACACCAATAACAAACTAGCAGAAAGAGAAGTCAATAATATAATCCCATTTACAATTGCAACAAAAAAGAATAAAATATCTAGGCATTAACCAAGACGGTGAAAGACCAATACACTGAAAACTATAAGACATTATTGAAAGAAATCAAAGAAGACATAAAGAAATGGAAAGATATTCCATGCTCATGGATTGGAAGAATAAACATACTTAAAATGTCCTCATTACCTAAAGCAACCTACAGATTCAACACAATCCCAATCAGAATCCCAACAACATTCTTCAAAGAAATAGAACAAAGAATCCTAAAATTTACATGGAATAACAAAAGACCCTGAATAGCAATCTTGAGAAAAATAGAACAAACCTGGAGGCATCAGAATCCCTGACTTCAAAATATACTGTAAAGCTATAGTAATCCAAACAGCACACGAAGTCCCACATAGTGAAGTGACTTTCCCAGGCTCCTTCTTGAGTCATTGGCAGAATTAGGGGGAGAGAAGGTTCCCAGTGCCTGAGGCACAGTGTTTCCCCTGCGCCATCTTGCTTCCCAGACAGGGACCTTAGAAGAGCCACTTTTCCTTTATGCCAAGACAGTCATTGTTAGGCCCAGAGCATCCTCAAAAGCTTTTGTCAATGCTTCTGTTTGTCCCAAACTAAACCCTGACAGTGCTTTGCCTTTCACCTTGACAACAGG
Organism: Equus przewalskii; assembly: GCF_037783145.1. Classification (NCBI taxonomy): domain Eukaryota; kingdom Metazoa; phylum Chordata; class Mammalia; order Perissodactyla; family Equidae; genus Equus; species Equus przewalskii. The sequence continues at coordinate 21,561,605 of NC_091831.1, read as the reverse complement.
CAGAGATTGGAAAATGCGGGGTAGGAACAATGATCTGGAAAACCTGCTTTTATGTTTAATGACTCTTAGTACTTGATTATGATTAGCAAAGTAATAGATTTTTAGGCCAGAATGCTTAGAAAGTATGGGGGGGGGAGGGGAAGCACTTTGATGAAAACAAAAATGAACCATAATCCTGCCACAAAAGGATAAGTACATTCTCTTGCAAATCTTTCTAGCTCTTTATATATGCATACGTAACAATAGACAATATTTTTCCTAGCTCACCATCCAGCTGCTTTTTATCAAAATAAATGTAGTTTAGTATACTTTCATAATTGTATATAGACATTTTTACTAACTTACATCTTGGCAACTTTTTCCTATTATCTTTAAATATTCATTCACATAAATAATAGTAATGATTGCTTAGTATCCCATAGTAAGAATGCATCATTATTTACTTAACGAATTTTGGAAACTTCAGAGTGTTTGCTTTAAAAAAATGCAAACAACTCTTCAACATACTTCTTAATAGAATAATCATTGAGTATATTTATGATAATTTCCTAGAAGAGGTAATTGGGTCAAATGATATGGACATTTTTAAGACCATTGAAACATATCAACAAATTGCTTTCTTGAAAGATTGTACTAATTTATAGTCCTATCAAAGGTACATTAGAGAACTCACAGTGTATCATTGCCAGGGAAGAAAAGCAACTTGGCCAATATAAGTGAAAACTTTTTTTTGGAAGAAGAAGAAGATTAGCCCTGAGCTAACTGCTGTCAATCCTCCTTTTTTCACTGAGGAAGATTCACCCTGAACTAACATCCGTACCCATCTTCCTCTACTTTATATGTGGGACGCCTGACACAGCATGGTGTGTCAAGTGGTGCCATGTCCGCACCCGGGATCCGAACTGGCGAAGCCTGGGCCGCCGAAGGGGAACCTGCGCACTTAAACACTGTGCCACCGGGCCGGCCCTGAAAACATTTTTTAATTGTGGTAAAATATACATAACATAAAATTTACCACTTTATTTTTAAGTGTACACTTCAGTGGCATTAAGTACATTCACATTTTGTTGCAACCATCACCACCATTCATCTCTAGAACTTTTCATCTTCCCAACTGAAACTTTATACCGATTAAATACTAACTCCCCATTCCGCGCCCCCCCATTTCTGGCAACCACCACGCTACTTTCTGTCTCTATGAATTTGACTACACTAGATATCTCATATAGGTGAGACCAAACTCTATTTGTCTTCTTGTGATTGGCTTTTTCACATAGCATAATGTCTTCGAGGTTCATTCATGTTGTGGCGCATCAGAATTTCCTATTTTTTTCCGACAAATATAATTTTAGTCTGGTTCTTCATACTACTTTTCTGGATGGCTGGTAAGTAGTAAAACCAAATGTCTGAACCAAAGTATAATTAACAATTTTGTATAAACCTCTGATTTACATATTTGAAGGAACTATAAAAGGTTTTCCAGGCTTTTATATTTATATTAAGAAACTTCAATTACATGATTATGTGTGATTGTGCATGATGGTGGCACTTAAATAAGCCTGGATTGCTAAAGAAGACTCGCAGGACCCAAAATAACAATGCTTACAAATCCACAGTTTATTACAGACAAAGGATACACACTACAGCAAAGGCATTCAAAGTAAAGAGGTGTGCCACAGCCGAAGACTCTCACAGCGGGGCGTCTGGAGAGGCCAGAGGAAAGCTCTGACTGCCCCCAATGTAAGGCCCCTGCAGAATGCACCAACTCAGATCAGACACCACTGCTGTGTGCAGAGAACACCTCGGAACCAGGGAGTCCAAAATGGAGACTCAGCTGGGGATTTTTATGTTTCGCTGGTCTCATAGGCATCCCCCTGCTAAGTAAGCAGCCTCAGCAGCAGAACCCTCTAGGGGGTCTCACTGTTATCAACAAAGAATGTTGGTGCGCAGCCCTGAAACTCCTCGGACCCATGGTTATGAAGCAACGCTAGCAATCAGTATGTTTCAGACCTTAAGCAGGAGTCAGTGCCATGCAAAACAGCTCAGCCAAATTCCAGATCTCTTGGAATTAATCCTCAGAGCACAGAGTGTAGGATTTCAGGGCAGGTGTGAATTATCTGGTTACGTTTCCATTTCCATAGAGGTAGCCGCAGGTTCTCACAAATGCTAGTTACTAATAAAAAATATGGATATGGAACGTCATTATGAAAGGATCACATATCACTTTTTAGCTCGGTCCCACCATTCTTTAACCAAAGAGGTAGGTCTTCTCACATCAGGCCCTGCTGAGTGACGTGTGTCTGTTACACTGCTTCTTTCCCTTCTCTTAGAGAAGATGACCTCACTGTTTATTGCAAAACTCTTTTCTGAAGTGTCTTTCAAGACAAGTTTTCTAGTTTGCCCCTTATACTTTTCTATTACTTCTATTATTATTTATTTTTAGGTCAGTCATACCTTTGAACTCAACTAGATAGAAAACATAACAAACCAGCTGAAAAAGATTTAAAAATTTTCTACATTCAAAAGAAAATTAAAAAGGTTAGTGTCTTTTTTTTAACTTTTCATGATTTAATAGCTGAAATTTGTGGCCTATTTCTTTTTGTTCCTCCTCCCCTTTATTATTTTTATATGTGTGAAAAGAACACAACATGAGATCTATACTCAGCAAAATTGTAAGTAAATAACAGTCTTGTTAACTCTAGGCACTATACTGTACCATGAGCTCTAGGACTTATTCATCTTGTATAACTGAAACCTTGTCCCTTTCATTAATACTTCCCCATTCCCCCCACCCCAGCACCTGGCAACCACCAGGCAACCACCAACTTCTCTGCTTCTGAGCTTGACTATTTTAGATTCCTCGTGTAAGTGGCATCACGTAGTGTTTTTCCTTCTGTGTATGGCTTATTTCACTTACATAAGGTACTCCAGGTTCATCCATCTTCTTGCAAATGGCAGGATCTCCTTCACGTTTAAGCCTGAACAATATTCCATTGAACGTATATATCATATTTTCTTTATTCATTCATCCATTGATGGACATTTAAATTGCTTCCATGTCCTGGCTATTGTGAGCAATGCTACAATGAACATGGGAGCACAGATATCTCTTTGAGATCCTGATTTCAATTCCTTTGGATATATACCCAGAAGTGGGATTACTGGATCATAAAGTGGTTCTATTATTAATTTTGTGAGGAAGCTCCATACTGTTTCCCATAGTGGCTGTACCAATTTACACTCCCACCAACAGTGCACAAGGGTTCCCTTTTAACATCCTCACCAGCGTTTGTTATCACTTGTTTTTTGATGACAGCCATTCTAACAGGTGTGAGGTGATATCTCATTGTGGTTTGATTTGGATTTCCCTGATGATGAGCACTTTTTCATAAAACTCTTGGTCATTTGTATGTCTTCTTTGGAGAAATGTCTATTTAGCACCTTTGCTCATTTTTAATTAAACTATTTTGTCTTTTGCTATTGATTTGTATGAGTTCCTTATATATCTATTTAGCATAATTTATATACAACTGCACATAATTAATTTGTACAATCCATTGTATGTATATACCACATTTTGTTTATTCATTTATCCATCAGTGGACACTCGGTTGCTTCCACTTCTGGCTACTGTGAATAATGCTGCTATGATAACATGGGTGTACATACATCAGTTCAAATCCCTGCTTTCAGTTTTTGGGGGTATACTCCAAGAAGCATAATTGCTAGATTGCACAGTAATTCTACTTTTAATTTTCTGAGGAAATGAATAAATACATTTTAATTTTTAAACTTACAGATCTTAAATTATTAGTGAGGAGTGACATTTAGAACATTTTTCTAGGTCTTCGCGTTTTTTTATTTGTGATTTATGAGTACATATTTTTAAACACATAATTTTTCTTAATATTAATAATAGTAACTATTTCCTCTCACATAAGTTGCAAGTATTTTTCCATCCATTATTTCCTTTTTACTTCAGTTAAAGATGATATGTCTATGTATTTATTTTAGGAGTGGGAAAAGAGGGATGGAACCGTTCTTTCTAAAATAAATATGTACAACGTGAAAATTCAAAGTGCATATGCTGACCTGAAACATAGTCTTACAGAAATGGTGTCCAGAGAATAGCACATCTGGCATTTGATTCTTTGTCTTTGCCACGATCCTTGACAAGTAGGCATATCTATTTCACAGCCTAAGTTCCTTCTGTCCAGCATTTAAGAAGGTGCATGTTCTTGCAGGAAAAGCAATAAATCTACAGGAGAGATGCCCATAAAGTCTTGTTCAAGATGCTTAGTGTGAGAGACTTTGGTGCAAACAGAAAATTCCAACTGTATTTTCACTAAACTGTTTGAGAAATAGGCAATTGAGTCTTGATTAATGAGCATTTCCCACATCATTTATGCCCAACCTGTCTGCTGTTTACTTCTGCAAACTCTATGGTCCCAGAGGAAATACTGTTTTCTCTGGTTTTGAGATTTCGTTGCCTCCTTGTCCACTGCAGTTTTCTAGACCACACAGACAGCAGTCAAGTTGGCAAAAAAAAAAAGTGAAAGAATTATCAGGCTTATACAACAAACAAGACGGGGGCTGGCCCGGGGGCCAAGTGGTTAAGCTCACACGCTTTGCTTGGGCGGCCCAGGGTTTGGCAGTTAGGATCCTGGGTGTGGACATGGCACCGCTCATCAAGCCGTGCTGAGGCAGCGTCTCATATAGCACAACCAGAAGGACCACAACTACAATATATAACTGTGTACCAGGGGACTTTGGGGAGAAGAAGAAGACCAACAAAAAAAGATTGGCAACAGATGTTAGCTCAGGCGCCAATCTTTAAAAAAAGAGGAAAAACAAGACAAAGAAAAACCAAACAGTTCTCAAATATGAAAGGTCTACTTTAAATCTTAGCCCACAGATATCAAGTTTCTTAAAGGTTCATCCCCGGACCACCAGGTAACTCTTTTTCCTACTCACAACTCAAGAGTAGCATCAGTATGAGCTGGTCAAGCAGAAAGACAGGTGGGAAATTTGTATTTTTAATGCTAAGCTCAAACCCACTCCTTTGCAACAGCGTTTCTCCACCGATTTTTCATTATCATCCCCCAAAAGAGCCCTTTTGGACAATTTTTCCTATTGGCCCTCCTCCAGCAAAATTTTAGTATCACAAATATACTGTATATCTGTTTACATATTGTATTTATACATTAAAAGAGTAAGATTTTTTCACCATCTCCCTCCCACAAGAGCCAATTTTGCCCCCTTGAGGACCATGTGACCTCTGCTGAGAATGAATGATCTACAATGTTTTCTCTAAACAGCCCACACCCACCTTTAGAATTGCAGGGTCTCAGGAATATTAGGGAACTTCTTGTTCTGCTAATTGAAATGTTCTTATCCGTTGATTTGTAGTAGGCTCATCTGGGAAGACTCTTTCTTTTAAAATACAAATGTCGGGCCTGGATCTGAGATGTACTGTATCAGACTCTCTGTCATTTGGGCCGGGATCATTTTTTCAAATGCCTAGTGATTTAAGTGCACACTCTAAATTCTGAACCACTCATCGAGTCCAATCTTTATCTAATAACTTTTAAAACAGCTTGCATTTATTGAATGCTAATGATGTACCAGGCCCAGTCCTAATTCTCTATCTCAGATTGCTTAAAGGAACCCTAGGAGTTAGGTACCACTATTATTTCTTTTTTTACAGATGAGGAAACCGAGGCAGAAAGACATTAAGAAAGTTGCCCAGTGCTACATAACCAGTATGGGCAATCTGAAGCCAGAATCATCACTATCATTAGTTCACACAGCCACACAATTGCCTTTATGCATAAATCATCTATTGAGGTACAAATTTCTTGGAAAAGAGACATACGCAAACTATTCATCTTATACTTTTGGTTAAAAGCATGTTTTAAGAGAAAAAGCATGGGATTTAGAGTCAAGTAAATTCTGGTTGGAATTTTAAATCCTCCATTTTCTTTTTACTTAGGAATTTCTTAACCCCCTGAGCCTCAAAATCTTCATTTGTAAAATAAGCTTAATGGCACTTTGTAAATAAGCTTGTTTGTGGGGATAAAATGAGATAACACATATAAAAGTCCTAGCCTAGTGAACACATAGCAGGTAGCCAATAAACATTAGTTCTCTTTCCCCTTCCTTCTGTTTCTCTGCTTTAACATGTCCAGTGAAAACAAGCTCACTAGCTGCATAATGAGACAACTACAGCAGAGTAACATTCATTTGTGACCACTGTATAGTCTACAATAGTTCCCAACAAGGGCACTGGGGCACAATGGTGAGCATTCTTCTCAGATGCACAACCAAAGCGTAATCAATGTGTGTAATTTACATTTGCAACAAGTGAGCAGTCACATTATTAGGGTAGTGAGTGAGATGTAAGAGGTGAGCTTAACATCAAACTTAAGCCAAAAAAATTAAAGGTTGAGCCTTGAAAGAACATTGCCCTTTGAGAATATATGAGAACGCTACCAGGGCAGTGAGCAGTTCTTGTCAAGAAGTAGGAGAGCTCATAAGAGTGACCAAGCAATGTTGTGAAAACTATGGAATGCTTTCGTAGATATTCTGTGTCACAGGTTGGGTTCCCCAGGAAATATACTCTTGAGATGCAGATTTGCACACAGGAAATTTATTGGAGAATGTTATCAGGATCATCACCTGTAGGAAATAAAAAGTAGAACTGTGAAGTAGGAGGAACTGAACCGTGGCATGGTCACAGCAATGTCCTCAGCTGGATCCCATGGGAGGGAGTGTGACCTTGGGTGAGGAAGCTCTCTTCAGCTGAGGGCAATTCTCAGAGAGTGACTCAGCTGAGAGTGGTCAGCTGCCAACAACTGAGATAATGAGTATCTCAGTCCTAAAAGGGAGAGGAGACAGAACCAGGAGGTGCACCACAGCATCCCCTCCAATCTATCCCTTTGAGCTGATGGGATTTACTTGCTTTTGTACAATAAATTCCAGGAACATCTCCTTGAAGATTCTGGTTGATCTCTTTTCCCAGGAAAGAGTCATACTCATAGAGCCCATGGCAGTGAATTAATTCTCTATCCCTAGGACTACTTCCTTGTTAACACTTCATTTGCAGTGATGTCTCCATAGCTCCTTTGAAGAAAAAAAAATCTCATTAGCTTGCGTAAGAAGACTAATAGAGAATAGATAAGAATGGGAAGAGGTGAAAAAAAGAGGAAAAATAGGGTGGGTCCACAGAGAAGGTATCCACTTTCATAGTTTGTGTAGCTGAATAAAGTAGATGAGGCATGAGTCAGGGAAAGAGAAGGCCAGCAGTAGAGGAAAAGGGAAGGTGGCCTCTGAGGAGGATGAGGATTGGAACAGAGAGAGAGCAACTGATGCTCTCAAGGGGTATGACCCAGAAAAGTATAGAGAGAGTGTGCAGAAGTGGGAGAATTGGTCATCCATTCACAGGAGGTTTCAAATCAAATTACTGGGTTTGGGCAACTGTACATGTTTGGTCTGAAATCTGGACTAGCCCAAAGAGGAGAGGTTGACTTGATAAGGGAAATGAATGAGATTGGTCCTACGGATCTTTGAGGGAAAACAGGCAGATTGCTCTGGTAGATGGAACAGGGACCTTCCTGGCCTTTCTCTTCCATGGTCCCTTCTCTGGGTGGGAGTGGAAGGTATTCCTTTCCCTCTGAGACCTACTCTTTCTCTCTTCCTGGATCAGCCCTCAAATATTCTTTTGCCAAAAAATAATAATAACAGCAACAACAAACCAAAACCCATGCATTTTGATTCATGCAAATCAGCACCCTGCTCCCAGCTAGGCCTCCCCTAAATGAGAGCTGAGGGGAGCAGGGTTGCCCAGACTACAGTTGCTGATCCTCCCCCACAGTGTCCCTGCTGAGGCTTTAGCAAGTGAAAATTTGCTCTTTAAGCAAGTGCCATCCCTGCAAAGGGCAGCTCTGTATTTGTGACTTGAGCAATGTCATTACTGCCCACAGAATGGATAGAGAAGGGATTTACTGCTCAAAAGGCTTCTCAATAAGTCACTGGCCTCAGCAGAGATGCATATCCATAATTTATGGAGGAAGTGATCAATCACTGAAAAATACGTCCTGCCCATTAAAGTGAGCTGTTGGCCTCCAGGCTCCTGTCAGCCCATCTCATTGAAAGGGACGGTCTGGGCCAAGGACACTCGGTACTGCCTCTCCCTCCATTGGTTTTCAGGGCTCAAACAGGAACCCTGTCATTGCCTCGGAGGCTTTAAGGCCTATAAAGGAGCTAGGGTTTGGAAAATAGGTTCATATAGGGGGAAACAGGAGAGGAAGAAGGCTCTGTACTTCAAGTCTGTCTTAAAGGGAGAAGCTTTCAGCTATTCCTGCAAGTGATGGGGAAGATGAATCAGCAAGTCCTATCTGTGGCCAGAGATAAGATTTGGAGATTGAGGGCTCGTGGTCAAGCTGAGGATATGGAGACATGCGATGAGCACTGGCTTCTCTAATCCACTTGTAAAATAAGAGGGAAGCTCAAATGGAGACTGAAGGGAAAACAAGAGAGCAAGTGACAGACAGAAGCAACCAAAAAAGAAAAAAGTGAGTGTTTATTAGTCAAAGAACCAAAGGGAGATAGAGGAGGTTGAAACCTAGCCTAGAATCATAATGTGTGTGTAATTGTCCAGCAGCCTGGCGAACTTGGCTCAAATCTAAGGTCAATCTTATTTTCAAATGCTCGGGAGCTCTGAGAGAGACTTGTTTCCTGTCTCCTGTAATTTATTGAAATGGAAAAGCCCAGACACCAGGGCAGCTCGGCAGACACTCCATGTCACACTGGCCTGAGCTTCCACTCGTTCTTCTGACCACACAGAGGCAGCCCTGGGGCCGCTGCTTCCTGACCCACAGTTCCCATCAGTGAGCTCTTTGCCCTCCAGAGAGGAAGAAGGCTTCAGCCAATGGGAGCAACTGGGAGAGATTTCCCTCTCCTGCTCCCACCGAGGCATGGCTATAAGGGCCTCTATGGACTGAAGTGAGAAGTAACCCCCCCAGTGTTTTTCTTTCTTTCACTCAGGGCTCTCATAAACGAAAGCATCTTCTCCTCCCCTAATACAATCTGCAGGCAGAGACATCATTTACACCAAGATATCAGTGGAATTTCTTCCCCTCTGTTTTTTCACATTTTAAATGGGACCAACCTGTAAGTCTAAAAGAATGAATTGCTAGAAACAGAATGTTAGTTAATAGCTAGCCTTATGAGTAGGCTGTGCCCAATGAAATCACTCTCAATATGGCCTACAAGGCACTGAAGGACTCAGCCTCTGCCCAGGTCTCTGACTTACACCCTACCACCTGGGACACCTGTCTTCCCCTTCAAACACACCACCATCTCATCAGCCCCAAGGCCTTTGCACACGCTCTTCTTTCTACCTGGAACTCTCTTCCGCAGCTCTTCTCACAGTTAACAGTCCAGCTTAGCCTTTACATACCAGCACCGACGTCACTCCCTCAGGGAAATCCTCCCTGTCTCCCCAGACAAGGTTAGGCCTCCCTAGGAGAGGCTCCCTAGCACCATGTACTTCTCCACTATAGTATGCATAATTCATTCCTTCTTTGTCCTAAAGACCCTTGGGTCACAACAAGCTTGACAGTTTCCAGTGCCCTAAAGAAGGCCAGGGTGGTTGAGGTAGAGTGAGAAGGGAGATGAGTAGATCAAAAAGGCCCTGTGGCCGAGTGGTTGGGTTCGCGCGCTCTGCCGCAGGTGGCCCAGTGTTTCATTGGTTCGAGTCCTGGGTGCGGACATGGCACTGCTCATCGGGCCACGCTGAGGAGGTGTCCCACGTGCCACAACTAAAAAAGGACCCACAACAAAGAATATACAACTATGTACTGGGGGGCTTTGGGGAGAAAAAGGAAAAAAATTTTTAAAAAAGGCAAATTACGCCCATGAGAGCTTAATTCAGAATTTTATTCTAAGGGTAATCAGAAAACACTGGCGTGTTAAGCAGTGGAGTGGATCAGATATGGTCTGATTTACATTGTGAATAATTACTTCAGCTCCTGTGTGGAAATGAATGGAGGCAGGGGCAACCTTACAGCAGACAGATCAGATATTGTTCTAGAGATGGACAGCGGCTTATCCTAGGGGTACTTAGGGCAGTTGCAGAGGAGTAGATTGGTTCACTGTACGTTCGGGAGGAAGACACCACACAACGTATCGATAGATTAGATGTGGTGTTTGAGGGAAAGAGAAGAACTAGTTTTTGCCTTGAGTAACTAGTACACATGGCATTGTTTATTGACATGAGGAAGATTGGGAAGGAGCAGGAAAAGGAGGGAAGTCCATGTTCTGTTGGTAAGTTAAATTTGAAAACTCTTTTAAATATCCAAGTGGAAATATCAAGAAAGCAGATGGAAATATCAAGAAAGCAGACGGAATTGCTAGGAAAGGTCAGAGATGGAAAAAGATATTGGGCATTTATTGACCTATAGATAGGTTTACCAGGGTTAGGGGTTGCTACTTGAGTACAACGGAGGGAGGGGCTGGCATCAATGATGTGTGTGCAAGTGAGTGAACATATGGAACCATGGAGCTAACTGAGTGAGAAGGGTAAGAAGGACGTGAGAACAGCGAGAATATGGAAAATGTAATAGGGTCAGAAGAATGAAAGTCACATTGAGGCTATGTGATTGCACAAGTGGGAGATCTGGAGTAGGGATAATGGAAGGGTAGGGGATGGTGGTCAGAGAGTGGATTGAAGGAGGCTGAGACCTCCACTTCAGACTCACCTATTTGGCTAGCTTCCACACTCCACATCCCAAGCCTTTGCTACGCTGGTGGTATTGCTCTGCTCCAAAATATCTTCCCTCCTTTTTAGGCACCAGTCCAGCCATGGATGTTGTCGCACATTCCATAACTTTAAACCAGCTTGATATGCCTGTGAGCTACCTAGCGTTGACCATTAAATGAACACTGATAAGTAAGGCTCCAAAACCACTTGTGGACACCTCACTGTCTGGGGTGTTGCTCTGCTTGATTTCTCACCCTGCTGAACTCTTCTTGGCTCTTACACTTTTTGCTCTGGTCCACATTCTTGATGCCATTATCCGTGCAAGGTTATCCCTTCTGCTCTGGAGCCTCTCAATGGTAATCACTGCTCCAGTTAGCTCCTTGGAACCAAGCGTCTGGCTGACAAGCCACCCCACCTGGCTCTGCCTGGTTCTCCATGAGGGAGAGGATGAGAAAACACGCACGGCTCCCTCCGCCATCACGGCCACAGAATGTCTTCTGGATCAGACGCCATCTCGGCACTGACGGGCTCCTCCTCCTGTTTTCCCTCTACACTTGAGACTATGTTCCCACCAGCTTTGTAAACATATGCCTCTGGCACGCTTTAATTGTCTGTGCAGTGTTATTCTGCTCCTTATTCCCTTTTTTAGTTTTAACATCTTTTTATGGAATTCGATCTCAATCTTTTTGTTGTTCATTTTTATTTGGAATTTGTTTTCCTCCCTAACTTCATGGCTCCAGAGCTCCCTCTTCTGCTGTTTTTGGGAAATGTTCACAATATATTGTCTCCCTTTCTGAAACCCTCCTAGCTCTGGTCTCCTCTTCTTTCATCTGGACTTCGTTTTCTCCTGGTCTCTGCTGACCCCACAGGGCTCACTTTGGATCATATTCCCAGCTGTTTCTACTCCCTGGGGAACTTTGTCTTAGAGGGAAGTTTGGTCTGCTTAGTTTTGAGAGTTTGTGGGGCCCTGACTACCAAGCCCCTTCAAATCTTACCATTTGCAGTCTGGGCTAACAGAGTCTGAAAAACTCCTCCCAGTTTCCGTAATTGTTCGCAAGTCCGCCCCGCCCTGAGGTTTCCCGTGAACACCTGTCTGCTGGTTTTGGAGATGGTGGCATACATCAGAGGCCCCGTTGCTCTCCTTTGCTCCCTCCACCTCAGTTGTTGACACAATTCAGGTCTTGCAGTGGTGCTAGTTTGTCCCCTTGTACTCACATTTAGGGTTCACGAAGAAACTTTATCAACTGGTTTTGCCGTAGCTGTTGACTATAGATTTGGGCAGCTGGGGATTTTTCTATTTAATTGCTCTGTTTAATTTTCTAGGTGTACATGGAGAAATTAAAAAATTGTGCCGCCACTGCCAATTTCCCAGACCCCCTTGGGTCATCTGTTTAAGCCATTTAACAACCCTCTGAGGTACTTACCATTATTATTCCCATCCTGTAAACGAGGACACTAAAGCCTAGAGAGGTTAAGAAAATATCCCAAGGTCAAATGTTAGAAATGGTAGAAATCAGATACAAATCCAGACATTCTGCCTACACAACACACACTACTAACCGCTCTGCAAGGCTGCCTCTAAGCATCATTAAGCTATCAGAAGGATGAGTAGAAATTGAACAAATGAACAATAAGGAGAAACTTGTTCTCTGTCGAAAGAATGGGGTAGATAAAGGCCCTGAGGCTTCCTTCCTTTTGAGGAATTAGAGGAAGCTAGTGTGGCTGGAGACTTGTGAGACATGGGGGAGTATCATGGGATGATGCATGAAAAAGATACCAAAGCAGATTATTCAGGACACTCCAAACCATGGAAGGGATTTTGTATTTTATCCTAGATGCCATGCAAAGTCATCAAAAAACTGTAAGGTGTATACAACATTCCAACAAATCTTGGAAGAAAGATTGCTTTGCTCCACTTAAAGAACTAGATTAGGTATCTTCCGACCTGAAGAAAAATTTGACCACAGAGAAGATGGGTGAATGACATGGTGTAGTGTGCACTCATTGTCCTTTAGGAAGTGAACAGAGACAGGAGGAAAAGGGTACCCAGGGAGGGCAAGAGTCATGAGAAAGGAGGGTGGAGAGCTTGGACTGGGGACCAGATTGAGAAGGCCCTGACAGTCCTTGCTCGGTGGGCTCTTGGGAGCAGTGGCCTTTCTTCACATCAGTTGCTGCTGGGAGAAGAGTGGTGACAGAGGCATGGAGCCTGTGCCACAGTCAGAGTTAAAGAGACCCTCTGCTTCAGGCTGAATAACGCAGCACATTTTTTCAAGGGGCTACATCCTCTTTTACAATGTTCAGGCCTGTACATCAGAAGGTCAGCCACATTCACCTGTCAGGATATTTTGGGTAGTCACGACTCCCCTTTCTTGCTATTCATATCTGTTGCCTTTTGTTACAGGCACCAAGGCTTTGTGAGCTGGCTTTGTGATAAGTCTTCTGTACAATGTAATATTTGGCACTTTTCCTATTCTCATTCAAACTTCAGCAAAAGTATCAGGGAAAATGGAAGAAAGGATGATGCCTATGACTTGAGTATTATTTTTATCTACATCACGTGAGGGAAAGTTGCTTAAATGCTATGGAACTGTCTTTCCGGGATTTCATATATTCAATCTATATATATAAAGCAGAGTCACTTTTCCACACTTCGCTGATGACTTAGCTTCTAGGGCTGCTCTAGGTTTCCATTTTAAACTCTGCCTTCTTATTCCAAGTTTGGGATAATTGGGAATTACTTGTGGAAAGGCCACTGGATGATGCGGCATAGGCCATAGGCTGAAGGGAGGGTAGGACACGTGTGGTCAGCTGAGGGCCATCATGGGAGAAAAGCGCAGGTGTGAGCCATCAACAGCCAGTACCTGCAGCTGGGGGTGAGTGTGCCAGCCTGGTCAAGGGAATCTGGGTGGGGCACCGGTAGCATCTGCTACATACGACTTAAGTGGGACCACGTCCCTAATATTTCTAATACCTTTGTCTGGATAAAAGGATCTGCTTAGTAACATCTTAGTCTTTTCAGAAGTGTTAACAAAAGCTGTGACTTTTATTTGCTCTAAGGTTGTATCTTAATGGCAGTGCTCTGGGTTTGGTCTCAGTCCTAAGGCTGTGGTTTAATGACCACCTTAGAAATGGTTAGAATAATACCCCCAGGGTGCATCGATGTTGTCGCAAATGTTATGCCAAATGAAATAAGTCAGATTGAGAAAGACAAATACAGTATGATTTCACTCATATGTGGAATATGAAGAAAAACAACAAACGCATAGATACAGAGACTAGATTGATGGTTACCACAGGGAAAAAGGAGTGGGGGGAAGGCAAAAGGGGTAAAGGGAGATATGTGTATGGTGACAGATGGAAACTAGACTTTTGGTGATAGTGTCTACAGAAGTAGAATTATAATAATGTATACTTGAAATTTATATAATGTTATAGACCAACATTACCTCAATTTAAAAAAAAATAATAAAGAAATGGTTAGAAGCAGTTTCATTTTCCAACTGTGAAAGTCCCAGAATATCTGGCTGTCTCTATCCATCTGAATCTATTGGCAAGCCTTCCCTCCTGAACTCATCTCTTTCTTGTACTACTTTATCAAATAAAACTGGTAACAACCAGCTCACATTTTCAAATTCTTTTTTAAAACTGACTAACCCGGTGATCAAGCTCAATAAGAACACTTCCTGTTTCCAGATTGCCACAGGCAATAGTTTTATAAAATGTTGGCCGGTACATGAGTTGCCATTCTCCCAGCATCCTATAAGAAGTTTCCTTGCTGCCATCTTTCCACCAAGAGACAGCATGCAATTATTTGAGATATATAATTCTTTGAAAGAGTAGTGAAAAAATGGGACCAATAATATAATTAGCACAGCATCTGACCCAAGCTGGACTAATGAGAATCTCACGGGGATGGAGAATAGAAGTTAGCCCTGCAGATCTGATCCAGATCCTTCCTGCCATGTGACTATCTGCAAAGAGAGCCAGTCTGCAGACACAGAGAAATGAAGCAGACGAACAGAACAAAGCAGACATGTGAGAGGCACAGACAGGGTTCCCAGGCTTCCTGTCACTGTGCACTTTCCTGGGTCCAGCTCCTTCCTGAGGCTCAGCTGTTCTCCTTTGGCTCCGTGAATCTCCCTTCCCCCATCTTTATGATAAATTCCCCTTTCCTTTCCTTTATTACACTAGCTTAAGTGGTTTCCTTACTTGAAATTGAATATTGTCAGCTAATTCGGAAGAACATGATGTTCCTGACACCGAAGTCATGCGTCAGTCCTCACATGGTCCAGCGCCCCAACCCCAGCCATGTGATGCTAGACCAGATTATCCCTCTGGTCTCTTCTGGTTCTGAAGCTCTATGTCAGGTGCTGCTGAGTAGTCTCCCTGATGTGAGGAATCCATGACTTCCATAGGCATAGCACATGACAAGGGGACCACCCTAGAGTGAGTGTATAAATCAACACAATGCTGCTCTGTTGTTGCAGAAACACCTCAACATGCACACTCTACTAGCTGATTACAAGTGATTAGTTAAGCATTCATTAAGTCATTTTTGCTGGCTCCAGAAGCAGCACATTAATTTAGGATTGTTGGCAGATGCAGATATGTGGGTAAAAGAAGAATTTACGATAGAGATTAAAGTGGGCTTTGCAGGTAGCATCAAGTGTCTGTAAACACTGAAGTGGAACCAGCAGACTGCACCTTTAAGATATTTGCATATGCAAAAACAAAGCAAACAGAGTCTGCCATGTGAGCTATGAGAGAAGTTCCCAACTTCTAGAATGAGGGGTAAATTGCTGTATCCTACACTAGGACTAAGCAACCAGTCAGCTTGATTCACTCTCAGCTCCCTCCAGTGGTTTAGATGGCAGGTAGGAGGTGGGTTTGGAATGGAGGTGAGGGACTGGTGGCAGTGCTGGGGCATGCAGCAGAGGCACTTTGTCCCAGGAAGCGACAGGCAGCACCAGTGAGGCCATCATATGACTCGATGCCTGACATGAGCATGACTTTTACCTACTCAGCTGGAGCTACTCTGTGGCCAGAAACAGGTGCTTCCCATTCTCTTCTGCAACCCTACGTGCAACTTCCTGCAGCCCCTCCTACACCAGGTGGGCCGGGGAATCCTCTACTTAGCATACCAGTGGTTCTCAACCTACGGGGGAACTTGTGAGAAATGCAAAGTATGGGTCCCACCCCAGAACTGCTGAATAGGAAACACTGGGAGTAGGGCCAACAATCTGTGTCTTACCAAGTCCTCTAGGGGATTCTGATGATCGCTGAAGATTAAGAACTTCTGCATTATCCTAAACCTGGATGCTAAGTGGAAAGCAAAGGGTGGTCCCTGAAGTCTCCTTATCTCTAGGGAGGTGGTGTTTTCCCCGCGTCACTCACATAGGCCATATCATGTGCCCTCCGGTCAAGCCAGGCCATGTGGAGGAGGCAGAAGGCAGGGTCCGCTGGAGGGCGCTTCATGGTGAACTTGCTGAGCACCAGGAGGATTTGCACTTTGCAGTGTCAGCGGGCAGCCTTTAAAACACGCCTTTTCCCAAACTCTTCCTCCTGCAGTCAGTCTCTTCATCATTCATTGATAACTCCTTGTCCCTGACTGGAGATCAGTCTGTCTTCATTTGCCTAAGCAGCAAAAGAGGGAAATGTTCATAGTGTCGGGGGCATGTGCTCATACACCCCACTTCATGTGTGATAATGATGATGATGGTATGGATTTGAATCTGAGATACACAACTTACTTGTTAAGCATCTTGTCACCCTAGGCAACTTACGTAGCCTTACTTAACCTTTCCAGGCCTCAGCTTTCTCATCTGTCTAGTGGAGATAATAATGTCCATCTTACAGAGTTAATGTGAAATTTATAATAAAATAGTTTCTGCTTAGTATATAAAGTACTTTTTTAGTCACTCCTGCTGTTTTCTTTTTTACTTGCCTTGTATAATAGCACTGCATACAGGAGCTCCATGGGTGAGACTCCTTTTCTTAGGGAAAAATGAAGGCATCACCTCATGACTTTCCGGTTTCTAACAATCTTTTTATTAATGTCCAAATCCCGCACTGGACTAGAACAGTTCCATTCCTCTGTAAGCCTTTGAGGTTTGTGTACCATGTCTCCCTAGAATATTAGAAATAGAAAAGGCCCTAGAATTGGCCAATTTAGTGTAATCCTTTCATTTTATAGATGAAAAAACAGGGACCACAAAAGTTCAGATGACTGTTTCAAGGTCGTGTGGCTAGGTCATAGCAAAACACATTAAAATCTATTCTAGTCCATCTTCTGCTCTGTTATCCTGCCTAACAATTGAAATTGAAGACACCACAGTTTTCTCTTGGTTAGCTGCCTGCTAAAATTTTAGCTAAAAAAAATAGGAAACGAATGTGATTTCTTTTCCCACTTCATCTTGACTCTGGATTATGCACCTCAAGTCTTTAAATCAGAGAATAATGGAATAGGCATGATTGTGGATGTACTTCAGAGAGCAAGAAGAGCAAAACAATTCCATGGAGCCCAAATATCTTTTAAAAGCAATAATCTTTGCAGAGTCAGTAAGGAAACACAAGAGCCCTCCCAGACCACCTACATGGTCCTGCATCCAGGAACACCCAGCAGGAGGCCAACGACATGACCCAGAAAGGAAGCTAATTAGAGCACCAGCAGGAAATGAAGCTGGCCACCTGCGTCATCAATAACTAGGGTTTGTTCAAACAACTGTAGCATTGAGAGAAGGAGAAGTGAAGAAAATTCCACTATCCTGGTTGATTCCAAGAGAGACGTGCTGTGGTCTCTTTGTTGTTCCACCAGAGGATATCTGCTACAGGCAGCCAGGCCTGAATACGTAGTGTTCAGTGAGGAGATGTGCCACAAGAGCAAATGATATCAGGGCAGATTGGTAGGCTGGGCCTGATGATTTCTGCACGTGTGACTTGGACGCAGAGAGAGACTGTTTTCAAATGTAGAATTTGTACAGCAACCATATCTGTACCACACACTGAGGTGTCCAAGACAGTGGCTGAAGATGGACGTGGTCTCCTTGATCTAACTGGAGAGACAAGGCCTCTCCACACCAACCATCCTGACTGCCAGAAACATCAGACCTGGCTGCCAGGTGGGAGAAACAGCAGTGAGAACAGGAGGAATCCAGCTGACAAGAGATCCTGGGGGTAGGTGGGAAGGAGGACCTTACTTAGGAGGGGAGGTCCTGAGTCTCTCCCCTTGCTGATTGCCTCCTCTGGGGCCCGTGGGTCTTAACCTTGAGAGTTTACTTTGTGTCATTATAGTATCATCCATCACTGACTTCTTTGTGCTCCTACTAGGGACTTATGGAAAAGTGGGGAACATGAATTCCTGCTTCTGTGCCACCTCCTGGTGTCCCCAATGCCAGCCAAGGCTGTGTGGGAAGCTCTTCACTAAATCATCTTTAACGCAAGATGATGATGATAGTGTCATGGTCCTGCTTGTACACTTTTCAGGCCCCCCATCTTCCTCTCTGTGAACACCATTCACTCTCATTTCTCTAAATCTTCATGATCCCTTTCCCAACAAGTCCTCTGGAACAGCCTCCTTTCTCCCAAAATGACAAATGTATTCATGAGCTTCTGCAACTCCCACAACCCCTGGGCTTTCTATTCATCAGCTCTCTTTACTGGTGTCTTTGAATGATTCAGCTTCTGGATAACTGATGATTTGTGCTTGTCTATGTAGTACCAGCGAATCTCGTCACTCTTCTAACATACATTTAACATGGACTTAAATATCCCAGTGAGCTAATCACAATATAAAAAAAATAAAAAGTTTCTCTAAGAGCCTTTTAATTTTCCCAAGACATATGCTGGGGTTGTTATCCTTAAGTATTATTGCAAGTGTTGTTTAACTGTGCACTGGCTGCTGTGAAGAAATAAAGATGTGTTCCCTTCTCAGTGAGTTAACAATTTAAATCAGAAAAAAAGTAATATATATATATTTTTTTTCTAAGTCATGGAAAGCAAAGCAGGAAAGGAAACAAAATACTAAGGAGATTGGTAACTACTTTGTCAGAATGTTTGAGGTGTGTGGAGGGGGGTGTGTTTCTCAGCGTGTTTAATAAACCCAGAACCCACCAGAAGGTACTTCTGAGATCCTTAGAGTGTTCCTTAATTACTTAAATCAGCAGCAAGCTAGTTTCCAAATGGAAAAGTTTCTTTAACTCAATTTAAACAGTTGGTGTTAATTGTTCTAATCACTTTGAACAACCATCCACAGGTCTCTGGATCCTGGCGGTTACTCTCTGACCATTCCCAGATGGGTCACATCTTGCTGTAAACAGGCCTGTCTCTGAGCATGGGCTGTAACCTAGACAGTCATTTTTCCTGCAGAAAGGAGTTAGGTTTCCAGCGTGCACAAGGCACTAGCAGACCCTGGGGATACACTGGTGAGCAAAGCAGACAAGATCTCAGTCCTTGTGGAGTTTATGGTCTAGTAGAGTGGACACACTTACATGTGTACCTGTGTGACTGTGTGTCTAATTATATGGGCCCTGGAGGCAAAGTCTTGTGAGAGCTCATGACAGGGACCCAACCTGGTCCAGGAGCAGAGGTGATCAGAGAAGATTTCCCTGAAGATAGGGTGATTAAGCAGTGGTATGAGAGGTAAGTGAGGATTAGTCAGAGAAAGGGGAGGGACCTGAGGGGTTGGCAGCATCTGGAAGCTTCTTAACACAAAGAGGGTGACACATCTGAGGAAATGAATGGTGGTCCGTGTGGGTAGAATACTGGCAAGATTGGCCAGGCATGGAGCAAGAGAGCCAAACAAGGACCCGATCAGGCAGGGTCATGTGGCTCACATGGACAATTTTGAATTTTATTCCAAGAACAGTGGCGAATCATTGGGGTGTGTCAAACGGTTGGATCTGTGACCCAGTAATTACAAAAAATGGAGCAAGGCTTGAACGTTTAGAGCATATTTGCCTTTGGCTGATATGAAGAAATAGTTCTTTGAATCTCTCTCAAATTTGTGTGTCTTTTTACAAGAGAACCCTAAGATGTGATGCCTTGATCCTCTCGACAACCATCCGGAACCTCTGCTCTTGACAGCCCAGCCAGGAGGGAAAGTGGGGTGAATCCGGTTCTGTTTTGGCTCTGGAGACAGTAGAGCCACATTGTGTGCTACACATCTGCCCTCTTGTGTCTCCTTCAGAGATCTACCACTTTGTAAGCCCGAGTTCAGCAATGGAGCAACGGTGGAGTGCGAGCCAGGAGAAAGAGGGTGGATCGGGTCTGCGGGAAAAGCAAGGCTAAGTCACAGTGCGGAGGAGAGTGATGCCATCTTCGTCACCCCCACTCCCCGGTCCTCCCAGGACTGATGGTAAAAACTTGGGTTATGCAGGTTAACAGAGACAGCTATGGAGTTTTGAAATAGATTAAATATCTATTTGAAGTTAGCAACCTAAAAGTTGACCAAATCCATAGAGATTACGGAAATCAACCTCTTGAGGCACACTTCAGTTTACAGCTCATAATTAAGAAGGAAATTTGCTGTGGGTCCTGGGCCACTGCTGCCTCCTCAGATCCATTCTGAGGGCCATTTCCCCCCAACTAGACCTTTCTTTTCTTTTTTTTATTGAGATATAATTAACATATAACATTATATTTGTTTCAGGTGTACAACATAATGATGACATTTATTTTACAACTGGAAGTTTATTCCTTTTGACCATTGTTCCACTTACAACTTGGCCGGATCTTGAGGGCGTTATGCTAAGGGAAATAAGTCAGAAAGAGAAAGACAAATATCAAATGATCTCACTTCTATGTGGAATCTAAAAACAAACAAACAAAAAATCAAATTCAGATGCAGAGGACAGAGGGGTGGCTGCCAGGGGTGGGGGCGTGGGGGAGAAACGGGTGAAGGCCGCCAAAAGAATTCCTCTCTTTTAGCCTCTGAGCGTGTCCTGGCACGGCCTGTTCCCCTCCCTCCTCCTGCCGGACAACACTACTCCTCCCCTGCCCAGTCTGTCTCTAACTACTTTCTTTTCTCTCTTTTTTTCATTCTTATTGATTTCTTTATGGGATGAAATCGAATACAGGGAAATGTGTGAAGAAATTGTACATAATGATATTATGCCACAGAGAACCTCGTGAGAGTCAGCTCTGTTACCAGGTAGAACGTGTTCCCAAGGGAAATGATAAGAGCCCAATCACCTGAGTTATTTAAAAATCAACTGGACAAATTTACCAAAGATGTGCTGGCAGGAAGGCCCCAGTCTCAGCCACGTTAGAATGAAGAAAAAGATCCTAACAGGATTTTCCTCTCCTCGTCTTAACTTTTTCTCTGGGCTGAATTCTTTAACTCATACTGAAATCAGTTATAGCAAAGACAGAAAGATTCACTGCTTTCCTGTGGCCAAATTCATGAGAAACTAGAACAAAAGCAGAAGAGGGGGATATTAAAGAATGCCTTCTTTGGCTGTCAAGAAACACCCTGGTCCCATGGGAGAACATCATCACGGGACTCTCATTCTAGGCCTGCTCTTGATTCTGGGATCAAAGGAAAAATTGTCTGGAAACAGGAGGGTAAGTTCTGCTAACATTTTATGGTAAAAACTGCTATGTTAGCCATAGCTTCTGCAGTGTCTGCATATAATTTTTGTCCATCAAAAAGTGAAGTGTTTGGGCCAGCCCTGATGGCCTAGTGGTTAAAAAGTTCAGTGCTCTCACCACCTCAGCGGCCCAGGTTCGTTTCCTGGTCACGGAACCACACCACCCACCTGTCAGCTGCCATGCTGTGGTGGCAGCTCACATAGAAGAACTAGAAGGACTGACCAACTAGGATATACAACCATGCACTAGGGCTTTGGGGAGGAAAAAAGTAAAGTTTTATGCCCCAAATAGCAACTGTTTTCCCATTACACATTTATGGCAATTTCTCTAAAGTCCATTTACTACTTTTTTTATATACAGCCTTGCAGAAATCTTTTCAAATTCAAATATGTGAAATATAAGCATTACTATATTGGGGCAGATCAATGTCCTTCTCACCTAATACTCTAGGGTCCAAGGAAAAGAGTTGTGGTTTTCTATATTGGCATCATCAGATAAACATGTCCCTTGACTTTACCAAAACTTCAGTGAGGGGCCAGCCCGGTGGCATAGCAGTTAAGTGCGCACATTCCGCTTTGGCGGCCTGGGGTTCACCAGTTCAGATCCCAGGTGCAGACATGGCACCGCTTGGCAAACCATGCTGTGGTAGGCGTCCCACATATGCAGTAGAGGAAGATGGGCATGGATGTTAGCTCAGGGATAGTCTTCCTCAGCAAAAAGAGGAGGATTGACAGCAGATGTTAGCTCAGGACTAATCTTCCTCAAAAAAAAGAAAAAAAACTTTAGTGAAAAATCTACCATGATTTGGTAATCTTATAGTATCTCACACATAGAGTGCTTGTACTTTATAAGCTCTTTCACAAGCATCTACTCTTTTGATCTTCAATTTGTTTATTATTAAATCCATTTTACAAATGAAGGATCTGAAGCTCAGAAAGGGAAATCATTTGCTCAATGAGTGACACAGAGCTAGCAAGGGCAGACTGGAACACAATCCCGGATCTGTCTCCAAAACCCTGGATTCTTCCCGTTCCACAACCCTGCCCTTCTCAGGGCTTTTGAGAACAGCCTAGAAATATGTAAATGATGTGTTTTAGATGCTGAGTGCATCCTCTATATGTGCCAAAAAACTACACATTCAAATAGAGATGATGTATTAATAAAAATGATGTTTTAATCAGTGGCCCAGATGAAATAGCGGCTTGTCCACTTTCAAGCATTTTTCATTCACAGGGAAACATTTGGACTTTATGTCTCTGGGTTGAAGGAATTCACCTGATTCCCAAGAATTGGATCCATTCTGCCTGCTCTCTGTGCAGAGCCCCCTTCTCCCAGCCTCCTTAGTCAACCCCTTTGTTCCATCAGCCCAGGATGCCTACAGGTGTTCCCCTGGGCTTTGAGAAAGCAGTGTGTTGGAGTTTCAATAGCTTACTGCTGTTAGGCTTAACTGGAAGATGAAGCAGTGTAAGCCCTCACAATGTCTCGAGTAGGAGCTCTCTGTCATCTGCAGCTGAGTGGTTCTCTGCCACTTCCAAGGAACCATCAAAATCTGCAAAAACTTGACCTTACAGATGGCAAGGAATAAAAGAGGCAAGCTTGTGAAAACAGAATTAATACCCTACTAAAGAGGGCCTCAACAAAGACCTTAAATACGACTCACCACAACCCCTTGAGGGTAGGCAGGACCTGACGCTTGCTTCTAACCAATAGAACATGACAAGGGGACAGGACGTCACTCCCATCTGGCTAGCTCGATGAAGTAAACAGCCATGTTGAGAAAGCCCACGTGATAAGAAACTTTAGGTGGCCTCTAAGAACTGCAGATAGCCTCTTGGAGCTAAGAACAACCCGCAACCAACAGCTAGCAAGAAGCTAGCTACAGTCCTACAGCTACAAGGAAATTAATTCTGTCAACACAGCAATAGAAAACTAATATATCATACAAAGATACATTTACCTAGAGAATGAAATAATGCTTGAGTGGGCCAGTTAGACATTGGGAGGGTTGATAGCCACATTTTCAATAATTTTTCTCAACAGCTAAATGGCCTTGGTTAAGTGGCTTTGTCTCTATATGTTTTGATTACTGCACCTTTAGTTTCTGGAGGATTCAATGCGATAATATGTGTAAATCACGCAGGCACCGCCTACAACTTAGATGTCTTCTCTTCTTTCCTTTGGGTTCTAAAGCCAGCCATGCCCTCAAAGGTCAGTAACGATCAGATTTCTGAGTAATATCCTTGTTGACCAAGCTTATGCTGAATGGTCCTCTGCCTCAGAAACCAGAGACATGAAAATATTGGAAAGCGCCAGCACCATACCTGCCTCCCAAAACCCAAAATAAAATAAACGTTATTACCCCTTAAGAAGTCATCTTCATGAGGGAGGGGCAATGTATATGTTTTCTGTTGCTGTTTAACAAACTACACCAATTTAGAAGCTGAAAACAACCCCCATTTATTATCTCACAGTTTCTATGCGGCAGAAATTGGGCATGGCTTGATTGAGTCCTCTAGACAGAGTCTCACGAGATGACAATAAAGGTTCTGGCCACACTGGGGAAAGATCTGGTCAGGCTCCCTCAGGTTGTTGGCAGGATCCATTTCCTTGTGGTTGTAGAACTCATGATGGCTTGCTTCTTCAAGGCGAGCAGGAGAGAAGGTCTCTGACCTCAGGGAGTGCCACCAGGCCCACTTTTAAGAGTTTTTACTTGATTAAGTCAGTCACCCAGAATCATCTCCCTTTTGATTAACTCAAAATCAACTGATTTGAGGTGTTAATTACATCTTCAAAAATCCCTTTATTTTTGTCATATTCTGTTGTCTAGAAGCAAATCACCGGTCCCACACACACACTGGGGAGGGCATACAAGGGCACGGCTCATGGGGTCACTAAGGATGTGTCCAACATGGGCAGCATGCAGTCCAAACTTTTTGATCAATGTCAATAAGCACTTTCGTTTAGCCATATTATTTTATCAATTTTAATTAACTTTAAGTGCTTTCATTTAGCCATTACTATTTTACCAATTTTTATTATCTTTATGACAAGGATCTATATCTTATATATATTGCCAGATGATTCTCTATTAAGTGTCAGAATCCTAATTAGGTTACATTTGGGTACATACTGGTTTCTGCCTTTGTTTAATACATAAACCCCAGTTTCTGGGGTAACCCAAAAGGATCTCACAGTCCCCAGGATGCTAAGTCTTATAATATTTAAGTGTTTTTTAATCTCGCAAGAGACAAATCTTAGGATCTGCAACCACTGTGCCTAAGAGCAACTTGAACCTCCTGTAATCGACCGCATTGGCATGGCTCATGATGAGTGTTTTTCCCACAATCCTCCCTGCCAGTGTGTCTTTATTCTCCAGCGCTGAGCAGGGGCAACAATCAGTGGTCACAATGGGATCAAGGGACCAGGACTGACCATGGGACTCTCTCAAGGTTCTTTCTTCACTTTCACTTTTAATTTTGATCTCTCTGGGTTAAATTGTTGTGTTCTAGACACACCCCACAGCCTTAATTCCCAGTCTGCCTAACTGAGAATAAGAAAAGTCTGTCCTCTACCCAAAACTAGTCAATAGAACAAAGAAAGACAAATACCACATAGTAACACTTATGTGTGGAATCCAAGGAAAAAAGGTCAAGCTCATAGAAACATAGAGTAGAAAAGTGATTGCTAGAAGCTGGGAAGTAGGGGAAATAGGGAGAGTTTGATAAAAGGGACAAACTTCAGTTATAAGGTGAATAAGGCCTAGGGATCTAAGGAATAACATGGTGACTATAGTAAATAACACTGCATTGTAAAATTCAACTTTGCCAAGAGAGTAGAACTTGAATGTTCTCACCAAAAAACAAAGGTAAATATATGAGGTAACGGATGTGTTAATTAACTCGATGAGGGGAATATTTTCACAATGTACACATATATCAAATCTTCACGTTGTACATTTTAAATGTCTTGCAATTCTGTCAGTAATGCCTCAATAAAGCTGGGGGGGAAACTAGTCAGTAGAGTACACACTATTTGGTGCTTTTATGATTTAGGAAGGTAATAAAATTAGGGAGATGAATTAAATCAACTTTACTGTAACTCACCCTCTAATAGTCTGTGATTCCAAGGGTCTAAATATTTTTGAGCACCTACTGTATGCCTTCTTCCATGGGTTTTATAGAAAGTAAACGTCCCTGGTTTGTAGTCACTTTAGCGCAGCTCTCTTACCCCTGTGGGTAGGCTCCAGCAATGGGGTCCTTTCCTAGGCAGTCTGGGAAAAGGACAAAAGAAGAAGTGATTGTGCAAGTCTGGAAAGATCTTCATCACCTTCTTGCCCTGAGAGCAAGTGCAAAGGAGTGGTTGGGCAGGCCTAGCCTCCAGGAGGAATGTGGGCACATTGATATTCTTCGTTTTGATAAACAAAACTGGTCAATGAACTGGAAGAGTTGAGTATGATTTATGAGGAAGCTGAAGCCTCCTTCCCAAATCAAAAATGTCTTCGCCACGCACTGGCCCGTGTCACTTACTCAACACCAGTCTGGGCCAGGAACTAGACGAGGTTCCGGGGCTTCCACCATGTGCAAGACGCAGGCTGTGCTCTCAATGATCTTGATGATCTTCCTGGGAAGGAAAAGTCTATCCCAAAAAAAAGGCTAACCCGTTGAGCTTGATATGTTGGGAAAACCTAGGACCAAATTCCAACTCAGTGGTTTACCGCCTGTATAACTTGAGAACTATTAAGTCATTCATCCTCTGAGGACAATGATAATACCCACTTCCTTGGTGAAGGTAGGTAAAGCATCTGATACAGTGCCTAGCATAAAGAAGTTTCTTTTCTCTTCCTAATCACATCCCTTGTTCTCTGAAGATTCCAGGAGAGAGCAGGGCAATGAGACGACAGAACCGAGGACAGATATAACTAGACACAGAGGCTACCTGGGAGGCCAGGCCCGGGCCTGATATAAGACATGCAGCATTTGGGGCTGTGCAAGAATGTATGTGGCTAGAACACTGAAAGGAGCACTGAGGGTCATCAAATTCCAACTCACAGGCATCGCTGCAGAACTACCGGCAGCTAGAGAACTTCTGAGACTGAGAGAGGGCAGCAGGGGCCTTTTTGGCAAGAGTCCCTGCCTCCTGGAAGATGCAGTCAGGGCTCTGGGGGTTATGTTAGGCTCATCTTGTTTTCCTTGGTGCTTTATCTTTCTTTCACCTGCTCTACGGCCTGGGAATAGGGCCGGCTTATGAATCCAGGAGTTAATGTCCTATATTTTCATGAAGCTGGGAATGCATTTTCCTTAGGGAAAACAGGTTGGCTGGCCATAACAAGTATCATATTTCAGGAGAGAATGGAAATGGTATGAATTCTAGGGATGGAAGTCACAGGCAGGAATATCTGTAGGAGAGGGCAAGGTCTCAAGGACCTCCCTCCCTGCTCCCAGGGAGAAGGCCTAACTCCATCCTCTGATGACCTGATGTGACTGCTCCGTTGAAACTCCATTGGGTTTGAGGTTCAGACCCTCAGGCTATTTGGTAAATAGCTGAATCATGAGGCTGTAGAAGCCTACGAGCATCTCAGCTGTTACCTAGGGCAAAATATGGAGGCAAACGGGGAAGAAAGAGAAGTAGAACTTTGTTAAATTCAAATTAGAGGAAATCTGTTATTTTTTACCATCCAGGATCCCTTCACCCTTCCTTAAGTAAACAGTGGTCTAAATTTCCTTTGCTAGATCACCCCTCCTACACTCTCAGTCTGTGGGTTTTGGATAGAGTTGGCCTCAGGCACCTTTCCGGGGGATGGGTACTGAAGAGTCTGAGTCACTGGTTCTCAAGCCTAGGCGCACAGTGAAATCACCCAGAGGGTTTTTAGAAAATACTAATGCTTGCATTCCAGCCCCAGATAGTCAGTCATAACTCCAGGGTGTGGAAACAACAGAAATACGTTTTAATAACTCTAGGTGACTCTGGCCAGCCCTGGTGGTCTAAAGATTAAGATTCGGCGCTCTCACTGCTGCAGCCCGTGTTCATTTCATGACCAGGGAGCCACACCACTGTGAGTTGTCCTTCTGTGGTGGCTGTGTGGTTGCTGTGATGCTGAAGGCTATGCCACTAGTATTTCAGGGTTACCAGTGGTGGACAGGTTTCAACAGAGCTTCCAGATTTAGACACACTAGGAGGAAGGACCTGGCCACCCACTTCTGAAAAATTACCCGAAAACCCTATGAATAGCAGCAGAGCATTGTCTGATACGGCACTAGAAAGTGAGAGAATGGCGCAAAAAGACTAGGCAGGTTCCGCTCGGCTGTATACAGGGTCCCTGGGAGTCAGAAACTCAACAGCACTAACAAGAAAGGTGACTCTGCTGTGAAGTCAGAATACAGAGCCACTGGTTCACCTTGTCAGCGTTCGTAACCTCCTGGCTGTAGTGATTGCTTGAGAGATAGAAGTTCAACCTTATCTAATATAATAAGACCTTGACCCTAAACTTTTGTCTTTTTGGAGGAGGAAGTAGAAGGAGACAAAGCTCTCTTTCCAGCTCGAGATGAAGCTAAAGTGATATAAGGTTTGGAGATGCTGTGACCCTGAGGAGCATAAGAATGAAGCCAACACTTGGCGGAGCACAGCACTGAGCAGAGAGATGGAGAAAGGTAGGGCCCAGTGACAATGTTCCAAGCCGCACCTAAAGCCAACGATAGCCCTGGACTTTGCAGTTCTATGAACCAGTACATTCCTTTTTGACTTGAGCTGATTGAGGGGAGGGATTGTTTTTTGTTTTCTGTTACTTGCAACAGAAATTGTCCTAACTAATACACCTCTGCTGGAAAACTCAGACCAATGTCTAGTTTCCCAGGTTTTCTTCACAACATAGATCAATCAGAGCTATAGATTTTTTAGGGCTAGAAAGAACCCATTGAGTTTCTAGTCCAACACACTTGCTTTATGGATTAAGGTCCACAGCGCTTTGGTAAAAGGCCCACTAGTAGGTAACAAGCTATATGTCAAGATCAAATATCTTGACTTGAAGTCAGATGATTTTTTTCTACTATTCCACATTACTTCAGTAATACATTAAGAATCTATTATAAAGTGATTTTTGAGAAGCAACTATGTGTTCACTTGCACAGATTCTTTCATGTAGAGGTATATAAATAGTCAGCTATCTAATAGAAGTAGACAGTGTGGCTCCCATTCTCAAAGTTTACATTCAATACCATAAATTCAGAGTATCTATTGAATATCTATTATGAATTCTCATCTTAGTTGAAGACAGGAGATATGAACATAGGATCAGTGATAAATCGTACAGACTTGGAGTCACGCACAGCCCACCTATTCACTTACTTACTTTTGACCTTGAATGATACACTTAATTTCTTTAATTTCTCTATTTCTTCACCCTAAAATTTAGTTAATGTATGCCTTCATATGGCAAAGATTCAGGTAAATGCCTTAGGTTTTCATGCTTACCACCAAATCTGGTGAGTATTATTCAGTGAATGAATTAATATTATCTTTACATACATAAAAAGCTATACAACATAATGCACTGTTTAAATATCACACATGGTACTCTGAAATATATTAGATAGCACAAAGCACTGTGCAGGAAGTGGTGGCTGCATGGCCTTCAGAGTTTGCAAATCATCAGCCTGTGGGAGAATCTACTTGGCAAGCCCGTTTTGAGTGATCCACACACTGTTTTGAAAAACATTGAAATTATTTTCCGACACCTGAAGCTTAAGGCACTTTATACAAAAGTCTAGATTTCTCTTTTCTCTTGACAAATCAGAAGATCCCAAAGTCCTGAGGCTGCACTTCAGCACTGCAGAATCCACGGGAGCTGAGCAGTTCAAAAGGCCCCTCCCGCCCCCCCGTGTCACAGACCCTACTTACTCGTATTTTTTGGTCAGCCCTTGGAGGCTTTGGAGTTTTGGAATCCAAATCAACATTTAACAACGATGTTCTTAGAATCCCCACTTCCACACTGTGCTAGCATGTGTTTCACACATACACACACGCAGTCAGCTTGGTGACATACATTGCACAATGTTTCTTAATAAATCCTCAGCCACCTGGAGGATTACAATTCATTTAGTGTTCTAGAAACATTACAAGAAGGAAACCTATTCAGATTGTTTTAACCTGGTATTCCTCAAATCTATTAGACTGTAGAAAATTTTCTCCCAAAGAAGACCTGGTAGCACTACCTGCACTGGTGATTTTGGAGGACAGCAGGAGGTTGTTAGACTTTAAAGGGCCAGTGTGTTCAGAAGAAGAGAAGGTTCATAAGAAGTAGTGTATGTCATGATCTCCGCCCAATGTGTAGAGATAGTCTCCACACTAAGGCTTCAGGGTAAAGTTCACAGACAGTCTAGGAGTGAAGAGAAGTTGGGGAGATGGTACCTGTGAAGAGAAACACAAGACAAAGGAATATATTCTGGTCTCTCATTAAAAAAAAGAAAAAAAGGGCTTGGGGAATTAAGCCAAGTTAATTTTCGCTGCCATTTCTTGAAGAGAAGCAACTCCAGGATAATGACTCCCAGAGAGGAAAAGCCACACTGGCCCTGGAACGGACTCTCCACTTTAATCTACTGTTTGTTTGGTGTGTCTTTGCTTGTTCTCCACATGCTACATTATGACAACTTAATAGCAGATTTTCCTTGTTGTAATAAATAGACTGGAGAATTTGACTGATGGTCCACTTTTCTTCAGCCAAATGACCTCAGAACGATCAACAACTTCCAGTTACGCGGGCCAGCAGGTAAGTCCTTTGTTTACGGGCTTCCGTCACTCAGAGATGGTTGGTTGTGCTCTGTGCCATAGGCTTGGCCTGGTGAGTCATCAAAGATTAGTAAGAGCCAATAATTTATGGCCAGATTAATTTGGCAAAGCTTGAATCCTTAATTTTATGAGGTATTTTTGGTTTGAGTACTGAACAAATAGATGTTAATTAGAGAAAACTGAAAAGCAGAGATAGAAGACAATTAAAAATCCACTTAAAGGTAGTGTTAAGAGCTAATGTTTTGATATAGTCCCTACAAACTCTTTTCCAAAGAATATTTAACATATATATAGTCTTCTGTGTAACGTGAGTTTTTAGCCCTAGAATTTAAAAGATCCGATAAAACATAATTTTTTAAATCTTTTCAAGTATCCAAGTGCCCATCAACAGCAGAATGGATAAATTGATTTATTATGTTCATAAAGTAAATACTACACCTGATGACAAGGAATTCTCTGAAATCTCACACTGTAGATGAATTCCACGGAAACATAACATTAAATAAAGGAAGGCGAACACAAAAGAGTACAAGCTATATGGCTTCTCTTAATACTAAGTACAAAAATAGACAAAACTAATTAACACCGTTAGAAGTCAAGATGGTGCTCTCTCTTCAAGGGGTGATAACCTGGAAGGGTACTCGGGGTCCCTCTGGGGTGCTGACTGCTCTGGATCTGAGTGTGGTTACACAGGTGTTTCAGTGCATGAAGATTCATTGATCTGACACTTATGAGTGCCTTTCTGTATATATTGATATATATAGTATTTTAATAAAAACAAGAATTTTTTAATGTTTACATGAGCCATTATTTCAGAACCTATATGGGACATCTGCCTGCAGCTGACTATGCTTGTTGCTTTCTGCTCCCCCTTCAAGACTGAATATTAAGAAATACTGCCGTTCAGAAAAACTGAATGAAGGCATTAAAAACATCAGTACAACCAACAAAACAACAATAAAAGTTATGTGCCCCCTCCAAACACTTTAAGATGATATAAGATTTTGCAGGATTTATGTTTTTCCACATCTGACTTCCTAAGTCTTCAAAATAGCCTATCTTTTTTTCCATTTGTTTTATTGTGGTAAAATACACATAACATAGGATTCATAATAAAAGTAATACGTGGAAATATAGTTGAACTATAATTGTTAAGGACCTTTTTAACAGTATATTTTCAGTTACTCTCTCCTGTCCTTTGTGCATCGTTATATATTTTAATTTTACGTATGCTGTAAACACACAAAGTATTGTTGGTATTTTTTCTTT
Source organism: Equus przewalskii (assembly GCF_037783145.1). Lineage (NCBI taxonomy): Eukaryota > Metazoa > Chordata > Mammalia > Perissodactyla > Equidae > Equus > Equus przewalskii. The sequence continues at coordinate 21,530,206 of NC_091831.1, read as the reverse complement.
AAACAAGAATGTGTCATTTGGAGCAATTAAGCATAAGTGAAAAAATTTGGGGGGGAAGTGAGGAAGATTGACCCTGAGCCAACATCTGTGCCAATCGTCCTCTGTTTTATATGTCAGATGCTGCCACAGCATGGCTTGAGGAGCGATGTGTAGGTCTGCACCCAGGATCCCAACCCAAAAATCCAAGGCCACCGAAGCAGAGCATGCAAACTTAACCACTATGCCACAGGGCTGGCCCCAGTAAAAAATTTTTTAATAAAAAAAAGACTGAATAGTTTTTCATCCTCTCTCTCTTACTTCTCTTCTTCCTTTTTCTCAGCCACTATCACCACCATTATCATTTAATGCAGAATATATTTTACCTAGTCAATGAACTTGATCACAGATCAAAATTAAATGACAGGTTCTCAAAATATTTTTTAGTAGACTTATTTTTATTGGGATTCTGGACTATAGATGGAGGTAAGAAACTCCCTATCTTGACCATAATTTTTGATTTCTTTATCGTATAATAAATAATTTCTGAATTATGGCCATAAATAAAATTAAGTTCTCTATAAAATATACTATTATCTAAAAGTTGTAAATTTTTCTCTAGTTATTTTTAAATATACAGTTCTACACAGTACTGGAGCCAGAGGTAAGTAACTTGAACCTCTTGTTTTATTTGAGCAGACACTTCACAAAAGAAGACATGTGAACAGCCATAAGCACATGAAAAGATGCTCAACACCATTCATCACCAGGAAAATACAAATAAAATCACAATAAGATAGCACTCCACATGCACTAAAATGACTAAAATTAAGACAGACACACTTATATACGGAATCTAAAAAAGAAAAAAGAACCAAACTCATAGAAAAAGAGATCAGACTTATGGCTACCAGAGGCAGAGGGTGAGAGGATGGGGAAGGTGATCAAAAGGTACAAACGTCCAGGGGCTGGCCCCGTGGCCAAGTGGTTAAGTTCGCACGCTCCACTGCAGGCGGCCCAGTGTTTCGTTAGTTCGAATCCTGGGCGCGGACATGGCACTGCTCATCAAACCACGCTGAGGCAGCGTCCCACATGCCACAACTAGAAGGACCCACAACGAAGAATACACAACTATGTACCGGGAGGCTTTGGGGAGAAAAAGGAAAAAATAAAATCTTTAAAAAAAAAATGGTACAAACGTCCAGTACTAAGACAAATAAGGACTAGGGGTATAATGTACAGCATGACTACAGCCAACACTGCTGTATGGCATATAGAAAAGTTAAGAGAGTAAATTCTGAGTTCTCATCACAAGGAGAAACTATTTTTTCCCTTTTTTTCTTTTCATCCTTTCTTTTTATTGTATCTACATGAGAAGGTGAATGTTAGCTGAACCTATTGTGGTAATCATTTCATAATATATGTAAATCACAAAAAAAAGACTGATGTTACCATATGTTTGTGAAGATATGGAGCAATTGGAACTCTCATGTTGCTAACAGGAATGTAAAATAGTACAATCACTTTGGAGACCATTTGGCACTTTGTTAAAAAGTAAAATCCACACTTACCATATGACCCAGCAATTGTACTCCTAGATACTTATCTAAGAGAAATGAAAAGGTATTTCTACAAAAAAGACTTTCATTCATAGAATCTTTATTCATAATAGCCAAAAACTGAAAACAACCCAGATGTCCATCAACAGGTAAATGGATAAACAAATTTTGGCATATTTACACCACGGAATACTACACAGAAACCAAAAGGGAAGGACTGCTGACATGCATAGCAACGCGGATGAATCTCAGAAATCATATGCCAAGCAAAGAAGCCGGAACGAGAGTGCATACCTTATTGTTCCATTCATTTAAAATTCCTGAATAGGTAAAGCTAATCTATAGCGGAACAAGCAGTGGCTGCCTGGAGCTGGGGGTGGGGAGCATTGAGTGCAAAGGGCATCAAGGCATTTTGGAGGGTGATAAAAGTGTTTTGTGTCTTAATTGTGATGATGGTCACATGGGTACATATATTTGCCAGAATATTAACCTGTACACTTAAAATGAGTGCATTCCACTGTAGACAAATTAAATCTCAATAAAGTTGGTTTTAAACAAACAAAAATGAAGAGTCAGCTGCAAGGGCAACAATACTGTTTCCCCTTTGGATTAATTCCCATTTCTCACATGGTATTGGTCCTTCCAGAAGACAGTGTGCTGAATGTGCTGATAAGCCGGTGTTCCAAGCAGGCACTTTCCTGTTAGTGACATCCAACTGTCACAAGCAATGCCTGAAAGATGTCCTTGAGGTGGTCCTTTAAACGGGTCTTAGGTCCTTGTGGCTATGAAAGTTGGAAGGATGGCAGCTCCTGCCTTCCAGTCCCAGGCGATGAGGATGGCATTCTGATTTAAGGACCAAGTAACATCCTTGTCAGCATAACCAACGTGTTCTCCCAGGGGCTGTAGCCAGGGGGACTTGCTCTTTGGCCCTTCACAGTGAGCAGACCTCCACTGAGTTTGTTAGGGTCATACAGGGAAAGCTGGCAAATCATGCACAGGGACAGCAGAGGCCTTGTAAATTATCGTTGCCACATAATTCTAGCACTTGTCACATCCAGTAATCCTCTGTAACTCAGGCATGCTTGTAAAATGGCAAACAGTTGTTTACCAAAGACAGCAGAGGTCTAGCAATTATAAAGCTAATTACTAAGACAAAAAAACACAAAAGGAATAGTGAATAAGTATTCTCCCTGAAGTTTTTTCACCAAGTGGTTTTCAAGAAAAAAGAAGCTTAGCTGGCCTCCGCTATGAGGATTATGATGCACTTTTAGAGAAGAGACGCATCTGGAAAGGAGTTTTTTCCTGAATGCTTTCCACCTAAATTTATCAGGGATGTTAAGAAGCAGAAGAAGAAATAAATCAAGCAATGAAGGACAAGTTCCTGAATTCAAGGATTTACTAAGGAATTCCATAGAAGTTTGCTGCACCCTTAACTTTCTCATCAACAGACAACATTCAGATCAGAATATTGTGGAACAAGGAAAGGAAATGAGGATTTGTTTAGGGGGGAAATGAGAGGAGCCATCTGCTTCAACTTTGTTGAAAACTCATGAAGTTTGGGAGCTGGAAGGGACCCTAGAGTCCTCTAGCTCTGAGGGTTCCAGCACTCCAGGAATGAGGCAGAAACGCCCGTGAGGACGAGGAGTTAAGGGCAAACATGGCTCAGCTTCCAAGATAATTCTGTGCCCTTAGAAGTTTTCCTACATACACATTATTATATACAAAAACAAACACAGATATACGTTTAAGTCAGGTGAGCAATTTGTCTGAGTTTTTTAAAGTGGCATTGTCAAAAAATTTTGTCGATTGCAGCAGTGGCTTTCAGCTGGACTCCAAGCCCACAGGCCTTGTCTCTTCCCTGCTCCCAGGTGTCTTCCACCCCAGCCGAATGTCAGAGAAGCACAGAGTGAACTGACTGCCTCCTCACCAAATTCTGTGATGATGACAAGGGGGACCCAGGAAATGAAAGGGACTTGTCCAGGGTAGAGCCCGAGCTGGGCTCCCCTTTCTCCTCCTCCAGGGCCCTTCCTCTGCCCTGCAGCAGGGCAGAAGGCTGCACCAGAGATTCTAGTGCAGAACCTAGAGAGAGAGGAACCTGCCTGACCCCACTAGCTCCAGCCTGGCCTTTGGAGTAAAACCAGATTACTGGCTGCTCTTTCTTGGGAGAAATCAACCCCTGGGTTATTAGTGCATGGTCCTCCTCTGGGAGCCAGGTCTCCTCCCTTCCCACCCCGGTCTCTACCTGCCTGCAACCTTCTCCACCTAAAATAGAGCCGAGTACCTTTCTCTCTGCATGGGTGGTGTTTAAGAAAGCTCATTCACTCCCTCACTCATTCCTTCACTTTTATTCTGTGCATGTTGATGGAAATACAGAGCTAAGTCAGCCAGCCAGCGCCTCTCCCCTAAGGGAGCTTGCAGTGTAGCCTAGCAGGAAGGTGGCGAGAATTGGCACACTCCGTTCACATGACACACAGTGTACACCCTTCTCCCCGGTCCTCCCCCAGCAGGAGTCTTAATGACAAAGAAATCTATCCATCCTGGCCACCCCCAGCAGCTGGGGTTGTTCTGTCCTGTCCCCCTGGGGAGAAAAAGTAACCGTCCCTTTCCGATCCTGCCTCCACTCCCATAAAATATATCCACAACAAACAATGGAACTGAAGTTCTAAAAATGAATCATTTTGGTAAATATTTGCCTGCAAATGATAAACCCTCTGGCAAACTTTGGGAGAACAAGTCCTGGCGCTAAGACTGAGACTCGGATGCCTCTGGGTGTCCTGAGGACAAGTTTTCCACTATTTCTTGGTGGTGCGTCCTCCCCTCTGCCTCCCACCTGTGTCCATGTGAGAGCAGGATGGAGACTAAGGCCAGTCACCCTGCCCAGCAGTAACAGAGGGTGGCCCGGGGTGTCCCAGCCAAGCAGCTTCCTTTTCCTGGCTTCCTCCACAACCAAACCCCTTTCTCTGGTCTTCCTGCTGCCTCATGTTTCCCTACCTCCTGTTGAAGGGGCAACCACCACGAGCAACCCTGCTGTTCCCCTGGACCCCCTAAGAAGGAGAAGACCCTGGATGTCAGAGGCTGACCTGTCGTATAAGTCTAAGAGTACGGCAGAATCAGTGTTTGCAAATACAATTTTTGACAGGTAGATTTTGTTGCAGAGCGTCGCTCTATCTTGCCATTCACTACATCTATCCACATTGTACTTTTTTAAAAAATGACAACACTTCCCTTTTTGACTCACAGTAAGATGGGATTTTCTTTTTCTGCCAAGCTGCTGAGGTAGGAGACTTGGATGCTCAAATATGAGAATTGACAGACACCAGCTGGGTTACAGAGCAGCTGCATGATTTCTCACGCAGATCCTTCTCGTCCAGTTGGGAGATTATGAAAACATTTGATTTATGCATAGTTCATTACCAGGTACTTTAATACTTACAATTTCTCTTGATCCTTGCCGCAATTCTAAGAGAATTTTTCTTATTATACTGAGGAAGAAACTTATTCAACCAATATTTACTAAATGTCCTCCAAGTGCCATCACTGTGCTATGGATATGCAGTTGAGCCAGGCACGCTTCCTTTTTTAAGACACTTAGAGTCTGATAGGCAGGTGGCAAGTAGACAAATAATTGTAATACTTTATGATACGTGAGCCCCCCTGCCACCATGCTGTCTTATATGCACTATATTAGTAAATGTTGATGGTTGCCCCTAGCATCTACTCTAGCTGGAGAGACCAGGGGAAGATCAAATGAAGCGATGCTGTAGCGGAAACCTGAAGGACAAGTAGGCAGACCTTTGAGGAAAAGAGAAGAGGGCATTCTCCACATCAGAAACAGGGATCTGGCAGCATCAATTTGCAGGATAGTGTGCTTGCAGAACTTCATAGCGGGGAGAGGCGAAGTGACTTAGCCAAGGTCCTGAAGCTATTTACTGGCAAGTTTGGGGTTAAGGTGTGTTCTCTTTGCAGAGCATCTTTCCTCCCAGTTTAAGTGGGCAGGCTCTCCCTAAACCGTGAGCTTCCTGAGTGGAATGCTGCCTGACCAACTGCCCTCCAAAAGGGTGCTTACAGCAAATCACCTCTTTTCTTCTGGATTTCAAGCTATATCTCTTGGGACAAGCCATCTCTATACACTGGCAAATTGCAATAGTTATGATCATAGTAATGCCATCACAAGAATAATCAAATGCTATTGAAACAAAAATGCACCAGTTTAGGCTAGGCTTCAGCTAGTGTAATGTGCATTTAAGTTTATGCACATTCATGATTTATGATAAAGATGATGCCCTTTATGATTCCCTGGAAGCTGTGGTAGACTGCTCTCTGCAATCTGGTTTTATTTGGCAATTTATCTCTCCTTTCCCCCATGCTCAATATTGAAAGGGAGGGAAACCAACCCACTTGCTGCAGTCTGAGCCTATGCAAACTAAGGCAAGGCTGAAATCACGAAGACCGGCTAACAGATCTTTTCCTTCTCTCCGCTTCTCACTGGCAGGACCAGATTGGGTTTGAGTGAATAATCTTCCTGCAGTTCAGCAGCTTGGCCCCTACGTCACTTTCCTAAGGCTGGCTGGATACTACATCCCCCTGCCCCTTGTCAGTTGGTCTTGTTCTAGCTGCTCTGGTAACTTTCAGACTCTTAAAAGCAGGCAGTGGCTGCCACTGATTTTCTCTACAGAAACAAGCAGCCTGATTGGAAGTGAGAGCTAGAAGACTTTTTTGAGGCTATCGTATTTGCATGTCAAGGACACTGGGCTTAAATTGATCGTGTGTTTATTTGAGATGGCTTGGGGAAAGTTGATGGCAAGGTGTACTTAGAACTCCCGGCACATCCTCTGTAAGACTAGTAGGTGACTCCTCACTGGGAGGGCTGCTTTGTTCTTCCATACCCATTTTAAATTCCATATTCCCCAGGTAGAATTCCTCTCTCCATCTGCACAGGTACCTGGGCACTCTGCACCTATGTGAGCAGTTTTTACAGCCAGCCGGGTACTAGGATTACTTAGGTTCATGTATCTTCTCTCTATTCCATAGTGAGCTCTTAGAGGAGAGAGTCATAGTTATCTCTACCTCCAACACATATATTAGAGGTTCAGTAAAACCTGGGCAGTTTGTCAAAGGCAGATACCAGTCAATTACATCTCAATAAAGCTGGGAGGAAAAGGCAAAAACCAGAAGTAAGAAGACTGATTATATTCAGGCTATTGCAATAAAAAGAGCACCCAAGCAGAACATCTCAGCAGGGTGATTTTGCCTTAAACTTTTGCGGAAGAGGGAAGAGAGTAAATAATTGCAGACGAGGTGATTTACAATTGGGGTTGTTTTGCAAGCAGGACAAGTCTTGATCCGTTATCAGACAAGGAAATGTTTTTCTCTGTGGTTAGCTAGTTTCGGGGGGACAAACAGTTCTAATCTCAGCTAATCAATCATGAGACAAAGAACAGGAAGTTGGAGTGGCAGTGTCCGGCATAGTCAGCAGGCTCAGACAAAAGGGGAGATGTCTGTGATTGACCTTGTCACAAGGAAATAAGGGAGCCACCTCCAAGACTTGTGAGAGTCATGAGAAAGAGCACACTTTAAGTCTTATCTAAGTCACCTGGGGAAGAGTAGTTCTTTGTGGTAAACTGTTCACTGGGACACAAATGTTGGGGGGATTTCTTAACCATCACTGTGTTCCAGGAGCACAGGACTCAGGTGAAGTTCAACATAGTCAAAGTGAATGAAGGCAAATGTGCCATGGTCTTCTCGAGTGTGAATATCCTGCACTGTTCTGTCTCTCTCTCCGTCTATCATCTATCTGTCTGTCTGTCTATCTATCTGTCTATCTATATATCTATCTATCTATGTCAGTGGCCTCTTCAAAGAAAGGTTATTCCTGCTCTGTCACCCTGCCTCCGCTCTCTATTTGTGACTTACCCAAATGGAGAACTAGAAAGAGAAGACAGAAACTTCCAAAGGGACAAATTGCCTTAAAAGTAATTGGACTTTAAAACTTGCAGTGTAAATATTACACTGGCAACTTTTCCACCAGAACCGAAGACGTGGGAAGCAATGAAAATAAAGAGTGCTTCTGCATGTGGATTGAGGTGGTCAAAGCGGCTGAGATCTGAAGAGCTGCGGTCAGGGAAATTACTAAGATCTGGTTGGATCCTCGCTTATTCTGCAGTGGTCCATTACTCAGCATCACTACAGTTTAGTGGAGCTGAAACTCTCTATCTAGGCTGTTTCTGAACCACCAACCTATCCCCGAGGTTCAGAGGATCAGGGCCCCTTGAGGAAAGAACGGTACTTGCTCAGGAACCAAACTTTCTTTCTCCCCACACACTTCCTTCTCAGAACACAGAGGCTTTACCTATGCATTTCTAGCCCAGACTGGAGAGGAGAGAGTTAAGAGGCTTTGGCCAGAAGGAAAAGAGTTGTAAAGTGAGGAAGTTCTTTGAAAAACAAGCTTTGCCTGAAGTCTGGGCAGAAATTCTAGCTGTTTCTCTTCTTTTAATTTTAGTCACTTTGTTTACCACTAATAAAAAGTAGATGAGCAGTTCCGGGAATAACTATTTAAAAAGAAAAAAAAAAAGATAAGCCTGCTCATCCACAGATCTTTAGCTTGTTGTATTTGGTGGGGTGCCATGTTTTACTTGGTTCTAATACCCTGTTACCTACTATAGTTTTTGGCATATAGTAGATGCTCAGTAAATGGTGTTAATTGACTGAATTGCATTTTAATGATGTTTATCATTCTTCTCTCATTAGGGGATATAGTTATACCTCCCAACATTTTTGTGTAGTTTGTCAAAAAGTGGCAAGGTTCGAATCAGCCATCCTTGTTTATCTCTTTTTAGTATTTCTAAGAAGCTGTCTTTTTCACTAGTGCAGCAGGTAAAAGACTTTACCCGAAGACCAGAGGATGCAGGCCAATCTTGCCCAAAAATAGCACAGGTGGACGCCCAGACAGTGCTAATTCTTGGTCCAAATGAGGAAAGTTCTCTTCTGCTTGGTGGATGAAGCTTGACATTTCATTCATAGAGAATGAAACTTTTCACACTACAATTCATTTTGGCCTTGGTGGCCAGGGTCCTCCTTCTCCTCCTGCAAGATCCCAGCCCTTGACCACAGTTTACTGGAGCCAAACAGGGCTGAGCCATAAGATCCACTTGGAATCAGGGCATGGGGAGCAAACTTTGGGAATGGCCATACTGCGCCTAGGCTTGCACCAGGAGCCCTGAGGTGTGTGAACCTAAGCAAAGTTTCCTACTCTAAGAACAGGCTTGAAAATGCAAGCACCACTGGAGGCGCCCCCCAGTGGTATAATTGACACTGTCAGAGCCTTTTCCCAGAGTGAGGTTTGGGGTTTGGGATGTGCCTGGCGCACTTTTCTCCTGTGACAAGGAATGGATTCACAGTGAAATCAAAACTGGGCTGGAAAGAGAAGCTTAGAGCTAAGCCTCCTTCCACATGCGAGGCTTTGTGAGGCAAGGTCCTCCTGAGAAGAGGCTGAGGCCAGGCCGTACATCTCCACCAGCTGGTCTCCCTGGGCTGAGTGTCGTGTGGGAAACTTCGCTATCTCACTTTGCTATTTGACCTGGTGGCACTGCCATTGTCTAACTTTCCCCGGGTAATTTAGAGAGGTGCTTTTCTTTTCCCCTCAAGAAGTATGAGCAGATTAACACACTGGGTACCAGTCTGTTCTGTTAAGCTCGGTTGTTCCGAGAAGTTCTCTATCTCCTTGGTGCAGGGCTTCTCCCGTGGCATTCTGGGATGTTTTCTGACACCAACTGCCAGTTCTCTGATTCTCCTCTCACCAACTGGGTATTCAATAATTCAGTTCGATTTTGACACTAACTATCTGGAATTAGTGCAGACCCCACAGGTTAAGGGCTCAGTCCCACAAGACTGCCCCCACTTCAGACACCAATCACAAGCCCGGGGCCGCCTGTACTTCTGACCAACCAGCTATAAATCAAGGGTTTCCACGACTCCTTCCTTAGGATGGATAATTTGCTAGGACAGCTCACAGAACTCAGGAAAGCACTTTACTTACTAGTACCAGTTTCTTATAAAGGATATAACTTAGGAACAGTAACATGGAAAAGATGCACAGGGAAAGGTATTGGGGGCAGCTGCCCGGAGCTTCCATGCCTTTTCCAGGTATGCCACCCTCCCAACACCTCGATGTGTTTACCAACCCAGAAGCTCTCCGAACCCTATCATTTAAGGTTTTTTATTGAGGTTTCATTACAAAGGCATGATTGATTGAATCGTTGGCCATTGGTGATCTTAATCTCCAGCCCCTCTCTCTTCCCCAAAGGTTGAGGGGTAGGGCTGAAAGTTCCAAACTTCTAATCAAGGCTCAGTCTCTCTGGACCAAGCCCCCATCCTGAAGATATCTAGGGGTCCACTAAGAGTCAACTCTTAGAACAAAAGAGGCTCCTATCATCCTTATCACTCAGGAAATTCCAAGGGTTTTAGTAGCTTTGTGCCAGAAACCAGCAGGGACAAAGATGAAATATCTTTCTATGATATCACAGCCTTATCTTTGGGAAAATTTGTGAGGTTGTAACATATCCAGCAGTATGCCATTCCTGCTGGTAGGACATAGCAGCTCTCTAAATGAAGTCCTTATTCCAATCTGTTGATAAGCCAATCAGTCATGGCATCTTGAGTATGTGCAATGAAGGGAAGCATGAAAGATAAGAAAGACAGTGTCACTGTCATTGGGAAGCTTATGGCAATATTAATATTAATTACTGTATCAAGTAAAGAATAATCCAAGGTGATGTCTTATCAATTGCTGAAGTGCACATTTTTGGGGTTTCCTGCCCAGCCAACACTGCTTGGCATCCACATGTTAGAGAAACTGCCCCCTACTTACAAGGTGTACCCTTGGTTGGGTCATTCCTGATTGGACCAAGGTTGTGTGCAACGAATACCAAGAAGGGCTAATGTGTCCTTCCCATGACACTGGAATTCCTGTGAGTCTCTTTAAACACTTGAACTAGAGGAATGCGTAAGAGGTGAGGGGGTACTGGCCAAGTCGTGGACATGAAATAACACAGAAAACCTTCTGTAAGGAGAGAGTGGAGTGCAGCAGAGAGAAGTAGACCTGAGGCCCAAGACAGGGAGTAGCAGCCTTGATTCTTGAAGGCTTCCTGATTCTGGATCAAGTCCCTCATAAGGCCCAGCTCTACGACCTGCTCCTGGGTTTCAGGAGACACCTTTGTGTCTTTCTGGTACATCCTCTTCACATGCCTAAGCTAGTTTGAATGGTGTTTGCTACTTTTAACCAAAGGAGATTGACTAAGACAAATACTTGCCTGCATGGTCTAGGCCCTGCCTGCAACAGGAATGCAGAGAAAGGAGAGGTCTACACAACCTGGAGCAGCCAGAGAAGATGTCACAGAGGAGAGGGGTTGAGTTGGAACTTAAGAAATTAGAAATATTTGGAGAGGAAGGCAGAGGAGGAAAGAGTGTCACAGATGGTGAGAGTAGCATGACCAAATGGAAGGAGACAGGAAGGGACATAGATAGGGGAGACCATGGGACCAAACTGATTAGCGAGACTTGTTGCTATTGTGAGATTATGACAGGTGGAGCAGGAGCCTCAGAAATGCCCATTCTGAGGAAGGTCATGATTGTTGCCCCTTATGAAGATGATCTGAAAAGGTCAGGAATGCAACAAGAGAGGCTTAATTTTCCATTACCCCTTCTGCAAAATGCTGCGACAAAACAAGGAGGTCAGTTGTAGACAAAAGCACATAAACTTTGCGACCAGCTAGACTGGGACCCAATCCTATCTCCATCATTTACCAGGGAGACTGAGCAAGATCCTTAGATGCTCTGAGCTTCAGTTTGTTCATGTGTAAACTATAGAAAATAATACCTATAGCAGAGGTAATATAAAGGCTAAGTGAAACTATGCATGTAAAGTGCCTGTTACAGTCACTCGAAGATGCTGAAATACGTTCATCCCTTACCCACGCCCATTGGACATCAGCGTCACTGTCAATTACGGTTGTAACACAGCACCGACTGGTAATGATGATAATAATAATACTGCTGGTTGTTTCTGTTTATTGATCACACACTCTGTCACAAGAACAATGTTAAATGCTTTAGGTGTGTTACCTCATTCAATCCTCATAACAACCCTGAGAGTGAGACAGTTGAGTACAAGTTTGTCCTTGTAAAAATTTTCCACTGAAATTATGGCCAAATGATTATCAAATTTGGACAAGAGCTTCTCTGTTGTGAAGTGGAGTTGGACATGGTCATGAAAACAAATGCTCTCCCTAAGACCTAAGCCCGTCAGACTCCAAAGAATATGAATTTGTTCTCATGAGAAGTTGGGGGTGGAGGTCAGAGTTCAGAGTTCAAAGAGCACTGATGTTCATAAGTTGCTAATGTGAAGAGAAGGCAGCAAGCTAGTCAAAAGAGCAGCACACAAAGGAGACTTTGGTTCTAGATGCAGATTTGCTGTATATTAGGTCACTTGTGTGACCTTTGGACAAGTCACCTGAACTCTCTGGACTTGAATTTCTCCCCTTGTACCAGATAATGTTTTGTCATATGTAACATAAGGAATATGTCGTAATCAGTAGTTCTAATTCCTGGTTATACACTGGAATCACCTGGGAAGAGTTTTTTTGAAAATAGGATGTTTAGGCCCAACCCAGGCCAATTAAATCAGAATCTCTGGAGAATGGATTCCAGGCATAGGTTTTTTTTAAAGTTTTAAAGTTCCTCCATGTAATTTTAATGTGCAGCCAAGTTTTAAATTCAGTGAACTAGACGGTTTTTAAGAGCTCTTCCAAGTTTAAGATTCAAAGCACCAGATACTTGGTACAAGATAAAGAAAAAGTAGATACCGCATTGTTTGAATTGGAAGAGGTCAGTGAACAAGGTGTGGTACAAATAAAATTTATGGCTGCCTAGAGATTTGGGGCAACTATTTGAGAGGCTGAGCCCAATGTAGTGGAAAGATGTATGCGTTTGGACAAAGATGATGGGATTGGTAATAAACTTAGAGATCAACATCCTGGGAGATTTGCTGAATTTATTAACCTCGAAATATTTATTGAGCCCTTACTACGGGCCAATCCTTGTTGGACCCTCTGTAGTTGAAACACAGGTAAGTTGGACATGGGTGATTAGATAAGACCGTCATAGAAACACTATCAGCGGAGATGCTAATCACTTCTCTGTGGGCACCAGGAAAAGCTTCACGGAGGAGGTGGTATTTGAATTAAACCTTGAAGAATGAGTGAAAGCACATGCACGTGTGGAACTCAGGCTGGGGGTGGAAAGCACGTTGGAGGCAGGAGGAAGAGGGTGAAAGAAGCTCCGCACTTTACACTCAGCGAACTGAATTTGGTGTTTCTCCACACGCCCCATGCTCCTTCCTGTCCCCATACATTTAATCAAGCTGTTCTGCCTGCCTCTGATGCCTCTCCTCTTTTCACCTGGATAAGTCTTGTCACTTTTTTTAAGACCCAGCTGAGAGTAAATTCCTCTAGGACAGCATCTCTGAGACACCAGTTCTGTCTCCCTGCCTCCATCATGACACTTACACATAATAGCCCCAATCATGTTGTGAGCTCTTCAACGGCAGGGACATCCTCGATAGTCATTCATGGTCTTGTTTCCAGTATCTATCACACGTCCTGGCTCTTAATTGATCTTCAGTTAGTGTTTATTTAACTGAACCAAGAAAGTGAAATAATCTTTTTAAAAAGGTAAATCAGATTGTACCATTTAGCTGAAAATTTTTTAATGGCTTCATCTTTACTTTTAACAAAATTCAGGCTCCTTTACTGGTGTCTACAAAATCCTAAATCATTCTGGCTCCTAAATATTTTCTACCCTTAACTCCCTTTGCTCCTGTTTTCACTATGTGCATAAAACAAGACTTAAAAGAATTACCTTGATCCACAAGTAAATTAATTGCCTGACAGAACAAAACTTAACACTTCCATCAAGAAAGATGACAAAATGCAGATAATCACACTATGGCAACCGGTATACAATCAAAACTTTCTAGTTAGGGGCCAGCCCCGTGGCCGAGTGGTTAAGTTCACGCAGTCTGCTTCGGCAGCCCAGGGTTTCACCGGTTTGGATCCTGGGGGTGGACGTGGCACGTTCATCAGGCCATGCTGAGGTGGCATCCCACATGCCACAACCAGAGGGACATACAACTAGAATACGCAGCTATGTACGGGGGGGGGGGGGGGCGGTTGGGGAGAAGAAGAAGAAGAAAAAAAAGGAAGATTGGCAACAGCTGTTAGCTCAGGTGCCAATCTTTAAAAAAAAAAAAGAACCCTTTAAAAAAAAGAAAAGAAAAAACTTTCTAGTTATGTGAAAAAGCATGAAATATGACCCATATCCAAGAGAGAACTCAGTCAACAGAAACAGATGCAGAAATAAAAGGGATGATAGTATTAGCAGAAAGAGCTTTAAAAGAGCCATCAGGGGAGATAAAATAACATACTGAAAAAATGTCAGTTAATTTTAAGAATGCAGGAAAGGAGGGGAAAAGGAACAAGAACAGATGGCCCAAATAGAAAACAAATAGCAAGGTGGTAGACTCAAAACTAGTTAAAGGTAAATGGAGTAAATACTCCAATTGTGGAGGGGCCGGCCCAGTGGCACAGCTGTTAAGTCTGCACGTTCTGCTTCGGCGGCCCAGGGTTCACCGGTTCGCATCCTAGGTGCGGACCTACGCACCACTTGTCAAGCCACGCTGTGGCAGGCGTCCCACATATAAAGCAGAGGAAGATGGGCACAGATGTTAGCTCAGAGCCAGTCTTCCTCAGCAAAAAGAGGAGGATTGGTGGCAGATGTTAGTTTAGGGCTAATCTTCCTCAAAACAAAGCAAAAAAAGAGTAGACGTTGTCTGACTGGATAAAAATAAAATTGAAAATAATCACATGGAAAATGGCAAATGTCCAGTTTGATCAACTCATCAGGTTTGGGAAGTTAAGTAATGGGAGATAAGACTGGGAAGTTTGACTGACAAATAATGTTGGGTCATAGATGTCAAATCCTATACTTACTACAGGCACTTGTGCCTTCTGTGTGTAAATAAATAGCACACCCTGTGAAATGAATGACCTTCTGGAAGAACAGGTATAAAGCTGTCTTACTTTCCAGAATATTTTATTTCATAAGTAAAGCAAATCTTTCTCCTATCTCCTGATTTTACTTTCCTTACCAGGAAACAGGGTGCCCATGGTCATGCATTTGAGTTGCCCAAGCCCCTGGTGCATAAATAAGCCAGGTGACAAACAAAACATTACCCTTTAAGCTACATACCATGATCTTTTAAAAGTGAAAATGCATTTGGAAACTGAAGAAAGCAGTAGGTCTAATTTTCCATTGTCATTAAATCAATAAAGAAATTAAAGACAACATTACTCAAAACTGTAGTTCTTGGAAGATAGCACCATTTTTTTATTATTGTCATTATTATTATTGCTATTTCATTTTTCAGTGTCTACCGAGTATGAAGGTTCCTGGAGTTAAAGGCATAACAAGATATAGAAAAGAGATTGCTTTTGCCTGAGTTTCATGAAGCTGATATCAATCTTTTATTTCATAAACTTCAAGCTGGTTATTGCTTTAAACGCAGGCTTTGGTGCATTAAACTTGGCACTGACAGGAATACAAATAAGAGAATTCCCAATGATACTAAGCAGAGGGGCTGGGGAGGGACTGACTTCCCTCCCACGCCTGGAGAATGGAATTCAGGAAAGGTCACAAAGCAGCCAGACTTCGGAGATAAATCTGAGCTCAGCTGACTCAATGAAAGACTCAGAGGTACAGTTTTTGCTGTTGTATTTTCCCAGTAAGAGGAGAAAAGACAAAGGATTTGATTGAGCCTCAGAAGGAGGTCAGGCTGTGCTGAGGTTGAAAGGATCTCAGAGTCAGAAGATTTGGAGTTTACCCCTAATTCAGCCACTACATAGCCCACTCCTCTGGGCCTCAGATCTGTGAAATGACAGCATTTTGCCGCAGTTAATCTCTCTAAGTCCTTTCTAGCTTGAAATGTTAAGGACCTACTCCCTACCTATATTGAGCAATCTCTAATATTTGGAAAATATTTTCTAAAACACCAGTTGTCTTGATGCTAAGCACAACCTTGAAAGGAATAAAGGTTCTAGTTGAGTAAACTGAGGTTTGACTAAGTTGAAGGACATGCAACTAGCTGGCCAATTGACCCATCTGTCCTAGGTTGCAGGTCTTCTGGCTTCCAATCGTGTGTCCTTTATTCTGTCCCACACTGCCTTTCAACAAAAAGAAAAGAAGACTTATTTAAAGGGAACATTCAAGCAAAATGGGGACATGGTGCTTTTGAGTTCTTCAGGAAGGATTTGGATCTGGGACCAAACTATGAAAATGGAATGGGGTTGTCCATCAGGTCAGAATTAAGAATGGAGCTTGCCCTCTCCTGGGTATACACCCAAAAGAATTGAAAATAGGTCCTCAAACAAATCATCGTATGCAAATGTCATTAGTGTCAGGGAATAAGAACAAGTCTTTGTGTTACAGGACATATGGATAATTTCTCCGTGGATTACCGATTAAAAGCAAAGTCCTTGACTTCTAATGTCCCCAGTAATCTGGCCTTCTCTTGCCTTCCCAGTCTAATCCTGGCTACTCCCTTTCATGTACCATATGCTCCAGTCGGACCAAAGGACCATTCTTCCCTGTACCTGCCCACACTTTCCTGCTGCCATGTTCTTGCTCACGTGTCTTCTTGGTCCATAAATACATCCTCTTCCTTCATCTAAACACATCTCCACAATTCCAAGAAGCATTCTCTGAATCTTCCAGCTGGAAATGCTTCTCTCTCTTTCTCTTCTGTATACTTCACTTCTTTCCTAAATTATAACTATTCCTGAACTTGCTTAGTCTTCCCTCTTACATGCTACATTCTTCCGAGGCTAGAGGAGGAATATGGACTTTCACAGGACATGGATTTAGGGATTCAAACCAATCCTATCTTGAGGTCTAGGGTGCCAAGAGCCACTACTTGTCATCTTAGATTGGATATTAAACAGCTCAATACATAGTATGTGCACAAGAATATCTGTTGAATGTTGTTTATTCGTTCATTTGATTTCAAGGCCACTTCAACATTAGAACTCTTTTTTAGTCTTTATTTGCTAATTTATTGTAAAACTGGCTTTTGAAGTGCTAATGCTAAAACAAATTTGTGAGATAACTGAGGACTTCTGCGAGCATTTTTAGGGAATTTTCTTCTGGAAAAATGGGAGCACTAAAGATCAAGACTCAGGATCTCTTTCCCATGGCTCAATTCTGATATCGCCAGGAGAACCTCAGCCTTGGAGACAGAATTTTCTTTGTAACATGTTTTTAAAGCCACCAGAAGAAAACATACTGAACTAAAAGAAAATATGTTCATTTGTTGCTTTAAATCCTTGTTCAGTTGACTACTAAAATATACCTAATCATGGGACATATTTAAAACCATGAAATATTTACAAGGCAATGCCGAAGGCAGATGATGGATAGTATATTCATTCTACAGTTCAGTAAAATCTGGATACAAAGACCCGAATTGATGCTCTCAAGTGATTGTGTCAGTACAAGCAAACTTTCCTTAAAAAACAGTTCTTCATCTCCAGAATTTGATTTCATTCTGAAAGATAGTGTTCTCTAGATATGTCTCAGCTGACATAAATAAATCTAAGCTATAGCTCTCTCCTACAGCCATCAAAGAGCATTCTGCCTTGTGACTGAATCGTCTCTGAGCAGGTGAGCCTCTTCCTGCTGTTCCTAACATTTTTGAGCTGCCACATAAAAGACTTCATCTAAGTATATATTTGCTAAATGAAATAAAAATTCTCAGTTGAATTTCCCAGAATTCTGAACAACCCCCCACTACTGTGTTGATGTCTGCTAGGAAGTGCTGGCTACATCAGTGAGTTTTTAATCCTGGGAAACCACAAGTCCCTGGTGGCAGACATGAGTTGAAGTGGGACATGCCAAAAGTCTTTCTTTGTCGGAGACTGAGAAACTGTTTTACTAACTTCTATATTTCATTCTTTTGCCTCTTTAAATCTTGTTACCTCTGCAACTTTCCTTTCTCCGGTGATTCCACAACCATTGTCATTTGGGCTTTTCTTTTTTCTCATTTTGTGCAACAGTCACTAAAATTAGTTCGCGGGTGCTCAATAAATGTTTGTTGAATGAATAGAAAATTATTTGTGAAAATTTGTTACCATCTGTGAGGTATTGTGCTAAGTATTAAAGATGAGACTGTGCAAAGAACAGATATGGCCTCTTACACTGTGGATTCAGTCTGATGGGGAAGACAGGCCTTCAGTCATATCGTGACAAAATAACTGTGGGCTTACAGGTGCGGCAAGTGCTATGAAGAAGCAGTATGTGTGGGGGTAAGAGGGTTTATGGTGGGGGCTCTGAACTGGGCAGGAAGATCAAGGAGCATTTCTCTGAGAAAATGAAGCTTTATCTGAGATCTGAATTGTGAGTGAAAGGTAACAAGTGAAGACAGAGGAGATGAGCATTTCACGCAGAGCGAGTGGCATGTGCAAAGGCCCGTAGGAAGGAATCTGGAAGTTACCAGGGGCTGAAAGAAGGATTGTGTCGCCAGAGCAAGGAGAGTTAGGGAGAGAGTGGTGAGGAAAAGTCTGCAGAGGAAGCACGTCAAGTCATGTGGGCCCTTAGCTCCACATTCCAGCGTCTGTACGCCAAGAGCCACAGAAGTCATCAGAGGATTTTAAACAGAGGAGTGACATAATTGGATTTGGGTTTCAAAACCAGTGTGATAATTATTGATACAAAAGAGGAAGGCAGCACCAGAACTTCCTAGTGAGAGGAGAGAAATATTAACCAGAAGGCTAATACCAACCATATAATTTCATTACCGAGCTTTTACACTGCCTAACCCTCAGTGCTAAACTGACACATCTGTTCCTAGGGGAATCATCTATTTGAAATCATCTTCAGGTGGATCCTTGGCAACCCTACCTCATGCACTGGCCTTTTGGCCTTCAGAGAAGCTAATAAAAATAATGAGGGAAAGAGCCTTAGAATGTGGCCAGATATTTGAAAGAAGTATGTTGCATTTCCTGGTGCTCATCAACTCATTCAGCTTCAGCAGGAGATGAACTCAGAGGCCACCTGGTGGGCAGTTCCCCGGCCACTGAGAAGCACAGTGTCACTGTGCAGCCCAGCTCTGCACTTCTGCCCCTGATGACTATTACTGAGTAAGGACCTCAGTCACATGCCGCTTCACTCTTGCAGGAACTCTGAGTATGTGACTTAAGGTCATAGATCTATCCCATTAGTTTTGTATATGAACCAATGGCCCTATTTGTTTTCCCTCTAGAGCATTTTAATGACACCGATTCCTCACTATACCCTGGAGCTTCTAGTATATAACAGGAGACTGTGATTAGTGAGGAAGCTTTTTAAATGAGAACGCTACCAACTTGAACACTTAGTCATCTTTGTGTGCAGTGGGACTAACATAGAGACTTCTCTTTGTTTGTTTATGAGGACTTCCTAATTGCCAAAGACATTCTAAGAATCTGAGCCTTTGTCCTTAATTCTGTCTCCCTAACGAACTGAATAGTCTGTCTCTTAGAGAGGGGGTCTCACTGATTGTCAAATCTGCCATGTTCATGAATCCAAGCACGATTCCAATGTCCCCTTTTCCTCTCGCTCAGTTGAAATTCCACCAATCAGCAGGGTCCATATTTCTAACAAGATCCTGTTGAGCTTTTCCTGATTTTCCCTTCTAGCGGTCCAAGATATCTTCTAAAGATTTTGTATCACAGTTTGCTTTTTAGACCAATCAATGCCCCCACATGCACACTCCCTACGTTGTAAGTTGTTCAAAGGCAGGACCTTCAACAATGAGTGTCTACTACATGCTGAAGTTTTCAGGGGATGCCTCATGCGTTGAGTTTAACTGTAGCAGATGTGCAGATGGTCCTTGAGAGCCCCAAGCTTAAATTCCCAAGGCCGTCTCAACAATGTAGGAAAATATATTTCTCATGTTTGAGATGCTATTTCCTTCAGTTGGGCTAGGTCTTCCTGCTGCCAAGATAATAACAAACATGAATTCAAATTTACAAAATGGGAGAAGCTTTGTAGCTGAGACAATTGCAACCCCAATTGTGTAAATGTGTGAAAATTGCTGAAGAGAGCAATGGCTGCATATCAGCTCCTGTATAGAAGGGGCTTATTTATTTATGCAAGCAGTTGTTTACTTTCTTTACAGAACCTTATACTGCTAAGAAATTGGGGCCACTTTCGTCTTCGTAGCCACAGTACCCAGAACTATGCCTGGTTAGTAGTAGAAGCCCCACAAATATTTGTGGAAACTGACTCCGGTATGCCTTGCCACCATGATCAAGGTAAACTACATCATAACAATCTGTTGTCCCTTCCCAGACATACTTTCCTGTTAAAAAGGACACCTGCAAAAGATAAAGCTTAACCTACATCTTTAATAAAGTTGGCTGCTGCTGCTTCAAACCACAGCTACAGGATGGCCCGTCCACCCCTCAGAACGTATTCTGTTTTCCCAGCTCTCTTTTGAAGTTCTCCAAGAGCAGGGACTGGGGCTTGCATGCAGTCCTCAGTCACCTGAAGTGAGCACACAGAAGGAATACAGTAAATATTTGGTATTTCTGACCAATATTATCGACACAGTCTAAAAAGCTGACGGGGGAGGACAGCAGTGTGCTGCCCCTGCCAAGCCCAGCTCCAGGAATGGATGCCATCGAGTACCAGGCTATCCTATGCCAGAACATTCTCATCCACCCAGGAAGAAGGCATCTCCAGGTCTTCCAAAAGGGCCAAAAGTGGACAGCAAAAGAAAATGAATAAAACAGCCATTTGACTCTGTCACTTGTAAATATGGTGTCTTTTACCCACATCATTGCCAAGAGATTGTCAAACCAGTAAACCTGAATGTCCCCTTCCTCCAATCAAGGAAAAAGTCCATCTTTGGACAGCTCTGGCTGTAGAAAGTTCATCCTGATATTGAGCCTGTCTTCCTTCAACTTCTTCCTGTTGGAAAAAAGTCAGCTCCTTGATGGCAGAGATTGTTGTCTTTTTTTTTTTTTTTTTTCGCTGTTTGTAACCCCAATGTCTAGAACAGAGCCCGGCATAGAGTAGCTCTCAATAAATATCTGTTGAATGAATGCATGAGTCTTCACTTTGCCTCTGAGAGCCACATGGAATGTCTGCCTTCTTCCATATGCCACCCTTTCAGACACTGAAGACCCTGACCTTCCTGCTAAAACTTCTCCCAAGGTGCTTCACCACCCCGCTCTGTCTTCTCTGAGCACTAAATCAAGGTGCTCAACAGGCTGGCTCAAGGTGGCTTACCCCCTAGCCAGGCTATAAACCCCGCGAGAATGGAGGCCAGCATCATAATTGTATCTGTAATCCCCACACTGCTGGTACTGCACATTGCATCACTGCATGCAGTAAGTGCTCAATAAATGCTGACAAATAAAGCTATTAACCTTTCTTTCGGTTTGTAAGCTCCCTGCATGGCTCAGCTAGATTTCCACGAAGATTTCTTCCCCTTTGTTTTGTCTGTCTTTTCACATAGTTTTCACCCTCAGGGAACTCCTCCTTCTGAGAACAAATTAGGGCTTGCGGTTAATTAGGAAATTGACAACAAAACACACTATAACTACAAAACGGAAACCACCTTCATAAACCAAGGTTTTTCTCCTCATCCACACCCACACTCACAACCATAAATTTTTTCAACCTATACAGTAGGAATTCAGACCCATGGGAAAAAATTGGAATGAGCAATGGGATAAGAGTAGAGACTTTGGGGTAAGAGCGTGGATTCCTCATTCTTGAGTTAAGTGAAATCTTCAACACATGCTCATTTTATATTTGTATGAAAGTCAGGTTTTATCTTTTTAAAAAAATATATATCCTTTAACACTTTCTAGACGGATGGAAGACAATTACTTAAACAGAGTGGCATCAAGTTTCTTAAATTAACCCCAGACACAGCTTGCTTTGCGATGTATCTGTGACTTAAGGGAGTGCCGTGTGGCAGCCCTGATGGAGCCTGGCTACCACAGTCCTCAGAGAAGGGCAAGAGCTTGAGGCTCTGCAGTCGCATCCCAAGCCGTTTGGAGCATTTATGAACTTCTAGGCACTTGGGCTCGCCATGTCATTCTACCTCCTGCAATCCTGTCAGGATGAGAAAACTGAAGCTCAGATTACTTTCCCAAGGTCACTCCATCAGCAATTAGCAGATCCAGGATTTTAATGCAAGTCACTCTGATACCTCAGCCTGTGATCCTGGTCACCACACCATGCTAGGCAGCTTAGGAAATGGAGACTCAGAGAGGCCCCACAGCTGGGACAGGAATTGTCCTCTAGACCAGTGAGGAAACAGATATGACTGCCCCCTGCCCAGAGTCCCTGCCGACTGCCAGCCAATCTTTGTGCCTCCCTGACTTCAAGTCTCTGTGCCGAGCCTTCCCCCTTAGACAAAAGGCTGAGTCCTTACTGCTCTGCAGCCTCTGAGAACTCGCCATTTCTCTGGGGTCCTGCCTTCATCTTCTCCAGTTTATATGCTGTGCTGCTCTGAGAATGTTCCTAAATCATATTCTTGTGCACACGCACACTCTTCCCTCAGCTCAGCTGTATTCCCTCATGGCAGAGGATGAGACATGGATGGTTTTCCCAGCATCCACCTTAAAGCCTGCTCACAGGTCCCACACACAGTGGCATTAAATAGCTCCCATCCTGGACATGCTGAGGGAGACTGCCATGGCTAATGACGGCAGGCAGGAGACACGCAGACATGGGAACAGTGGCAGGTGACCTGTTGTGAATAAATTACGTTTAGACAAATGCAGAGAAGAAAGTGGAGGAGCCATTGGAGAGGTTTAAACAGAGTTCTAGAGAATCCTTCCAATTTTGGGTGTAGGAAAAATCAAGTCAGGCCATACAAAGAAGGAGACATTCCCTCTGGGCTTCGAAGGATGGTAGAAGGTGGGTAGGTGGGAGGGGATGGTGTTCCAGATGGACCGTGGGGACAAAGAAGTGGGCAATCGCAGGGAGGCAATGACAGAGAAAGAACAGGTCCGTTCATTGAATAATCGGGTGCAGGAAGGAGGCAGCAGGGAAATGAAATTGGTTAGGTAGGTGAGGTCCAGATGGGGGTAGCTCAAACAGCAGGATTGGGGATTCGAGATCTAATCTGTGGACAATAGGGAGTCATAGGAGGTTTTAGAGCAGGGGAGTGGTGCAATCAGAACTGTGCTTTAGAAAATATTCAGCTGCGATTAACATGGACGTGGATTGGAAAGGGAAGAGACTTGCAGAAGGAATACCGGTATGATTAGGTCAGAAAAAAGGAACAAAGTCCTGAAGAACTAGGGCAGCAGCAGTAGGAAGGGAGAGGAGAGAGCTGTGAGGGCCCGCAGAGGCAGAATGACAGGATCCCACAAGGAGCCTGGGAGAGGAAGGAGTCAACGCTGGGCATGGCAACAACGTTTATCGGATGTTTACTGGCTGCCGGGCATCGCGTGAGCACTTGATGCACATCCTAGCTCACGGGATCCGCATACCCACCCCATGAAGTCGGCGTTCGCGTTTTACAGGTGTGGCCACCGAGGCACCGGGAGCTTCAACAACTTGCCCAAGTGCACTCAGCGGGTAATTTTCAGCGCTGGGATCTGAACCAGGGCGTCTGTCACCACAACCCACACGCTTCATAACGAGAGTAGGCTGAATCACAGAAATCAGGAAGCCAAGAATTCCAGCAGGTTAGGGTGGGAGGGGCCCCAGTGCCAGAGCAGGAGCTTAGAAAGCATCAGAGAGCTGGAGGAGAATATGGGGAGTCCTGGCATCAGGGTGGGAGGGAGCTTCCAGAAGGGAGCACTGCTCCCTGAGCACTCGCTCTGTGCCTGGAGCCACCCGAAACACTTTAAATACTTCCCCCACCGAGCCCAGAAGCCACTCTCTGGGTGGAAACTATGACTTTTATTCCTCTGCTCATAGATAAAGACACTGAAGCTCAGTCCTGGTGCATGAGGTTCAGGGACTGAAATTCAGGTCCACGTGTCCTCAGAGTCAGAACCTTGAACCAATACTTTGCCGAAACTGGCAGAAGGCCCAACACAAATGAGAAAAAAAAGATGACACTGTATATGGCTACTAAGAGGTCACGCAACCTTATAGCTCAAAAATCCAAACCAGAACACGTGAGAGAGTGAAACGGGCGCCGTGAACAATCACGCTGGGAGAACTAGTGTAAGACGGGACCGGCCCGGGCAACCTAGCATGTGTGTTCATCGGACTAAAAGGACATTGGCTGTAAAAAATGAAATGGAAAAAATAAAACAAAATGACACGGCAGTGAGGACAGAGCCAGATAACAGTGGGCGAAAGAGAAATAGGACCTGAGGAGCTGGAGAAAACGCAGATGGACTCAGTTTCTTCAAGGAATCTGAAGACACTGAAAATCACTTGAGAAGCAGCAAGACCTGCTCGACCACGAGCAGGGACGGGGCCCATCTAGCACCCTGCACAGCGGGCAGCACAGGCACTTCATAAATGTCTGTTAACTGATTAATCCGAACCAGGGAAGGGATTGTTTTTTTAGGAGGGAAAAATACTGAGTATATTTGTAGTCAGAAAGAGAGAAACCTATAGGGGAAAAAAGATAAAAGATGCGAATACAAGAGGAATTAATAAAAGAAAGCAGGTTGGATAGCCTCAGGGGTGTAAGTGGGAGAAGAGTTTACCTTGAAAGGGAAGAGCAGAACTTTCTTCTCTAAAGAAACAACATAAAGCGATAATGAGCAAAGGACTCACAGGCAGGAGGTAGACAGCTCTTCAAGAGGGGGAAGGAAGGATTTCAGGGTGAGGACAGGGTGTCAGCAACATCCGTTCCCTGTCTCACCCAACAACTATACACTGAGCATCTTCTCTGTGAGCAGGTCCCCCTAAGGCAGCCGGGACCCTCCCACTAGCGCAGCCTCCAGCTCTGGGGTTACCACAGGACTGGGAAGCCTGAAGCAGTGAGGAGTCCCTGAGCCAAGCATCAGGCAGGGGATCCACTCCCAGTTTGGCCACTGACTTAGTTTGTCACCTGGAACAGGTACTTCCCCTCTCGGGGTCTTGGTTTCCTCTTCTGTCAAATGCAGAGGTTGAACTTGATCAGTGAGTCCCAAAGACTAAAGGCCCAGGGTGGACAATGATGAAGTGTGTGTTTTTAACACTTAATTCAAGTGTAATACATATATGTATAATATATACATGCTTCATAAGTGTATAATTCTCTGGATTTTCATAAACTGGACATGCTATGAAACCAACACCCAGATGAAGAAACAGAACATTGTTAGTAGCCCAGATGCCCCTTCATGCTCCCTCCTGCCACTAACCCCCCACCCAGGGTAAGTATATCCTGCCCTCTGGCCACATGGATGAGCCTCACCTGTGTTTGCCTGTCTCTACACGATGCTTAAAATGTGTATTATTTTGTGCCTGGTTTCTTCTACTCAGCATCATCCACGGCGCTGTGTGAAATGAAGATGTTTGAAAGAATACATTCCCAAAAATGTGAAAGATGAAGTCAATACCGTGAGTTTTTCATCGGATCAAGTGTGTTTAAGTTAAATGACTGTCTTTCTTCGGAGATAATGTTCTTTCATCTACTTTGTAATAAAATACCCTGGAAGTTTGGTTGGTTTTTTGTTTTGTTTTCTTGCTGCTATATTTGTTTTTGTTCCTATTTAGCAAATTCAATCTTCAAATTATGCTGTCTTGAAATTTCACTTGGCCAGGAAATCCCTGAATGTGGGCCCTGCTGGTTTGAAGGAGCGCCACAATTCTGGGCACTGGGATTTCCTGGGCAGAGCTCTGAGACTCAGCTTCCTGATTAAAGCCCCCTGATGGCCGAGTGTGACAGGACAGAATTCTACAGACTCTCAAGGGTGCCTGAGAAGTCACAGAACTAAAACTCCAGACTTTTCTTAAGAGGAGAGAAAAGAGAAGGAGGAGAGTCTTGTAGCCCCCACACAGTGTGTCCACACAGGGACAGTGGACAATACTTTCAACTTCCCTTTAAAACAGACCAGATGAGGTTTTGTCAGGCAGCATGGAGGTCTGGGCTGGGGGTGGGAGGGATGGGGGGTAACCTACTCACAGGACAGGACCAGAGAACAGAGCAAGGCAGCAAGAAAACGTGTCTGAGTGTCCTCAACTCAGGACCCCTGTGGAATTCAGGCAAGAGGAGGATGGGCCTTGGGCTGTGTCCTTAGGAGGCCCTCAGAGCCAATGCAGGACCTTGAGGAGACTGAAGGGCCTCCTGGTAGGCACTCAGTTAAAAAAATGCTGTTACACTGACATCCCTGGCAAAGGAGCAAGAAAATCACCTACTCTACCAACCATACCAGCCAACAATACCAGTTGTGATGGAGTTTGAGTCCATCTGCAACAGCATCCATCCAACGCGCACCCTGTCGAGAAAACTTCAAAGGAAAATCATTCAGACTCATTCCCTGCTCTGAAGGAGCCACAGAGGCAATCAGATAAACATGAAAAAAGAAAGGCAAGGGAATCCCAATGTACCCAGTTCTTAAGGAAGAATTGTCTGGTGAGATTATGGAGTCTGTGATGGAATCTCCCATCACGATTTATTCAAGGAAAGAGGCCTTTGAGGGAAAACTCTCAGCTCTTCCTTCCCCAGGGCTGTGCAGTTACCCAGGCAGCTGAATCTGCTTCAGAACAATCCATTATCGGACCATGCCACTAACACCAAATCAATCCGAGGCTGTATTTTGTATCACTAGTTTGCAAAAGGAGGCACCAAGAGTTCCTTTGAATAGGCAGTGCCTGTGTCCATCTGACATAGGATTCCTTGCAAACATAACTTTGTTAAAACCTTAATATTGCATAAAGCAAGATACATACAAGCATCTCTCTATAGTTGGTTATTTTTGCCATTGTGTCTACAGGGGGCAGTTTTGTCTTGTTTTGGGCTTTCCAGCCTTCAACACTCACCACTCTTTTAGCCCCTCCATCTCCTGTTTGGAGAATTCCCCAACTTGCCAGGTCTGGGCAGAAAGTAAGTCCCAGCTCCTGCCACCTCGCACTGATTCCTCTACTAGCCAAAGTCAAGAGGACATATTGTGTCTACACCAGCCCCTGAGGCAAGCCAGTGACCCAGGCTTGACCCATCAGATGCTTATTCCTGGGACCTTGAGACTTGGCCAAGGAGTGCTAAGCCAGAGGGAAGGTTTGCAGGGTGGGTTCAGCAGTGTCTGCAGCCCTTTGACACCAACTCTTCCTGATGCCCAACACCAATGCCACCAACAACCTTCCATACATCCCTCCCCCACCCACCTTTTTTCCTAAATATGGGCAGAGTCAGTTTCTAATTCTTCCAAATGACAACACAGCTGGTACAGTTTCTATCACATGTAGAATGTGACGATATGTCTGCCCAATAAACTCTACCTCCAATACATTGCAGGTTCTTCAGTGGTAGACACACGATCTATTAGCTCTTCCCATTCCACCCACGAAACAGATGCTCAATGAAACGGTTTGGTGACACTAACTGATACTGACAAAAGAAAGAGAAAGGGATGGGGTGACCTCACAAGTCAAGGTATCAAAACTTAGCATGAAGTTCACTGAGAAGAGGCCAAACAGAATCACCCCAAATCTCCTAGAGTGGATTTAGTTTTAAATAATACAATAAGTTAACACACTAAAGTGCAAGAATATAAATAACTCCCCTTCATGTCTGCCTCATGAGACATTATGTCTTAGGTATTTAATTTTAAAGTCACACTGAACATTATGTTTTAATTAATGAACCTTGCTCCATAAGGCAATGAAGAGCATTCTGCCAATTAACATCAGGTCTATCTCTCATACATATGTCCTCTAATTCTGCACTTGCACACAGGGGTGGGGAGGTGGACAGTAATAACCTCCCTTTCACTTTATGCACATGGATTTTTTCACCCATTAGTACCTCATATTCTGTCACCTCCCTGCCAAAGGACAGCTGCAACATGTACATCTGTGTCTGTAGAAGCTATTCCTTGACCCACGATCATGCCAAATACAATCTCCTTCATAACAGAATCACCAAGAGTGCTCCCCCAGCTCCCCAAGCCTTCCCACCATGTCCTGCTTATTCAAGGAGTGTGTCCAAATCTGCAAATGTCCGCTGCCTACGTGAAATCAGCATGGGGACGGGAGTGGGTGGGGGTAGCGGGGGCAACAGCGCCTCTCAGATAGGAGTACGGTCTCTGGAGTCAGATTGCAGGGGAAATTCCTGGTTCCATCATTACTAGCTGTGCAGTCTTGAACAAGTCATTTCATTTCAGCTTTAGCTTCTTTACATATAAAATTAGACTGTTAATAGCACCCACCTTCTGGGGTTGTTGGGAGGATTAAAGGAAACAACAAATGTGTAGCCCTTAGAAGAGGACCTGGCACTTGGGAAGTACTCAGTAAAATAAGTGTTTGCCCTGACTCTGCCTCCAACATATGCACAGCAGAGAGACCTTTCTGCCCGTCTTTACACAGTCCCTTAGACTCAAGTATTCCCAAGCATCAGCAGTGGGGCTTTTTTTGTTTGTTTTCTTTGTTTTCTTTGATTTTTTGCAAGTGACCCACCTTCCTTACCAGATGCTCTTTGAACCAGGTGCCCAGGATGGTAACGGGCTGCACTATTGTCCACATTCCTTCACCCGGTTGCGACCAAGTCCTGTACCACGGAGGAATAAGCCATGTGTTTCCTGACTGCCCGGGAAGAGAAGCGTAGACCACAGCAGGAAGTAGCCTGGCAGAGTCAGGGATCTGAACCTAAACATCCCTGGGGCAGGCAGCAACACAAACACAGCGACAGAGCGGTGGTGTTGGAGAGGGGGTGGGAGGCACTGTTCCATGCTGGTGGCACCTCTGAGGCGTCCAACAAAAGGGGAGTGTCCCACCAGGTATAAAGGAACATGGGGTTCTGTAATTTGGGGATGAGAAAAACATAGACAGGCAAACAGTTGGCATCAATCAAGCTAGGGCCTTCCAGGCCTCAGGAATGCAAAGACAGGAGCAGGTGGAAAAATGGGAACCAGCGTGGACTGAACACCTATTTTGTATAAGATTTATACAAGGCAGCATTATTAACCACTCACGTCCCTTTTAGGGAAGAAAAAAACTGTGGTTCAGAGAAGCCAGGGAACCAAGCGAAGCTCACACAGTGGGGAAGTGATAGGTAAGCCCCACCCCACCAGGTGAATACTTCGGCCATCCCAGAGGCCAGGAGCCACCAGAGGGCTGAGTGGGAAACCAGAGCAGATCTCAGGTAGAGAGGATCATTCAGAAGCCCAGGCCCTGCCTTAGAAGCAGACCCGAGGGAGAAATGGGACCCAGAGGAAGAGGGCTCAGAATCAGCTCAGCAGGCAGCTTGACAGAGGATGGGTGTGGTCCTGGAGTCTGGGTGGGGCTCGCCCTGAAAGTGAAGCTGAAGGACCTCATTTTTGGACTGAAGAGATGAGGATGGGGGAAGAGAAGCCAGGACACCATGACAAAGGGGACAACGTTAATGGTGTTGGCTATGATCATGGAACAAAAGAAACCCTCTGGCTCACTTGGGGGTCTCAAGAAAGGATTTTGATCTTATAAGTGCTGAGCTCCAAACCACAGAACTAATCAGACCAACTGAGACTACAGAATACAAAGCACAACACGTGGAGGGGGCAGAAAAAGATCCTGGGGTCCAAGTGAATACAAACTTCTAGTGAGATAACGACACAAAGCCTTTGTTTAAATAGGAAACAGCACTGTAGAAGGGAACCCTTAGCCTTCTACTTCCTGTTGCATAAAATGGACTCTATGTAGGGTTTTCTCATTTGAGACAAAATGGGATGGTCAGGGGAAAGCCACATGGGGCTGCAAAGGAAGAGTCCAGAGGGAAAAGAAAAGGCAATAAGATTGCTGACGGTGAAGATGAAAAGTGTGCAGCCACTTTGGAAGACAGTTTGATGGTTTCTTACAAAACTAAATATCTTGTTACCATAAGATCCAGCAATTGTCCTCCTTGGTATTTACCCAAAGGAGTTGAAAATTCATGTCTACACAAAAACCTCTACATGAGTGTTTATAGCAGCTTTATTCATAATGGCCAAAACCTAGAAGCAGCCAAGATGCTCTTCGGTGGATGAATGCATACATAAACTGTGGTGCATACAGACAGTGGAATATTATTCGGTGCTAAAAAGAAATGAGCTATCAAGCCATGAAAAGACATGGAGGAAACTTAAATGCATATTACTAAGTGATAGAAGCCAATCTGAAAGGCTACATACTATGTGATTACAAGTATACGACATTCTGGAAAAGGTGAAACTATGGAGACAGCAAAAGGTCGGTGGTTGCCAGGGATGGATAGGGGGAGAGATGCGTAGGCAGACCACAGAGGATTTTTAGGGTAATGAAAATACTCTGTATGATATTATAATGATGGATACATGTCATTATACATTTGTTCAAACCCATAGAATGTGCAAAACCAAGAGTGAAACTAATGTAAACTACGGGCTTTAGGTGATTCTGTGTCGATGTAGGTTTATCAATTGTAACGAATGTACCACTCTGGTGGGGGATGTTGATAAGTGAGGAGGCTATGCATATGCAGGGGCAGGGGTACGTGGGAAATCTCTTTACCTTCCCCTCAATTTTGCTGTGAAGCAAAAATTGCTCTAAAAAAGTAAAATCTATTAAAAAAAAAAAAAATGCCTGGAGAGTGAGGCTGTGCTGACTTTCTAGCATCTATCCTGGTGAGCCATCTTAGCAGAGGCCAGAGGTAGGCCGCTCTAACCAAATGGACTCACACAGCCCAGGGAGGTCTGAGGCAGGCACAGGATGTGCCAATGTGACAGAGCACCTGGGAAGCTCTAGAGAGGTTCCATAGAAGCCTCCTGTCTGTTCCGCTCACGTTATAACCCACCCTGTGCTGTAGTCACATTTGGACATGGCATGTCTCCATTAGAGCACACGATCTGTGAGGGGCCCCGTGGGATGCGTCTTTCTGTTCCCATCATACGCAGCTGAGGGTCCCATCAGACCTGGCATTTCAATCCATCTTTGTTAACTGAACTCTACCTACATTCCTGCCTACAGTCATGGGCTGGGTACAAGGACCTCTGAGAGGACACTCAGTGGCAGCCACATGCCAGCCTCCATACCAGTATGAGAGAGTTCATGAGGGTCCTTCCCAGGTCTTACTTCATATCTGTAATTCAGCTCGCTTCCTCTGGCGCTGGTGGTCTCTGCTCTCTCCGAAGAACGACACTGCCATCTGCTGGCAGAACACACAGGAGGCCTCAGATGCAGCTGTGCCCACCCTGCAGGGGTTTGCTGGAAAGTCCCAATGCCTGACTCCCAGAGTAACGCCCTCCTAACCCCTGGCATGTGACAGTGTCAGCTGTGGGAAGACTAGGATCTCTCCATTGTGGTTTCTCAAGCATCTCCCTGCATTCATCATTCTTGTCTTCAAAAATCTGTCTCTTGTTCAGAAACACATGTCTTCCACCACCGTACCTGGGCATATTGCAGACTCTTCTGACCCTCAGAGGAAAGAAAAAGAGCATGGGATGGTGGAGAGAGCCAGACCCCTTCCACTCAGTCCTTCTCCAAGGAGCCTCACTGCAGCCCCAGACCACAACACCCAAGCTGGTTTGGTCAGTTTTTCTGTAACAAGGTAGGTTTCACATTTTACTGACTCAGAAATGAAGATGCTTCTTAGAGTCGTAATGTCTCTGTGTGAAAACCTTTGACACCTTCTGGAGAGATCAAGAAAGCACCAGCATCAACGTGTCTCACTTTAAATAGATGAATGGTATGGTATATGAATTATATCTTAATAAAGCTGCAATTTAAAAAACAAGCATCCCAGGTTGGGTTGGAAGACATGGGCATACGTGCCGAGCTAATGTTCAGGGACACACTCTGCAGGAGCTGTCTCATTCGGTCGTCATGACCAGATGGCAGGGAGAGGCCACTACTAACCTCACTTTACAGAGAGCGAAACAAGGGCTCGGAAAGGTTGTAATCTTGCCCAAGGACTCACAGCTAGTACACAGTGCCATCTGCTTTGGAACGATGTTCCTAACCACTACAGTACCCTGCCTTTCACGTGCTACTTCTATAAATAAAAACAAAATTTTCCTTAGAAAAAAAAGTTCCTATTTAAAAAAAATTATGATACGAAGCAACCAAGATGTCTTTCAATAGGAGAATGGGCAAACAAACTGGTGAGTCTATACAATGGAATATTATTCAGTGATAAAAAGAAATAAGCTAGCAAGCCACAAAAAGACATGGACAAATCTTTTTGTTGTTCTTTTTTTAAGGTTTAGTTTTTTCCTTTTCTCCCCAACGCCCCCTGGTACATAGCTGTATATTCCTACTTGTGGGTCCTTCTAGTTGTGGCATGTGGGACGCCGCCTCAGCATGGCCCGATGAGTGGTGCTATGTCTGTGCCCAGGATCCGAACCGGTGAAACCCTGAGCCACCGAAGTGGAGCACGAACTTAACCACTTGGCCACGGGGCCGGCCCCAGACATGGACAAATCTTAAATACATATTGCTAAGTTAGAGAAGACAGTCTGAAAAACCTAGATACTCTATGATTCCAATTATTTAACATTCTAGAAAAGGCAAAGCTTTATAAGAGACAATAAAAAGGTAAGCATTGCCAGGAGCTTGGGGCAGAGGAGGGAAGTCCGAACAGGTGAAGCACAGGGCATCTCTTCCAGGGTGGTGGAGCGATTCTGTATGATACTGTAAATGTGGATACCCGACACTGTGCACTCCACCTTACAGGACAGAGGGAACCTTAACATATGCAAATTGAAAAAACCCATTTAGGAGTTCAGGGAATCCCAGGAGGGAATGCAGAATGTGACAAAACAATCTAACTGCATTAAAATGTACGAAGCGACCTCACTGAAGGGAGTGGGAGGAAAGGGCGCTGACTTAAGTAACTTTGGAAATGAGTGGAGTCTCTGAAACCAAAGCAAAAGGAACTGCACGTAAACATTGTACTGGAATTGACGCAGTCGTTTCCCCCTGGGGTACAGGTTAACAGTCCTAATACTGCTACACATGGGCACCGCAACTGAACAACTAAGGGAACGGAGGGGGATGGTGGGAGCCGGGTTTCTCACTAGTGGAGTGGGAGATAAGCAGGGGGAAGGGAAAATGGATTCCAGTTGGAGACATCAGTATGAACTCATGTTTAGCTTAATATAGATACAGATGGTTACATAGAGAAATACATATATGTTAGTATACATACATATACTTCCTTGCTCTCAGCTGAGAGGGCCTAGGAGCAATGGCAATCCAGTAACAAAGAACACACGTAATGCCCAAATAGTGGTTTTAAATACCTTTCTCCAATAAAAGCAACTAAAGCTCCTTGGAGAAATGGCTCATTCCAGAACTGGGGCAAGGTATATACAAAATGAGCCTGGAGCATCTTCTAGTGCCAGAAAGTAAAGAAGTGCTTAACACACACACACTCACACACACGATGATACATAGGAGTGTGTCAAAGGGACACAGAAGTCAACTGAAAGAGTTCCCAATGGCCAAAGCTCGAACAATTTGAGCAACAAAATACATAAAATGGTATTAATTATACTGCAAACTCTAAGATAAATATCTCTAAGTCTATACAGACATAAAGAAATGATTGAATAAATAAACAAATGTGGGAAGAGAGAGACGTCTCCTGTGCAAGAGAATTCCAAATAATTTCTGTACACAGTCCACCCTCGAGAAAATTGAGCATAGCTTCCCACTCCTTAAGTGTGGGTACACACGGTGACTTCCTTCCAAAGACTACGCTTTGCAAATGGAGGATTAAAAGAGTAACTTTACAGTACAGAGACCTGACGAACACCACCTCAGCCGGGTCACCAAGGTCAACAGCAGGAGGAAAAATCATGTTGATAGTCTGTACCCTTGATAAGATGTAATGAAAACGACACTTTCCCTCTGTAATCTTCCTCTTCAAAACTTATAACTGTACTCAAAGCATGAGAAAAATTCCAATAAAGAGAAATTCCACAAAATATTTGACCAGTACTCCTCAAAAACTATCAAGTTACCAAAGACAAAAAGCCCAAAAGCTGTCACAGCTAAGAGGAGCCTAAGGAGACATGACAACCAAATGTGATGTGACATCCTGGATGGGCTCCTGGAACAGAAAAAGGACATTAGGTAAAAACTAAGGAAATCTGAATGAAGTATGGCCTTTTTAGTTACTAATAATGCATCAGCATTTGTTCAGTATCGTGACAAACGTACCATACCAGTATGAGATGTTAATACTAGAGGAAACTAGGTGCAGGGTATAAAGGAACTCTCTATACTCTCTTCACAGTAAATCTAAAACTGTTCTAAACAATAAAGTTTATTTTAACCAATAACGATATGGGATAATTGGGGAGTATTTGGGAAGGAAGAAATTAAGGGACAATAATTAAGAAATTCGGGGACAATAAGCAGAGAATTTAAAACAGAATGGGCACCCTTCCTTCCTGTTTAAAAATATAGGTGCCCCATCATAAGAAGAAACAGCTAATTGAGTGCTTCCTACTTGTCCGGAAGTGGGCTGAGAAATTTGTGTACATCTTTTCATTTAACCCTCACAAATATGCTATCAGTAGATATCATTATTACACTTATTTTACAGATGATGAAACTGGAGGTCAGAGAATATAAGCAACTTGTCCAAGGTCACCAGCTAATAAGTGATGGGACTGGATTCAATTCTGCCCGCATTATCCACTCTGCTGTAAACGTGTTTGGAATGCCTTCATCCATTATATCAATCAATAAATGTTTATTTAGTACCTACTGTGTGCCCAGTCCTGAGCAATAGCTAGTGTTGGACCACAAGGAGCTACAAGTCTAGTAGGAGAGACACGGGAAAAGTTCACTTTTAAGAAGGGAATATCTATCACGGTTGGTGAAGAAAGTAAAGGCAAAAGAAATTTAGAGCAAGGACTTTCAGTTGGAGCAATTGGGAAACACTTCATGGAGAAACATGGGAACTTGAACTAGACTCTAAGAAGGGAAGGAATTAGAAGGATGAAGGACAGGAGGGGACCCTCAGGCAGGGAGGTTGGAGCCAGGGGCTCTCCCTGCTCCTGGGGCTGGCACTGGGGAAGAAGCCCTCCCTGGGGGAAAGAGCCCTGGCCTGAGAGCCAGGAGACCAGGAAATGGTGCACGTCGGTCTGGGCCTTCAATCTGGACCTCACTTTCCTCATATGGTCCCTTCCAAATCTTTAAACACACACACACACACACACACAAGTCCTCCCTAACAATTAGAATACAGAGCATTCTGGACTGAGAAAGAGATTCTCAACTATGTGACCTGGTGTGTCTTTTGCAGCATCTCCTTTCAAAGAGAGCACAGTGGGCACACCTAAGCCTTAGGTGTCTGAGTGCTGCTGGCAGTCGTCCCTTCATTCAGCAGCAGACACCTGGCCTCAAGGCTGCTGGGAGAGGGTGGTGGCTACGTGCCTGCCCTCAAGGAGCTTACGTTCCAATGAGACACAACTGCTGCCCAAGAACCAATTTCAGGTCACACATGTGTTTTGTTGGACCCACACATGTTTTTGTTTTGTTCAGTGTTAAACTGGCTGGAAATGTTTAAAAACGGGGATATGTCCCACACAAGGAGTTTCAGCTCCTCTTTAAAATCACGTTTTTATGCTTCTCCTGTGAGCCCTCTTCATCACATCGTTACACATTTGCCTCACTCCTGTGGGACTCTGACCCACATTGGGAGAGGCTCCGAGGAGGGGCCCACAGGCACGCCTCAGACCCACCATCTGCCCCTTCCTCAGAGTGTTCTTTCGGGTTCAGTGTCACAGAGTTGAAATGAAACCGAAGCGGAGTGTCCACCAGCACGAGCTTTATTAAATGGCCAAAGAATGGAGAAGCGGCAACAAAGGTCACAAATCAACCTCTCAGCTCTTGGGGCAATCAAGCAGCTGTTATAAGGGGTCAAGGTAATGAAGGAGAGGAATATTCATAGCTATTCAGGGAACTGGGCAGGCTTTTTGGGGGAATAGGATGCCACCTCTTTTCCTTCCTTATTTGGGCTGGTGTTTCCTGCCATGGCCATGAGTAGGTGTGTCATTTAGTATGGT
Source organism: Equus przewalskii (assembly GCF_037783145.1). Taxonomy (NCBI): domain Eukaryota; kingdom Metazoa; phylum Chordata; class Mammalia; order Perissodactyla; family Equidae; genus Equus; species Equus przewalskii. The sequence continues at coordinate 21,494,445 of NC_091831.1, read as the reverse complement.
AGTGTATTACAATGAACACATAATGAGCTGGGGTCCACATCAGGTCAAGTCAGACCACCGTGTTGCCTTCAACTGGTTTAAACTGGTCCTGACCATAGGTCTCAGCCATCTTCTTCTTCCTCCCTTTGTGGTTTCCCATAAGCCGAAGGTAAGACGTAAGGCTCGTTCTGAGCAGGTGGTGGTTAGTATCTTCTGGGGCCGGGTCTGGACTAACAACATGGCAAATCAGCTGCACATGGGCAGCTCCCGCCTCCTTCACACAGGGCACTTGCTGTCTCCTCCATCACACCCAATCTCACCGGCTCTAACTCAGTTAACTTGCCCACCTGAACACCATTGGTATTTTAACTTTGTTTTGTTAAATTTAGCACAAAGAACCGCAAAACAAATGTGAGGCTTAACAAATTATAATGAACACCCTTGTAACCACAACCCACATTATTTCATTTTCTTCTGACCTAAAATGTTGCTGTGAAAAATTCCAAGGGCAGTCTAGTATTTTTTCTACCGTAAGTTACTGGATCATTTGTCTGAATACTAAAGGATTTTTTCTTTTTCAAGTACAATAATTTTATCATATGTTCTGTTGGTCACTCTGGGCTTATTTATTCAGTTACATGGTGTTTCCCTTCAATGAGTAGTTTCAAACTGTTTCTTGTTTTTTTAGTCTCACAAATATTTTCTAGAATTACCGTTTTTAATATTTGTTCTATTTCCTTGCTTTAGTTTTCTTCCTTGAGGAAACCTACTATATAAATGTTAAATTTTTATCTATCTGTCACTTTCTCTTAAATCTTTTACTCATTTTGTTTTGATTTTTTTCAATGTTCCTCTTATTCATCTTCTATTTAAGACATTGTCTCGTGTTTATTTGTTCTCGTGTTTCTTCCGGTTTAGTCCTCATATTTACAATGATTGCTGTTTTCTAATTCTTTCCTAAGTTCACTCACTTAATTTCTCAGCTTTTCTAATTGTTTTATGTCATTCTTGTATATATTATCTTTAAATTTGTAAATGTGTTTTGGAATATTGTTTTCATCTGTTTTATGGGCACGTCTTTATGATGTGCTTTCATTGTGGGCGTGTCATTCTGCACCTTATTTTCCTCAAGTTTGTATAGCATTTTATCTCTTTTTCTGTTACTTATTTTTATGTGAAATTAATTTTCCTGACCTTCTGAAAGAGAGACTCGAACCAGGATATTTTTTCTTATAGGGTTCTAGAACCCCTTTTCTGTTGAGTTTGTAAAGTGTTCAGAAACACAGCACTTACTTTCTGCAATCTCCTGGCTCTGTTCCCTCTGACTGAACATCCTCTTTCCTTTGTGTCTACTGCACCTGCCCTGCTCCCGCTTGGATCCTATTCCCAGCAGCTTGTCCTCAGTTTGTCCTAGGAGTTCCTGGGACATTGACTGCTCCAGCCCCTGCGCGTCTTACCACACATCTTTCCCACTCACCTACTGGAGAAGGCAAACCATTCCCAGTTTCAGTTGCCATATCAAATTGGCTCACTGAGATTTTGAGTTCCTGATGGTTATTTTGGGGTTCTCAGGTCCATCACACACCCCATTGCTTCCTTTGACTTCCTCCTGCACAGACGCTAACACGCTTGTTACCCTGCACCTGCTCATATTAAGGGTTTTAGGGGATACTTGTCACCTGTGTTTGGGGTAGATCTCATCCATGAGTTTTAGTTTTGCTATCCCAGTTTCTCTGTGGTTTTGGTTTTGGTGAGGAAGATTGGCCCTGAGCTAACATCTATTGCCAATCTTCCTCCTTTTGCCCAAGGAAGACTGTCCCCAAGCTAACATGCGTGCCAAACTGCCTCCATTTTGCATGTGGGATGCCACCACAGCATGGCTTGATGAGCAGTGTGTAGGTCTGTTCCCAGGATCTGAACCTGTGAACCCTGGGCCACCAATGGGAGCTCACAAACCCAACCACTATGCCACCAGGCTGGCCCCTTCTCTGTGTTTTTGTAGTGATTAGGAGAAATTCAAAAAACTATGACACAACTGCCACCACCTTGCCAGAATCTGCAATTTTGTTTTTAAACTCTGATCCTATGAATTTAATTCTGCTGTGTTCCAACTACTTTCAGTAACTAGCAACCAGCGCAAACATTAAAATTGCCATGCTTCCCTCCTCCACTCTCCCATCTTCCTATTGCTCCCTGCCATCTCCCCCTAGAAGCCAAGTGTGCTCCAGCTGTTGCCTGAAAGGTGTCACAAAGTGCTGCATGTTGAGTCTCCATGTCACTGCAGGTATAAATCTCCCAGCTGTTGGGAAACACCAAGGGCAAAACTTCCCTCATGGCTGCAAGTATAGCCTTGGTTCCTTTCACAATAGGCACTCCTATCTGATGAGAAATGACTGTTAGTGCCGGACAGCTAGATGCCAGGATGGACCCCAGGGAGACAAGTGCTGAGAGCTGGCATGGTGGGGCAGGCCACTCTCCCAGCACAAGCGTCACAAATGGATTTTTTACGAGAAGGTGAACAAGCTTCCGGAAGTCAGCCCCTCAGTGTTCACAGCCAGGGCCCCTCATCTTATACTCTTCCTTGAATCCTATCTTGCACATAAAATGTCTCGAAGGGATAAAGTGAGCAAGACAAAGAAACAAGATCCACTTCCCTGGAGTTACTTCATAAATTTAGCATAACGCCTATTTTGCACCCCAATTTTTTTTTATCATTTATTTAAAACAGTGATTCTTTTGATCCACATTTTTATCTCCCCATCTTCCCACTGCACTCTTGCACACTAGTCTTATTCTAGTCCTCAATCTTTCTGGGGCGATCTCACCTGGTGTACGTCTCTTGGACGTAAGGCCCAGACATGCAGGTCTGAGCAGGAAGCTCCAGGCACCAGGAGACTTCGCTTCTTGGGCTTGAGCCAATTAAAACTTGGCTCAGAGGCTGCCTGGGGAAGTGACAGGCTTAACAGCCTGATGAACAAACAGTGGAGTTGCCATCACACTTAAGTCACGGTCTGTTTAAACTTCAAATCAACTGAAATTCACGGCTCCCACTTCCTGAGAGGGAAACCTTCAAGCTATCACAGGAGAGACTGCGGTCTGAGTCCGAAAGGGGAGGACTTCTGACTTTTAGAGGGATAAGAGATGAGAAACATGACTAATATAGCCTATCATTTGGGGAGAAACGTCTCTTTTCAGGCCTATCTTATGAAACATGTTAGAAATGGGAGCAAGCGTGAACCAAAGGCATTCAAGAATTGATCTATCTTCAGTGGATCAAAATATATCCCGTTATTGTGAGGCTGCGTTACAAATATAACCTGAGAACCAGCCATGTATCTTGCTTTCTCCTGCAGAGCAAGTTGGAATCAATGATCCTTGAGCAAAAAGGAGGCAGGAAGGGCAGTGGAAATGTTGGCAAGTTTGTTTTTAAGCTGACAATTTAGACTCACTCTATTAGTAAAATTTTCTTTGCTGCCATCCTGGTTCTGTATGGTAAATATGGATTGGTTCATTTTGTGCTTCCCCACTGGAGAAAGCAATGGACGCTGCCAGCCATGCTTTGGTGAATGGCCAAAGTCTGCTTATATTTATTCATCTTTCAAAGCCATCCAAATCCAAGAGATAGCTTATGATTTAATGAGACTAGTTTTAAAAACATAGCCATACAACAGAACAGTCTACAGTCAGTAAAAAATAATTACATCTATATGTACCAATATGGAAAAACAAGTTGGATATATTGCCAAGAAAGCATACTGCATATACATAAAATGACCCAATGTTTATGCAAGTGATGTGTGTGCGTGCATATATATTCTTTTATACACACACATACATACTCATTCTATGTTACCGAATATTGAATATGAAGAAAGAAATCAGCAAAAATAGATAGCAGATAATAGTGGTTATATCTACAGGGTATGTCTCAGGTTGTGTTCCTAAAGAAACAGACCCTATAAGACAAAGATTTGCATGTAAACGGTTTATTGGGAGATGGCACCAGGAAATACTGGTAGGAGAAAGGGAAAGTGGGACACAAAAGGGTAGGAAGAAAATAAAGGGTGTGTTATTGAACGAGTTACGAGGTGGGCAAGTGGGGCTCAGTACCCCTGGGAAACCCTGGGACACAATGCAGATCACACCTCAGACATCCCAGCCAAGAGGTGAGGAAGTGTTGTCCCCTCTCCAACCATGATGGTCTGAAGTCACAGGGACACTAGCTTTGCTGACCCCTGGTGTTGCCCAACATGCAAGCAGAGAGAAAGGCCCAGGACAGGGAGTCGCAGGCACGCGCCGTTCCTAGCAGGTTGTCTACAGTAGGGAAACGGTGAGTGCTGTGGTGCGGGTGCGACATCTGCAAGGTCTACGGTGCGGTGGATCACGGAGGACTGTCACTTTCAACATTTATGACTTTTTGTTGTTTTTAGTACATCAATGACATTTTAAAATCAGAAAAAAACACTCACCAAAATATTAGGTTTTCTAGAGAAAAGCAAAAAAGGCCTACAACTGATTCAGAAAATAGGGAGGGAGGGCAGGGATCTCTTCTCAAAGGGGGCCTTCCACCCAAAAAACGTCTCCCCCAAGGCCACCTGCCCTGGAGACGAGCATGCCTGACCCGCACGGTGGGCAGGGCCATGAGGAAAGACGCTGAGACAATGCTGCTTCGACACTTTATTCACTGAGCATAAATACAGTCCCATGAGCATGAAGGCGAGCATGAATAATGCACTAGCACCTGGAACCTGACCGTCACAGAGCGCTCACTGTTCCATCACTGGCCAGAGTCACTGCAGCTGCCTGGGGCGTCGCCCCGACCGAGTGCTCAGCTTTGCGGGGACCTTCCTTCCGGTACAGCAATTTTATTCTTGGCTTGTTCTCAACAATTAAAAAAAAATCATAAAAGATCAAGTGTTTGCAAGAAAATATCAAAGAGGATGAGAAGATTGTCAGTTCTTCTTAGAGTCTAAAAGTAAAAAGGGGAGGTAAGAAAGGAGGAGAGAAAAGGGGCAAGATGTCAGGGGTCTGCCAGGCTTCTGCCTCTCCCCAGAGCATTTTACAAAAACAAAAACCAGGGAGGCATTAATGCTGTCTGGAGATGGGCTGCGTCTCTCTGATGAGCCACTCGAGAGCTTCCTGGCGGCCCTGCTTCTGTAGCTCCTTCCCAACCACGTCCCTGCAGGTGAGGTGGTAGTTGTTGAGCCAGTCGCACTGCAAGAGGGAAGACAGACGGATGGGTATCCAGCACCACATCTTCACCAGAGGCTACACAGGCCAACGGGGAGGGCCCCACACGCTGAGACCACAAGATGAGAGCAAAGGAGCACAAAACCCTTTCTCCCTGCTCATGGACAAGTGACTTCCTTGTGTTCTATTCCCCTGGAAACAGCTGGGACCAGGCCACATCACTTATGGTGACAATGCTCCCAGAACAGTCTACTGCATGTGGGCTGGCGATGACTATGAGGGAACTGAAATACCTGACAGCAAGCCAGGGCTTTGGGCTTCCCTGAGGGCAGAGTAACTCGTAACCAGGTGTTCTCCTTGACAGGACATATCAAGAGAGATGGGGCAGGGGGTCTCAGAGTGACTGCACCTACCCGTGTGGCTCATCTGCTGTGAAGACTCCTGCTGAGAGACACGTCTGAAGCTGTCCTGCCAATGCGCTGAGTTTCCTACCCCATATCCACTAACAAAGCTAAGTAAACCAAGATGTGGGTCCTGTGAGTGTGGCTGTCTAAATGAATCCAAAACCTTTGGTGGTCAAGGACTGTGGCCCTGCAGAGATGGGTAGGGAGTAAGCTTGACTTTCAGACCCTCAACTGAATGCGGCCACCACACCAAGAGAGAAAAAGGAAGGAAGCCTGACAGGACTTGGTGCCTGGGGTGGGCACTGATCTATTGGACCTGATGGTGAAAGTCCTGCAGTCATAAAAGGGTGAAATCTCCCCCTTGGGTTTGGGAGCTGAAGGATGGAGTGAAGTGAGTTCTACCAAGAGGACAACCCACTCCCTTTACTGTCTATGAAGTAGGCCTGACCAGACACCCAGCTGCAGCAAAGCTGGCAACACTGACACACAGTCTGGACCAGGTAACAAAGGCGAGATGGGCACAGAGGGCAAACAGATGGTGTGGTGTTGCCAACCAGCTTTGACACAGCCAGGGCTCCACTCCCCACTGGTAAGAGCCTACTAGCCCCTGTGGGGCTTCGGGGACAGGGACAGAGTCAAAAGGACAGCAAAAGGCCTTGCTATGGATCAGCAGCAAGGCCAGGCAGGGCCACAAGGCAGGCTGCCGTTCAAAGCAGCTCAACAGTGAGGGTGACAGCAGCAGCTAACCCTGGGGTCAGAGTGAAATTCCCAAGGCCCTTTTGGGTTGGGGGAGCAGAGGTGGGGGCAGCCTCAGGGAGCCTGAGCAAAATCCCAAAGGCGCTGACAGTCGACTTGGAGCTGCCCATGTTCACATCCGACCAAAGTCCTCTGCTGCCATCTGGTGACAAATGATGGGAATGCTGACCCAACCCAAAAAGTCCCTGAAGCGACTGATGAGAGTCTGTCTGAGATGGTAAAAGGCAATGACCAGGCATTTTAAAAGCCCAATGAACAGAATCTTGTTGTGGGTTATTACTGTGCCTTCAGACAGAATGAAGCCCCAGATTTATTAAGTGGTATTTGGAAAGGGACCATTTCACTAAAAGAGATAATAAATTTACTCTACTTGGTATATTAAATACTGTCATCTACTGTTATTTGTGGAAAATGTTTATGATCCCCAGGGTAAGAAGATATTATCTGCCCTATAAAAACTAATTGGCCAGAAGAATAGTTGAGTGATTTGGGTATGCAAAGAACAGTAATGAACCGCTGCATACAACAGAGCCCACTGGTCTACAGCCAATGCCCTGGGATGGACTGTGGGTCCACAGGTTAACCAAACTCTTTCTCCCTCAAGGAAAAATGGCTTCACTTAATCTTCCTCATGCACTGTTTCCCTGGATAAAGTGAAATGTCATACGGGAGAAATGCCTCCTGATAGTACACTTTATGTGGACAGCAAGGACCATGTGACCTAGAATTATTTGGTAGGAAGCCTTAACCTTGGGCTTTCAAGAATGTGGAATGACTTATTGCTGGAGAGCCCCTTGCCAAGACCCTGGAACTGTGCCCAAGGGCCATTACAAAAGATACTGGTTCCTGTGGAGCACAAGGCTTCTAAGCAGGGTGGCCCCCATGCCCACTTACGTGTTCCTGTCCCCTTCACCTAAGCCATCCCCTACAGGCACTGGAGAGAAGCCCTGGGAGCCCTGGAGGGACTCTTCCCATTGAAGAGACACACCTGGCACTGTGCTGCTGACAGGCTGAACTTCCTGTGCTGTGTCCATCTACAAGCTGAATAAACCCACACTGGCGGGGCCCGTTTAAGTCCTGTGAGTGGGGATGTTGAGCTGAGCCAAGGGCACTGATGGTCAAGAAGAAGTGCCCAAGCAGAGAGGAAAGCTAAGCAGGAAGTGGATAACCTTCTTCTGTCACCCATCTGCGAGCTGGGTAAGGTGGAAGAGGCTTCTAGCTGGGAGAATCCTGTTCCACAGTCCTGTAGAAGGGGGCTCCATCAGGCCTGAGAGGCTCTTTCCATTAGCGCCAAGCACGAGGCCCAAGTGGGCCCCACTGAGGATGCATTCCTGCCTCAAGAGGGCCCTGGGATGAAGCCAGCAGCTGCCTCAGGTAACAGAAACTTCTTATTCCTCAAGTAACCACCACGACTCTCCTGCTTTTGGCTCCTGCCAATCATCTGCTTTTTGCTGGGACTTCTGACCACCTGCCTTGCTCTGGAATTTGTGTCCCTCTGGCCTCTGTCCTCCTGGCTCGGGGACTATTTTGTCTGTCCAGTGCTATTACTGCCCTGTTTCTGACTCTTGTCTCTGCTCTGACCTTGATCACCTGCCTGATCCTCAAAGCCTTACTCCAGGTCCCCAGGCCTGCCACCTCACCTGGCCTCATGAGCCTGGGGACCCACCCTAGAATTTACAGGGGTTTCAAGACCTGTAACGCTCTGTGCTTGACAGGTGAGCACTGTTGTGCTCCCGCTTTGTGAAGGCTTTCACAGCCCGGAGTGATCAGAACAGCAGGGACTACCTCTCTCCTTGTCTGTTTGAAAACTAGGCATATGATAATAGATTTTCCTTCTCATTTCCTTAATGTTTCATGCAACACAAGAAACAATCTGGCATGTGCAATGGCCAACAGGCCCCACCACCCATCTGGCTTTCCGTAGGGAAGACACATGGCCCATTGTTTGCTAAACGCGCCTCAGTACAGCTATGACTCCTGCCCTCCTGGAAAGCAATGGCACACTGTTCCCACCCATGAAACCCCACAGCCCCACCATGGCAGCGGGGACAGGACTATCTCTAGGCGGAGGCCCAGCGAATACAGGACAAGCGCCTACAGTCCTCAGGAGACCTAGGATATTCAGACTAGGCTAGCCCAGACCTCCAGCTCAAAAAGTGAGAATGGAGTGGAGAACATGGGGTAGCTCTCCACACAGCCCCCTACACACACACATGCTTCTGCCTCCCCCTAGACTCCCTCTTTACCTCTTTGTCTGTAAGAGAATCCACATCTATCATTTTGGTCTGTATTGGAACTAAAGTTAGAGGTTCAAAGGTCAGGCTTCCCCGGTTATTGAAGTTATACTGTGGGAGAAGAAAGAAAACTAAGTTTTCACTCTCTTTACCACAATGAACCACCACGAGGTCACTCCCACCAGACATGATCACCCCTCAGAGACAGGTGTAACTAGGAATCAAGAAGTGGTTAGCTGGTCACCATTTTTAATAGGCAGAGGAGGCACAATGAACACAGCTGGTGTCACTTTCCAAGAGCTGCTCTGCTGTGAAAACAGCCCATGCCATCAGAAAACCCAAACAAAGGCTGCTGAGGGGCTCCGAGCAGCAGGTCCACAAAGCTGACATTTACTGTGATGAAGAGGAAGTAGGGGCAGGGCATGGATGTATCTGGGCTCAGCGGCATCTCTGGTTTTGGTCTTTAAGACTCTGCTGGGTATAAGTCCCAAAAATCACTTTAACAGTCAATTATGTGGCCTGCCTTGACCCAGCCAGGCCCATCAAGTGACAGATAACAGGTCTGTCCACTCTATGCAGTATAGAACGGCCAGGGCACACAACAGCATGTTGGGTCCTTGTTCTTGGCGGGGCCTTTGGGAATGAGGTGAGAGGCCACTCTCAAGAACAGTGATTTCAATATGGGAACAGAGAGCAGACTCCCCCGCAGTCAATCGGTTTGCAAGCTTAGGGAGCCACTGCCCTCCAACTGCAATTTCCATAATCCCCAGTGGAGGGGAAGGAAACAGGTCTTTCTCGGTAAAGCCCAGCACCTACAGCTCTGCAAACTCTTGGCAATAAGACAGGTGGTTCAGCCTCTCCCTCATAGGATAACTCGGGATTCCTTAGCTTTACCTGACAAAAATCACCTGGGGTATTTGTAGAAAATACGGTCTCCAGGTTCCAGCCTTAGAGATTCTGCTTCAGGGTCTCGGAGGAGCATTTAAGAGGTGTCAGGACAAGAAGCTGCCTCTAGTAAACTCAGAGCCCCAAAGCACAGCGAGCAAGGGCCTGTCTGTGGCTCCGTGAGGTCCAGCTCTGGGTTCCGGTTCATTAAGGATTTTCCTTCTGGCTTTACAGAGAGTGAACTCCAGGAAAGTCCCTGATAACAGGGGAAGGAGGCTCCATTTTGGCCCCAGAAAGGCACAGTCTTGGGTCCAAACACAAAAGTCTTCATCTTACCCCATTAAAGAATAAGGAAATTTTTTAAATAAATAAATAGAAAATTACTGACCTTGGTCTTCACAGGAACCACCAGGACAACATTCTCAATGCGAATTCCAAAAGCCCCGTCTTCATAATACCCTGGCTCTAAAACAAACCAGATCCCCAATGAGAAGCCACCAACAATGAGGATGTTTGCACAGAGAGCTTTCACTCAAGGGATGACAGCCCTGCCTCCTACCGCCAGATGAAGGGCCTACGCAATCCGGGTGCAAGAGTCAGAGATGCCTCCTCCTCCCACATGGCCACATTTAACAGGCACTTGAGGTACAGAGAGAAAGGCTCTAAAGTTCCTGAAAGTTGGCTGCAGGGTAGGGAGGCCAACAACAGGGGACCCACATGGTGCCTATCCCTAAGTCATGATGATGCAGGCATTAAAATATATTCACGAGGACTTGGTAATAGCATAGGAAAGGGCAATACATTAAGAAAGAATATAGACAATATGTCCAGTATGATCTCAGTGATAAGAAAAAGATGCATACATATATGACAGACCAAAAGCTAACAAATCAAAATATTAAGTCATGTTTCCCCTGGGTGGTTGGATTACAAATGATTTTCATTTTCTTCTTTATACTGTTCTATAGTCTCACTTTTTCCACAATGAGCATGTATTACATTTATAATTATAAAAGGTTGTTGTTGTTGTTTAATTCCAGGTGACAGGAGGAGGAAATTATTTCCAATTTACTTTAAAAATACAAAATAAGAAACAAAGAGCTTTCAAAACAGCAGGAGGATCTATGCACACCCTCTATGTGAGGGACACCAACCGTCAGTGACAATCATGCCCGCCTCCAAGGGCTCATCAGAGAACGTCTTATAACTGATGCCGCAAGGACCCTCGTGAACATTCAGAAAAGACCCAACACCGTGTCCTGTTCCATGTAGGTAATCCAGGCCTGAATCCCATAAAGCTGAGCGGGCAAAAGAGTCAAGAAGGTGGCCTGAAAGACATATAAAGAACCACTTGATGATGTTTGCACAGTCCTTTTCAATTTGCAAAGCACTTTAGAGATTAGATTTGTTATGTTTGGCTCCAGAGGTGAAACAGAAACCAGTGGGTAAAAGTTACTGGAGGGTTGAGATTTCAGCGGGCACAAGGAAGAACTTTCCAACAATCAGAGCTCCTGAGGAGGGCAGCTCAGAGCTCACTCTGAAACTGGAGGATCATTTGTCCAGGATGCCAGTGAGGGGCTGGTCACCTACAGCAGGGAAAGCCTGCATTAGATGACGTGGACATTCCTTTCCCAGCTCTGGGATCCTATGGTTTCAGAATTACAAAGATGAGACTCTAACCAGACTGCAAGCAGGCAGACAGGCATGAGAGGTGAGGAAACTGATGCCCAGAAAGATGAGTGCAGGCCCCATCTAAGCAGATTCAAGGCTCGGATCTTGTCAACTCCCTGCCTGATGCCCCATCCACCAGTCCTCAAAGAGGTACATACCTGAAGTCAGGTTTCCAGTAAAATAAATTCCAAGGGTCCTGAAAGGAGACACTGGCCAAGCGCTTAAGGGCAGACAGGAGGTTGCACCAACTTCACTCAGGCCCTAAAGACTTCACGCCCTGCTGCCCTCTCCTCAGAGCCACCCACATGTGTCATCCAACACCATAAGTGGTCAGGAGAGAGGCATGCAGCCAACACGGGGCCCCATCCTAAGCCTGGCTCCCTGGGAGGCCCTCTGAGCTCAGTCAGCGGGTCCAGGAGACTCACTCCATGCAGCACCCTCGCTTGCCCAGGCTGGGAAGGACATGTTCCTCCACTCAGACTTACACATGTTTGATGCCTGATCAAGAAAAAGCCTGCCATATGACAGGAGGAACCACCTACCTTTGGTTCCGGTCGGGAAAACGGCTGCGCTCACAGCTATGTGGCCCTTGAGCACATATGTGAAGCATTCCTGCCAAAAAAAACCCAGGGGGCATGTTGCAGAACAGGCACAGATGCTCCAATCCTGTAGTTTTCTGGTAGTTCAGAAAACCTTGCCTCTGAAGGCTTCTTAGCAATGCCACTGAGAAAATCGGAGTAAAAAGAAAAAAACTCTGGTGGGAAACAAGCTTGGCCTTGGGGCCAATTTTCCAGAAAATCTTGAAATTAACGTTAGCAAAAGAGAACTGTCAGAGAGACGACCCCACAGGTGTCTCCCTTGTAATGAACATTCTGACACATTCGATGTCCTCTGAGCCCCAGAAAGGAAAGAGTGGGGAAAGCAAGAGTACTGATGACACTGGCCAGCATTTACTGAGCCACTCTGTGCCGGGAACACTAAGCCCTGTACGCTTCACCCCACACTGCATGACGGAGGCACTCCCGTCACCCTCACTGTACAGAGACATGAAGGGGCGCTCCGGCTCACACAGTGCTTCAGTGGCAGCATCTGACCTGGGAGCCAGCAGTCCTCCTTCACCCTCTGTGCTCCTCGCCACCATGCTACACTCAGAGGCTATCCCTACTGCTCAGACAAGAAAAGTGCTGTTTGGAAGGTTAGTGGCTTGCCAGTAAGGTGCAGAGTCAGGACTAAACTCCACACTCTTCACTCCGGTCTGGGGCTCTTTCCACAGCCCAAAAAGAGTCCCACACCAAAGGTATCCGGACCCAAAGTCAAAACTCTTCTAAGGTGCTGGCACCTACAAATGGACGAGGCAAGAGACCAAAACTATGAAATCTGCCACCTGCACTGCATAAAATCCTCTCCCTTGGATAAACTTGCTGAAGGCACTCCCTGGAAAAACAGATTCAGAGACTCAACCACCATTCACTGGGCAGCGTCTATGCCTGGGAGCTTGCTGGTTCACGGAACCTTCACAACCAGCCTTGGAGACGGGTATTTTTATCCTTGTTTTCACGGAGGGTCTCAGTGCTTCACTCAAGGTCATGGAGCCAGTAAACGGCAAAAAAGAAGCCCAGTCTCCAGACTCCTGGTACACATCTCTCTATCTCACAGCTGTTTCCTCCTTTCCATGCCAGAGAGACTGGAAACTGAGCAGGGTATGTCATTTCAGAGGGCTCCTAGAGAGTTGAGCCTATAAATAGGACACTGAACTTGAAAAAGGAAGGGAAGTGGCTTTCAGAATCAAATCTAGACATTGTTTGCAAAAAGCATACATTTCACTACCCGACTCCCATCCCCAAAGAGACTTCCTGACTCAAGAGAAGGCCAACTGTTTAAATTTGAATCTGAGCTGCTTTGACCTTAGCAGACAGAATGCTTTTAAATTTCTCCAATAATTAATTACATGGATGTCACAAAGCAGATAAGCCTGCCTCCACAGTAACGAGCTATTTTACTATCCCACATATAATTTTTACTTATTTATACAATCCCTTTTCAAAAAGCAATGCTGTTCTTAACAAAGTAGAGAGGGCATCTCGAGTTTTCTGCTCCTACCTTCTCGTAGGCCTTAGGGGTCCCAAAATGCATGGTCCGGGTCACATCTGTGGTTCCATCTCTTTCCAAAAGAAAAGACAAATTAGTTTTCAGTCAAAATAAGCTTTTGCTGAAATACGAGATAGGCAAGGATGTGGAGAAATCAGAACCCTCATACACTACTGGTGAACATGTAAAACAGTGCAGTCATTTTGGAAACAGTTTGCAGTTCCTTAAAAGGTTAAACATTGAGTCACCCTATGACCTACCGTTCCACACCTAGGTCAATACCCAAGAGAACTGAAAACATATGTCCACACAAAAACTTGTACATGGATGTTCATAGCAGCATTATTCATAATACCCAAAAGGTAGAAACAACCTCAATGTCCATCAACTGATGAAAGGATAAACAAAATGTGGTATTATCCATACAATGGAATATTATCCAGCAAAGGAACAAAGCACTCATACATGCTACAACATGGATGAACCCTGAAAACATGCTAAGTGATAGAAGCCAGATACAGAAGGCCATATAATTCCACTTATGTGAAATGTCCAGAATAGGAAAATCCATAGAGCTAGAAAGTATAGCAATGGTTCCTAGGTAGGGGAAAAGGGGAAGTGACTGCTACTGGCACTGGAGTTTGTTTTTTGGGGTGATGAAAATGTTCTAAAATTGGCTATGGTAATGGCAGCACAACTCTGTGAAGATACTAAAAACCATTCATCGTACACTTTAAGTGAGTAAATTATATGGTATGTGAATTATATCTCAGTGAAGTTGTTATAAAAAATAAAATGAGACAAAGTGTAAATGCAAGGATGGTCCAATGTAGTGGGAGTGAACTCAGGCCCTGACACACACACTCTTGGTCTACCACATGAGGACTGTTTCACAAGAGACACTATCACTGGGGTTAAGAACGAGAGAGAGGAGGACAAAGGAAACAACAAAACAGAGCCAAGCTCCAATTCCTCCTGTCAGGATGGCAAGAAGTTTACTAGACCCTAAAAATACCCAGGCAAATCTCTTAGAACACCTTAATCCACACCCAATATAGAAAGGATAACTTCCAGAATCCTGATAAAATTTAGAAGTGACCCAAAGTTTATACCATTCCCCAAGCAATCCTGATACCCTTAGCTCTAGGTTGTTATTATTAACTCCCACGGCTAGGTTGTGGTTTCCTACTTGGCTGAGCTCATCTAATAATTAGGTTCTCCATCAGCCCCAGACCCAACTGCAGAGGGGAATGGAGCATTAAAAGGCCTTGCTCCTGCCCTCTTAATGCAGAAAACACCTATTTCAGCTCCTTCCATGAGTTTCACATCAAGACCCAATGAAATCTGGGGTTCTCCTCTGAGGAAACTATTCTAGAGGTTGATTGTGAAAGCAGGAAGACATGAAGAAGGAAATTCGGATATTCAGGGGCATCTCTCGTTTCTCATTCATTCATTCAAAATTAAGCCCTCCCTTCACAAGGCCCTGGGGTCGCTACAAGTTCAGGGAGTGAGCAGGCAGTTTACGGGCTGAGGCAGAAGACTTTCCAATGGTTCTAAAAGCTTACTTTCAGTTATTTATTTAGTATTTGAAACTTCCGGCCAAGGTCTAAACATTTCTGTCAAAGAGTCTTTTGTGGGAATAGTCACAACTGGGCTATTTCAACTAGGGGTGAAAAAAAGGACAAGACACGAGAATGATTCTATTAGTAGCAGGCGCAGAATGAGATCACCAGCTGAGCGCTCCTGGCTGCAGCCTGGCTGGTCCACCTACTCAACTGTCTTGACTCAACGGAGTCAAGTTCCGTGGCAGCCCAAGCTCACTTACTTGTATTGAGCACCCGAGTCAATGAGGTACACCTCATCTAGCGACAAGGTCCTATTCGTCTCAGGGACTGGCCTAAGGAAGTAATTAAAAATTAATTATTCCACAAATGTAAACACTTGCTGAATCCAGAAGGAGGGCACACAAGAGTTTTTTGTACTATTCTTATGTAAGTCTGAAATAATACCAAAATAAAGTCACCCAATAAGTTAATTATTTCAACTAATATTGACCTACTACTAAAGAGCTCAAGAGAAGGAAGAATAACATATTTCTTTATACTTCCATTTGTATCTGGAACAAAACACGTGTTCATGAGATCATTGTAAGAGCTACAAAAGTAATAATCAACAGAAGCAATAGGACCAAGCTAGAGCTCTGGGAATTGGGAAGAGCAGCCTGGAGTCACTTGTCTTCTGAAGGGGGCTCCCAGGCCCCTGCCTTAGCCTCCACATCCCTCCCACAGTCCTGACCCCATCAGGTGTCTCCCCACTTGATTCCCAGAACACCAGATAGCCAGGAGGTGAATGTCTCAATTTGGGAAAAAAACTAAAGGGATTTTTGCTGGGAAAAGGAGTAGATTATGATGCTCTTATACTACAGCACTTTTTTCAAATGAACATGAGGTATTTTTATAAAGTGATCTGATCTCCCCATGCCTTTTTCCAGACTTTATCACTGTGCTGTGAAATGTTACAAGGGATGAGAGCATTCCACGTCTCTGTTCTGCAGCTGAGAGAGGTTCTCCTTCATTTCCAGGCACCACCCCCTCTTCAGCAACAGGACGACCAGTGGGCACTCAAGCCGAATGATTGAACTGACAACCAGGCATGGCCCAGCTCCAGCGCCCTGCCTCTCAACAGGCTTCCAACAGCCACAATGAAGAAACACCAAAGAGAAGCAAATTTCTCCCCTCTTGGTCTGAAATTATTCAATGTGTTAATTATATGCAAAATTCTAGGATAGTATCCAGCCAGGAAATTCATCACCTGAGTTAAATATAAGACAAAAACTGAAGTCCTTTTGCTGTTCTAATGTTGGAACAGAAGCATTAATGTAAAAGAACTGTACAGTGACATCTGTGACTGTCTCCCACACACGGCTTCAAAATTTGCCCCAAGACTGAAAACTCCAAAAGCAATTATTTAAAAAGGGAGAAAAATATGTGTGTCCAAGCACAGCACAGTGAGATAGACCACATGTTCTTTTACTGTGCACATCACAGATGGGAGCAAAGAACTCAAAATGCCCAACACAAGGCAAAACCATTTGAGTTGGGTGAAGCTGAAGCCCAATGGCCAAGCCTAGCTTCATTTCCCGCTATCTCCACAGGCAGATCTATCAGTACTAAACTTATCAGTGCCCCTTTTGTTTCACAGGGCAGGGATGCTTGGCTGTGTGGGTCCATGGGCTCTTCTAGGTCATCTGGTAAAAATCCCCATAAACTAAGGTGCCAGGCTTCAAGCCTATGGGGAGGTTAAGATAGGGTGCCAATCATCTTCCTAACCATAACAGGGTGCTCTACAACCTAGTGATAAGTTTTTTTGGCATGGAGGTGATGGAGTTCACAAGATGTTTGGACTAGTGCATCAAGAAGGCTGCCATTATCAGGAAAGAAAATCACTAAAAATTTCTAATCATCAAGATTCAAGGGTTCTAAATACAAATACTGCAACCTCAGAAGGAAAGAGAGACAACCCATTTGACTACATCATGGAGAATGTCAATGCCACACATCTGACCCTAAGAGGAGGCTCCCAAAAGGCAGAGACTTGAGAATTTAGAGAAAACAAGACCTCAAAGGTCTCATTTCCCATATAAGAACAATCTCAACAGATACATGGAGGTGGTGCTGGGGCCTCTGGCAAAATAATGTCTCTCCCCTGCTCAGGCTCCTGTGCAGAAGCAGCAGCAAAGCCAGGTGTTCCTCCGCATGCCTTACGCGTAGTGAATGATGGCGCCGTTGGGTCCCATACTGGAAATTGTTGGGAAGCTCAGATCCACAAAGTCAGCCTGTTGCCTGGAACAGAAAGACACACAGAGCAGAGTGGCTTAAAGGGTCTTCTTGTGCTGAGAATCAGGGCCCTTCCAGCCTCGTTTAACTCACCACGGAAATGAGTACAAGGTTCATGGGCCCCCAGATGGATCTTTACCTGCGGAATTCCTCAGCTTTGTCAGCAGCTGAGATCTCCGTCACACCACCTTTGGGGACCTGTAAGAAAGTTGCTTATAAATCATCTGGTGTGATGAATTCATGTGTCTCCTACATGTTAAAGAAAGTACATTAAAAGCTGACTTTTTCCTCAATTCCCATGTCCCAACTGTCCAACCTACAGGACACAGCTTACGTCTCATCTTTAACATGTAGGGAATTTCCAAAGGCTCTCACCAAAGTTATCTAAAGTACAAGAGTTTCTATCTATTTAATTTTTCACTCAACTATTTTGCCTCAGTATTATATCCTGAGACGTCCCAAACTTAATAAATCTAAGCTTAAACAGTCAAAAGCATCCCCTCCTAGGATATCATCCTAAGAAAGTCATCCTAAATAAATAAAAAAGATAAATGCAAAAATATTATTACAGGGTTACTGATAAGTGGAAAAAAATTAAAAACAATCTAAAAATTTCCAAATAGGAGAAATGAGTAAATAAATCAGTCTAGCCACTAAACATAGTCTGCATTTGGATCATTTTTTTAAGGCCTCAAAGCACACAGAGAATGCTCACACTATGACACTAAGTGAATAAAATAAACAAAATACAAAATCCTATCTGTACACTGAAAGACATGTAACAATTAAAAAAATCATTGAAAACATGATTTACACAAATGGGAAACATATATCTCAGATGAATAATAGCCAGAGGGGAAAATATCATTACACTGATGGGAATAAGTGTGATATTTTCTTTTTCCAATTTAAGCTACTTTTAAAGAGTTGTTTACATAACATTTAAAGGGAATATAATGTTGTTTACTAACAGCACAAAGAAATCACCCTGCTGTCAGATACAAGAAATGAAAGGGCAAGAAACTAATGACCAAGAGTCAATGTAATATAAAAAGTTTTATGCCTTAAATTGAAGTTCAAAATGTACACAAAGATCTTTTTCTCTTAATACAATCAGCTTGCCTATAATATCATGAAAATAATTTTTTCCTTATAATGACATTACACTTAGTTACAATTCTTTAACCCAAAAAGGATCTACTCTGTTAAGGAATTCCTTCATCCATGTTACTATTTTCCAAATTAAAAAATTTTTAAATGCATGCACACCAAATTTCCACAAAGAACTATTAAACAGAGAATAGTAAAATTAGATCAAGATCTTGGACCTCGTGGTTATCAGAGCACGGAAGATGCCATGGTTAGAATCACATGTAGATAATTTCTGAATCATCTATTTCCATGTGTTAAAGACTAAGAACCAACCTCTTTTTCCAGCCAGTTAAAGAGTTCACAGAGGGCAACGGCATCTTTAATCTGTGCAAACAATGGAGACATTTTTTAAAGTTATTACTGAAAATCAGGTGGACAGACTCAGAACCCATTCCTACCTAGTGTGATACTGAGAGGGCTGCACCTATAGGGCATCAGCAATCAGGGCTTCACCATCCAGGCGTTTCCTGCAAACAAGTCTGCAGCAATTCCCATAACAGAGAAAGGGCTCCTCTGCTGTTTAGTCATTCAAGCATGATCAGAAAGGGGCCCGCCATGGAGCACACACAGCTCCCTCAAAGGGTTTATGCCTACCCTACAGCAGCAGGAAAACAGGCCAATATCAAAACCTCTCTCTGGGCCCCAAATCTTTCTAGATCCACTGCTTGCCTTGAAACACAATCTGGGCTTCTAAGAGGCTTCATCTTCGTCATTTTCATCATTATCAACATCATCACCCTCATCTACACTATCATCATCAATATCTCTTTTGGTGTTGTATGTCATATTTTGTAAAGATCTAGCCCATTGAGTACATTATTTCATTCTCATTAACTCTCTCCAGAAGGCTCAGAGAGGTTCCGACGTTGTGCCAGGCTTAAGGGCACACAGCAGGTGAGCAACCCAGGCCTCCCGACCACCATACATCCCCCTCTTCTGCACAGGCTGCTTTACTCACGTGAGCTCGCCTCATGCCTTCTGATTCAGCAGAATTTTTCACAGCTTTGGCAATGCAGATGGGGGTGTAAGGCATACAGCAGCGATGATCCTAGGGCAAAGGGCAGTAGCATGAGAAAGAAAGCCTGGCCCCACTCGCAATCACCTCTTCACTCAGCTTACCATCACACTTAGGACAAATCATTTGAAGAGCTCCCACTCAGGACACACCCAGCTGTCCCCTGGGGCCTGAAGATCTGCCCCTTTTGTTGATAACTCTGAACATGAGAAAAAGAGTTTGAGCTCATCCAAAAAGATAAAGTACATTAAACAAGGTATTTCTCTTCTAACCCCATCCCGTTAGCTCTTTGAGACTGCTGGCTGCCAGCCATCAGCAAGATATTGTTTTTCAAGCCTTCATGGTCATGGTTAGAGTTCACTAACGGATCAAAGCTTGACCGAAATAACCCCGTTCTTGCTACACAAAGGAGGCTTTTTCCCACCGTATGGGGATGCACATGACTGATGAGGCAGGGCTCCTGCTCCTTCCCCCGTCTCGCTCAGGACTCACGCATCAGCTACTATTTATTAACGGTCTCATCTGCAAGGGCTGGGGAAGACCCTTCCCAATCTGAGAACAGTCAGAATCCAGCCCTGCATACAGGGAGGGGGATTTAGCACCATCCTGCACTTGTACAGAGCTTCTCAAAGGGCTCATCCTCTCTCCACCCTCCCTATTCTCTCTCTCACATAAGAAACAAAGGCAGCAAACATAATCCCCACTCAGGTCACGGAAGTAAAGCTCTGAGTAACTGAGTGTCACACAGTGTGACAGTCACAGGGGTGCAATGGTAAGCCAGGTCTAGAGGGCCAGGCCGGGGCTCCTCCCAGGATGGTCCACTGCTTAGTGGAGTAGACAACGATGGCCTTGCCAAAAGTCAGTTGGCAGCCAGAGGCCCAGGGCAGGACAGTTGAAAAGGTTACATCTAGGGTGGTTGGATTCCAGCCCTGCCTGAAGCCCTAATTAATACGAGGGGACAGGTGTCAGCTGCTTAGCACCACCTGGTAGGGGCTCAGTCAAGGGCAGGGCTATCACTACCATTTGACCTTTGACAAATCCCCTACTCCCGAAGCCTTTTCTGGGCCTCAGGTCTCCTTAGCTATAAAATGTGGTGAGGGAGGTGGGTGTGGAGCAGCGTTTCCCAGACTTCAGACATCCTCTTACCAGCTCCTACCTAGCTGCCTACCCCTGGACCCTTATTTACTTAATACTTTTCTTTAGGCTATCTTTAAATCAACTTAGTGTATTAAATTCAACTTCTTCTTAAGAAACAATTTTTATAATATATGGTTTCATATGCTAGTTGTATTGTTTCTTGTATACACAAACACTTTTAAAATAGATATATTTAAATAAACCTGGTTATTAATGTGTACCACCTAAAATCGTCTCTCATGCCACATTTTGCAAAACACAGGACTCAATGGGTTCTCAGAGTCCCTCAGACTCTCAATACGGCTCCAGCCCAAAGGGCTTATCCAGGGAGACAACATCTCTGATACAACAGCCATCCTGGAGATCTGCCTGAACAAGATCTGCCTTTAAGACGAAGCTGAAGAGCCTGGCAGCTGGAGGGCGCCAGGGTTTAGATGGGCCTCAGTGGGGATACCAACCTTGGGGATGGCTTCACTCACAGCATAGCTGGCCTTGTCGCTGACCCACACCTTCTCCCTCGGGGAGAGGTCAGCACATAGGGCCTTGAGCTTGCTCAGGATGGACTTGTAGGGAAGCACTTGGATTCTGTATTCGGCTTCCAGGCCCAAGTCCAGAAGCAGGTGTTCCTTCACACTGGGGGTGTCTATGCGGTCACCATCAATGAAGAGCCTGCAGAGGGGCCAGAGGTGAGGTGACAGAAAAAGGAAGGCAGGAGTGAGAGGGTGAGAACATGGACCCACACATACACAACAGGCTCTATCTTCTGGCAATCAAAACCAAGCAGCTTTTCCTTCTTTCCCATTTATTTCCCAAATCCTGCTCTCCAAACTGGGTTCCCTGTCCCTGTGTATGCTGTCAACAGCACCCAATCCCCCAAGCCAGGACCTGGACACTGTCCTCCTTGATGGCCCTTCTTCCCTCCTTCATTAAGATCTTTGGACTGATAGCCTAAATCCCCCTCAAATCTCTCCAGCTTTAGCGGTAGCCTTGCCCAGGTTCAAGCCACTACCATCTCAGACGTAGATTAGTGCCACAACCTCCTAACTGGCCTCCCTGCCTCCAGTCTTCCCTAGCCATCCTTTTATTCACAACCATAACATTCTTTATGACTCACAAACCTGATCATATGGTTCCCTGTGAAAAATTCATTCAATAGCTCCCCAGTATCCTTAGGATAAGCCCAAGCTCCTGAACCTGGCTCACAAGGCCTTCCTTTAGATGGCCTCAGCTCATATTCTGGCCTCAGACTCCATGTCCCGACCACACTGAACCATTCCGGGTTCTCCAGACACACTGTGCTCGCTCCTGCCCAGAGCCTCTGAAAATGCTGTACCCTCCGCTGAGATCACCATTCCCCCGCCTCCTCATCCCCCATTCACCTAGCTGACTCATACGCACCCTTAATCTCTAGTTCAATGTTACTTTCCCTGAGAGGCTCCTATGACCAAGTCTAGGGAGGCCCCTCCTATAACCCAGTACCCATCCCACTGACACTTAGTGCCCACTTATGTGTCCGAATCCCCCGAGGAGACACTCATCTCCCCAACTCTAACCTGGAACCCTGTCTGTCTCATTCACATCAACACCCAACAGAGACCCTAGCACACAACAGGCACTCAATAAATGCGTTGTCTGAATGCAGAAAGCCACCCAAATAGAATAACAATGACAGAAAGGCCCCAAGCAACACTTTAAAAGATAAAGTGACAGTTCAATAAGGCATGACTCGGGGTTTTCCTGTGTAATTTCCAACGACCTTTGAAACAACTGGGTTTATTTGCATTGTGAACCCAAGACTGAATAACTGAACCTATATACCCCTCTGCACTGGCTGCTAGAAAACTTGGAATCAAATGTGTGACCTGAACAAGGCTTTGCAGCAGGAATTTTGTGAACTAACCTCACTTTCTCCTCTTTTGTTCTGATGTCCTCACCTACTTATTGTTTTATCTTATAGAACTATAGACACTTTCATAGATTTCATATAATTTGGGGGATCAAAAGAGAAACAGGATATAAATAAATACCTACTGTTAAGGAAGACAAGAAGGGGAAGGAAAAAAGGCAGGAAAGGGAAAGAGCAGGAAGAGAGCAGCACATCAGTCAGGCAGTGACTGGCAGACCTGGACCAGAAAGGGGAGCCCAGGGCCCCGAGGAGCTATGGGCAAGGACTTTTAGGTGTGGGGCGAACACTCACATGATCGTCTCTAGTCCTATGACTGCGTAGGAGAAAAATACTGGATTGTGCTCGACATCTGATCCTCGGAGATTGAACAGCCCTAAAATAAAAAAACAAACAAGAAAAAAACAAGTCCTTGTCACCTGCCTGACTTGAGATTTTAAGGGGTACCTGGTAGGGGGAGGGATGAGCTTGCTATGGAAAGATCTGGTGTCATCTCTCAGAAGAGCAGGGAGCCTTACTTCATGGTTCCACCTCTGAGCTGCAGTTGCTCATGTCGGCCAAATGATGGCATCAGAACTGTTTCTTTTGCCTCCATATCACTGTCCCAAGAAGGGAATGGGAGAGTTATTAGTCAGAAAACACCAGAAACGCTCTCCAAACAAAGAGTTGAAATGGTCCGCCTGGTGGTGACCTGCCAGGCCTGAGCTTGCAGCAGAAAAACCTCTGGTGCTCCCAAATAAAGGGAAAGGAGCCAAGCACTCTCTCTTCTGAGACAAATGATCCAGAGTAGAAAAACGGAGACCCACCCACGAGGGAGGCCAAATGAGGCCCTCTCAGTAAGAGTCAAAGCGCCCACGGAGGCGGAGCTTCCCGGCAGAGGAACAAAAGCCGTGAGTCAGTGGAGCTTTGGCCCATGAATGAAACTCGAGCCTGCGGCCCACCCTTGGGTCGGCTGTGGTACCAGGGCTGGGTGGAGGACCCACCTACAGCCAGTGTCAGGGCCTCTGGTGAGGTCACTGTATGTTTGAGAAAGTAGAGGGGCCAGCAGAGAGCACAGCTCTGGTCCCAGGGCTTCCAGCTGCCTAACGCTTGCTCTCCAGTGAGGATCAGAGTGTGAAAAAGACCCTGGTGTAAAAAGTACAAGCTCTATTTTCAAATAATGGCTTCTCAAAGTAAAGCAATGAGGCAACATCTTTAACCCATCAGACTAGCACTTTTTTAAAAATGATAGTACCTGGGGTTGGTGGCGGTGTGGCAAGATGGGCACATTCATATACCACTGAACAACTTTTCTGGCAGGTAAATGGCAAGAAGGTCAAAACCCCTACTACATTCATACCCTTTAACTCATAATACCACCCCTAAAAACCAACAAGAAATAGGAAGAAGAAAATCATCAGAAACTAAGACACAGATTTTGATGCACCAAGATTTGTAACAAAATCATGAGAAAATTGGAAATGACCCAAAAGTCATCCTCAGGGGAATGGTTAAGTAAATTTTGGCATAACCATATGATGGGATTTTTACTATTCACTTTAAATTATGCTTATATATGTTTAGAGTATACTAATACATTTAAAAAAATCAAACTACAAAATTATATATGCACAGAACATTAACAGTGGGTAACAGGATTATAGGTGATTTTTTTTCTTCTTACTACTTCCTCTGCATTTTACAGATTTTCCACGATGGAAATGTGTTTTTTCAATAATCAAAGAGAGAAATTAACTTTATATGTTATTTTCTCTGATGCTGAGGTTATTAAGTTAATTAGGGATATAAATCACTGACATATGTGACAAAGCTTTGGGGCTGGAGATTGGAGAAATAGGACACTGTGTGGTAGAGTCTCTTTCTCCAGTGAGAAAATAAAAAGATAAGGCAGTCCCTCTTCTCAGTAACCCTGCGTCAAACCCGGTCAGAAACAGTAAACAGAATAGGAAGGTTCAACCAGATTCCTTTAGATTCTAGAAGATGACAAAAGGTACTGAATAACTGCATGAGGGTGGTTTAAGGTCTAAAGATTGAGAAACTGCTATTGTATCAAAAGGCTTGGTGAAGAACTTCCAGTTGCTGAGTTTTCTGTGGTAGAAATATTTCTAGAACATTCTCACTGTGAAGAACTTGGGGAAAGGTATAAAGAAAAAGAATAAAGAAAGAAAAAGAATCTCCTATGATCCCACTTCTACATCTATAGACAAGAATGCTGACAGACACAAAATAGAGGAAATGTCCTTCCTCAGAGATGTCACAGTCCTGAAGAGACTGGCTAGAGGAAGACATCACCACAGATTTAACATCAACTACTCCAGGCCAGGCTACATTCCCTTCCCCTTTTCCCCAAAATTCTGTCTCTATCCTCTATCTATATATCGTATACCTATTTGGTGCCACAGTCTTTGGCTTATTCTCTGGCCACTCAAAAAGCTGAATGGCACGACCACACAGATTCCCAGAGCACCAAAAGAGAGACTGGGTAACATGCCCAAACAGAGAAACCAGAGCACTCACACGCAATCTCATCCAGGGCAGTGACCACAAACCACACGACATTCCTCTCGGCCATTTTCAACCGAAGGTCTGCAACCTTGTCCTTCCAGGAGATGCCTGCAAGAAACAAATGTGCTTGTGACTCCAGCCCTGGGTCTCAGG
This sequence comes from Equus przewalskii, assembly GCF_037783145.1. Taxonomy (NCBI): domain Eukaryota; kingdom Metazoa; phylum Chordata; class Mammalia; order Perissodactyla; family Equidae; genus Equus; species Equus przewalskii. The sequence continues at coordinate 21,469,537 of NC_091831.1, read as the reverse complement.
GGCCTGCGGGAGCCAAGTGAAAGAACCCATCCCAAACATTCTTAACCAGCACCACATCTTAAAAGAAACATGCTACTTGAGCAGACAGGAGGCCTGGATTCAAACCCTACACAAGAGGTGTGACTCTCCCTAAGCCAGTTGACTTTTGAGAGTCCTGACTGCCTCACCAGAAAAATTAATTCATTTGTTCACCCAACAAATATCTATGAAGCATCTAGACTTCGCAGGCAGAGATATCTGCCAGGCACTGTGCTGGTCACTGCAATTACAGCTCTGAGTGATACCCAGTCCCTGCTCTCATGGGGCTTACTATCTAGAAAGGAAGACAGACAATTAAACCAACAATTGTTTACACTTTTATATAAAGACTGATGCAACAGAGGAAGCACAGGGAGCTTTGAGAACATACTACCCAGAAGAGAAAACTCACCTGGCCTTAGAGGTCAGGGGAATATCACTTACTACTTTACATTCTGGGAGTCATAAGACTCCTCTTTCAGTGCTAAGACCTAGGAATTCCCAGCAGTCTGACTCACTGTGACTACTACTTCCAAATCACACTTGCCCTGTCAGACACAGCTGGGCCTCCCTGCTGCTCCCCAGGATGAAATTGTGGCCCTAGAGCAGCTCACCCCAACACCATCCCAGCCCACCACGAAATAGCACCTGTGATTCAGGTTATAGCCACCCGTGAACAGGGTAGGCATCTATCTTATTCACCCAGCACCTAGCACGGTATCCTGCATGTAGCAGGCGCTCAAGTGTTTGCCGAACAGAAGTCTTACCAGCAATATGTGCTCGCCTCTCTCCTACAAACAATAGGTCAGAGCCTCTGCTTCAGTTAAAAAGAATTCAAAACATGGTGATGGAAAATGTGTAGCTGACCCTGGGCCACTCACTGGACCTACCCCCCTAATTTGCGATACCCTCCAGTGAGGGTGCCACAAGGAAGGCAAGCTGGGGACTGCCCTGACAAGCAAATGCTGCTTTGAAGATCAGCTCAGGAATGCTGTTTCAAACTTGGCTGAGAGTCTGGGCTGTAATGCTTTCTTCCCAGGATCCCTCCGGGCAATCTGCCTACATTCCAGACATCCCCATCCACCTCTCCTCTTCTGTTTCTACAGCAAGGCTCCCTCCCCTGCAGCCCCATCTCCCAGGCCTCTCTCTGCACCCCTCACTGTTCCATAAATCCTCACTTTGGTCTCCTGCAAATGGGTCACAGAACTTGCTCCTCACCTACCACTATCACACAGGCCAAAGAAACCCACCCACGCCCCAAAGCCTCTAAAGCAGAACGTACAAAAGGGAGGGCAGGACGCCTCGGAAGGTAAACCTACAAAAACTTGCAGAAGAAAATGAAATGCAACCTAGAAAACTCTAGGCTCTGTTTCCATACCAGACATGTCACAGGGGCAGTTAGCAACTAAGTGGTAAAAAAGCCTCTCAGCAGCACTAAAGGTCTGCCCGAAAGAACAGTGCAACAATCAACTATGCCAACGGCAGTGGAGAAGTGGCCTGCTTTCATCAAATGCCCCACCTTGCCGGGGGGGGGGGGGGGGGGGGGCGGAATGGGGGGCAGGGAGGTGCATGGCAAAATCCTCCCATCAGCTCAAGCATGGCTGACTCACAGGTCTGGGATGGAGACCATGGCGACAGGTGGAGGGGACGATGGCTGGGGGCCCCACTGGGTGCAGCACAGTTCTGACCTGTGTAATCCAGGCCCAGCGTAAGGAGGGGCTTGCATGGGCGCTCAGGACGGTCTGTCCAGATTTTGTCCACAAGATTCTCCTTGACAGGAATGAGGTGGTGGCCGGCGCTTCTCAGAACCTTGGCCATCTTCTTCCAGTAATCTGGGAAGAAACACGTGGCCCAGCCACACATGAACTGAATGCCCATTTCAGCTGAGGCAGGCAGCAGAGCCTTGAGAGCCTGGCGCCTTCTGAAAGCATCCTCCTGTGGCCCAGAGCTGGCTGTGCAGGATGAGTAACTGTAAAAGGACATCACCACCAACGACCTTCTCCGGCCTCTAGGTCAGAACTCTTCTCCTCACTTTGACCTTTATCGTGACATCAAGTCATGCTGAGCCCCCAAATGTTTCACACCCCACAAGCAAACAAGGAGGATGGAAAGGTGTCTAGAAGCCATTTCCTCACCCAAGCTGGAAGGACCCAAGCTCACTCACCTGTAGGAATGATCAGTGGGTCCACACCAACCCTGGATCCTTCAGGAAGTACACTCACCAGCCAGTCTTCCTGAGTTGGTGTGTCCTTCAGACCTACGGAGGGAGGAACTGATAAGAAACAACTCCCAGAGGGCCCAAGCTCCTTGTCCTGCCCAGGAAGAAGCAATTCACTGAGATCCTGATAGTGGGGTCTTTATTAAGCACCTTCTTTAAGGTAGACTGGCAGCACCTGGAAAGACTGAATCTCCCTTAATCCTGGAAGGCTCCAAGAACTGTAAAACGGTGTATAAGGAAAGCATAAGGTAAAGGTTAAGACAGAAGAAAAAAAAAAAGGAAAGATTTTCATTTGACTCCTGATAAAAACGACATCCTACGAATCAACGAAGCATAGGTACATGGTGTCATCTCGAAGATCATCTCACCAGCCTTTGGTCACTTTACTACTACTCACTTGACGACAATTTCGGGGGTGATTTGGTGAAGGCTGGAATTGGGGGCCTCCCTCACATCTCACACCAGGTAAGGGGAACACACGCCAGGGTACCCTCCCCTCATTGAAAGGCACAGCAGCAGAGAGAAGGCCCCTGCCCCACCACCAGCCTGTCTGGAAGACTCAACAGAAGTCTTGGCGGCAAAGAAATCTTCCCAAAGATTTTAAGGACACACAGGCAGCCGCAATTACCATCTTTAACATGGCTCCCTGCACTCCCCAACTCCCAAGAGCAAACAGCCCTTCTGTTTCTAAGAGCCTAGTCATAGGACACCAAACAAGCTTCAAGGAAGGAACTCAAGTTATTTTTTATATTCCAGTTTTTTCTTTAATCTAAGCCAACATCTTCTATGTTTGGGATATATACTTTTTACCTAATCAGATTTTTACTAAACAATTAATATCTTGGTGTGGGGGCTGGCCCTGAGGCCAAGTGGTTAAGTTTGTGTACTGTGCTTTGGAGGCCCGGGGTTCACCGGTTCAGATCCTGGACGCGGACCTAGCACTACTCATGAAGCCATGCTGAGGCAGCATCCCACATAGAGGAAGTAGAAGAACCTGCAACTGGGATATATAGGTATGTACCGGGGTGCTTTGAAAAAGAGGAAGACTGGTAACAGATGTTAGCTCGGGGCCAATCTTCACACACACACACACACACAAAAATTCCTCCTTAGCAATACTTGGTGTTGGCCAATGCCATGGGTTCTTTAAAAAAGAAAAAAATCCTGGTGAAATACATGTATATTTAGAGTGAAAGTTCAAATATTCTAAAATAGTACTTATCATTACTATTTTCTCTACTGACTACTACTGATAACCACATAACCAGAGAAGGGAAGTGCCAAGGTTTATAAAGAAATGATCTCATGAATCTCAGTTCTAAAAACCTGCCCAAAAGCTGGCACTGAGTTGTTATTTTGCTATTTGATTCTTTCATCTTTTTTTTCAAACCACTAAATAAAGCCATTTATTAATGATGCTTCTCTTAATGTCCCTTGTACAACTTTCACAGGTTGAAGTCATGTCTTTTCCTCGCAGACAGATATTTGGCTGTCAACCCCAGGGATGAATCACTCACCAACCAAACCCACCAGAATCTCCCCACACAGGAGAGATGCCTGAAGAAAGGCGGGCCTAGGGAAGAGACAGCAAACTAGGGAGGGGCTTCAAGGGAGGAGGACTCACCCTCCGGGGCTGCCACATACCACTTTAGGGAACAGGCTGACTGACAGTATTTGCTCCTCTGACGCTCTGACCCCCAAAGAGCAAACAGACCTGACAGCCAGAGATGTGGGCCCCAAAGAGGGACTCCGACACCCCAGGGGCACACTAAATGATCCACTGGGGTACAAGCAGAAAGCATTAGAACATTTATCTGTATTTATTTTTTCTTTGTTCATATTTGAAATACAGATGGACACTAGCACATATATATAACATATAAACAAATATACATATATGTTGAGGATGTATAGGCCATTAACAGAGGCATGCAATCAAAAAGTTTAAAGGCCACAAGCCTATCCATTTATAACAGCCCCACAGCCCCAAATGCCTCTGCATGTATGTGTGTGTGTGTGTGTGTGTGTGTGAGACAGTGAGTGAGCAAGTAGGGGGGACAATTTAGTTGTGGCAATAATCCACCTGTAGCTTTGGTATTTTGTATTTCTAAAAAGATTTTTGAGAAATAAAAATTTAAAATCAGTCCACTGCCAGGACAAAAACATTCCAAATTCCTCCCTGAGACAAACAACAGATATCTACGTATACGGAGAGTGTGGGGTGCACACACACCCTGTCGGCTAGCTGCTTGCATCTCCGTCTCAATTCATCTCAGTGTCAACAGTCCTCTGTCCCCGAACTGAGAGTCTAGTGACAACCTGCTTTCCTCATTACTTCCTACAACAAAGAAGACACATGAGGTGCTTTGCCTCATCTCCTCTTCCTCCCTCAGCCTAGTAGCCCCCTTTTTTCCCTCCTCATCTTCTGTTCCTCAAGTTCAAAATTCAGGAAGAAGAGACCTTTGTACAATCACTAAAACCAAGTATCTAAAGACTATCTTAAAGACAAGGAAAAATACACACAGCACAAAATTAAACGAAAAACCAGAGTACACACACACACTTATTAGTTTATAAACACTGAGCTCTATGCTTTCCAAATATTACTTCTTTAATCCTCACCACTTTATGTGCTACTTACTGTTATCACCTCATTTTATAGATGAGGAAACTGAAGCACTGAAAGTGAAGTAACTTACCCAAGAAAGTTCCAGACCCCTGCTCTTGTCCTGCGCACTGCTCTTCGCCAAAGCTGAGCTGCCAGAAGCGAGTCCTGACCTCACAGAGATCCTCAGGGGGACAAGTTCCTAGCTTCTGTTGCCAGTGGCCCCTCATTTTTATCTAACTCGGAAACGAGGCAGGAAAGAGCAGTGGAAAGGCCCCCAGCGCACAAGTCAAATGCCCTCCAAACTGTGCGACCTGCAGCACATCAACTGTCCTCTCTGGCCCTAGGCTTCCCCTCACTAAAATGAGTATCTTGAACCAGGACCTTCCAAAATTGAACACACAGTGGTGTGTATATACAAGCATGCACACCATTTTCTTGGTTTTCCTTGTGCCACGAACTGCCTCGTGTCCCCTCAAAATTCATATGTTGAAATTCTAATCCCCAAAGTGACTCTCTTTGGAAACAAGGGTTTTGGGAGATAAAGTTAAACGAAGTCACAAGGTCGAGTTCTAATTCCACATGACTGGTGGCCTTCTAAAAAGAGAAAGAGAGATCCCTCTCTCTCTCTGCAACGTAAGGACACAGTGAGAAGGCAGCTGTCTGCAAGCCAGAAAGAAAACTCTCACCAGAACCTGATGATGGGAGCACCTTGATCTTGGACTTCAGCCTCCAGAACTGAGAAAATAAATTTCTGTTGTTTAAGCCACCCAGCCAGTGTTATTTTGTTATGGCAGCCCAAGCACACTAAGACACCTTGGATTCTTAAAAGGGTCCATGACCTCACACAAGGGTTACGATCCAGACACCCTGAGGAGCTCTAGGGTCCCTTCCTAAAGCTGCCCAACTAAGGTTGGGCTGGCCATGCCTCTACACACCCATCTTCATGAGCGTCCAGTTGCTGTCCATCTGCTTGGCAGCCTGGAGAAAGTAGCGTCCATCAGTCCACATGGCTGCATGCTCTTCTGTGATGATGGCCGTGCCTGGAGCAGGGGACCAAAAAAAAAGAGAAAAGTTTCAGACAATCACCCAGAAGCTGCACAAAATGGCAGCAGGCGGGCAAGCACAGTGAGAGGCACCAGGTCCTGTGTGGTTCCAAGCCTCCTACCACTACTCTAGTGGGGCAGATGGGGCCTTGACTCCAAGGAAACCTCCAGGCAAGAAAAGACACCACCACTGAGAACCGGGTGTGGGTCAAGCTCTGAAGAAAACAGTCCTGAGACAGCCTAGTACCCAACTTGTACAGCATGAGTCAAGGCCAGAACAGAGGACTGCAGACGTATGGCCAAAATGGCCTCATAATCAGCAAGACAGAGGTGGAAATGGTTCCTGTGCAGTGATCACAGTGATCTGCTCCACCAGACACCCTAAAGGGGCTCTTTCGCCTTTCCCAAAACAGACCAACCAGACCCTGTGAGAGTTCACGGTGAGTCTGCAGTCACCAGCAGGAAGTTCATGCCTCCCACATCTGCCTGCCTTCAGTTCCCAGGGACCTGGCAGAACTCAGGGCTCTCAGCAGAGGTGTCAGGCAAAACCAATCCTGACGGGCCAACCAACAAAACCACTTACATCAAAGGAAGCAGTGGGCTAACTGTGAGAGAGAGGAGCACTCACCAAGCCTACCTAGCTTCAGGGATGGGAGTCTGAGGGGAGAAAGTGACCCTAAATCTCAAGGGCACAAGAGTTTTGGAAAAGTTAGGATGGGGCACCAGTGTAGGCCAACGTTAACCTTTGTCATCTAAACTGAAAGTGAAACCAGAAAAACCAAAGCCAAGCACTTGGAGAATTACACAGGACCAGTAAGCTAAGGTGGGTGTTACGGGGTGCTGCTAGTGTCCCATTTCTTATTTGGAATGCTAGTTACACAGGTATATTCAGTTTATTTGATATGATTTTCTGTATGTATGTTATATCCAACAAAAAGTTCAAAAACATTTTTTTAAATAAAAATTTTTTAAAACCTTAAAAGCAAAGGCATAGAGAAAAGAGTCACTAAAAGGTGACCTTAGGGAGATGGGGGATGCTGGGAACTCACACCTTTCTGCAGAGGCTCAATGGGGAACGTCTCGTTTGCATTTTCTTTTCGGTTCAAATCACAGGCTGAAACTCAGGACAGTTATTTTTGGGAGTTGAACAAAAGTATATAAAGAACAGAGAGCGAATTTAGCGACTCACCCGCAGAGCCATCAAATCCGGAAACGAAGGCCCGTCGACAGTCACACGGAGCAATGTACTCACTCTGGAAAACAAACAGGACGACAAATTGGACCTTAATCAGTCACGTGTCAACTATAGGCCCAGGAGGGACTAAGAAGGCTGGTGAATCCTTGGCACCTGCCTTCAAGGAACTGACAGTCTAGCTGAAAAGGCAAGCTGAACATTTAGAAAACAAAAATTAGTGCACACAGCAGAAGACCCTATTAATTACAAGCTAAAAGAGCTGAGCCTTTAGCCTCTATTTCCTCACTGGGATCTTACTCAAAAAACAAACCAAGAGCCTTCTCCCTTCTTTGCCACTGACATTTAGGCATCTGTTATTTTTCTGAAAAGTAAGGCTGTATTTCTGTTTTAAGTGTCAATAATTCTCTAATCAGGTATTAGCTTGTTTCTGAACTTCCTGTTTGTCTCCATCCAAAGCAGCATCACCAATTGCTCCCACACTGATCCTGTCCCTTCCTGTTAGGGAACCAGGGGAAACACTTCCTCCAACCCAGGAGGCTTCAGCAAAATTAAACGTCATGTCCAAATCCAGGTCCTTCCCAGCTGATAATCCCTGGCCTCTGAATGGAAGGGGGTTAGGGACTAAAGAAAGTAGGAGGTTCTCATTCCTGGGCAGAGGTAGGAGGCCCAGGCGTGCAGCTTTTGGTAACAGCCAGTGAGGCACAGCAAGTTGAGTAACTTGCCCAAAGTCATAAGCTAGTAAGCAGCAGAGGCAGGATTTGGATCTGGGCAGTTAGCTCCAAAGCCTCGAGTCTGAAGCCCTAGGCCATGCTGCCCCCATGTGACAAATCATCTCTCATTGTCATAACGCCTCTCCAGGACAATGAGAAAACCAAGGTGTGAAGACAGAATCAGTAAGTAACTTGCCCTCTGACAGGCGAATAGCAGGGCCAGGATCTGGTCTGATTAGACCAGAGCCACTGCTCTTTCTACTGTTAGCAGGTTTCTCCCGAGCTATAAGATTAAGAATGTTTCATAGAGAATGACACTGCTATAGACCCCAAGGCATTTGGCCAACATGATATAGGAATACAAAGGTGCCCAAGTTTCATTCCTGCCGTGTAGGTGAGAAATGCCCCTTTTACCAAGGCAGCTGCAATCACAGCCTCACACCAGCCACAGGACCAGTAACCTTGGAGATGCTAAAAGAGCCAGGAAAGAATCTTGACAGGGCTCTGGACCACACCTGCCCTCTAGGAGCCCAGCTATGTGGTCTGAAACAACTCTCATTACCTCTCTCAGCCTCAGTTCCTCGTTTCTAAAACAGGTCATTTCAGATTGCTAAAAGCAACAGCAGGTACACGTTTTATCCCCAAAACATACAGGGACATTTAATGGACAGCACTAAGGACACAGAAAGAAATGGTCACCAGCATCATTTATGAACTGTAGAATCCTCATTTGGTTATTAACCCAAGAATCACTGGGAGCAAGACTGAAAAAAAAGGCAAAAATGGGCGGGAGGAGGGTTCTCACCCTTCTCTTAGGATAGTTGTGAGGAACAGTAGGTTAATGTTTAAAACAGCTCACCAGAAACCTGAAAGTGCTGTGTACACGCAATGGAAGAGAGCTTATTAACCTCTCCTTCCCGAATGGTGAAAAAGCATCAAAGAGGCTGGGAAAAAACAAGTAAAAATAAGTCTTGTGCTAAAAATCATAGTGCACAATGGGAAAGACACAGAGATAACACTCGCAACCAACAAGGAGGTTGCTCCCCTGGCTTGGGGCTCTCCCACCTGTGACACACAGCAAGGACGCTGGCAAACGGCCAGCAGAGAAGATACTGCTGATCTTGGCCCAGTTGGACTCTTCCACTCAGGGACACAGTTCTTGGGGAATGCCCCACCCCTATCTGGGCAAGCCTGAGCAGAGGCAAAGGGCACCCACAGGGATTTACCTAGAGCTGCCCATCAGCAAAGGCAGGAGGCGGGTTTCTCCAAAGGGAGGTGGAATTAACAGCAGGTGGACATGTCTGGTTTGGGATCAAGATGAGGTCAGGGGCAAGAATGTCTAGACATGACCTAAAGTGGTCAACATGCCAGAAAGACATCGCTGACTGAAGCTGTCACCTCCACACCAACAGGCTCAGCAGAAGCCAAACAAGCACTGGGCCCAGGCCTCCCACTCTTCTTCCCCCAGCCATGAAGCTGGCAAAGCCCAGGAATATTCTCTCTAAAGAAGAGCAAAAGGTCTAAAATGAACCAAAGTTGTAGCATGACAGGAAAAAGGCATAAAGAAGCACAGCTGTTGGCTTTTTCTCCAAAACCATCCATTTCTCTCCATCTCTAATACCAGCACTCAGTCCAAGCTTCCACATCTCTACCTGGACCACTGCCCCTACAATCCATTCTTCACATTCACTCAGAGGGAGCTTTTCAAAATATCTGTCTCTCTCATATCATGTTAGCATTCTGCTCAAAACCCACCAATGGCTTCCCATCATATTTAGGATAAAATCCAAACCCCACTCCAGTCTCCAAGGCACCACTTGATCTGGCCTTGCTGTCCTCTCAGAACTCTCCTCCCACTCTCCTGCCACTCCCAATGCTCCAGCTACACCACCCACTTTCCAAGTTCATTCCTGCTTCAGGGCCTTTGCACATCTCTTCCTGTGCCTATAAAAGTCTCTCTTGGAACGTGGCATGGCTCCTTCTCAACATTACATTTCAGATCAAATATCAACTTTGCAGTGAGATATGCCTGGACTACCCAACCAAGTAGCCACCTGGCCTCTTTCACCTCTCTGTATAGCATATTTTTCTAGATGCTTCTCTTCTTGATGAACTTTTTGACATTGTTATTGTATTGCCCTGCCTCCTCCCACTCCCCAGAATGTAAGTTCCATGAGATCAGGGTGTTTGTCTGTCTTGTTTGTCACTGTCCCTGTACACAGCACAGTTAACACAAAGTAGGTCCTCGACCAATATTTGCTGAATAAATGAACAAGCAGAAGGAGAGATGAGCCTTTTTCCTGCAACCTAGTTAAAACCTTAGCCATCTCTTTGAAGATGGAGGACAGGCTACAAGCCTAGAAACCACAAAAGGGAAGGAAATGGCTTCTCCCCCTGGAGCCTTCAGAAGTAACGAAGCCCTGCTGACCCACTGTAGACTCCAAGCCTCCAGAACCATAAGATGATAAACTTGTGCTGTCATAAGCCACTAAGTTTATTACAGCAGCAATAAGAAACTAATACATTATCCAATAGGAAAGGACCAGAAGGGATTATAACCGAGGTTTCAAACTTAAATGACTTAGCATACAGGCAGGTAAACCGAACAAGCAAAGCAGGACAAGGGGGTATCTTTCCTAGAGAGCTGCTCCTACTCAGCTATGATTCCTGTCATGCTGGAATGCAGGCCACACACTGCCAACCTTCAGTATTTCAGGAGCAGCTAAAAATATGTGTGTTATGAGAGATGACCCAGCTTTTAAATGCTGGCATCTAATTCAAACAATCAATAATACACAGCCAAATAAAGCACATCTGTAAACTTTGGGGGGAAAGAAAAGCCTTAGCTACCTCTCAAAACCCAGCTCAAACGCGCCCTCTTCCACAAAGCTTTCTAACCCACTCCAGCTTTCAGAGACATCCCACATCTCTGAATTTTACAGGGCCATCCACACTGGCACTTATCCATGCCCTGCCTTCGATGATGATAACCAATTATATTGGCTAAGATGTGTTAAACATCTATGAGTTGCCAGTAACTATATTCATTTCCTCTAATTCTAATCCTAACAGCAGATCTGGAAGGTATCATCCTCCCCACTTACAGATTGAAAAAAAATGAAGCTCAGAGTAAATTACTTACTTCCCCAAGGCACCAGTGCTCCAAGTGGCAGAGTCGAGATTTGATCTCTCAGGTCTGACTTTCAAAAGCCCAGGCCCTTGCCATGCTGCCAAGCAACCTGTTATTCTGTACAGAGACTGTGCACATCTGGTCTGCACAACTGGATTATGAACTCTGAGAGAACAAGCAACACAAGTATGCTCCGTATCTACCTCTACCTGCGTCAACCACAAAATAGACTCTCCTAGACTCAAGAGTCAAACCTATGTTCAAGCCTGGCTCCCCCCATTACCAGCTGGGTAAATCTAGGGCTCAACTTCCTCATCTGTAAAATGGGGATGATAATAATGCCCACGTTGGAGGGTTGAGTTGTGACATAAAGCAATTAGCACACACTAAGCTTTTGATAAACTGCAGCACTTATTAGTAATGCACCAGGCAATGAGTTAGATTCCACAGGAAACATAAGAAAGTTTTCTTCTCAGAGTAGACAATCAGCCAGCAAAATAAGTCAGATATCCATGAAACGTTAGCCCTAATAAAGAGTCACATAAACTATGCTGAATATGCAATACGGTATTTGCTATCGTTTCAAGGATGCTCAGATCTGCCTTGAATCCATGGATAGGCTGAGCTCAGAGCTTTGACCTGGGCCACCACAGATAGGAGAGGAGAAGCAGGAGGCAATCCAGAGAAGGGAAAGGTGTGAGAAAGTGCAGAAGCAAGAGGTCTGTAGGGAGACAGGGAGCTAATAAGCCTGATTACTGGGGCAGAAAGTTGAAGGGAGTGGCCGCAGAGATTCTTGCCAAAGGCAGGCTGAAGACAATGGTCAAGGACCTCACACATCACAACTAAGAGGCTTGAACTTTATCCTGCAAGTTCTAGAGACAGAATAAAACTTCAAGAGGGGGTGATGACACGACCAGAGCTGGATTTTAAGAAGAGTGGGCCAACATGGCCACACGCAGATGGAATAGGGCAAGCAAGGATGATGGCTGAGTGTCAAAATAAGCGTGTCTAAAGTTATTAGGGCCCATGCTGGCGTGACATCTTTCCACCTCTCCAACCCTTCACCCCTGTAAGCCATGAGCCTGGCACAGGGCCTCAGACATATTGGGTTCTTAACAAAAACAAAACCAAATGACTAAATGGCTGTGTGTCCACAGGAAGTCCCAGAGGTTAGACTGTGAATGAAGACAAGGGCTACCTGTTTCTAAATATCAGGTAACTCCCAGTCTTTGGTATTTTCTTCTGTCTTAAATGAAACCTAGTCAAGGTATGTGGGAAAAACAGACAGCTGTCCAAACATTCACACCAAACATTTCCTTAGTGTACAGTTACTAGAAAATGGTTTCCCATCCAGAACTTCATTTCCCAGGCTTCCTTACATCTAGCTGAGGTCACACGACTCATTCTGACCAATGGAATGTGGGTGGGAGATGATTTCTGAGTCACGGCAAGTTAAAAATGGGTATGCCCTCTCCATACTCCTTCCCCTTCCTCCTGCTGGAATGGTGGCACCAAAGGATGGAAAGAGCCTGGATCCCTGAATCACCTTCTTCCTAGTAGAAGAAAGTCACCCACCAATCAGGAACACCTACTCTAGACTGCTACATGAACAAGAAATAAGGCTCCATGATACCAGGCCACTGAAACTTTGAGCTGTGTTAACACACTTAGCATTACTCTAATTAATACAATAGATAAAATCACTCTGGGATAAAAATCACTACTCTACCCCAGGAGAGAGCCTGTTAAAGAAATACAAAACAAAACAGGAAGCCGACTCCAGGAGGAATGGGAGTAGGATCCAAAGAGTTTGGGAAAATCTGACTCATGTCTTCCAGTAGGAGGAACCATAAACAGCCAAAAACTCAAGTTGGCAGAGTCACCCCTGACAGAGCGTGACCCTTTGACTAAGCTGAGCCTAAGAGTGGAAATATGGGGCCTTACAGATGGGAGGATGAAGAATTCAGATTTCTGCAAGTTGGTGCTGGCAAAGCTCTAGCCCCAACCAACGATTCTCCTGGTTTGAGGCCAGTGGTACCCACACATCTCAACATTTGATTTAGATGATATATGAAAGTATCCAGATTCCCAGAGAGAATGGACAAATCCTCACTGTAAAAGTCCCCCTGGGCCCAGACTCATTAATACCACAACACTTGTGCTGAGTTTACAAAGAAAAAACCCTTAGAGTTGCAGAGGACAAAGAGAAGCAGACCCCTGAAGTGCCAAGTCATTGCGCAATTATGCATTTGGGGTGCGTTTTCTCTGTAGCATGGAACACTGTGTGGGTGTGTGTATTTGTGTTTTGGAAAGTACACAAAGGAAAGAATTCAAGATTCCCCTTCATTTCTCCAACTCCCTCCCTCCCCTATCCATAGGAGAAATTCCATCAGCCCTGAATCTAGCCTGAAATGAAACAATTAGGAACAAGAGCCACAGAGAACAGCAGCCTCTCTATTACTGAGGAGGCTGCTGTGGCAGGTCACACATGAAGCCTTCCTCTTTGTCCTCAGAGTACTGGCAGAAACTCACTTAACAGTCACCCCAACTATGCCCCTCCTCTCCACAGGAATCAAAACAAGGAATGGAGACTTCTCATTCCTTTCTGTAGACGGCAGCACAAACACTCTCAGGTTCCAAACCTCCCAATCCCCTCTGCCATCTGCCTGCAGGATCCACACTCCATCTGTGTTCTACTGCTTCTCCTCCAAACCCTTCTCTTCTTCTCTGCTCCTTAGGTCAGCACCCAAGTCCAGGCCCTCTGTACCCTGACTCTGGGACCCCAAAATGGTCTCCTAAAGGTTTCTCAGTTCCCAGTGTCTCCCTTCCCCAAGCCATACTAAACACTGCTCCCTCTGACTGATCATGTCACTCTCTTGTTCCAAGACCCTCAATGAGTCCCTACTATCTGACAAAAACCTAAACTCCTGACTCCGGTGGTCAAGGCCACCCATGACCAGTCACGGGTCACTCATGAGTGGCCTTAACCAGGCCCTTATTTTTCTTTCTTTTTCAAGGTATCATTATTCCTATTCTCCTATTACCATGGATTTGCTCATGGTATTTCTTGTACCTTTCTATCTACAAGCATCTAACTTCTACCTTTCCACATTCAGTTTAAACAGAGTTCTTCCATGAAGCCTTCCTTGATCCTGCCAGCTTAAAATGTGCCCTCTCACCTATGAATTCTGTCCACACATTAACTAAATCTGTGCTGTCCGTTACAGAAGCTACCAACCACGTGGCTACTCAACACTCAAAATGTGGGTAATGTGACCAAGAAATTGAATGTTTAATTTTATTTTAATTAATTTAAATGTGAATTTTAAAACTGTGCTCAAATTCAGTTATTAGAAAAGTTTTAAGTATGTTTAGAACACCTTGGGTATGTAAGTCCATTTTTTCAACTATAAATTTTGTGAAATCTAAATACAGATCAAATATTTCCAATGAACATTTCATATTTAACTTGAGATGTGTAAATGCAAAATATACATCAGATTTAAAGACCTAGTATAAAAAAGAAGAAAGTAGGGGCTGGCCTCAAGACCAAGTGGTTAAGTTCACGCACTCAGCTTCACCAGTGTTTGTCAATTCAGACCCTGGGCGTGGACCTACACACCACTCATCAAGCCATGCTGTGGCGGCATCCCACACAGAAGAACTGCAACGACCTACAACTAGGATATACAACTATGTACTGGGGCTTTGGGGAGAAAAAAAAAGAATGTAAAATCTCTCATTAATTTTTTATATTGATGATATATTAAAACGATAATTTTGGACATATTGGGGTAAATAAGATATATTACGAAAATTAACTACACTGTTTCTTTTTGCTTTTTTTAATACGGCTATGAGAATATTTAAAATCACATGTGTGCCTCACGTATTTCTACTGGACAGCGCTGATCTAGTCCTTTCCTATGACAATTACCAGTTTCCATTTTGTATTAGAATTTGTGACGTGGCTTATCTACTCTTTAATCTCTTTAAGGGGATGCTTTCCCTCATTCACCTCTATAATAGTAATAATAACTATAATAGCGGCTAATATAATGAGCTTTATTCGGTAAAAGACATGCTTTAAGCATTTACATCTATTAACTCATTTAACCTGACAAAAGCCCAAGGGGGTGGATATGTCACTATCTCCTTTTTGCAGATGAGAAAAGGAGACTCAGAGAGTTTAACCGTCACTTAGGAATTTGAGATAACTTGCCTGAGGTCAAGCAGCTAGTTAAGCAGCAAATCTGGCATCTGAACCCAGAGAGTCTTCAGAGCACATGTTTACCTATATGCTAACCGCCTGCCCTCTGCATTTGCCCCAGTACTTAGCCCGGAGCAGGTAGTCATGAAACACGCGCCAGTCAAACACAACACAACTTCTCCTACCTTGCAAGGCAGATGGCTAAACTACACCAATAGAAATGACAGTTAAAGATTAAAAAGAAAAATGATGGGGGTGAAGGGATGGAGGACAGCAAGAGTACAATAATATAAGTTTGTGAAGCCTAAACAGTGACTTCTGCTATAAGAGTGACAGCTAATATGAAGCAAGCTTAACTTTTTGTGTTTTCAGGATGTTGCTGGAAAAGATTTTTCTGGGATTAGAGCCTCAGTTTCCTCGTCTAGGGAGGAGCCATCCAACTCTGATATTCCAGGATCATTACCAGGAGATGAAGCACTGAGGGAAAGCCTGGAACATCACCTGTGGTTTGGCCAGCCTCACTGCCATTCCCAAAGTTTAACAAGGAACTGCTGTGGGTGGGTGTATTAGGCCCCACCCGAATGTCAAAGACAGGGAATTCTTAAAAATCAATCAGGAGATTGGACCAAAAACCAGTCTTATGATGAGGAAAAAAACGTTGGCTCAGGAACAGCACCCAGGACCAATATCAAGATAAGCTTGGCTTGGCTTGGCTTGGGTACAAGAACTCCCCTACTAGTAAACAGATAGACTGTAGCCTGACTCCTCACAAAAGAAAACTGAAACTGAAATTCAACACTACAAAGCTTCTAACACACCCTTAACGGGAAACCTTTAACTTATAATTCAAGCAATACTCACAGGTCAAATCTTCCTGTACAATGAGGCCTCCGCTGGAGGTGAAGGGTCATAAGTAAAGCAGAACTATGAGGAATCTTTGGCTGGGGCTCCAAGACAGCCTGTGAGACCCCTTTCAGAGGAGAGACTCAATTTCAGTCAACAGTGTGCTAGCGGGCTGTGATGGTTAATTTTAAGTGTCAACTTGACTGGACTGAGGGATTCCCCAGATAGCTAGCTGGTAAAACATTATTTCTGGACGTGTCTGTGAGGTTGTTTCTGGAAGAGATTAACATTTGAATGGGTAGACTGAGTAAAAGTCACCTTTACCACCTGGGTAGAAATGATTCAATCCACTGAGGGCCTAAATAGAACAAAAAGACGCTGGAAGAGCGAATTTGTTCTCTCCTGTTTGAGCTGCGACATCCATCTTCTCCTGCCCTCGGTTATCAGCATTCTTGGTTCTCAAGCCTTCAGACTCAGATGGAGACTTACATCACTGGCACCATCTGCAAGCTGGAGAACCAGGAGAGCCAGCGGTGTAGTTCCAGTCCAAACCCCAAGGCCTGAGAACCAGGGCAACTGATGCTGCAGTGGCCAATACCTCAGAATAAATCTCTCTCTATATATAGATATCCATCTGTATATCCTATTGGTTCTGTCTCTCTGGAGAACCATGACCAATCAGGGACTAGGAGAAGACCCCAAACCAACTGCTCCATAAGGTGCTCCAGCCACAGGAACCACCATTCTGCTCAATAATGAGATAGGACAGCTGCAATCAAATCAGCCCAGGGCAACTGCCTGATGCTTGAAAAGCGAAAAATGAAAAGCACCACTGGTGAATCCAACAGAGAATCCACGTAACATGGAGCACAAGTCCAAAGACTGAGGCCTGGGACTGACAGGAGGTGGGGAAGAGCCCATCAGAGGGGCTCAGGCAGGAGAAGAAAAATGGAGTTCCTTGAGGACAAGGCCAGGGTCTGCCCTTCTTAAATGGGGGGTAGGCAGGGGTGCCCAGCTCCTCTGCTACCTATGCCTCCTACTACGACTCAGGCCCAAGTTGTGTGGGCCAACCTACTTACTCATCCAGTCCTTAATGGAGGTGAAATTTTGTTCCTATGAAGATGGTGAACCTTGTTCGTTTATTCTAGAGAATAGAGGTGAACGAAAGAATTCCATTATCAGCTTGACCCTAAACCTCACCAGTCTCTCCTCACCTTCCCCCTGCCTACTAAATCTAATATTAATGTACTCAGCCCTCACAGCTTCTTCATGTGCCACAAACCTCTTTTCCAGCTCAATCTTCTAATTCTCCTATACCCACACCTCATACTCTCTCACCTCCCCCTTCACCCACTTTTATAAGCAAAACCCTCATTTCTAGTGGTCTGTCCTCTCCACACACTGATCACTCCTTCCTCTCACCTCTTTGAGGAGCAAGTTCTAACCCATCATGATATGAAAAGCACAATTGTGGATCAATAGACCAAGGAATTCCATGGAACACTGAGTCCCCTAGACGACCTCTGAGATGACTACGGAATTCTATGGACATTTGAGTCTGGAAAATGCTGAATACTACATCCTCTCCTTGGAGTTGTACAGAGCACTTTAGTATATTAAAGGTCCTGAGAAGTCCCGCAGTTAAGAAACTGTTCAAATGAGCAAAGAATAGACATTTGAATAGTCCTATCTCCAAAGATATACAAATGGCCAAGAAACATATAAAACATGTTCAACATCACTAATCATCAGGGAAATGCAAATCAAAACCACAATGAGCTACTACCTCATACCTGTTAGGATGGCACTATCAAAAACAAAAACAAAAAAAACAGAAAATAAGCGTTGGCAAGGATGTGAAGAAGTTCGAACCCTTGTGCAATGTTGGTGGGAAAACAGCATGGTGATTCCTCAAAAAATTAAAAATAGAATTATTATATGATCCAGCAATTCCACTTCTGGGTAAATATTCAAAAGAATCAAAAACAGGATCTCAAAGAGATATTTACACACCCATCTTCACTGCATCATTATTCACAAGAGCTAAGAGGTGGAAGCAACCTAAATGTTCTCAACAGATGAATGGATAAAGAGAATGTAGTATATACACACAATGAAATATTATTCAGCCTTAAAAAAGAAGGAAATCCAGAGGCCAGCCTGGTGGTGTAGCGGTTAAGTTAGCATGCTCACTTCAGTAGCCCAGGGTTTGCCAGTCTGGATCCCAGGCATGGACCTATGCACCACTTATAAGGCCATGCTGTGGCAGGCGTCCTACATATAAAATAGAGAGAGAAGGGCACAGATTTTAGCTCAGGGCCAATCTTCCTCAGCAAAAAGAGGAGGATTGGCCGCAGACGTTAGCTCAGGGCTAATCTTCTTCCAAAAAGAAAAAAAGAGGGGCTGGCTCCGTGGTCGAGTGGTTAAGTTCATGCGCTCTGCTGCGGCAGTCCAGGGTTCAGATCCTGGGCACGGACACGGCACCGCTTGTCAGGCCACGTTGAGGCGGCGTCCCACATCCCACAACTAGAAGGACCTGCAACTAAGATACACAACTATGTGGGGGGGGGGGGGGCAGGGAAATAAAGAAAAAAAAAAGATTGGCCACAGTTGTTAGCCCAGGTGCCAATCCTTAAAAAGAAAGAAAAGGAAGATTGGCAACAGTTGTTAGCCTAGATGCCAATCTTTAAAAAAAAAAAAAAGAAAAAAAGAAAGTAAAAGAAGGAAATTCTATCATAAGCTAAAACATAGATGAAGCTTGAGGACATTATGTTCAGTGAAATAAGCCAGTCACAAAAAGACAATACTACATGATTTCACTTACATGAGGTACCCAAAGTAGTCAAATTTTTAGAAATAGAAAGTAGAATGGTGATTGGCCGGGGAGGTGGGGGGGGGGGGTTGTTCAATGGGTACAGGGTTTCCATTTTGTGAAATGAAAAAGTTCTAGAGATCTGTTACACAACAACATGGATACAGTTTACTGTACTAAACACTTAAAATAGTTAAGATAATAAATTTTATGTTAAACTTTCTTACCACACAAAAAAAGGGCTCAACTCATTTCACTATTTTCTTGACTACTGAATACATTTTTTGCAAAAGAGCTTACAAGACCCAACAGGAATGCTGTAGAATACAATTTGGGGAACATCGTTCTAAACATCATAGCATCCTGAACTTCATGCTGTTGACTCAAATCACCCAATCCCTTTGGTTATCCATTTTGGCCCTTCATTTGCCCTTAAGGCCAGGCAATCTCATGTCTCCAGGCAGGAGTCCAATCTTGATGCTGTCCCCAGGTTAACAATAGCCTGATATTGTCACTACCATGTGGTCTGGCACCTTTAGGGAAGGGCAGAAAGGAGGCCAAGTGAAGTGGACATCTTTTGGGAACTTCGCTCAACTTATAGTGATACTCTTATCTGCTACCCTCTTCATCAGGGTGGACCCTCATCAGTCACATCTGCGCCACAGGCTATCTCATATACCGTATGCACAGACACACAGACACACACACACATGCTAACCAGGACCAAGGGTAAACACCAAGCTAGTATGCCAATCAAGTCCTCATCCAGGCCTCTGGATTTGGGATTAAGGTTCTAGCTCAACCTAGTATCTTGAAAGTAAGAAATAAAGAGATATACATGTGGGAACTGTTGGGTGGCCAGCAATTTACAATCTACCTTGTTGCCTGAGAAAGAGAGAAACTGATCTGCAGCAAAAGATGAAACTCCTCCCATCCAAGTTCTTCATAAGAGCCAGCTGCACTCCAGCCCTCGGGTTCCATGAGACACCCTATCTGAGGCCCTGACATTGCACAACTCAAGGGACCACCATTCACAACCTAGAGTTGTGCCAGTGCAGTGGCCCTGCCCCTAAACCCTCATAAACCATTTTTATTGCTCAAAGTACCTTCAGGTGGTTTCTGTTACCTGCAACTAAAGAATCCTAGAACACCAACCATATTTCCCACTATTGCTCTTTATTTCCCGGGCTTTTGCCAGGGGAACTTGCCATGTTGTTTCTGAAAAGCACTCCAAGCTTCCCTGCTTCTCTGCCTTTGCCCTTACTAATCCTCCTGTCTAGAATCCCTTCCCCCTCCTCTAATTATCAACTCTACTCATCCTTCAAGGTCCAGTTCAAATGCCTCTCCTGCCCATGGAGCCCTCATCATCCTCCGCTCTCACCCTCGAAGTTTCACACCTCTGTCCAGATTTCACTGATCCCATTTCCACATTCCACTTTGCAATAGAGACGTGTTTGCACATCTTAACTGCATTACTACACTGTACGCTTTGAGACCAGGACCATTTTCATCTTTGTGTCATGTACCATATCTAAGGCATACGCAAAGGCTGTAAAAAAAAAATACATGTACAGATGATGACTCTTTGGAAGAACAGCACTTCGTATACTGTCTCATCTCTCTACTAAACATAAGCACAGTGAAGGCAGAATTCAATCTTAAATTCATCTTTGTAACCCTGCAGTACCATGACCATGGTGTAGGCATTCAAACACCTGCTGACACAACATCCTAAAAGAGTAGACTAGAATTCTTTCATCCTTCTGCCCCTCAGCCCCATCACATGCAGTCTCCACCTCTCCAAACCCAACTCTCCCACATTTCGATCACTAGTGTTCTCAGAGGTAAAAAGGCACTTACTGAGTTGCTTCCATCAAAGGTGGCAGTTGGGGGAAAGGTGGGAGTGATACACAGAATCATCCCTAAATCCTGCTAGGATGGAGATCCATGATGACTTTCTGGCTGCTCTTCTGGCCATGTCCCAGAGGGATGAGACAGTAGGGATGGGGAGAAGGGAAGCAGGACAGACAATTCTGCTGGGGGTAGGATGTGACAGAAAAGATGAGGTAAAGTATGTCAACGACAGAAAGGTCCAGACTTCTGTCCCTTTATTTGTCCATTAATTCTCCCACAATTTACTGAAAGCTGGCTATATTTACTGGAAACAAGGAAGCCAGGGCCAAATCAACAAGTACTGTGTGAGAATCTACCAGACAAGGTCCCTGTGCCAAGCCCTGGAGGACATGCTTAGTTGTGGACTGACAACTAGAATCCTATGAACACACTGGGGCTGGAGGAAAAGAATGAAAAGAGAGGAGAGGACGATGAGTTCCATAAGTGACCCATCTCCACTCAGTACCTGGTGGGCATCTCCAGATGGGATGATGTAGGCCTGGATAGGTTCTGTCACATACTCCAAGTTTCTCATAGCTTGTCTCAGTTGCCGAAGCAGCTCCGAAGTTACCTTTGGAGCCATTCTGCTGTCTGAAACAACAGGAAAGTTTATTCCAAAACCAGCCTGCCCCATGCAACTCAATGACTACTTTAAAGGGAGCCCTAGAGAAGCATCTGCGATGTTCTACACCACCCCCAGCTGGGTCTTCAAACTGACCACGCCACCACCAGACCAAAAGCAAAGCTGCCAGAAACTCTGAAGTTCACAGTTCTTAAATATCACTTCCAAACAGCCATTTGTGGCAAGAAAAGTTGAGCTATTAATAATCATTTCCAAATATCAGTTACCTCTTTCACTTCTAGGATTTTATCTAAGGAGATAAACAGATGCACAAAGGTATGTGTTCATCTTTGTTTATAGTAATAAAAAATGGGGAAAAACACATAAATTGGTTAAATGAACTACAATACAAGCAAGAGTACACTATGAAAACATTAAAAATTACACAGACCTCTATTTAACTAGCAAGAAAACCAAAACACTGGTGGGTGATTAAAAACAGATTACAAAAGAACATGCATAGATTGTTCTTACTTACTGAAAATTCTGTATGTGTATACGCAGAGGGAACTTTCTGAAGGCCAGTCACCCAAGTGTTAATTAGTGGTTACCTTTGGTTACAGGGATTTGGAGTGATTTTTATTTTCTTCTTGTGCTTTACTGCTTCAGTTTGACTGCTTTAAAAAATGTTTTATATTTTTTGTTAAACAGCTAACCACAGATTAGTGATTAGCAGAAAGGTCAGTCTACTAGAAGTCAAAAGTCTAAGTCATGTGCTCTAGTGAATACCTACTATCAATGGGCTGTGCAACCTCATGGAGAAGGGGACCAGGTCCTCAGTGCTCTGTGTTCTCCTCTAAAATTCACTAAGAGCAGAGGAGATCCAGGGTTTTCAAACTGAGCCCCCAAGAAGTCCCAGGGGTCCCAAGGAGCCTATCATCCCAATAAAACTAGCGCTGGAGTCACCAGCTCTAGAAAATACAAAATAGGAACAGAAATACAAAAATCATTAAAAAGAAAATGTTAGGGACATTAATGTAGTCCTACTAGAAATCCTTAAACTTTTACTAATTTCTAAGTAGTCAAAATCAAAAGAGAAAAAGTACAAAAGACAGCTTCTAGGTGATGAAGGCACAGATGATGCAAGCTGACTATCAAATCACTTTAGCTGGTTCTTCCAAAAAAACCAGTTCTCAAAAAATATTGATATCAGTGAACATTTCCAGTAAATCATACTATGTGATAACTACAGATATATGACATAGATAGGTAGGTAGATAGATGACTAGATCATAGCTATAGTCCCATGGGTACATAACAACTTCACAAAAAGCCAATTATAGAACAATGATCATACATATTTTACTACATCTCATATACTATTAGAATTCAAGTAGAACGAGCTTTTCCAGCTCATTTTTCTAATAGATTTTATTTTTTACAGCAGTTATAGGTTCACAGCAAAAGTGAGCAGAAAGTGTCAAGCGTTCCCACATACCCCTCTGTACACACAGCCGCCCCTACTATCAAGATTCCCCACCAGACTGCTACCTTTGTTATAATCTACATGAACCTACGTTAACACATCATTATCCCCCATGGTTTATATTAGGGTTCACTCTTGGTGCTGTACATTCTACGGGTTTTGATGAATGTATAATGACATGTATCCATCATTGTGGTATCATACAGAACAGTTTAACAGTTTTTATTGTCCTAAAAATCCTCTCTGCTCAGCCTATTTATCTCTCCTCCCACCACCTCAACCCCCAGCAATGACGAATCTTTTTTACTGTCTCCACAGTTTTGCCTTTCCAGAAAACCATACAGTTGGAATCATATGGTATACAGCCTCTTCAGACCAGCTTCTTTCACTTAGCAATGTGCATTTAATGTTCCTCCATGTCTTTTCAGGGCTCAATAGCTCAATTTTTTAGTGCTGAATAATATTGCACTGTCTGGATGTATCCAAGTTTATTTATCCAGTCACCTACTGAAGAGCATTTTGGTTGCTTCCAAGCTTTGGCCATTATGAATAAAGCTGCTATAAACATCCATGTGCAGGTTTTTGTGTGGACGCAAGTTTTCAACTCCTTTGGGTAAATTCCAAGGAGCATGATTGCTGGATCATATGGTAAAAGTATATTTAGTTTTGTAAGAAACTGCCAAACTGTCTTCCAAAGTGGCTGTACCATTTTGCATTGCCAGCATTAATGAATGAAAGTTCCTATTGGTCCACATCCTCACCAGTATTTGGTGTTATCAGTGTTTTGAATTTGCCAGCCCATTTTTTAAACAAATAAATAATACTTTTCTTAACCAAAAACATCCTAATGCACAATGCTGTAAGAAATGGAGAGTTACATTGAGACCATTATACTACAAGTTATCTTCAAGGACTGACACCCTGACTCACTGTGGCTTGTACTCTGTTAGGTACAGATCCTTTTTTGGTTCTTTTTCTTTAACATTTTCATCTGCTGCTTCTCCATCACCACCAGCACCTTAAGCTACAGAAGCCTCAGTCATTATGGTTATCTCCAACAGATTCCCCTATAAGGTACCATACTGATCCTAGGACTCATTGAAAAAGTGCCCCAATCATAATCTGCAAGAGCAGCTGTAGCTGCCAGCCTCAGGGCCCTACCTCAGGAGTCTCTGAAGGATAGAAGTACTCAAAGAGAGAGTCACTGGAAACGGTCCTATTCACAACTCAAACGCGTCCATGTTCCTTGCATTACAGCTGCTGCTGAATACTTTTCAGAGGGGCACCCTTTCCTTTTGTCTGATCTACTGAACCTGTAATTTCTTGCCTATTTTAGAAAGAGGGATCAGAAGTATCTGATCTGACTGAAGTTTGTAGGTCAACATCTCCAGTGGGTTCAAAATGAAGCCTATTGTGACCTCATAAGCTTGCCAGCATCTGAAAACTTTATTATGACATCTTTCAGGAGCTTCAGAATAGACTTGTATTTCCAAACCACATTTCTGAGCAAGTTAACATTAAAAAGAATCAAGCCAAAATGTAGACGCACTTTGGAGCAGTATTTCAACCTTGACTGCACATTAGAACTACCTGGGGAACTTATGATTTAATTAGTCTGGAGTGCAGCCTGAGCATCTGGAATTTTCAAAAGCAAATATATGGTAGAAGCCAATATATTTTCTTTCAAGATCATTAATTTCCTTATAGAATTTGGCTTCTATTTGAGCACATTCTGACTTAAGGATTTTGATGGCACTGACTGGGTGTTTACAGCACTGACTGTAGTATGTATCAACATTATCAGTCACTGACTTCATCAATACAGTCAACAGAACCAATGGCAAGCACAAAACCTTCAATTACAAACGGAAAACCACCAAACGCAAACAGAGCCAGGCAAAGACATCCTCTGCCTCCTGGTCACCATAACCTGCCTCCTCATCACCACATTCCGACCTTCGTCACCATCTCCTGCCTCATTATCACATTCCTCCTCTTGACTGGCCTCCTCAGAATCACCAGCATCATCAGCTTCACTCTACTACAGTGGCATTTTCACACTTCCCTCCACAATGCGACGTGACCCAATCAACACTCTTAACACTTTCCCTGGCTCCTTCTGCCTCATCTCATGCTCTTCACATTTGGTCGGTGACCTTGGTCAAATGCAGCCACTTCTTTGTCATCATTATCAGATACAATGAAAGAACTCCCAATACCACAACCAACAGCTAGGATGTGGTAAGGGGCAGTGGCAGCAACAGCAAAGGCAGAGAAGACAGCAACAGGCAGTGGCTGAGGCAATGGGCTGTGGCAGTGGAGACAACTACTAGTGAGGTGGATATAATGGGCAAAAGTGGCTGAGGCAGCTGTAGCCACAAGGACAACAAGCCTTGAAAATGACTGAATGGGTGGGCAGCAAGCGCTGAGGAGGGGACAACGTGGAAGCAATTACAAGACCCAGTCATTGAGGTAGCGGTGGTTGAAAAGGCAGCCAAGATGGAGAAGATGAAAGCTGAAGCTGGCAACCCTCAGTAGGGTAATTTTTATGAGGATTAAATAAGTTATTATATGTAAAGAACTTAGAAACAGTAAACACAAATTAAATGTTATATGCTTGCAATTATTAGAGTTAGATATACAATCAACTAACCATGAAAGCAATGTGATAAATAGTGCAACAGGTGTATATATTGCTTTTCCTTAAGACAGGGACCATGTCATCCTCATCTCTAAATCCACGTATGTAGCCCAGCACCTGACACACATATGCTCATACAAAGACGGCTGAATGAATGTCACAATTTTATGTCTATGACCTTTTCAGACTCAACATAATAAACTGTAATGACTCTTCAGTGAAAGAAGCAAGCTAGAATTTTAGAAGATGCCATATTATAGCATCTGCTCATTCCCATTACTTTCCAGATACGTTAGAAGCAGCCAAGAGCTAATCAGGGTGTGCAGGAAAATGGGAAGCCAAGAGCAACAAGCCTAGTCCATGATGTAACATTAGCCCATACACTGCCAGGTATTTTTAAATCATGCTTTAAAGAGAATGACTCATTTAAAAGTCTCTTGCATATGTGGGTCTGCTTTTAGAAATAAGTTCCTAAACTTCCTAAACAATAAAGATTTTTTTCACTGCTTAAAAGTACATGAAAAGCACACCCTATTTACCTCATTGGGTGGGCTAGGAAAATTTAACATGACAACATGTGAAAGCACCAGACACAGCATCTAGCACTTTGGAGGAGCTCAAGAAATAGTCTTTGAATCTGGATCTGAAGCACCAGCTGAGATTCCTACATGCCTTGCTATAAGAATAGAAGGGGCTGGTTTACTCCAATTTCAGCATCTTAACACATGCACAGATGCCAAGCTGCTCTTCCAGCAACAATAGCTTTAGTGGTGGTGAGCAAGTGCCAAAAGCTTTATATATATTAGTGGTTAATTCTCACAATAATCCTCCAAAGGAAGTTTCACCATTCCCATTTTACAGACAAAGGAACAGGAGTTAAATACTCGCCCAAGTCAACTGGATCATCAGGAACCAGGACCCAAAGTCTATCCAATTCCCAAGTCCATGCTCTATCACACCTTACTATCTAGGGGACATAACATAAAGGGGACATAACACTCTCTTAAAGGCTTCTAAGGTCTATGGAATCAAAATAAGTGGGCTCCAGTTTCTGGCTAGGATGCAATCTCAGACAGCTGAAGCTCCCCGAACCTCTATTTCTTCATATATAATAAAAAGAAAGAGAAGTTCTCTTCAAACTCTAAATGTAACGATTCTACTACTTTTGCCTTTTCCTTACTTTCTCTTTTTCCCACTCCTTCTTCCTTCTTCTTCTCCTCCCACCTAATATGGCCCAAAATGTGTTGGATACATCTATAATTTTAAGGGAAAAGGACCTAAAATTGCATGTAATGATAGCACTGATCTTCCAAAGGGAGATCAGTCATGGCTTCTTATGTGCTTCAAGGGATCAATTTTTTCAGTCAGCTAAAAGGAAACGCTGTGGTTCTCCTGTGTAATCCATAGAAAAGCACTGGCTTAAGAGGGGTAGAAATACAGTAATACACCACTTTTCAGAATTCAGGTTTCTGGCAACCCAATGAGACAACTAACCAGTTCTGGGAAAAGGGTATGATTCCAGAAAGGTCCCCCAAAAAGATTTTCCTGAATGCACATTCAACTTACAAAGCACAATAATACATTATAAACTTTTCTCATTTCATAATCTTATGATGCAAATTGAAAGCTAATCTCTAAGGTAGCCAATAAAAGGATTATATTAGAGATTTAAAAAGCTGGAATAGGACTTTTTCAATAATAACCTATTGCCACCACCACCACCCCAGGAGTAGGAAGTGCAAAAAGTATAATTCTCTAACATACCACCTAAAAAAAGTGGTAAATATACAGAAATGGTAACCAACTACCCAGGAAGCCAAAGGACAAAATAGTTTTTAATTCCAGATATACCCCTAGCCATGATCAATTATTAATCCCTTACCCTCTTTTCTCTTCCAGTTTGGGGTTGGGTGGGGGGACCTACAATCCTTTTGAGATGTTCCATCTAATTAATAGGCAAAATTATTACCTGTTTCCACACCTGGGTCTCCTGTATGTGTCACCTCGTTAGGTTCAATTATTCTTAAATTTTTCAGCAGAAAATCCTGGTGATTCGCCCTTAAGAAGAGGAAAAAACAGGATATTGCAGACTTTGACCACAGCAAACGTGGCAAGATTTAGTCAGAGAGGACATCGACTTGACTTAGCAGTTTTCCTTGTGAGTCGGAAGACCTCTCACCCCAGCGTCAGTAACAAAATAAAAAAAAAACGTTTCACATAAAACATCAGCATGGCACATAAATCCTCTCAGGCCTAGTCTCTAATTCATGAATTAGCTATGCCTAATCTCCTGTTTAGTCTAAAAAGATTTTATTTGCAATGACTACAGTTTCCACATGTACAAGTTCTATTTGGTCCTTTTTCAAACTAGTCTCTTCTTTCTTCCTGGTGTCCTATTCTTTCACTATGGCTCCCATTCCTTCTCTTAGCTTTAATTATTTGAGGCCCTTATTTTATAATTCATTTCAGAGTTTCCATTAGAAGGTCTTGGGATAGTAATCCTCAACTTTGCTCGGTCTGCTGGCTCCATCTTGGTGGGTCATTCCTTGTGTTCTGTAATCTTTTATTAAAAGCTTATCTTTAGTAGAGACTTTTACCTATGAGAATGAGATGCGTCCTGGAATGTACAAGAACTAGTGTCACTACTATTTGTTTCTGAGACTAATTTTCACTTTAATTTCTTAGCTAGGAGATTTGCCCACAAATTTCTTGTCCTCATACGGGGATAATCTGATGTCCTGGACCCAGGTATGAAGACCTATAGTGTCTGATAACCTCCCCAGGCTCAGCTTACCAGCTACCAATTAGGCTTTAAGTTCCCCTAAATTTCTGGCACAAACCTGTCTTTCTTTCAGGTCCATTCAGTCAACAAATATTTATTGAGAATCTTCTATAATCCAGGCCCCATTCTAGACAAAACAGGGAACAAAACCTCAAGAGGTTTACGTTGGGGAGGGCAGGGAGGGATGCTGGGAGGGAAGGATACAGGAAGAGAGGCAAGAGACACAAAACAAGAATACAGTCTGTCAGAGAGTGAGTATGTGCTCCATGAAATGAAGTAAAGCAGGGCAAGGGGAAGAGAGTGTCAGAGAGGTAAGGGGAAAGGTTATTTTATATGAGGTTGCCAGGCAGAGACCTTAAAAAAACTGAAGGACCAAGCCATATGGATGTCTAGGGGAAGAACATTCCAGAAAAGAGGAAGAGCAAGTGCAAAGGCCCAAAGGCAGGAGTATGTGTGGTATACCTGAGGGAAAGCAAAGAGGCCAGTGTGACACAGTTGCATGTATTGGGAGATGTGAAGGTAAGTGGTTAGGAGACAAAATTAGAGAGATAATAAGGAGCCTGTTGTAGGCTACAGAAAGGGTCTTGGATTTTATTCAGCCATGAACTTAAAGATAATTTTGTTATAATTTTACCACATTGTTATGAGTTAGTAGGTGGTGAGGGGTCCACATTAGCTCAGTCTACCACATAGCCAAAACCAGAATACGAGACATTTTCACCAATCACTCCAGTCCTGCTCTCAGAAGGCTGCTACTTTAATTTCACTGGACAGAAGAAGATATTCTTTACTAGGGGAATCACATATTCTTTCATTGAAAAGCAAAACACTTTAATATCTCTTATAAATATAAATGCATATATCCTCAACAAAATACTAGCAAACTGAATCCAGTAATATATAAAAAGGATCATACACCATCACTATGTGGCATTTATCCCAGGAACGAAAGATTGGTTTAATATACAAAAATTAATGTAACACACAATACCAAGAGAATAAAGAACAAAAACTACACAATCTTCTCAACAGGCACAGAAAAAGCATTTGACAAAATCCAACATCTCTTCATGACAAAAGTACTCAAACTATAAGAAGAGAAATTCCTCAATCTGACCAAGAATATGACAAAACCCATAGCAAACATCATCCTTAAAGCTTTCCCCCTAAGATCAGGAACAAGACAGAGATGTCCACTCTTGCTACTTCTAGTCAACATTGTACTGGAGGTTCTATTCAGGGCAATTAGGCAAGAAAGTGAAATAAAAGGCATCCAGATTAGAAAAGAAGCAGTAAAACTATATCAATTACAAATGGCATTATCTTGAATACAGATAATCCCAAAGAAGCCACACAAAAAAATTTCAACTAACAAACAAGCTCATCAAGAATGCAGGATACAAAATCAATATACAAAAATCAACTGTATTTCTATAAACTTGCAATGAACAACCCAAAAGTGAAATTAAGAAAAGTTCATTTACAATAGCATCAAAACAACAAACACCTAGGGATAAATTTAACAAAAGAAGTATAAAACTTACACTCTAAAAACTACAAAAAATTGTTGAAAGAAATTAAAGAAGACCTAAATAAACGGAAGGACATTCCATGTTCATGGATTAAAGGACTTAACATTGCTAAAATGGCAATACTCTCCAAAATAATCTACAAATTCAATAGGATCCCTACCAAATTCCAGCTAGTTTCTCCGCAGAAGTTGACAGGGAGATCCTAAAATTCATATGGAAATGCAAGGAATCCAGAATGGCCAAAACAATCTTGAAAAAGAACAGTTGGAGGATTCACGCTTCCTGATTTTAAAACTAATAAAACTACAGTAATCAAAAGAGTGTGGTACTGGCATAAGGAAAGACTTATAGATCAATAAAAGAGAATTGACAGTTCAGAGATAAACCTTCAGATCTGCTGTCAACTAATTTTTGACAAAGCTGCCAAAACCCTTCAGTGGAGGAAAAAATAGTCTCTTCAACAAGCGATGCTGGGACAAATGAATAACCACATGCAAAAGAATGAAGTTGAACCTCTATCCTCCACCATATATAAAAATTAACTCATGGATCATAGACATAAATATTTCTTAGAAGAAAACATAGGCATAAAACTGCCTGACCTTGGATTAGGCAACGATTTCTTAAACATGACATCGAAAGCACAAGCAACAAAAGAAAATAGATACACTGGACTGCATTAAATTAAAGACTTGTGCTTCAAAGGATATCATTAAGAAAGAGAAAAAACCCAGAAAATGAGAGAAAAGGGGCCGGCCCGGTGGCACAGCGGTTAAGTTTGCACGTTCCGCTTCTTGGCGGCCCGGGGTTCGCCGGTTCGGATCCCGGATGCGGACATGGCACGACTTGGCACACCATGCTGTGGTAGGCGTCCCACATATAAAGTGGAGGAAGATGGGCACGATCTTAGCTCAGGGCCAGGCTTCCTCAGCAAAAAGAGGACTGGCAGTAGTTAGCTCAGGACTAATCTTCCTCAAAAAAATTTAAAAAAACACAATAACAAGTATGGGCAAGGATGTGGAAAAATGGAACCCTCAGACATTGCTGGTGGGAATATAAAATGGTGTAGTGGCTTTGGAAAACAGTCCAGTGTTCCTCAAAACATTAAATATAGAGTTACCATATGACCTAGCAATTCTACTCCTAGGTATGGAAAACTGAAAACATAAGTCCACATAGAAACTTGTACACAAATGTTTATAGCAGCATTATTCACAATATCCAAAAAGTAGAAACAATCCAAATGTTCATCAACTGATGGAAGGATAAATAAAAGTGGTCTATCCAAACAATGGAAAATTATTTGGCAACAAAAAGAAATCAAGTACTGATACATGCTACAACATGTTATGCTAAGTAAAAAAAAGCCAGCCACAAAGGACCATATATTCTATGATTCCATATGGAATGTCCAGAATAGGCAAATCCACAGAGACAGAAAGTAGATTAGTGGTTGCCCAGAGCTGAGGTGGTGTAGGGGGAAATGAGGAGTGACTGCTAATGCGCACAGTGTTCCCTTGTGGGTAATGAGAATGTTCTAATATTGACTGTGGTCATGGTTGTACAACTCTGTGAATATTCTAAAAACCCCTGGATTGCATATTTTAATAGGTGAATCGTGTGATATATAAACTGTATCTCAATAAAGCTGTTACAACATTTTACAAAATGAGAAAACTTTTTCTTGGACAGAGAAACAAATCACATTTTCACCTGATTTCCCTCAACTTCATATGCACGTTTATAAGCCAAGGAAGTCATTTTCTGTATATATTCAAATTTAACTGGCCCCAGTGACTAGTTCAGACATAGGACAAGAGAGCTGGAGGGAGATTATTCAGACGTAGCTCTATTTGTTCCCTTTACAAGAGAAGAAATAAAGATAACTTGCCACAGCCCATACTCCTCAGTAGCTGCAAAGTCAAGACCAGAAATCAGGGCTGACAGGTGATGCTCCCAGAGAATGTGAGTTCAAGCTCTCTCTGCAAGCATCACCACCTTCCCCTCCTGTCAGGATCAAAGGAGCCAGGAAGCAGCTAAACATCAGCTGTCCTGCCTCTGTCATAACCTAGTCTCTAGAGTCCAAGATCCATCCACCCTTCACTTACTTGGACAGATACATTCTCAGGCTCTCAGTTGAAGCAGAGCTGTCATAAAATGTTAGCGCTAGAATGTACCTCAGGGACCATCCAACTCAGCTCCCTCCTTTAGACAAAGAAACTGAGATCAAACAACTTGCTCAAGGCCTCACAGCTATTTGGTGACAGAGCTGGTCTAGAACTAGAGTCTAGGCCTCCCAACGGCCAGCTCCGTGCTCTTCCCCTTCCCAGGGCCTCTCTAGCCTATACCTTCTCAAGGTCATGATGTGCCATGAGGTGGTGAAGAGGAAAGAAGTGTGCAGAGAACCTCCTGTTCAATCTTTGCATAAAACAGTTAAGGCGTATTTTTCTCCCTCTCTCTTTTTTAAAGAAATCCCATGAGGGTTCTGGTTATCCTCTACCCTCCCCCAGTCCAAGATGAGAATCACACATGTCTATTGCTCCAGATGGGGCAAAACAAGGACTAAGATGTTCAATCACACCTCATGAGGTGAGACAAGGGTAGAATGGAACAAGTTCTAAGGTGGGGAAGTGGGCGATGTTGTATTTGCCTAGCCAGAATACATCCCTCCTCCTTTTGATCAGTTTGCCTTTTGAGAATGTCTCTTCTCCATTTTCAGTCCACAGAGTTGAGATGAGTCTCACGCATTCACCCATCAAGTTCTGGGACCCAGACCTGGTCAATCCATCCCTCCAGCCACAATGACTGGCTCAGGGATAGACATAAGGATCAAGTCAGCCCAGTGAGAATGAAATGTGGGATTTCTGCTCCAACCACTAGGTAAGAAGGCTCTATTTCTGCTGGGGCTGTCAGCCTAGAACTATCATAACCTGCCATGAGGAGAAAGTCTGTCTGAGAATGAAGCCAACACTAAAGAAATCACAGCCAAGAGAGGCCAAATCTGATGCCAATGTCAGTCTCCTGGACTCAGCTGCACTAGCCAGCTCAACCCCTTTTTACTTGTCAATTTTGAGTTCAGTTCCCATCACCTAAACTGAGTCATTTTACATTGAATAGCACTCAAAGTCCGCCACTAGGGGAGATGCCTGGGGCAAACAGGCTCTCTTCTCTCAGTCTTTCAGGGGGCTGTTGTGTGAGGTTAGGGAGGCTCTACCTGCTGATGTTGAAGGACCCTTCTGCCCCTAAAATGTTGTGATTCTATAAATCCAGCAAAGATCACCTTGGTCCTCAAAGGGTTCATCTCCACCTAGGGCCTAACTCATCATTATCCACATGCCTGGCTCCATTTCCAGCATTTAACATACAGGCAGCTCCTTCTACATGCAGGTTTGCCATACTTCACACCCTTCCACAGGGCAGGTTTGGTTCTGTACTCATCCCTAACATGTGTAGCAAGGTCAAGTCCAGGTCAAGGTCAGCTTGGGATCTGTCCACTCACAAACAAAGGGACAAGCCATGGTCTGTGTTCAGTAAGTGAGCTGGCCATGCTGCCAAGCGTGTTCATTCAAGTCTGAAGCGGTCAGAGGATGGCTGAGCCCGTGTGGATCACCGGGGAGTTTGGCTTCTGGCCTTTGTAAACTCAGAACGTCTCTCTCAGTCTCCCACTTTGTTAGCTGCTCTGATAAGTATATCGTGGTTGTGGGGGTTGAAGAGACTGAAACGTGTTTAAATGTGAGGCCGGGCATTATCCTTTTGACCTCTCTGTAGCCAGGGAGAACCCAGGACAGGTTACCGGGGAGATTTTCCTGGAGATTATGCCCAAGTATTTCTTTACACAGCCTCTGAAACCATTTGAGTACGGAGAGGCCCGCGGTTGCCTGGTTCTGTGGCGGTAACAGATGAGTAAAGCAAATTGCACGTGTCAGTACTGTCCGGGTCGCAATGTGAGGGTTAGATTCCCGGGGAAGTGGAGCGAGGGCAAGGGCTCACCCACCTCCCCGGACCCCGGCACTTGCGAGCAGGGGCCGACTTCCTGCAACGGCAGGGCCTTCCAGCCGGGCCGGGGGCGGCGACGGCCGCTCCGCGGACACTCGCCCGGGAGGCGGGCTCTGGCTGCCGGGGGTGCCCGCGGCCCCGCCGGAAACGCACCGGAACTTGCCGGGCTGCGTGGCTCCCTTCCCTGCTCCCGCTCCGGGGGCTCGGGCAAGCAGGGGCCCTCGCCCAACAGCTGGCGGCCGCCCGCCGCTCCTCACCCGCTCGTCCCTACCCTCCGGGGTGCAACACGCGCGCCCGGGCCGGGAGCCGCGCGCTGCCCGGAAGCCGGCTCCCCGGCAGAGTCCCCTCACCTTACTCGCGGTGCCTTTCTGGAGGCTGCCATTCGGCGGTGACGTGCAGAGGCTCACGTCAGGGGAGCACAGACCAGCTGATCACCGCGGAGGGGCAGGAGGGAGGGAGCCGCTGCGCAGGGAGCATGCGCTCGAGGAGCCGGCCACGCCCCCCTCTGTAGCGCGCGCTCGAGCCGCAGCCCCGCCCCCATCAGGCCCCGCCCACCGCCCGAGCTAGTGCGGCGCGGGGCGGGAGGCAGGGAGTCGGTTTCCCCTTCGACCCTAACGGGCGTCGTTTCCCTACAGCGAGTTGGGGGGTGGCCTTGCTGCGGCACGTCGTTTCTGTTCATTTTTCTCGCCATTCCCTAAAGAGGAAAATGAAGGGCTTTGCCGGCTGAAGGGGATGCTGCCCGACGAGCTGCCCTCCAGGGATGTTCTGTCCTTGGGGAGAGCGGAAGGGAGGGGAACGTGGCTACTTCTAGAAGTACCTCCGCAGGGTCTCACTTTCTGAGGCTTTAGAGATGTGCACAAAGTCACTTCTCCAGGCAGCTTCGAAAAACGGCTGCCCACCCCACCTGGATAACTAATAAGCACCGCAAACTTTAACATGTCCCAACCGGGCTCCCGGTCCAACGTAAAACAAAACAAAAGCATGCTCCACCAAACAGTGTTCGCCATCTCATTAAGGGTCTACCCCGTGCTTTGAGATGCTCAGGCCAAAATCCCGGAGTCATCCTTGCCTCTTCTTTCACACCCTATATTCAGTGTGTCAAAAAATCGTGTTGGCCTTGGCGTCAGAATCCATCCCTAGTCCTATGGCTTCTCACCACCCGACCTGTCCTCACTGTGGTCTGCAGTCACTACTGCCTTACCCGCGTGATTGATTACACTGGCCTCCCTGCTGCCCCTTGGCACTTCACAGTCTAGCCTGAATACACTTCGCTCCTTTGAAGTCTGAGATCACGTCCCTGCTGTTTAGCACTTTCCAATGGTTCATTTCACTCAGGCTAAAAGCGCTACTTGATCTGCCCCTAACCCATTTCCTTCTGTTGCTCACTCTGCTCCAGCTAAACTGGTCTCCTTGCTGTCCTTGAAAAAGCTGGGCATGCTCATGCCCCAAGGCCTTTGGACTTGCTCTACCGCCAAATATCCCAGCTCCCTTGTTCACCTTTCCCTCACCTTGCCTTGAAGTCTTTGCTCAAGCATCACCTTCTCAATGAAACCTATCCTGACCACCCTATCTAAAATTGTAAATCTCCAAGAATATACAGGGGAGAAAGGAAAGTCTCTCCAATAAATAATGTTGGGAAAATTGGATAGCCACATGACAAAAGATGAAAACAGACTGCTATCTGACACAATACACAAAAATTAACTCAAAATGAATTAAAGACTTGAATGTAAGACCGGAAACCATCAAACTCCTAGAAGAAAACATAGGATGTATGGTTTTTAACATCAGTCTTAGCAGTATTTTTTTGACTATGTCTCCTCAGGCAGAGGAAACAAGAAAAAAATAAACAAATGAGATTACATCAAACTAAACGGCTTCTGCACAGCAAAAGAAACCATCAACAAAACAAAAAGACAACCTACCAATTGGGAGAAGATATTTGCAAATCATATATCCGATAAGAGGTTAGTATCTAAAATACATAAAGAATTCATACAACTCAACAACAACAAAAAAAACCCAATTAAAAAATGAGAAGAGGATCTGAACAGATGTTTTTCCAAAGAAGATATAAAGATGGCCAACGGGCACACGAAAAGATGTTCAGCATCACTAATTGTTAGGGAAATGCAAATCAAAACCACAATGAGATATCACCTCACACCTGCCAGAATGGCTATTATTAAAAGGACAAGAAATAACAAGTGTCAGAGAGGATGTGGAGAAAAGTGAACCCTCTTACATTGCTGGTGCTAATGTAAATTGGTGCAGCCACTATGGAAAACAGTATGGAGATTCCTCAAAAAATTAAAAAAGCAACTACCATATGATCCAGCAATTTCACTTCTGTGTATTTATTCAAAGAACAAGAAAACACTAATTCAAAAACAATCTATGCACCCCTACATTCATTGCAGCATTATTCACAATAGCCAAGACTTGGAAACAACCTAAGTGCCTATTGACAGAGGAATGGATAAAGAAGATGTAATATATATGTATACACACACACACGGTGGAATACTACTCAGCTGTTAAAAAAAAAAAAACAGACGAAATCTTGCCATTAGCAACAACATAGATGGACCTTGAGGCCATTATGCTAAGTGAAATAAGTCAGAGAAAGCCAAATACTATATGATTTCACTCATATGTGGAAGATAAAACAACAACAACAACAAACAAACACATACGTACAGAAGATAGATTGGTGGTTACCAGAGGGGAAGGGGGGTCAGGAGGAGGGTGAAAGAGGTAAAGGGGCACATTTGTGTGGTGACAGATGGCAACCAGACTTTTGGTGGTGGACACATGCAGTTGATACATAAGTTGAAATATAATGATGTACACTTGAAATTTACATAATGTTATAAACCAATGTGACCTCAATAACAAATAAAGTTAGAAACAAAAAAATTTGTAAACCTCTGCCAACATTCCTAATCCCTCTTACCTTCTTTATTCTTTTCATAGCACTTATCACCTTTTAACGTGATAAAAATTTATTTATATGTATTGTATTCTGCACCCCCCCACACGCACACACACAACATGGCCATCAGTGCAGGAATTGTGTCTGTTTTGTTTAATGATGAACAATACTTGACATGTAGTAAGTGCTCATTATATATTTTCTGCATGAATGAATGTCCAGAATGTGCAGTCCTCGAGGGTAGGGACAGTGATTCTCTTGTTCATTGTTATGTCCCTGGTGCTTAGAACAGCACCTGGCAGGGTCAGCACTGAAGAAATATTTGCTAATGAAAATGAGCACATTTTTAAAGGTGACCTACAGCTCTCGCTTTGACTTTGGTGAATGTCTAATACACCTGTATCAAATACATTCTGTTGCCTCGAAGAGCTCAAAGTTCTGGTTGTTATTCAATAAGCATTTGGACAAGCTAAATTAGGCCTGGTAGAAAAAGTATGGAAGAACTAAAAGATGTGGTGCCTTGGAAAGCAGGAGACGTCTGTTTCATTTCCTCAAATTTATGGAGCCAAAAAGAGAGGTTGTAAATAAAATGATTGGTTCCAGCCCACAACTTGATGGGAAAGATCAAGTTGTAAGAGAAAAAAGGAGATGTCAGACAGATAGATAAAGTGGGACCTAAAGGGAACAGGTATTTCGTAATCACACTGCTTGGGAGGAGTCTCAGAATTTATAGCATCTGGCTTTAGGAGAGAAAGAGAAATACTCTGTGTTCCCTGAACCGGATTTGAATTCCTGTTTGCAGGATGACAAAGCACTTCTCCCCGTCTTGAACTTCTTTCTGCAGAACCTCGGGGAGAAGTTGAGTTGAATTATCACCAGAGAGTGAGAACACCGGGGTTATGTCAGGCTCTTCTCCTGGCTCTGCAGCCCTCACGTGTTTGAGAAAGTGGAGCAGCACGTTGACTAATAGTTACTGAGCACCATGTGCCTAGCCCACAACAACCCGATGAGTGAAGGACTAGTATCCTCATTTTACTATTTGAGACGATGGGTTTGCAGAGGGTAAGTGAATTGCCCAAAGTCGACAAGCTAGTGAGTGGTGGGACTGTGGTGGACACTCAGGCAGCAGGATGGATTCCCAGCCCCAAACACTTAATCACTAAGTCATAAGGAAAGAACGCCAAAGGTCACGTCATCCATGCAGTGGAAAGAGGGAGGCAACCTGATTCATCATTCAAACTCAGACTGGATGGGTTTTAAATGTAGCCAGAAATATTAAGTGTGTGAAAACATGTTATGGGTATAATTATGTCCTCCCAAAATTCATATGGTGAAACCCCAACCCCCAGTACCTCAAAACATGGTCTTATTTTGAAATAGGGTTGTTTAGATGTAATTATTTAAGATGAGGTCATACTAGTGTAGGATGGACCCCTAATGCAATATGACGGGTGTACTTATAAAAAAGAGAGATTTGGAAACAGAGAAAAGGCCATGTGAAGATGAAAGCAGAGATCAGTGTGATGCATCTGCAAGCCAAGGAATGCGAAAGATTGCCAGCAACCACAGGAAGCTAGGAGAGAGGTGTGGAACAGATTTCCCTTCATGGCCCTTACAAGGAACCAAATCTGAGGATCCCTTGATTTTGGATGTCAGCCTCCAGAGCTGTGAGACAATAAATTTCAGTTTAAGCTACCCAGTTTGCGGTATTTTTTACGAAAGCCCTAGGAAACACTGTAAAATGAGTTCTAAATGTCCAAGTATTTGAATTGTGGAACTGTTATTTTGGTCACACAACATTCATCCATTCTCCTTCTGGTAACCATCCTCCTATTTCCATCAGAGGACCCATCTTCTCCTCCTTCCCTCTCGCCCTCATTTTCAGTCTATGTTGTCTTGGTGAAACACTTGGATTCCAGGAATCTATTGTGACCCAGGCATAAGCCACAGTGATAGGCTCAGAGATTGCTATGGGACCAGTACAGTGAAATTTTCACAGTGAGTGCTGGAACAGAGGCTTGCTTCCCTCTGCCAGGCAAGAACTTGGATGCATATATTCTGGAATAGCTGCCTCTACATGCAACATGTTGATGGCACCAAAACAGCAGACGGCAGAGCAAAAAGAAAGGAAGAGAAGCAGGAATCTCAGAACATTATTTGAACCCTGAATCCTGCCATGCCTAAAACCAGATCTCCCGCTGGACTTTTCAGATGTCAGCCAAAAAATTTCCTTTTGTGTTTAAGTCAGTTTGACACGGATTTTCTGTCACTTGCAATCAAAAGACTCCCAATGAATCATTTAAGTAAGTTATGTTCCATCTGTACAACTGAATTTCATGCATGAAGTAGATATAAATTTATTAATATTGATAATTAATCATGAACTAAGAAATGGAAAAGTAGATTATGAAACAATGTAATATTCTATT
This sequence comes from Equus przewalskii, assembly GCF_037783145.1. NCBI lineage: Eukaryota > Metazoa > Chordata > Mammalia > Perissodactyla > Equidae > Equus > Equus przewalskii. The sequence continues at coordinate 21,430,494 of NC_091831.1, read as the reverse complement.
TTTGTAATTATATATATATATACATACCTATACTGATAGATACAGTTTTTAGAATAAAAGGAAAATGATCCACAAAAGATTAACAATGCTTATCTCAAGGTGGCAGAATTTAAGGCGATCTTAATTTTGCTCTGCATTGTTGGCTTTTTTCAAGATTTGTTTTGTTTACTTAAAGGAAACTCAAAGTACTAATCATTTCTCTGACCCTTTCTCCTTTGAAGACAGAATGAAGGACCTGTTCCATCCTCCAAATGTGAGCACCACGAGCAATAGTAGTCTTCCAGTATTCAACTTGCTAACTGGTTGATGGCCTGACCATTGATTGGGAGAGGGGCAACATCTCTTGATAAACCTCTAGATGAGAAGACTTAAAAAGCACAAATTCTCGTTGGATAGCAAACAAAACTACAACTTCAGGGGAGACTTTTAACCTTTTCAAACATTTTCATTTGTTCTAATAAAATTGATAGCTATAGAAACAGTGATGAGTGAGGCTCTCATAAATTGTTAAATATGGCCATATTTTTTGTAAAGTTAACTGAAAGATAGGCTTGTGGTTACACCCTAGAAAGGAATGGGAGAAGAAAAGCCAACTTTCAGGATTGTAGAGTCTGCCAAAACAATGTACTGTAAATTAAGGGTGGGAGAATGCATTTGGCTCAGTTCAGAATCCACTCACCCTTTGTATTCAATGAAAACTGAACTCAGACCTTTTGATATCTGAGTTCCATTTACTCTTGGCAAAGTTCAGTTCTCTGATTCAAATTTTTGAAAAACCTTAAAGAGGCCCAGAGGGTTTCTTGGACATCAAATGATTCTTGCACAAACAACATACTGATGAGCTGAGTGTAAATGAATAAGAAACATACAAAGTGACTCTGAAACACAAAGACCCTCCCATGCTATAGGAAGAAAGACTCAGGGAAGCCCTATGTTTGTCTCTTCCTTTAAGGAATATTCCTTTTTACCATATTTTATCCTTTTCTCAAGAAGTCTTTGAAGGACCTTTGTAAAATGTGGGAAAGGGAAGAGAGTGTATCCAGCTGTTCCTGATGTTGACTTCTCACAATCCCTTCCTGATTATGTCTTAAAAGCTGGGCTTTGGATAGAGGTAGCATGGCCTAGAGGTCAAGGTCAACAAGCAAGTTCCAGGGGCCGGCCCGGTGGCGCAGCGGTTAAGTTCGCACGTTCCGCTCCTCGGCGGCCCGGGGTTCGCTGGTTCGGATCCCGGGTGCGGACATGGCACTGCTTGGCAGCCATTCTGTGGTAGGCGTCCCACGTATAAACTAGAGGAAGATAGGCACGGATGTTAGCTCAGAGCCAGGCTTTCTCAGCAAAAAGAGGAGGACTGGCAGTAGTTAGCTGAGGGCTAATCTTCCTCAAAAAAAAAAAAAAAATAGACAAGTTCCAGCCCTGGCTCTATCACTAAATAGACACGTGACTTTAGAACCTGCATATCACCCTTTTCTCTGGTTTCCTAAGAATTCAGCTTTGATCAGCCCCTTCCAGACCTCGCATGCATTTGATCAAGTCCTCATCAGAGAACCTGAAGTTGGCAACCTCACAGATATATTTTGTGTGGCCCTTACTATATTCTTTTTTCATAACAGCTTTATTGGGATATAATTCACATACCATTACAATTCACTCCTTTAAAGTATGCAATTCAATGGTATTTAGTATATTCACAGAATTGTGAATTGTGCAACCATTACCTGAATCAATTTTAGAACATTTTCATCACCCCAAAAAGAAACCCACAACCTTTAGCAGTCACTTCTCATTTCCCTCCATCCTCCTCACTCTAGGCAACCACTAATCTATTCTCTATCACCACAGATTTGCCTCTTCTGGACATGTCATATAAATGGAATCAAAATACGTGGTCTTTAGTGACTTGCCTCTTTCACTTAGCATAACATTTTCAAGGCTTATCCATGTTGGAGCATGTATCAGTACTTGATTCCTTTTTTTTTTTTTTTTTGAGCAAGATTAGCCCTGAGCTAACATCTGCTGCCAATCCTCCTCTTTTTTCTGAGGAAGCCTAGCCCTGAACTAACATCCGCGCCCATCTTCCTCTACTTTATACATGGGATGCCTACCACAGCATGGCTTGCCAAGTGGTGCCATGTCCGCACCCGGGATCCGAACCAGCAAACCCCGGGCCACCAAAGCAGAATGTGCGCACTTAACCGCTGCACCACCGGGCTGGCCCCACTTGATTCCATTTTACTGCCACTAATTCCATTATGTGGAATATTATTTTGTTTATTCATTCATCGGTTGATGGACATTTGTGTTATTTCCACTTTTGGATATTGTGATTAATGCTGCTTTGAACATTCTTGTATAGGTTCTTATGTGGACATATGTTTTCATTTCTCTTGAATGTGTACCTAGGCATGGAAATCTTGAGTCATGCAGACACTCTATGTTTAATCTTTTGAGGAACTGCTGAACTGTTTTCCAAAGTGGCTGCACCATTTCACATTCCCACCAGCAGTGTATGAGGTTCAATTTCTCCACATCCTCTCCACCACTTGTTATTATCTTCCTTTTTGATTCTAGTCATCCTAGTGAATATGAAATGGTACCTCATTGTGGTTTTGATTTGCATTTCCCTGATAACTAAAGGTATTGAGCTTCTTTTCACGTCGTTATTTGCCATTTGTATATCTTCATTGGAGAAATGTCTATTCAGATCCTTTGCCCATTTTAAAATTGAGAGGTTTTTTTAATTATTGGATTGTAAGCATTCTTTATATATTTTAGATGCAAGTCCCTCATCAAATATATGATTTGCAAATATTTTCTCCCATTCTGTGGGTGGTTGTATTTTTTATTCTAATTAGATAGAAACACTTAGAAAGGAAAAGTTAGTTATTTAAAAATGCATGTCTTCAGCTTCCTTTGGAAAATCAGAAGGTTGGTTGGGCAACCCTAGTCCTTCCTTATATGCTGCAAGAAGCAACATGAATGGAGCAGACGCTGCTCCCCCTTCATGTGGGACAGGGAGTCCTCCATTTGACCAGGTAGGCTCCTCTATTTTACCTGCCAGACCTCTGTAGACGTCCCAGTTTGCGACTCCTCCTCCTAGAGAATTTGACAAAGCATGGCCTGGATTTGGGTTCCACTGAAATTGCCCTTACAATTGAATTAAATCAACTGCTTCTGGCCAGAATATTTTCACCTTTGGCACTTGAACACAGAATCCCCCAAACGGAGCACCAGCTAGCAAGTCCTCCACTCTTCCTGTTTTGCGATTTGGATTTTGCAAGGCATGGGGCAACTCACTGGGGCTTGGCAAGGCCTCCGGAATTTTGACAGCCCTGTTGGTACTGATGTCATGAGTGTCCCTTGCCATAATGCATCCTCATTACTAACTCAAATCAGCCAAACTCAAACAAATGGAGTTGAAAAACAGAGTATCAGGCTGCTTGAGCTTCAAAACACTGCCTAAAAATACTCAGAAAAACAATGCTGTGTGCAGGAGCATAGCCAAGAATGAAAGTCACAATTTCTGATTGCTAACCATCCCTTTCCCTAATCATAATTTGCCTGCTAAAAGCAGCCTCTTCTCAGAATAAAATGAGGCTCTCTAAAAAGATATATTACTAACTTAACCTGGTTATATAACATTCTTTTCTCCTGTTTCTAATTAATCTTTGTTTAACTTTTTATTCATCCATCGCTTCATTTAAATCTCTTTTAGCTTTATTATTCTTTTTAAAAACAACTTTATTGAGAGATAATTTACATACCATACAACTCATCCATGTAAAGTGGACAAGTAAGCGGTTTTTAGTATATTCACAGAGTTGTGCTATCGTCACCACTATCTAATTTCATAATTTTTTTTTTTAAAGATTGGCACCTGAGCTAACATCTGTTGCTAATCTCCTTTTTTTCTTCTTCTTCTTCTTCTCCCTAAAGCCCCCCCCCGTAAGTAGTTGTATATTCTAGTTGTAGGTCCTTTGGGTTGTGCTGTGTGGGACGCCGCCTCAGTATGGCTTGATGAGCGGTCCCACATCCGCGCCCAGGATCCGAACCTGCGAAATCCTGGGCCACCAAAGCGGAGTGCGCGAACTTAACCACTCGGCCATGGGGCAGGCCCCCAGAATATTTTCATCAGCCCTAAAAGAAAGCTCATCTCTCTTAGCATCACTTGTCATTTCCCCCATCCTCCCCAGCCCTAGGAAATCACTAATCTGTTTTCTGTCCCTATAGAATTGCCTCTTCTGACATTTCATATAAATAAAATCATACAATACGTCACCTTTTGTGTCTGGCTTCTTTCACTTAACATAATATTTTCAAGGTTCATCCATGTTGTAGCGTGTATGAGGGTTTCATTCCTTTTAATTGGAGAATAATATTCCATTGTATGGCTATGCTACATTTTTTATTTATCCACTCAAATGGATATTTAGGGTATATAAGGAACTCATATATATATCAATAGCAAAAAACAAAATCCGATTAAAAAATGGGCAACATTTTTCCAAGGAAGACATGCAAATAGCCAACAGCTATGTGAAAAGGTACTCAGCATCACTAATCATCGGGGGAATGCAAAACAAAACTACACTGAGGTATCACCTCACACCTATTAGGATGGTTATTATTTGAAAAAAGGTAAGTGTTGGCTAGGATGTGGTGAAAATGGAATTCTGTTCGCTGTTGGTGGGAATATAATTGGTGCAGTCATTATGGAAAACAGTATGGAGGTTCCTCAAAAAATTAAAAATAGAACTATTATATGATCCAGCAATCCCACTTCTGGGTAGATATCCAAAGGAAATGAAATCACTATCTCAAAGAGATATCTGCTCTCCTATGTTCATTGCAGCTTTATTCACGATGACCAAAATATAGAAACAACCTAGTATTCATCAATGGGTGGATGGATAAAGAAAATGTGATATATACACATAATGGAATATTATTCAACCTTTAAAAAAAGAAAATCCTGCTATTTGAGACAAGATGGGAGAACTTGGAGGACATTAGGCTAAGTGAAATAAGCCAGACACAGAAGGACAAATACTGCGTGATCTCACTTATATGTGGAATCTCAAAAAAAGGTTGAACTCATAGTAATATAGAGTAGAATGGTGGTTATCAGAGGCTGGGAGGTGGAAGAAAAGAGAAGTTATTGATCAAAGAGTACAAACTTTCAGTTATAAGATAAATAAGTTCTGGAGACCTAATGCACAGCATGATGAACATAGTTAATAATGTATTATATACTTGAAATTTACTGAAAGAGTAGATCTCAAGTGTTCTCACCACACACAAGAAAAAGTAACCATGGGATGTGATGGATATGTTAATTAGTTTGATTGTGATAATCATTTCACAATGTATACATATATCAAAACATCACATTACACACCTTAAATATATATAATTTTTATTTGTCAAAAATAAATTTTAAAAATTTTTAATGGACATTTGGATTATTTCCACTTTGGGGCTATTATAAATAATGTTGCTATGAACATTCATGTATAAGTGTTTTTGTGGATATCTGTTTTCATTTCTCGTGGATGTATACCTAGGAATGAAATTGCTGGGTCCTATGGTAACTCTATGTCTAATATTTTGAGGAACTGCCAAACTAGTTTCTAAAGGGACTGCACCATTTTACATGCCCACCAGCAATGAATCCGGGCTCTAATTCCTTCGCATCCTTACTCCTTACCTGTTCTTACTATTCTTTATTGATACATTTGTCCTTCTTCCTCCATCGGCTCTCCCCAGATTTCAAATGAAATTCGCAATTAATTTTGCAACAGGGGAAGTGAGGTGGCACTTCATTGTAGAGTGAACTCTTTCTTAGCCTCTCCTTTTAGGGGAGCCATTTGAAAAAATTGTACTTTAAAGTTCCCCCTTACTCTAATAAATCAGATTTTTCTCCATAGTGCACCATAAACCTGAGTCTCTAAGCACCTATTCTGGATATTTTAGATACAAACAAAAGGAAGTAATTCAATCACTGAAATTAAAGTCATAGATGCATGGAATTTTGGAGCTGGAAGGAACCTAAGGATCCCTTCACCAATGCTTCCTTTTTATAAGTGAGGATGCTCAAACCAAGAGATTCAGGTGAGTGAGGCCACACAACTGGTTTCTTGCAAAATAAGCCTGGAACCCAGGTCTTGGGATACCCCTCTATCGCTCTTGTCAATTCAACCCAGCTTACCAAACACTGGGCAGTTATAATTTGAAGAGCAAGGTCTGCATCCATACACACACCAAGTGAAGTGAAGAATTGAGTGATTCCCTGGATAATTCCTACCGCTAAAACCCACACAAGTGAAAACCTCTGTCACAGGTTGTGAATCGGGTGTCCGAGGGCTGAGTCTAGCCCGCAGTTATGTTTAGCTTATCCTACATGGTATTTTACAATTTTCTTAAAATAGTTGCCAACTCGTAAAAATGAAGAGATTTCTCCCAAAAAAAAATCAATTACCATTGGGCCAGTGGTTCCTGCTTAAATTTTACAAACACAGACTAGAGTTGAGCAGTACCACCCAGGGCCCACCCGGTGGGTCTCGCTCATCACGCTACCTGGTTAGTTCCTTAAAGTATCTGAATTTAGGACTCTCAGTCCAGATAACTGAGACATATGTGAGGTGGTGGTGCATTTGCTGTCTGCAGGAGTACTCCTACTCTAGATGGCCCTGGTTAAAAGAGAGAAAAACAGGTACCAGACAGACAGACAAATGCTGGTCCACAACTGGGCTTTTGCAGGCTTGGAGGGCTTGTCAGGAGAGCAGATGATCAAAACAGGAACACCAGGGTGCTGCAAAAAGTAGAGTGAGGAGGAGGCTGTGGGGCCTCTGTGGGGCCTCCCTTTGGCCTAAGTTCACAGAATAAGCAGCAGATGCTGCAAGTCCTCTGCAGATTTCAAAGAGAAATAAAGACAGTGTGTTGCCTCAGAGCACAAGTCCCCACAAGGAAAGGTCTGGGAACAGCATGTAGTCTTGTGAGCTGGGGCCCTTCACCCCTCCAGGTGCAAGGAGCTGAGTTTTGGTCCTTTCCAGAAAGTACCGTCTACTGTGCTCCGCGGTGCAGCACATCAGCTCTTCTAATCAATTGCTAACTGGTGACTCTAAAGCTTATTCTGAAGACTAAACAAAAGAACACAAGAAAAGCATTTTGCACTGTGTCTGGAGCCCAGAATGAATACAATAAATGTTAGCTCTGTTATTACTGGTGAGCTCCCACAGCGCGTTTTACAAATCTGATATCTACACATCTTCAGAAACTCATGACTGTCAAAACTGGAGGAGCCCTTGGAGACCATCTAGTTCACTAGGCTTATGAGAAAAGCAGTTTCCTCCTCCATAAGATGTGGTGGTGACCCTGACCAGTGTGTGGTCCCATCAGTCTAGGGTTTTGTCAATGCCCTTATTGTCTAAAGCAAGGCACACCTGTAGACACTAGCGTAGATTTGCCCATGGGGTAGCCCTTACTGTTATGCTAGAGTCACCTTTCCTGGCAATTTCTGCTCACTGCTTAATAGTCAGAACTTAAGAGGCCCCTGGGTGAGGCTCAGAGACAAATGAGCTCAGAACACGTGTGGGAGGGCGTGATTTACATCCTTTCGCTCTTCACTGGAGTTGCCCAAGTGTGTGAGGAGTGGGATGGACAGCTCTCGGGTTGGAGTTCAGCGCAGCTGTAAAAACAGCCTGTCCCCAGGGCTTCCCTCACCTCTCTGGCACAAAGAAGCCATGGAGTGGCTTCAGGAAGTAAGAGCAGAGGAGGAACTGCTCTTAAATGGAGAGAGAGTAAAACAAAACGTTTCTATTGAATGACCTCATCACCACCAGGTCTTTCTTCCTTTCTTTGAAGTTAGGTGGAATTGGAATCATGTGGGTGTTAAGCAATAAAAAAAAATGTAATAGATTAAAAATCTCTAAAGCAGATTTTGTTATTTGCCATGATCACCAGTTCTCAGGGCCTGTCAATGGCAAAAAGGCTTTAAACATCTAAAAGCCTTAAGCTGCTGTGCTGGGCAAGGCTCTGGCCAACCCTCCACCTCATCAGTGCCCCTCTGTCTAGGCTCCAGCCTCACCTGCCAGTTGCTCAAAGGGACCTTCCTTTGTGCCTCAAGACCTTTGCATATTGTAAGTGCCCTAAGGGCCTGCAGTTTCGCTGGAATGGGAATGGGGGCGGGGGAGACTGGCACAGAGCTTAAAGAAAAGCAGGTCCAGCCCATCTCTCAGAGAAGCAGTAGGATGAACTGGAAGGAGAAGGAATCCTGGCTTTTAGGAGATCTGGTTCTGCTAACTGCTGAGCTGTGTGACCTTGGGGTCACTGTCCCCATTGGGCCATAATCCCTTTATCTGTAATAGGGAAGACTGGATGTGCTCCAAGCTCTGTTCTGCTCTAGTATTTGGTGATTCTAATATCGAGTGAAGAAAGACCAGGTCCAGATTCCCATCCTAGTCCATCCCCAGCAGTGTTTTCAAACAGAGCAAATAACTAGTTATGATGCCAAGCTGCCGCTCCCCTGAGATGAGGAGCCCAAGGTCCAGTCGGAACTCTCTCCTCCCCATGGGGTAGAGTAAGTATGAAGGATGGGATGTGGGACTGAGAAGTGAGAGGAAGAGGATGGGCTTCTCCCTTTTACTGCCTGCGCCTGTTAGCAGAGTGATGATGGCTTTCACAGTTCCTCAGAAGGAACTCTGCTCCAGCTAGTCCTCTCCCTGGGTGTGGCCCCAACATTCCAGGTTCATCCCAACCTCTGAACATCATTTCACAGTTTCTCCCCTTGGAAGACCATTCCCCTCCTCTTCCATCTAATTCTACTATCTTTCCAGGCCCAGCCAGAGCCATAGCTGTTCTCTGAGTCGGCCTCTGTCACTCTAGGCTAGCGGTACCCAATAGAACTTTCTGCAAAGTAAAAACATTAATTTTACACTGTCCTATATGGTGGCCACTAGCCACATGTGGCCAGAGAGCACTTACTACGGCTAATATGACTGAGAAACTGAGTTTTAAATTTTATTTAATTTTACTTAATTTGCATTTGAATAGCCATTTGTGGGTAGTGGCTGCCATATTGGATAGCACAGCTCTAGACTATGCTGACTCCCTGTATTGCCTTGATTTTATTCGTCCCAGAACTGAATACAAAGTTGATTGGTTCTCTAAATATTTTATTTGCTAAGTCTTGCCTTTGGAGCTGGACTATTACCCTCAGGAGGGAGGTAAAGGTAGGAAAAAATCTACTTTTGTGTCCCTACTGTTGGGACACAGTGCTGAGCACAGAGCAAGCTCGTCTCATGCTAAAATCAGTTGTTACTCAGAACAGGCAGAGGTGGAATGCAAAGCCTGGAGCACTTGGAACCCGAGGTAGCTGATGCTTCACTATAGAGAGGAGATGTGGGGTGGGATATGACTCCACAGAAGAAGCTCATAGCTCCCGTGTTGCAGAAGCCAGTGCCTGGCACCCAGATGAGGGCAGCTTTAGCCCCAGCCAAGGGCTTAAACTCCTCCGAGGCCTCCCGCATTTCCTGGAATCCTCCTCTGGCACCTCAGAAGTGGTTCACGCTTCCAGTGAATGCCCAGGTCTGAGGCAGAGTGATGAGACAATTACAGTGCACAGGCCAAAGGGAGCTGGAGCGCCTCTGGGTGCTAATTAGAGGCGTTAATTAGAGCATTCCTGTGAAGCCGTGAACTCTCCCTTCCCTTCTCCAAGCCTCGGAAACACCCTCATTGAGATTTCCTCTCTGAGGTGCTGACTAAACAGCAGAGGTAGAAAGAGAAGGATCTAGGCTGGGGACAACTTGGCATGGGCCCAGTCACGGCAGCTTGTCCTTAGGCTCTGCCCATCAGTATAGGGTGTTTCCCAAGGGGACAGGTAGAGAGGGAGGGGGTCAGCAGGGACACTATCAGCAAGAGATAGAAAGGAGAAGGGTCTGTGAGTCCATTGAGGCAGAAAGATGGAAGACAGAAAGGGGCTAACGCCTCGTAAAGAATGTTCTTCCATCCTCCCAAGGCACAGGTGCTCCCGCAGGTCAAATAGGGATTTTGAAACAGATGAAGACTGAGTTGCAAGATGAGGACAGGAGTGAAAGGGAGAGGACTTGGAGAGCCTGGATGTTGTGGCATGGAGTCTGCAGATTAGGCAGTCTGGGGCATCCTTGTATGAAGTTTGAAGGGGACCCAGTACCTTCCTTTTTAGGGTGAAGTGGGAAGTGGAGAGGAGTGGAGATACTCGCCATCACTCAGAGTGCCCAAGCTACCCTGGAAGATGCCCTTGGGCTGGCCCAGGTAGAGGAGCAGAGCAAGAAGGTACCTGGGTACCTGGGTGCATTATAGATGGGGGCCCTGGGGTGCCATCAGTCCTTACTAGTCTAGGGGAAGGAAGAATTTGGGGTTTATATGCTGTGGTTCACAATCTGTAGTAGACCCCAGCCCCTACCTGCTATGCCCGCATCTTCCCTCCCCATCCAGGGAAAGGAGCGTCAACCAGTTAAACACCCCAATACAAAAATGACTTAACCTCTTTCAGGCCCTGTCGAGAAAGAGAGCCTTCTCTTTCTTCTCTGAATTCTGCTCTCTCTCCCCTTGACCTGGAGAGACAGGCTCTGCGGGGTGAGGTCCCCTGTCACTGCCTCCACCACCTCACTTCACCTCTTTCCTCACTGACTCTCCTTCACCCACTGCATCCCTCCGCAGGGGCCACCAGTGACCTCCCGGCTGCCGGACTGAACAGATTCTGCTGAGGCCTCATGTCACTTGGCCTCTGAGACAACCCCTCCGTCATGAGCTGCTCTTCCTGTCGGCCTTCTTGACACAGTGTTCTCCTCACTTTCTCCAGCCCCCTAAGCCCCCTTCCTTTTCCCACTTTTGTAGGAGTCAGGGCTCCTTCTCACTCACCCTGCACTGCCCCTGGGACTCACCCTGAATCTACTTATCTCCACTGTCACGTCTTTAACTACCACATCCATGTCTCCAGCCCAAAACTGATTTCCATTGAGGCAAAACCTCTGCCCCCCACATCCAGCCCATGTGCATCTAGGGAAGATGGTGCAGGTATGGTCCTTGTTTACCAGCATATTCCATCCTCCTGGCCACAAAGTTAGGTCTAGGAATAGGCTGTACATGGCCCAGTTTGAGCTAGTGAGATATGAGAAGATATTCTCTGGGAAAAAACTGCCTCACCCTCATACACTCATTGGACAACTGCTTTTCTCCTGATGGATGTAAATAAGGAAGCATGTAGCTCTCAGAACATTCTGGCAGCCATCCTGTGATCATAAGGCAACCAGTCTTAGGATGAAGCAGACAGCCTGAAAATCTGAGAAGAAAGAGAGAAGAAACTGGGTCTTTGGTGAACTTCCAGATCAAGCCTCACCTGAGGGCCACCTTACCACTGGGCTTGTCAATAAATTCCTTTTATATTTTAAGACTGTTGGAACTGGATTTTCTGTTACTTGCAAACAAAATCACCCTACATGATACAACTAGTAATAAGTACTCAATAACGATTTGTTAAATTGAACTGACCCCTAAAAATGCATTAATTATGTGTTGGCCTCCAGCCAACATAACGTCTTGATGCAGTTAAACTACACACCTCTCATTAAGAAAGCATTTCAATGGCAGAGACTGTTTTAGAGCTTTCCAGAAATAGTAAGCCTTGTGAAGCTCCTCAAGTCATATCAAGGAGGTAGCTAGTCATGCTGCCTACACGTGAGCCTGGTTTTCTTTCTCTATTTCAATTTCCTTGCCTCTAAATCCAGGTGATAAAACTTGCACTTCCCTCTACTACCCCTGAGTCATGAAAAAGTTAGGAAATCAGAGGTGTTAAATTTTGTAAGTTTGTTTTCTACAGAAAGAAGTACGGATGCTATCTATATAAAGCAGGCCTTAGAAATCTCCTTACCTTTGGAGTGGCAATTTCTTTCTTGGAAGACTCATGAGAAGAGCCCTTAGGCTGGCTCCTGACATTTAGAAAACCTCTAATGAGGTACCAAAATTACAAACAAAACTTCAACTCGTTATGCCCAAAACAAACTCATCAAGCTCCAAGGAAATCTGGAAAATGAGAGGGTTGAAAGGTTTCAATCACACTGTTCTAACACACTGGCAAATCACAACCCATTTGCAATGTGTGTTGTAAGTAATTTCTTACTAATAATTGTCTAAGTATCTTGTTCACTGTAGTGAACATCTGTTGGTTTTGCCCACCCAGCTTCCATTCTCCTAGTTTTTGTAACAGCCCTTCAATTTTCCTTTGGGAAATACTCCACACCCACTCTTAGTGTATATGGTTCAGATGAGGCTGACCACACCTCCATTCTCCATTTCCCCCATGGTGCAGAGAGAGAGAGAAAACACAGTCCTAGCCAATTAGCATACCTCATTAACCCAAACCCGGTGGCTGATTCAAGGATAGCAGACAGTGCTTCCAAGTCCGTCCAATGAGTCTTAATCTTAAGATGTATGCTGGAACTATGGGGAAAATAAAGTTCTTTTTTCATGAAGGGTGCTTGGCTTTGAGGATACAAGCCTAAGGCTGCCACAAGCCATTTATCCCTCATGAAGACACTCTGTCTGAAACTGTCAATACAAAGAAAAGCAGAACCTAGAGATGGATAAATAGTCTAGGTCTTGATGAAACCATATGAGCTCCTGGATCCAACCATGACTGAAGCATCTGCCCCTGGATGTTCTTTTATTACACAAGTGAGTAAATTTTATCCTTTGCTCAAGTCAGTTTGGGTCAGCATTTTTTTACCTATAAGGATCCTGAGTTTGCATTTTTGGAAAATAAATTGAGTGAAATCAAGTTTACCCTTACAATAATATCTCTCTCACTTGCAGCCTGATATGCTTTCTTGTGTGAGAGAGAAGGGGGTGGAGAAAGAGCCAACACTAACAATGGCATTCAAACTACAGTTTAAATGTCTCTTGAAAGGACAGACCAAAAATCTGAGCCTCCCAAAGTCGTATGTCGTGTCCATGCCTATGATCATCTGTGGGTCTTCACAAAATAAAGGTTGAAAACCTTTTTTTCTCCTGATGGATGTAAATAAGGAAGCATGTAGCTCTCAGAACATTCTGGCAGCCATCCTGTGATCATAAGGCAACCAGTCTTAGGATGAAACAGACAGCCTGAAAATCTGAGTTTCTTAAGTTCCTTTCAGTTCTTCAAGGTCCAGAGTATGTAAATGACTTTTATTATCACAGCACATTTCTGTCTACAGCTTTTTGGATTTCCCAAAGTACTTCCCCGCTCAGCTCACGGGCACACTTGCATTATACAACCATGAGCACCCAACAGCAATTACAATACAGATGGAGAAACTGAACCTAAGAAAGGTGAAGCGACTTGCTGAGCCCCAAAGCAGGGGAAACTCAGGTTTGCTCATCCGAACCAGTTCCCTTTCCTCCTCCTGTGAGGGCAAAATGAGATCATAAATAGGAAAGCACTTTGAAAAGAAGGAAACTCTATCGATGCCAGATGTATTATTATAAAGCCAAACCTAAGTACAGAGTGACCTTGTTATCACCCCTGGAGTGAGGATGCTTACAGATCAGGCCTGCTTAATCTCCTGGTACCCTGGGGAGAGCATCTGGGGCTTTTTCCAGCAGAGTTAAGTCTTGTGTGTTCCTGAGATCACTTTCTCCAGGGGAGACGAAACAGGAAGAAAAGAGTGACATCCCCTTCATTCTTTAAAAACATCGCCCCCCAATTATGCCCAACTCAGGCCAATCCAAACGTCAGAGGGTAACAGCATAGATGTCAGGATTCAGAATTTACAGACAGTGTGGACATACGCGATGGTTCGTTTGGGGAAATAGATTCGTCATGTGCAAGATATATGGCACCAGATAAAACATCCTGACAATATTACACACTTGGGGGTGGGGGTGCATGAGCATATTATTTTGAAAGCACACTGTTATGACATTTTAAAAATTCCAGAGTGAATGCTGAGCAGAACCAGAGGCTAATGCGACGCGGGAACATGCAGCTGTGCAGGACCGTGCAAAATCATCCATTTTACATCACAATGTGCATTTTTCATTTTCTTCTCTCACAAATCATTGAGTTTGGTGCATTTTAAGCAAATTTGATTGGGGTATATTTAAAAATGTGTAATATAAAAGTAATAATAAAGACATTTTTTGAAATTTTGAAAATACAAACACTCTAAAATTTAAAATTTGTTCAAAATTGCAAAATTTTCAACCTGAGAGCCCAGTGAATTGGAAACTCTGCTTATTCTCTTGCCAGCTGGCCAACATAAATGGCTGCCCTCCTTTGCCAGGAGGAGTCTGGCATTGTGACATTTGTTTGTTTTTTACTTACATGAGGTCTTATAAAGCGCAACCTTCATATAAAATGTGACTTTCCGTACTCAGATGCACTAAATGTTTTCAGAGGGCTTATTCTGTATAGGCTTTCACACATCTGCTGTTTTAAACTTCACAGCAGCCTAAGAGTTAGATAATACCACCCTCACTGTACAGAAGAGAACATGGAGGCTTCGAGGACTCAAGTGACTTGCCCAAGGTTACGTAGACAGGAGGATGCAGAGCCAGAACTGAGGCAGAGCTTCTAACTCCTTATACCACAACCACCTCAACCCGAAAGACGTGGCCGACATTCATGCATGCATCCATTCACCTCCAGGCATGTGCCAGGCACTGTGCTAGAACTAGGTCAATGAGGATGAGAAGATGCTGGAATGGGGATTTCGGAGGGGCAGGCAGTGGCACAAGATACAGGCTGCGAAGTTCCAGGCTGGTTCCAGAAGGCTCCAGTGTCTGGAGATTCGCATGGCAGCAAGAGATGGGAGGCGGGGGGGTGCTCCTCCTACCAACTGACTCTCTCACTTTCTCTTACTGAGGTCAAAGCCCTGAGAGGCCAGCCCGGTGGCACAGCACTTAAGTTCATACGTTATACTTCGGCAGCCCAGGGTTCGCTGGTTCGGATCCCGGGTGTGGACAAGGCACTGCTTGGCAAGCCATGGTGTGGTAGGTGTCCCACATATAAAGTAGAGGAAGATGGGCACAGATGTTAGCTAAGGGCCAGTCTTCCTCAGCAAAAAAGAGGAGGATTGGCAGCAGATGTTAGCTCAGTGCTAATCTTCATCAAAAAAAAAAAAAAGCCCTGAGAGAGAACATCTGATTGGTTCACTTGATCACTATTAACCCTCTTGTGCAAAACCTTTTTGTACAAGTCTACCTTGTAGCTTCAGGCCAGCCTATGGACTAGCTGCCCTTAAGACAAGTGCTCATCCCTGATCCACTCAGCTACAACTTTGGGGTGGAGTACAGCTGGGGTCCTATGGTACAGAATCACCCACCTGCGCTTAAGGAAGAACTTAAGATCACTCCTTCAGCAAGGAACTGTAGGTGTAGGGTTGCCAAATAAAATACAAGACGCACAGCTAGATTTGAATTTCAGATAAACAATGAATAAATTTTTGGTATGTCCCCAATATTACAAGGGACTTGCAAATATTATTCATTGCTTATCTGAAATTTAAATTTAACAGGATACCCTGTATTCTTGTTTGTTAAATCTGGCAACTCAATGTGAGGAGGACCATTGAAAGAGTGGTGGATGTCCTTCCAAGGCTTCCAGTTCAAAAGACAGAGGAAAGGGGCCGGCCCTGTAGCCGAGTGGTTAAGTTCGTGCACTCCGCTTCAGCGGTCCGGGGTTTCACCCATTCGAATCCTGGGTGTGAACGTGACATCGCTCATGAGGCCATGCTAAGGCAGCATCCCACATGCCACAAAGAAGGACCCACAAGTAAAATATACAACTATGTACCAGGGAGCTTTGGGGAGAAAAAGGAAAAATAAAATCTTTAAAAAAAAAAAAAAAAAGACAAAGGAGATAAGCGAGCTAAGGCCACAGATGTAGAGAAGGACCTCCAAACTAGTAATGAAATCAAAGATCAGAAGGCAGGGATCAGGGATTGTAAGCTCAAGACTCCAGAGAAGAAATCTACAAGTGGGCGAAGTCGTAGGAGGGTAGTCCTGGGTACATACATGATGTAGAAAACTGTTGTCCTCAGCTGGCTTCTAAGTGACTTCCTTGGGCAGTGTGAGGGAAGAGACACTGGAAGACAGGCAGGCAATAGGGTTGTGATCCTGGTGATCAGTTCACTCAGACAGAGGGCCCAACCAGTGCCTATCAATAGGAAGAGGGAGATGTTAGGGATATTGTCCAGTTCCAAGGACAAGTTAGCTTACAAGATCCAGGCAGCATGCAGAACCCCAGCACAGAGAGTACAGAGCAAAAAGTTTAAGCAAAGCCCCATTGTTTCAATTAGGCAAAGGTAGCCATGGGCTGCAGTTCAGGGAACAAGTGAGTCTCTGGGATTTACCCCCTGCCATTGGGTACTGGCCCCTGATGAGCACAACTAACTAGAAGCCCTATGTCTGCAGGATAAAGATTCTGACCAACTGTCTGCCAAGATAACAGTGGGTTCAGGAACCAAAGAATGCTTGGAGCTACTGGTAAGTGGACCAGAGACGGCTGGGCTTGGAGACTCTGACTGCTGTCATTTGTCCAACTTTCCTTTCCTGGGGATGCAAGGGAGTCTAACCAGGCTGGAGTCCCAGAACTGGGCCTGGGCATGGAGCTGAGAGGAAGAAAGTCTGAGACCTGGATGGATGGAGATCAAGAACCAGATATAAAACAGGGGGCCGGCCTGGTGGCGCAGTGCAGAGTTCGCACACTCTGCTTCACTGGCCCGAGGATCACAGGTTCAGATCCCAGGCGTGGACCTATGTAGTGCTTATCAAGCCATGCTGAGGCAGGCATCCCACATATAAAATAGAGGAAGATGGGCATGGATGTTACCTCAGGGCCAGTCTTCCTCAAAAAAATAAAAGAGACAAAACAAAGGATCAGCTAAGAAGTTCAGATGAGATGGCTGGAGCATCTGGGGAAGAAGGCCCAGAGATACCTCCTGAGATAAATGTCCCCAGGGTGCCTGCATCCAATCTGTGGGCTGGCAGGTGGGAGAGAGTGTCACTGTCTGGTCTGGACTTTGATTTGGTTTTTGATCTTTTTGCACCACAATCCTCACTCCATATACTGATCCAGTACATACAAATAAATAACTAAAACATAATTTCACAAAACAATGTTTATCTTTATTAGCTGCCTCATATACTGATATTTTCTAATCTCTTTTGTTTCATTTTTATGTCTTTAAAAAGTATGACCCACTAAATTGATTTCACAGCTCATTAATGGGTCACAGCTCACAGTTTAAAAACATTGGCTTGATTATATTTATGTGCATCCTCTGGCTATTCATCTTATCTATCACTGGCCCTTGGCAATGCCAATGCCAAATTCTTTCAGTAGATGCCATTTTTGGAGATGTCTACCCTTCCCATACAACCCGTTCTCTCAGAATCGTTGCCCATACTCTCCATATAACCTCCTAAAAAAAGAGTGGAACTCTGGATCCATGTGTCTTTAACATGTTTCCAACCTGGGCATATCTGATTGGGCAGGAATGGACAACTGACCCAAAATGGATGTCCATTTCTCCCAGGAATTTGAAATTAGGCCATTGAGATAATAGCCAGTTATGTGGTGGGTGGTCCTTAAGGGAAGGCTGTAACATATGGTTGTACAGGTTGTGGACTACATAACTCTAGCAATTACCAATCACACAGACTATAGTATAAAAGGTACTCTTAGAGTTGCTTGGCGTACAACCCATAAAATTATACATGACTACTCTGCTGGAGCTGGAAGTTAATTAAGTTCCAGGGCTAAAATGGCCACATTCCATCATGTCCATGTAAAACAAAATGAAAAACATTTTTATGATATCGCCAGCTGGAACCATAATTCATTGTAGGAAAAGAATTATCTTTGTTTGGGAAGGTACCTTGATAAGTTACTTAGGAAATCCTTCAACAACAAACATCAGTTGGTGCTGAGACATCAGAGGAGTGGGGAAGTCACACTGCTTGAGACAAAGGGAAATATTTCTTGGTTTTTCTCCTAAAATGGAGAGAGAATAGTTGAGCAATGCTGTATCAGGAGGAAGCTAGTAGGCCACTGTCTGGAATGCCAATCTGTAAGCAGCACTGAAACCTCACTAGGATAATAAAAACGCCACTGGAAACATGAAGGAAATGGGAAATTTGAGTTTACCAAAACTTCTCTCAGAAAGAGAAGGGCCAGTAACAGATAGTTGTAACAGATAGTTTCATATGCTGCATGGACTGGCATGAGCCACCAGGGACATGATTGGGCAAAATCAGATAATTGGTTTTAAAACAACAACTTCCTAGGAGGGTGGGTTGAGCTAAACAATTCTCCTATTTAACTCAGTGAGCTGTGCACGTTTGGGGCCAGAGCTGAATTGCTCAGGATAACAGAGCAGAGGCTCACTGAGACGCTCCCATGCACCCCAAGCAGGGCACTGCCTCCCCTCAAATATTGATTTGAAAAGACATCTGGTTATTAGTCTTCCCAGGGCCCAAACCGTTAATCTGTACATAGTGTCCAAGAGCTTTTGTCGGCCTCTTGGTATAAGCAAAGAGGAAAGAGAGAGATAGAGGGAGAGATGAGTAAACAACAAGAAGATAATTTCAGACTAGGTGAAATGAAGGGCCAGCGAACCTCACCAGTGGTGGATGTTTTAAGAATGGTAACACCTACTGTTTCATTTAAGATTTGCACTACCATGATTATAAGCTCTTCCTCCATTTCTTCCTCACCCATTTCTCAGTACAATCTCTTATGCTCATAAATAATTAGTGTGAGTGAGAGGGGTGTGTGTGTGTGAGTCAGAAGTGTTTGAGTTTCATGTCTGGTCCCTGTGGAACAGAGACCATATGAGCTGAAGAACTCAAGAGGGAAAGCAATCCATAAGAACAGAAGCTCCACTGGGAATTCAGAGACGTCTTGGAAACAGCTTTGGAAACCCATAGTGATGCAGGGTCAGTGAGCCGAGGAGTCGAATGAAAGATTTCTTGGACTCTCAAGATCTGGCAGTAGTGCTCTTTTATTTAGAGAATAGTGTGGAATAGCATGGGGACAGGACCCATGGGCAGTCAGAGCTGCTGCTGCCAGCATGGGGACAGGACTCATGGGCAGTCAGGCTGCTGCGTGGGGACAGGGCCCACGGGCAAGAGGAGCCACTGCTGCTGCCAGCATGGGGACAGGACCCATGGGCAGGCAGAGCTGGTGCCGGCATGCTGCTGCTACTGCTGCAAACATGGGTGGAGAGTAAAGCTAAATTTAAGGCATAGGTATGTGAGCCATCTCTTTACAAGACAAAGGAAAGAACATGTAAAAAAGTTAAAATGGTATCAGTGCAGGTGGGGTCTGGCCATTGGGTGGTCCCACAACTTTCAGATAAGAATCAAATCGGATTAAGTAAAGGCCAGAAGCCACCACCCTAAATCAGTTACATGAGGTTGCCAGACAGTAACCAACTTAAGTCCTTGCCATCCCCATTAAGAGTTTCCAGAGATAAGGCCATCCCCCTTTCCTCCTGGGGCAGAGAGGGAGGCATGGAGATTTCCTTCACAAATGCAAATGTCTCTCAAAGGGCAAGCAAACTGTGCTCCTTGGAGCCTGCTGCTCATCTGCAGTTTTAGAATTAACCGGCCTAAAATCCCCATCAATAGGACAAGGAATTGAGAGTTCACTCAAGTTTCACCTAGAACTCAAGGAAAAGGGAAGCTCCAGCTAAGATCTGGGTTATACTCAGAGGAGCAATGAAATCCAGTCTTTAGAGAGAGAAAAGGGTAAGCAGACACAGGGACAGACCATGTTGCTTCTTGTCTTGATTAAGCAGGCTGAGCTGTGGTAAGAAGTACAGAAGTACAAAGAAATTTTATAATTACTTAAAAACAGTAAGAGTTTATTTTTTGATTACTCAACAGTCTGAAGACAGCTCTTTTCCATGGGATGATTCAGAATCCCAGGCTCCTTCCAGCTTGCTGCTGCACTATCCCCTAGGGTCTAGGACCTCATCATTGTCCGTATCCAGCCAGCAGAAGGGGAATGAAGCAAGGAGAAGACACATGACCTTCCTGGCCTGGAAATGGCCTGTATCACTTCCACTCACATTCTGTTGGCTAGTACTCACTCATGTAGCCACATCTAACTACATGTGTAGCCTGGGAAGTATGGTCCAGCTGTGCATTCAAGAAGAGCGGGGACCGGCCCTGTGGCTGAGTGGTTAAGTTTGCGCTCCGCTTCAGCGGCCCAGGGTTTCGTTCGTTTGGATCCTGGGTGTGGACATGGCACCACTCATCATGCCATGTTGAGGAGGCGTCCTACATGCCACAACTAGAAGGACCCACAACTAAAAAATATATGCATACAACTATATACTGGGGGGATTTGGGAAGAAAAAGCAGGAAACAAAAAAAGATTGGCAACAACAGTTGTTAGCTCAGGTGCCAATCTTTAAAAAAAAAAAAGAAGAGGAAGAAGAAGAGGAAATGGATTCCTAGTAAATAGCTGACAATCTATCACAGTCAACCCTTTCAGACACTAACTATCGGTTTGCACTCTTCTTCCCACATAGAGAGCCAACATTCATGCCTTCCTCCAAGAAGACAAGTCAAAGCTCCATTTAGTCACTATATCCACCTCAAAGCCTGGGATTCTTGAGGATGCACCATCTTCTCAGCTAGGTGTATATGTGGTTCCTCATGGTCCAACCATTTGTTAACTAAAAAACCAGTTATCTGCCCCTCTAATACACATCCACTGTACCATGGTAGGATAGGGAGTTGATAACTGCATTGACTCCTGTTCAGAAAAAAGAAGAATGGGAAAAACAAAATCCTTGGTTAACAGCATGATGGAACCCTTCTAGGCGGGCAGTGTGAAGACCCTCTGCTTGATAAGAGGGGTAAATTCCTTGCTCAGTCTCTTAATCTGCTCTCTGGGAAAAATTTCTTGTCTATTTTTTTCTAAGGCCCCTTATTCCACCCTCTTAGACATCCTTCCTTGTCCATTATCCTTTTTGGCCTCTTCTGAATTGCCCTCCTCGAAGACTCTACAGCCTTCATAGTCTACTTTCTGCTGGTGCAAATTTAGGACCAAAGGGTAAGGCTTGACTAATCAAAGATTATTTCATCCAGGCTTGTGACTTCCCTGCTAACAAAATTCCCTCAAAAATTTTGTAAGCTTCTCATTCATTTGCTTCCAGTAAATTCCAAGTGCCAGTAACCACACGCAAAATTCTTTCCTGGACATAGTTCTGAAGCCTAATTATTTGCTTCCTTGTCTCCATAGCTTTCTCTTAAGTTAATGGCAGCTACCTTGAGGCCATCTGAACAATAGACTTGTGTGGAAAGGCTACACCCTTAATCTGATCTTTGCTGCAGGGGTTGAGTTGCTATATTTAACCGAGAATTCCTAATGGGGTTTTGTCCTTTCCAAGTCTGGGGTTTTAATTTTTTTTCTTCCAGTCTTATCTCTTACCAGTTGGGATCCAGAGTCAACAGGCTTTTCCACATTTGGGGGCTCTCTTCATTCCCTTTTATTTCTGCTTATAAACTAGTCAATTAGTGCCAGGGATCATATTTTTCTAGTAATAACTTGTTATAAGTAGCAAGGAACTCAACTCTAACACACACTAACATTCTGTCTCTTTCTATTGGCTTCCCCTGGAGCTACAGGTTCGTCTTGGTCTGCCTTTCAAATGACCGCTGGTAACAGTTTTAACAAATACTTTGCTACTGCATAACATGGACCGACGTTTTCACAGCCTACTCTACTTTCTTGTCTCTCATTGCACAACTACGTATTTTAGGTGTTTCTTACATTAGCACTTCCTTTCTGACACCAATTTCTGTATTACTTAAGGTACATGAATGCTGTTAAAAATAGACCCAGAATGTATAATGAGTCGAGAAAAATAGAAATTTATTTCCCACTCACCTAACAATCCAAGGTAGCTGTTCCTTGTCATTGGGTGACTCCCCTCCCCTCCACATGGTGATTCAGGAATCGGACTCCTTTATCCCGTGGCTCTACCACTTCTAAAACTTCCTCATCAGCTGCATCCAGTCTCAGAAGCTAAAGAGAGCGTGAAGGAGCATACGTGCTTATTAAAAGCTTTGACCCAGAAATGGTCCATATAGCTTCCACTCATGTTCCATTAGCTAGAACTCAGTCATATGGCCATACCTAACTGCTAAGGAAGCTGGGAGATTAGTCCCTGCCTGGGCAGCCATTTTCCAACAATAGCTCTGTAGTTCCAATCATCTGCAAAGTATAGCCCACAGACCAAATTCAGCCCACTGCCTTCTTATTTATTTATTTTTTTAAGATTTTATTTTTCCTTTTTCTCCCAAAGCCCCCCGGTACATAGTTGTGTATTTTTAGTTGTGGGTCCTTCTAGTTGTGGCATGTGGGATGCCGCCTCAGCATGGCTTGATGAGCAGTGCCATCTCCTCACCCAGGATTCCAACTGGTGAAACCCTGGGCTGCCGAAGTGGAGCACACAAACCTAACCACTCGGCCACAGGGCTGGCACCACCCCCCCACTGCCTTTTTAAATAAAACTTTTTAAATAAAGTTTTATTGGAACACAGTCATTCTCATTAATTTACATATATGTGTCTGCTTTTGCACTCTAACAGCACAGTTGAGTAGCTGCAACAGGAATTGTATGGCCCATAATGTCTAAAGTATTTCCTATCGGGCACCTTTACAGAAAAAGTTTGCTGACCTCTGCTTTATACTCTAGAGGCTGAAACTATTGTAGCCATCTTGCTACCACAAGGGGGAGTCTGGAACTGCTGGGGCCCACCACCTGACAGCTGAAAATGAAGCCAATCAAACAGAAGGCAGAGCCTAGAGATGGAGAGAAACCAAGTCCTGATGACCTCATTTGACCATGAAGCCAGCCACTCCTGAAGCCAGCCCAGCCTTGGCCATTTCAGTCAGTCGATCCAATACATTTCATTTCACCTAAACCAATTTGAATTGAGTTTCTATCTCAACAGAAAGGGCTCTAACTGATAACCTCTCCCACCCTAGCAGTGGCAGGCAATGGAGGAGAGAGTGGTGCTTATCCTGAACTTAATAATAGTGACAAAACTTCATTCTGACTTAGCACACCAATGGGTCAGACTTGAACTGTGGACAAGTGCTACTGAGGCGTAACCAACATGTGACACTTTCCCATTTTAACCCTGCAGGCTATCAAGACACTGATTGCTGGGAGCTTCCTTTGCATATTTCATGTCTCTGTCTGAGTTGATCAAATTTCTCAAAGCAGGTGAAGTGAAAGGCAGGGGTTCAGCAAGGCAGCTGCTTAATGAGCCCTCAGCCCTAGGAGACCTTGGATAAAACCTGGCCAAGAAACAAAGCAGAAATTTTTTCAGCCCAGCCTGTCCTAGAAAGGCCCTGTGTCATCTACACAATGAAACATAATAAGCAGTCTCTCTTCCAGGCCGAGCCCTCAGAGCTCTCTGCAGGTGCACTGGCAGAGCATGGAGGAGTTGGCAAAGGGCAGGTGGCTTTGTTCCCCCTGCTGCCTCCTCCTTAGAAGTTGCTAGTTACACAGTGAAACGGTGGTGTTATATAACACGAACTCAGCCTGATTCCACTAGAGTCCAAGGGAGAGCAAAATATCTAAATGTCTTCAACACATAGCAGACTGAGACCATGTATAGGACCCTTTAGACCGCAACAGATGGGCAATGCATTGAAGTCATAATATGCCCTAGACTTCCTGTGAGGTGCCCCTTATGAAAGCAAACACTTAGTATGTGATAAGAGTCTTCTAGAGTAAGGTCAATAATAGCAAAGCCTGTGCTTCTAATAATTCTTGGCATTGGCCAAGCAACCTCCCTCCATGGATCTCCAAGAGCTTTGCAAACATTTGCTGTAAAATAACTTTACACACTCACCCACAACTATACTTACTCTTAAAAATCTCCCTGACGGATGAGCAAAAAGTAATTATACACACTCCCTTTTAATTAACAAACAAGTCCTCCTATAACCACATATCTCCTGTGACATGAATAAGAAATACAACACCCAGGAGACGGAAATGAGTCCAGCTGCTTTTTAACCCTTCGTAAAAATATGAGAACACTGTGTAAAGAATGTGGTTTCCGAGCAGGAGTACGTGGAGCAAAAGTGCTATAAGCCGCTGAAGCACGAAAAGCCGTGGAGGCGGTGGGTGTGTGGAGAGTTGGGTGTGTTCAGTCATACCTGTCCAGGTCCCTCAGGGTCAGTCTGTGAGGCCTCAGGGTTGGAGGCAGATCAAAGGAAGTTTGATTTCAGGAAATAAACAGTAACTGGGGCCAAAAAGAAAGTTTAAATCATGGTCATCTAGGAGAGAAACACAAGATTGAAGCTAGAAATGTAGAAGTGAGGGGTGAGGCAAGTTCATGCGTAGAAAAATAATCCAGAAACGGAGAAGGTCAGGTAGGAAGGTCAAGTGCAAGATGAGTCAGGGCAGATGGTCCAGCAGGAAACATATATATTGAGAAAAAGAGAAGAGAGAGAGATTTATTTTCAGAAATTGGCTGATGCGATTACGGGAGCTGGCAACTCTGAAATCCATAGGGAAAGCCAGCAGGCTGGAAATTCAAGTAAGAGCTGGTGTTGCAGGCTTGAGTATGAAATATGTAGGGCAGGCCAACAGGATTTCAACTCAGACAAGATTTCTATGTTACCGTCTTGAGGCAAAATTCTTTCTTTTCCAGGAAACCTCAGTCTTTGCTCTTAAGACCTTCAACTGATTGAACAAGGCCCACTCACGTTATGGAGGGTACTCTGCTTTACTTAAAATCAACTGATTGTAAATGTTGACCATGTCTACAAAGTACCTTCACAGCAACATCTAGCCTAGTAGTCAACCAAAGGTCTGGGCACCGTAGGCTAGCCAGTTAACACATAAAATTAACCGTCATGTGGTGTTTAAAGGTGCTCAACAGAACCAAGCTCCTTTCATTATAGAGATTTAAGGCTAAGAGAGACTCTATAGATGAAGACTCTAAGAACCAGACAACGGTGAAGAGCAAACCTTGGGTCATCCAAAAGAGAGGCCAGGACTTAGGTCCCCTAAACCCCAGCCCAGTGCTTTTTCTCAAACTCTGGAGTCAGGCATCCTAAGCCTCAGAGCCAACTTCCACATAGTTTCTTTTTTTGATCAAACTTGGTTGGGTGTAAAAACAGACGTGTGCCTTTAAATTAGTGCCAGCTAGATTACATTCTAATCATCCAAGTATCTGTTTCTTCAATGACCTCAGGAAGAAGTTAGGAATAGCAGAAGGCTAAGGACAACAACAAAATGCAAGAGTTTCCAAGAGTCTGGAAAACATATGTGGACTTGGAGCCCTGCCCTTCTGGGGTTTAACTCTGAGTCAACTACACTGGAGCGGCAACTGCTTTGGGAACTCTCATCTGCACCTATGTTCATTTATTTGCAAAAATGGTTTACATCAACATGGGCCTATATATCATGATACAGTTGTTCACTTTTCCATTTGTTAGGGCCAAAATGGCGAAATCAGCTTGTTTCTGACTTTTTGTGAATGAAGGAACAGTGCTTGCTGTGTGGAACCATCTGGCCCAGGCAGACCACGAATTGTTTGCATCAAACCCTGTCTGGCATCCCTCTGAGGTCGGAATCCTCCTATGACTGAGGTGCCTCCAGGAAGTGCTTGGAGCAACAAAAAACTTGGCAAAAGGAATCCACAAGAGCATCATGAATGCAGAAACTGTTCCCACAGCCGAACAATTACCAGACAAGCCAGGCGCTTTTTCTGTGGGAACCAGGGTGTACTTGAAGAAATCACCCAGAGACCACGGCAGAGAGGAACGATCTGTTACCATTCTCTCAATTTGGCCTGCTTTTATTTCTCTAAGATCTCAGTTTGCAATGCGGGGGTGTTACCCTGCTGTTTTTCCCCCTGGCAGAAATGACAGCCATGAAAATCTCCAGGCTGCATTTGAGCAGGTATTTGTCAATTTGAGCAGCATATATTGAATAATAATGATAGTTAATTCAGTGCTAATTATGTGCCAAGGAACATTCTGAGTATTTTACAGGAATCAACTCACTGAATCCTCACAACAACCCTATGAGGTAGGTGCCATTATTATTTTCACTTTTTAAGTGGGAAGATGAAACAGAGAGAGGTTCAGTTAGAGAAAGATTAAATTTCCTAAACAAGTGCCAAAATTCACCAATTATAAGACAAATTTTTGTCACAGTTTGATGTCACTGAAATTAGGATATACCCTAGAATCAATGGCATATCAGCATTGTGTCATAATTTAGTAGGTAGCTTTTTTTTCCTTCTTAGTGATGCTTAAAATAATGATGTGTTTTACAGTCAGTGGCATCTTGAATTTGATGAGACACAGAAGGTGGGAGAGCCGGGGTAGAAACCAGACAGTTGGTCCTGGTGTCTATGTTCTCAGGCCACGCTGTGAGAAATTGCCGCTGCCCCAGTGAGACGGGACGGGAAAAACAGGCTTTGATTTCAACCATGAGTTCAGAAAGTGCTGTGAATAGGATTTCCAAGAAGGCCACACTATTTACCTAGTTCTTAAATTGGTCATTAAAAAGCAAAACTTTACTTACTTGGATTTGAAATGGAAAAAAAGGCTAAGGCGGCCTAAGCCAGTATCTCAGTCTTTTTTTTTTAATCTTCAATGCTTTTTGATAAACAAAAATCTCATCCTGGTTCCCTCCCTCTGACACCCCTAGGAATTCTGATATGCTGACCGTACCATCACCCCATTCAGAGTGAGAATAGCCCAAGATTCTCTTGTTCTGAGTACAATTATGCATGGGATTTGATCTGCCTTTCTCTTTCCCTATCTTCTCAAACACAATAATATTCACACAGCAGTAAACTTAAAATTTTTAAAAAGAGTGAGGCTGAGTCAAAAGATGAAGAAGGAGAGTTTAGTTTGTGTGTGTGGGTGTGGGTGTGTGCACACGTGTGCTGTGTGTGTTGTTTGAATTTTTTGTTTGCTTTTTGTTTTGTTTTATATTTTGGTTGGTGGGAAGAAAATCTTTATTTTTAAAAAAAAAAGGAAAGAAAATCTGTTATTTAAACCAATTTATTATTCCCTGTTTCTCTATGCAACAACACATTGATTTTGTTGCCCAGGAAACCGGAAGGAGTTTCTGGAGAATTAATTACCTCATTCCAAACCAAGGGATCACTAAACACTCTTTTCAACTCTGTTTTCGTAGGAAACAAAGGCCGTTCCTTGTAGCTCACCTGAGTCTCTCAGAGCCTGAAACCTGAGCCTCTGCTCATTCCTGGGATTTCGCACTTCCTGCTGCAAACCATATGTTAGGTTACAACGGGAAAACCCTATAGTTACAGTTGAGGGGGGTGGGGGAGAAGGGATGAGGTCACAAATCCCTGCAGGAGGCAATCACAGCTCTAACTCGTAGCTGCTAGAAAAACATGTTCCAATAAATTAGAGAGATTGTTTTCATAGCCCTTCAACTTCAACATTTGGCTCTTAATGGTTGGAAGTTTCTTTCCCTCTACTTCGTGTCATAAGTGGGCCCTTTCTAGACATCTGCAAAAGCTAGTGGTTAGCCTGCCCTGGCCTGGAATCTGCCTGGATTTTGTTCCCTGCACCTGGAAAGTTATTTTAATTAGATGCATTTTTATTCCTCTCCTTTCTTTGGTGGAGACACCGTATAGAGAGAGTCTCGGGGGAGGTGGGGCTTCCAGAGTCACTAACTCAGATTGAGGCCTCTTAGGGGGCTTCAGAGGTGTGGAGGATCCGCCTAGGACTCCAGGAGAAGATGCCTGAGGGATCTGAATGACGGCACTCGAGGAGAATTTTCTCTCCCAAGGGCACAAGGATGGGAATGAAGGCTCACCCACATGCACCACTGTTGGAAGGAAAACCTGAGTCCGCAGGAGGACGCTGGTTACCAATCTGAGCCCAAAGAAACGCACCACCAGGGGTAACAACATAGTCATTGTCCCGTAAGTGGAAGACAACAGGAGTTTTTCCTTAAAAATGGCTGGCAGAAAACTGACTCACGTCAGGGTAGTGGAGGAGAAAGGGAATAGGATTTGAAATCTGGCAGACTTAAATTTGAACCCTGGCTCTGCCGCTTGCCAGCTGGGTGATCTGCAGTGAATTATCTGAGCACTCTGAACCTCTGTTTCCTCCTCCATGCAATGAGGATTACAATATAAAATAGGATTCTTACGAGAATTATATCATGTATTTCCAGTGCGCGACACCTAAAGGCACTGAACCCAGCTCTGCAGCTGCACAATGCATCATCCGGATCTTTATAACTGTGCGTCTGCACATGGGATGATTAGGGCAGCCCCTTTGCTTCTGAGGGAGTGTCTCTAAGATAGTAGTTATGCTCTTTTGTCTTTTCCCCAACAAAGTTCAGACTCTCCCATTTCTTTTCTTTTTTTTTTTTCTTTTGAGGAAGATTAGCCCTGAGCTAACATCTGCCAATCCTCCTCTTTTCTCTGAGGAAGACTGGCCCTGGGCTAACATCCGTGCCCATCTTCCTCTACTTTATATGTGGGATGCCTACCACAGCATGGCGTGCCATGCGGTGCCGTGTCTGCACCCGGGATCTGAACCAGTGATCCCCAGGCCACCAAAGCAGAACGTGCACACTTGACCACTGCGCCACCGGGCCAGCTGCCAGACTCTCCCACTTCTTAGCACATCTCAACTGCCTTTCTCTGGGGCCTAGTGGGTCTCAGAAGTAGATCTGTGTTTCTTCCACTTCTCCTAACGAGAGAGCAGGAATGCGGATACCTCAGGCCTTTCAGGAACTGTGCTGCTCAGACCCATCTGGGTTAACGTCTTGGACAACTTACTGTCTCATGCACTTTCAAAAGCACCTTAAAGGGGTATCCTCGCTTTCTTCCAGCTCTGTTTTGTGAATTTACCTCCATAATAGACACATTTTAGAAGCCACTTTGTCTATTGCTGCTTCCATTAATCCTTTCTACGGCCTAGAAGCCTTTAAAATCCCCCATTCTGCCTGATTCAAGAGCCCCACCTCCTCTGTGAAGCCCTCTCTGGTTGCCCAGCGCCCCTCACTGTGCCCTCCCTTCTCAGAACTCCTGCAACAAAGTTAATCAGCACCATATGGCTGAGCAGAGAACGCCCCTCTTGCTCAGTAGTGCTGTGGTCATCTCTCTTGATGCTGTTAAGTCCCTCAGCTAGGGCTGCCAGATAAAATACAGGATGCTCAGTTAAATTTGAATTTCAGAGAAGCAACAAATAACTTCTTAGTATGAGTGTGTCCCAAGAATTGCAGCCTACATTTTTATTTGCTACATCTGGCGACAATAAGGCCAGACGCTTATGCTTCTGCATCTACAACAGCACTCAGCATGGAAATGAGACTGTTCTGGGCCACACAGCAAAAAATTGCGGGTAACAACAATGATAATAGCTAACATTTATCAAGATTAAGCAGCTATATTTGCCAGATACTGTGCTAATGATTTTACATAGACTACGTCAAGGAGACGGCACATACGCATAAACATGTTGTTGACAACCCAGGTAGAAGATGACTTCTTCAAAGGCAATACAGCTAAAAGATTGATGGGAGGTCCTCTGAGCCTTATAACCCAGTTCTGTCATTTATTGTCCCTGCGACCTTCGGTATTTACCTAATCTTTCCTTATTCTTCTCAGTTATAAAATTATGTCTCTCCTCCTGGAGCTGTTTAATTGAGATAATACACTAGGAGGTAAATGAGATAGTGCACTAAGGACAAAACGCATTGCCCAGCACATAGTAAGTTCTCAGGAAGTGTTAAAGGCGTCGTGGTGATGGAGATGGTGTCACTCTTGTTGGAATTTAGAGAAGGAAGCTCTTTAACCTGAATAGTCAACAGAGCCTTCAAGGACTGGGAACTTTGACAAGTCAGGTGCGATTCCCAGGACAGGAAAAAAGTGGGAGGCAATTTCAGAAATTGGCAAGTAAACTTATTTGCTAGAAATCAGCAACCTAGTTTTTCGGTTTGCATGGGATTGATTAAAAACTCTCATTACCATCAAAAATGCTCTGTTAATCTAAATAACGTTTAAGTCCTCATAGCTAAAAAATTTGCTGTCTTGACTGGAGAGATCTATCTTTAGGTCTAAAGATGCAAGTTGAATATTCAATGATATGATGGATTAAAAAAAAGGAACCACCAGGTACAGTTCTAACACTTGATTTCTAAGTTTATCATTGTGAGGTGACATTCTCCAAGGCACTGAGAAATTTATTGACTGTGAACCTATCAGTTGACAATGGAGAGATTTGTACTCTTTTGGTAATGAACCTTGAAAATCCTCTCCAAAAATACCTTTTGCCTCCTTCTTTCCTGCAGGGAAACTAGGGTACAGAAGCCTGGGTCCAGTGCTCAGGACCTTTTGCAGGATCTGGGCTTCCGCTGAGGTCTTCGCTCAGAGCCGGGGCTGTGGGAATGAAACCAGAGAGGGTGCCAGATGGCAGAGTGTGGGAAGTCTCGGGCTGGAAAGGGATGGCCAAGATAAACAAGCGACTGGAGGTCTGAAAAATGAATGGATAAACATCCAGACCAAAGTCAACAGTGCCGGAGAATCCAAGCCGGTCTCTGCAGCCGGGGAGGTTTTGACACATGAGTTCAGTCTCAAGTCCTTGAAAGAACTTTTGTGCATCTGATTCTTAAGCATCCCTGCCTTGGGGCATTAGGTGGGAGGAGATCCACAGTTCCTGTAGAAAGGCGGGAATTGTGAGATTTTCATCAGTATGACTTTCTGTAAGATTTCTGCTTAAAAATCAGTGGAGGACTGGATACTGGTTGATATTAAAGAGATAATATTAATTTTTAAAGGATGATGATGGCATTGTGTTTATGTTTTTAAAAGAACCTTTATCTTTTAGAGCTACATGCTGAACATTGACAGATGAAATGATATGATGTGTATTTGCTTCAAAATACTCTAGAGGTAGAAGCAGGGATTGGCCGTAAATTGATAAATGTTTAAACTTGGAGAACATTTTATTATTCTCTCTACTTTTATATATGATCTTTGAAACTTTCCATAATACAAAGGTTTAAATAAAAGTTGTCAAAGACACATTTATTTTGTATCATAAAAAAAATCCAAACCGGAAGCTAATAGAAAATATTTCTGGTTTTTTTTTTTTAGCATGAAGGACATTGGTTTCAGGTCTACACAGAACAAAATGTAATGGCACACTGGCAAAACTGAGCCACTTGGAGCTATGGAATAAACATCTTACATATCTGAATATTTCACAGCAGAATGCCTACACTTTGCTGTAAATTCACGGATAACGTGTATAGGACTGTTGGTATTCTCACTTTTCTGAATAACTGGAATGTGCAGACTTAATCTTGGAGGAACAGTGAATTTAAGGAGTAGACTTTATGGCGTGAATCTAAGAGGTGCTCCAGACTGGCCGTTGTTACTTGGTTGGCTTGTGGCCCATGTGCAGTTCAGCGGGGTCTTGACACAGACTGGGGCAAAAAGAGGAAATAACTACTTGAAAGTAAGGATTCTAACCCACTGACCAAAAAGTCCCCGCTGGAATTCTTCTCTGACTCAACTCATTTCCTCCCAGCTTTCTGGTACGATGGGTTTTTTTGTTTATTTGGTTTTGCCTTTCAATCTCTGATAAATCTGAATTATAGTCACTCTGTGATGTGTGCTATAGAAAAAAACAAAAAAGTAGATTGTTTAGAATCCTTGTTTAAACTGGAATAACTGATTCAGCTTTGAAAGTAATACATGATCATTTCCTGACCGGCAAAAGACCCCAAATCCTGTGTGACCAGCGTTCGCATTTATGCAACTAAAATGCCTCGAGTTTGTTTGCTGTCGTTGGGGGCTGGATAGAAACGCCCTGCTGATTGTCTAAAATACGGTTGGCAGAGTCACTGACTAGATAATCTTACTTAGCTTGCAAACGTTGTTAGAAAACCAGCACATGTCATATCATATTGTTTTTAATGCAGTAAAGAGTCAGATGATACTGCACAGCTTGCACTGCGCGGGAAGGCCATGTGCAGGCCTGGCTGCTCTGCTCGCCAAGTCCAAATCAATTATGCTCTAATCAAGACTGTTTCCGGAACTGGTCGGATGGAAGTTCAGAGTGAAAAGGAAAAATTGCTATTTCTCTCCAGATCCTGTTTGCATCAGCAGACTCCATCTGAGACACATCCTGTGTGACCCCTGGCGTAGTGGGGGAGGGAGACTCTTCTGTTTGACTTTTGACTGTCACTAATCTGAAGGCCTTCACTTTTTTTTTTTTCAGGAAAAGTTTGAATTAGTATTAAAACCCAGTCATCATCCTCAGTCCATAAGGATACAGAGTCTGGGCTATTCATTTTCTCAAATAGTGCATCAGAATCCCCAGGAAACTTATTTAACATGCAGATTTCCAGCCCTACTTTGAGACACACTCTCTAGGAAGGTGCTGTTCTTGCAAACTACCCAGATGACTCTGAAGTGCAATCAAATTCAAGAACTTGCATCAGGACGAGGACTGCTCAAATCCAGCTTCCTAATCTTACGCCGTGGAGCCCAGCCGGGCCCAACTTCCCCACTGATGCTCTATTCCTGGGAAAATTGTTTTGAATTTGGGACACTTAAAAGGGACCTCCAAGATATGGCCCTGCCTGTGTGTGCAGGAAGACTTCAGGACATCACCTGCATGCATTCCCAGGGAGGGGTGAGTGAGCCTGTCGTAAGGGGGGGTCTCCCATCCGACTCTCACCAAATTTTCACCAACACATGTCAAAAAGAAAAATAAGGGTAGAGGTAAATTTATTCAAATTATTTTGTGATTCATTAGCCATATCTTTCTGGAGATGTTAAAATGCCTGTCTTACTCTGTTCGGGCTGCTATAACAAAATACCACAGACTGGGTAGCTATGAACAGAAATTTATTCTTCACAGTTCTGGAGACTAGGAAGTCCAAGATGAAGGTTCCAGCATGGGCAGTGGCTGCTGAGGAGCCCCTTCCTGATTCATCGCCACCACCTTCCCCTGTTCCTCACATGGGGCAAGGAGCTAGGAATCCAGAGGGAGCCTCTTTTATAAATCCCTAGTCCCATTGTTCAGCACCTCCCAAAGGCCCCACCTCCTAATATCATCGCCTTTTGGGCTAGGGTTTCAACATACGAATTTCGAGGGGACACAAACATTTAGACCCTAGCAACATCTGTTCTTTTAGAGATTTATTTTCAATTTACTTACTTATGTTTTGAATCATTGATATATGATGCCCCTTGCACAAAATTCAAAATGTACAAAAATTTCCTACATTGACAATATGGGAAATCTCCCTCCTACCCCAGAATTCTTGTTCCCAAACCCAGAAGCAGCGACTGTTACCAATTTCTCATTCTTCAAGAAATGCTCTATGCATATACAAGCAGATAGATTTACAGAAACTTTTTTTTTTTTTTGGTTAGGAAGATTGGCCCTCAGCTAAGATCTGTGCCAATCTTCCTCTATTTTGTATGTGGGTTGCTGTCACAGCATGGCTTGATGAGCAGTGTATATGTTTGTGCCCAGAACCCAAACCTGGGAACCCTGGGCTGCTGAAATGTGTGTGAGTGTGTGAATTTAACCACTACACCACTGGGCCAGCAGGGAAACTCATTTTTAATACATCAGGTAGCATCTTGCATCTTGCTTTATTCACTTAACAATATATTTTGGAGATACTTCCATGTCAGTACATTTGGGGAATCTTTTTTTTAATTAAATGATAGTGATGATATATTGTAGCTAGGCATTTTTTAAATGTCCTAAAGACTATACACACACACACACACACACATATTTGGAGCCCCTAAAAGGTTTTTAAATTTTTTCTAGTTAGTGAAATCTGAAAGCTGAAGCCAGTGGCATAATACTAATAAATAACAATAATTTAATAATTACAGTATTATAATTAACATTATATAATAAAATATTTATATAATAATGATTTATTAAACCATTTATTAAATAATAATAATAACAAACATTTCAGAGTTAAATAATTCTGGACTCAAGTTCTACTTCTCTTATCTTCTAGCTCTAAGAACTTAGATAAGTTACTAATTTCTCTGAGCCAGCTTCCTCATTTAGCAAAACTGAGGGTGGGGTGGGAAATAAACCTCCCTCCTAAAGTCGTGAAGATTAAGTAAATAATGACTAGAAAGCACCTGGAGCCTTGAACCCAAGGGATTATCATCAGTTCACAGGACATGGCTATAGAGGGTTGGCAACCAACAAATGTTGCAGAGAGGTTACGTAAGCAAGGGCTGGAAGTGTGCATTGACTTGGTGGTTGGAAGATCTATGAAGACTCAGGCAGAGCTCAGCAGAGTATTACCTGCAGAAATCAGAGCTGGCGGAAGGGGAGTGGCGGCTGGTGGGGAGAGAAGGAGGTTGGTGGTGAGTACATGCATCCTTGTTGAAGCTGGGCACTATTTGGTCCAGTCTCAGAGCAGGCAGGGACTTGGCCAAAGAAAGACTGTCTGGCAACCAAAAAGAAAGTCCAGCCCTCTGGTCCTTTATCTGCATTTTGCTGAATACCTAGAAGGAAAAAACAGTGTCAAGTGATATTTCTTTTCTTTATTTTTTTTTCCCCACCCAAATCCTGTCTTTGAATGGGAAGAAATGGAGAATGGGTCCCTTATGCAACTCTGCTAAGACTAAAAAGTTGGATAAGTACTACTGAAATAAGTTTTAAGAAGTGGCTTATACCATCTTGAAAAGTGAGACGTGGGTTTTTTTAAACAACAGTGACAGAAGTGATGTTCTCTTGTTTAGTTCGTATTTTATGGAGAATTTCAAACATACTAAAGTAGAAAGCACCATGAGCCCTGTGATCATCTTCAACACTTACGTCGTGGTCAATTTCCCTGCAGATTCCCTGCACCTTCCCCTGATATTATTTGAAACAAATACTGGAAACCATATCATTTCATCTCTAACTATTTCAGCATGTATCTCCAAAAGATAAAGATTCTTTTAAAAACAAAACTGCAATACAGTTATCACCCCTAAAAAATTAATAGGAATCCTTTAACATCGTCAGATATCCAATAAGTGTTCAAATTACCAATGGTCTCATGAATGTCTACGTTCTTGTAATAGATTGTTTGAATTGGGATCCAGATAAGATCCACACATGGCAATAACAGCCTTTTTAAAAAGTCAATAGGATCTCCCTCCATTTTCCTTTTTTCCCCCATGCAACTTTTTTATTGAAGAAACGTCTTTCTTTCCTTCAGAGTTTCCTCGGTCTGGATTTCGCTGATTGCAGCCCTGTGGCATGGTGTGAAGTATTCCTCTCACTGCTTCCTAACTCCCATATTTCCTAAAAATTGGAACTTACCATTGAAGGCTTAGTCAGATTCGGGTTTTATTTTTTTTTAGTCAAAACTATTTCATAGTGTTTGCTTCCATCAGAGGAGACTTAATGCCTAGTTTTCTCTTTTTTGTGCTGTTAGCAGCCATTGATGTTCAATGCCAAGTCTCTCAACGTTTTTAGTTTTCCCATTTCTTTTGTTCACTGTCATCCTGTGAGCTCTTGCTTCTGGGCAAGGTCGAGTCACAGGTTAAGGGCTCCCAGCATTGGACCACTAAGAATTTTCAGAGATCCATCATCCCCGAGTTATCCTGTTTCAGAATGATTTTTTTTTCACTTTTATTGAGAGATAATCGACATATAACATTGTATTAGTTTAAAGTGTACAACATAATTATTTGATATATGTATATATTTGGAAACCATCACCACAGTAAGTTTTGTGAACATTCATCACCTAACATAGTTACAATATTTTTTCCTATCATGAGAACTTTTACAATCTACTCTCTCAGCAACTTTCAAATATACAATATAGTATTGTTAACTATAATCACCATACTGTGCATTACATCCCCAGAATTTATTTTTCTTACAACTGGAAGTTTGTACCTTTTGACCACCTTCACCCATTTCCCACCCACCGCCCATCCCCTGCCTCTGGCAACTGCTGATCTATTCTCTCTTTCTATGAGTTCAGTTTTTTTAGAATCCACACATAAGTGAGATCATTTAGTATTTGTCTTTCTCTGTCTGACTTATCTCACTTAGCAGAATGCCCTCAAGGTCCATCCATGTTGT
Source organism: Equus przewalskii (assembly GCF_037783145.1). Classification (NCBI taxonomy): domain Eukaryota; kingdom Metazoa; phylum Chordata; class Mammalia; order Perissodactyla; family Equidae; genus Equus; species Equus przewalskii. The sequence continues at coordinate 21,394,355 of NC_091831.1, read as the reverse complement.
CACAGGCAGAATTTCCTTCTTTTTTATGGCTGAATAATATTTCATTATATATACATATATCCATTCATCTGTCAATGGACACTTAGGTTGTTTCTATGTCTTGGCTATTGTAAATAATGCTGCAATCAACATGAGGGTGCAGACATCTTTTCTAGATAGTGATTTCATTTCCTTCAAATATATATACAGAAGTAAAATTGCCAGATCATATGGTAGTTCTATTTTTAATTTTTTTGAGGAACCTCCATACTGTTTTCCACAACAGCTGCACCATTTTACGTTCCTATCAACAGTTCACAAGGGTTCCCTTAACTCTGCATCCTTGCCATCACTTGTTATTTCTTGTCTTTTTGATAGTAGCCATTCTAATAATAGGTGTGAGGTGATATCTCATTGTGGTTTTGATTTGAATTTCTCCGATGATTAGCGATGTTGAGCACCTTTTCATGTACCTGTTGGCCATCTGTATGTCTTCTTTGGAAAAGTGTCTATTTAGTTCCTCTGTCCATTTTTTAATTGGATTACTTGATTTTTTGTTATTGAGTTGTACGAGTTCTTTATATATTTTGGATATTAACCTGTTATCAGCTATATCATTTGCAAATATTTTCTCCTATTCCGTAGGTTGCCTTTTCATTTTGTTGGTTTCCTTTGCTGTGCAGAAGCTTTTTAATTTGATGTAGTCCTACTTGTTTATTTTTACTTTTGTTGCTTTTTGTTGTGGTGTCAAATCCAAAAAATCATTGCCAAGACCAACGTCAAGGAGCTTACTGCCTGTGTTTTCTTCTAAGAGTTTTATAGTTTCAGGTATGTTCAAGTCTTTAATCCTTTCAAGACTTGTTCTTTATCTACATTTTTCTGAATATCTAGATGAGAAAAATAGTGTAGAGTGACATTCCTTTAAGCTCCACTTCTCCTTATGGACCTCGCCCTGTTCTTGTGTTTCTTTCACTAAAACTGCCCCCACCCCACAATCTTCTCCAAAAGATATCCTGCTGGTTAATGTGTCTCTTCCCCTTCTCCTGCTTCCCTTCTGATTCTGTATCAAGAAAGCCCAAAGAGGGGCTGGCCCTGTGGCTGAGTGGTTAAGTTCACGCGCTCCGCTGCAGGCGGCCCAGTGTTTTGTTGGTTCGAATCCTGGGCGCGGACATGGCACTGCTCATCAAACCACGCTGAGGCAGCGTCCCACATGCCACAACTAGAAGGACCCACAACAAAGAATATACAACTATGTACTGGGGGGCTTTGGGGTGAAAAAGGAAAAAAATAAAATCTTTAAAAAAAAAAAAAAAAGAAAGAAAGCCAGAAGAACCATTTGTCTGGCAATGACAAAATCCTTCTCAAAGGGCAAAATGATTCACGAATATGCGATCCTCTTTGGCTGTCAAGAGGGGGAAAGAGTGGGAACTCTGACGTGTAATCATTTTTGTCCTTTCACAAATGAATGAATGATGGATTAAGCCAGGCCAAACTCCCCCTAGGAGACAGAGACCCGTGGAATGTGCCAAGGGGTGTACCTGGGCAAAACCAGGAGGTGCTGTGAGAAGAATCTATGTCCATGACAAATGGTGCACTGCATTTAACACGAATTGGTTAATCACAGGCACCTTGCTAGACCAGGAGTGATATTTGGAGACAGAGGCCATTCTAGCGCATCTCCAGTAACTGTGTTAAGGGAGCCAGTTATTGTCTCTACATACAGAGCTGGCATGCTTGACCCTGGACAACATACTGTGCCATGGCATGCTACATTTTTCCATTTCTGAGCAAGCCATCCATGGCCAAAGCCCGACTGGAAATTGCTGGGAGAATCCTGGGCATTGGGCCCAGCATCCCAAGGTGAGCACGTGATGGGCAAAAGAAGACAGGAGCCATGGGGGAAGAGCCAGTTGCCTGGCTCCGAAAGCCTTCCAAGCTCCTTGGAAGAGATGCCTCTTTCAGCCTCTCCTCCCTGCTCCCTGCTCCAGGAAACTTAGAGCCCAGTTTAACAAAGCAGAAAGGTAAAGGACTTGACCTTGTGTTAAACTTGGTTACTTTCAAAATGATACTCTTCTTAAAGATGCAGAGCAGATCATTGTGTTTCACCAATTCAATTAAAAGATGAGTGTGAATGTGAATAAGTGATAACTCTCTTTTACACAGAGAAATTCAAACTAGGAGAGGCACAACAGTGGAGTTGTGGAGTTGCTGAGAGCCCAGGCTTTGGGATCACACAGAACTTGTCATATCCCAGCTCCATCAATTTTTATCTGTGGGTCTTTGGGCAAGTTGCTCAATCTCTCTGAACAGTTTTCCTTACCTGTAAAATGAGGATAACTAACAATACCTACTTTACAACGTTGTTGTGAGCACATGTGTAGGGCACTTGGCACTGTGCCAACCAGAGTATGGGTTCAATAAATAGTTTCTGTTGTTGCTACTAGGAGTTCTTAAAGAATCAGACTTCATGAATGTGCAAGACTTTTTTTAATAAATTTTAAATTTTGGAATAATTTTATATTTATGGAAAATTTGTAAAGATAGTCTAGAGAATTCCCATATACGCTTCGCTCAGATTTTTTTGTATCTTTTTATTGAGATCATGATAGTTTACAAACTTGTGAAATTTTCAGTTGTACATTATTGTTTGTCAGTCATGTTGTAGGTGCACCACTTCACCCTTTGTGCCCACCCTCAACCCCCTTTCCCCGGTAGTCACTAATCTGTTCTCTTTGTCTACATGTTTAACTTCCACATGTGAGTGAAGTCGTACAGAGATTGTCTTTCTCTATCTGGTTCATTTCACATAACATAATATTCTCAAGGTCCATCCATGTTGTTGTGAATAGGACGATTTTATCCTTTTTTATGGCTGAGTAGTATTCCATTGTGTGTGTGTACATATATACCATATCTTCTTTATCCAATCATCAGTTGATGGGCACTTAGGTTGCTTCCATGTCTTGGCTATTGTAAGTAACGCTGCAAAGAACGTAGGGGTGCATGGGACTTTTGGAATTGCTGATTTCAAGTTCTTTAGATAGATAGCTAGTAGTAGGATGGCTGGGTCATATGGTATTTCTATTTTTAATTTTTTGAGAAATCTCCATACTGTTTTCCATAGTGGCTGCACCAGTTTGCATTCCTACCAGCAGTGTATGAGAGTTCCTTTTTCTCCACAACCTCTCCAACACTTGTTACTTTTTGTTTTGGTTATTTTTGCCCTTCTAATGGAGATAAGGTGATATCTTAGTGTAGTTTTGATTTGCATTTCCCTGATGATCCGTGATGATGAACATCTTTTCATGTGCCTATTGGCCATTCATTCACCCAGATTTTTTAATGTTAACGTTTTACATTACTATGGTACATTTGCCAAAACTGAGAAGCCTACATTGGCACATTACTATTACTATTAACTATTAATATTAATATTACTATTATTATTAAACTTGACACTTCATCCAGATTTCATAGTTTCTTATTCCAGGATATAAGCTAGGATATCACATTATATTTAGAAGAATGCTTTTAATTAGCACAACAATCCACATTATTAATCAATTAGTGACTCTATGGTTAAAATCTATTAAAAATCAGTTATTCTCTTAGTTTTTTGCAAACTTATTGACCTATTAATTGGCATAATAAATACTTTTTGCATGGTTAATGAAAAAATAGTCAAATGTAGTTAGCATCTGCCCAAATTATCACAATATTCAATTTATTCAGATTTGAAATTAGTAAGATTTCACTATGAACATGATCATGGCATGCAAAGAGATACCATGTCTGGCACTTAGTAGGTGTTCAAAAAGTGTGGGTTGCTAAATGTGAAAGGGAATTCGGGTCTCTTGACAGCTTGATCTACTTTCAGCACAGTTAAGTGTACTTTGCCTTAAGCTGGGTCTTGTTTTGAATGAGCCCTTAGAGCTTGACTTTGCCCGTAAACCTGTTTGTGCAAGACTATACAGAATCTGAGCAAATAAGACTTACTGTTTGGCAAACCATGAATTTCTCTACCATCTTTCACTCAGCAAGGATTATCCCTTGGGGGATCAATTCTGATGCTGAAGATAAATTTTCAGTTTTACTTTTCTCTCTGAAGAACAAAATATATTCATGTGTGTGAATTCAGTTTTGGCTGGGGATAGTTGTGGTAGTTGCCGTTTTTAATAAACGGCATTAACCAGGGTTGATGAGAATCACCAAGCTTGCTCTGGCAATGAGAAAGACAAGGATAAGGACGTCCAGCCGGCTGTGAGCTTCATGGTATGACCAGGTGGGCTGCTGCAGCCACACTGGGACCTCAGGGGTAAGTTATTACAAGACAAGTGTGGCAAGGGCACGCTTCCTTCACCAATGTTGACAAATGCAGCATTGCATCTGAGCCATTCATTTAAGCATTCTTTTATTCAACTTAAAATACCTATCAAATGACAACTGTAGACCACCTATTAGATTTCTGCTACTGAAAGTGTGGCCTGTGGAGCATCCATTTACTTGGGGGGCTTGTTAGAAATGCAGACTATCAGGGCCCATCCCAGTTCTCTGAATCAGAATCTGCATTTGAACAAGATTTGTAGGTGATTCTCACGTGAGAAGCACTGGACCAGATGACAGATGTAAGAGCCAGGATCCCGTTAGGGACTATCAGTAAAAGTTCAGGGGCCAGCCCCGTGGTCTAGTTGTTCAAGTTCCGCATGATCCACTTTGGCAGTGTAGGTTTGCAGGTTCAGAACCTGGGCATGGACCTACACCACTTGTCGGCTATGCTGTGGCAGCGGCTCACGTACAAAATAAAGGAAGATTGGCACAGATGTGAGCTCAGGGCTAATTTTCCTCAAGCGGAAAAAAAAAAAAAAGGAAGATTGGCAGTGGGTGTTAGCTCAGGGCGAATCTTCCTGCACAAAAAAAAAAAGTTCAGTTACAGAACAGAAATAAAGAATGGTGAAGCACCCTGGAACCAGTACTAGCAGAGAGCTAGTACTCTACATCCTAGCAAGACCTGTAGCTGTACGAGAGAGCTGCTCAACAGAACCAATGGTCTTTGGTAGAGGGAAGCAAACACTACCAACAGTGCCTTAGCAAGGAGTGAGCTAGGGAATAAATACCCCAAGCTTTCTCTCATTCTGCTGGTGCCACCCAACCCAACACAAAGCCAGAGGGCAAGAGAGGCTGGCTGGTGTGGTCTGTAAAAGCCACGTGTCCTGGGCAGAGAGCACAGTTGGAAAGGCTGGGAAGTGTCTCTAGTGGCCAACAGAGAACATCCATCACAGCATGAAACACAGCCTCTGTTCTCAACAAGTTTGGTCTCTATAAGACTTTAGGTATCTGCAGGTTGAGGTCAGGATAGCCTCTGTTTTTCTAACTTAAAAACGATATTTTCAAAGTGGCCTTGAATTTGATACTCTAAGGGTCTCCTAGATCACTCTTTAACAAGCTAACTATATTTCTGAGTAACTATTATGTGAAAGGCACTCAACTGGACACTAAGAAGGAGATAGAGGTGTTAGATATGGTCCCTGCCTTCAAGAAGTTTGTGATTTTAGATAATCAATGCTTCCTACATAAAACTTTGCAAAGAGGTTCAAACAATCAGCAGAATCCAGTGAAGCCATATATGGAGTTGAGACTCTTGAACCAGACTGCTGGGTTCAAACCTCAGTCCTGACGCTTCCTGGCTGTGGGTCTGTGGACTTGCTGCCTAAATTCTCCGTGTCTCCATTTCTTCCTCGGTGAACTTGGGATGATAAAAATACTTGCTGTGATGGTGGCAGTGAGGTTTAAGTGAGTTAGTACATGAAAAGCATTTTCAGTGGTGCCTAGCACATGGTCAACACTCTATGTGTTAGTTATTGAAAGCTAAGAATAACCATGTCCCCAGTGGCAGAGAGTCTAGAAGACTAGAGTAGCAGGTCCATGATATAAAGTTCCCTTCTAAATTTATGTATTTAAATAAGTCAATTAAAGGAGAAAAACAATAAGTAAATAATTGTACAGTTGGCACAAGGAAAAGGAAGGAAGTATTGAAATAAGTAAGTTTGAGGAACCCTGACCCCCGGTTACTTGTCGCCCCTTAGCTCCATGCAGTGTCTTGTCTGAGTGTCCTTAGGGGATTAAGAGACTTTCTAATGGCACAGGTTGCTACAAAACTTTCTGGTTTAGAGAAAAATGAAATTCAAGTATAAAAAAATTCTAGGCTGGTCTGGTGGCATAGTGGTTAAGGTCATGCACTTCGCTTCAGTGGCTCAGGGTTTGCAGGTTCAGATCCTGGGCGTGGACCTGGCACCATTCATCAAGCCAAGCTGTGGTGGCATCCCACATAAAATAGAGGAAGATTGGCACAGATGTTAGCTCATGCCCAATCTTCCTCAAAAAACAAAAACAAACAAATCTAAATACGTAAGGGGTACAGCTACTCGGGTTATCAAATATTCCAGTGGAAGTCACATACATACATCCGAGGGCAGAAGTCAGCTCTTGAGAGTTTGTTTAGTTGTCTCTTTGTCAGGAATCCCAAAATTGCAGGCTCCTTTTGTTAGATCCAGCACTGGTCTTCTTTGCTTTTTGATGAACTTTTGACCTAAATTGTATTTCCAATCTCCAGTCATTTAGTGGAAGGCCATTAGTGACTGGTTAAACACACAAGTGCACGCACACACGCACACATTCGTATATTACATTTTCAGACCAATCGAATTTACAGAAGGAACCAATTTGAAAAGTTATTGAATTAAAACCCCAGAAGAGAGAGATGGGTATTATTGTTAGCGGTTGGCACGACAACTAGATATGCTAAAGAGTAGTATGTGCTGAATTCACGTCGTTGGAGACTCTGACAAGTTCAGGGCTGGGCCTTTGCCTCTAAATCTTGTTGCCAAGGTAATGCAGCATGAGGCCAGAGTCCACCGAAATGAATACCCCTGACAGCTCATGCCAGCAGGAGCTATCTGATTAAAAGGGATCTTTTTAAAAAAGAAACAGTATTTTAATAAGAGCAGGAGGAGAATGCAAAGGCGGGATATTGAAATTTGGGGAACAGAAAATCTGAAAGGAAAGCAGATAGTGTATGCCAAGAAGTAACTAAATAAAAGGGTCTGTTTCATAGCAAGCGGGTGGTGAAGTGTGAAGGTCTGAAAGCAGGGACTCCGGGCCATTTTGTAAGTGAAATGACACTGCCCCAGTTTGGTTCCATGGCTCAAGTTCAGCAGAATGATTTCACTTGATTTGCGGCACTGCAGATTTTAATTTGACAGATTTTCTTCTCTGATAATACATTAAAGAAAATGGTTTCTGAGGGACTTTATAGGTCACACATACGTCCCAAGATGAAAAGGGAATCCACAAAAACCTCAATCCAGAATAGAGGCCACCAAAATGACACAGCCTTCAGCCACTTGTATGGCCTTTCGGATATTTGCTGGATTCAAGTCCCAGTGATTCGTTAGTTGATGATTTACAGAATAACATTCTTAGGTTCATGATCTTATCGGATCCTCATTTCCCCAGCTTTATGTGCCAGTTAATCTTGGATTTGTTCATGATGAAACTGTGGTCCCTGGAGTTTCTTATGCTCTAAGAATGGAGAAGAAGAAAGAATCCTCAAGTTCATGATCATAATTCCCATAGGGATTTGATCCAGGCGCCACATGAGCTGTCTCTCCTTGACACTTCCAGGGATTTAAAGGGAATGATCAGTAAACGGGGATGTGAGGGTAAGAGGGGAAAAGATGGAATCGGAATCCCAGATCAGCAGTTCTAATTTAAAGTTCCTATGAATCCAGATCAGACTACTATTTCATAAGCAAATGAGGGACTGAAAATGTACCATGCCTATCCCGCCCTGTACCAGTAACGTCTACAGTGAGAGATGTAATGGAGAGGATATTACTGGCCTTAGAATTACTGACCAAAATCCAACTCCTGCCTCTGTGAATGATTTGCTGAGTGACCTTGGCATTGGTATTTAACATGTTTAAGTCTCTGTTTCTTAAGCTGTAAAACGAGGTGGATTACCTTTGCCTTCACCTAAAACAGTAATTCTCTACCTGGAATGTACAATCAAATCACAGAGAGAACTTTTTAGAAATTCAGACTCCCTGGGCCCCACCTAATCTCTACTGAGTCAAAATCTGTACTTTACAAGAGCTCTACACGTGGTTCTGATTTGCATCTCTGTTTAAGAATCACTGAAGATTATACGTAACTTGTAAAGATGAACGAGCTAATAGATGTGATTATCTTAAGCTCCTCAATCAGTCAAAGAGAAGGGTACTGCTAAATTCAGCTTATTTTTTTTTTCAGCTTATATTTTTAATATCTAAAACAGGGCAAAGAAATTAAGATGTAGGAAACTTGGGGTACATAAAGTGGTTACATTTCCCTCTACCATTTGAAGTATTTGGAGATGTCCAAGCTTTAAATGAAAAGCTCTTTGAAGTAACTCTCTTTGTTCACGGTTTGCAATATTCCCCTCAGTTTTTATTGATCTGGACGGAATGATAACTGATGTTTATCTAATGCTGACTGACACTATTCTGAGTGTTTCCTAAGTGTTCACTCATTTCATCTTACTCCCTCTTACACAGATTCTGTGGAGAGATTAAGTAACCTCTCTCAGATCTCATGGGTAATAGGAGGCGGAGGTGGGCTTTGAACCCAGGAACTCCACTCCAGAGCCCTACTCTTTATCACTGTGCTATTCAACCACTTGGTAGGGCAAACATTTCCAATGAGTACGTAAATTGTTCTGCTTTCCCAGTGAAAACAAAAGCCCACATATGAGTTTTTCTAAGCCTAGATCATCATTTCTTAAAGTGTGGTCCTTAGATTTCCTGCCTTAGTTACCTGAGGTTCTTATTCAAAATGTAGTTTCCAGGGACCATTCCCAGACCTATTATACTAGAATCTCAGGTATGAGTACAGGCTGGGAACTGGCATTTAGAAAATATACCACTTAGGTGATTCTTTTTTTTTTCCAGCTTCATTGAGGTATGATTGACAAGTAAAAATTGTATATATTTAGGTTGTACAATGTGATAGTTTGATGATTTATTGTACATATACATTGTGAAATGATTACTACAATCACATTAACACATCCATCACTTCACATAGTTACCTTTTGTGTGTGTGTCTGTGGGTGTGTGGTGAGAACTCTTACTCTTTTAGCAAGTTCGGTGATTCTTGAGCCCAGTAAAGTTCAAAAACCCCTGGCTTGGCTCAACACTTGTGGGCCATCATTGTTGGGAACGAGTGTGGCTAGACTATCTTGGGAGCCACTGAACTGAAGCTGTTTTCCAGAATGAGACAGAGGGTGCTTCCTGGGATGGAACGTTCAGTATTGTGGCTAATGGATAGTTTGGGTAAGGAACAGCTTCTGCCCAGGAATAACTGGTTGTTGTCTTTCACAGAGGGAAGCCAGCAAACTGACAGTAGGAATCTGCCTTCAGGGCCCAGATCTCATTTCCCCTCAAGGGGTTCCCGCTAACACTGGCCTGGAACTTTGATGTTTTCCTTTTCGACAACCAAATGCCGGGAGGCTCCGTGTCACTGCACACACCCTCTCGGGCACAATGGCAGAGTCAGGGAGCGGACTGTTTGGAATGTGGTCTGGCCCTGTTGGGGCTTTGAATTGAGCTGGAACTTGCAGACTCTCGCAAGAGTTCATCGTGGTATCTTTTTCAGATGAGTGAAGAAAAAGAGGCCAAGAGGCTGACCCAGAAGGGTTGAGGCTTTATACTTGGGAAGAAGCCCATGGTGATTCTTTAAGGAATTGAAAACATTTTATGTGAGGCTTCTTGAGGGATAATTTATATTCAGTAAATTTCACCTCTTTTGGGGGTACAGTTTGATGCCTTTGGGAAGGGAGCTATAGTAAACATCATACCACCAATGGCAGATCTGTGAGTTTTGACTAATAGGTACAGTCAGGTAACCAACAACAAATAAGATATAAACATTTTCATCTCCCCAGAAAGCTCCCTTGGACCTCTTTGCAGCCAATCTCACCTCCCTTTCCCCCAGCCCTTGGCTACTATTGATCTGATTTGTGCCAGTATTCCAGAATGTCACATAAATGGAATCTTGTAACATGCAGCCCTTTGTTGGTACATATGGCCGTAGTTCTTTCCTGTTTATTGCTAAGTAATATTCCATTGTATGGATTACCACAATTTACTGAGTCACCAGATGATGGGCATTTGGATTATTTCCACTTTTTGTCAGGAATTGAGATTTAAATGAACACCAATTCAGCAAGCAATTTTGAACACACGTATAAGTAGATTCCAGAAAATGAGATCGTTTATGCCTACAGCCTCTGATAAAAATAATTGTCACACTGAAAATTTGAACAAACACCTAAAAAAGAAGGAGCTTCATTTGTGGACTTGGAAACAAATGGGAAGGAAGGGCATGCCATTAAATGGTGGCAGAGTGATTAGAAGAGCACTTTATGCCCTTTGAAAGCCCTAAAATGATACTGCCACGCTGAGAACACATGAGGGCGCTCTAACCAGCCAGCATTAGCAAACACTTTTTTTCATTCTAACAAAGGTTGTTTGTTTTTTAATTTATTAGAATGCTTTGTTGAAAACCCTGGTGAATTCTCACTCCCACCCTTGGTCTCATTGGCCACTCTTGGATGACAGAAAAGAATTTGGCATCAAGTGAATCCGTCTTTGACTAGTCCTCAGGGGTTTATTGTACCCAACCACAGTTTTATGGTGAGGCTCCAGTTGCCTTCCCCACTTAAACTCACATGGAAAGCCTTCCAAAGGAACTCTAGATTAGAATACCCCATAAATCACAAAGAGAATTGAGATTGTCCCTAAAGTTCCTTTTTTATTATTGTTGTTTTCAGGCCGTCCCGGAACGCAGCACGCAAGTGTTAAAAAATAATTGCTGGGCAACATTTTAGAAAGACTTGTGAGACACACATTTGGCTGGCTGAGAGTTGTTCATTCTTGTCAAAGGAACCACTGTGATCCATATAGAGGAAAGCTATCTTTATAGCAAAGCAGCAGCGAGAGAGGACAGGGTTACTGGTTTTGGCTGAGTGGTTGTTCAAAACAAAAACCAAAAAAAAAGGTTCTGGATACATTTAAAAATTTTTGAAAATCAATGACTCATTTATTACAGAGGAACCAAGTACAAAATAAAAGACACTTCATAAAAATTGCATTAGAGTGCTCTGGGACTCTAAATGGGAGTCTAAACGAATTTAATGCTGTGGGTGCACGATTTTGTTGCAAGGTATAGGAAGTCTTAGGAATCCCTGTCTTAGGGGAAGGGTTTTATTCCATCATTTGCAAAGAGATCTCTGTAAGAGCTTTCTACAATTAACAGAATAAAATGCTCACTTGAAGAAAGAAGTCTTTTACTCAGTCAAACCCATCCAATATAAAATATGATGATTGTTCCAAGCAGAAAATTATCTTTGGCTATTATATCCAAATTATATAATAGCATTGCCTTAAAATTAGGAAGAAGATAGTAAAGAGATGATTCTAAGGACAAGGTGTGGCCCTGCCCTGGATCTATGGATGCTCGGCATCAATCAGGAGGAGTACCCTGGGGTGCTCTCTCTCCCATTTGGGTAAAATCCTGAACGACTCAACCAGACCTGGGCCTGCCACACAGTCGCACTGCAGATCTTCTCAATCGTCCCTTCAAAAGGCATTCTCCCAGGGGCTGGCCCCGTGGCCGAGTGGTTAAGTTCGCGAGCTTCGCTGCAGGCGGCCCAGTGTTTCGTCAGTTCGAATCCTGGGCGCGGACATGGCACTGCTCATCAGACCACGCTGAGGCAGCGTCCCACATGCCACAACTAGAAGAACCCACAACGAAGAATATACAACTATGTACCGGGGGGCTTTGGGGAGAAAAAGGAAAAAATAAAAATCTTAAAAAAAAAAAACAAAAACAAAAAAAAAAACAAAAGGCATTCTCCCATTCTATCCTTACGTAACCCTTGGATCCGAAGCTCACTGTGAGCATGGTGGTTAAAAGGATGGACCAGTGAGTCATAGTTGGCTATGTGATCTTAAGTAAACTGCTTCTCTAAGCCTCAATTTCCTCCACTATAAAATGGAGATTGTAATAGTATCTATTTCAGGTCTCCATAATAGTACCTATGTGAAGTTGTTGAGAAGATTAAATAAGATAATTCATACCAAGCAATATAATCCAGTGTCTCATATGTAGAAAGCCCTCAATAGAGATTCATATTATTATCATCATCATCATCAACGTTATTATTATTATTTCTAGTGTGGCCCCTCTCAACTATGATCCAACCTCTCCATTCTAGTAATCCATCTTCAGACTCCCAGAATCTTCCTGGCCAACCAAGCCCTTAACCTCTCCTGTCCTTGCATCTCCCATGAGGATTATCCTCCCCTCCCATGAGGGCTCACAAACAAAATGCCTCCAATGCTAACAATCTTGTCCCATCACATATCAGAGTTGTGCTAAGAATGCCAGGAATGTCAAATGGCCTTCACTTTAGCTAACCATCAATTTGTGATGGATGTACCTTAAAGGTGACACACATTCCATTCTCTTATAAATTCCTACACCATTCATCCATCCAAGGGAGAAACGCGACTTCAAGAGCATATTCTGCCCATCAACAACCATCTTTTCATAAATGAGATGTAGAAAGAGTACAATGGGAGTGGAAAGGTGTTCTGTTTAAGGAGGGGAAATACTATTTTCTATCATTCCAATTATGTCCCATCAAGCAATAGAGTCAAGACCCAAGCTGACAATTCTATCTCCAAGTTTTGCAAGAAAAATGGAAGAGAGGATAAGAAAATCCAAAGAGATGGTGATCCCAGTTTTACAAAACTGCCTCTGGTAAGAGAGGAATGAGGAGAAGAAAAGTGCTTCAAAACAGATCTGTTAATATTTCTTTTGAAGAATAGGAGGGGGAGTTTCTTACATGTAATTCAGAATAACTTAGAGACAACTAGTATTTTAAACAAGGTTTCTTGATTAGATAGTGTAAGAGGATCTAGATCTTTCTGGCCAGCCCTCGTGGTCTCGTGGTTAAGATTCGGTGTTCTCACCACGACGGCCCTGGTTCTTTCCTATTCAGAGAACCACACCACCCATCTATCTGTCAGTTGTCACACTGTGGTGGCTGCATGTTGCTGTGATGCTGAAAGCTATGCTACCAGTATTTCAAGCATCAGCAGGGGCACCCATCGTGGACAGGTTTCAAAGGAGCTTCCAGACTAAGACAGACTAAAAAGAACAATCTTATCATTCACTTCCAAAAAAATTAGTCATGAAAACCCTATGAATAGCAGCAGAGTATTGTCTAATATAGCACCAGAAGGTGAGAGGATGGCGTGAAAAGACCAGGCAGGGTTCTGCTTTGCTGTACATAGGGAGTCAACTTGATGGCACTAACGACAACTGACTAGCTGGATCGAAATTCTTCCTCTGGCCCCCTCAACCTCCCTAAGGGTTTCCCCATATGTAAAATGGGGAGAACACCCTACCTTATTGCATTAGAATTAATACAATAGATCATTTACCACCTGGAAATGAGAAAGGGTGAGAAACGGGATAAGAGATGAAGGAGAAGAAAATAATTAAATGATAGATTTTATATAATAAATGATAAATAATAGATATAAATAATACATATAATAATAAATATAACAAATAATAGATAGATAATAAGATTAAGCTGAGAAGGGCCTTGTCCAGACAAGTGATAAAAGACTATGTGGATCCACAAGTGTGATTAACCCAACCCCCTGCACCTGAGGTCTCAGGAAAGCAATAAGGTGAAGGAGCTTTAGCACATGGACTTTGACGTTGTGTTTGTCTGTTCAGCACCTTTTGGCTTTTTTCCTCATTTTCCACTGTCTGATTAGGTGAATTTACTGGATAGCCAAGTTCCAGAGAAAATGAGTAGCAAACAAAAAGGACCTGAAGCAATTATATACATATGCATACAAGTAAATCCACAAACTGAAGGTACTCTAAGAGGCTCTTTAGGTCGACCCTCTGAGATTGGAGAAGTTAAGTGGCCTGCTCAAAGTCATGCAGCTAAGGAGTAGCCAAGCCTGGAGTAGACTCTGACGATGTCTTGGGGTTCTCCCTAGTACATCAGACTGCAAGAGAAATGGGCATAAGAATAATAATGCTATTTTATTTCATATCACATGTCCAATGAAAAATGAAAAAGAAGCTTCTATACAGGCATCTTTTGAAGTCCAACTTACAATAGTCCTTACACTTTAAATGGGTCACTCTGTATCACCATGGTGATTCTTCCAAGTTTTCCTGGAACCATCAGCTGTTTTCTAATGGAGGCACACCCCAGAACTTGCAGATCCACCAAACAGATAAATATCTCCCAGTAGAAAATACTTAGCTCCTTAAGCAGCTTGGTCAGCAATTGCTTTTCCTTTTCCACTTCTCAGGGAAACAGCCTAAAGCATGCTCCTGCATTGGCTTTAGATGTCATAAAGTTCTTTAAAAAAACCTCTTGATTCTACTAGGGGTAAGGTGACCTCCCTGGGTTTTTTGTGGTTTATATATTGAGAAACAACCATTTTCTTGCTTTCTGTTTTTCTAACCAAGCAGTAAGTAATTCGAAAGCCTTGTAACAGTATAGCTGCTCCTCAAAAAATTAAAAAAGAATTACAAATGATTCAGCAATTCCACTTCTGGGTACATATCCAAAAGAACTGAAAGCAGAGTCTTGAACAGATATTTGTACACCCACGATCATAGTAGCGATATTCACAATAGCAAAAAGCTGAAAGCAACTCAAGCTTCCGTTGATGGATGAATGGACAAACAAAATGTGAGAGAGATAGATATACATACAAAGTAGAATGTTATTCAGCCTTAAAAAGGAAGGAAATTCTGACACGTGCCACAACATGGATGAATCTTGAAGACATTATGCTAAGCGAAATAAGCCAGGCACAAAATAACAAATACTGTGTGATTCCACTTAGATGAGGTGTTTAGAGTAGTCAAATTCAGAGAGACGGAAAGTAGAACGGCGGTTGCCAGGGGCTGGGTGGAGGGGGAAACGGGGAGTTGTTGTTTGATGGGTGCCCAGTTTCAGTTTCGCAACATGAAAAAGCTCTGGAGCTTGGTTGCGAACAATGTGAATATTCTGAACAATACTGAACTGTACACTTAAACAAAGGTTAAAATGGTAAATGTTATGTAATATGTATTTTACCGCAGTTAAAAAATTTTAAAAATAAAAAAAATAAGAGAGGAGAGAGAGAGATGGGAAGTGGCGAAGTCCTGTACAGTTTGTTATAAGCATAGGTACAGTTATTTTAAATAGTCTCATTCGTCTCATTATACTTCTCAGTCCTGATTGTGACAGTTCACTGGTAAAATCTCAGGGCATTGAGGCAGCCAAAACCATCAGCTTAAAGCAGCATAAGTAGACAGCAAATGAGGGGCTGGCCTGGTGGTTAAGTGCACACATTCTGCTTTGGCAGCCCGGGGTTCACCAGCTCAGATCCCGGGTGTGGACATGGCATCGCTTGGCAAGCCATGCTGTAGTAGGCGTCCCACGTATAAAAGTAGAGGAAGATGGGCACAGATGTTAGTTCAGGGCCAGTCTTCCTCAGGAAAAAAAAAAAGAAAGAGGAGGATTGGCAGATGGTAGCTCAGGGCTAATCTTCCTTAAAAGAAAAAAAGTAAACAGCAAATGAAAGAACAACCAAGACCAAGTATTTATGTACTGTTCGTCTGAATTTCTCAACTTCCACTCAGCTCATACTGATCTCCAGTCAGCTAGAGATACCTCTTCTTCCAGTCCTGTCAATATTCCCAGAGTTCCTTTGCAGAAAATATGATTTTCACCAAAACTTAGAAATTAGTACATTGATTATTTCATGGGAAATATTTGGTTTATCTCTAAATAGACAAACCAAAAATCCTGAACTTCAAGTCTTTGCACATGACACAGTTCACAAAAATTTTTACACCTACTTTTATAGGTTGAATTGTGTCTTCTCCCCACCCAAGAGAAAAAATTTATATGTTGAAGTCCTAACCCCCAGTACCTCGGAACACGACCTTATTCGGGAATAGGATCTTTGCAGATATAATTCATTAAGATGAGCTCATAGTGGAGCAGGGCAGGTCTCCAATCCAAAATGACGGGTGTCCTTATAAAAAGGGGAAATTTAGACACAGACAGACACACATGGAGAACACCATGTAAACACAAAGGCAGAGATTTACAAGCCAAGGAATGCCAAAGATTGCCAGCAAACCATCAGAAGATGGGGCAGAGGCATGGAACAGAGTCTTCCTCACAGCCCCGAGAAGAAACAAACCCTACTGACACCTTGATCTTGGACCCCAGAACTGTGAGACAATTGATTTCTGTTGTGTAAGCCAATAACAAATAAAAATAAAGCCTTGGCATGAGCTTCACTAACATCACCATTTCCCTTTACCTTGATTCTTTTGCCTCTTAGCTCCTTCTGCATTTTTTAAACTCTCTTCCCTCCAGTTTCTCTGCCTCTTGGAGCTTTTACTTACTCCATGCATCATGGTGTGTTAAAAAATGCCCAGGCTGTATTTTTATTTAACTTTATTAACTTGTTTCCTTTTATTATAAAAGTAATACATAGTCATGTTTAAAATTTTACTTTCACGTAATTCATGAAGGAAATAAAGTGAAAAGAGACCTCTTTCTTCATCCCCACCTGAGCAGAGCTCCTCATCACCAATCCGGAAGTAATCTCTGTTAAAGTTGAGTATGTAGTCCGCTAGAATTTTTGGTGCCTATACATGCATACAGACATGATTTATGCATCTGTTTTTATTTTTTTTATTTATTCATTTTTAAAGATTTTATTTTTCCTTTTTCTCCCCAAAGCCCCCTGGTACATAGTTGTATATATATATATTTTTTAGTTGTGGGTCCTTCTAGTTGTGGCATGTGGGATGCCACCTCAGCATGGCTTGATGAGCGGTGCCATGTCCAAGCCCAGGATCCAAACCAGCGAAACCCTGGGCCGCCGAAGCGGAGGGCGAGAACTTGACCACTCGGCCACGGGGCCGGCCCCTATGAATCTGTTTTTAAAAAGATAACATGTAATTAAATAATATATGCTACTCTACAACTTGCTTTTCTTCAATTAACAATATATCCTGGAACAGCTTTCCATATCAGTATACATAGGTATGCCTCTTTCTGTACAGATGTTCCTTAAGTTTTTTAACTAATTCTCCAATAAAGTATATTTTGATTATTTCTACTTCACTGCTATTGTAATCAGCAATGAAATGAACATTCTGTTGTTTGTATCTTTGAGCACGTTTTTGAGTATATCTACAGGATTGATGATTCTGCACCCAATTTATAATGCAGGGGTGGTTTTCCCCACACCACCAAGCAATTCTTTGACACCAGCTGGATGGCCTATAATTCAACTCAATTCTGACACCATCTACTCTGAGATAATGTCAGATCCCACAGGTTAAGAGCTCAGTCCTACAAGACTGCCCATCACTTCCAACACCAATCACAATCCCAGGTTATCACCTGTGCTTCTGACCAACTGGCTATAGATCCAAGGTTCCAACAACTCCCTCCTTGGGTTCGATTAATGTACTAAAGCAGCTCACAGAACTCAGAGAAACACTTACTTACTAGATTACCAGTTTATTATAAAAGGCTATAACTCAGGAACAGCCAGATGGAAGAGATGCACAGGGCAAGGTATGGTGAGGAGTTTCCACGTTCTTGGAGCACACCACTTTCCCCAAATCTCCACATGTTCACCAACCCAGAAGCTCTCTGAATCCATGCTTGTGAGTTTTTATGGAGGCTTCATTACATGGGCGTGATTGATTAAATCATTGACCATTGGTAATTGAACTCAGTCTTCAGTTTCTCTCCTGTCCCAGGAGATCAGGGCATGGGACTGAAAGTTCCAACTCTCTAATCACGAGGTTGGCTCCACTGGCAACCATTCCCGTCATTGAGCACTGTCCAAAAACCACCTCATTAACATAACAAAAGACGCCTTTATCTCTCTCATCGCTTAGGAAATCCCAAGAGTTTTAGGAGCTCTGCCAGAACGGGGATAAAGACTAAATATATATTTCTTAAAATAAATCACAATAGCACAAGGATAAATACCTAAAAGTAGAATTACTGGGTCAGAGGTATATGCATCTTACATTTCCATAGATATTCTCCATGGACCTTAGTATCAGACAAAGCTGGGACTGAATTTGTGCTCTGTCACTTACTAGCTGTGTTCCTTCAAACAAGTTACTTTATTCATTCTCAACCTCAATTTCCTTAGCTATAAAATGGATATAATTTAAAGTCTATTCAGAGTTGTTTGTGGATGAAACAATATATTTAATTTATAATGGCTAGCAGTAGCTCACATACATTCATCTCTTTTTTCCTCTCCTTTATTATCCCTTGCCTAAATCCTCCTTGGGTTTTGGGGTTTTTTGTTTGTTTGTTTGTTTGTTTGTTTTTGGTGAGGAAGATTGGCCCTGAGCTAACAACTGCGCCAATCTTCCTCTATGTTGCATGTGGGACACCACCACAGCAGGGTTTGATGAGCGATATGTAGGTCCATGGCCAGGATCCCAGCCTGCAAACCCCAGGCCACTGAAGCGGAGTGCTTGAACTTAACCACTATGCCCCTGGACCAGCCCCCTCCTTGGGTTTTTGCAAAGTTTCCATTTCATTTCATGTCAACAAATATTTATAGAATATCTAATACATGCAAGGTTTGACAAATGCTCAGGGGATTCTGAATTTTCTTTTTTTCCAAAGCACAGCCCTTTTTGGAGCTTATAATACCAAACACGAGAAAAAGATCTCTCAGTTCCTAGTATATGGTAGGCCCTTACTTAATATTGTTGGAATGAATAAGCAAAGGAAGGAATGAATGTTGTTGAATGAGCAACACCACCCAGTCTGGAAAGGAGCACAGCAGAGGCTCTAGCATCATAGAGTGGCACATGGAGTCAGGAGTAATTGAGATGAAGCTTCTCAAAACTTTTCCTCTGAATTTCACCCAGCGGCAAGGGAGGCACTGGAGCTGAAGGCCAAACCATTTGGCTAGAAAAATATTTGAAGTCTTGTGTCTTATCTTGTATTATCACATAAAATTTGTATCCTACTCCGTAACACATTGTTTGCTTCCATTATAAACAGCATCCTTCTCCCTAATCCTAGGATAAAATGGACACTCCAGTAAGATGTACCATATTTATCAGGCGACTCAAGTTCCTCCTGACATGCTCTCAGGGGTGTACATACCTGAGTTTGAGAAGCATGAAATTAAGATGGATGCTGAATGAGCTCTCACTTCATGCTCCACCAACTATCTCCCATCTGTCTGCTCTACACACCCATCTCACACCCTCAGCAGCCTCATTCCTCCCAACTTTCTGCTAAAACTCTCCCCTACTCCTGTTGTCTCTTCAATCCTGGTTTAGTTTTTCTAACTAATCTAAATTTTATTTTGAAACTCCATTACTCAAAAAATATTTAAGAAAAATAACTCAACTGCAAAACTCCTCCAACAACCATTTGAGGTCATTAAAGTCTCATGGAACACTCTTTGTTTATCCACATTGTGTTGGCTTTTTGGTCTGTCTCATCCCTGTCATCTATGACCATAGACTCTTAGCAGGATGTAGCTCATTTCATTTAAATCTTGAAAAGCACCCAAACTAATGCCATAGTCAATTAAGGTTGTTCTGATTCTGAGCACCCATTTAAGTACTCTCCTCTGTGTTTGAAGGACACAGTAAATGGAACATATGTTTTAAATTGCTTCTCCAGAGCTCAGGGTGACTCTGATCTCTTCGCCCACTGCCTGGGCTCTGGGTCAGGCCGTCATCATTTCTCACTTAGATTATTGCTCTAGCTCCCTGCATTAGACTTCTTGTCCTTCCACTCCACAGCTCCCGAAAGCTGGTAGAGTGATTTTTCTAACACAGAGGTCAGCTCATGTCATTCCCCTGCTTAAAATTTAGGTGGCAATGATCTACAACTACATGCAATGACATTGTTTCACTTATCCACATGAGTGAAAAAGCCAAAGGCAAAACAGTACATATGTTAAATAAAGCACGAAACCCGGCAAAACCAACCTATGGTGTTAGAAGTCAGGAGAGTGGCCAACAGGTACATGAAAAGGTGCTTAACCTAACTAATCATCAGGGAAATGCAAATCAAAACCACAGTGAGATATCATCTCATCCCTGTTAGGATGGATATTACTAAAAAAACAAAAGATAACAAATGTTGGTGAGGATGTGGAGAAAAGGGAGCCCTGAAACACTAATGGTGGGAAGGTAAATTGGTGCAGCCACTATGGAAAACAGTATGACGCTTCTTCAAAAAATTAAAAATAGAACTACCATATCCCACTTCTAAGTATTTATCCAAAGGAATTGAAATCAGGATCTTGAAGAGTACTGCACTCCCATGTTCATTATAGCGTTATTCGCAATAGCTGAGATACAGAAACAACCTCAGTGCCTGTGGACAGATGAATGGATAAATAAAATATGGTATTTACATACCACGGTATATTGTCCAGCCTTAAAAAAGAAGAAAGTCTTGCCATTTGCGACAACATGGAGGGACCTGGAGAACATTGTGCTAAATGAAATAAGCTAGACGCAGAAAGATAAATACTGCATGACCTCACTTATATGTAGAAGATAAAATAAACTCATAGAAGCAGAGAGCAGAATGGTGGTTGTCGGGGAAGGGGAGGTGGGGAGGTGATGGTCAAAGGGTACAAACATTCAGTTTTGGAAGATATATAAGTTCTGGAGTTCTACTGTACAGCATGGTGACTATAGCTAACAATACTGTATTGCATACTTAAAATTTGTTGAGGGTATATATTATGGTGTCTTTACCACACACACACACACAAACGATAATTATAATACAGGAGGTGAAAGGAAAATTTGGGAGGTGATGGATATGCCTATGGCCTTGGTGGTGATGGTTTCATGGGTGTATACTTATCCCCCAAACTCATCAAGTTGTATAGATTAAATACGTACAACTTTTTACATGTCAATCATACCTCAATAAAGTGGTTAAAAGAAAAAAGTCAGGATAGCACTTACACTTGGCAGGGGTGGAGAGCAGTAGTGATTGGTAGGGATCATGAAAGGGGTTTCTGCGATGTTGTTAGTGTCCCATTTCTTGATCTGGATGCTAGTAAAATAGATGTGCTCAGTTCGTGAAAATCCGTCAAGCTGTACACTCATGTTCTGGGCATTCTTCTCTACGTCTCTTCCTTCAATAAAAAGTAAAAACAAACAAACAGGACTGTTTGCTTCCCTTTAGCATGACACATAGCCTTTCACATATCTCCCTCTTGTCCACCCCGCCTATCATCTTCCCTGATCAAGCCACACCAGATGACTCAATGTTCTCTAAACACAGCATGCTGCCTATTTTTTCTGATGCTGCTCACTTTGAAGGAAGCCCTTCATTGAAAGTCGATCTACCATTTGAGGCTACACTCAAATATCGTCTCCTCCATGAAATTTCCTCTTGACCACCCTTGGCAAAATTAATGGTTTCCTTCTCTGTGCATTCACAGTAATTCCTTTCCTATGGCTGCAGTGACCATACTTTCAATATAAAAGAAACAGGATTCTTGGTCATAAAAGTATGAGTTATACTTAAGGAGTCATTAGGATAGAATACTGGGATCAGGAATGGCCTGGAAAATCCAAGCTGGTATAACACATTGTATTGTATTATATTATAATAATTGTAATTACATTGTATTGTATTATAGTAATTTCTCTGGATTTGTGTTTCCACCTAGACCAGGGGTTCTTAATCTTTCCTGTGCCATAAATCCCTTTGGCAGACTGGTAAAGCCTATGGACCCCTCTTTTTATTTTAATTTTATTTTATTTCATTTTTTTAAGATTGGCACCTGAGCTAACATCTGTTGCCAATCTTCTTTTTTTTTCCCCCCCTTTTCTCCCCAAAGCCCCCCAGTCCACAGTTGTATATTCTAGTTGTAGGTCCTTCTGGTTGTGCTATATAGGACACCACCTCATCATGGCTTGATGAGTGGTGCCATGTCCATGCCCAGGATCCAAACTGGTGAAACCCTGGGCCGCTGAGGCTGAGCGCACGAACTTAACCACTTGGCCCCGGGGCCAGCCCCCTGGACTCCTTTGTTTAAAGTAAATTTTTACTGAAGTGAAACAACTATAGGTGCACAAAATATAGATGGATAGCTCAATGAATTTGTACAAAGTGAACACATTCATATTACTAGAATCTTGATCGATAAGTAACCCAAAAGCTCCACACACCTTTGTCAGCCTCCACCCGACAAAAGGGTAAATACCATCCTGACTTCTAACACCAGAGATTAGTTAGCCTGTCGTTAAACTTTATATAAACCGAATCATACAGTATGTTCCCTTTTGTGTCTGTTTTTTTTGTCTGAATCTTATGTTTGTGAAATTCACTCATGTTACTCAATGTAGCGATTGTTTATTCATTCTCTTTGCTGGGTGGTATTTCGTTGTATGAATATACCATTACTGATCTATCCATTCTTCTATTGATGAGTATGTAGTTTGTTTTCAGTTTTTCATTGCAATGAATAGTGCTCGTGTGGATATCCTCATACACGGTAAATACATGTTATGTACTCATTTCAGAACACTATATTTAAATGTGTAAAATAAAATACATTACGAACACAAAAGAAATAATTAATATACAGTTTTAAAACTATAAAACAAAATTTGAGATGTAGTTCTATATGTGTTTCTTTATTAACCCAATTCCAAGATCTTGCAGTGGGTCTAATAACTATTATAATTTTGAAGTAATGTTGTACGTTAATGAAATTTCAGAATTTCTGCAAAACTGCAATTTGCTATGAAACTGTCTGTGATTTCTGTTGGTGACAAATTCGCATATATTGTGAATACCTCTGTGATTTGTTGTGTACATTCATAATTGAAGGAACGTTAAATCTCAGTTAGAGGTTAGTGGAAAATAGAGATGTGATTCCCCCTCCCAGTTCAGGAAGTCCCTGAATTTACCTCTGATCTAAACTTAACCGCCTTAAAAGCAAGGATCATATCCTAATCATGTTGAAAATTTGGAATCTGACACAAAAATTGGCAAAAATAAGTGCTCGGTAAGTGATTTTTTTTTACATGACAAACTCGTGAATGGCAATAGCAGACTGTGACTGGGCACGTATTCTGTGCCAGGCACTGTGCTAGGCTCTTTAAATGTTCTTCTGGAAATCCTCACAGGAACTTTTTAATTACCGCCCCCATTTTACAGATGAGGAATGGAGGCTTGGATAGTTTATGTAACTTTTCAAGATTTTACAACCAGTAAGTGGCAGGCCAGGAATTCAAACTCAAGTGTTTCTGACCCAAAGCCCCCCAGCTGACTGCTAACTTCTATGTTTTACCACTGACAGTTGAATGAAGAGCTGGATGAATAAGTGAATGAACAAATGGATGAACTTAGCCAATCACACTCTCTCCTCCCCCAATCCTTACAACCAGTGGAACAATTTCAAGAAGCAACTGGCTGGAAATAGTGATGCAGTCTGGTTGCTGAAGAACATTTTATTGTGTGAGACAGTTTGGCCACTTGAAAAAATCAAACCCAAGTGCTCATCAACATCGTTCTTTAATCAACTGAACTGGCGCCTGTCAAATGTTAGATGACAGACGTGTACAGTGCTGGGCTCTAGAAGGCAAGCTCCTGGCCACAGAGCTTTCTTCACAGAATCAGCACTTAACCCCAAGTGCACATATCAGGTTGTTTGTGGAAAATTATCTGGTGACAAAATCCCATCTCTTTTCAAGGAAAGAGCTCATAACAGTCACTCTCCACTTAAAACAAGTCCAAAGGAAGCAGTGGGGTGGTATGAAGGAACCCTGGGTTGCCAGGAGTTCCAGATTCTCCCCTTGTCTTGAGGGCTTGGATAGGTGGGTGTCTTTCTAGGGAATTAAACAAGATGGTCTTTCAATTCTGAGATTCTTTTTATCCAAGGGAAACAAATTAACTTTATTCATTTCTCTTGAAAAGGTATTCTCCAAGTGTGAATTTAGGAAAAGGTAACTAAGTGCTTAAACGTGTGTTTCTGAACTTAGATATTCTCATTTCATTGTTCTTAAAAATTATACAAATAATATTTACACATGTAAAAGCATTCAAATACACAAGCATTTAAAGTAAAAAAATCAAAGCATCCCTCCCCTTCTCATGCCACTTCTCTAAAGAAAATACTGTTAACATTCACAGTTTCGTGTATAGATTTACAAACTTTTTTCTACATACATACAACATATGTATATCTATATATGCACACACAAATATATATGCATATATATAGACAAATATGGCATTACCTTCGCACATTGTTCTACATCCTACTTTCTTCCTAAACAATGTATCACAGACGTATGCCAGGTTAGCATATCAAAGTCAGCAGCATGTTCCATTAAGGCTGCATAGTGTTCTATTTTATGGATCCATTTTAATTGTTTTTATTATTCTTCTATTAAAAGATTTAGATAGTTGTTTCTTTTGTTGCTATTGCAAATCACATGGCAGTGAACATCCCTGTAGCTATCTTGTTTAACTGCTCATACAAGGATTTTTATAAAGTAGCTTCTCTTAAGTAGATTTGGCTTGATCAAAGGGTCACATGTTTAATTTTTGAAAGTTACGGTCAATTCAAGAGGAGACACTTTCAAGCTTCCGTTCCTAAGGAAACTTTCTATGAGGTTCCAGCTGACTGTGAGATCGGCAGCTGTGGGTTACCTCATTCCTAAACTCACAGAATTCCTTTCACTCCAGTAAAGTTAACATGTTCTCTGAATTGCCAAAATCTCTCCTCTCAGTGCACATTTCAGCTCCTACCCAAACTATCCTTTATTTCAGAAGCAAATGATTTCTTTGTAGCAAAACTCAGAAGCTTCTCATGCTTCAGGGTAAAGAGTAAAATCAATCTCCACTGTGGACTTTTTCCTAATTGGTCAGCATGCAGTCACCTACTTCATTCAGTTCATGTGCAAGCTTCCTCCTCCTTTTCTAATTGTACAAGCAAAAGAATATGTGAATTTATTGGGAAGGGAAATGCAGGGAAGTATATAGGAAGCAATTATTTAGGACAGGAACAATGGGAAAAGATAAGAAAATTTCAGAAAAAAATCATTGTAACAAGAAACTGAAATCATGCCATAAACTCCTCAGGCCTCAAAAATATCGATTTTATTATACTCTAAGAAAAAGAATCCTCTTAACAGTCTTTTCATTAAGCAATCTCTACATGAAAGCATTTTACATAAATTATTTCTAACTCTCCTAACAAACTTGCGGGGTAGGTCACAATTTCTCCATTAGACAGATAAGGAAACTGAGCCTGATCGAACTGACACAATTTGGTGAAGATTTCACAGCTAGTTAAGTGCTTGAGATAGAGTCCAGATTCAGATTCACCTGATTCTCTTTCCACTGTACTATATTATCTCTCTTGCCATCCACGTTGCTAACTCAGAACTTCATAGGAAAGAAGCAAAACCAATGAATGGAGGTCCTGAGTTAGAGAATTTAGCTCAGGATAAGGAGCTTAAAGAAATAATGAATGCTCTTTCATCAGAGGTTGGGTGATTGGTTATCTGTCAGGAATATTGTAAACAAAATTCCGGTGGTGGATCAGAGGCTGGATCAAACGACTTCCAAGTCCCCTTCCAAGTCTACAAACATGTAATTTGTCTCCCACATCCATTTTATAGGTAGGGAAACAGAAGGTCACTATCTTTTGAGACATTTGCTCAAGTTCATAGCTAACTAGTGCAGAACCCAAGCATTGTGGTGACTCTTCCACTGACCTTTCCTCTAGAACACACCTACTTCCAAGATGGAAGACTTCCTAGCACTGCGTCTACATAATTTTGAATCCCTTTTCTCATTAGTTTGTGACTTTGGCTAACCTGGGTTCCATACCTTGAAACCCTACAACAAACACATGATGAGGGCCAGGGAGAGTCATGCCTTTGCTTTCCCTTACGGTCTCTTCTAAGAGCAAAGGCACAAGGGGCAGCATCATTTGGTGTCACCCTACATTCTCTTTTCTTTTTATGCCTTGGATTCCTAATCCAGTGACAAAAGTATTAATGTTGTATATAAAAAACTAATGGCATGAGAGAAAAGGGGCTGGCGTACTCCCAGAAAATACAAAAGCCAAGCCCAACCAGAGGTATATCCTAAAAAACTGGCAATCTTTTGAAAAGCAGTCAGGGTTGGATCAATTCTACACTCCATTTCACAGAAAAGAAAAAGAAAAAAGACTAAGAAGAGTCTTCAAGAAACGCCCACCTTCTGGGCTGAAGCCTATTGTGTCACAGCCAGATCGCGGGGAGACTGGCTCAGAAAATCCACACGGTATTTGAGGAGTCCCTGAATGTTTGAGAACAGGCTGTTTGAGGCATGTGCCATTCTCTCTCCATACACAGGTTGCTCCGGGATGCCAGTCCCAGACTAGTCTTTCAATTTCCTCCTTGGCAAAGTAAAAACCACCTGTCAGAAAAAGAACCCGCTTTTCCGTGGGTTCCACTCATGCTCCCATCCCAAATCCAGTGGAACAAAGTATAAATCCTTCAAGGGAATTTGAAAACCAACGGACTTGCTCATGCATTTGGAGACTTGACTCAGATTAGATCCCTAAATTCTTACTACTTTACTTAATGTAAAATCTGGGTGAGTAAATTTCTGTTAAGGCTGCTCGAAAGGCTCACTGTTTAGTTAACAATTAACGTCCAAGCAATTTGGTTTCAGGAAAGCTTATTTATTTTGATTACCTGGTTCAGGTGTTTTTCAAAATGCAGTTTTAAACATTCAAAGTGAGCATTAGAAGGGCCTCAAGACCAGGCAGAAAGAAAACCCAAGTGCTGTTTCATTAATTTTCCAAGCAATGTTGGAAGGTGGTAGGAGAATGGGTTGAGAGCCCAGATTCTCGAGCCATTTTATCACCTGGATTAAAAACCCAACCTCAGCCATTTACCAGCTCTTTGGGCAAATTACTTAATTTCTCAGTGCCTCAGTTTCCTTGTTCCTAAACAGAGAAAATAGGATAATACCACACAGGGCTGTTGTAAAGATTAAATGAGATATTTACATGATAAAGCACTTTGAACAGTGCCAGGCACCCAGTAAGAGCTCAGCAAATGTTAGTAATACTGTTTTATATTTTATTGATGAGAATGACCCCCTCACATTTGAAATGAAAATGATTGGCCATGCAAACTCTATATAGATTTATATCCACATTTTGTTGTTTAATTTTCACAAATAGCAACCACATTAAGAATAAAAAATTTAAAAATTAACTAGACTGGTTTTTACAGTCGATCTCCATTTATACTGCATATGATCTGCAAATGATTAGATTTCATTTTTATTACTCCTGTTAAACTATAACGTGCTCCTTATCTCTCCCTGGGTGTGGTTCACACTCAGTGTACTATCTGTTGTGACTTAATTTCAGTAATCACTATGAATGAGATTGTGAGAAACTGGTCTTGTTCAAAGAATATCGCCTATAAGGCATGGATTAAGTCACTAATTTCTCAGAGTCTTAAAGAGTTATAGGTCTTTTTTAAAATGGGGGGAAGGAAGAGGTCAACAAATGACTAGGATTTAACCCAAATGATTAAAAGGACAGGATGTTCTTTTTTCCCCTAGGGGCCACAGAAGGAAATGAGAACTAAATTTAATATTATGAGTTCTCATGCTCATAAATTGATGTCTTAGGTTTATGTGTCCCAGTAATTACGCCCTGCTTTGGAAAGGCTTACCCTGAACGTTTTGTCTGAAGATAGAAATTCAGGAGCTGGGAGTGCTAAGTAGAAACTATGAAATAAGTGTTGAGAGTTTTCATCAAGGTATTTATCTCATGTGTAAACTCAGGTCAAATTTGTGAAGTGGGATTTATGTGTCATGTCCCAGTCACCCTTTTACTTCCTACCTCAGTGGTGAAATTGATGTCAAGGCATGGAATGGAGCCCTTTCACTCTCCTCTGCCTGATGAAGTGTGCTGTTCAGGCTTTGCTATCAGACATTTACACTTTCGTGAAAACTTAGGTTACTGTGTTACTGCTCCCAGGAAGGATTTGTTTTGAAAGCTTTACCTCTAATTATAGATTGCAAGGTTTTTATTGCTATGTCATAGATTATATTGCAAGCAACTGAGACCACTCCAATTAACTTAAGCAAAACAGGGACTTATTGGAAGAATAAGGTTCACAGCTCATAGAACTGAAGGAAAAGATGAAGAATCAGATCTTGGAAAGGACAGGAGCCAAGTCAGTTCTGTGAGATCCTTTCAGCAGTATCTAATCACATACTCCTCAGGGACCTCCCTCAAGATGAACTCTGATCTTCTTAAGTCTTTGTGTCACCCCATCAAGATTCAAATGCTAGGGAGAGAACAAATGTTTGGTCCAGCTAGGGGCCAACCTCATTCACTGGGAGAGCGGAACACCAAGACTGCAGCCATGGGGTGAAAAAAGAATCCACAAAGGAATACTGAAGCACTCTTACAAGAAAAGGAATGCTGCTCAAACTAGAACAGACATTTACATTTACTATAATCAGCAAGTAAAGAATTTCACACACCTATAAACACGTGCGGGACACATACACTTTGGAGATGTGGAAAGAGGGGGACTGTCCCAGCACTTAGGTAGCCATCTTTCTTCACATTAAGCATCCTTCTAAGAGACCTCTTCCTGGTCTCCAATGATAGCATGTGTCAAATGAGATAGGAGGGATGCCAGGATTCTTTCAATGGTTTTCTCTCAAAAGCTTTTAAATCAACACCTGATGATTTGACTGTATTTGAAGCTACTAGAATTCTTAAAGCCACACTTTGCAGTCTTTTGGGATGGTGCTGAAATGTGGCTTCTAAGGTAAATATTTGAATGAACACTAATAGATCTAAACCAGTGGTTTAGACTGTAGACCACTGCCCATCTACAGTGCCCGCTAAAAATGCAGTTTCCTGAGTGCAACCCCAGACCCACTAAAGCAGAGTTCTGGTGGGGAGGAGTTTGGGTGGCAGCTGATTCTAAACTGAATAATTTGCCCAGGTGCTTTTGATGTACACTTAAGTTTGAGACCCACTGAATCAGACACAGCAAATCTCAATATTTTTTGAGCACACACTCTGTGCCAGTCGGTGTTCTAGACTCTGGGGATACAACAATGAACAAGACAAACAAAGTTTCTTGCTCTTTTGAAGATTCTTAGGGGGAAGAAATTGATGAACAAGTACAAAAACATAAATTAGCAAGATAGAGTGGACTAAGTACTCTGGAGAAAAAAAAGAAAGTAATCTCAAGCTTAATATGACCAAACAGAAGTGTTCACTTCTACCTGCCATTCTATTTCTTCTCAAGTCTTCTCTGTCTCAGATAATTGTGTCCCCTTTCACCCAGATGTTCAGACCAAAGGCCTGGAGATCATTCTAGGTTGATTTCACTCTTTCTCTCCTTTCCCTTACCTTCCATGTGTACTCTGTCAGTAAGTCATGTCAGCTCTCCCTCCAAAATATACCCCAAGTCCATTCACTTCTCCTTTCCACAGCCACGCCCACAGCAAGAGCTGTGATGGATGACTTTAATGGCTTCCTGACTGGCTTCTCTGTCTCTGACCCCATCTCTCTAGAGCTCATTCTCCACACAGCAGCCAGAATAAAATTTCAAAAATAGAAATGAGACCCTCCCCCTCCTTTGCTTAAAACCTCCCCAAATCAAGGTCTCACCCTGATCTACCAGACCTCCCTGATTTAGCCCCCACCCTGCTCTCTAGCAAATCGAGGGCCTCTCTGTCCCTTGCTTTCAGTGCTCAACCACCATGCCCTTCTGTTAGGCCCTCAGACATACCAAGCTTGTCCCTGCCTCATGACCTTTGAACTTGCTTTTCTCTCCAGCTAATGACTTCAGATCATTCAGATCTCAGCTCAAATGTCACCTCCTCAAAGAGGCCTTCTTTGTCCATCCTAACTAAAGTAGCACCTCACCCCCACCCTAGTCACTGTCAATGGGCTGTTTTATTTTCTTCATAGCTCTTAGCATCTGAAATAATCTTATTTATTGTTTGTTTATATATGTTAACATCTGTGTTTTCCCAGTACAATAAAAGCCTCATGAGTGTGAGGATTTTTGTCGGTTTTATTCACTGCGCTGTCGCTAGCACCCAGAACAGTGGCTGGCACATGGTAGCAGTTCAATAAATACCGTTGTCTCAGTGAATGAAAATAAGTAAGTGAATTAATGGAAAGTAACTGGAGGTGGGGCTACTTAAACAAGCTATCAGTAAATGAAAGCTGAATTTTCAGAGTTATGGGTTTGGGAACTATATAAATTCTAACTTTGCCGTTCACAAACTCTGCATTCCATGCAAAAAGGTCTACTTGCTTTTCTACCAACACACCTCATACTTTGCTGTCTCTGTTCATTGAAGAGACCTAGGTCATCCACTCACCATGAGCACAGCCCTGAGCAAAGTGCTGAGGGACCTGTCTCAGAAACTCACATAGATACTTTTGCTTCTGCCACTTCCATCATCAAAGACCTTCTCTGTCTTTCCTCATCACAATTTTGCTCTTCCTACTCAGAGATGTCATCTTTGTTTTCTCCAGCAGAAGTTGACCTCTCTCTTCCCTGACTCCTTTTGGACTCTTTGTATATACTATTTACCCTGACTCTGGTGTACTTATTAAATGTGTGGCTTGGGAAAGTTATTTAACCTCTTTGAGCCTTAGTTTCTTCATTTGAAAAATAGTTTTAATAACTATTAAACTATTCAACAGGATTGATAAGATAATTAAAGATAATATATATAAAATGCCAACCACAATGCTTGGCACATAATCACTCATTAAACGGTAGCTATAACAACTACTATTTCTTCTTATTGTTAATAAAATAATAATTATTAAAATAGAAAATAATATTATTGATTATAAGGTAGATATTTATTGAACGTTTACCATTTACTAGGAGCTTCACACTTATTATCTCATATGTGGTGATTTTGCAATCCAATTGCTTCATACATTTGTGTTTTATTTCCCAACCAGATGTTTAGGGCATAGGCTACATCTTAAGGCTTTTTTAATAATCTTCTCAGTGCCAGACTAGTTCATGATTCATAGCAAGCGCCTAAGAACTATTTGTTGCAAATGATACGATGATCTGTAGCTCTGAAATTTAGTGACTTGCGTTATGTCAGAATATAAGCTGATCTGGAAAATCAGATCAATTTGGTTTGCAATTTAAAACTTGGGTTTAGATATGTCAGCTGGTGAAAGCTCTGCCTTGCGTTCAATCAATAAATACTTTTGAACACCTACTATGTGCCACATTCTCTTTTAGGCAACTAGCAAAGTCCCCTAAGATAGGGAAATGATGGCATTCATTTGTGTGTATTTCTGGCATGTTTATAATCTCCATTTTTGCAGTTGCTTATTCCTTCCAAGAGACTGGCTCACATGTTGGAATCTAAGCACTTAGAGAGTATACCAAACATATGGCTTTGGAGTCAGAAAATCTGGGTTTGACTCCCAGCTCTGCTAATTCTTTACTCTGAGATCCTGGGCAAGATACTTATGCTCTCTAAGCCTCAGTCCTTCATCTCTAAAATGAAGGATTTAAGGATCATTATAGGTATGAAGTGAAATAATGCATATGAAGCACTCAGTACTGGCATATTATAAGAATACAAAATATTAGCTATTATTAGATTGCTAGTTCATATTCCTCTACTGAGCATACTAAGGATGCTGGACAAGAAGAAAGCACCTGGAAACTCATTTTTGAACAAGGAGAGAAGGAATGAACTTAAGTCCCATTCTGTGTCAGGCCTTAGAGTATAAGCTCTCCATGGGTTATATCATTTAATCCTCAAAGGGGTTTTATCTTACAGATGAGGATACTAGGACCCAGAGAGGTTAAGTATTTTGCCCAAGGTTATACCATAGAAATAGTAGAGACAGGGTTAGTCCTCTGAATCTCTCTCACATAATGAAAAAGGAGCCACCTGCGTTGCACTCTTCTTGTCTCTGAGATTCTAAAAACACTGCATTGTTTCCGTGGGACAGCAGCGTCCACATTGTGGTGTACATGAGAATCACTTGGGGTGCTTAAAAAATCCTCAATCCAGGGCTCTCTTAAAAGATTCTAATTCAAGGAGAAGGCCCAGGAATTAGCGTTTTAGGAAACACCCCAAGTAATTCTGTTGCAGGTAGTTCCTGATCACATTCTAGAAATAGTGCCATGAGGAGTAAAACAGCTGGTTTCAAGATCATGTAATTTAGATATATACATATATTAAAGACTAGCAGCTGAAATCTTAAGGTATATGACCATGTGATGAAAAGGTATATAGGTAAACTGACGTATTTTAGGTTTCATATAGCACTTGCATACTTTGTATTCATTTTACAGTTTGTCTATAGAGAAACTGATAACTCTTAAAATGATTTTGTATGCGTTTTTATGTTCTACCTATGAGTGGGCCTCTAATTCAGAGTATCTTATTTATAGCAGTTGTTTCTTTTATTTTTAATTTTTTTAAAGATTTTATTTTTTTCCTTTTTCTCCCCAAAGCCCCGTAGTACATAGTTGTGTAGTCTTCGTTGTGGGTCCTTCTAGTTGTGGCATGTGGGACGCTGCCTCAGCGTGGTTTGATGAGCAGTGCCATGTCCGCGCCCAGGATTCGAACCAACGAAACACTGGGCCACTTGCAGCGGGAGCGCGCGAACTTAACCACTTGGCCACGGGGCCAGCCCCAAGCAGTTGTTTCTTTATTAGCAGTTATTTATTTAGCTACAATGATTTAAAAGACTCGCTAAATGAAAAATGAATAAATGAGGATAAACATCTTTAAGAAAAAAAAAAAGAGGAGGACCCTAAGGGTGATATTCCTTTAATGTTGCAGAAATTTATCAGGCCTGATTACTTAAACAGTTGTATAAGGACCTCTCAGATATTTAGCTGAGGAAATTCCTTTAAAATAAACCATATAGGTCACATAGTGCTAATAAAATATGTTGATGAATCCTTGAGTGTTGCCCTGATTATGTCTCCTTAGGGAATGGAGAACTCATTAGCATGAGTTCCATGTCAGTCCTTCCTGTTCTGTTCCCCAAGTACTTTCCAGACAGGCTTGGCATAAAAGGGTGAGCAAAATGTATGTAGCATGGCCAAGTTTCAAATGAATGGCTCATCTAACCCCACTGATTAGATACATGACATTACGTAGTATGAAAAGGCTGTTGTGCTTGAATGAGTTTACTTTTCTGTCCCAGAGCTTTAAAAAGGTAAATTTGGGGGAAGAGATGGAGAAGGACTCTGTATACAAATTCTTAGCTCTTCATACTGACGATGCATATTTCCCAACCCATGGGAAAAGCCTCAGAGCTGAGTTGTTAAATTGGGAGCAGCAGGGTGTGTGTGTGTGTGTGTGTGTGTGTGTGTGTCGTGTGTGCCCAAACACACACAGGGAGAGAAAGAGAAACCTGTTTGCTTTTTGAAACAATAAGCAGTAAAACAGGTTATTTAGGGTAAAGTCCCTTGAACTAGATAATTGATTTTAAATACATCTGACTATAATAATATCTTATATTTAGATAGTGCTTTGAAAAGTTCAAAGCATTTTTATGTTTATTACCTCATTTGAACTTCACAACCACTTGTGAAGTAGGTAAAGCAGGTATTATAATCCACCACCACCACTTAAAAGATGGATGAACTGAGGCACAAGCATGTCAAAAAACTTGTTTTAGGTCACCTAACCAGTTGGTGTCACCACTGGAAGCAGAGCACCAGAATTTTGAAACTTCAGCTTGTGTTTTCTTGGCAAACAGTGTCTCAGCTACTGCTTGATCTGCCCAGAGTTCATGTGGAGATTTGTGGCTACAATTTAATCAGAGAATACAAATCAGGCATGCCTAAAGAGCTCTACAGAAAAGAGATTGTTTCTCTTAGATCATGACTGTGTTAGAAAAGGGAGGTAGAGAATGGAGTCAGTTGTTTTAGACAATGCAAATTACAAACAAACAAAAACACTTTGTAATCAGTTTCTGGATATTTTGGGGGCTATTCATTCATTAATTCGTGTATTCATTTTTTAAAGTATCTATTGAGTGCCTTTATATAAGAGACTGTGCTCAGTGCTTTCAGGAAGGTACAAAGAAATGCTTTTAATTTGGGGGGGGTTGCTTTGAATTATACAGATAATTGCCATTTTTTCATTGTCCATTACCACCTGGTAGATGAAATGATATGCCTTCTTTGCAGAAGAGCAAGATAAACAAAAACAGATGAAGAAACTGGGCAATGAATTTTCTTCAATTCTCTCCCTGAGGGAGGCTTTTTAAAAAATTTTCAATCTAGGTAATAAATTGTCCCGCCAGGTAGACAAAACACCAAGTTTGCTATGTCATCTAACATAACAGACTTTAACTGTAATATCCCCTTGAAACTAGGGAAAATGGGCTTAGGTTAGTGCCAGCTTCCTTATTAGGAACACCAGATCAGGATTTAAGGGAAAATCTTAGTGTCCAGCCCAAGAAGCAACTTCCAAAAAGCATCTCTGAAGGCCAGAATTAGGTCTCTGTACAATACTTTCCCCTGTCTGGCTCCAAAATGAACTTTTCCTCTTGGCAGGCATGCTTGAGGATGTAGACAAAAGGGAACAGAGGCACCAATGGGTGCAAGGAAACAAGTGACAGAGTTGAAGGCCCTGTCAATTGGGTGGAAGATAAGCAAGAGTTTGCAAAGGAATGTTGTGAGTCTCCTTGGAGGTTACTTTTCTTTTTTTTAAATATGTCCCTGGACAAATTTCTTTACTTTCTAGCATAAACACCTCCAAACCCGAAGGAAAAATTTGTGCTAATGTTTACCCACACTATAAGTACTTGTTTGATATATTTCTTTAGTTTATACTACATGTACACAAATAGTGTCACTGAGTGAAACAACCTTTTTTTGTTGTGACAGGTCCTGTAGCCCCCACATGCGTATGTGAAACCCACATGTGTTATTTATTTGCCTTGTGTGTGTATGAATAATGAAGACTCAGAGTTAACCCTAGCTCTGTCTCTGTGTCCCCATTCTGCTTCTGTGGGTTTCCGTTTTTTCTGCTTGTGAAATTTCAGGGTTGGAGTTGGTGAGCTCTAAACTCTGTTCCAATTCTACCATCCAACGATGCTCCAGTTTTAAAATGTTTTTGTTGCTATTAAACATACGTTATGCACTCCAGTCAATCCATATCCTTAGCCACATAGTAGGCTACTGCTTCAGGAAAATTGGTCACAGTTATCTACAAAATCATAAATCAGATAAAGTTAAGTTTATTCACTTTACAAAAATGATTATTTTATTTGCAAAATAATTTCCGAATAGTGGTAAATCACAAACTCTAGTTATATATTTAAAATAAAAATTTATCTTTAATCCAAGATTTCAGGAAAAGTAATTGAGAGGGAGACATACATGCATTAAATAACAAAAAATATAAATGTATAAATATCATAAAACCATAGTATTTTTGAACGCTAAAGGAAAATTTCAATCCAACTTTCTCATTTTACAAAATAGGGAACTATGGCTCAGAAAGGTTACTTACTTGCTCAAGATCACAGAGGTAGTTAACAAAGGCTGGGCAAAGAAAATCAGTTGCAGAATATTTTCTGTATTTTTCTTTATTCATATTTTGAGACCACACCTCTTCATTTACCTATGAAGAAAAAAATCACAGATGCTCAGCGCTTACATGAAAGAATATTATTAAAAATAAAGTTTAGGGGGGCTGGCCCCGTGGCGGAGTGGTTAAGTTCGCGCGCTCTGCTGCAGGCAGCCCAGTGTTTCGTTGGTTCGAATCCTGGGCGCGGACATGGCACTGCTCATCAAGCCACGCTGAGGAGGCATCCCACATGCCACAACTAGAAGGACCCACAACGAAGAATATACAACTATGTACCGGGGGGCTTTGGGGAGAAAAAGGAAAAAATAAAATCTTAAAAAAAAATAAAATTTAGGTGCTGGCCCGCTGGCACAGTGGTTAAGTTCCCATGTTCGGCTTCTTGGCGGCCTGGGGTTCGCTGTTTCGGATCCCGGTTGGGGACATTGCACTGCTTGACACGCCATGCTGTGGTAGGCATCCCACATATAAAGCAGAGGAAGATAGGCACGGATCTTACCTCAGGGCCAAGCTTCCTCAGAAAAAGAGGAGGACTGGCAGTAGTTAGCTCAGGGCTAATCTTCCTCAAATAAATAAATAAATAAAAATAAAATAAAATAAAATGTAAAGTTATAATGCAGACTCTCAAGTTCCTCATGTGTGCACACATCAGATTTTAATAGTCTAAATGGTAGATTCACATGCATTTGAGGTAAATTAATCTACTTAGAAGTTTTTGAATTTTTCTAAACTTTGAATTGCCACTGAAATAGTATAGTATTCTGCTATTATTTTCTAAATTATTTTAGATATTATTTTTTTGATTTTTCTATAAGTAACATTGTGATTTTTATAACATGAGTACATATTGACCCCTATCAATAATATATTTTCTAATACTGACATTCACTCAAATTCCAGGTATGCTTATAAGTGTTAGTAGGACTTGACTCCATTGCTCCTAGTCACATAAATAAGTTTTATTATATTATTCCTTTCACATTCTTGTATTAAATACTAAATAATCTTCTTTCATGTAGTTATCATTTTAGTGCAACGATTGAAAATTAAATACGAACACAAAATACCAATCAACTTGAAGGCACACCGCTTTATTTTTGCCTTGGACCCCAATGTTTGAAGTTAGCAGGGCTCTTTAAAACCAATGCTTCTAGCATTTCATTGACTCACACTGAATCGGATCACCCAGTTAATTTTAACCTTGACCTCCCACAGCTGTACCGCTTTACTCAGTCCAAAAAAACTCCCTGCTTCCACCCTTTCTGCCTCTTATGAAGCAACAGTGGAGAGGAAAAACAAAACCCATTCCTTTAAGAAAGATTCCGCCTCTTCTGTTAGAAGCAAGCGCCTAATGGTAATTGTGGAGTCTCGAAGTCACACACTTTACTACTCAGCTTTGGGAGAAGCTGCTGCTGCTGCAGCCGCCGCCGCCGCCGCCGCCGCGGCCGCCGCCGCGTCCACCGCCGCCGGTCTGAGGCTGCAGTGGGTTTCTGTGCAGCACTGCAGAATCCACACCTAGAAGACACACACGTCTACTACCCTGGACACAAGAAAGCCTTGGATCTTCAGCGGGTAAGCAGATCTTTTATCCATGTTGTCCGGAAACTGTGGGAAAGGGAATGATCGTGGAAAAGATTGCTCATCAGACATGCCTAAAACGGATTATGTTAATTTGTCTTCCTTTGGGGGGGTGGGGGGTCTAGATTTGTGACTGGCAAATGCCCTGTACAGCAGAGACTATTGTCTGATATGTGCGCTTAACATACTTTTTTTTCTGCTATTCATAAAAAAGCTAACGATGCATGCAAAGCTTGTCATTTTTTGCTTTTTAAATGCAAGAAAACATCCAGCCACTCCCAATATCTCTCTCGAATACTGCAGATATTTTAAAATGCCAAATAAAACGACAGGCTGAGCATTTTCTAAATATTTTCTCCCCAAAACCAGGAAGCCTTCCCCAGATCCTTTAGGGGTATTTAAAAATCATAAGGCATGGCTAGATTTTGAACAGATGGGAGATGGTGGTAGACTGAAATTTCTATCGCCTTAGTCCAGTGGGGAGAGAAAACGAGGATAAACGAATCACAGTTTGTGCCAAGACAAGATTCATTTTCCACACTTCATATGTGGGAAGAGGAAACTACATTTTAATTAGCACATTTTTAGGGAAGAGGGAGGAGATGAAGATGAGGGGGATGGCGTGAAGTATTTGAGGGGGAAGAGAAGAGTCTGCAGAGGAGGAAGGAAATGAAGTGGACTGTCGCCAGTGCCTTGGAAACGAAGGCAGATAAGGGTGGGGAGTGAAGTTTGCTGTGTGTATTAGGGTGAGGTTGACCCAGGGGACCATGAATAACCAGAATGGCGCTCGGAGGGGTGTGCTTGCGAGGGGATTCGTGCCGTGGAGGACATGTGTGCGGGAGGGATGTGCAAGTCGTGGGTGGCAGAGAAAGATTTGCGTTACTGGGAGGTCTATTTCGAGAATAGGTTGGGGTGAGAAACGCGTCTGGGCGGCGGGGGTGGGCGGCCCAGTGTCACCTGTGGATGGATCCACATCCCTGCAATTGCGTGTTGCAAAGTTTACTCTGCCTGGATTCATTTTGAAGGCTGGTGGCGCCTTGACTTTTCAATCCTGAGAGATCGGCTCTCATAAGGTCACAAGCCCAGAGGCCAAAGTAGGGGTGGAGACCCTCGACGGGTCCCAGTGGAGCAAGACTGAGAGAGCCCCTGCCCTGTCCCTCTGCGGAGATAAGAAGGCGTAGGAGGCGCCCCCACAAGCAAACGCTTTAAGAAGAATATCCAGGCCCCTCCTATGGGGGGCGTGCGGAGGTTGAAGCTTAGTAGCGGCCTCCCCCTAAAGACCCAGCAGCCAGTGTGGGAGGCAGAGGCTGCCCCCAAAAGCGGTGCCTCAGCTTCGGGAGCGGGGGGCTCGCTCAGGTTAGGGCAGGCGACATTTCCGAGGAGCCCCTCCTCCCCCCCGCAGTCGGGTTTCCGTCGGGGTCGTTTCCCCCTCCGACCCTCATGGGACGCCGCGGATCGGAGATGCATAGCTGGAGAAGGACGTTGAAAAGGTGCCAGGCGGCCACCCTGCGGCAGGCCCTCCCCGAGGCGCGACCAGTGGACCCCCGGGGCCCGGTCTTCATACGCTGGGTGCTAGCGGGCGGGGAGGGGGCCGCAGGGGGCGGGGCCGAGGCTCCGAGGGTAGCGTGGGGCCGCGAGGGGCGGGGCCTCGAGGAGGCTGGGCGAAGAGCGTCCTGTGATTCCGAGGGGCGTGGCCAGGACGCTTGGGGGCTCGAGAGGCGGGACCAGAGGCGCTCGGGGGCTGCGAGGGGCGGGCCTGTAGGGGGTGGAGCCAGGGGGGGCGCTTGGGGGCCTAAGGGCGGGGCTTTAGGAGGCGGGGCCGGGGGGACGCTCGGGGCTCGTTCGGCCAGTCCCGCCAGAGCGCGAGCCGCCTGCCCGTAACGGTCGCCAGGGCCGGGGGCGGGAGGGGACGGAAAGGGGTTTAAAGTATCTTTTCAAGAACTGAGAGCGAGAGCTAGAGGCATCGGCGACCCAGGTGTCGCCGCTTCCTGCTCCACAGGGCTCGGCCCCAGGTCCCTCCCTCCTCACGCCCGCTCCCCTTCTGCTCTCTCCTCTGGAGCCTTTCGGAGCTTAAGAGGCGGCGGCGGCGGTTCGGGCGGCCCTGCAGCCCCCGCGGCCGCGGAGAAGGAGGAAGGGCGGCACAAAGCCGGCTGCGCGCTGCGAGGTAATCCTGAGGGGAGAGAAGGCGCCGCCGTTCCGCCCCTCCTCCCAGCGGGGACGGCGGGCGCCCGCGCGGGCTGGGCTGCGGGGACCGTTCCAGGGGGTCTTGCGGGGCCGAGGGGACTTCCTATTGGCTGCCCTTGCGGCCCCAGGTGAACCCACCCTCCCCAGACCCCGCCAGAGGCGAGAATGGGAGGCTTGGGCTGGTCCGAGGGGAGTGGACTCGCGGGGGGCGCCGCCGGTTTCCCCGGGAGGGCGGGCAGTGCTAAAAGCGTCGAGCTAGCTGAGGCTTCGCAGATCCGGGGCCCTTAAGCTCTGAAGGTGCGCTCCAGGAGGCTGGGAGGTTCCCGCGCTTGGAAAGGTGGACGGAAGGGAGGGAGCGCGGTTTGTTTTATTTTCCTCATTTAAAAAAACTTTTGTTACGAGTCGAAAGTGTTCAACCACCTTTCTCCCGTAATGCGCGTCCCCATCCCCCCAACACACACACCAGACACACACACCCCACCCCTACAAACGTATACACGTTAGGTTGCGCTTCCTGCCCGGGGTGACAAGCAGAGTTGGCGGCAGGTCCTCTTTGCTGCTGTTTGGGGCACGTCCATCCTCTTTGGAGGTATGCTAATATAGCTGAGGCAAGACCACAGAGATAGGAAGAATAAGCTAGGCCTCTATTAAAACAGCATGAATGGCCTCAGGTGAACTTTTTTTGTTGCAGAGATTTAATTGCAAGTAGGTGCCTGTTTAAAAGGGGAACGTAAGTAAAACCACTAATTTCTTTGGCACATGTGCTGTTTCAATTAACCTGCTTAGAGTAGTATGGAGAGAAATGGAATTTAACTCAAGCAAGAGGCTTTGAGTGGGGATTATATGTAAATTTGGTGGAGTTGATAAGATTCTGGGAGTTGGAACCAGCTACATAAACGTGTGTGCACGTTTATGTTCAATTACACGACATTTTAGATTTAGCGGTATGAAATGGTTGCTTTTCTTGGAATGGAGTGCGTCTACA
Organism: Equus przewalskii; assembly: GCF_037783145.1. NCBI lineage: Eukaryota > Metazoa > Chordata > Mammalia > Perissodactyla > Equidae > Equus > Equus przewalskii. Next base: position 21,353,841 of record NC_091831.1, on the reverse strand, counting down.
TCATGCCGAATACATCCTAATTTTGCCTTTAGAAGACTTCTAATGAGGGTGATGTTAAAGACAATAAGAGTACAGCGTAATTTGTCGTTTTTAAGTTAAGATGCTTGACTATTAAAAAAGTTTATGTAATTAGGGTATGAGACTGACTCATTTATAGGGTTAAATTACTTTTGGAGCATATGCATAAAGATTTTATATCTAGGTCTCAATTGTATTATAATTGTATTGTAACTCATTTTCCTTTGCTTAAATTGAGCAGATTAACTTTGCAGAGGAAAGACCAGAAAAAAATGGCCACTGTTGCTACGTTTAACTCTTCATCTTTGCAAAGAGTTCCCTCTGTGCTAACTTGTAAAATAGATCTCAAGTGCTGGCATGTTGGTAATCGTTGCTTTTAAACCAAAAAAAGGGGGATGGGGTTGTATCCATTTTGACTGTTAAACATAATTTAAGAGTTCTTGAGATGGTTATGAGGCATTCAGTATGTTGCAGCTTTTTACATGTATGATATCAGGAAATGTTTGTTGGTAAACATTTGACATATGACATAGGTGAGCATATGATACCTGGGAAATATTTTGCACAATAGAAGGATTATATTTTCAGAATATAAGTTTTATGTTCTGAAAATGAATGAGAAAGTTATATTGTACACTTTGCTATTTCTGACCCCTTTTTAATAATGTTATACTGGGATGAATGTGAGTTTTGCTTAATGATGTTTAAAGTGTGGATTTGATCTTTGTGAAACCAGAATGTCATTTGAGACTTTGAGGACATAGCATCAGCATCAGCCCACCTCCTACACACAATCCTAAAACTAGTTACAGGGTGGAGCCCAACTTCTGAGGTTGTGAGGCTTCCTGAAGTAGGTTTATCATGTGTGAGTGTTTTTGTCACACCCAAGGAAATATAGATTATTAGCTGTTTAAACTCGCCTATCTCAAAACAGTTAACAGTTCTGGGCAGCACTTATACATATCATCGGGGTATGAGAAGCACTTCTATTGAGGGAAGAAATCACATAAAAGCATAGACCCCCAACTCTGAACAAATTGAATTTGTAGCATGTTGGGGAGTGATAATATCAGAACCTTAACTGAGTTGTTGCATGTAAAGTGCTTAGAGTATAGTCTGGTACTCAGTAAGTGCTTTGTGTGTTTATCATCATCATTATATAAAATGAAATTTTTTGAAGACAGTTGTGTCATGCTACCCAGCAAGTGAAGACTCAGCAAGTATTTGTAACAGCCAATATTTATTTGCTCAACCTCTATGCCAGGCACAGAGTTTTATATGATTTAATTTACCTAATCTTCATGACAACCCAATGACTAAACAGACGTAGAGAGGTTAAGTATTTTGCCCAAGGCGTAGAGCTGCTAGGTGGCACAGGCTGGTTCTGAACCCAGAGTCTGGCTCAAGAGTGAGCCCATGTAACTAGTGGGCCCTGCTGCTGTTACACTTATGGTAGTAGTTTCAAATTAATGAAAGGTCTTCACAGTATCCCCAAGACTACAGGTGTGCATGTGTCTTGTTTAGCCACACCCTCCTGTGTTAATACTATCAAGAGGTTGTATTTAAATCTGAAGGGTGGTGATTAATCTGCATTGAGTAGAATCACCTTTTGACTTTGGAAGAGGATTCTCTTTTGATTTACACAACATATGCTTAGGTACAATGCTAGAATTTGGGCTGGAGTATGTTATCTTTTTAATTACTGAAGATATTAAAGTCTTTCTTGTTTTTTTAAGCTTGCCAGGTGTGTAGGGTTCCCACTGGCCCAATAGGCACTAACACCCGTTGGAGATACTCTGGTTCTGAGCTAAATCAATGGGCCGGATCATCTCCTTACCAATACCATATCAACCTGAGATGGATTTTAACTTCCGTTTGTTCTAAATTCCACCTGAGTTGCCTCTTAAAATTAGCCTTACGTAAAAAGATGTAACTTGTGGCTTATACTGTGTCACTCACATGTTTAGAGGAACTGTGTTGCTGCCTCATCAGCGTAGTTGATAGGTAAAGCAAATTAATTGTAACCTAAATTAGGAGCTATGTTAAGTAATGTTTAGAATTATTGTAGAGAGCTGATATGTCCTTTGTTGACAATTTAGTGAAATGTAATGTTAGGACAAATTGTTCAAAAACAAGCATGCGTTGGGCCAGCCCTGGTGGCCTAGTGCTTAAGTTCAGTGTGCTTCACTTCTCTGGCCTGGGTTTGGTTCCCGGGTATGGACCTACACTGCTCTGTTAGCAGCCATTCTGTGCTGGTGGCTCATGTACTGAAAAATAGAGGGAGATTGGCACTGGTGTTAGCTCAGGGCGAATCTTCCTCAGCACTCCCCCGCAAAAAAACCCGAAAAAACCAAGCATATGTTGAATTAAGAAGGCTCAAGCTGTATTGAAGACACAGGTGACTAATCTGTTTCTCACACTAAATAAACACTAATTTTTTTTGCTATAATTAATATTCAGTGCTGTTTCAGATTCCTTTGGAAATATTAAATATGTAGAGTTTGAATAGAAAAAATTTTAAATATTTAATCAAGAGTGCTATTCTTCCTTTTAATCTTAGACACCCTATTTGAAATTAATTGTGTTCATAGACTGTGTCATGTCATTGAGATTCAAAATGAGTGCCCTAATACTTTATTTCATATCTTCTATGTTAATGTTTCATCATTTGATCTTGGGGTCCATGCCAGAGTATTTATAGATGAGATTGTTATAAAGCCTTTCTGGTTCTACCAGTGACTAAATTCTCTTGGTCAAAAGCCAAGACAATCTCAAATTTTTACTCTAATGGGTTGTATATATTAAGAATTTTCTCTAAATCATAGAGGTTAGAAGTCTTTCATTGTGTCTTGAAAGAAAGTTTATCTCTTATATATAATAATTAGATGAATTTAGTTATTTTTTTTCTTCTAGCAGTAGGTAGTTATGGACACACATGCGTGTAACTTGGGGGATATCCTTCTTTTTAGGTAAAGTTAGAAATTATTCACCTGGCTTCACGCAATAAATATTTGAGTACCAACAGTATGCATAGAACAACAACCTAATTGAAAATTAACTGAAAATGTTGGAGAAAAAAAGGTTTGTGGACTTTTTGTTTATTTATTTCACCTGTATTTTAATAATGTTGATCTTTTATATCTGGACAGGTGTCAAAATAAAGTTCAAAATTAAGTGAATTGGGCAGTTGAAAACATATTTCAGTGTTAAGAAAGTACTGTTTAACTTTCCCTAAAGACTTAAATGATAACATAGATAATGAGAATCAGAGTCTCTTGTTTCCTTAAACTGTTCGGTATCTTTGAAAAGCTGCGGTAATAAACTCTTTCAAGTTTCTAGGACATTACTTACTATGCTGAAGGAGCAATTCAATTTAGAGTATCCTAGAAACCTTAAAGAATCAATGTGGCTTTCAGTGTTGTGTAGCATAATCCAAAAAGTAGTAGCATTTTTATATTAAAAGGCATAAAATGGATGAAACCCATCTTTGATATTAAAAGGCTTACCATTCCTATAAATTTTCTTCTTAGGATGATAGTGTAGACTAGTTTTTAACTATGCCAAAGCTGAACTATTATTGTAAAAGATGTATAGGCTTTGACACATAGTTATGTCTTTATACTGAATTTAGATCTCAGTTGAGCTTTTGCCTGTCAAACTGATCTGAATCACCACCATATTCTTTACATTTACTTTTTTTAAAAGTTGGCTCTAGTTAAAGCTTAGTTGGAAATGGTAAAACTCCCTGATATACAATGAACTTTGAACCTCTTTGTTTCAAGTTGCCTGAAACTGGGCCTGAGGATGTTGATGTCTAGGCAGTACATTAACCAGCATTTAAGATTGCTACCTCCTCAAACAAGGCTACTGTTTGAACCTCGGGTTATGAACTCACTTTTTCTGCAGTTAGGCGTTACGTGATTTTTATAGGATAAGTTTCCCCCAACTGGCAAGCGAGGAGGTAGAAACATTTTTTAGAAACTTAAGAGCAATACCGACATAATGTTATTAAAACCAATGTGTCAAGAAGTATACTGTATGTATTAATAAAACAGAATAAAAAAATTTAGTGCTCACAATTTGCATTAAGGCAAGCAATGGATTAAGCAAGATGAAAACCTAACTCTAAGTAACATATGTGAAATTATTTTATTCTTTTTACTAACTCTCATGTCCCTTTAAATTTATTCTTGTAATTTTTTACTCCCCCATCTCCCACCAAGAAAGTGCTCACTCCTTGGATGAAAGAGGAAAGGACAGTGCAGGTGTGAGTTCAGAAGCCTGTTTAATTCAGTTCCCATGGCTGTTGATGGTTGCCTGCTAGAGGAGCTGGAATTCCAACAATGTGGAAAGTAATCAGGTTGGAGAAGTGCTGTTTTTCAGTATCTTAGGGGCTTGGTGTATGCCTTTAATTTGTCACCATCAGCAATGTTTCTCTGAACTTCTTCCACAATGGCTCAGCCCATCCTGTGCAAGGACAGCATTTCCTTTTTCCTTTTCCATACAATATTCTCATCCTGTCATCTTTTGATCTGCTGGAATGACTAATGTCATAGCAAAAAGACAGGTTTACTCAATATCCTCATGGAGAAGGTAATTAGGCTTACTTGGTATGTCTAAAGAAGTATATTTGGGAATCAAGGCTTCCCCAGGGACTCTTTAAGAACACTCTAGTTTTAATCCTTCAGAAATTAGAGCCATCAACTATTAGCTGCATTGTCACTTCTAATCTTATTTGTCTTATTAGTACATAAGAAAAAGATTCTGTAAGGTCAGCCTTTTAATATCTAAGGAAGTGGTTGGGGAAGGGTGATGGTCAGAACTCAAGTGGTTTTGTTGAATGAGCTTAAGTGTATACCATGAACGGCACGGATGAGAGGTGAAAGAGGGAAAGAGATTAGCAGTGAAGTTGATATATTGGTCTTATTCCTTATCCCCACTTCCTACTTTTTTTTTTTTAACTTTAAAATGGTGTTCCTCTTACCATGCCTTCTGTGATTTTCATTGCCAGGCCTGAGTTATATCTCTCCTAGAGAAAGGTGGAATTTTTAAGGTTTCCTAGCTGATTGCTGAAAAGTTTGCCATTCAACCGGAGGTTGCACCAAAAGAAATTTCCTTCCATCTCTCTCCATACTGTCTGCTTTTTAAATTTCAAAAAAAATCTCTGAAACAGGAATGTGAGAAACCTTACTCATCACGTAATAGTTGGGAGCTATTATGTATTAAAGTAATACATATCGTTAATGAATCAGAAATCCATAAGACTTTAAACACTTGCTTTTTTTTCAAAACTAGATCTACAGTAATTTTATTTTAGGATGTTTGATTCTTTTTAAGTGGATATCAAATTATTTCTAACCAAAAAATGTTGAAAGTAATATGAAAGTAATACATCTTTCATTGGTCTTAATGAATGTTGAGAATGACAAAATCATAGTTCTCTAAACACTTTGCTGTCATTAAATACCCTAATGAAGCAGTTGATAGATAAACAAGGATTTGGTCACTAGCCACTGAAAGGCTGTCACCTGTATAGCAGAATGTAATAAGGCAGGAACATTTTATTACTGAATAAGAACAGTGTATCTGCTTGACATAGTAAAGGCTCTGAGAAGCTGATTACTTGGTAATCACTTGAGTTAGGTGATTTTATATAGTGTTTGATGTTTTATAATCTGAACTTCCCCAGGCTCTTTAAAAGTGTCTAGTTGGACCATCAGCTTTTGATGAATGCATTTCTGGAGGGGTTGTGACTCTAAGTGCTTTGAAGAGAGAATTCCTGCTTTGTATCACACCTGAATGTCACAGGACATGCTTCTTGGCGCTTGTTTGATTTGGGCTCAAAGGGAAGAGTACCATCTACTGAGTGGCCAGCATCAAGTTGAGCAGCTCCAAGTTTTTCTTACAGAACTCTCAGCTGGCTACTGGAGAAATCAGACTCAGCTCATTGAAGGATTTGACAGGATCTTAGTACCAAGTGGAATTGTTGCTTGCTTAGTTTTAATTATGCTTCCCAGCAGGAGGCCTAAACACATGGAGAAGAACTAATTCACCACTAGTTGGAATGCATAGGAAAGGAGAACCTTTAAGAAGTTGTTGAGACTTTATATCAAAAAATAGTCTACCAGTGGTGAAATCATTAAATAATTTTCTTTACCACTTTTAATTTAATGAGGCATGTTTCATTAGTTCTGGTTATTGAGGGCTCTTGCAGACAATAATGATGTTGTTTAGAATTTGTTTGGGCTTAAAATCATCAAACAAATCATTTGCTTAACTGGAGGTAAGGGTTTTAAGAGTACTTGAATACTTTGATTTTTTTTTCTCTTACCCTTTTTCTCTGTTTCAGTTTCTAAGGCAGTGATTCCTACTTGAGTGAATTCACTGTTTCAAAGTGGATTTTATTGTTTTGGTTTACTCAAGAGGCCTCCTGTTTTGTTCTGATTTTTGTCAAGTTTTTCCTAACTTCCAGAAACTGCCTATGGTAGTAGCCATGGGTAGAACTGGAAGTAGTAGAACCAGTTATAGGTCAGTGGAGGTCACGATACCTGGAATAGGCCTGTCAGAGCCAGACAAGAAGGAACTGACAATATGAGTTGAAAGGAGGGTTTGAAAATGTTATGATAAGACTATCTTTGTTGTTATATATCTGTTATATATAATTACTTAATTAATCATTAACCATTTTTCTCAGCCCTTAAAACCTGCCAAAGATCTTGTTAAGCACTTTACCTAAATTATCTGAAGTTTAGTTGAGTAATTTGCCCGAGATCATACAGTTAATAAGTGGCAGAGCCAAGATTTGAGCCCAGGGCTAATTCCTTTAAACCCTATGCTATGCTGCTGATTTATTTAAGCTCGTTCTTGTTGGTGACTGTACAAAAGACTTGAACGAAGATTAGAATGATATTTCTGCCTTTGCTGGAAAATATTGGTGGTTTTTTCTTTGTTTTTTGGTGAGGAAGATTGACTCTGAGCTAACATCTGCTGCCAATCTTCTTCTTTTTGCTTGAGGAAGATTGTCCCTGAGCTAATGTCTGTCTCAGTCTTCCTCTGTTTTTGTATGTGGGACGCTGCCACAGCATGGCTTGATGAGCAGTGTGTAGGTCCACACCCAGGATCCGACCTGTGAACCCCAGGCTGCTGAAGCAGAGCCCAAGAACTTAACCACTACGCCACCAGGCAGCCTGTTTGTTTTGTTTTAAGAGAGTGATGAAATGGGTAAATAGGATTGAGATTTCACTAGAATGAGGAAGTATATGTGAGATGGACCTTTAAATATTTGCTATTTGGTTTTATCTGTAATGTTCATTTCTTTGTTCCTTTTGCTATATTATTTATTAATTTAAAACCATAAGAAAAGTGTAGTATTGAAACATTGAAATGAATTGTTTCTTATTACGTAAAATATGCTACTTGATGGGAGGAGGGGTTGAATTACTGAAGGGTTTTATGCCCTGTTTTTTGGGGGTAGGGTGGGGATTTGCTGGTTGTATTTCTATATTTTTTTTGCTCCTAAATATTTTTAGGTAGCAGTACTTTTTGATATGGCAGTAATATCCCATGTCCACAGCACAATAAAATTCAACCATGTGCCAGTTTGAGGTCCTAGGGGAACCTCAACTTCTTGTGTACACTAAGTATGCTCTGTAGAGCAAATGAAGACCATACCTTACATATATTTTTTAATACTTTTGAATGCATGTATCCTCTCCATTAAGAGAGATTGAATACTTAAGTACTATTTGAGTTTTTGTTTTTTTAAAACATATTTTGACCTCAAAAGGCATCCTTATTATTTTAAAAGGGTGGGAATCATTGTTTTGGTATAACCAAAAGCTTCTAAAATTGCAATTCAGTGATGGTTGGTGCTCTGTATTCTAAACTGAATCACTCTTTTAGGGCTTCTGATTCTTCCCCTTCATATATAAGAGAATTACGCTTTACCTTCCAGAAAACCCCTATAGAAATATCAATTACATAACTCCTTGGGATTCTGACTCTACTTTCCTGTCAAACATAGAAAAGGTCAGCAACAACTGAGACGATAATACAAAAGATGTTACTTGCCAGTGTGTAATGAATGCTAAATGACAGGTACAGATAACAAATGCCATATAGGTCATCTGGTCAAAAAAAAAGTACCATAGATGGAGTGGTCAGAAAAAGATCCCCAGGAAAGAGGAACAAGGGTGGGCCTTGAAAGACAGGGTAGAATTTCACTAGGTGCAAGCTCTGGAAAGGGTTTTGGTGAGAAATTATTGTCCATGAAAATAATTCTTTTTCTGTAGCATGATGGGACGTAGTTTATAACAGTAATTCTCAATCTCTTCCCACTGTAAGGCACTTGAAGGCTACAACATACTCTTAATTGGTAACAGTGCCAAGGACACATCTCCCTACAAGGTATATTAGAGTATTGTGGCAGGGGTGAGGGAGGGTGGTGGTGGTGGTGAAGATCATGTAGATTTTAACAACGTTCCCTCTGAACCCCACGTGAAAATGGCTGGTTCATAGAATACTCCTTGTACTGCTGTTCTGAAGCTAGTAATGCTTAGGAAAGTTGGTACTTGCAAAAAGACTTTAGAAAGCCTCATCACTTCCAACACTGGACAATGAAAGCCTCCTTTTGGGAAGAGGTGTACGTTTTTTAAAAATCTGAATTTGTCCATCATTTACTTTATTTGCTGAATGCTAGAGTATAGTTCTGTTGATGACCCTGTTGTAACTTTTAAATCTAATGTGTGAATAGATAGAGTTATTGATATTATGAGGTCTAACCATTTCTACTTAATTTTTGTAAATAACATTGTCTGGTTTTGGATTTTAGAGGATTTGTTCCAAACTGTCTGAATTCTTTTAGATTTTGTAATGCTTATCAGTTACTATTTGAAAAATACTTAGTGTAACTCTTCAAGATATTTTGAGCAAGTCACTTTATTTCTTTTTTACTTTAGTTTTCTATATATAAAATATGTGAGGGTTGGGCTAGATCATTTTAAGATCCGTTTTAGTTTGAAGATGCTGTGATTGTACTTCCAAGGATGGTGAATTCACCAGTTAGTGGTTTTAGTGGGAAGGTGCCCAAGAAATCTATGATTATACTGTGTGAAGATCCTGGGAGTGGGTCTAGTAGAAGCCAAGGCCGTGAAAGTCTTTGGCGCTCTCTATCTATGTGGCAATTGAGAAAAGAGCATCATCTCTCCAGGAATTTGTCAACTCCCAGAGTTTATTTCAGTTCTCCAGAAGCTAAGGCCCTTGGCAGTGGGCAATGGACAAATCTTTTCCAAAAAACAATGAAATGAGCAAGGATAGCAACTTTTCCTAAAGCAAACTGTAGAAACATTGTGGCATATTTTTCTAGAAATCGTGTCTTCCATTCCCATTCCCTGACTTTATTATGTTAAGTATATTAGTTCCTCATAAATATTTCTCTGACCTCTGTTTAGCTCTTCTCGTCTTTTCTGGGCAGCTTTATGCTTCCTTTCATTTGTTCATTTTATTCTGTAAGCAGATGTTTATTGAGCACTTATTGTGTGTCAGGTCCTGTTCTAAGTGCTGGGAATTTAGCAGTAAGCAACACAGACAACCTTTCCTGCCCTAATGGAGGTTATATTCTTGGAAGTAAATAGAAACAAACAAGTAAAATATGTGTTGTGTTAGTGTAAATGTTATGGAGAAATGTAGAACACGAAAGGAAGGTAAAGGGAGTGTTTGGAGGTAATGGCAAATTTAAGTAGAATGGCTAGGTGAAGTCCTCACTGGGAAGGTGACATGTGAACAAAGACTTGAAGAAGGTGAGGTAGCATGTATGTGATATCAAGTGGAAGATCATGGCAGGCAGAGGGAACAACAACGTCAAAGGCCCTGAGGTCCAAGATTATCTGGCATGGATGAAATAGAACGAAGGAGGGATGTTGGGAAGCCACTGGATAACTTTGACCAGAAGTGGGGCATGATCTAACATATGGTTTGAAAGTATTGTTTTGGATGTTTTGAGTCTAGTCCAAGGCAGTGCAATAGTCTTGGTGAGAGATGATGTATCTGGTAGAGGTGGTGAGATTTGATTGGATTGTGCATATATTTGGAAGATAAAGCCAACAGAATTTATTAACTGGGATGTGGGGTATATGTGAGAGAGAGAGAGGAGTCAAACTTGACATCAATGATTTGGGCCTGGCAAAAGTTTGCAGGAGGAACAGGTTTGGCGGGGTGAGAGAGGATAGGTGTTTAATTTTGAGCATGTTAAGTTTGAAATGTCTATTAGACATCTATTTGGAGATGTTGAGTAGGAAGTTGCTATGAGTGGAGATCAGTGCATAGTTTTTGGCAGAGTATATAAACTTGAGAGTTGTCATTATTTTCCTTTTTCATTTTTTAATATTTGCATATTTAATCTCTTTGATGACTAGAATGAACTTTGCTCTAGTAAGCTTTTGATGTATTGCTATACATTTTGATGCTTCAAAGGGGTTTAATCTATCTTGTAAAACCTCGGATTTATTTTAACTTCTAAAAACACTGGGTGCCACTGGAAATCTTTTTCTCTAGGGATAGAACAATTTGTTTTTAATCAAAATGTGAAAATAAAAATAGTGTTGTTATTCCCCTTTAAAACTGTATGTGTGGATGTAAAATGGAACAGTTTGGCTCTTCCTCAAAAAGTTAATATGGTTTAATGGTTAAAAATAGTAACACATAGTTATCATTATGACCCAGCAGTTCTACTCCTAGGTATATGTTTAAGAGAATTGAAAACGTATGTTCACACATAAAACTTGTACACCTGTGTTGATAGCAGCATTATTTGTAATAGCCAAAAAGTGGAAACAGTTCAAATGTGTAGCAACTGATGAATGGATAAATGAATGTGGTATATCCATGCAGTGGAATATTATTCAGTCATAAAAAGGAGTGAAGTACTGATACCTTCTATAACATGGATGAACCTTAAAAACATTATGCTAAGTGAAAGAAGCCAGACACAAAAGACCGCATATTATATGATTTCATTTATATGAAATGTACATAATAGGAATATCCATAAAGACAGCATATTTATATATGTAACATAGAGAAAGATTAATGGTTGCCAGGGCGGAGGATAGGGGAAATAGGGAGTGACTGCTTAATGGGGACCAAGTTTCCTTTTAGGGTGATGAAAAAGTTCTAGAACTAGATAGTGTTAGTGGTTGGACAACATTGTGAATATACTAAAAACCGCTGAATTTTACAGTTTGAGAGTGAATTTTATGTATGTAAATTATGTATCAATTTTTTTAAAAGATAGTAGGAAAAAAAGTGTGTGTGTGTACTCCTGTACACAAGAACAACTGAAACAACTAATGTGGGCTTTATTTCTAAAATAGAACTGGCTTTCCTGGTAGAAAGTTGATGAAACAAGCATTACCAAAGTAAGCCTGTTTTAGCTTGGTTTGCTTCAAGAGGCGGAGTTAAGATACTTGGATCATTCAGGTAGAAATCAAAAGGCAGTTTGTGATCCTATCCTTGGCAAGTCATGGGTGAATCTAATTGTGTTTTTAAATACCCAGTTTCACGGAGATGACCTAGATAAGCAAAAGAAGGCTCTGTGATGATCATTTTTTGTGAATTTGAGAGAGCAGGAACCGATTTATAAATAGGTTTATTAGTTCCTGAGTCAATAGGTAGTTTAATTTTTTTGTCTATACCTATAATTTAAAAAGATGGAGAACTCAATTCTCAACAATTTTTTTAGCCAAACCAAGATGGTATTTACCTTCTTAAAAACATTATTATCATTAAAGAGTTGCCTGTTGAGGAAGTACATGAGAGGATTATCTTTCTTTCATGTACCACTTACCCTGAAGTTATTTTTTTATTGATATAATTTGCATACCATAAAATCTGCCCCCTAACTTTATTATGCATATATCTATATACATTCATATATTTCTTTATTAGAATGAAAACTTCTGGAGAACAGAGGTCCATGTTATTTGAATGGCTTGATATGTTTTCAGCATTTTAAGGGAAGCATATGTGACCCAGACAAGAACTGTAGTGGGGAAGAGAGACACTTATGTAACTGATGCCAGCACCAGCCTGAGAGCTATACTATAGCAATGATTTAAAGAGGAAGTGCAGGTGGGCACAGAGAAGGGAAATATTTCTTTTCACGGAGGAGAAATAATTCATGGAGGAGGATGGCATTTGAGTTGAGCTTTAGAGGGTCTCTCAAATGTTGAAGAGGAGAGTAAATTACAAACCAAGATGATAGAATATACAAAGGCATGTAGGTCTGTGGGATGGATGTAGTGGGGGGAGGAAGCAAGAAAGGTGAGTTGAGAGTATCAGATTATGAAGGCTGTGGGTGCTATTTTAAGAAATTTAGTTTTTATTCTGTGGCACTTACTTTAGCTGATGAGAGGCGTTATCAGGTATGTCTGAGCTTTGGTGGTGTGAAGAATGTTGTGATGGAGAGAGTGTTGGCAAAGAGACAAGTTAGGAGACATTTAGAGATAAGCAAATGGACTAAGGCAATGTCTGAGATTAGAAAGAGGAGAATGGGACATTTTAGAAGCAGAAATCCATAAAACTTGCTGAACAATGCAGAGGTTGAAGGAATGTTTGATCACCAGGGGTAGAAATTTAAATGTTGCGTTTTACTCCATTTCCAATATTCTGATTTATGACCAAGGGAAGATACACCTGTACTGCTAAAAGTTGGGTTGATTCAGCAAGTCTTGAAGGTATTGTTTCCTTACCATACATAAAAGACTTTAGAAACCTGACTATTGATTGATTTTCTTTAATTTTTACTGCCTGTCAACTATTACCCAATTGTCCAGTCTTTGGATTTGCTTTCATTTGTGCATTTGGAAATGGTTGAATAGTTGTCATTTTTGGCTAAAGAATAGTCTTATTTACAAATGAAGCCTCCCTATGCTGTGTTTTTGTGTTTCATTTTAAGCTTTTGTGTAATGGAATAATAAAAAAAGAAAGAAAGGCATTGAGCATTGCAGTATGTGCGTATCGCATGCTGTCATTACAGGAAGTCATTGTACCATCTTGAAGTTTCCCCCTAGTAACATTTAGTGGTTTCTTTTGGAACTTCAGAAGTAAACATAATGGTAGCACCTATACCAAACAATTAGAAATGTCAAAAGAAGCACATGAAAATCATTTTTTTTTGCTGTGTAAATTTAGTGGAGACTCCAATCCAGTGAGACTTTTTGTACATTTGTATAATGAAACAACTAATATAACATTTAGCTCCTCTGATGTTTCTCATAGCTTATTTTTCAGGCATGATTGGCTAGTTTTGTTTGTTTATAACTCCCTTTAAGAAGATATGTAACAAAGAGGATGTTATGTTAGGACATAGTGATTTTATAAATGGGTAGAAGAAAATAACAGATTTGACAGAACTAACTTATAAAATATTGCAGTGTAAAACTTGCTTTCATGCTTAAAAATTGTAAGTATTAAATAATGTTTAAAATAACTTATTCAAAAGCAACTCTTAATAAAATTAAAAATACTTCATGGACATAAACAATGAAGAGTTTAAAAATCAGAGAAGTAAGAAGCACTCTCACTGAGTTTTTTAAAAGCAAGAATGATTTTACTAGTTTCTAGGGTAAACTTACTATTTGAGTCATGTTTTTATAAAATCAATTTCATTTTTAAATATTTGAAATTAATTTTTGAATAAGAAATATAAAGACATGGAACAAAATCCAAAAAGCACAAAAGGGTATATAGCGAAAAGTAGTCATTCCGTCCCCAAACCACTCAGGTCTCCTACTTTCTTGTATGTTATTCCAGAGATATTTTTCATTGTTTGTTTTTAAATTCCTGAATCAAGACCTCGTCTGCCTACACCTGGTGGGTGAATCGCTGCATAAGAAATATAGCTTTAGGCTCAGAACAACCTGTCGAAATAGCCAGGCCTGTTCTTTTCCTAGGTGTGGTTTCCAGATCCATTGTCTCTTTTTATTAAAGAGTGTGCTTTCCTAACTTCCCCTCCACTTAACACAGAGGTATGGAAAGTGGGAGATGGTAATTGTAATCATCTTTCACTAGTATTTTACCCTAGGCAATGACAAATAATTTTTATGAAATGATACATGCTGACAAAGCAAATTCCAGTTGAGAAGTGCTCCCACAGAAAAACATCCTCTAGTAGGGAGGGCAAAGATGGGTCAGGAATGGTCAGCCTTTACCATCTTTGTGCATCTACCTCATTAGGCCAGCTGAAACTGGACCTCTTCTAAAATTTTTAGTTGTTAGTACTTGGCATTATTTTGTTGACTCTGTCTTTGGCCACCCAGCAGGACATAAGATTTTCTCCCAAGCCTTGGGATTGATTACCTGACTCTAAATTTACTGTTACTAGACTTGATTTCTTTTCTTCTTTTGGATGTTATTTAATAGAATGTCATTCCTATGCAGACACTATAAATAATACTAGTATATTCTTCTTTTGCGGGGGAGAGTCCTTTTAAAAAAATTTCCAGTCTGTTTATTTTTTTTTCCGAGGAAGGTTAGTCCGGAGCTAACATCTGCCAATCCTCCACTTTTTTCTGAGGAAGACTGACCCTGAGCTAGCATCCATGCCCATCTTCCTCTGCTTTATATGTGGGACGCCTACCACAGCATGGCTTGCCAAGCAGTGCCATGTCCGTGCCCAGGATCCGAACCGGGGAACCCCAGGCCTCCGAAGCGGAACGTGTGCACTCAACTGCTGCGCCACCGGGCTGGCCCCTCCAGTCTTTTATTTTTGTATCAGTCCTCTTTTATTGGGCATTGGTTCTCTATTAGGATATGAAAGCATTCAGCAGTGATCCAGTTCCTCAGGGAGGAATGCAGAGCAAAGAAGGTCATGATCAGGAAGGCACAGTGCACCCTTTACACCAGGCCCTCTTCAATGATTCTTGCATAGCTGCTCATGTTTGAGTTCCTTGTAAGAAAGGCAATATGTAGTTGAAAAGCACATAAACTGCCAGCACCAT
This sequence comes from Equus przewalskii, assembly GCF_037783145.1. Lineage (NCBI taxonomy): Eukaryota > Metazoa > Chordata > Mammalia > Perissodactyla > Equidae > Equus > Equus przewalskii. The sequence goes on along the minus strand of NC_091831.1, from coordinate 21,338,827 downwards.
AGATACCCCAGTGAGGCTCCCTTTCTTGTTGACATTTGTTGTAATACCGGTAGGAACCTCTTTGAAACACTCCAGTGATGCCTTTTGGGATGAAATCCCACATCAGTATTGATCTTGGCAGCTCCTCTATTTTCACATTCATGAATTTCTTCTCTTCCACTGGTACAACTGATGCCATTTTGGAGTCATGGGTGTTGGCTGTCTTCCAATATTTTTTATTGTGGTAAAATATGTATAGCAAAATTTACAGTCTTAGCTGTTTTTAAGTGTGCAGTTTAATGGTATTAAATGTGTTCATAATATTGTGTAACCATCACCACCATCCATTTCTAGACTCCTTCATCTTGTAACACTGGAACTCTATACCTATTAAACAGTAACTCCCCATCCCCCCTCCCTATATTCTTAGATCACAAAAATTGTTTTAAAATCAAGGTTTCAGGTGATACAAAATCTATTATTCCTATACTTAAGATTGTAATTTGAAACTCTCTATACGGGTCTGTATTTTATGCAGTAAAGGCTATGACTGACATACAAGCCCCTAGAGTTGAGATAAGGGGCACAGAACCTGTAGCCTTCGACTCCCATTTTAAAGTGAAGAACCATAGCCTCATTATAATTGGAAGGGACCACACCTCACAGGTGTGCAAATTCTATGTTAGTGGGTCAGAGAGGGAGTTTGATAATTATGGGAGAAGTGGGAATTAGCAAAGTGGTGCTAGCTGACCTCTGCCTCCATGACCCAATAAAAAGGAAGTTTCCCCAGTAAAAGAAGTGGGAGCTCTTCAGGTTTGCAAGTCTCTTTGGATGCTAAAATTCTGCCCTTGTGTGAATCATTTAGGCTTTCTATTATATGAGTGGAAATGGGAATTCTCTGTTAAAGTTTGCAGAGTCAAATGGGAGTAAAGGTGGGGATGAAATTTAGACTCATAGTTTTGGAAACCGCCACCTCATTTTATGCATGAAAGACCTATTATGGTTGAGTGAGGTGACATGTTCAAGGTAACATCATCTGGATTCACAATTATGGTTCCTGACTCTTCGTCCAGTGCCTTTTCTACTTTATCACATTATCAGTCAACTTAACCCATTCATACAATTCTAGGGTGAGAGAGTTCACCAGAATTCCACTTGACCTTCCCTACAGCAGGGTTTAGACAAGATGAGAGACTTCAATCTCTTAGGGATTTGAAGCTGCTCCTCAAGAAATAGTTGTTACCTGTCTTTGTTTTTGTTTTTTTAATCTTTCGTTGAATAGGGAAAGTTTTGAGGGAAAATCTGGAATGTGTTACGAACTTTCTTGTTATCTTGACAAAAAGCTATGCTGATCTTCTGTATATTGTTCCAGTTTTAGCATACTCACCACTGAAGCAAGTCGTGTACATGGTAAATGTTTCTGACATGTTTAGGAACATTATATTGAAAATTCAAACTAGATGTATTTGGCTGCCTTGATTTTTTTTTTCTTTTGGAAAAGAATGTGTTTAAATGAGAAACAGGTCCATCCTGCAGTGAAAAGGAAAAGTTTTAGGTCATTTATTTGAGTAAAATAGATTATAGGACTTAAGTCCTCAATTTTTTCATTATTTTCAACTAAGTGGGCCATTACATAAGGTTCAGTGAAGGAAGAAATCTGTCATATTAGAATGTTAGTGTTTTAATCCAATTTTGTGATTAAACTCATTTATCAAAAAGATTTTTAGCCATGAAGAGTACAATTTATTTATGTTGCATCATATCAAGGACTTTGAATGGAATCTGTCATATTTGTTTTTATTTTTTTCATATTTTGCTATGGATTTTGGTTTCATGACAACGATTTTAGAAGGCAATTTTCAAGATAGCCTGGTCTTTTCAAAGTATGGCTTCCAATAATACGTCCTTCTGAGGAACTGAAAAGATTTATTATTATGGTTGGGGTCTAAATAATATGATTGCTTTTGATTTTACTACGAGTAAAGAAGTTGTCTTTCAATCTGTTTTTAAATCGTTTTTAACAGGAATAGGTGCAAGGTCAAGGTATTTACTGGAGAACTTTGAATTCAGTGCTTTATTAAGTTGACTTAAACTGCTTGGAAACTAGCTATGTTTCTTGGTAACAATATTTGTATTTAAAACCTTGTAGGTCAATTTTTCTGTAAACTAGGTAATATATGTCTTTTAAATTAATTATTGATTTTTTTAAAGCTTCTGTTGTTGCTTTTTCCTGAGATTTTATTGTATAGAGAATAAAGTGTTGATTAAATGGAAACTTTAGTTACCTGAAATTCCTTGGCTCCTCTACTTTGAGAGGACCAAATGATTAAGAATACAAATGGGTTATGATAAAAACTCTCAATAAAATAGGTATAGAAGGAAAGTAATTCAACAGAATGAAGGCCGTATATCACAAACCCACGGTTGACATCATACTCAACGATGAAAAACTGAAAGCTATCCCTCTAAGAACAGGAATAAGACAAGGATATGCCCACTCTCACCACTCTTGTTCAACATAGTACTAGAAATCCTAGTGAGAGCAGTTAGGCAAGAAAAAGAAATAAAAGTTATCCAAATTGGAAAGGAAGAACTAAAACTGTCACTGTTTGTGGATGACATGATTTTATATATAGAAACCCCTAAAGAATCCACCAAAAAACTACTAGAAGTAATAAACAAATACAGTAAAGTTGCAGGGTACAAAATCAATGTACAAAAAAATCACTTGCATTTCTATACACTAACAATGAACTAGCAGAAGCAGAAATCAAGAATACAATCCCATTTACAATCACAAGAAAAAGAATAAAATACCTAGGAATAAATTTAACCAAGGAGATGAAAGACCTGTACACTGAAAACTATAAGACATTGTTGAAAGAAATTGAAGGACACATAAAGAAATGGAAAGATATTCTGTGCTCATGGACTGGAAGAATTAACATAGTTAAAATGTCCGTATTACCTAAAGCAATCTACAGATTGAGTGCAGTCCCTATCAAAATCCCAATGACATTTTTCATGGAAATAGAACCAAGAATCCTAACATTTATATGGAACAACGAAAGACCCTGATTAGCCAAAGAATTCCTGAGAAAAAAAGAACAAAGCTGAACACTCCCTGATTTCAAAGTAATCTATAGTAATCAAAACATCCTGGTACTGGCAGAAAAAGACACACAGACCAGTGGAACAGAATTGAGAACCCAGAAATAAACCTACACATTTATGGACAACTAATTTTCAGTGAAGGAGCCAAGAACATAAGATGGAGAAAGGAAAGTCTCTTCAATAAATGGTGTTGGGAAAACTGGACAGCCACATGCAAAAGAGTGAAAGTAGACAATTATTTCACACCATACACAAAAATTAACTCAAAATAGATTAAAGACTTCAATGTAAGACCCCAAACCATAAAACTCCTCGAGGAAAACATAGGCAGTATGTTCTTTGATATCAGTCTTAGCAGTATCTTTTTGGATATGTCTTCTCAGGCAAGGGAAACAAAAGAAAAAGTAAACAAATGGGACCACATCAAACTAAAAAGCTTCTGTATAGCAAGGGAAATCATCAACAAAACAAAAGCACAACCTGCTGATCGGGAAGCAATATTTGCAAATCATATATCCAATCAGTGGTTAATATCCAAAATGTATAAAGAACTCATACAACTTAACAGCAAAAAAGCAAACAACCCAATTAAAAAATGAGAAGAGAATCTGAATAGACATTTTTCCAAAGAAAATATACATGTGGCCAACAGGCACATATGATGTTTAACATCACTGTTTATAGAAATGCAAATCAAAACCACAATGAGATACCACCTCACGCCCGTCAGAATGGCTGTTAGGAAAAAGACAAGAGACAACAAATGTTGGAGAGGATGTGGAGTAAAGGGAACCCTCATACACTGCTGGTGGGAATGTAAATTGGTGCTGCCACTATGAAAAACGGTATGGAGATTCCTCAAAAAATTAAAAATAGAACTCCCATGTGATCTAGCTGTTCCACTTCTGGATATTTATCCAAAGAACATGAAAACACTAATTTGAAAGATATTAAGTACCCCTATGCTCACTGCAGCATTGTTCACAATAGCTAAGATTCGGAAACAACCTAAATGCCCATTGACTGATGAATGGATAAAGGTATGTGTGTGTGTGTACACGTACATACATATACACATATATATACATATACGTATACGTGCATACATATACATATATATACACATGTATACATATAGTTGTGTGTATACATATGTACACACACGTAGACACAATGGAATACTACTCAGCCATAAAAAAGATGAAATCTTGCCATTTGCGACAACATGGTTGGACCTTGAGGGTATTATGCTAAGTAAAATAAGTCAGACAAAGAAAGACAAATACTGTATGATTTCATTCATGTGGAAGATAAACTCATAGCTACAGAGAACAGATTGGTGGTTACCAAGAGGGAAGGAGGGGAGTGGGGAGGGCAAAAGGGGTAAAGGGGGGCATTTTTACAGGGACGGTTGGAAACTAGACTTTTGGTTATGTATACAGAAGTCGAGATATAATGATGTATACCTGGAATTTATATAATGTTATAAACCAGTGTTATAAACTAGCATTACCTCAATAAAAAAAAATACAAATGGGTTTCAGGGATGTATTGGATTCAGTAACTTCTAGGTGGGTCCTAAAGTTGATGCACTTTGACTCCTATATCTTCTTTAGTCTAGTGTACTTAGAGTCAATATTTGGAATGAAGGCCCAATCTAGGACAATTCTTAAGCAATAAAGATAAATATGTTCATGAAAGTATATGAAACCAAAAGTTGGAAAAATGAAAACTGTCCTTGTAAGATTTGGGAGGGTGGTATGGAAGAGAAGGCTACATTTGTTTGGCTTTTTACTGCAAGAATTGACATTTACTTGCATTTCTGATCAAAATACTTATTTATATGGGTTTCCCGAGGTGTTTTTCTTTTGGTAGCCCACTACATTTTCTTTTAAGAGGTCCAGTCATAAGAGTTTGGGCCTTCTGTTCAGGAATGGCTTTTGTACAAACTACCTGCATAGTTTGATTTGAAGTCTCATAGGAAGGCTATAGAATACTGCTGTCCCCTCCCCCAAAATACATATGTAACTTTAAATTTTCTAGTAGCCACGTTAAAAAAGACATATTTGTGAAATTAGTGTTAATAATATATTTTATTTTACTCAATATATTTAAAATATTACTTTTTCACATGTCATCACTATAAAAAATTAATGAAATATTTTCCTCTTTTTTATACACCAAGTCTTTGAAATCCTGTGTGTATTTTATACTATAGCACATCTCAATTCAGACTAGCCACTTCAAGTACTCAGTAGTCACATGTAGCTAGTGACTAACAAATTGGACAGCACAGCCCTAGAACATCTCTCTTTTGTCCCACATCAGTGTTAAGGATTCTTCCACTAAAAGTTTATTTGGGGGGGGGTGCTAAAGTCTTGCTATCTCTATGTATACTCTTCTATAATTGGATGGAAAACAAAACACTTCAGAGAGGAAAAAAAAACATTAAGCCAGTCTTGGTCATGTTAGTTTTCACCATTTTTCCCCATTATAATGTGATAACCAAACAGTAGTACTGCTGAAGAAGTACAAGTGTTACTGAGTGAGAACTTTAGAGGGCAGGTTTAGTTGGCTGTGCTCAAGTGAGGAGAGCTGGGATGGAAGGAGAGTCAGCACTGGGTAATGCAAATAGGATAAGTTTTGCCGTCAGACAGATCTGACTAAGAATCCTACTGGCTGTGAGTACGTTACTTCTCTGAGCCTTTTTACTTTATTTATATGTAGAATTGGGATAAAAATACCTCTCTCTTAAGTTACTTTGAAGATTAAATAAGATGACATATTTAAAGTATGTCATGTGTATCTGGTACATATGAAGTGCCTGGTAAATTTGTTCTGACTACATGATTGTTGCTTACTTACATCCTCCACTCCTGAATTTTTGCTTGTGAGAAAGGAAGAGGAAGGAGGCATGCCTAAAATGAATTTAGCCCATTTACAAAATTGACTAGGATTCAGTGTTTGTCCAGAACAAACTAATTCCTAAGCATTATGGTTGAGATTTTAATTCAGAACCATTATCTGAAAGGTTCGGAAGGTAATGATATAGTTCATGTTCTATGTTTAAATAGTACGAAATGAATTTTGGCCATTTTATTTCAGTATAGTTATTCCATTAATCAGTAAAAATAGTATCTGTGTTTCTAAATTTGTCCCAATTATTTAAAAGAAAAATCTCAATTATTAAAGATACTTTTCATCTTTTCCTAGGTATGATACAAACGCATCATTTTACATTTTTTTAAAGTTTTATCACAAGAGTTATGCAATTGAAATTTAAATTATGTTTTCATTTACTTCAGAAGGCTAGTATACAGAGTTCATAGTTTACTGATGTTGGTAAACATGTAGTAATCGGAACTAAGGAAAACTATTCTAAATGGAAGAAAAACTGTCACTTGGTAACTAAGCTTTACATTATAACGCATGTGACCTGTTGTTCTTGTTCAGGCATTAACATCAGTTCTGAATTTTAGATAGAATGAGGATTAGCTGTGTGGTGTGTTCTGAATCTATTTAGAAGGAGGGAGTTTTCAATCATACACATATTTCTGATTTGCTATGCCTTTTGAGAAACTTACTTTATTTGAAAATTTGAAACATCATTGAAATGTGGGAAAGCATGGAGAGTTCTGAATAGATGATTAGATTAGATATCAACTTTTCAAAGCTTTATACTCACCAAATGTGTAGGCAACATCTGTGGTAATGTTCATGGAAATCGGTCACATTTTAAAATCCAGTTCTTTGCCAACAGCATCTGGTTGCACTTTCCATTACATACTTTGAAAGTACTTTTGAACTGCAAAAGAGCAAACCGTATGACACAGACTGTGCTTACCTGATTGAAAGTTGTTTACAGTTATAATTGACCTTCAATAAACAACATAACTAAAGGCATAATTGTCCAAATACATGGATTATTATGACACCTCAGAGATGAAGGATTCCTATATTTATCAGCTTTTTAAAATTGTCTAGACTTTTACAATTTTCTAGTGACCCCTTACAGAGGTCTTATTTACTAAAAGTTTATTCAGGTTTGTGGAATTTTCAAGGTGCTGACCTGATTAGAATATACTTTACTAATGGACAATCAAGAAATGGTGTTGATTGATGTGATTGTCATACCTCCTCCAATTTCTTACATTTCCTAACAGCTGTTATTAGTTATATACTTGTGTATATGTTTGTCATAGCTGACTGTGAGCTTTTGATATACAGATGTCTTATTGTTGTGGTAATCTAAGGTTTGGCAATCTAGAGAAGATTTGTGATATTATTTTAAATGGCATGGATCTAGGCTATCCTGTGAACTAGGCAAAATATGTCTGGTTTTCTTAAGATTACCTTCTCCACACCCCCTTTTAAACTTTCCTTTGCTTTCTTCCTCTTGACTTCCCAGGTGCCTAACCTGTTTCAGATAATCCCTGTTGAAATGTTAGCTGATTAATTCACTGCTTTTCCAGAGATGTTTGCATTTTAAAAGTGAGATCTTTTTTTTTCTTTTTAAAGATTGGCACCTGAGCTAACATCTGTTGCCAATCTTTGTTTGTTTTTTTTCCTTCTTCTTCTCCCAAAGCTCCCCAGTACATAGTTGTACATCTTAGTTTTAGGTCCTCTGGTTGTGCTATGTGGGATGGCTCCTCAGCATGGCTTGATGAGCGGTGCCATGTCTACGCACGAGATCTGAACTGGTGAAACCCTGGGCTGCCACAGTGGAGCGCGCAAACTTAACCACTCGGCCACAGGGCCCGCCCAAAAGTGAGATCTTTTAATAACAAGGCTTTTAGGCTTCCTAGTAGGATAGTGGAATACAAGGTATTAGGGTAGATTCTTTAGACTGGGCCCAGGCTTGGTGCCAGGATTATAGAGCCCCACTGTCCAATATGGTAGCCACTGGCTGCTTGGTGGCTATTTACCACTTTAAATGTAGCTAGACTTAATTGAGATATGCTGTTAAGTGTAAAATATACACTAGATTTTTCAGACTTAGTATGAGAAAAAGAAAGTAAATTAACTCAATTTTTTATATTTTTTACATGTTGAAATATTTTGATATATTGGGTTAAATAAAATTTGTTAATTTCACGTGTTTCTTTTTTTAATGTGGCTACTAGAGAATTTAAAAGCATTTGTGGCCCACATCATATTTTTATTGGACAATACTCTTACAAAGACAAGAGGGTTTGTGTTGTGTTCTTACTGTTGGGAGCTTACATAGGTTTAGGGATGCCCCAGGATGCCTTAGCTATAGCTATTCCAGCTGACTTGGCTGGGCCACTTTGTATTACAGTGCTGTTTTAAGAGTTAGTGCTGTTTTGGGAGCTATTGCCTTCAAGCAGCCACTACCCCTCCTTCTCTGACTCTCCCAATTCATGAGGTATTTAAACAAACAGTTACTCTGCCCACCACCTGTAATTGTTGCTAACTCCTGACCAGCTTCTTGAAGACAGGGGATTAAAAAAAACCCAAATTCATAGCTATTTATTGGGCACCTGCCATGTGCTGGATACTGTGCCAGATACTTTATGTAAAATCTCGAATCCTCATATCAGTTCTGCAAGATTGATATTATAAGATAAAAAGATTCAGATACATTATAACTTTGCACTAGGTCAGCTAGTAAATGGCAGAATCAGGATTCCAACCCAAGTCTGTCTGATTCTAGAGCTATTGTGCTTTCTGCTGTGTTATGCTCTCCTCATTGTGTTTTCTGTTAACTGTGTCCTTTAGCATAAAGCAGAGTGCTGTATATAAAGGGATGCCCTGTCAAATGGTGTTGACTGATCCTTGAGGGTTTTTTCTTTGTTTTGGTGAATGACTTCAGTGCACCTCACTTTGGGCCACCCTCCTCCCCTGTCTGGTACCTAGTGAGTGACCCAGACATTAATGAAGAGACTTAAGCTTATTGACAGCCTGTTGAGCAGGTTAAGTAATCTAAAAGCCTCGTGTGAAAGAGCATCTTTCCCACCTTGAAAATCAATCAACAAAGAATGTTTTAGATGCCTCCAGGAAGAGATACAGGAAGAATCTCCTTCTCTAAATGCCAGGAATGTCAAATCTTGGACTTCAGAGACTGGCCATATAAGGAAAGGGCTTTTTATAGACAAAGAGGGTTGAAGTGAAATAATGAGATAGAATAAGTGTGTTGAGCTGGATAAGTCTTATATAATCCTAGGTCATCTCTTAATGGCTGTGTCCTTGACATTGTTGCTTTAAGAATGAGAGCAAGGGGGAAACAGTCCATGTGTTGGCATGCTAATCTGCAAATTATAGAGTAGATGTAATAATCACAACTCATTAAGTGCTCTCGAAGGCTGGATACTGCATTTGCTCACTGCTACCTTCACTTAGGCTCAAGCAAGTGTTGGTAACTCTGGAAAGACAAGGAGAGACGAGGAAGAACAGAGTTCAAGGAGTGAAACTAGACTGGATGTGGCCTGCAGGGAGATTTGGGCAAGGTCAGCCTGCAAAGCCCTTTTATACATATGCATGCACATTATATTTATAATACTAAAAGCTATGTAAACTGTAAAATACTATTATTTCGGGCAAGAAACTGGTATACGAGAGAGAAAATAAAATTTCTGACTAGGTGGTGTGGATTCAGTTTTCGCAGTTCTACCATTATTACCCTGTATGACCTTAGGAAATTATAGAATCTGGGAGAATCATTGTCTTTCTACTTCTCTGGCTTTCCTTCATGATTTAATAAGATCATGATGAGTTTGAAAACACTTTTGTGCAAACTCGTATGCTGTCTGCATGTTGTTACTGTTTTTGTACTGTTAGTTATTTTCTCTTCTTCGGAAGTATTGCTTACCTGAAACTTTATTGAGAGGAAAAAATGCGTACCTGAGAATACCCACATGATTAAGGGAAGTTAGAGCTAAATGGCCAATTTAAGTAGGGCTAATTTGGCTCTCGTCCTTAGGCTTTATAAAAGAGACACTGGCAGCCTTGTGGGTGAAAAGAATGTGGACCTAATTGCTTATTTCATTTAATCATTCATCCTTTAACCCCTTTTAAAATTTGACTTTTGTAGGTTGGTTATATAATGCACGAGTGTGCAAGCACACACATGGTGTATCTCTTTAAGTGAAAAGCCCTATTGAATGGCTATTTTTAAAAGATTTTGATATATTCATAGTAATAAACCTGGTTTGCATTTCTTTGAGGCTCATGGTCTTCAGCTTCTGACCAAGTTAGTAAAGGGTTGCTATAACTACCAGATGGCAGTCTTTCTTAATCCAGTGTTAGATGCCAACAGACTAATACAGAATAAATGTAAGCAGAATTCAAGCACAGAATTTGAAGTATTAAACTGCTCATCTAATAAATTTTGCCTAAAGAGGATAAGTTGAATATATTGATGTTACCATACAATTGTTTGGTTCTCAGGGAAATCCTGCAATGTATCTTTAATTTGTGTTCCATGTAAAATGCTGAGTACAGGGATATTTTGCCATGTGCCAGTTTGAAATTTACTTGGGATTCATTCACCTGGCAGATCACTTGTGATAATCAGATGATCCCATTTCTGGGGAATGGGATTTCATAGCAGGAGCAGTGTTCTTGATGTATAGTTACTTAAAAAATAAGTTAATTTTTAATTTTAAAATTCTCATGTGCTATAAAATTTATATAGTATAAACATTGTAATATATATAGTACAAATACTTCATGCATTTTGTAAATAAATAGCAGGGACAATAAATTCATTGTACTGTACTATTTGTTTTTCATTTCTATTTTGAGTTCCTGGGGTCATAACTTGCTTCCCCCTTAATCTCTATGAACAAGAAAGATACTGAGGTGCACATGGGTTAAACCTAATAACTGTAGGCAGCTAACTTTCTATGTAGAATGAACTCTAACTAATACTCTATTTAAGGTAAGAAGGTAGATAGGCCACTTAGCACAAATGAAAAGGAACTGAAACATCATAGATAGGGATTAGACCTGAAGAACTAATATGGATCCTTTTTAACCTCAAGATTAACCCTGTATAAGTGTAATACATTGTCATTTTCATATTAGAAACCTCATACCCCAGCGTAGCATTTCTCACGGTGTGTTCTGTAGATCATTAAGTTTAAGAGATTTCCTAGGAAAAATAGTTGCAGATATGTTTGGGAAACTACTTTCTGCACACTTTCTCTTAAAGGTTCATAATGCCCACTAGCGTAACAAAGACTGAGAAGTATTGCCAAGTGCTGGGTTTACCTTTAAGAAAAAAACTTAGTGTATCTCAAATTAAATATGTCACATAGACCAGGGAAATCTATCAATCTCTTTAGTAAAATCTATTAATATCCCATGGAACTCTTGTTTCTTAGAACACACTTGGGGGGAACAGTGCCCTTAAGTAATGTTTTAGCAGGTCTCAGAATTTATTTTTGTGATTGCTCTTTTTTTAAAAAAAATCTAAATTAAAATTATATTTGGCAGTTACAGGTATCTTGGCCTGGGGGATATAGTGCTTGTGTTTAAAAATTTTGTGTTAAAATCAGTATTATAAGGCAGTTTTACATAGGAATGTTCATTTCAATGGGTTATGTCTTTAAATTGATATTACTGTTATCTTTTGGGGGCATTTTGCAAAAAGCATCAAATACAAAAAGTAAATGCACGTAGATTTACAAAAGAAAATGATAGAAAAATATAATTTTCTTTGTATTTAAAAATTTACGTTTACTTTTGATAGGCCAGATAATTTCTTTAACATGCTATTTTCTAATTTGTTATATATTTTTTCAAGAATAAAATAAAATGTAATTGTTTTAAACTCAACTATTAGGTAAAGAGATGTTTTAGTAGCAATTAAACTTACTGTAATTGTTTTCATTTGAACTGGAAGGAAAACCAAAGATTTCAATAACCAAATATTAGTAGGTAATTCTGTGAAATGAGATTTTGAGATTGTCAATTTAGACAATGAGACTCTAAGAATAAACAAATTGCTTATCTATACCTAAGCCTACTATTTAGATTCTCTAACCTGAATATACATCAAGAATTTTAAGCATTTCTTTGCTTTTCATGAATTTCTTAAAAATGACGTCTGAGAATATTTAAAAAAATATTACAGCTAAATGTGGACCTTGAGTCATCCCCAGGTTGGAAAACTCTGAAGTTGTGTTGCATTGTAATAGCAAATACTAAATATATTCAGGCTTCAAAGTATGAGCCAGTGCATAAATTAAATTAAACCAAAAAAGCTTAACCAGCCATGTTTCAGGTTTTGGAACATGTAACGTAGAAATGTAACCTCCTACCAGAGAAGAAATAGCTCTCTTACCATTTACTACCAAACCATACCATGAGACAATGTTTTATTTTCAGTTGTATTTAGAAGACCATGTTTCTGTTAGCTTTGGCTTGCTGTTTGCTGAATAACTAAAAATGGCATATTTAATGCCAAGTAGTATTTATGACTAGACCATCAAACCGCAAATGGAATTGAGGAGAGATTTTTTCATACTGAAATATAAAATAAACATTTTTTTCCTTACTGTTATGTTAGATACTACGAGATCTTTAAACTTGTGGAACTTAAGGTAATTATCTCATCCATATGATTTTCTTTCTTCAGTGGATCCATCCACTCAGCACCTCCTTGCTGCTAATCACTCTTCTTCATTGATATTCCCTTTCCACTTCCATCCCCAACCTCACTCCATCAACATCCCATATTTTGAAGAAATACAGCTAGCAGGGAGTAGACTTACTAGAACCATCTTTATTCTGAGGGATACTGCTTGGTTGAGGAAGCCTAAAATGAAAACCAACTCCACCACAAAGGAACTGCTCAGCAACGGAAGTGGGATCAAAAGCTTTAAAGCCGAGCTAGACTAGCTGACTAAAGAGAATTTGCACTTGTGGAGCTCTCTCTTACCTGTAGTGGGACCTGCTCTCTTACCACTAGGGATAGCATGAATCCTTTTAGACTAGTGGTTCTCAGACTTGAGCATGCATTGGAAGCACCAGGTGGGCTTGCTAAACCATGGATTGATTACTGGGCCCCACCCGCACACTTTCTGATTCATTAGGTCTAGAGTAAGGCCCAATAATTTGCATTTCTAACAAATTTCCAGGTGATGCTGCTGCTGCTGCTAGTCTGATACCAATTTTGAGAACCACTGTATCTTTTAGACTAGGAAATCTTTTTGAATCTTCTCTTTTTCTTTCTGTCCTTTTCTGCTGTCATGCCACCGTCTCCATCAAAGCCTGCCATCTACTGCAGATTGTCCCAGAAGCCTTCTTTGCTTATTAACTTTTCCTACTTTTTTAAGTAGGAAACTATCTGCAGTGAGACAGCATTGTACAGTAGAGTCCATTTTTATTATTATAACTGGACAGTACTTTTACCAGTCTTGGAATTCTTTATACTTTCTCCAAGTTTTGATATTTCTCATGTCAGCATCCCCTTTCATAGTTTAGAAAGTACATGTTCCTTTTAAAGTTGCCATGTTTCAATTTTTAAATAGATGCTTCCCACTCTCTGGGGTACAGTCATATATGTGATCTTCTAAATTCATTTTGGCATTTTAAAGCAGGAGGAGAGTGTTTCATAGAAGGGTGTGTAGATCATTGCCCAGCAATAGAAAGCAGTTTCATGACTAGTCAGCTGGAGTTAGAAGTTAGGTGAGGAGAAATAGACTATCCTTCTCCAAGCAACTGTTGCTTTAGCCATAAACAGTACAGCTTCTTTTTGTTATCTCAGTCCCTACCTGGGCCATGGTTAACCAGACTAGTGCTTTTTGCTTCCCAGAAATGGCCAGGTGCTGAGTTCTGAGGACAAGCAGGTGGGTTTTCTGGGGGATGGAGAGCTATAGGAGTACCAGGGGCATCGTGAGAAAGTAAGAAAATGCTAGGTGAAAAGAACTATGTGTAAACCTTGGAGGTCATCTAGTTCAGCTTTCTCATTTTACGTAGTAGGAGATGGAACATTTCCCGGACTTGCCCGAGGTCATGTAGCTGGTCATTTACAGATCACTTGACCACCATTTTCATCTTCCCTCAGGGCTTCTGCTGCCCTTTGACACTGGCATGAAGGGAAATGTTGTGGCACACTCAGGTAGTGATTAGCCACATAGTTCAGCTTCTTAACAAATTAATGGTATGCAATATTGATTTTTGAAATCATAATGTTCTTAGTGATTTAAAATTTATATAGATCCAAAGAAATTGCTGCCATATGTCATAACGCTGTGTGCATGTGTGTATTCAGCACTATTTTTAGAAAGATAGTGTTTGTTTCTGACTGTAAAAATAACACAAGCTCATTATAAAATATTTGGAAAATACAGATACAAGTTAGTAAATAAAAACCAGGAATAAACCACTGCCCAGATATAGCCTATTATATTAGGATAGGCTTTCTGTGCTTTACCTATCTCCAAAATTCGGTGACTTCATGCAGTGGTTTACTTTTCACTATGTGCAGTTCAGCGTAGATGGCGGGTGGGGGGCCCGTAGTGGGTTGTTCTGAAACCCAGGCTCATCCATCTAGTGGCACCGTCCCCCAGGCCTTTGAATCCTGCACTGGATGTTGAATCTTTTGCAACCAGCCAGTAAGTGAGGGGAGAAAGAGACAATGAGGGAATCCATAGTAGTTTTTAAGAACCAGCATTCAAACTTGGGACAGCAGTGTAAAAACAATTTTGTGTCTTGCTTTATGAAAACATTTACTTATCTTTTGCCCCTGATCATTAACTACTGTTGGAATATTATGCAGCCCTTACAACTTCTCATTATTAACCATATTGTTTTTAAACGGATATGAAAGATAGCTTCTCTACTCTAGCTGCTCTTTAAAAGAACATTGTCTTGATGCGCTCTTTCTGAAGGTTTGTGTGTATGTTAAAATGTTTTATACTCTTTGACTCAGTCCTACTCCGGAGAATTCACCAGCAGAACACAAATGTGAAAAGTATGCATAAGGATGAAAATTATATTTGTAAAATAGGAAGAAACTAGAAAAAAATGAATATCTTTGAAAGGGATTAGTCAAATAACTTTTGGTAACTTCATACGACATTGGAATACAATGCAGCTATTAATGATGATTTTTATTTGCTTAGAAAGATGTCACAACTAGTGAGGCAGGTAGATTACAGAGTAGCATATATAGTATGTAAAATCAAATACACAAATGTATGTGTTTGTATGAGGAGATAGATGTCTTTATCTGTGTATGAAGGCTGTTCACCAAAATGTTAGCAGAGATTGTCTCTGAGTTGTTAGATGTGTTGTGATTTCTTTCAACTTTTCAAAAATGTTTCAGTAGTTTTAAATTTTAACAATGAGCATGAATCATTTTTATAAAATTAATAAAACTATTATTAGAAGATACGATATGTTCAGGGTTTTTTAATATATTGATTTACTCAGATATTCTCTGTAGTGTGTTTTTAGCCTCAAAGTTACACATTCTTCTGATTATTATGGGGCAAATTATAAAGTCAATATGACTTGTAGAGGAAGTCCCAATGTAGTAAGAGCTCAAAACCTTGCATGTGATGATCCTTTGCCAATAAGGAGCAAGCTTCAGTGCTGAACTATAAACCTCACACATGGGAACCATGTTCATTTAGAGATTGGGGGCCCTATTTTAAAATACATTCTTGGGCTATTATTGTATTCTCCAGGAGCCCATAGTCATATCCCTTCCCTTGGCTGTCTCCCTTCTTTCCATTTCCCCAGCCCTTCCTCGCCTTCCATAGATACCAGGTACCAATATACCATTTATGGTTCTGTTTTTTGTGTTTCGTTTTTTTCCTTTAAAAGTTGGCATATAACTCAAGTTTGAGAAATACTGCTTTGAGGAATTTCTGGCTATACGTGGGAGATGGAAGAATTTCTGTGCCTCCTTGTTTCCAAGAGGAAAGCATACATGAGTGCACTGATGTTAAAATAAGCAAAACCCAAAATACTATATTGGTTAGTTATTATTGTTTAACAGATCACTTTAAAACTTAACAGTTCAAGACAATGAACATTTCTTATTTCACAGTTTCTGTAGATCAGGAATCCAAGAGCAGCTTAGCTGGGTGGTTCTGGGTCAGGATCTTTCTTGAGGTTGCAGTCAAGCTCCTGGCAGGGGCTTCAGTCATCTCAAGGCTTGACTGGGGCTGGTGAATCTGCTTCCAAGCTCACACACTTTGTTATTGGCACACCTTAGTTCCTCATGAACTAGAGAGCCTCAGTTCCTTGCCACATGAGCCTTGCCACAGGGCTGTCGGAGTGTCCTTAAGACATGGTGGCTGGCTTCCCCCAGAACAAGTGGATGGCATGTGTGCGAGTTAGTGAGAGAGACGATCAAGATGGAAGCCACAGTCTTTCTAGAACCTAATATTGCAGACATACGATTACTTCTCTCATATGCTGTTGCTCCCACAGACCAATCATGATACAGTGTGAGAAAGGACTGCACAAGACGGTGGATAACAGGAGAGTGGAGTCGTTGGGGACTATCTTAGAGGCTGCCTACCCAAATACCAATGCTATTTTTAGGTAAATTATTAGGAAAGTTAATTTTTTCAGATTTCCCACCTTTATCTTATAAAGAGATGTTAGACATTGCCAGCAATGCTTAATTGAGTGACGCTGCGTGAGAATTCACTCAGTGGAAAATGTGATGGGTCTTTTTTTTCAACCTAGTATAAAGATAACGTAAAACTTTTGCCAAGATTGAGAGGTGATTAATGGGCCAGCTTACCTGAAACATGATTGAACAAATTGACATTGGCAGGATCACACAGCACACATCCACGTTAACTAATTAGGATATGTAAACATGTACAGTAATTTTTGGTGATTTTCATCCATAATTAACAGTTAATTGCAAACTTAAGTATTAAGTATTGAAAGTAGATTGAGGGATGACAGGTTGAAGGCAAAGAGGTTATTAAAGTATTACAGAAGAGAGAGAATGTGTGTCTTAAGTAAATCAGTAGTCTCAGGGATGGAGAGGAAGAGGCTGGCCTGAGACGAAAAATGGTAAAATCAAAAGCGATTGGTTACTACCTAGATGTGGAAGGTGAAGGTCAAATTAAAGACAGTCCTAGGTTTCTGGCCTGGAGAAAGAAAACTGGGACAAAGATCTCTCTCTGTCTCTCTCTCTCTCTCTCTCTGTAGGAGAATGTGTGGGTAATGTGAGTTTGATTTTTTCAACATATGAAGATTGAGAGACTTGGACAGCAGTAGGAGATATAAAGTGAGGAGTTGGGCATATAGATCTGGAGCAAAAGTAAGAAATTTGACAGGAAATATAGATTTGTGAATTGAAAGGAGAAATGATATTTGAAGTTGCGGGAGGCAAATGAGATTGTACAAGCTGAATGTGCAGAGTGAGAGAAGTATGCCAAGGATGGAACTTTGTTGAATACCAAGGTATAAAATTATTCTTTTTATAGCCACAATCCAGACTAAGAAAATACCAGTGTAGGGATCCATTCTAATCCCAGCCCTGCTTGAGATTACATTGATTGAACTCCTGTGTAACTTTGCACAAATCACTTAAAATCTCTGAGCCTAAGTTTCCTCATCTATATAAAGTGAGGGGATTGGTTCAAATCAGTGATTTTCAAGCTTTTTTTCTGCTGGATTATGAGTAAGATAGGATGTTCACATGCATAGCACATTTCCACAGATGTGCTCAGAATTATGGGCAATTTCATTGCTCTTTCTCTGTCATAATAAGAAATGCAAGTAAATGAGAGTTATGTTACTATAAAGATAACTTTGGGTCTGCTCCATTTTATATATAATCATGCATTGCTTAACGACGGGAATATGTTCTGAGAAATGCATCGTTAGATGATTTCATCATTTTGCGAACATCATGGAGTGTACTGAAGGGAAAGAAAATTTGCCACCCCATATAAAATGTGTCTCTTGAACATGAGGATTATTTTTAAGAAACAGAAGACTCAAATTTTTCTTGTTACTTCCTCCCTGTTGCCCGCAGCTGCAAAGGGCAAGGAATGACAGGTACCGCCAAGGCTACTTGGTTGTTGAAGCAATCAAAGTTTATTGATAAAGGGAAATAGAACAAGGAGCAGGGTTAAAGGGGAACAACAAATCGGTGCTTACAACATCCACACCACAATCAGCCGGGGAAGTCTCACTGTGGAAAGGACGCTTTGCCTCAGACCTGGACAATTGGCACTCCCACCTGCCATGCAAACTATTGGGACTTCCCTGGCTGATTGTGGTGTGGATGTTGTAAGTACCGATTTGTTGTTCCCCTTTATCCCTGCTCCTTGTTCTATTTCCCTTTATCAATAAACTTTGATTGCTTCAACAACCAAGTAGCTTTGTCAGTACCTGTCATTCCTTGCCCTTTGCGGCTGTGGGCAACACCCCTTACCTGCCTAAAAGAAGTCAGATAAAAAAATCTGTCTCAGGAAGAAAGTTATCACCTTAGCATGACATGAACTAGGTGGTAGACAGGGAGGAACCTAGAAAAGCCTCTTTGTTGAGCTCCCCTCTGTGTTCTTCTGTTTCTGTGTGGCCAAACACTTGTTTGCCAAACATTTGCTCCTTTTCACCTGCCTGTGAATCGCTTTCCTCCCTTTGAAGTCCTTGACTCGCCCTTCCCCCAACATCTTTTGTATTTAGCTGAGGATGGTATTTAAAATGAGGGCTTCAGCCATTTTGGCAAGTTACACAATTTTCCTGGGTTTCTCTCATGTATATGTGTTATTAAATTTTTGTTTGGTTTTCTCCTGTTAATCTGTTTCATGTCAATTTAATTCTTAGACCAGCCAGAAAGAACCTAGAAGCATAAAGGAAAATTTCTTCCTCCTCCGTAGTACTTACACAAACCTAGATAGTATAGCCTATTACGCACCTAGGCTATGTGGTACTAATCTTATGGGACCATCGTTGTGTATGTGCTCCGTTGTTGACTGAAACATGGTTATGTGGCACCTGACTATATTTCAAAAAGCAAGTATTTTACAAACTTGAGTACTTAATCAGCAACAAGTAACTTGTGATAGATACCTCACAGCTGATAGACATGTACCAATGAAGCCATACCTAAAACTCCAATCTAGTTATATCACTTCCCTAACTCTGTTGGGGTCATAAACACCTCCAAGTCACTTGGGCAAGACCAACTTTGATAAACGTGCTCCCATGAACAAGCAGAATACTTTTGCACAAGTCAGACCTCCTGAACGCCTGGGCGCTTTGTCACCTCTGGCTGCCTTACTACCACTGCCTTCACTGCCTCCCTCTCAAGAAGATAGTACAGAAGGTTAGTTTAAAATAACTGTTGGAATTTCAATTAAAATAATGCTATTTTTAATTAGGAAATATTCTGGAATAATATGGAATGTGGGTTTTAGTTTAGTATTAGTATGCTAGTACAATATTAATAGTAATAATTTTACTCATAACTGAATTTTGTCTGATACTTTTTTCCATTAATTTTTTCACTTCTCAGACTCAGGAACCAAATCTAATTCTCCTGATAGTTACAAATAAGTACTTCTTCAACAATTCCCATCATCCAGTTATTTCATAAGAAAGCTTCCACTGCTGGTGAAAGAATTTGATTTTGTTCTTTGTCTAAAATTATACACATACCAAAGAAAATTTAAATCAGTTTTCATCTAAATTAGTTATTAAAACTTTGAGAAAAAAGTAGAGTGCGTATTTTTTTACTTCAGGGTTTTAATGGGTCACTTTTATTTTATTTTTCATGAATTATCTTGTATTTCAGCTTTTCTGCAAATTGCGTGCACTGGGCCAGTAATGATTAATCCTGGTTCAGTGGTCAAGAATGTTGATTTAAAAAACTTATTTCCAGGCTGTGGAGTAGCCTAGGGAGGACACAGTAATTTTGTTTGCATTTGAATTGCTTGCTGGAGACCTTGGTCTGTGTGGTTGTTGGGCCAGTCCAATTTTCAGTCAATCTGCCTGTAAAGACAGGTAGACTTCTTTTCCTGCCCTTCTTCCTTTCTCTCTTTTGTAGTTGTAACTTTACTTGAGGTTCTCTTAGCCTTTAAATCCAGATTAGTTGTGTTTTTCCTGAAATAATTTTAAGCATTAAAAAATAGGATTAATATATCTGTCAACCTTTTTTTGATATTTTAAAACTGTATAATAGAAGCTTTTCAAATCTGCACATGTATATTTTTGAGAGAATATTTCAGCTGTATCTGAATTAATGTTCCTAGAGAAAACTATAACATTATCATGTAAAGTAATTGATCACCTCTTCAGTTTTTCCTAACAACCCTATTTTTAAAGTACAGCTAGCTAGTCTTTTCTTACGACTTTCTACCTTTACTATGTAAGTTGCGTTTGAATGTTTCTAGATATTTCACTTGCCCATTGCTGTTACTCCATTTTTATGGTTAACTTACCCAGTTTGGCTTTTTTATTTCTATGTTTCAGCCAAGGATGAAAATCTCAGGATGAATGACATGGTAAAAAGAACATAGCATTCTTGGAGCAGGGCAAAAATTGTCACCATTGGAGCCACATTTTTCCGTTGAATAAGTTCTCCCAAGAGTAGATTGGGAAATTTTAAAAGCTACATTAATCCCTTGAAACTAAGATGCTATGTTCAAATTATCACATTGGGGTTCTAAATTCTTCAGTCAGTCAGTATTTTAATTCTTGGTGGTGCTAACAGGAGAGAAGATACAAAAATAAATCAGGAGTAGATCCTTTCCTCAAGGAATATCAAGTTGCTTGGGGAAGATATGTTGTGTACTCGAGTAAATACAGTATAAAGTACAAAGTGGTAAGAAGGTACAGATAAAGGGCTGTGATAGCTTAAAGGAAGAATTGATTGTTTTTGGTTTGGGAAGAATGAGAGAATTAGGGAAGATATTCTTATGAGTCTTTTATGATAAAATTTGTTAAACACTTAGTAGAAAAAGGAAACTTATGACTATATAATTGAGACTTTATAGTTTGAGTATATGCTATGGGAAACCTTATACAAGAATTTATCATTTTGTATTATTATGTCTTCTCGCCTATTAGACCACTGGCTCCTTCACAGTAAGAACCATATATTTTTATCTTTGTGTTTCCAGAACTTTATGCTTGATTGATGTTTATTATTTTTGAGAGTGAATCAACTAGGAGCCTAGAAATTTCCACACTGAGTCAGACAAGCATTTCGTATGTGTTCTACGTTTTAGTCTAGTATAGATGCTGCACTCTATAACATGAGCTTCAAAACATTAAAACTCTTCACAGAACATACCTAGTCCATAAGTAACACTAATGAAATTTTTTTTGTGTGTGTGTGTGTGTGTATACATATATATAAGTTATTTTATTGAGGTCATATCAGCTTATAACATTGTATAAATTTCAGTTGTACGTGATTATATTTAGTTTCTGTGTAGACTGCATTGTGTTCACCACCAATGATCCAGTTTTATCTACTAATTAAATTTTTATTCTAGGGATAGCTAGTGATGTTATGGGGAAGGAAACAAATATACTCCTTCACAACACGTAATAATGTGTCAGAAGATTAGGTAATGGAGGCTTCAGATTTTTTCCCATGAAGTTAAAAAATAATGACCTTTTAATTCAAAATGGAAAACTGTTGTTATTTATACTTTGGAACTAAGTAACTTTACAGTCTTATCAAATGCTGTTTCTAAAAATGCTGTGCTGATAGTAAATATATGTATTTATATATAGTAAATATGCATAGTCACGCCTCAAAATAGATTGCTGTATGTATTTGGCAAGGTTTGGATTTTGACTGCAGTCTTAACCAGTGGAGTCTTACTGTAAAGCACTCCCTGGCCTGAAAGCATCGATTCAGGGCACAGGAAGGTAGCTGTTTGCTTTCTTTGAGTACTTTTCCCTGCACACATAGCTTGAAATAGAGTACTGATGATACCTCCACCAGGACTTTGTTCCTGATGGTGAAACAATAGATTGTTTTAGGGTCCTTCATTGCTATTTAGCATTTTTGAACTATTATATCAAGAATTTGTATAACTTTTTTTTTTTAAAGATTTTATTTTTTTCCTTTTTCTCTCCAAAGCCCCTCAGTACATAGTTGTATATTCTTCATTGTGGGTCCTTCTGGTTGTGGCATGTGGGACGCCGCCTCAGCGTGGTTTGATAAGCAGTGCCATGTCTGCGCCCAGGATTCGGACCAACGAAACACTGGGCCGCCTGCAGTGGAGTGCGCGAACTTAACCACTCGGCCACAGGGCCAGCCCCGAATTTGTATAACTTTTATCAATTTATATAATTCTGGAGACAGGGAGGATCAAAAGCTTTGAAGACCATGAAATCCCATCTAAAGTGAAATTTTTATATAATGTACGTAAATGTATAGGTTAATTGGAAAGCAGTAGTTATAAGAGTATATGATTCAAATCCAGCTACTTACTGTTGTGACTTTGGGGAAGTTGCTAAATCTTTCTAGGCTTTGTTTTCCTCATCTACAAGACAGAGATAATAGTTGCCTCTTTAAGTTAGTGGTAAGCCTTAAATAAAATATACAGTAGTCCCCCCTTATCTGTGATTTGCTTTCTACTACTTCAGTTACCTATGGTTAACTGCGGTCTGAAAATAATAAATGTAAAATTCCAGAAATAAACAGTTTATAAATTTTAAATTGTGCCCTGTTCTGAGTAGCGTGATGAAATCTTGAGCCATCCCGTTCCATCCCACTTGGGATGTGAATCATCCTTTTGTCCAGCATATCAACACTGTATCCACTGATCTGCCATTAGTCGTTTAGTAGCCCTCTCAGGAATCTGCAACTATTGCAGTATCACAATGCTTGTGTTCAAGTAACCCTTATTTTACTTACTATGGCCCCAAAGTGCAAGAGTAGTGATGCCGGCAATTTGGATATGCCAAAGAGAATCTGTAAAGTGCTGCTTTTAAATGGAAAGATAATAGTTCTTCACTTAATAAGGGAAGAAAAACAATCATATGCTGAGGTCTCTAAGATCTACGGTAACTTTTATTGCAGTGTATTGTTATAATTGTTCAATTTTATTATTAGTTATCGTTGTCAATCTCTTACTGTACCTAATTTATAAATTAAACTTTACCATAGATAGGTATGTTTAGGAAAAAACATAGTATTTATAGAGTTTGGTACTATCCGTGGTTTCAGGCACCCACTGGAGGTCTTAGAATGTATTCCGGGTGGGTAAGGGGGGGGACTACTGCACATGTAAGTCACTTAGCATGGTGCCTTGTACATAATAAGTGCTCAAAAACAGAATTGCTAATGTAGCATTATAAAATGCTGATTTGAAATTGAAAAAGAGTAAAACCTGAAATACTGTAATAATCCAGGATAATTTATCCCTTTTTTCATTTGTTTTATGGAGTTTGTATTGAAGCAGCTGTGAGATCCAGTGTGGTTCTGAAATAATACAGTAAGCCATGAGGTTTGTCCATAGGTCACAAGTGCTGACTATTGAGAGGAAGTATTTGTCTTTGTAAAAACAATGGAATGAAATTTTCACCAGGTTACTTGGTGATGTGTGTTTTAAGGGTCATGCTTTGCTAGCATACCCTGAATAATAAGGAGCGCTAGTTCAAAGTAGTTAAATATATGTTATTCATTATTCTTTAATATTTACATTTAGGGCAGTTGTAAGAGTCCTTCTATTGATAGATCGTTTATATCTTTAAAACTTATATATAAGGGCAGTCCCTGTGGCCCAGTGATTAAGATCTCATGCTCCACTTCTGCAGCCCAGGGTTTTGCCGGTTCGGATCCTGGGCACAGACATGGCACTGCTCATCAAGCCGTGCTGAGGTGGCGTCCTACATAGCACAACCAGAGGCACTCACAACTAGAATATACAACTATGTACTGGGGGGCTTTGGGGAGAAGAAGAGGAAGAAAGAAGATTGGCAACAGATGTTAGCTCAGGTGGCAATCTTTGAAAAAAAAAATAAATAACTTACAATATAAAAAGTAGATTTACCAAATTAACGCACTTTTATCAGCCGTATGGGTAATATTGGGCTTAGATAGTTTTGTGTAATGCACTTATAGTTGGAGGACTTGGATTCTGTTACATGACCTTGGGAAAGTCACTTGGCTAACTCAGCCTCAGTTTGCTCATCTATAAATGCACACTATAATGCAGAATTGTCATTACATAGAAATGTCATAATGGTCAAGTGAGTTCTAGTGGTTCTTAAGCAGGGATGCATTAGAATCACATGCTAGCATTTTATAAGTATATGTGTCTGGATCCCATTCCTGGTCTTCTCAATCAGAATCTCAGATGTTTGAGGCCTAGATAATTTTTATGTGGATCCATGGTTAAGAACCCTTTTTCAAATGAAAATTTGTGCAAATTTTGTAACATCTTGTAATATTTATTCTTCTTTGAATCTTAAATGAGTATTTTGGGGCCAACGAAGAGACACTTCTCATGTTACTTTATCATGGTCTTTGAGGAAAATAAGAAAAACAACCATAGGAAAAAGACTTAGTTGCAGAACAAAAAGTGAGTGAGATAGCTTCTTAGAAGCAGAAATGAAAAAAGAATTTAAATCCAGTGATTTCTCGCCAAAAAAATGTATCATGTGATTTCCAATTAAAGAACATCTTGGGGTATCTTGGGGTGGTAAGGTAAAAATGAGTATATTTTAAAATCATAACCAACTAATGAGAACTACCAGCCCATTTGAAACAAACATGTTGCAAAAAGATTTACCTAAGTATGATGTTTATAGACATAGTATTAAAAAGATTTACCTGTGAAATATATCCTATCTCAAGCCATAGTATATTGCTCTCAAAAATGTGTTTATATGATATGGAAAATGGATCCTCTCATATATCAGCAGGAGTATATATTGGTATATCCTCTTTGGAGGGCAATTTGGCACTATCAAATTAATATTGCCCTAGAAATTAACCCTCACATGTATGGTCAGTTGATTTTTGACAAGCGTGTGAACACTATTCAATAGGGAAAGGAAAATCTTTTTCAACAAATTATACTGGGAAAACTGTCCTTATACGAAAGAATGAAGTAAACCCTTATAACATGTACAGAGATTAACTCAAAATGAATCGAAGACCTAAACTAAGAGCTAAAACTGTTTAACTCTCAGGAGAAAACATAGGGTAAAACATTCATGACACTGGATTTAGTGATATGACACCAAACGCACAGGCGGCAAAAGGAAAACAGATAAATTGGACTTCATCAAAATTAAAAACTTTTGTACGTTTCACACTATCGGAAGTTTGAAATCTTTGCAAATTATATATCTGATAAAGGGTTAGTAGCCAGAATATATAAAGAACTTTAACAACTTAACAACAAGAGAGACAATCCAATTCAAAAATGGATAAAAATGAGATGTGAATAGACATTTCTCCAAAGAAGGTTTAAAATTGGCCAATAAACACATGAAAAGATGCTCAACATCATTAGTCATTAGGGAAGATCAAATCAAAACCTTGAGATACTTCATGCCCCTTAGGATGACTGTTATCAAAAATGATAAAGGTGTTGGTGAGGATGTAGAGAAATTAGAAATTGCTGGTGGGAATGTAAAATGGCACAGCTGCTGTCGGAAACAGTTTGGCAGTTCCTCAACAAGTTAAACATAGAATTACCATGTGATTCAGTAATTCCACTTCTAGGTATACACTCAAAAGAATTTAAAACAAGACTCAGATACTTGTACACCAATGCTCACAGCAGCAGTATTCACAATAGACAAAGGATGGAAGCAACCGGAATGTCCATTGACAGAAAAATGGATAAACAAAATGTGATATATACATAGAATGGAATATTACTCAACCTTTAAAAGGAATGAAATTTTGATACATACTACAACATAGATGAACCTTGAAAACATTATGCTAAGAGAAGTAAGCCAGATATAGAAGGACAAATATTGTACAATTCTATATGAGGTACCTAGAATAGGCGAATTCAGAGACAGAAAGTAATAGAGGTTACCAGGGACTGGAGGGAGTAGGGCATAGGAGTTATAATTTAATGTGTATAGAGTTTCTATTTAGGATGATGAAAAGGTTCTGGAAATCACTAGTAGTGATAGTTGCACATAGTTTTACATTCAACATTGTGAATGTACTTAATGTCGCTGAATTGTACTCTTAAGTGGTTAAAATGATTTTACCACAATAAAAATTACTATTTCATATAATCTGATGATCCTGCTTCTGGGAATTTATTTTACAGATAGACTAACAAATATGTGCAAAGAAGTATATACAAAGATAATCAATGCATCATTATAAAAGAAAAAGATTAGGAAAAATCTGAATGCCTGTTATAGAGAATTTTAAAAATAATATCCATAAAATGGGATACTGTGCAACCATTTAAAAATAGGTGGGTCTTTATATTCTGAAATAGAATAGACTCTAAGATATATCATTAAGTGGAACAAAGCAAGCTGTAGAAAGTGTGCATTCTATAATTTTTGTGAAAATGGGCAAGAGGAGATAGAATCACAAGAAAGTGGCAAAAGTAACTTCTTCTAGAAAGTGGTTCAAAGTTGGGACAAAGACTATAACTTCATGTGTAGACTCCTTCGTGTAGTTTAACTGTTTTTGTACCTTTGAATTTTTTACCATGTGCTGATATTACTTATTTTATAAGTAAATTGAAAAAAAGTTTAAAATATGCAAACAATATGCTTTTTTGGGGGGGTGAGGAAGATTGGCCTCGAGCCAACATCTGTGCCAGTCTTCCTCTATCTTGTGTATGGGATGCTGCCACATCATGGCTTGATGAGCAGTGTGTAGATCCACCCCCGAGAACCGAACCTGTGAACCCCAGCTGCCAAAGTGGAGCGTGTGAACCCAACCACTATGCCACTGGGCTGGCCCCAACAATGTGCTTTTATGGAGGAATATGTTATGTGACTTCTTTATCAGCCTGGAAAATGAGTAAGAGGTAGGACCACCTCCCTCTTGAGGAAAACACCAAAGAACTGCTGCTCATAAGATGTCTGCTTCGTTCTAATGGTCTGTGCTACCAAATGTTTAGGGTAAAACATTAGCTTCCTTAGGCAAGTTAAAGTGTAGACCCCTCTTGTGCATGAATATACCCTGTTATTTTGACAAATAACTTACATTAAAAACATCAATAAGTGAGGGGCCGGCCCAGTGGCGCAGTGGTTAAGCTCGCATGTTCCGCTTCTCGGTGGCCTGGGGTTCACCAGTTCGGATACCTGGTGCGGACGTGGCACCGCTTGGCATGCCATGCTGTGGTAGGCGTCCCACATATAAAGTAGAGGAAGATGGGCACGGATGTTAGCTCAGGGCCAGGCCTCCTCAGCAAAAAGAGGATTGGCAGCAGTTAGCTCAGGGCTAATCTTCCTCAAAAACAAAATAAAACAAAACAAAAACATCAATAAGTGAAATGAATAGTTTTCTCTTTAAGTTTATAAACCATTTCAAAGGTTATATATATGTTTGATAGTAAAGAAAGTGACAGTGATACAGATGAAAGGTATTGCGTTAGGGTCCTCCAGAGAAACAGAACCGATGGATTATCTATCTATCTAACTATCTTTCAAGGAGATTTACTATGAGGAATTGGCTCATGGGATTATGGATGCTGAGAATTCCCATGATCTGCCATCTGCAAGCTGGGGACCCAGGAAAACTGGTGGTGTAATTTAGTCTAAATCTGAAGTCCTGAGAACCTTGGGAGCCAAAGATGTAAATCCCACTCCGAGGGCAGGGGATGAAATGAGATGACTGCTCAAACAGTAAGGCGGAAAAAAAAACCCAAAACGAATTCTTCCTTCCTCTATGTTTTGTTCTATTCATGCCTTCAAAGGACTGGATGATGCCCATCCACATTGGGGACAGCAATCTACTTTACTGAGTCTGCCGATTCAAATGCTAATCACATCCAGAAGCATCCTCACAGACACACCCAGAAATAACGTTTAATCTAGGCACTCTGTGGCTCATCAAGTTGACCCACAAAATTAACTGTTACAGGCACTAAGGCCCTTTCAGAGACAAAGTTGCTGGAGAAGTTGGAGTAGAAAAGAGAAATTTCCTTGGAGCTTAAAGTGTTCTTCAAATATAGTGTAACAACCATATTGTAAGGAAGTATGGAATATTCTGTTGAGTTAGTAAATAATAATGAGGCCTTCAGGAATCTATTCTGAGGCGGGAAAAATACCTGGTTTAGAAAATGAAAGAAGCACATGAGAGTAACTATGCAAACACAATAGGAAAGATAGAGCTTTTACTTTTGTTGGTGAGCAAATACAGCTTCCCAGTAGTACAGTAAATACAATCCAGATGGCTGAAAGCAAAAGATCATAGCAGAAAGGGGAAAAATAAAGTCAACAATTTACCACAGTGATCTTTCTACATTTTCACTTTCACTGTAGTAATAGAAAGGATGCTCTTAGATTCACTTTGAAGTAGGTGAATTTAAATAATGCCAGTTTCTGCTTGGGCTTAGTGCGAGTGTTTCTTTTTTGTGGCAAATTATAATGGGATATGAAATAACTTTTTGCTTTTCCATGGGCATTACTGGATGTATCATCTTTTTGGTTATTACTATTAGAAACTATCTGTCAGGATTCTATAAGGTCACTGTTGGGTATTTAGATAGATTTTATGTCGGTGTTTCTAGTAATACTCTATTAGAATCTAGTGCATGTGTTCTAATACCTGACTATTCTTTTTCTATGTATAAACTTAAAGTTTACATCATAAGATGTACTTGAATTATTCATTTGTTTTTATAGCCTGCTTTTTTTGGTTTTGTTTTGTTCTTGGCTTAAAAAAAAAGCACTTAGTAATTGGAAGCTTCATTGACCATCAGCAGTCTAATCTTTACTGGGAACTTAATAGAACCACTGATTCCTTTTCTTTGAGCATTATTGTTTTCATTGATCATAGAAGTAAGAGTGGGTGAGATCCCCCTGGAACAGAAATTTTAAATTCTAATTTATACACTGGTGATGAGACTGTTAAGTTCAACTTTCATGGAAGGCAGTTTGTCGATATTTCTCAGAGGTTAAATGTGCCTACCCCTTGACCCATCAATTACATTTCTAGGTATTTACCTTAAATTTTACTTCCAAAAAATGTGCAAGGTTGTATTTACAGGGTTGTTTGTTATAGCAGAGTTGGGTATGATAAAAAAAAAAACAACCCTGAAAATGGGGGATGACTGTGATATAATCATACACTGCCACCATTGAAGAATGACATCCTTCTATGTATACTGAATTAAATGTTCATTATATACTTGCTAATTTAAAAAAACTAAGGTGTAAAACAATATACATTATGAGTTTTTTTTTAAGTGTGAGTGAGAAATTTTCAAATTTTCAAAGTCTTTATAAATATTTGCAATGTTAATAACTTGTTATTTTTCCTTGAATTTTGTAAATCTAAGAAAAACCCAAATTTAAACTTTCTGTTTATATATGCTGAGAAAATGTGTGAAAGAATACCTGACAAACTGTGATTAAAATTTCCTTTGGGGAATGGTATGTAAATATGAGTATGTATTACTCTTATAATAATGTATTTTCAAAAATTGAGAGTGTAGTATAAAGATTAAGAACTGTAACATTTAGTCATAAAATATTTTAGGGCTATCAGTTAATGGTAATGTTATTTGTGTGTAATGGATGGAACACTGGGTTTAGAGTTAAAAGTCCTAGGTTCATATGCTGGAACTACCCCCCAACTAGCCCCAAGACCTTGGAAGAAAGCAATTTTTAGGAGCCAGTTTTCTCATTCTTAAATGAAACCCATGTAAAGTGTTTAGCATCTAGTAAGTGTCCAATAATGTTATCATAATGCTCAAATCTTCCTTGATGGACATGATGTCAAACTAGAAAAAGTGCCAGAAGGACAAGAAACAGGAATAAGCTATGATGATAAAACATCCACGCAGAGCCAGCCCTGATAGCATAGTGGTTAAAAGTTCGATGCACTCTGCTTCAGTGTCCTGAGTTTGGTTCCCAGGCGAGGAACCACACCCTTTCTCTGTCAGTAGCCATGCTGTGATGGCAGCTCACATAGAACCATTAGAAGTGCTTAAAACCAGAGTATACAACTATGTACTGGGGCTTTGGGGAGACAAAAAGGAGGGAGATTGGCAGTAGGTGTTAGTTGAGGGTGAATCTTTCCCAGGGGGGAAAAAAAATCCAGGCCAGATGTGTTCACAATATTTGATTGAACTGCTTAACTTCTTGCCCAGGTGTTTTGAATTATTTTGGCATTCTGTGGATGTAGAAAATAGTAAATTAATATCGTTACATAGACCACTCAGCTGCTTATCACTATTATCCTTAATTTCAGAAATACTGCATAAAGTACTTATTGAACACTACTTTGCTTTAAAATATAGTCATGCACTGCATAATGATGTTTTGGTCAACAGTAGTCCCATAAGATTGATACTATATAGCCTAGGTGAGTAGTAGGCTGTACCATCTAGGTTTGTGTAAGCACACACTCTGTGATGCAGGCAATGATGAAATTGCCTAATGACACGTTTCTCAGACCATATCCCTGTCATTAAGTGACACATGACCGTGTATTTTGGGTTAAATGCTGAGTACAGTGTTTCATATTTGGCAGGGTCAATCAGAAATCTGGGTTGCCCCCAGGTGTCCATCAGTGGACAAATGGATAAGCAAAATGTGAAATATGTATTCAATGGAAATATTATTCAGCCTTTAAAAGGAAAGAAATTCTGACATCTGCTGCAACATGGATGAAGCTTGAGGACATTATGCTAAGTGAAATAAGTCAGTCACAAAAAGACAAATACTGTATGATTCCACTTACATGAGATTCTACAATTTTGATTACTCTAAGTGACAGAAAGTAGAATGGTGGTTGCCAGGGGCTGGGGGAGGGCAAATGAGAAGTTATTGTTTAATAGGTCTAGAGTTTCAGTTTTACAAGATGAAAAGAGCTATGGAGATGGATGGTGGTGAAACATTATGAATTTATTTAATACCAGTGAACTGTACACTTAAAAGTAGTTAAGATGGTGAATTTTATATGTCTTTTATCACAGTCAAACAAAATTGAAAAAAATGGGTTGCCAAATTTCACAATGTAAGTTATTAGGGTAATTGTATTATCTAAGGTTCAAAGTCTTTATAAATATTTGCAATGTTAATAACTTGTTATTTTTCCTTGAATTTTGTAAATCTAAGAAAAACCCAAATTTAAAAAACTGATAAGCTAAAAGTTTTAAGTGACTGAAGTATGGCAGCTCGCCTGTCTAAGAATAAAGAGGCAGGCATCAGAAGACTTGAATTCCAGTCCTAATTCCATCATTTACTGACTGTGTCATTGATGCGTTTTAGTCTGTGTAATGGAGCCATAATTTTACAGAGTTGTTTTGAGCATAAAATGAAACAATAGAAATGAAAGTGTATTGTAAACTAGAAGTCACTATGCATGTAGGAGCTCACTTCGTCTTTTTTCTAATCTAGCCTTTCTTTGCATAGTATGTTTTATTAGATGACATAAAAGCCCGTCATGGGGGCCGGCCCCATGGCCGAGTGGTTAAGTTCACGCACTCTGCTTCATCGGCCCAGGGTTTCACTAATTCAACTCCTGGGCGCGAACACGGCACCACTCGTCAGGCCATGCTGAGGCGACATCCCACAGGCCACAACTAACTAGAAGGACTCACAACTAAAAATACGCAACTATGTACCAGGGGGCTTTGGGAGAAAAAGGAAAAATAAAATCTTAAAAAAAAGCAAAAGCAAGTCCATCATGCCAATTTTATGAATGGAATGAAATAGTAATGGTAAAATGGAACACTTCTTGTAAATCCATGCTAACCACCATGAAATCTTTTGGCCTAGCTAAACATGCAGACTAATATAGTGCCTATGATAGCATATATGAGCTTATGACCTGAAGACTGTTGAATTGCAAACAGATTTTTCTAAGTTAATAAAGACATTAATCCAAAATCATATCACAGTTCCAGTTGTTCTTAATGAGATGACCAGCTGTGTAACTATCTCCCTCCCTCAGTTCCAAGGTTTAGCCTTGGAGGGGAAGCCTTAATCCTTGAGCTGACATAGTTCACAAAGAGTTCTGATGAGCCTCAAATATATGTAATTTAGTTCCATGAATAAACTGCATACCAGAGTTACTCACTTCCATTTTGTATTTGCAGACTGTTCGTTCCTGGATTGAATGGTATATTTTCTAATCACTTTGTTCCTTTAATGATCAATTTTAGGCCTGTACAGTAATATTTATAAAAAGCAGGAAAGTGCAAGTGAGAACCAGCAAGGATTAAAAAAATTAGCCTTGATCTTGTTTTATATTGGGAATTAAAATTATTTTGAAGGTGACAGCCCAGCTAAAGTTGAGGGTTTTTTCCCCCATCACAAACAATAATAGACATACTTTTTAGAACTAGGAGAATACCTTTCCTTGTGCTTTCAGAAGAAATGGAATATTTTGCAAAATAATTCCAGGATTTGGAGTAGAAAGTGAAAAATTAACTTTGTGGTTTAGAGTGTTAATTTGCTCTGACCAAGAGTTATCAGAAGGGAATGGGAGATGGACAAATCAGAGTTTTCGTCTAGTCAAGACTGAGTTGATTGATAGAAGTATTGAATTTGGAACCACTAGCATAAATTTAAAATCCCAGATGCCTACATCCAGCCCCTATTGAGTGAAACTTGATGAAGTTAGTTTATAGCCCACCTTCCCTCAGAAGTACACTCACCATGCATCTAGAGCAAATAGGGAACTCTCTCAATTGATCTTATGCAGCCCCCAAAGGGACTATTTGGACAGTGGCTGTGTTAGGGGGAGGATGACATTATAATTAGATTATTTTGGTTCTTTCCAGACCCATGTCTTTATTAGAAAGTTGTTTGGATTCCTGTGGTCAGTGGTATAAGGAAACACTAGGTTATTAACAGTTTCCAATGATTTCCTCAAGAGTTCCTTTGCTTGCAAAATCTTTTGATGGCTTTGTTGATAAGGGGTGGGGTAAGGGTAGTGACTCAGTGACATAGATTCTTAGGAAATCTGTGATACTCGCATGTTCTTCCCTCACACCCCCAATTCTCCCCTTCTATGCCCCATTCCACCTCACACTTCTCTAACTGGATACTATGTGGCAGTTAACTTTTCTCTGTATTGAATATATTGCAGGGCTGTTACGTATCCAAAAATAACTGCTGGTAATTTTCCCTAATAGTTGCTTTGGAAAATTCTCCTTCCTTTGAAAAGATGCAGGGAAACATTTTTACTTAACCAGGAGGTGTTTTTGCTTTTCACCACTAGGTCTTTTTTCACTCTGTTCATAGATTAGAGACAGATGTCTTAAACTTGCAAAATATTGTTATTTTTTAATTGTGGACTATACTTTTACCAAGCACATTTTTGGGACATACTATTGGAACATGCTTAAAGCATTTAGGATATTCACTTTGAAGAGAAAAGATGCATACTAAAAACTTATTATGGTGGATATTACAACACATGATATAGATACTGAGAAATACTTGTGACTCATCTGTGAGATGAAAATAATCAGGAAGAGATCAGTGACATGCCTGAAAGATTTGGCCATAAAATCTGATGGCAGAAGGTTTTGGATCTGGTGAACTGGAAGAGCACAAGGGTTTGTAAACTAGGGAATGGCAAACTTTCTAGATGCAACTTTTAAGATAGCATCAAGTATATTATCTAGAAGATCTGTGCAGGTCCAGAATGGGAACTCTTTAGAATTTTGTAAATCAACTTTTAACTTTTTTTGATGAAGAAGATTGGCCCTGAGCCGACATGCGTTGCCAGTCTTCCTATTTTTGCTTGAGGAAGATTGTCCCTGAGCTAACATCTGTGCCAGTCTTCCTCTGCAGCATGGCTTAATGAGCAGTGCGTAGGTCTGTGCTGGGGAGCCAAACCTGCGAATCCCGGACCGCTGAAGCAGAGCATGCGAACTCAACCACTATGCCACTGGGCTGACCCCTCAACCTTTAATTTTTAATGAGATATTTAAATGCAGGGAATGCCCTTTCATGGGGAAAAATTTAATTGTTCTGTTTTGCTCTTACCAGCTGATTTAAGTTGCTTTTTAAATAAACTGATATAGAAATATAGAATTTAAAGGGACTATATTTTCCTTTATAAAGGACTTTAATTTTGCTTGTTTTTGGCTTTTGTTCCCTTTAATTCTACAACATAACTAATAATACCTACCTTCAGATTGGGGCGTCTCCTAATGATTTTGCTGGTTTTCTTCTCATTGAGAACCAAAGCATCTTGATTTTGGATTATTTGATTTTTCCCAAACGTATACTTGAAGTAATGGCACCTAACGCCTTCTTGCTAATTTGAGCTCCAGTGTGACTTTTTGGACCTAAGATTTAAAAAGTAATACAATAAGCAGAATTTTTTTCCCAAAGATTTTATTTTATTTTTTTCCTTTTTCTCCCCAAAGCCCCCCGGTACATAGTTGTGTATTCTTCGTTGTGGGTCCTTCTAGTTGTGGCATGTGGGACGCTGCCTCAGCGTGGTTTGATGAGCAGTGCCATGTCCGCGCCCAGGATTCGAACCAACGAAACACTGGGCTGCCTGCAGCAGAGCGCGCAAACTTAACCACTCCGCCATGGGGCCAGCCCCAGTAAGCAGAATTTTTTAAAACAAACTTGTGCTATGATTATCGTATTATAGAAGCACCCCTATATGCTTCATTTGCTGACACATGACTTTTCTCTTCCCACTTTGTGTATTCCAAATGCCCAAGCAGGAGGCAGAAATGGCACGCTTGATAATCTCCTCTGCAGGGATGATATTTTGACTAGGGCAAGGGATGGGGTAGGTGCCATTGGGGCTTGTAAGTAGATCTCACCTTCCCACTGAGAAAATGGTCTTGTACCCCAAGTGAGCCTTCTTACTTTGGATTAGTAGGCTTGGGAGAGCATGGAGGAATCTATTTCTAGGGATTCTTTATTTTTATCCTCCCTTTCTTCAGAGACCCAAAGTTGAGAACCAGTGTCTCGTTCACTAATACTCGAATATGACTGTTCTTTGGAATCATCTAGGAACCTTAAAAAAATACCGATGTCTGAGTCTTCAAGATTCTGATTTAAATGGTATGAGGTACCTGGGTATTGGGATTTTTTTAAGCTCCTAATATGATTCTGTTTTGCAGTAAAGTTTGAAAACCACTACTCTCGTCAGTAAAACAAAACTAGGCAAAGCTGTTTTTAAAATATATCCTTTGCAATTGTGAATAATGTAAGCTCCTTCAGGACAGGAAGCTTGTTCTCTACTATGTCCCCAACATGTAAACTGGTATCTAGTACATGGTAGACACTCAGAGAATACTTTTTGTTGAATGAACGAATGTGCTTGTTAAGAGTCAATATAGTTTATTTAAAGAATAAACCATTCAAGCATCAATTCTTTGAAATAATCTAGACTATAAGAACTAGTGATAAGTTAGTGATGAGACATGGATCCTTTTTGGGTGTATGTGGAAGAAAAACTGAAACTAGATATTCATGAAAAATATATATCGATAAAAATCCTTTCAAGAATATAAAGTGCAAATATGTTCTTATCATTCCCCTTAAGTGTATCTTCACTTGAGATAACCCACTGGGACAGAATGATTATCCCACTGAGGCTAATTCCTACCATGAAACATTTCCTTGACTTAGTTATTTTCTCTTCTGTCTTGAAAAAGATTTTTCTGCTTGCTGTATGCATGGACTTTGCTTTTTCCTTTGTATGGGGGGGGGCGGCGGTGTGTGTGTGTTTTAAATAAAGGCAGTGCTCTGTCTCCTTCCTTCAGGAAACACCTTTTTTCTGTGTGATGCAGTCAGTTTTTGTCATTTCCACTCATGTGAACTAAGAAGTCATCCTTTTCCTGTGAAAAGGAAATTTCCCAGCTGTTCATAAATTGTGGAGCCTGCTGTGGGAGAGGGCAAAATCTCGGAAAGAGTTGTTTCTCTCTCTTCCATGTGTCCTTTTATTGCTTTTTCCGTACAGCTGATCTTTTCATTTCTAATGTATATTGACAAGATGGTGACTTTCTGTTTGAGAGTTAGCTCTGTTTTTGTGTATCAGACCCATGGTGATAGTACTTTGTGAGGACTGTGGCAACACTGCTGTGCTTTCCTTCGATTGATTTAAAAGGTAAGCTAGGAAAATCGAGAGATTGAAAGGGTACTATTGTGAAAGTAATTCTATAGTGTTTTCTTGGTTAGAATGCTCACCACTTCCTCTCTTCTCTAAACACACCCATTTGAGCATATCACTATTTTCTTTGTTTTGAGCCTCTCTTATTTATGTATGTAGAACTACCCTTTGGAAGCTGTTGATTCACCTGAGCACCTCTAATCAGTGTCTAAGTGTCAAGCTTCAGTATCAAAAACCCATTCTAAAGTGCAGCTATAGGAAGGATCTGCCACACTACTGTTAAATTATCATTGGTCCCAAATATACCATTGCTTTTGCTCATGGTGCTCCTAGTGCTTAGAACACTCTCTGCTTTTTGCTTGGCTCTTATCCTTTTAAGTTATAATTTATAAATCATTTCTAAGTCACATATTAGCTCCATTATGAAATGCTCCCTTTCTACCTCCATTGCCTTGGGCCTGGGTTAGGTGGCTTGGTTGTGAGCTCACATACTATCCTGCAAAGTATATAAAAGGAAATTCTATTTTTTTAGTTACATTTTGGTGCCATGGAAACAACTTTCAGAAATGGGAAACTAAAGATCATCCATACAAGTATGAATTCCTTAAGAGCCAAGGCTGGTTTTGTCATTCTTGCTACAACCTGTTTCTTCTGAAGAGTACAACCAACACAGGTTTTTTATTTGGGGACATTAAGATTAAAGGTTATTCTCTGGACTCTCAAAAATACTTGTCATCCATAGGCTTACTGACACTTCAAGGCTCTTTGAATATGGGTGTATTATAAAGGCCTGGTCAAAGGGTTAGTTTGTGCTGGAAATGTGAAGTGAAGGGAATAAAATTGGGGCTTGGGAACATTTATATTTTTTAGATAGTTACTTCCTGTTCGGTTAAGGATAGTCCTGTAACTTTGCTGTTAGCTGAGGAGATAGTCCTGTAAGCTTGACAGATCACAGCTGTATCCTATACTTTGTGTGAAAATGTATTTGCTTTTCCTCTTGTTCATTTAATTTTCCTAATTTCCTAATATATTAAAGTTTATTTCAGTGTTTCATGGAGCAAGATGTTGGCTATTTGCCCAGATGAGAATATGAACAATGGTTAAATACAGGTTATAGGCAGAGAGTGAATTAAATGTCGGGTATGTGGGCTGCAAAAACTGAATGACAAGGAGAAACCCCCTCTGAATAAATTTTTAAAAGAAGGTCCCAAGAACATTTGGACGTTTTAAACTAGTGCTATAATTGAAGCAGTTCTGTTTCTTTTATAAACCACACAGTTCCTTTACAAAGAAACAAATATGTGCTCTGTAGTCGAACTGTTCTAGCATTTTATTCTCTCTCAAAGCTTTAGAACAACCTCAGGGTGTTGTTGCTTTCATCTTACCATCCTAAACATCTTTAACTGCCACTGGAACAATATTAATTACCCGAGCTCCTTCTTTCCTGGGGATTTTATACTCGGATGTCTGTTTAAGTCTAATATACTAGTAGGTTGCTCATATCAGCTCAAATTCATTTCTTGACATTGGACAGATAGCTTGGAAATGTTTTTCAGTATCTCATCTCAGTTGAGGTGGAATGTTTCATTGATGATACAGAGAAATGACAATTAACATGTTCCGTAGGAGAGAGGATTCCAACGTAAGCATTTTTTCCTGAGCGGCAACTTTAGCTTTGATAGAATGGAAAGGGTACTGGCCTGAAGTCAGGAGATAAGTATTCTATGTGACCTTAGGTAGTGGCCTTAGGCACCTCTGAATTCTCACAAGTGAAGAGAATTTGACTATATAACCCTTAAGGTTCTTTCAGCTGTATTTGACATTCACAGAGCCTGAACTCTCTGCTAGGACAAAATACAGTTGTGTCTCTCACTATATTAGTGTCCATTATTTCCAGAGACTCACTATACAATATGAAAGGTGAAAAGAAGGTAAGCCAGCTGAGCTGTTTGATTTAGAAGGATGAAGCCACAGTGTTCCAGATGGCGAGCCTCCTCCAGCAGAGCCACAAACTACAGCCAAAGTAGATGCAGGTAATGCTATGGCCTCCTGATAGTGTAAGTAGTAGACAGAGGCTTATGGATTGACTTATTCAATGACACTCACATTGTATTTTTCTTTGACTGCTAGTTGGTCTTGGGGAAGCCTAAGTGAGAGGATTGACCAGAGTCAAGCCTTCCTTTGGGAACATAGAACAAGAGCATCTTCAAAAAGTATTTTTGTAAGGGGTGAAGCAAATTGGTACTGTACTTCACACAAGGTAAACTCTTCCTAGAGTTCACGTGAATGCTGAAATAGCAGGTGAAATCCAGGTGCTTGTAGAGGAATGAGGAATATCCATTTGCATGGAGACCTACCATAACAAATGGACTGGCTAATGAAGGATTAACTATTTGCTTTTTCTTTTGTGTTGCTTTGTTGTCTTTATCTGCATAGTATAATCATCCATGTAAATTTTTAGTCTGAGATACATTCTTCAGTAGACTCATCATAAAGTGTTAGCATTGTATGAAATCTTCAAGGGCATCTAGTTCAGTGCCCTCATTTGCAGTTGGAGAAATGAAAGCCTAGAGTGAGTGAGTAACTTGGTCAAAATCATGCTGTGACTTAGAATCAGAGTTAGAACTTGAAGTAGAACCCAGTTCTGCTTACTCCTGGATTTTTACTATTGAGAATACAAACCTATCCTTTATATATTTGAAAGTATGAAGTGTACCCACAAAAATTTTCAAAGTGATAAGCAATTTTAGTAAGTTAGCAAATAAGACTAAATCTTCCTTTTGTTTTTTCTAGGAATCCTCCCCCCAAGACTTTGCTCTTCAGTAACATCAGAAAGTAGCATTCTCCCAACAGATAGATTTCTATATCACACCATCAGATTCTTGTACTGTGAGCTAAAACAGTGTTAGGCAAAAGTAGGATAACATGAATGTAAAGTTTCTGTACAGTAAAAATCCGGAAAATTATCTTATGACAGGGCAAGGTTGTATAACACTGAAATGTGTTGGTTTTGAACAGAGATTTCAGGATCTTAACCCAGCAGAGAGAATGTGATAAAAGAAAAAAAAGAATTCCTGATTATTTGCTGTGCATTAGTGATTACATGCAGTTTTTTGTTTTCATTTTACATAATTATTTAGTTTTGAACAATGTCTTAACTTTTTTAATGACTATGAGGCCTAATTTATATTTAAATGTTTTGTGAACATGTTAGGAATGTTTCTAATCACTGAAAACTGGTATCAGGTTCTGAAGATGGGAGAAGCTGTTGAATACATTCAAACAATGGAATGTAATAATACTATAATATTGCTGTTGGCCACAATGATTGAACATTGTGAGAATTTCACATTGTACTGTACATTGCAATCCATTCCTTGTATTGTTAATGTGGAGAAGTGGTGTATGTAGTATGCTGATTTCAGACATGAATTTTCTTAATTTATTATCCCTCCATGCTGAGTAACTAAAATTATATGGATTACTTTGTTCTTATTTTTATAGGAAATATACAATTTAACATGTAAGAGAGCTTGAATTACTTTTTATAAGAGTTTAGATTAGGAAAATACTTTGGTTTTGTGAGAAAGAGGATTTAAGACTGTTTCTGGAGAGCTAATCTAACCAACAGAAAAGATGGCATCAAGTTATAAGCTCTTGCTACAGAAAGAGGGGAAGCTTTTCTCTCTATATTAAATTATCTTAATTTTAATGTTTTTAGATAAACCTTTAAATATACGTACCTATAGAAATAAACATACCTATAGAAGAGTGTGCAAATCATAAGGTACAGCTTGATAAATATGTACCAAGTGAACACTCTGTGTAGCCCCACCTAGATCATGAAGTGGAACGCGGGAAACACCCTGATGCGTCTTCTCAGGCATTGCTGCCTCCCCACAAGGTAGCCACAATCCTGACACATCATAGGTTAGTGTTGCCTGCTTCTGAGTTTTTTATAAATGGAATCGTTCAATACCTACTATTCTCTATCTGGCTTCTTTTGCTTAACATTTTTTCTGTGAAATTCATCCATGTTGTTTCATCTGCAATAGTTCATTCTCATTTATTGTGTGTATTCCATTTTATGAACATACAATAATCTGTCCATTTTGTTGATGGACATTCAGATTATTTCTGGTTTGAGGCTATTGAAAAGAATTCTTCCATGAACATCTTTGTGTATGTTTTTGGTGTTCGTATGTATGTCTTTCTGTTGGGTGTATTCCTGGGAG
This sequence comes from Equus przewalskii, assembly GCF_037783145.1. Lineage (NCBI taxonomy): Eukaryota > Metazoa > Chordata > Mammalia > Perissodactyla > Equidae > Equus > Equus przewalskii. The sequence continues at coordinate 21,298,330 of NC_091831.1, read as the reverse complement.
AGGAGTAGCTAGATTACAGGGCACGTGTGTGTCCAGCTTTTGTAGATAATGCCAAACAGTTTTCCAAAATATTTGTACTAATTGACACCAGGACTCATAGTGTTTAAGAGTTCCAGATGTTCCACGTCCTTGCCAAAACTTGATATTAACAGTTTTTTGTTTTTGTTTTCGTTTTAACTATACTGGTGGGTAGATAGCAGTATCTCAGTGTGGTTTTAATTTGTATTCCCCTGATGACTGATGGTGATGGGCACTGCTTCATGTATTTATTGGTCGTTTGGATATTCCCTTTTGTGAAGTGCCTGTTCAGATCTTTTACTAATAGGCAAAATTAAGTGACTTTTTAAAAAATTGTTTGGGGTCCTTTTAAAAATATATTCTAGGGCCTGGCCTGGTGGTGCAGCAGTTAAGTTCGCACGTTCCTCTTTGGTGGCCTGGGGTTTGCTGGTTTGGATCCTGGGTGTGGACCTACATACCGCTTGTCAAGCCACGCTGTAGCAGGCATCCCACATATAAAAAGTAGAGGAAGATGGGCACGGATGTTAGCTCAGGGCCAATCTTCCTCAGGGGGAGAAAAAATAAAGAGGGGGATTGGTGGATGTTAGCTCAGGGCTAATCTTCCACAAAAAATGAAAATAAAAATATATTCTGGATATCTTTTATCGGATTAAAGTTTTATCAGTCTAAAGTTAATAGCTCACTCTCTTCTGAACAATGCAAGGATCTTAAAACACTGTAACTTATTTTCTATTCCCATCTTATATTATTGACCAGGATTTTAGTTCCGCCTTGTTTTACACCCCCTACAATTGTTATTGCTATTATTGTTTCATTTAGTGTTTTAAAAATTACTCACTTGTTTACCACTTTCTTAACTCACTCTTCTGTCTCAATTCTTCCTTCCAGTTTTAATTTCTTTCTGAATTTCATCCTTTGAATGTTCCTTTAATGAGTTTGTAGAACTTTTTAGTGAGACATGTTTTATTTTACTTACTCTTGAAAGATAGTTTTGTTTGATATACAATTCTAAGCTGACAGTTTGAAGATAACTGCACTTTGAAAAAAGTCATATGTCTTATGACTTTTATTTTTTGTTTTGATGTCTACTGCAAATCTAATTGTCAGAGACGAATCACCTATAAAGAATTGGACAGCTCTGGAAAATTTCTAGTCACGATGGCCTCAAATATGCCCTCTCCCCCATTCCTTCTATTTCCTCTTTAGGAACTGGAGTATGTTAGACTTCTTTACTTTCCATGTCTCTTAGCCTCTCTTACGTGTTGCATTTCTTTCTCTCTCTCTGTTTCATTCTGGCTAGTTTCTTCAAATCTATATTCCAATTTATTCTCTTTCCACTGGGTCCAGTCTACTGTTTAATTCATTCGTTAAGTTTTTTCAACTATTGTATTGAGTAGTTTTTCAAATTTATTGGTCTTTCTTCATAACATCTTGTTTCTCATGCTTCCAATTCTATCTTTAAGGATCTTGAACATTGTAAAAATACTTATTTTATATTCTATTTCTCAGTATTCCATTGTCTGCAGTTCTTAGGGGGAGGTGTCAAATTCTACTCTCTGTTGTTTCTCCCGACTTTTGTTTAATGTGGTTTGTTTGCTCGTGTGCTTTGTAATTCTGAATTTTGAACTTGGCAGGATTTTATTTGTGGGAATCCTTAGGCAGTCTGCTTTGAGAGCACCTTTCTACAGACAGGATGTATGTTTCTTTTTTGCCAGGTGTCTGGGAGTGCTACCAACCTAAGACCACCTTATGTTACTCTCTTGGCTTGCGTTTTTCTGGACCACCCTGGTGTATAAATTCAAATCCTAAATTCTTGGGAGGGTAGCCTACTGTTACAGATTCTCAAGGTAGACTTTCTTTTCCCACTCAGCATTCTGGAAGATATATAAGGTTTTTGGTGTTATTTATTTATTTTTCATTCCCTTTGTTGGTGGACAGATTTTTTTTATCTACCTTTTAACTGAGGGTATTATCTTTCAAGATTTTGGCTTTATGCGTGTGTGTTTGGGGTCTATAACAACTCCCTACCTTGTAGAAAGAACTCTCTGTCTACCCCCGTAACTTGTGATTTGAAGAAAACCGGGTTTCTTACTTAACAATTTTATTTCCACAACATTGAGCTCATTATTTACAGAAGACCAGGCAATGTTTTTTTACTTCTGATCCTACTCAGTATTTGACTATGACTATGATTAGGAATTTTTTCATAAGTTTTAAGCTGTTCATGTTGTTTTGTGATATAATTAAATGCCTAGGGTGTTTTTGTTTTTTGGAAGTTACTGAAATAAGAGTATTTCCATGACTATTTCTTCATAATGATATGATCTATATGATGACTTTATATTGAAAGAGGTATGCCTGTTTAGATTCCTCTTTGAGCCCTAGCTACAAGTTTTTGTTTTTAAACCGGTGAGCCAAAATGCTAAAGCTGCAGCTGGTTGCTCTCTTTTGACTGTACTAAAACACTGGTCTAGGTGCTCCGGGCTCGACAAGCCAAGGAGTCGAAAGAAAGATTTCTTGGACTCAAGGTCTGATAGTAGTGCTCCTTTATTCAGATAATAGCGTGGGGACAGGACCCCTGGGCAGTGAAGGGCTGCAATATGTTGATTGGGGCTAAATTTTTAAAGCATGGGTACATGATTTATTTTTACTAGACAAAGGAAAGATGATGTAAAAAGTCATTAAAATGGTATCAGTGCAGATGGGGTCTGGTTATTGTGTAGTCATATAACTTTAGATATGAATTGAGTCATATAGATCGGCATGTAGGCCAGGATGCCTTGGGCTTCTCTCCCTGAGGCAGCCTTGATCCACATCATAGGCGCACTGAATGCTTACTGGTTTATCAAGTACATCTTGACTTGTGTGTCATGGCAAAGGGAAACACTTGTTGAATGTGCAACATCCTTTATCCAGTTCCTGTAGGAAGGCATTAATGAACGCTTAGAAGAATGAACAGATTTGATTAATGTTGTAAATCATCTGCAAAAAGGTTGAAATACCTCTTGGGTTTTTTTTCGGCTTTCATTTCTGGAGGTGTAGCAAAGGTAATGACTGTTAAGCTTGAGCTTGAAGAAAGTAATTTGCTCCTGGCAGAAGGCCTTTCCAAAATCCTTTGTGTAGTTTCCAGCCACGTGTTTGAAAAATATACTAGTAAATGTATATTATCTTATTGCTTCCCACTTCCAGTTTTTGGTTTTTTTTTTAACTTAAAAGCAGCTCCAAAGGTACTAGTTTGGATCTTCTTTCTCCCCTCACGCTCCCCTTTTTATTTAAAACATCACATCATTTATTATATTGGACCAGCAGGAATCGGTTTAAAGGGGTTATGAGCTGTTTTAGATTAATAACTTGGCAACTTGGAAATAGCCCACAGGAGTCACAGTCCTGCTTATCTTGGAGTAAGTTTTAAAAACTCAGCCATTGAGAATTGTTTCTGTAAGCTGCCAAATTGAAAGTTGGAGTGAAGAAAAACTTTTCACTGATCCACACACCCCAAAATTCTTGTCAGTATGCTTTATGGGGATTTTGTTGTTAGAAGGATGGCATAGTCTGTAGGATAAAAAGCTTTTATCATCACAGTCAATAAATAATGCAGCTCTGGTTTACATGGACTTTATATTGCTTTTCTTTAAAGCCCTCAATTTTTCATTTTCATATATAAGGTATTACTTCTCTTTTTTAATATATTTTTTAAAGTGATAGCCATTTATTGCATCCTAACTTTTTCTGTAGTATTAGAAAAGCACCTCTTCTTTTTCCATCTCCTATTTGTAGGATTGCACAACCTTTCAGTTAAACGAAACCAAAGTTCTCACTTGCTCATAGTGTTCCACCCCCTTGAAATAAGCCACAAAGCTCCCTGTGGGTGTGCCGGCCTCTCACTGCTGCTGCATTTACTTGATCCTTCTTATCTCCTGTCACTCTTGGCTCTTTACTTGTCTCTTCATCTGCTTCCTTAGCTCCTCCTTTTCCTCTTCCACACAGTTTTTGTACTGCTCTAGTCACCTCCCTTCTCAAAGACCCAGAAGCGGTTCTCACGAGTTTGGGTTTTTTTTTTTTTCCTTTTCCCTAAATATTCTGAGGAAGTTACTTATACATTGTCCAAAGATAATGTTTCATTGAGGGATTTCTACTCCAGGATTAAACCTCCCAGTGTGAACATTTTACAAGAGATTTTGTCTTCTTTTTTCTTTTTTGTCAGAGCTTAGGTATTATAGGTGTGAATTCATGAATATGAAGTACAGATGGCTCTTGCTTTATGTAAAATATGTGCTCTAAAAAGTTGGCTGTTCCCAATGTAAGATGTTAAATGCAGGGGAGATTACTATTTAAAAGAACCTGGCGAGGAACCTTTAGGGTAAAGAAGTCACCTAATATAAATAATCCTACCTTAATTCTCTGTTTTAGAAGGTTTTTTTCACTCAGGTTGTCATTTAATGTGTTTGTAAATGATCTTCATATTGTTCGTCATAAAAATGAGAGATTTGTTGTTTACGTGTACTTTGATGTGGAAACATATCTTAAACATTAACCTTATGGCATTTTCACATCAGTAGTAACCTGACCAAAATGGATGATCTATTTGCAGCAATTTAACATGGCATCCCTTTCACCTTTTGTCAGATTAGTCCAGTTTTCCAGTCCATAAGAGTATCCTTTCTCATGTGTATCAATATCTTTCTGGAGCAGTGAATTTGAGAGTTTAAGTGCCTTACAAACACAATGCTTGTGATCAGTTTCTTGTTTCTTCCCAGTCCCTCCCATTAAATCTACCATGCTTATGCTTGATACTTTTAAAGATTTGAGCCCATAGGGTATGGTACACCTGTGCCAGGTTGACCATGTCTTTATTGACCTTGGTATTAACCTAGAATGTTCTTAATGCCTCCTTCCATGATGATGTGATGGCAGATTACAGTTTGACTGGCTTCAAGATAATTAGTCTTAATTATTTCTAAGTCATTGGTTAGAGCAGTGTAAGAACAAGCATTGTTCTAAGAAGGGATATAAATGGCTTTTGAGTTTCTTTTCTTAGCATGCAAGTCAAAAGATTAGGGTGAAAGCAAAAGCACATGACACAAAACTGTGGTTTGCTAGTAGATTGTAGGGTTCCTGCAGCTTAAATTATACAAATCACTGTAAACCGTTAACTAGTGACAATTTTGATTTCCCTTTTGTATTAGTTCCTATCTGTGATACTTTTGTTTAAAGTAAAGCCAGGTGTTAAAGTACAGGTTTATTAAGAAGTATGTTGTCTTTGCATATCTTTCTGCCAGGGTTGTACAGATACCCGCCCCCTCCTCCCCCCCAATACCTGTTTATCCTTTTAAGACGAATCTCCAATGCAACTTTCCAGGAACTTTTCAAATTGGATCCTTTCTCTAAGTCTGTAATATCTATTATAACACAATAATACAGTGCTGTATAGTTGTTTAAGAATCTGTCTCTCCCTTCTTCCTCCCCCAACCCACTAAGTTGCTAGAATTTCAGAACCAGGGATAAATGTCTCATTCATTTCTTGCAGTTTCCACCATCCTCCCTCCTCAATTGTAGCACATAATAGGTGTTGAATGAATTGTTGTGAAAAGAATGAATGAATTTAAGCAGAAAGTAGAAAGATTTGTTAATGAATTGGCTTGCTAACTTAGAATTTAAAGGTAAAATTTTAAAATCTAAAAGAGTAGATTAAAATCAGTATAGCTATAAGTTTAGCACAGAATAAGTTGATTTTCTCCAACTTTAGTACTACTTGGAGGCAGAAAGTATGATGCGGTAAACCAAAATGCCTCTAAAATGCCAAGAAGAGATGTGTTATATAGGCCAGTTTTGTTTTTGTTTTAATTAAACCTCCTGTCATGCTACCAGTTTGTCTAAGGTGGTAAATCTACCAACCATCCCAAGAGACTTTCACCAAGGGCAGGCAGAACTGGAGGGGTTGAGGAATGAAAGTGAAGATGGGGAGAAAATTTCTAAACATGTCTCTAGCCCTGTCTTAGAAAGAGCTTATGATGGTATTGGGGGACTTGAAGCTTTAGTTTTAGAAGATGAGATGTGGTTCTTGTCATGGATAGGCAGCACGTGTTCTAGAGCTTGATCTTGGAGAAGTAAGATTGTTAGTCCTGTAAGTTATGTGATTTGTCAGCTTGGCCACCTATCGTATAGCAGTGTTCAAAGCCAAGTACTTGAATTTTTTTTGGATGAGAATACTTAAATTTCCCAAGATAAAAAAATTTTGGTATGGCTTTTTTTAATGAGTGAATTATTTGAAACATGAAAGATAGTTTTTTCTTTTTTTTTTTTTGAGGAAGATTAGCTCTGAGCTAACATCTGCCACCAATCCTCCTCTTTTTGCTGAGGAAGATTGGCCCTGAGATAACATCCGTGCCCATCTTCCTCTACTTTATATGTGGGACGCCTACGACAGCATGACTGGCCAAGCGGTGCCATGTCCGCACCAGGGATCCGAACTGGCAAACCCCAGGCCGCCGAAGAGGAACGTGCGAACTTAACCACTGTGCCGCTGGGCCAGCCCCAAAATGTGAAAGATATTTTTCCAACTAAAGATATTTTGTCTCATGTTTTGAAAAAGCAAAAATTTTAAAACGTCTGCATAATTCCATACCCTTAGATGGAGCAGATCAAAGCAAAAGTAATGTTTTTAACAAGAAATTGCATGTGTCATGAACATTTCATATGTTGTGTGGACATAACACATTTTAGTTTTACTTGTTTTCTGTTCTGTTTGGGGGCTTTTCCCCAAAGCAGAGATTATCTGTGAATGCAGGTTTTTTAATAGCACGTATGTATTTACTCTTCACTTTTTATTCTGCACAGGTTTTTTTCCACGTAGTCTTTGTCTTCCTCTAAGAGATGGTTAATAAAATGTGTTGTTTTTGGAAGCATTATGCCATGGTAGAGTCAAAACCTCATATTGTTTTTCCACTTCAGGTTGGCAACCTTCAGATACAGGCAAGCTTACTAGTTTGGTTAATTTTTGTTTTAAATGGGGATCATGCCTAATCTTTAGACCTAATGATTTACTGAATTTCAGTCTCAGCTTCATTAGGCTTAACTCACCAATCATTGTAGGTTATGTTGTATATTTTTTTTATCCATAAAAAAACCCATTTTGAAGATTAACCATATTTCATTTATCCTTAACCTTGCCTTTTCTATAGTTGCTTCCTCTTTAAATCCTGTATTACCTGTTTTAACAAATAACTGTCTATCAAATATTAAGTAGGCAAAGGGCATTATTCATTTACCATTCATAATATTTTTTGAACTTGCCCTGTGCTAGGTCCTGAGGGTCTCGGCCCTCCACTTGCTCACAGCACGTGTGAGAGCTGTACCAGTGAACAGACAACAGTGAGTCTGTGTAATGAGTGCTTTGTTGGAGATAAGCCAGAGGGCTGTGGAACTTGAGGCTTTAAACTTCAAGGTGGAGGCTTCTAGGAGTCTCCTTCACAAATTCATCCTTGCTAGGGAGGCAAAACTAGGATATTCCTAAATGGGAAATTACAGACTGTAGCCAGAGATGCCCGCAGACGAGAGTTGCATTTCACCAACTTGGTGAGGCTCTCATTATCTTCTGAAGCATGAACACCATGGTCAGCATTTTTATCAAGGAGTTATAAATTTTATATTATTACTTCTGAGAAGAATTAATTTGGGGGAGTGGAAGCCATGGGAGAGTAAGGGCTATCTTGCACTCGTACGGTTCTAGGGCCACCTCTGACTTAGGTTTCATGACTCCAGGGTGGCAGACTGTTTCATGAAGATAACTCCTACCTAGAACTCACACACAGCTTGCCGCCTCAGCTTTGGTTTCTTTTTTGTCCAGGCCTTTTCTTTCCTCTTGAGTTTTGCTCCCTCAGCTAAATCTCTTGTACTATTTGGTTGCTGCACAACTATCTGGGTTTTCTTTAATCCAGAGCCTCCGCACACTGTGTGTGAAATTAGCCTATTATGAAAATCGCTTGTGATGAAAAATCACCTCTACTTTTTATCTTCATTGCCACTAGTTGTGTGACCTTCTTTGCTTAACCTCTTTGAGTCTCGGTATTCTCATCCATAAAAGGGGTGTAATAGTACTGCCTGATAGGGTTGTTGAAAGGTGGTACATGGGACAAGTATGTAAAGCACAGAGCAGCGTGAAGTATTCCAGCAGTGCACTAACTGCTTAGCAGCAGTCACTTCTCTGAGGACACAAAAGTTTGCACACAGTTGGCTTTTAATCTCAGTTTAATATTTCATGCATTTTAGTATGCCCTATGATCATCTCCCTGCTCCCCATTTGTCTAGCAGTTTGCTTTCCTTTTTGGTGAGTGTTCAGACTTATTTATTTATTTTTTTGCTACTTTGATCATAACTGATCAACTGCTTCCGGGGGAAACCCATGGAAGCAGCCAGCTGGTATGAGGAGTTCTGTAACGCTATTATTTAAAGCATTATGGAAACACAGATGAAGGAGCTTTAAATTTGTTCTGAGTAGATGAGGAAAGTAGATTAAATTTTAACTGGACTTTGGATTCTCACTTGGTGAAAAAATGAAGATCGTGCTAGGTAAAAGGAGTTGTTTATACAAAGACAGATAAAGATAATCAGTATACGGTAGTCCCCCCTTATCCGGGGCATACATTCAAGACCCCCAGTGGATGCCTGAAACAAGGATAGTACCAAACCTTTATATATACTGTGCTTTCTCCTATACATATACACCTATGATAAAATTTAATTTATAAATTAGGCAGAGTAAGAGGTTAACAACAATAATAATAAAATAGAACAATTATAACATTATGCTGTAGTAAAAGTTACCATAGGGACCGGCCTGGTGGCGCAGCGGTTAAGTTCGCATGTTCCGCTTCTCAGCGGCCCAGGGTTCGCCGGTTCGGATCCCGGGTGCAATCATGGCACCGCTTGGCACGCCATGCTATGGTAGGCATCCCACATATAAAGTAGAGGAAGGTGGGCATGGATGTTAGCTCAGGGCCAGGCTTCCTCAGCAAAAAGAGGAGGACTGGCAGTAGTTAGCTGAGGGCTAATCTTCCTCAAAAAAAAAAAAAAAGTTACCATAGATCTTAACAACCTTGGCATACGATTTGTTTTCTTTCCTTATTAAGTTAAGAATCTTTTCACTTAAAGGAAGCACTTTACGGCTTCTCTCTCTCTCTCTTTTTTTTGGTATATCCAAATTGCCAGCATCACTCCTTTTATGCTCTGGGCCATTATTGAACGCAAGCTCTGTGATACCTCAACAGTCAGTCTGATAACCAAGATGGCTACTAAGTGACTAACAGGCTGGTGGCATATACAGTGTGGATATGCTGGACAAAGAAAGAGATGACACACATCCTGGGTGGGATGAAGCAGGAAGGCATGAGATTTCATCACACTACTCAGAAAGGCATGCAATTGAAAACTTATGAATGTTTATTTCTGGAATTTTGCATTTAATATTTTCAGACTGGTCGATCGTGGGTGACTGAAACCGCAGGAAGAAAAACCACAGATAAGGAGGTACTACCGTTTAAGGTAGCAGTAGTCGCTACAGAGTCAAACGTCTTTTAATCTGTATGTTTATGAGTTAAGATTTTCCTTGTTTTACAGATGAGAAAACTGAGACTCAAAGGAATTTAAAAAACCAAAACCAAGAAACTTGTTTAAGATGCGTAGCTGATAAGTGGCAGAGAACTTCCTCTGAGGCAGCATTGTCTCCAAAGCTTCTGTTCTCTTCATCCTAAAATGAGGTATGGAGCTGCTGCCTAAGAGCCCAGTCAATAAATTACAGTTGGCCCTCCTTGTCTGTGGGCTCCACGTTCACAGACTCAACCAACCACGGATTGAAAGGCCCATGATGGTTGCATCTGTAGTGCACACGTACAGATTTTTTCTTGTCATTATTCGCTAACAATACAGTATAACTGTTTACATAGCATTTACATTGTATTAGGTATTTTAAGTAATCTAGAGATGATTTAAAATATACAGGAGAATGTTCTAATGCACAGGTTTCAAAGGCATGACTATTTGGAGTTGTTTAAAATTACTTTTAAAATCAAAATAGTGATTGCCCCCGGGGAAGTGGGAGAGGGGATTGTGTGGTAAAAGGCATGACAAAACTTTCTGGGGTGAAGGTAATGTTCTATCTCTTAATTGGAGTTTGGGTTATACAAGTGTACACTTAATTTCTGCATTTCATTGTATGCAACTTTTACATTGAAAGGAAAAAGCCATAAGCAAATATTGAACTCTAGATAATGATATGCATGCTGAAGTATTTAGGGGAAGTATACTGATGTCTGTAATTTACTTTAAAATGCACTAAAAATAAGATTAATGGATAGAGGAATGGGTAGATGAAGAGATGTGATAAAATGTATAGTACAATGTTAATGGTAGAATCTAGGTACTCCTTGTATGTTCTTTCAGATTTGCTGTATATTTGAAATTCTTAATAATAAAATAACAAATACATGTAAATATCAATGTTAAAATATTATAAATTGTTGGAGGGAAAAAAATCACTTTTTTTTTTTGAGGAAGGTTAGTTCTGAGCTACCTACTGCCAATCCTCTTTTTGCTGAGGAAGACTGGTCCTGAGCTAACATCCGTGCCCATCTTCGTCTACTTTATATGTGGGACGCCTACCACAGCATGGCTTTTGCCAAGTGGTGCCATGTCCGCACCCAGGATCTGAACCAGCGAACCCCGGGCCACCGAGAAGCAGAACGTGTGAACTTAACCACTGTGCCACTGGGCCGGCCCCAAAAAATCACTTTTAAAATGACTCAACAATTTTATATCAACAACCTCCTCACTGGAAGTGTCTCTGTTAATGCCACCCCAGGCTCTAGTTAGACTATCGTGAGTTTAAGTGGCTTTATTTAAATAACTCAGAAAAACCTTTTCTTTCCTTAGTCAACCTTATAGGTGTGGAGGTTCCTGCCCTTAGACATTTCAAGGTAGTCTGAATGTCCCACAAAGCTGAAGCTTGCCAAGCAAAGCTCATCCCTATGATGATTTGAGTCACTCACTAATACTTATACCATATTTCTAGAAGTTAGTGTCACTATCAGCCAAAGATTAAACTTTTCCTTTCCACCTCCCCCCAATATATCCTTGATCAGATGATGTTTGTTAAGGAAAAAGCTTTTTTTTTTTTTTTTTTTGCTTCTGTGCTTTGTTTTCAGTCTACCACATGTTTGAGATGCCTTGTATTTCTTTAACAAATCACACTTCGTGCTTTCACAGCACTTTAGTTAGAAACAACTTCTCATTGTGCTGGTTTGAGTTCTGGCACTTGAGAGCATCTTCATTCTGAAGCTTATGGAATGTTGCTCTTGTATCTGGAGCAGAGAGCTTATCTTCTCTTTGTTGATTAAGCTGCAGCCCCTATTGGTGCCCAAAATGAGGTTCCCATCCAAGTTACATTTGAGAATGTATGGGCATTAGGAGTACATGAACTGTTATGCAACAGAAGGGGAATGGGGAGGTCCTTAGAACCATGAATTCAATTATGGAAATACCTAGTTTCATATAAAAAATCAGTAAGGATAGCTAAAATATGTTTTGAATTATTTTGTTCTAAATATGTCATCTTTCTCTTTTCTCTAACATTCATAACAATAATTAATCACAAGTCATTTTACGTACTGACAGCACAAGTTATTTTACGTACTGCATGTTTGAAAATAGAATATAACAAAATGGCATTTTATAAGATTTAAATGAAACAAATATTTGAAATAAAATTGGAGTTGGCAGGCAGGGAGAGAGGGGTATAGAATACTTCTTGAATTGCACATGAGCCCATACTATAGTTGTTAAGATCTGACACGCAGTAGAGAGTATTTTTATTTAAAATCCACAAAACTGATGGGGAGAGGGAAGAAGAAATTTGATTGCTTGAGAGTTATCCTAGAAGATTGGATCTGTAAATTTACGTAAATCCCTGAGACAGGCAGGTGTATATGAGTGCCAGATAATGTCTGAACTAACCAAGAAATACTTGCTTTTCTGCATGACTGTGGTGAAAGCTGTTGGGAACCAACAGCTTTCACATTTATAAGGATTTTTTTATAGGGGTCTTACTACACATTGGGCAGGCAGCTGTTTAGTCCAAAAATTATTGGCTGGATTTAACGTACTGGGGGCATGTGGATTTCTAAGAATGTCACACCTTGTCTATGCCAGTAAATCAGTGTCTATTCTTGATACTAAATCTGATGTCATCGGCAAATTTTCCTCTTTATTGGAAGGATGATATTGAGAGGGGATAATATTTTTTCGTGCATTTTGCTCTCTCTGTGATTGGGATGTTTTTATGTTTTGTTTTTTTTTTTAAGCTATGAAATAATACTGGCAAATCCCAAGAAAACTAGATCTGGATTTCATTTTGTCTCTTCAACTCTGTGTGATCTTGTGCACATTCCTGACATGTTACAAACAGCTTGTGTCTCTGAATGTGCAGTATCAATTTTCAGTGGTGAAAGCCCCAAAAGGAAACAGATTGATTCTTCCATGCACAAACAGCTGGGCAATTGTGGATGGAATTAATTGCTGATATATATTGGCTGTGTTTTTCTTCTCTTGTCATTTCCTTTGCAGCTGTGAAAGTGAAGTTTGACTTGAAAACAGACATTTCCAGCAGTGCGTATCTGAAAAGTATCAAGATGGGATTCTTCAAACCTCATATCCAACTGCTACCTTTGAGTTGTTCAGCTTAGGGGTGAGATAGGAAAGAACAAGGGGTGGAGCAAGGGATTCATAATAACATATATGGTTGAAAAAAATAATTGTCAGGCACTTCGACAATGAAAGGAGTATTTTGGAGGGGGTTAAGTTATATGGCAAGAGTGACTTCATTAGTCCAACAAGAGGCTAGGTCAGTCAGCAGCCCCTCCCTAGGATCCTGAAAGAGGGTGTTCTAGGTGGTCCTCTCTCAAAATATTGAAATGTTCAATACTCCAGACTGATTTGTTGTTCCAGTGTGAGGGAGTAGCAGTTGGTGAGGGTAATGTGACAACCTGTATCATTAAAAATAATATTTTCCTGGTCGTTCCCACCTTTTCCAATTGTTTGTTTTAAATTCTATGTAAATAACTATATAGCTTATTTTTTACATGCTTGGGTGTTTTACTGAGAAACCTGTTTTTTATTTCATGAGTTATAGGAGTTTAAGTAAAAGTAACTGTTGGTTGTGTCTCTGAATGTGCATATACAGAAAGTACTATTGATTAAAATCACTTTGAACAGTAATCGGGGGTTTGGTAACAGTTTCAATAACTGGTAAATTATTTTAGACACTATTGAAGATTTTTAGATGGTAGGTATTCATCCTATCAAGTATCTTGTTTGGAAATCAGAAATTTTTTTAAAAATCAAAACTCTTATTAAATTATTTGGAAAAGTGGGTGATTTCAGATTAAAGAGCTTCTTCCAGGCAAATGAAAACAGGATTGAAACAAAAAAACAACCCACTAACTGGGAAAAAATATTTGCAAGTCATATATCTGACAAAGGCTTAATATCCATAATATATAAAGAAGTCTCGCAACTCAACAACAAAACATCAAACAACCCAATCAAAAAATGGGCTGGAGACATAAACAGACATTTCTCCAAAGAAGATATACTGATGGCCAATAGGCACATGAAAAGATGCTCATCATCGCTGATCATCAGGGAAATGCAAATCAAAACTACACTAAGATATCACCTTACACCCGTTAGAATGACAAAAATATCTAAAACTAATAGCAACAAATGTTGGAGAGGTTGTGGAGAAAAAGGAACCCTCATAGACTGCTGGTGGGAATGCAAGCTGGTGCAGCCACTATGGAAAACAGTATGGAGATTCCTCAAAAAATTAAAAATAGAACTACCATACGATCCAGCCATCCCGCTACTGGGTATTTATCCAAAGAGCTTGAAGTCAGCAATCCTAAAAGTCCTGTGCATCCCAATGTTTATTGCAGCACTGTTTACAATAGCCAAGACATGGAAGCAACCTAAGTGTCCAGCAACAGACGAATGGATAAAGAAGATGTGGTACATATATACAATGGAATACTACTCAGCCGTAAAAAAAAGAACAAAATCATTCCATTTGCAATAACTTGGAAGGACCTTGAGGGAATTATGTTAAGTGAAATAAGCCAGCAAGAGAAGGATAATCTGTGTATGACTCCACTCATATGAGGAATTTAAAATTATGGACTAAGAACAGTTTAGTGGATACCAGGGGAAAGGTGGGGTGGGGGGTGGGCACAAAGGGTGAAGTGGTGCACCTGCAACACAAATGACAAACATTAATGTACAACTGAAATTTCACAAGATTGTAACCTATCATTAACTCAATAAAAAAAAAGTGGGTGATTGTAAAATTTAAGGTACAGTATGCATATTAGTGATTTTCATCAAAATAATTTTCCGTTTTATTTGTTCATTTCAGTATCCAACCAAAGCATGTCCATAAATCAAATCTCTTATTTTTGAAGTCAAACTCTTGCTAGTTAGTTGATAAGAAAATGCTTTTCTTGTTTCTGCATTGCCAGGAGAACTAGAACATTGGAAGAAAGGGTAGGTAATGTTTATTATGTTCATGTTTGGATCCCCTATTTTGGCCAAATAGACCAAAGTAAAGTTCTAGAGTGAGCAATGTTGCTGACACCTTGAGATGTGTAGAAGCTGCTGTTGCTAAACTTAGAAGTTGGCATGGTTGGACTTCCTCTATAGTAGTCCACTTCCACCTAACATTCTGTTGGTTGATCTGCATGATCTATCTTGCATTTTATCTTTACTTCCCTCACAAAAAAGAAATGAGTCTATATTTCATTTCATGGCAGGAAAGCTGATCTATAAACATGAACTTTTCCCCCGTTTCTTTGAAGAGGATTAACCAATTAATTTTGACTCCGAGGCCCTGAAAAATGTAGCAATATTAACGTGCAGTTTGCTCTCTCTGAAGTCTGCCTGGGTGTGTTGTTTCCCCTAGAGTGGGCTCCACCCTTGCTCTAACCGCACCGAGTGTGGATATCTCACTGTTTAAAACAAAGTTCATTTTTAGGGCAGCATTGCATCAGAATTGCCACACAAAAACCGGCTTAAGAAATGTACAACAGCTTCAATTTTTTTTTGTAAGTAATGGATTGTATATTGTAATGCTGATAGTGCACAGCTTAGGGGGAAGCATAGATAAGATAGATGGTTAATTTGTGCCAGCTGCTAGTAACATGTAATATTCTTCTTGGGGAGGGGCCTGTGGCTTTATCACTCAGCCAAATTTTTTCCTATTAGCTTGCTCTTCAGCTTTTTTTCCCTTAAACAGTTTACTGAATTGTTATTGTTTTTAATTGTTTGAGGGATGACACTATTTAAACTAAGAAAAATACTGATACTGTCCCAAATGTGCTAATTATTTAACATAAAAATGCTTGAAGTAGTGTTTTGCACTGAATTTATTGGACCCATTAATAGCATAATTTGGCAATACTGTATTTTGAGACATCATGGCATGAACTTTGTGTGTAAGAGTGGGTTCATTGAATTAAAAAAAGGCAGCATCTAAAGAGCCTTTATTTCTGTTATAATGATGCTTTGTCCTGCTGCTGTTGAGTATTTGTCAGAAGAGCTGGGGAAGACTGCAGCCCAAAGTTCTGTTCCATGCCTGGTCTGTGCCTCTGTGTTCTTTCTAGAGTTTGTGACGTGAACAGTAAGTTGAACTAGAGGAGAATTATTGTTATTCAGTGAGGTCCATGTTCAGCAATTTTTCTTTGCAAATGGGGTCTGACTTTTTTCCCCCTCACATATTGGGGTTCTTTTGGTAGCTGAGGTTTAAATGCCTGTGAAGTGTTTAATTATGCACTGACCAAAGTGGGCATGCTGAGAGAGAGGCTGTGCTTTGTGATGTCTATACTGACTGTTGTCTTCCTCTGTGTGTGTGTTCATTGTGTACCCTTGTCGGGTAGACACACTCATTCAGTACAAGCAAGTTGAACCACTTGCCTCAGTTGAAATCAAAGCTGAATGTTGAAAGCAGCAGATTTCTGTAAAGCTTGCAGGAGTAACATTGTGTCATCCTTTTTGGACTTGACTTCCTAGCATTTCCTTGCTTCAGCTTCCTCTTTGTAACTTGATAGTAATTGTGTTTAGCTATTTTCTAATATCCAAGCATGTAAGAATAAAGTAAAAGCATGATATCATAGAAAAAAGCACTAGCCTGGGAATCAAGAGGCTATTTCTTTGGACATGAGTTTCTTCACCTGTAAAACTAGGAATTTGGGTTAGTTCTCTTAAGATCTTTTCCAGCTTAGACTACCCTAATTCTCTTTATAAAAACACATGCCTATTCCAGAAATGCTAAAGGGAATGTATTGGAATTGAGAAACAATGTTTAGATGTTAATGTAGAATCATTCCTATAAATGACAGGAAGACTAAAGTTTTGCTTTAAATAGTGTATATCAGAAATTTTGGAAATTTTCTTTTTAATACCTGAGCAGTAGAATTAGCTGTATAAATCATCTCCTCGACAAGAAAATATATTTTCAAGTTGAAACTAGGTGAATGTCTTGCCACAAGTATTGTGTGGACATTTCATTAAACATTGCTGTACTCAGTGTACAGTTTTTACTTGCGTACTCTTGGGTAAGTGACTTTCAAACTTTTTTTCAATATATTTTGCATCATGACCCAATACACACACTACCTACACACCACTTAATCTCTGAAATAAGTTTTTCTTAAAGCACAGAAAACACTGCTGTTTTCTGTTCTATTTCGTTTAAAAAAAATGTTGGTTTCAATCCACTGAGCTAGATGATTTCTACTATCCCTTTAAACTCTAGGAGAATATAGTCACTCAGACTTTTATAGTTGGTCGAGAGCAAAGCTTTGCCAACCAGTTTGCTGTTAAATATTGAAATTAGAAGATTTTCTAAATAGTTTATGGAACTTTTATAGATAGTCAATAGTTAATATTCTTAATACTTTTTTTCTTGTAATAATTATGTACTGCAAAGAAAACAGAGTGAATTTTTCTTGCCAAGCCCTATATAGCTGCCCCCAAATCCCCTCTTGTTTACACTAGTATGCTGTACAAGTTTTATCTTATTTATCCATACTGCATTAGTGAAAATTAATCCACCTACCGTGACGTGAAAAGGGTTGGGAAGTCTTTTCTAGACCACTAGATAATGTGTCAAGTAGGTTAGATGTAGAGGATCAAATTACCATTGATAGACCTCATCTTTATCTTCCTCACCAGAGTCTTCCCGGGGCTCTACAGAAGTTCCCTTCTCTGCTTTAATATACTTCTAAAAAGTATTAATTTTATAACTTAAAAAATGCACATGGTAAAAGGACAAAACAATACAAAGAGCATATGACAAAATGTCTCTTTCCCACCCTAATCCCTGAATCCTGTTCCCCAGGGGGGAGTTTCTTCTCTATTTTTCCAGAAAATCTCTATGAAAGTGAGTGGATATCTTTTTACTAAATCCAAATTAGATTATATTACTCATACCATTATATATCTACCTCATTCTTTTTAATGACTGTATGGTACTTCAGTATGTGGATGAGTGTACTATAATTCATTTAATCATTTATCTTTTGATAGATATTTGTATTATTTCTAAGTTTTTCCATTTCTCCCCATCAGATATACTTATGCTATCAGTCTTTTCTCTTACCTCCATTTTGGGACAGAACCAAGAACCCAGGTGCTATAGGAAAGAGGTGATATTGTTGTGTGAAAATGGAGAAACCCCTCACCAACTTCTCTGGCTAGAACACCAAAGGTGGGTCCTACTGTCCCAGCCATTCATGAGTGGGTAAGAACTGCCCTGGAAATCATTTTTCAGTAGATTAATGAAGTAACATTGGGTTCAAAATCTGGTAACTTGAGTGTGAGATCGTGGGCAGGTCACCTAACTTCCTTGATCCTCAGTTTTACCATCTATAAAATGAGAATTTGGAATAGATGAGTTTTAAGGTCCCTTCCAACTATAATATTTACATAGTATTTTTGTTGGAATGTTGATTTAAGCTATATACCCCAAATTAGATGAAGTTTCTGTTATTTAAATTAAGCACATCTTTTGTGTATGTTGTGTGGTCTGTAATTTATTTGACCTGCCTTATGGCCTAAGCTATTTGAAAATCTAAGAATGTAAAAAAGAGAAGTTTAATATTATACTATATTTTACATAAACTCTCTTTTTCTAAAAAATCAATTTCAAAAGTATAAAACCTATTCCAGAAGTGAAGGGACATCCTTTTATCAAGCTTGAATACTTGAGGAAAAGATTCTAAGTAAGGTGATGTTTGTTTCTAAAATGGATCCTTGTAATTTTCAATGAATCCAACCATTTAAAGCTAATCCTAAGGGCTTTGAAACTTGGCTTCAGCCCTCTTGTTTAAATTGTTTTCACATTCTAGTCTTCTAATCCATCTCCTTGTTTCATTGAATGCTACAATTGATATTGCTTGACATAGCTAAAGTTTTCTGATTTGATGCTGAGGAAGCAGCCTTAGAGGTGAATTGTACATTGTCATCCTGCCAGCAAAGTTATCAAGTTACACAGCAAAGTTATAAAGTAACAGAAGGAGGAATTTTTGCTGTATCACACATAGGATGTTTAGCATTGCCTGTTTCACAGTTTTATTCGTGTAATTCTGTCAAGTGACAGCTGTCCTGAAAGCAAGATGGTACAAGAACTTCATCGTTTGATTTGTGTAATTACAACAGAAAGATAAAAAGACGTTTTCTTGGCCTGGAGGTAGGAGAGTCTGTGTGTGATTGTGTGCTGGTTACCCTAGCTTCTTGGCAGAAGGCTTGGCTTACCTTGAGTATGTATACTTCTCTAAAACCTGAGTTATTATTTATTATCCAAGTAATGCTACATAATTATACTACTGGTATTCCATGTTAATTTTCATATCAGTTGTTTGACGTATGGTTCAGTTTAGCAAAATGTATTGAAGGCCTTCTAGGAGCCAAGTACTGCATTAAATGGTGGGAATACCCAGATGACAGAGACAGTATTGCTGGAATCTACTAAAATGACAACTGTTCCTATTTCTTCCATTGTTGATATTTTCAGATATCCACTGGTAAGTGGAGCTGAGCAGAGAAAGTCTTCAAATAGAGTCTTTGAAAGTAGAGGAAAACAAAGTATATTTTCAGTATTTAAAAAGGGGGTCTTAAGGTCTCATTAGGGTAGTGTCAGTTACTGTGAAGGCTTACTCTTCTGTATGTGCATCTGCTAGTGACATCAGTTTCTCACTAATCAAATTATAAATGAAATAAACAAAGTTGTGATGCTTGAACTAATTGAGCCTCCATTTTTCCCTGCTAAAATGTATCTGAGATATATAAACCTGTTTCTGGGGCCGGCCTGGTGGCATAGTGGTTAAGTTCATGTGCTCTGCTTCAGTGGCCTGGGGTTCTTGGGTTCGGATCTTGGGTGCAGACCTACACACCACTCATCAAGCCATGCTGTGGTCACATCCCACATACAAAATAGAGGAAGATTGGCACTGCTCAGGGCAGTCTTCCTCATCTAGAAAAAAAAAAACCCTGTGCAATTATTGTAGTTCATATAACTTAAACAATTGCTTGTATGAAACTAACCCTGAAAATGGTCACACGATGTCTTGGAGACGTATTCTGATATCTTTTTTGTCAGGTTACCCCATCTATTGTGGCATTTACGACTAGGGAAATTCTCTGTAGTTAGAAATATACAGGATACTGCTGTCTACAGGATGTTGTACAAACTTTATCTGAAACATTTGAAACTATTTTAGAAAAACAGTCCTATTCTAGCAGAATCAGTCAAATAGATTGTACTTTGAGCTGAAGCAGAAAGCCATTTTGAACAAGAGAGAGAGAAGAAAGTCTAGTCATTACTCTGGTCTGTTATGCAATCCCAGAGGGGACTGCTGTTTCTCCTTTGGAGCCCAGCTTTTGGCTCGGGTCCTGTGACACACAGTGGGAATTCACTTCCTATTCAGGAAACGCTGTTTTTCAATGTATTATCTTGTTGAGACAACCACAGTGAACAATGGGCTATTAATGTATTAGAACAACAAGTGTCATAACTAAGCCAATATTTGCTTTGTTTTGAGTGTTACCCTAAAAAAAACAAGCTTTGACCAAGCTTCAGAATACATTTGACTGTCAGTGACTGCTGGGCATAAAAGCCGTGACAGTTAAAAAAGAACAAAGAAGAAAAAGTGCTTTAATAATGGTGATGAACTTTTGCAGGTTTACTCACTTCCTGTCCACAAAGAGACAAGAATAAATTAAATGATTTCAATACATCTTTCAGGTATGAAAAATATCCACTTAGAAGCCTGTTTTGAATTTTGAAAGCCACACCAAGAAACTGGTATAAAGAAAAACAGCCTCAAACTCAAGTTATCTTATGAAATATCAAACCCTCTTATGGGATATGTCGCATTCAGTTTTTAGATATTTATATTTAAAATAATTTGAAAATACTGCTTATTTGGGGGCTGACAGCTTTTATTAAAGCTTCTACTTTGATAATGATTAGGAAAAAAAACTCCATTTGGGCATGATCAGTTAATATCAAGTGACTGCTATAAATTTTTTCTTTTACTGTTGGTTGTCTTTCCCTGTGGTCATGTTTTAGTCCTCTCTATGATTAAACTGGGAAGTCCTTAAGGGCAGGACCTAGACCTGTGCCTTATATTTCTAATACCCTTTATCTAACAGCTGAATTAGTGTTTGCTAATTGATCGGATTAGTAGTTTTTTTGGTGAAGATGACATTTTTGTAGCATTATTTGTACCTGGTCTCAAAACACAGCAGTATAGATTTTTAAAAATTTCTCTTTTTATACCTTCACACTTCTTTGTGATTACTTGTCAGTAGGCTTAAGACATTTCATATGCAGGTCACAATATTCATTACCTCAACCAACTTGGATACCTGGCCATTCTGATCAAACCACAATTAGCCCAGTTTTCAAGGGTTGCTCTAGATCTTTGCCCTAGTTTATTCAAAGACAAGTAGAGAATGGGATATTATGAGTCAATAGCCCTACTCACCTCACTGAATTTAATAAACCCTTCTTGAGTAACTGTAAGTGAACAATGAAGAAAGGAAAAAGATGTCGACCCAGTTACTGGGACAGACAGACATACTCGATTTAAAAGCAACACAGACTATGACAAAGTGCTTTGGAAACACTAAGGGAAAAAAAGGCTAATTCTGATGGAGGAGATTGGAGAAGCCATCATGGAAGTAGTTGGCTTTTGAATCAAACCTCAGAGTGTGGATTAAGATTTGGATGAATGGAGATGAGAGGGGAAAACAGTCCAAGTGTGTGAGAAATAAGGTGAGCAAAGCATCAATCTGGGAAATGGCTTTTGTTTGGGAGAATCATCATTTTCCTCTAAGTCTCTGGGCGATAGACTTGAGCCTGGAGCCATCCTATTTTCAGAGCCTGAATTTTACAACCCCCCAGGCTAACTCCTAGGTATTTTTTTAAGATGAGACTCCAGGGGAGCCACTAAGAAAACGATGTTTTTGGGAAATTATGGTTCATAGCTTTGTGCTTCTCAGTTGTAACCATGAACCCCGAGGATTGGTATCCATACTATCTTTTAGATGTTTAAAATAATACTTTCCAACACTTTATAACTCTACCTTCCTTGACAGTAAAGATCAAAAGTAGACATAAAATATTTACCAAACCCTAGAGAGCTACTTAAATTACTAAGCTCCATAAAGACTGCTTTTTCTCTGACAAACTACTTGATGTGGGCTTTAAGTCCAGCTAAATAGGCACTATAGAACTGAGCTAGTCTTTCTGAGCCTCCAAAAAACAAGGATTCTACTCCAAGCCTGAATTTAAAATATAGCAAGCAGTTTAAGTGAACCCTTCAGGCATGTGTGAGTGGACACAAAAAGCTGAGTCATAAAGTTTGCTCTCTCTAGTGAATTACCATGAAAGCTTAGAAGCATTTTCATTATTAAAGAATAGTATAAATGGCTCTAAATTCTTATGAAAACAGACAAAAAAGTCTGTTTTTTGTGTTAACCCTGAGTACATACCTACAAACCCCTTAAAACCAAGAAATTGGAGCTTGAGGCATTAGATGACTTTTCTTTTTCATAAAAGTTAACATTTATTGTACAGTAGCTTCTGAAATTAATTTATAGCCAAAACCTGTAGTTAAAGGAAATTTTTTAAATGCAATTTGTATTTTAAATCTTATATTGACAGATCACATGATCTGCATTCTGTGTATTATATGCTACTCTGGATAATGTCAAAAGTCTTGAGAGAGATAAATTGAGGGACTTCAGCAAGTCACATTCTCTCTTGGGACTTGTTTATTCATATGGAGAAATGAGGGGGTAGGACTAGATGTAATAATATTTTATATCTTATTAAGTTCTAACACCTTTAAGTTCTAAAGATACTATTTCTCTTTTGGTTCTAATTAGGTAATATTAGGGAAGACTTTATTTCTTGGAAGAGTTGTTATTTGCATTTATAAATGTTTGTTTCTGTTTTCCTTACAAAGGTATTATTCATCCTTTTAAAATTTGCATTTCTGTTTTTGATTAATTTTCTTTCATAAATTAAATGATGAATTAGTTTAATGCTTTCTGTTTTTCCCTGAACTTGACATTAGACTTTTTAGATCTTCTTTCAGATTTTCTTACTTTTTACTAAGACTTCAGTTTTCAGCTGTGAATTAGAGACTTGGGTTGTTGTCTCTCTATCTTCCTATCATCTCCAGGCTCTTCACTGTCTCTTCTTGTTGGAAAAGAATCTCAATCTCTTTTCTCTTATGTGATTTAATTGTCATAAAATATCAAAATGTGTGCACACATTTTCAAGATTCTTATTCATATTGATTAGGCCTACTTTTCAAGGCTAAATTTTGTTTTATACCAGGTCAGAGCCTATGTAGCCAGCCCTCCTTCGTGGTCTAGTGGTTAAGATTCAGCACTCTCACCACAGTGGCCTGAGTTCCTTTCATGGTAAAGGAACCAGCCACACCACCCATCTGTCAGTTGTTGTTCTGTGGTGGCTACATGTTGCTGTGATGCTGAAAGCTGTGCTACCAAGTATCAGCAGGGCCACCTGTGGTGGAGATGTTTCAGCGGAGCTTCCAGACTAAGACAGACTAGGAAGAAGGACCTGGCCACTTACTTCTGAAAAAATTGGCCATGAAAACCCTATGAATAGCAGTGGAGCATTGTCTGATGTAGCACCAGAAGGTGAGAGCATGGCGCAAAAAGACTGGGCAGGGTTCCACTCTGCTGTACACAGGGTTCCTAGGAACTGGAATGAACTTCATTGCACTGATGACAACAGAGCCTAGACTCTTTAAATGAATCAGTAAGCCTATATGGCAATAAATGACCACCACAGTTATAGATGAAATAATGGGGCATACATAGTCTAGGATCCAGCAGTCTCCCATCCATCTCTTTGTAAAGCTCACAATTATAGTTTAGTTTACACTTTGTGGAAGATTATATCTGGTGAATGACCGGGGGATTTTACTTATTTATTGTTGACTTAATAATCAAATTCCTGAGTGTCAAGCCCTGTACTTCCTGCTTTTATGTTCAGGTAAACTTCATTGTAAGAAAATCCAATCTATGAAAATATATGTTTTGCCAAAGAGTTCACATTAGCAGTAGGGACTTAGATTTGGGGCAGTGGTAGGAGAGGAGTTGGAAATATTTACCAAAGGATCTTAAACAGGTATAAATTTGAAATTACTCAAAATTTGAAAAGGTCATTGGGAAGTAGGAGTGGCAACGGGGGTAGGGGAAGGTAGAGATGCATGGGATAGTGATTAAGAATACAGGTTCTGGAGCAAGTCTGCTTGAATTTATATCTCAGCTCCTCACATATTCGTGTGTGACCCTGGACAAGTAACTTCTCTCTGCTGTTTTTTCATCTGTAAAGCAAGTATGATAATAGTGCCTACTTCTCTAGGGTTATTATGAGGATTAAATGAATTAAAACATGCTGCATTCTTAAAACAATGTTAGACAATAGTAGATGCTCAGGAAATGTTGACTACTTTACTGGCCATTACCCCTCTCTCCACGTAGAAGCTTGTTTTCATCAAAAATTGTGTGTAAAAAAATTCCAATGTAATCTGTTTAATGAAAAAGAACAGCTAAATTACCAAGAAGAGTAGTGTCAGTGATGAAATTAGAGTGGCTGAACATGCCTGACAAGGATTTGGAATCCAGGCCCTTGACAACAGGGCAAATTCCTACAACAGGCAATAGAAAAGAGCCCAGGTGTGCAGACAGTTTGTGAGAGGTTTAACGGTGGGTGTCACAACCTGGGATGTAGGCAGCACAGGGACAGGGTATTTTGGCAAAAGGCAGTAATTGGTAGAAGTCTAGATGGAGAATCAGTATCAGGGAGATCTGCTTGACCTCAAAGATTCTGTACTGTAAGCTGAGGTGTGAGCTATCTGGTGACCTCAGCAAACAGTAGAAACTGATAGAAGGGTGTAAGACTGAGACCTGGGAAATAAGATTCAGGCACAGACCTTCACTTTTGAAAGTATTTGGAGTTACCTGATAGAGAAACAAGACAGAGATTTAGGTTTAAGTGATTTAGATTAAGTGGAGGGGCTGAGAGATTAACAGAATTTGATTATTAAGAATCAGATGAAAGTATTGCTAAAGTGAAAGTCAACAATCAGAATGGGAGCAGCAGTAAGACTAACTTGATGCTGAGCTGCTAAGCTAGTTTCTTATGGTTTCTTGTAAACCTCGGGACCCAGACCTGGCATGATGCCAATCTGCAGGTTAGGGTTTAATGTTCTTTAATGTGGGGAGAAGGGCAGAAATGCAGCAAGTATGTACACATGACAAGAAACTGGCTAACCTGAGCAAGTGACCTTTTTAATCCACCCTTTCTTAAATGAAAAGACATTCTATCAGACTGTAATATTCTGTAATTTGATAATTGCTTTAACAATGGTTCAGCTATGATAGAAAGCAGTAGAGCCCACTGCATTTTTAATTTGTGCTTGGTGTTCATTGTGAATCTTCATAGAGTTTTAACAAGAAATTTCTGTTGAGAGAATCTCATGTGACAAGAACATTCATGTCTTCTTGCTTCAGATTTGCTTGGTAACATTGTTTCTAGGTCTAACATTGTAGTTTTCCAAAGTCATGCCATTGTAGAAGACATCTTTGTTGCATGCCATTACGTATATCAAATGTTGTTCAGGTTGCTAGTTTGATTTCTGTTATCTTTAAAGAGCTGACTGATTCTGCAAAGGTGCGCTATCTATCCACTCTGTTATGAGGATAAGATGCCTCCTAAAATTTAGGATGGAAATTCCACTGGAACAGTATGTGTGTTAGTTTCCTAGGGCTACCATAACAAAATACCACAAAATGAGTGACTGAAAACAATAGAAATGTATTCTCTTGTTCTTGAAGCCAAAAGTCCAAAATCAGGGCATCAGCAGGGTGAGGCTCTGAGGGAAAATCTATTTTATGTCTCTCTCCTAGCTTCTAGTAAGTAGTTGCCAGCAATCCTTGGTGTTCCTAGGCTTGCAGCTGCTTTAGTCCAACCTCTACTCCCATCATCACATGGCTTTATCTCCCTGTGTGTCTCCTCTGTGTCTCGGTGTCCACTTTTCTTTTATAAAGACACTAAACTCTGGATTTGGAACCTGCCCTAATCCTGTATGACCTCATCTTAATTTGATTACAAATTAAGACCCTGTTTTCAAATAAGGTCACATTCTGAGGTAATGACATGAATTTTAGGAGACACTATTCAATCCAGTACAATATGTAATACCAAACTTTAGATCTAAGGGATGATTCATTTGAAAAAACTAGTTTCACAAAAGTAGATTTTTTTTTTTTTTTTTTTACAAAAACAAGTTTCTGAGGTTGATAAACATCTCTTTTCATGGACTTACACTTTAAAACCATTATCAGATTTATAAAATGGCAGGTTATGACCAAGTATTTTTTTTTTGCCTTCACTTTTTTTGACCAATTATTTTATTGAAGTTTTAATGGTTTATAACATTGTGTAATTTAAGATGTACATTATTATATATCAGTTTCTGTATAGACTGCATTGTGCTCACCACCAACAGTCTAATTTTTACCTGTCACCATCGATATGTGCCCCTTTATAGCCCTTTCACCCACCCCTAACCCTCTTCCCCTCTGTTAACCACTTGTTCTCTTTGTCCATGTGTTTGTTTATCTTCCACATATGAATGAAATCATGTGGTGTTTCTTTCTCTGTCTGGCTTATTTCACTTAACATAATACCCTTCCATCCATGTTGTTGCAAATGGGACCATTTTGTCTTTTTTTGTGGCTGAGTACTAATCCATTGTATATATATACCACATCTTCCTTATCCAGTCATCCGTAGATGGGCACTTGAATTGCTTCCACATCCTGACTATTGTGAATAATGCTGCAATAAACATAGGGGTGCATAAATCTCTTTGAATTGTTGATTTCAAGTTCTTTGGATAAATACCCAATAGTGGGATAGCTTTATCCTATGGTATTTCTATTTTTAATTTTTTAAGAAATCTCCATACTGTTTTCCATAGTGGCTGCACCAGTTTGCATTCCCACCAGCAGTATATGAGGGTTCCCTTTGCTCCACGTCCTCTCCAACATTTGTTATTTTTTGTCTTGGTAATAATTATAGCAATTCTGACAGGTGTAAGGTGATTTCTCATTGTACTTTTGATTTGCATTTCCCTAATAATTAGTGACATTGAACATCTTTCATGTGCCTGTTGGCCATCTGTATATCTTCTTTGGGAAAACATCTGTTCTAATCCTCTGCCTTTTTTGTTTTTTGAGGAAGATTAGCCCTGAGCTAACATCTGCTATGAATCCTCCACTTTTTGCTGAGGAAGACTGGCCCTGAGCTAACATCCATGCCCATCTTCCTCTATTTTATATGTAGGATACCTGCTACAGCATGGCTTGACAAGTGGTGCGTAGGTCCACACGTGGGATCCGAACTGGCGAACCTCAGCTACCAAAGCAGAAAGTGTGAACTTAACCAGGGCGCCCCTGGGCCACTCTGCCAATTTTTTGATCAGGTTGTTTTGTTGTTGTTGTTGAGTTGTATGAATTCTTTATATGTTTTGGAAATTAATCTGTCATTGGAGATATGATTTGCAAATATTTTCTCCTGATTGGCGAGTTGTCTTTTCATTTTGTTCATAGTTTGCTTTGCCTTGCAGAAGCTTTTTAGTCTGATGTAGTCCCATTTGGTTTTTTTCTTTTGTTTCTCTTGCCTGAGTAGACGTGGTATTCAAAAAACTGCTGCTAAGACCCATGTCAATGTGTACTGCCTATATTTTCTTCTAAGAGTTTTATGGTTTCAGGTATTACAGTCAAGTCTTTAATCCATTTTGATTTAATTTTTGTATATGATGACCAAGTATTTTTTAAAGTGATTTTCAATGCTGTTACCTGTGCTTAATAAGTTGCATTTCATAGCTCAATATTAGACTTTCCCGACAGGAACCAGATGAGGTTGTAATGATCTTGAAATCCTCCTTACTAGCCAAAATCTGAAGGTAGAGCTCCTTCAAATCGGACTTCTTTGCAGTAACAACGTATTGAGTTACCTATAGCTTTTGGATTGACTTTTGCAGCTGTATTTTGTAAGTTATAGCCATAAAAGCCAAAAATCTTTAGCTGGAATACCTGAAATAGTAGATCAAAATGAGCTTTTGGGACTTACTCATACCCTGTGTTCTCTAACATTTTTTTTCTTATATTTCCCTCCAATTTTTAAAATAAGGAACTTTGCCTCATATTTTTTGAGCCCTTCCAGCCTCCTGCCTGTCCCTCACTGGTTCCAATGACAATGTTAGGAATAGACCTTTAGAAGTATCATTCACAGTAACAAATCAATTTTCTACACTAGCCTTTTAGGTGAATATTTTATTTTGCAAATTCAGCTTATTTTTAGTAATGAGCGTTGTAGGATTGTTCGCATTTCTTCAGAATGAGGAAGTAGGATTTCTTGAATTCAAAATCCTTGAGAAATAGATGTAAGATTAGAATTTGGGGGAGTTAAGTCTTCTAAATTACTTGTATTCTAATATTCACTTTGGAAAGTTTCCTGAGGCTTCTAGAGTGTCTGTAGTAATAGGTAAGAGTGAATTTGACCTCAAACATTGCTGTCAAGAAAATGTCAAAAGCAAGGGCTTTAAATCTTTCAAGTTCAGTGCTGCACAAATAATTAAATAGACTGTAGTCCATGAAGTATGTGAGAGTTGATGTTTCTTTACCAAAGGAAAAAAAGCTTTTTGCCCAGAAGGACTACCAAATAGTAAAGAGGCAAAGATTTAAGATATCTCCAGAAATTGAGAGCAATGAATCTTTCATTAAAAATTATAATCTCCGGTGATTCCACTTTTTAAAACCTCTCATTTATCATGAGCTGTCAAGTTCTGGATAGTTTCCTGGATCTCAATTTTAAAAGTTTCACTGATACCAGGGGACTTAATAACAGAAACTAAATGTCTGAGAGGCACCGTTGAGTAATCAATCCACTAGTCTCTCAGCTTTCTCTTAGGGAGAAAAAAAAAATCCTCCTTTTGTTTTTTTCCCCAACATTTCCAAAAACTTCATGTTGAAGACAAATGATGACTGAGGGAATATATATAAAACATTCATCATATTTTGTAGAAATGAGGGTAAAGGCAGTGAGGCCATGTGTTTTTAGAGTCTGCAAGATACTTGAGGGATTGCCTCTCTGTGGTTGATTGTTTTACTCATCATTTTACAAGACTATATATATATTTATTTAAAAATCAGTTTCATATTTTCTATTCCAAATGATTCATGTTGGGAACAATTTGAGCTAAATCTAGGTAATGACTGAGTTTGGACTTCAAGAAAATACACTTTCTCTGAACTTTTTGTACATGTTTTCAGGTTTATAACTCCGCCCCTTGCATGGCCATTATAATTGGTAAATTTGACCTATTTATAATGAAAGATTTTTTTTCAAGTTACCAGGGAATATTATTTCCACTCCTATCGGTGTCAAAGCAGGTAACTGCCTCTCTTTTCCCCAGGCCTCACTCTTTAAATACAGAAGTCCAGCTCATTGTTTTTTGCAACAGGTAATGTTGATCAATAAAATATTCTTCCTCAAGTATTGATACCTTAGTGAGAAAGAGGTTACATTCAGCCTTTACTTTGTCCAGCAGTAAATGCCTTTAGTCTTTGGATCACCCTGAATGTTGATCTAGCAAGCACCTACTTGAAACTTTTGTACTTACTACTTGACACTTACATTTTGAGCAATGTATATTATGATTACAACTAGCTACTACTGTGTTCCAGTTGTACAAGCACAGGATGTATTTTTTGTTTGTTTGCTAGAATAGTTTATCTTAATTAGCAGTATTACTTTTGTTTATAAAACAAAGTTTGAAACCAAAATACTCTTGTTGTTGTGCCCTCCAGTTGACAGGGTTTAAAAAAAATATTTTTGAGGAATACCAAGCCAGCTATCAACTTTCATTCAGTACAGGACACTTAGTAATACAATGGGTTGCAATTACTGTTACTAGTTTATTTTGTTATTGTTGGTATTTTTTTTACTTGACTTTAAGTTGCATTTTTAGCTAAGGCTCAGATTAACAGTATCTTTTACTAATCAACTATAGATTCATTGTTTCCTAGACTTTTATGTTGAACTTTAGAATTTATAGTTTTATTTTAAAGATATACTCAATAGAAGTCATTTCAAAAGAATTTTAAAAGATTCAAAAATTTAAGGATGGTTTGGACCAGTCTTAAGTTTCTGACAATGGGCATAAGTTCCTACATTTATATCAGTTTGATAGCCATATAGACTTTTTAATTTTACTACTTTGAGAACATTTACTGTTTCTATTTCAGTGCTGGATATTGTGATTCTATATGTTTCTAGGCACCACAATAAACAAAGGCAGTAATCAAGGTTGTAAGAGCTGTATATACTTCTAGAAAATGACAGTCCCTTGAGCCAGTCCTTTCTATCTTTTTTGGTCAACTCTGCCACACCTATTCAGATCTGTAACCATGAATAATTCCTTATTTGGTGAAGAATATTTGGTAATCTGAGGCAAATTATTAAACCTCTGTTTCCTTATCTATGAAGTGGAGATACTGCCAACATAATCTTTTTCTGAGTGTCAGTGTATTTCATTATAGTTAAAGGCCCTCAACTCTTTGAAAATGATGCTGGATTAACTTTAGAGGTAAAAGTGTAAACTTGAACTTAATTTATTTTTACCCAGGGCGCAGTCAATGTCATTTTGATAACCTGTAATTGAGATATAGTAGTCACCTGTTAGGTTAACAGTTATAACTCCTAAAATACTGATCACTGCCCATGTGGTGGTCTTTTCTGATGGACTTGAGCCTTGTTTAAGAGCCCTTACCCTGCGTGTAGTTCCTTTTTGTTTGGAAGTCAAAATTGTGTGGAATGTTCCATGATATTTTATGATACCATTCATCTTTGCCTACTTCATTAAGCTTCTAGGTCTACCCATCTCCTAATAGTTCATGTTCTTCTGCATCTTATTTATATGGCTTGCTAAGTATTGATGGAAAAGAAGACCAAGTATATAGGGTGATGAATTAAGAGAAAGCAATATCGTGTCATGGAAAGAGCCCTGGACTAGGAGAACTTAGATCACCCCTGATGATGCTAGGTGTATGACCTTGGGCACATCTCTTTGTGAACACTTCTTTCATTAGTTATCTAATCTAGAAAACACAAGATTTGGACTAGATGTTCTCTTAATTTTTGCTTCAAAGCCTTCAAGGAATTTAAGTGATAAGGCAGATCCTTGACTTACTGGTGATATGTTAGTGGATACTTCTTAATGTTTAAAAATCTAGTTACTTAAATGTGTTCCTTAGGTATTTAGGTCTAGCAAACCACCACTATACAAATACCTCATTTGTACATCTACTTTTCTGTGCATGCTAGACAATCATACCATTAATCCATTTAGAAGCACTAGAATTTTTAGCCCTTCCTTATAGTCTGTTCCTCTCAGTGGTATTTATAAAATACTTGCATGAACTATATGTGAGGGACCTGGTTTTCTTCTTATATTTCATTGAAGTAGTAGATTTTGACCATGGGGCAATCCGTGAATGACATGGCAATGCTAATAAATGTCATTATGATGACTTTATAGCAATATCTGATATTTGAGCTTTGGAGCTTTAGAAAAATCACTCAACACCTCTGAGTATAGTTTCCTTTCATCTGTATGTGATCCTTGATCTAGTCTGAAATATTCCAAGAGAGCTCTCAGAGAATCAGTAGCCATTACAGCAGTGAGATCCTAGTGCTTTTGGGATAATTTAATCTTCTTCCATTTGGGCACTTAGAAAATGTCATCTCTTTTACTCGGTGCTACTGAATGCTAGTTTTTGGTGTTTGTTTCATTTTTCTTAACTTGTATCTACATCTAGTTCAGTTTTCTAGATCTGTTGATTTCCATGCTAGTTGTATATAAAATGTTGGCTAGCAGTTGAAACTAGTTTACATCTTTTATACTTTAAAATAAGTTTCACTGGTCGATCTGAGGATGTGGCTTGTCATAGTTTGTGCAGAGTCCAAGTTGTTTTCTAAAGCTTTAATATAGTAACTTTATCATCAAGAAAAACTCTAATTCAATAAAGCAGCAGTTGTTGTTGTTGTTTTAACCAAATTTGCTACTTTGAAGTCCTGTCATATTGGTTATTGTTTTGAATATGGAACAATAGCCCTGGTACTTGAAAATACAGCCATTGTTTTGCTTATGTTCTAAAGAAAGCTATTAAAACTGCCAAGAATTTTAAGTTGGAAAGACTTTTTATAAGTAATAACTTCATAAGATTGTTTTTACCATTCCCAGCCTAGAAATAATACAAACCAGATTGATTTGGAAGGAGTTGTGATATAGTAAAATAATTCAATTCAGCTGCCGCTTATGGGGACTACATTGTGGGGACTACAAACATAAGCAAAGAGATTGAGTAATACAGATATTGAGTAATACAGATGGCACTTTCTAAGTTGTCAAATGGAGGAAAATTTAATTATCCCACAAATCACTAGGATCTTATTGCTATAACCTGCCATAAACATTTCTTTTGAAAAAAATATCAAGGAATCATTTCTTATTCCCTTCCACCTCTCTAGCACATATTCATTTCCCCCTCTTGCCCATCTCTCTCTCTCTCTCTCACACACACACATACATACGCTTCTTTTCACTTCTGTTTCCCATCTGACTGTGACTTAGAGTTTCTAGGATAGTGTTTTTTCAACCTGTGGATCACAAGCAATTAGTAGATCATGAATCAATTTGGCCAGCATTTTTTTAAAAAATGAAATAGATTAACATAGAAAATACCAGAAATATCAGAATATACCACAGAGTAAGGGAAAGTATCTGTCATGAATTTATTTCAGGTATATATCTCAACTATTTGTATGTGATTACAGTATAAAATATATTTCTTACCATTTCTAAAAAGTTTGAAACCCACCATTCTACAGTATTTCATCTATTTGTGTCTTGAACCTAACGTTCTTTAAACATACGTATTGGATAGTTACTGCATAAATATTTGGATAAGATTTTTAAAACTAGAATTTGTTTATGCCTGATATCTTGTTTCTAATCTGCATGGCCAGAGAAAAACCCAGAGTGTTGACAACGAGTTTTATAACATTACTTTTTTTAAAAAGCTGTTTTCTGCATTATTGTCTATTCTAAGAACACTGTTAAAAGACTAGTCTTTTTTTTCCCCCTGATGGAATTCATACTGGTTTGCATTGGTTTATATTGCTCTGAAGTACTAGAAAGTGTGACTGCATATACGTGGTATTAAACATAGGGTTGGTGAATTTTAAAGAGAAGGAACCCTGGAACCGAGTTGTTTCAGATATCACTTGGAAGCAGAAAGATGTATGCTAACGTTAGTTGTTCAGGGTTAAGAGAATCTAGAATCTACCACTAACTTCCCTTAAAAACATCCCTCCTTGGGAGGCAATATAGTGAAGATGCATGACTCCCTTCCGAGCCACGGCAATTCTGGTTTTTTGTTTGTTTTTTGAGCCTGGGTAAAAGCCTTTCCAATCAATCAATACTACTAAATAGCTGGAAGTGGCATTTGAAAAGGAATTACTACCTACCCCTAGATCTGGGTTGTGGATTAAAACCATGGGCTTTAGAGATCTACAGTCTAGATTTAAATCCCTAGGCTCCACTTGCTAGCTCTTTGGCCTGAGACAAGTTGCTTCTCAGTGACTTTATTTTCTCATCTGTAAAATGGAGATAACCCCTATCTGATAGGATTATGAGGAGTAAATGAGCTAATATATGTAAAGTCCAGTAACTAGCACATAGTAAGAGCTCAGTAACTGATAGTTGTTTTCGAATAATATGATAACCCATCACTAAAATAAGGAACACCTAGTTATTGTTAGAAAATCTCTAGCTCTTATGCATACTAAGCCATATCAAGGTTCTTTATCTGCCTTATTAGGGACTATATCAAAGGACACCAGTAGGATCATGAGATATAAGAACTGGAAAAATCTGAAGGGCTTTTTGAGATAGTCCTTTTGTTTTACAGTTGATCACGGCACCTTTATGATGTAATTGCCTATTTAGTTGTTTGTATTTCTCACTAGACTTCAAACCTCAAGAAGAACTGTTTTATTTGCCATTGTATCCCCACATAATAGGAGCTTGGCACATAGTAGGTGCTCAGACACTTGTTGAATGAATATTCCATGGCGATTCTAAGGTCACACAACATTTGGTGGAAATGCAAAGACTTGAGTCCTGGTCCCTTTATCTTCAATTCAGTACTCTGCACCACTCTGCTTTCTGCTTGAAAGGATTACATAGAAGTAAATTTTTAGAATATAGCAGACCGCCTTATCCATGGTTTCAATTTCCACAGTTTCAGTTAACCCACAGTCAACTGCGGTATGAAAATGGTAAATGGAAAATTCCAGAAAATAATTCATAAGTTTTAAATTGCCCATCATTCTGAGTAGCATGATGAAATCTCGTTTATCCCATGCCATCCTGCATGGGACATGAAATATCCCTTTGTCCAGTGTATCCGCTCTGTTTATACTACCCACCCATTAGTCGCTTAGTAGCTGTCTGGGTTATCTGTCACGGTATTGCAGGGCTCATGTTCAAGTAATCCTTATTTACTTACTAATGGCCCCAAAGCACAAGAGTAGTGATGCTGGCAATTGAGATGTGCCAAAGAGAAGCCATAAAGTGCTTCCTTTAAGAGAAAAGGTGAAAATTGTCAACTTAATAAAGAAAAAAAAAACATATTCTGAGGTTGCTAAGACCTACAGTAACTTCTATTACAGTATATTGTTATAATTGTCCTATTTTATTACTAGTTATTGTTGTTAATCTCTTACTGTGCCTAATTTGTAAATTAAACTTTATCATAGGTGTGTATGTATAGGAAAAAATAGTATATGTAGGGTTCGCTACTATCTGCGGTTGCAGGCATCCACTTTGGGTCTTGGAACATGTCCCCTGCAGATAAAGAGGGACTACTGTATAATTAAAAATTTTTCAGTCTAATAATCACATAAAATTCCTAGTAGAACATTTTAACTATATTTAACTAAGTGAAAATATCTTATAGAGAACAAATTTAAACTGATCTGACCACAGCCAGATTTTTAAAAATTTCTTAACAAAGCCAACCATTGAGGTAATATTTCTCTTTGCTGTGTCTTATAAAGACTAGTACTGAAATCCAAAGAGTATCCATTAAATGCTTTTTTGCAATATTTTTTTTTGTCTCCCAGGTGCTTTATATTTTAACTGTTTTTAACTTGAGTAAACTGTTATGTAACCAGATTTAAATTCCAAAGCTGCTCTAGACTGATCATCATGAGAAATATTTTGCAGTGACCAGTTGATGCTAATAGGATCAATGCATTTTTATTCAGATGCAATTTAGTTATATTGACTAAACTGCTTTAAAATACATTCTGGTACAGAAAATATCTAAAAATAACTACAATTTAAGCTTTACCCTGCTTCAGAGTTGATTACGTTCTTCAGTGAAATAGAAACTAGCAATTTGACTTTTTCCATTATTATGGAATGGCCTTTTTATAAAATTAAACTTTTTTATTTTGAGATAATTGTAGATTTACATGTAATTCTAAGAATTAACACAGAGAGATCCTGTGTACCCCTCATGCACTTTCCCCCAGTGAGAACATCTTGTTAAACTATAGTATAACATCATAGTCAGGATGTCAACATTGGTATAATCCACTGGTCTTAACTCAGTTTTTCTCAGTTTTGCTTGTAATCATGTGTGTGTGTGTGTGTGTATGTATAAGTATGTGAGTTTAGTTCTGTGCAATTTTATCACATGTATGTTCTTGTATCTGCCACCACACTCAAAATACAGAATGGTTCCATCACCACAAGGATCCATCCTGTTGCCTTCTTATAATCACACCCATGTCCTTCCTCCTCAGTACACCTCCGTCCCTCTTGAGCATAGCCCTCCCCAACCCCTGGCAACCACTAATCTGTTCCCCACTTCTATAATTTTGTCATTTAAAGCATATTATATAAGTGGAATCATGCTGTATGTAACCTTTTGAGATTGGCTTTTTTTGCTGAGCATAATTCACTGGAGATTTATTCAGGCTGTTGTGTGTATCAGTGATTCATTCCTTTTTATTGTATTTATAATGTTCCATATTATGGATATACCATAGTTTGTTTAATCATTGATGTATTGAAGGACATCTAGATTATTTTCAGTCTTTGATTGTTACAAATAAAGCTACTATAAACATTTGTATATAGACTTCTGTGTGAACATGTTTTCCTTTTTCTGAGTTAAAAGACCAGAAATGCAATTGCTGGGTCATACGTAGTTGCATATTTAGTTTTTTAAGAAAATGTCAAACTGTTTTCTGTCCCATTGCTGTGCCATTTTACGTTCCCACCAGCAACGTATGAGAGATCCAGTTTCTCTACATCTTCTCCAGCATTTGAGGCTGTCAATATTTTTTTATTCTAGACATTCTGCTGCTTGCATAGTGACTTCTCTTGATTTTAATTTGCATTTTCCTCATGTCTAATGATGTGAAATATCTTCTCTTGTCCTTATTTACCATATGTATACTATATCTTCTCTGGTGAGGTGTCTATTCATGTCTTTTCCCATTTTCTAATTGAATCGTTTGATTTTTTTTCCCCTTTACTCTTGAGTTTTGAGAGTTTGTTGTATATTATGCATACTAGTCCTTTGTTGGATATGTGGTTTGCAGATATTTTCTTGAGATCTGTAGCTTGTCATATCATCCTCTTCACAAGGTCTTTGCAGACAAACATTTAAAATTTTGATGAAGTCCAACATATCAGTTTTCTTTTATAGATCATGTTTTGGTGTCAAGTCTAAGAACTCTTTGCCTGGCCCTATGTCCTGAAGATATTCCCCTACGTTTTTTTCCTAAAAGTTTTATAGTTTTACAATTAAGTCTGTGATCCATTTCGAGTTAACTTTTTTGTGTGTGGTAAAATACATACGACATAAAATTTACCACTTTAACCATTTTAAAGTGTATAATTCAGTAGCATTAAGAATATTTACAATGCTCGGCAGCCATCACCACTATGTAGATCCAGAACTTTTTATCACCCCAAACAGAAACCTATAATCCATTAAGCAGTCGCTTCCTGTTTCTCCTTCCCCCTAGCCCCTGACAACCACTAGTCTGCTTTCTGTCTCCATAGATTTGCCTATTCTGTGTATTTTATGTAAGTGGACTCATATAATAGGTTGCCTTTTGTACTTGGCTTCTTTTCTTAGCATGAGGTTTTTGAGGTTCATCCATGTTGTAGTTGTATCAGTACTTCATTCCTTTTATGGCTGAATAATATTCCATAATGTGGATATACCACATTTATTGTTTATCCATTCATTAGTTGATGGACATTTTGGTTGTTTCTACCTTTTGGATATTGTAAATAGTACAGCTGTGAACATATCATGTAAAAGTTTTTGTTTGAATACCTAGAAGTGAATTAATTTTCAAATAAGGTGTAAGACTTATGTCAAGGTTCTCCGCCCCCGACCCTGTTTGCTTATGTATGTGTAATGCTTCAGCACCATGATTTTTTGTGTGTGTGAAGAGGATTGACCCTGAGCTAACATCTGTTCCAGTCTTCCTCTATTTTGTATGTGGGTTGCTGCCACAGCGTGGTTTGATGAACAGTGTGTAAGTCCATGCCCAGGATCCAAACCCGCAAACCCTGGGTCACCAAAGTAGAATGCACAAACTTAACCACTACGCCACTGGTATGCACGATTTTTTGAAAGAGCCATTTTAAAGAATATTTTTAGGCTTTTGGAGAATCACTAGAATGTATATAGTATGTATATAATAGTTTTGAAGAAAAGCAAAAGAATTTGTAATGGAGCACTGTAAGGATAATTTGATGTGTTTTACTGGGATTTTCTTTTTATTAAAGTTTAGGCTTGGATGTTTCTATTATAGGTAAAGCAATTCTCTGTGAAAGAAATATTGAGGGGATGATGGAAATATAAATAAGTGAGCAATGAAGAGTTTTATCCTATGGATGATGGAAAGCTATTTAAGATTTTAAGAAAGAGAAGTTATCAGAACAAACGTCAAAAGATGGAATTTAAGAACAATAGCTCTTGTTAGGATGGAAGATGGGCTCTGGTCAGGTGAAACAGGATGCAAAGGTGTGGAAAGGTTTTCACACCTGTTCTAGATGAACTCACATGTATTTCCTATGACACTGACTCAATCTTGGAAAACGACATCAGAAAAATCAACTTCAGATTAATAAAACTAGGGCCATTTTATATAACTTCCTTAAGTCCTTGAGCTTGAGGAAACTAACTTGAGGAGAAAACTGTTTATTTAAAGAAGTCTATTTAGCTGCTAGCTTTAGGAATCTATTTAGTATTGCTGTTTTCCCTAGACTACTTTTTTCCCAGCTCCAAGAAAAGAATATATATGTTTTACCATGAGTGGGTGACATAGGCTTGATTTCCTAGTCTTATTAAAACAGTTAACTTCATTACAAAATACCTTGAGAAAACCTCTGGGTAAACTTTTAGTGGAGGAGAACAGAGTATATATATATGCATTAAGAAGTAATGATTACTAATATCTCTTTAAAGTATCACTTTGAAAACCCAATTGTTCAGACAGCTGATACAGTACAACCTGCTGAGAAATGGTAGGAAATAACTACTTCACTTGCCTTGTAGGTCAGTTGGTAAGCTTGCATCACCTTCTAAGCAAGCATGAAATTCACCTTTTTAAAACTCATGTAGCTTTTTATTATAAAAATAATTTATTAAAATGCTTTTAAGTTACCAGTAGGACTAATTCAATTTTTAACACCAAATCTTTAAGCAACATTGATCATATATGGTGTGCTACGTTTATCCCATTGCTCACTGTATTCCCTGGCACATTACCGTTTCCCTGGGAGCGTACCTTCCTTAGTGTAAGAAAATGTTATGTCCTTGGGGAAGCTTCCCCTTGTGATGGGTAGAATCCTCTTCACTGGGTTATAGAAGCCTCTGAATTAGACTAGGAGCTGCCAGAGGGATTTGATTCAACATCCATCCATACCTCTAATACAAGGCCTGGAATGTAGTAGATGCTCAGTAAATATTTTTTTTGGAAGGAAGGAAGGAAGACCCTGAAATATATTTATTACAGCAAGTTATGTTACTGTGGGTACTCTGCAGGGGGGCTCATTTATCATTATTTCAGACTAATTTAGGGACTTTCTCTAAGCGTAGAAATCTCATTTTTATATTGTATAAGCAAATTTATTAGGTTGAATAAAAATTCTTTAGTGTTTTCTATTTGCTAGCATAATCTTCCAGAAAGGTATTTGGTAATAGGTGTCCTGTGGGTAACTGTACATATTTGTCTAGTTTATCTTGCTTCTCTCATTTTTTTCAGCTTTATCAAGGTATAATTGACATAGCATTGCGTGCATTTGAAGTGTACAGTGTGATGATTTGAAATATGTATATATTGTGAAATACTTAACCACGATAATGTTAGTTAACACACCCTTTACCTCTCATAATTACTATTTTCTGGTTGTTCTTGTTGTTATGGTGAGAATATTAAAGCTCTGCCCTCCCAGCAGCTTTCACATAGGCCATGCAGTGTTGTTAACTATCGTCACCGTGCTGTACATTGGATCCCTGGAACTTACTCACTTTATAACTGAAAGTGTGTGCCCTTTGATCAACATCTCCCCATTTCCCCCACCCCTCAGCCCCTGACAACCACCATTCTACTCTGTTTCTATGAACTTGATGTTTTTAGATTCCACATATAAGTGAGATCATACAGTATTTGTCTTTCTCTCTCCGACTTATTTCACTTAGCATAATGCCCTCAAGGTTCATACATGTTGTCACAAATGGCAAGATTTGCTACTTTCTTAAAGCTGAATAATCTTTGATTATTGTATGTATACATACCACATTTTTTTAATCCATTCATTCGTCCATTGACATGTAGGTTGTTTCCATTAATTTGGCTATTGTGAATAATGTTGCAAGCTTCTCTCATATTTTTCTGAATTGTTAATGTTCAGATAATCTTGTGGACCCTAAATTTTTTCAAGGCTTGAAATAACAGTTGAACCTGTAGTAGTTGGTTTCTTACTCTTCTTTTTTTTGGAGGAAGATCAGCCCTAAGCTAACTACTGCCAATCCTCCTCTTTTTGCTGAGGAAGGCTGGCCCTCAGCTAACATCCATGCCCATCTTCCTCTACTTTATACGTGGGACGCCTACCACAGCATGGCTTTTTGCCAAGCGGTGCCATGTCCTCACCCGGGATCTGAACCGGAGAACCCCAAGCCGCTGAGAAGCGGAATGTGCGAACTTAACCACTGCGCCACTGGGCTGGCTCCCCAGTTTCTTGTTCTTTATTTCTATATCCTTAATATAAATTCCAAGTTCTTATTCTAAGTACATAAAACTTTGAAACTTCTTGTATTAAAAAGCCAAGTTAAATGATGAGCTTTTGAAATTTTAAAAAGGACAGTGTTTTGAGTCATTTCTAATCTTATGTCCCTTGTTTTGTGTCATTTCCTCATTTTTTTTTTCAAATTCCGGTCATAATAGTTTATAACATTGTGAAATTTCAGTTGTACCTTATTATTTGTCAGTCACTGTGTAAATGTGCCCCTCCAACCGTTGTTCCCACCTCCCAACCCCCTTCTCCTCTGATAACCACTAAACTGTTCTCTTTGTCCGTGTGTTAGTTTGTCTTCCACGTATGAGTGAAATCATACAGTGTTTGTCTTTCTCTGTCTGGCCTATTTCACTTAACATAATACCCTCCAGGTCTATCCATGTTGTTGCAAATGGGACAGTTTTGTCTTTTTTTGTGGCTGAGTATTATTCCATTATATATATATACCACATCTTCTTTATCCAGTCATCAGTCAGTAGGTACTTAGTTGCTTCCACTTCTTGGCTATTGTGAATAATGCTGCAGTGAACATAGGGGTGCATAAGTCTCTTTGAATTGTTGATTTCTAGTTCTTTGGATAAATACCTAGTAGTGAGATAGCTGGGTCATACGGTATTTCTATTTTTAATTTTTTGAGAAATCTCCATACTGTTTTCCATAGTGGCTGCACCAGTTTGCATTCCTTCCAACAGTGTATGAGGGTTCCCTTTGCTCCACATCCTCTGCAACATTTGTTATTTTTTGTCTTGATGATTATATCCATTCTGACAGGTGTAAGGTGATATCTTAGTGTACTTTTGATTTGCATTTCCCTAATAGTGATGTTGAACATCTTTTCATGTGCCTGTGGCCATCTGTATATCTTCTTTGGAAAAATGTCTAATCATATCCTCTGCCCATTTTTCAATTGGGTTGTTTGTTTGTTTGTTTTGTTCTTCAGCTGTGTGAGTTCTTTATATATTTTGGAGATTAGCCCCTTGTTGGATATGTGATTTGCAAATATTTTCTTCCAGTTGGTGGGTTGTCTTTTCATTTTGTTCCTGGTTTCCTTTGCCTTGCAGAAGTTCTTTAGTCTGATGAAGTCCCACTTGTTTATTTTGTTTTGTCTCCCTTGTCCAAAAGTAGACATGGTATTTGAAAAGATAATTCTAAGACTGATGTCAAAGAGTGTATTGCCTGTATTTTCTTCTAGGAGTTTTGTGATTTCAGTCAAGTCTTACCTTCAAGTCTTTGATCCATTTTGAGTTAATTTTTGTGTATGGTACAAGATAATGGTCTACTTTCATTCTTTTGCATGTGGCTGTCCAGTTTTCCCAGCACCATTTATTGAAGAGACTTTCCTTTCTCCAGTCTATGTTCTTAGCTCCTTTGTTGAAGATTTGCTGTCTGTAGATGTGTGGTTTTACTTCTGGGCTTTAAGTTCTGTTCCATTGATCTCGCGTCTGTTTTTGTGCCAGTACCATGCCGTTTTGATTACTATAGGTTTGTAGTATATTTTGAAGTCAGGGATAGTGGTACCTCCAGCTTTGTTCTTTTTTCTCAGGATTGCTTTAGCTGTTCAGGGTCTTTTGTTGCCCCATATGAATTTTAGGATTCTTTGTTCTATTTCCATGAAGAATGTCATTGGGATTCTGAATGGGATTGCGTTGCATCTGTAGATTGCTTTAGGTTATATGGACATTTTAAC
This sequence comes from Equus przewalskii, assembly GCF_037783145.1. NCBI lineage: Eukaryota > Metazoa > Chordata > Mammalia > Perissodactyla > Equidae > Equus > Equus przewalskii. Next base: position 21,256,513 of record NC_091831.1, on the reverse strand, counting down.
TATATTTATTCTTCCAGTCCATATGCAGGGAATATCTTTCCATTTCTTTATGTCATCATCAATTTCTTTCAGTGATGTCTTATAGTTTTAATTTGTATAGGTCTTTCACCTCCTTGGTTAAATGTATTCCTAGATATTTTCTTCTTTTTGTTGCGATTGTAAATGGGATTGTATCCTTGAGTTCTCTTTCTGTTAGTTCATTATTAGAGTATAGAAATGCAACTGATTTTTTTTTTTTTAAGATTTTATTTTTTCCTTTTTCTCCCCAAAGCCCCCCGGTACATAGTTGTGTATTCTTCGTTGTGGGTTCTTCTAGTTGTGGCATGTGGGACGCTGCCTCAGCGTGGTCTGATGAGCAGTGCCATGTCCGCGCCCAGGATTCGGACCAACGAAACACTGGGCCGCCTGCAGCGGAGCGCGCAAACTTAACCACTCGGCCACGGGGCCAGCCCCCGAAATGCAACTGATTTTTCTAACGATTTTGTACCCTGCAACTTTGTTGTAGTTGTTGATTATTTCTAATAGTTTTCTGATGGGTTCTTTAGGGTTTTCTATATATAAAATCATGTCCTTCTGCAAACAGTGAGAATTTCACTTCTTCGTTGTCTATTTGGACTCCTTTTATTTCTTTTTCTTGCCTAATTGCTCTGGCCAAAACTCCAGTACTATGTTGAATAAGAGTGGTGAGAGTGGGCACCCTTGTCTTGGTCCTGTTCTCAGAGGGATGGCTTTCAGTTTTTCCCAGTTGAGTATGATGTTGGTTGTGGTTTGTCATATATGGCCTTTATTATGTTGAGGTACTTTCCATCTATACGCATTTTGTTTATAGTTTTTATCATAAATGGATGTTGGATCTGGTCAAATGCTTTCTCTGCATCTGATCATGTGGTTTTTAGTCCTCATTTTGTTAATGTGGTGTATCACATTGATTGATTTGCAGCTGTTGAACCATCCCTGTGTCCCTGGTATAAATTCCACTTGATCGTGGTATATGATCTTCTTAATGTATTGCTGTATTTGGTTTGCCTGTTTTTTGTTGAGGAGTTTTGCATCTATGTTCATCAGCTATATTGGTCTGTAATTCTCCTTCTTCGTGTTGTCCTTGTCTGACTTTGGTATCAGGGTGATGTTGGCTTCATAGAAAGTGTTAGGAAGTGTTCCATCTTCCTCACTTTTTGGAATAGTTTGAGAAGAATAGGTATTAAATCTTCTTTGAATGTTTGGTAGAATTCTCCAGAGAAGCTGTCTGTCTGGTCCTGGACTTTTATTTTTGGGGAGGTTTTTGATTACTATTTCAATCTCTTTACCTGTGATTGGTCTATTCAGATTCTCTATTTCTTACTGGTTCAGTCTTGGGAGGTTGTATGGGTCTAAGAATATATCCATAGATTCATAGATTGTCCAATTTGTTGGTGTATAGTTTTTCATAGTATTCTTTTATAATCCTTTGTATTTCTTTAGTACCACTGTAATTTCTCCTGTTTCATTTTTAATTTTGTTTATTTGAGCCTTCTCTTTTATTCTTAGTCTGGCTAAGGGTTTGTAAATTTTGTTTATCTTCTCAAAGAACCAGCTCTTTGTTTCATTGATCCTTTCTACTGTTTTTGTTTGTTTCAGTTTCATTTATTTCTGCTCTAATTTTTATTGTTTCCCTCCTCCTGTTGACTTTTGGCTTTGTTTGTTCATCTTTTTCTGATTCTGTTAGGTGTAGTTTGATTACTTATTTGAGATTTTTCCTGTTTGTTAAGGTGGGCCTGTATTGCTATGAATTTCCCTCTCAGAACCACTTTTGCTACATTCCATATGAGTTAGTATGGTGTATTTTCATTCTTATTTGTCTCCAAATACTTTTTTATTTCTCCTTTAATTTCTTCAATGATTCATTGGTTATTAAGTAGCATGTCGTTTAGTCTCCACATGTTTGTCACTTTCCCAGCTTTTTTCTTGTAGTTGATTTCTAGTTTCATAGCATTATGGTTGGAAAAGGTACTTGATATGATTTCAGTCTTCTTAAATTTATTGAGGCTTGTCTTGTTTCCCAACATATGATCTATCCTTGAGAATGTTCCATGTGCACTTGAGAGAATGTGTATCCTTAATAGATAATATATATCTATTAAGTACATCTGGTCTAGTTTTTTTGTTTAAATCCACTATTTCTTTGTTAATTTTCTTTCTAGATGACCTATCCATTGATGTAAGTGGGGTGTTAAGGTCCCCTACTCTTATTGTGTTGTTGTTAATATCTCCTTTTAGGTTTATTAATAGTTGCTTTATGTACTTTGGTGCTCCTGTGTTGGTGCATGTATATTTATAAGTGTTATGTCTTCTTGATGGAGTGTCCCTTTTATCATTATATGCTGCCCCTCTTTGTCTCTCATTACCTGTTTTATCTTGAAGTGTACTCTGTGTGATATAAGTATGGCAACACCTGCTTTCGTTTGTTTGCCATTAGCTTGGAGTGTTATCTTCAGTCCTTTCACTCTGAACCTCTGTTTGTGTTCAGAGCTGAGATGTGTTGCTGGAGGCAGCATATTGTTGGGTCTTGTTTTTTTAATCCTTCCTGCCACTCCGTGTCTTTTGATTTTAGAATTCAATCTGTCATTTAGAATGATTACTGATATATGAGGGCTTAATGCTGCCATTTTATCACTCATTTTCTGGTTCTTCAGCATTTCTCTTCTTTCTCATCCCATTTACTTCAGACTACCATTCAGTTTGGTAGTTCTCTATGGTGATTTTCTCAGTTTCCTCTTTATCACTTGTGTCTCTGTTCCAGTTATTTGTTTAGTGGTTACCTTGAGGTTTGTATAAAACATCTCGTAGATGAGATAGTCCATTTTCTGATAGCCACTTATTTCCTTAGACTAAGACGATTTCATCCCTTTTCTCTTCCCCTAAGTTATTATTATCACAGTTTATTCCATCTTGTATGTGAGTTTGTGATTAAAATGATGAGGTTATATATATATTTTTTGATATTTTCCTTCCCTTTATCTTAAATGTTACAATTAAGTGTTTGCTAACCTGTTCTGATAGCTGCAATTTTCGGATTTTGTCTACCTATTTATCTCCTTGTTCAAGGCTTTGGAAACTTTCTCCTTTTTTTCAAGTATGAGGGCCTTCTTGAGCATTTCTTGTAGGGGAGGTCTTGTGGTGATGAACTCCGTTAGCTTTTGTTTATGTGGGAAAGTTTTTATTTCTCCATCATATCTGAAGGATATTTTTGCTGAATAGAATATTCTTGGCTGAAAGTTTTTGTCTTCCAGAGTTTTGAATATATCATTCCACTCTCTCCTAGCATGCAAGGTTTCTGCTGAGAAATCTGCTGAAAGCCTGATGCTGGTTCCTTTGTAAGATACTTTCTTCTGCTTTGCTGCCTGTAATATTTTTTCTTTGTCATTGTCTTTTGCTAGCTTTACTACTGTATGCCTTGGAGAATGTCTTTTTACCTTGATGTAATTAGGAGTTATATTAGCTTCTTTTACATGTATTTCCAGCTTCTTTCCCAGGATTGGAAAGTTCTCAGCTATTATTTCTTTGAACAAACTTTCTGCTCCATTTTCCTTCTCTTCTCCCTCTGGAATACCTATAATCCTTGGGTTGCATTTCCTGGTTGAGTCAAATATTTCTCAGAGAATTTCTTCATTACTTTTTAGTCTTAGTTCTCCCTTTTCCTTGTGAAGCATTTCTGTATTTCTGTCCTCCAGACTGCTGATTCTCTCCTCCATAATATCAGCTCTGTGTTATTCAGGGAGTCCAGATTTTTCTTTATCTCATTGATTGTGTTTTTCAACTCCAACACTTCTAATTGTTTTTTCTTTATAGTTTCAATCTCTTTTGAGAAGAAAGTCCTGACTTCATTGACCTATCTATATTTTCTTGTAACTCATGGAGTTTTTTTATGATAGTTATTTTGAATTCTCTGTCACTTAGATTATAAATTGCTGTGCCTTCAGGTTTGATTTATGAGTGCTTGTCATTTTCCTTCTGGTCTGGAGTATTAATAAATTTTTTCATACTGTTTGGTGTGGATTTGTACCTCTGCATAGTCATAGTATATGATTGCAGGTTCCACCTGCCACCACTGGGTGGGGGTCAAGAGCTGTGTATTCTGAGCCTGTCCTCACCCCTGCTTGCTCCCTCAAATCTGCTGCTTTTCTGTTGTATGTATGGGTGCTCTGGCAGACCAGCTGAGCTGGAGTGCCAGGAGGGGGAAGGGGCACTTTCTTTCACCTGCACAATCCCAGGGCTATTCTTGCTCTGCGCTTGCTCTGCCCTCACTTTCTGCTCTCCTGGAGTGCTGGCTTGATGAATTTACCCCTGCAATAGCTTTGTCACTTCTGTGTGAGACTTTCCCACTGGCTGTGAAGGATCTTGGAGAGTGAAGGTGTTCCCATGGAGAGCCACCCCTCTCCCCTTGCCTCTTGTAGCTGCACATGGTCCTGGGCCCTGGATCGCTGCCATTGGCAGAGGGAGAGGAGATCCTTTCACCTCCTTCAACTTCGTCCGGGGAGTCCAGCACCTCCACCTTCAGATGTATGGCTGCATGGGACTCTCAGGCATCTTTTGTGTTGTGTGAATGTCCCCTGTTGGTATATGAATGTCCTTTTCATTGTATCTTAGTGGTGAGAGTCTAAGGGAAGAGCTCAATCTGCCATGTTGCTCACTCCTCGTTTCTTGACGATTCTGTAAGTTCTGATTGTTAAATATTCAGGAAAGGATGGAAACTAAAAGTCTCAAAATTGTTTAGTCCTCTTATGTTTTAGGATATGTGAAATAGTATGTGTCATTGTAACGTGAACTAGGAGACAGAAATTGTGGCTTTGGATATTGCCTAAGACATAAGCAGTTTAATTTTTGGCAGGATGTTTAATCCACTGAACCTCCAGATTATCAACGTCTATATTCTTGTGTAGTTGCAAAGGTAAGATAGAAAGGTATAAACGCATGGTATAAACTATAAAGTGTTATATGTATATGAAATATTCTTTTATTATTAAAATCGATGGTTAAATGTATCTTCCTCTTTACCTTACTCATCTAAAAATGTATTCATCAGGGGCCAGCTCAGTGGCACAGCGGTTAAGTTCACACATTCCGCTTCGGCAGCTTGAGGTTTGCTGCTTCGGATCCCAGGTGCAGACATGGCACCGCATGGCAAGCCATGCTGTGGTAGGCGTCCCACGTATAAAGTAGAGGAAGATGGGCATGGATGTTAGCTGAGGGCCAGCCCTCCTCAGGAAAAAGAGGAGGATTGGCAGTAGTTAGCTCAGGGCTAATCTTCCTTGGAAAAAAAATAAATAAATAAAAATGTATTCATCATAAAGCTTTCTTCAAAGTATAAGCTTTTACTTATCAGTGTTTCACTTATCAGTTTCTTAAACCATTGCTAGGACAGTGAATCCACTACCACAGTTGCTTGTTTTTTTCTGTATTTTCATAAAATTATAAGCCCCAGCAAATTTAGTTAGACACAAACTTGTTATCTAACTTTATTCTCTGTTAGGCTAAATAGGGCTTTTGGGGTTGAGGAATTGGTAAAATCCAATTGAAGGCAATATTTGTGGACTGTCTTTTAAAAAATGACTCACAAAGCCAGTGGCCTACTGTGGTAAACTAAAACAGAACTGATTGTTGGTCAAGTGGTATCCCAATTATTCATTGAGTGCCCAGTTAGTCTGTAATTGGCCATTAAAAGGCAGCATGGTATTTACCAATATATGTGAGTTTATTTGCTTTTTTTACCTTTAATTCTTCTTGAAATCCCTATCTGCTAGCAGTAAGCTGTTTTAAGGAGTTTAAGTGGACCCATTATAAACAGCTTCTAAGAAAATTAGGTTCCAAAGATTGGTTAGACCTCTAGACTTCTGATAACCCAGCTGCATATGAAAAAAGAAAAGTTTTTTACAGTTGGTACTCTGTGTACCACATTTATGGATAATAGCAAGATGAAGGTAAGTACCATAGGTTGGTAAACCAAGCTAATAACAATACAGCAAAACCTGGGTTTTGAAGAGTATAATATGGCCAGAGTCATTCCATTAGTATTGGTTTTGTATAAAAATGGGGAAAAAACCTGGCCATTTATCCTGTGAAGAACACATTTAATGATTACACATTCAGTCTTTAGTTGAATGTTTTCTCCCAATTTTTAAATTAATGAATTAGGATGTGGAAGACTCAATGATATAAAAGCTCAGTTTTTTGTTTTTTTACATTTCCTTCCCTGATTAGTTGCTTTCTAGTCACAAAATCAGGATTTTAGTTAAGTGGTTTGATATAAAGTGTTTTAAACCATTTTGCATGGATTTTCTGTGGAGTACACTAAAGTAATTTATGTAACTTTATAGAATGTTGTGTATGTGATTGATGTTGGCAAGTAGAAGAAAACGGAGTTTTAACATGTTTTGCAAAAATTCTTTTAACAGAATGAGTTTACATTTCCAGGACCAGAATTAATGCCGGAATTTTTAATGTTGTATAATTAGCTTGCTTGGGCTAAGTTGGATCCAGGCAGCTTTAGAGATGAAGTCAATCAGAGAAAACTTTTTATTAGAGACAAATACAGTAACTCTATCTAGAAAAGTGTTCTGCTGGGACTTGAAGGCTGTGCAGAATCTGCAGAGTTGCAGATCTGCAGGAACTTCTCTCTCCCCTTAGTTTTCTACATAAATAGAAAAAGAATACTTGGATGTTTTACATTTAACTCCCTTTATTATGAAGTGATTCTTCCCACCAGGCAAATAATCACTTGAAAAAATACCATTGTGTAGTTAGTCAGAATGGTTTTTCTGTTACTCAGTCATTTATGTTGAACAAGTTGTATTTGAATGGAAGTCACTACCTGTAGAGAACATTGTGTTAAGCAAAACCATCTTTACAGTTTCTTTTTTTGTTTCCTTTTCTTCTTCCTTGTTGCACATTTTTGCATTTTCTTTATTCAGTTCAAAGGAACGACCAGGGAAAGGGATACACTAATCAGTGGTCTTCCTTTCCCTTGATCTAGGCTTATGCCCAGTCACTTCTTCTGAAAGTTGGAGGAAGCATTCCTTTAGTTGGCAGTGATGGTTATTCTCTGCTGGGTCACTGCTACCCACTACCCTAAGTGTGGTCCAGGATCCAGTGCCAGTCTGCAGACTGTCTACTAGCAGTCTGTGACAAGTATAGAATGTGATATTAAGTGTTTAGAAACTTCTTGCAGTTTGACGTTGTCATGACATGTAAATGCATAATTTTGTATTTTACAAAAATATTGGTCCACAGCAAATTAGAGAAAGTCTTTCACCATAGGCAACTTGAGAAGCACTGAGCTAGATGACTTCATCCGTTTCTAACGCAGAGATCACAGGCGGGGGCATAAAGGAGGAATGTTAAATGACTGTCCTGTTGATCTAGCTATAGTTGGTTAGGTGCTCAGCTATGGCAAAGCCCAAATGAATTTGTTTCCCTAACATAAAATCAGGGATTTTCCTAAGTATCAGTGATAATCATGAGAATTAAGTGAATCAGCTGTTTATGTGGTATCTGAATAGCTTTTTATTGTTTCTTTCTTGGATTTGAAAAAATATCTGCTAAAGTTATATAGTCTAGCAACCTTAATAATTCCCACATTTTCCTTGGGAAGTTGTTGAATCAGTTGAAAACCTTAAATTACATTCACTATAAAATGTAGTGGTCATTAAATATGGCCAAAGGTTGGTCTAACATAAAAGCGTGAGTAAGAGAGAAAAGAGAAGCTCTGCTGACATTAATTGTGAAAATTGCCATCTCAGATCTGAAAATTTGCCATCTTAGATGTGATGTTTTACTTTTGGATATTTTGATCATTGCGCTTTAAAAAAGTTCAATTAGTATGATGACATTATTATTAATTGAACCACAAGTTTCCATTAGCTCTGAAAATATCAATTTCTAATTTAGCATTACAATCTAAGATACTTTTACTTTAATAAAAAATTGTTCTACTATTTTTTAAGAAGCTACTTTTTAAAGAAAGTTGCCGCCATTATTCTGGAGGCAAAAGAAAAGTTCTGCTTGATTCATGTAAAATTTGCATTTAATAATGAATTTATCATGAATGTCCTCCTTTGTGTTTGTTAATGCAGATAGCAAGGTGAATCGGCAGACTTGAAGCATGAGTTCAGATGCCAGCCAAGGCGTGGTCACTACTCCTCCTCCTCCCAGCATGCCTCACAAAGAGAGGTATTTTGACCGCATCAATGAAAATGACCCTGAATACATTAGGGAGAGGAACATGTCTCCTGATCTACGACAAGACTTCAATATGATGGAGCAGAGGAAACGAGTTACTCAGATCTTGCAAAGTCCTGTGAGTTGAAATAATTAGAAGGCTGTACTGTTTCTTCCTCTTTGGAGACCTTGATATAGTAGGTAGGAGGTATCTTAAACTACTCTCAGTTTGGAAGAGGGGTAGAGGAAGAGTGACTAATTGCCCCCAGTCTTTCAGAGGCAAAATGAACACCTAATTTATATATTTAAATACTGCAAAGCTTTTATAACAAACTAGTATTGTCTTGGTGGTATAAATTTTCTTTGTGTGATTTCTGAGTGTAATGCTTCATTAAAGTAGGACAAAAGATGCTACCAATTCAAACTGAATATCCGTGAAGAAAAGAAAGGCATGACTGAAGTATTAGGAACCAAGAAATGAGTTGGGTACATCCCATACACGTATTTTCTTCTTCCTTTGGGTACCTTGACACTCAGAGCAGCATAGGAAGACTTAAGGTTTCTGAGGAGGTCTGTGATGTGACCGCCTAATGTTACATACACGTAATGCAAGCACACATATATGCATATACACCAAACTAACTAGATTAAAAGTGGATTATAAACTCATCTCAAGCTTGAAAATTCTGTCTGCACAGTAATACCCAGACTTTGTAAATCACACTTAAGTGATTTGTTAGTTTTTTTACAAACCCTTAGTGGAATTGCAAAGGTCACATATAAGTGATGGAAAAATGAGAAAACAGCTTGATTTAAGATGCAAAATGTATTCGTAACTTTATGCATAATGAAGATCATGGGCCCCTTAAGGCAGAGTTTAGCACACATAAGCACATAATGCCCATGTTAGGGTTATGTTAGGTTTCCAACTTAGGGACTCAAGGAAGCACCAAGGCGTAGTTCTGCCTGAGGTGGCCCCGGTAAATCATTTTGTTGTGCCCTTGTGAATTTAGTCACAGAGGTTGAGTCCAAAGCCAAAGGGGAATTCCACTCTGAGTAATTCTCCTATACTAGTGGCCTAGATAAAAGCAATTGCAAGTTATAAAGGCAATACAAGCTCTGAGGAATTTAAGTATAGCTTAAATTTAAAGCTGTCCTTTAAAGAAACCCTTTCCCAGTGGAAAGGAGATTAACCAGAGAATTCATCATGAGGGAGTAAATGTTCAGTGCCTTCTTTTATGCCAACCTGAGTTTCTGTGTTTATAAATAGTTGAAAAGCATGTTAATTATTTGGATCAAATAAATATACTTCCTCCTGTAAAGAAACCCCACTTTTAAGAACTAACTTATTAGCCAGATGATTACAGTAACATATAGTATAAAGTAACTGTAAGAATGAGATGAAGTTCAGATTTTGTTCAAGGTTGTTGAATATTGAGATTTCTTTGCAAAGTGCTCCAGGGAGAACCATTCAATTCTAACCATAAAGTTTAAAAGGAAAAACTACTATACTACATTTCCATGCCAAAGTTTTTGTTTTATAATTTCCCCACTAGACTAAAGACAGCATAACTTTGAGTAGATTACCTAATTTTTTTATAGAGGCATCCCTCTGAAATATTACAGGTTTGGTTCCAGACCACTGCAGTAAAGTAAGTCACGTGAATGTTTTGGCTTCCTAGTGCATATAAAAGTTATGTTTACCCTATACTGTAGTTCATTAAGTGTACAATAACATTATGTCTAAAAAAGTAATGTACATACTTTAATTAAAAAATACTTTATTGCTGAAAAGTGCTGACCATCATCTGAGCCTTCAGGGAGTTGTAATCTTTTTGCTGGTGGAAGGTCTTGCCTTCAATTTGTAAAAAATGCAGTATCTGTGAAGGGCAATAAAGCAAAGCACAATAGAATGAGTTATACCTGTGCTTATGTATTTCCATTTGTAAATTGGCTTAAAAGTGTCACTTTTTTTTTTACTCGTGCCCTGGGGAACTTAATGAACTCATGGGAAAGGGCAGACATGTAGATTGTCACTTCTATATTCATGTAGCAAAGGTGGTAATTTTCAGCCCAGAGAGGAACAAAGAAGGTTTAAAAAAATTGTGGATTGATCATGTTTTTTCCTAGATCTTTCCTAGTGAATTTTAAATCTTATTTGTGAAAGACTCAGAAAATCATAAATTTTGTCTTCCTGACAAGTTTTAGGACAGCTGTTTTCAATACAACAAACTTTTCACCAAAGGAAATGATACTTGGTGCCCTGTATTAGTTATCTATTGCTATATAACAAATTATCCCAAGACTTAGCTTAAAACAACAAGGTTTTATTATCTCATTGTTTCTGTGGGTCAGGAATTCAGGAGCAGTTTAGCTAATGATTCTAGCTCAAGGTCTCTCATGAAGTTGCAGTCAAGACATCAGCCAGGACTGCTGTCATCTGAAAGCTTGACTGGGCTGGAGGTTTCTGCTCTTAAAGTGGGTCACTCACATGGCTGTTGGCAAAAGGCCACAGTTCCTTGCCACATGGACCTTTACCTGAGGCTGTTTGAGTGTTCTCCCCCAGAGCAAGTACCTGAGAAAGAGCACAGAGGAGCCTGCAGTGCCTTTTATGACCTAATCTCAGACATTAAACACCACCACTTCCACCATATTTGTTAGTTAGAAGTGAGTCACTAAGTTCAGCCTATACTCAAGGAGAGAGGAATTAAGCTCCATCTTTTGAGAGGAGGATTGTTCACTCTGATCACAGTTTATTTTAAAAGTACCACAGTCTTCCACAATTTCCTTACCTTCCTCCCACATGCAAAATACACTCAGCCTCTCCTAACACCCCTGCAAAAGTCTTATTCCATTACAACATTAGCCTTAACCAGAATTTCATCATCTAAATCTGGGCCAGGTGCAGATAATGCTCCTCAGGTGTAATTCCTTAAGTATGCTCCTCAAGTACAGTTCCTCTCAGTCTATAGACCTAAGAACTGATGAAACAAGTTATCTGCTGAGGTGACCCCCCCCCCCCAACATCCAGTGGTGGGGCAGACAAAGATAATTGCTATAGGTATTCCTGCTCAAAAAGGGGAAAAATTGAGGGTACATAGGAGTAACTGGTCCATAGCAATTTTGAAATCCATCTAGGCAAATGTTCAGAAGTTCCCTTGATGAGGACTCAGTCCTTCTACTTACTAGGGATGGGTCTCCCTAGCTCGTGGCTCCGCCCTCTGGGCTTTTGGTTCCACCCTCTGAATCATCCTTTGTTTTCCTTGAAAGATAGACTGTGTTTGCAACTATGTGTTTTTCTCAGCCAGATTCCTTCTTGTATAAGTTTTTGGTTTCAAAGACCTCTTTTCTTTTTGTACTGTCTTTGTTCCATTAAGTCTAGTCTTGCAGTGCTTCTGCCAATATAATTCTCTTAAAACCTTTGTGGGTCTCTATGAATATTGGGGTTCACCTTGTTAGACAAACCTATAACCAATAAAGATCAAAATCAAACACATTACTAATTCGTGTTTGTAAGAAACAAATTTGTAAGCCCTCTATTTAAAATACTGGGTTCATTTGGGAAGAAAGGAAATTGGGAGAGAAACTAATAAAAGCAAACTTAGCACCTTACTGCCTTGAGCTGAGAAAATAAGAGAGGAGCAAAGAATTTGTCTCACTCTGACTCTGGGTATTACTTCTTTCTCACAATTTCATGATCTTTTGTCATATATATATTTTTTAATTTAAGAAAGTATTTGTCTTAGAAATCAAGCACTGGTGAGTAAATTGGTTTAGCTAGAGATTTTGTTAATGCAGTAGAGGGAATCCACAAGTTTTCTTTGGCCAATATACTCCTCCTTTATATGTCTATGGAGACCCTAGATTGTCACTTACCCCCTTCTCTCAGAATGAAGTGTCCATGACAAACTGTTGGAATTAAATAATACCTCATCAAAGTTAAACATGAAAGTTGAAAAACTAACAGCACTTTCTGTGTAGTAGATATTCAATAAATTCCAAATACATGGATGGATGGATGGATGAATAGCTGTATGGGCTTTGAGTCATTCAACACTTGAATGTTGCCCAGCAAGCTCGTACCAAACTTGACAGCTCAATACGGAAAACAGTTGGTGGGTTTCAAAAAAAAAGGAAAGTTCTTAAACTTTACCACTATAGGAAGCAATTTAGACTGGTTGACAGAAGTGTGCAACATTACTCCAAAAGATAGGACAACAGGCATGTAGGTGGTGATAGCTCAGGCGCATGACATACTAACATTTCTTAATAGCAAGGCAGTGTGTAATGCTCCAAGCTTATTTTGAAGAGGAGAAACTTCAAAGCTGTATACAGTTTAGAATATCTTTGTAATTAAGGCCTAAATTATTAACAGGTTGCCTTAATTAGAAGCGTTGGTCAAAATCACCCTGATTGGGGACTGGCCCCGTGGCCGAGTGGTTAAGTTATCGTGCACTCCGCTGCAGGTGGCCCAGTGTTTCGTTGGTTCGAATCCTGGGTGCGGACGTGGCACTGCTCGTCAAACCACGCTGAGGCAGCGTCCCACATGCCACAACTAGAAGGATCCACAATGAAGAATATACAACTATGTACCGGGGTGCTTTGGGGAGAAAAAGGAAAAAATGAAATCTTAAAAAAAAAAATCACCCTGATTTATCTAGTCACTTTGGAAGTTTAAGATGCAAGTACTCTTTCTTAATTTTGTTTGCATTCTTATTATATATAAGCTTCAAGCAAAGATATTATTCTAACCTTTAGCTTCATATTAACTAAGACTTAGACACAGGAGAAAGATCATCCAGAAGAAAATTTGGTTTATTTGTTTTTTCTGCTTTCAACAGGACGAGTGATAATCTAGTTCCAAATAAATACATTTCTTAATGGAGAAATTCTAAGTAAGTTTGTTATGCTCCTAATCCCACTTTAGGAGAGATCTAATAATATAATTGCAAGGTGCCTTGGGAGCAGCAAGTCTGTAATCTTTTTTTCTTTTTGCTCCAGTTTTTCTCTCTAGTAATTATTATGAGGTAGAATATCCAGATGTGGATATTTCAAATCCATCTCTGATATTTATCAGTATTCTGTTACCTGATTTCCATAAGTTAGACATTACTTATAAATCACCTGATAAGATTATTTTTTTTAGCCGTAAATGAAATAATTTCATCAGGTCAATTTCTTTTATCAAATTGGTCCTCTTTTCTTTGATTTAAAAGATCCTTCGTCTATTGCCACTTTCTCCTGAAAGTTCTGACCTTAGATACAGAAGCCTTAAGATCTGATATTTCAAGTTAATTCTACTTTTGGTTTATAGTATACATGAACATATCTGTACTTAAAGTATACTATTGCCCTATATGAATCTTAAATCTCTGGATCTGTCATGTTTTTACAAGTTTATTTTTATCCATACCTTATGAATTCAGAGTTTACAGGATCACTCCTTCAGCATTGACAGATGATGTATAAAATAAAAAGGGTATGAGATGCAGATAAGGCTTTTAAGGCACCCTCTTTCTAACTTAAACATTTTGTTTTTCACCTAGTGATGTTTTTTTACCATACTTTTTTGGACATGTTTGATGAGAGAACTGTCCAAACCATAACACTGTGGGGATAAAACCAAGTTTCCAAGTAGGATTTTGTTTGAGTTGAAGAATTAAATGACTTTTAAAAATTTATAACATTCAGTGAAGATTCATTTCTTATATAAAAAAGAAACAGATGTATTTCTTCTTTTAGATGATGGACAAGCCTAATTACACAGGAAGAATTTCTCATTCAAGTAGTGGATTGATAAAACTGTTTTCTAGGGCCTCAGATTCCAGTGCTAATAACCTATGAAATGGATATTTGCTATATTAACTCAATCAAACTTGCAATCAGATTCTTTACTTTCTTTCCTTATATCTAGGAAAATAAAAGGCAAGAAACTCTAACTTACTATTTAATTAATTGAGCGTGGAGCTAGACACTCAGGGAGACTCTAGAAATGTGAAAGACACAGCTCCAGCCATCAGATATAATATATATATATATAATATATAATATAGTAGAGTAGGAAGATAAATCGCAATCATATGATGGTACCCTAAGTGTAGTATAGGCAAGTGTTAAAAGAATTCAGAGTGGGATGGGAAGAGAAAAAACATAGAGATCCCTCCTAACGAGTGATTAAAGGAGAAGCTTTAAGGAAAACGTGGCATTTAAGACATGTATTTTGAATAAAGTATAAGAATTCATTAGGTGGAGGAACAGTGGAAGCTACCATTTGCATTTGATGAAATATAGTGAGCAACAATAGAAAAGTACAAGTTGTGATCAGAGAATGCTGAGCGAACCTCATAGGCTAGACCAGAGCATGAGGTAGTAATGGTAGATATGGCCAAAAAATTGTATAACAGATTATAGAGATCCTGGAGTACCAGACTGTTTTGACCTAAGTTAGGGGTCAGCCCATTTTCTCATTGTTTGCAGTCTTAATCTGTTTATACAAAAATTTTTATACATACATATATGCATATAGTGCTTGTTTTGGATCTGGCTTCATCACCACTTATTAGCTATGTGGCATTAGGAAACTCACTTAACTTGAGCTTCAGTTTCTTTGTTGGTAAAATAGACCTTATGCAGTTGTGCCAATTAAATGAAATAACATAAAAGCATATAGCGCAGTGCCTAGCATGTAGTAGGCAAGTATTTGTGGAAATTGTATACATAAAGTTATATACAATATTGCTAATTTAAAGCATTTTATGCCTTTGTGGCAACACTTTGAAGATTATAAGCATAATTCCTTAGACTGTATTTTGGGTTTTTGAAAGTGTCAAAGAATCTATCACCCTGATAGGACTCTGGCTTATTCATGTTCCTGTATTCATGTATTCAAGGAGTAACAACCCCCACCACCTCCTCTTCTCTGCTCATTTGTATCTGGAATGAAAGACATGGTTTATGCTGTGGTTTTGTGTGTGAGTTGTTTGATCTTTTAACCTGACTCTTCTCTCTTGGAGACCCTAGGGAATTGTTGGCTTAATCTGACTTCAGAAGCCCAGCATATGACCTTGCTGCCCTCCTTGTAAGTTAGTTTCTCATTCTGCTTTGATGGGAGAATTCCTAGCTGTAAGAGGACAAGTACTTTGGTACTCCAGGGTCATCATAATCTGCTGATATATAATTTTTTCCCCTTTATCTATCATTACAATTTATCGCTCTAATCTAGCCTAAGAGGTTTTCTCTGTATTTCTGATCACAACATGCCTGCTGCCTTATTAATTGTATTTAGTTTGAGGGATACAACATATCCCTGATAAAATTGGGAAAAGATCCTGTGCCCAACTGAGTGTTCCAGATTTGAATCTTTATTCCACTTACTTACTAGCTATGCAGCCTTGAGCAAATCATTGCCTATCTTAGGACTTTTGTTGTGAGATTTAAATGAATCAACTATAAATGACTGTTTTATTAACATTGGATTTTAATAGGAATATGATTAACTATCCATCATAAAGATAAGTAAAAATTTTTGTTAATATATTTTAATGAAATCTTAATAAGTTTATTGATAGATTTTAAAAACCAGGTGAAACCGTTTCATATCATTAGTAATTTTTATACTAACTGTTTTATGACTTAGGTAATTATCTGAACAACATTTCAAAAATATTGGAAACATTTAAAAATGAGTTATAAATAAATGTTCATGACAAAAAATATTAAATCTTTTGGAATAGAAGAATTCTTATCTGTTGAAGCACTGTCAACTATATAAAAAGGCTGAGGAAATTTCATTTACTGTGAAAATTTTCTTTTCTTATACTGCAAAGAAACTATTCACTAGCCTTAAAGGGGAAATATTTTTCACCTATTTTTTTTCTCTTGATTTCAGAAGGGCTTATTCATCCCTCTATGACACCATGGATCATCCCAAAGCTTTAGGATGGTACTCACCATATTGGGGGATATATGGAAGTGAAAAAAGCGTTTTCCCTAATGAAAAAAAGCATTTAACTTGAGTCCTTGCCTCTGACATTTACTAGCTGTGTGACCTTGTACAAAGTTTTCAACCTTTCTTATTTAGCTTTCTCATCTCACTCAGCAGAAGTTTCTCATCAGTTTCATAAATTGTGATTCTCTTGACCAACTGATTGGTTTTTAATCTTAACACCATTGTAAATCAGCATACTGAGCAGATCGTCTTGATTTGTGTTGAGTGCTAGAGAGTTTAGATAAAGTTTGGCCCATCTCTGGCAAATGCTTACAATTTTATAGCATGTACTTTGTATGTTAACCTCATTCCTGGCTCTGTCTAATCTCCTTATGCTTATTTTCTCTTAAGCTTGACTTTTCTTACCTATATTTAATTTATTTTTATATCATTTCAAACAATAGAATCCACCTTAAATACTTCCTGGAACAATATGAGGCGGGACATTCAATAAAATAAATAATGCCTACTTCTCAGAGTTTCATAATGTAAATAATGAGTGATACACATAGTAGGTGTCATTAATTTTTTTTTTTGCTTAATTAGAGGATATTGGTTATAGCTGCTTTGAACTGAGGAAAGTTTAAATAGAATTTGGTTTTGAAGAATAGCAGATTGGACCGTTGCCAGGTATCCAGAAGTTTTTCTGTAGTTTATGTAAGATAAATGAGTGTATCTGGAAGATTCTTTTCAGCCTTAAACATGGTAAAATACTCATGTTAGTCATCTGTGTGGAGGCATCCATCCATCTTATATACAACTCACAACCATTTTGTGTTCATAAGGTCTTAGAAATGTATTAATGGAGTTTTCTGACAAATGTAATATGTCTTTGTAGAGGATATTTTATAGGATAGTTTCTCTGGTTTAAATCATGTATTTAAATGAACTAGATACAGTCAATAGAATTAGGTTTTAGAATTTTTGTAATTTACATTATAATGATTTACATTTAACAAACCTTGAATTTGTAAAACAGAAACCATGTTTAACTGGTATAAACTGCTCCATGAACTCAGAATTCCAATATGGTCACTAGTATTTTTTAAATTAATCACTAAAACATCCACCTGCTGTATCAGCAGAAAGTACAGCATCTTTCTCTTGGAATTTCTACTTTCCCCTGACTTGTCCCAAGAACTTCAGTGCCTTACATAGTCCAAAAGAGTTCAGCAGTGGCTTCCATATCCAAGATGTGGTGTATGGTGTGCACATGTGTCTGCATCTGTGTATGTGAAAGAATCACACTAGAGTCTGTTCAGTCCACCACTGCCACTGTACCTCCCTGCCGCATGGTGGTGCTGTTGAAAACTAGTCTTACCCTGCCCAGCAGAAGATTCAGGTTCACTGTTGACCCAGATTCCTGTGCAGGCCACCGTGGTGCATCAGGGAAGGATGACCTCCTTCTCCCTCTCCCTCTTCCTGGGCTAAACTCAGGGTGTTCCATGATGCCCCATGGTTGACCTCCCAAGATTACAGCTATTAGCACTCACCTTTTTCAGTTCATATCACAGATGCCTCTCAACTGTTGTTCTAAAAGCAGCACAACCATTGAGTCGGGACTGGTCCTAATATCTACCACCTCATAGCTCAGAACCGCATTTCCCCTTCCAGCCATGGGCTCCTATGCCATTATTTTAAAAAAAAAAGAAAGTCCTTCTTTCTGAAAACCTCTGAGTTCTTCAGCCATCCTCTAAGCAAGGCTACATCTAAGCAGGAACTCCAGGAGATCTTATTTGCAGCCTTCTGAGGAAGGCTACTGTCAGTGACTCAAAGGAGATTCACCCTTCTAAGGAAGCGTTCCCCAGTCATCTCCAAGGTTTTCATACCTGCCTCTCTTGGAGGTAGTGATTCCAAAGCAGTTTTCTGCCTTCTCCCTCTTAGGTGAAGTGGGAAAAAATTTCTTGCTGGGCATTTTTCTGCACATGTAACCAGTCTCAAATGGAAGAGCAAGGTTTAGGTGATTTATATAGCAAGAGCCTTCATGTTTAAAATGACTGAAAACAGACGTGAGCAAGAGAACAAATGAGGAATGTAGTAAAATAAGTGTTGGTTTGATGTGATGGAGCTAGAAAACCAGCCATTTCAACTAATATGAAGAGTTAGAAGAGATTTCAAATGATGAATCATATTAGCAACTCAAGGGTTACTGGGAGAGAGATTTTTCTCTTAATAGTCAGGATTTTTATTTATATATAAACACTGTTTCTACCACATACACACCCTCCCTCCCAAAAAAAGATACAGCAGAACTCCAGGAACATATAGTACTCAAAGTTGGAAAAAAAATGTTCTTTCTTTAGCACAGTGTTACAGTAGGGGAGTAGTCAGTTCTCAACTCTTCTTATCAGTCTGCCTTCAAAGTTTATGGAGCTAAGGAATTGCCGTGGAAATCAATAAAATGGAAGCCATGATTTAGCATGTCGTAGTAAACACTTTTGCTCTAAGTCACTCTGTAGTTGGAGTTGTGCTGCATTCAAATAGGGAGTCTTTCCCAACCCAGATAATGAGGCTGCTAGGCAAGGAATGAGTCTCTTTTTGTATCGGTCTATACTTGGTGCCCTAGTTGAATATTATTAATAGAATTGTTTTATCTATATTTGTCTGTTGTAAATGTTATAATAGCTCATTTTCTTTGAGATTAAGAGTGTCTAATGATTTTTTCCTCTCATGAAAGTAAGCTTCTTGCTTCTTCTTCCAGTGTTTTAATTTTATTGTTTTTTGTTTTATATTTGTTTTAAAGTAGTATAGATGAAAGCTATTCAAAAGAGGGATGGGGGAAAGATTGATTATATCAGAGCAAGTTATGTTTGGGTCGTTCTGCTCCAAGTGAGGTGTATGTGCTCAATGGTTGTTCTTGTGTATTACAGGCCTTTCGGGAAGACCTGGAATGTCTTATTCAAGAACAGATGAAGAAAGGCCACAACCCAACTGGATTACTAGCATTACAACAGATTGCAGATTACATCATGACCAATTCTTTTTCAGGCTTTACTTCACCTCCCCTCAGTACGTCAGTTTTGGAAAGTTTAAAAAATTATAATTTTATCTTTACTTTGAACACTTTACATCTCTAGCAGCATACTCTGTTCTGGTTCAGTCCTTAAATTCATAACATCTAATACTTAGAGTAGCATAGTGTTAGAATCTCTTACTTTTTCATATCAACCAGGCATTTACTAGACTTTATGCGGATTACAAAAAAGTTATAAGATTTGGTCCCTGCCCTAGGTAAATATATGTTTTAGTTGAGAAGACATACCATGAATGCACAAAAGATTAAAACTGCAAGATAACTATAGAGGAAACAAATTGCAAAGCAGTCCATAAGAAATTGTCTAATGACCTTGTATATGTCATCATTCCACGAACTCAGAATTGGAATTGATTTTGGCTGAAGTGGACTGAGAAAACTTTATGGAAGAAGTGAAGCCTGAACTAACCAGGCTTTAAGAGATGGAGTAATTAGAACTTGGTGTAAAAGAGGGGTTAGGACATTTTATTCATTCAACAGCTCTTTAGTGAGAGCACAAATTTGGTGAGCTGAACAGTGAAAGGATACCAGGAATCATAAGGCACTGAGTTCAAGCACTTTGCATCTCAGTGAGATATGTACAGAGCTCATTGCAATACCGGGGAAGGTACCCAGAGTATCAGAGGTGACTGGCAGGGACTGCTTCACATCAGATTCAAGGGATGAGGCTTCATGTCAGAGTCAAGGGACTTTGTTTTCATCTCTTTTATTTTCCTTCTTTTCCTTCCTTTGTTTCTTCCTTCCTTTTTTTCTTTTTGGTTAAAGATTTATAAGAAAGAATGCAATGAGTTCAAGTACTTTCCAATAGAGGGATGGCATACAAAATGACTTGATGGTGGGAACATGCAAGGTGTACATACATACGGCTAAAGAATCTTTCAAAGAGTTCCAACATGAGGTATAAGTGCTTGAACTAATGTAGTGGTTGTGGATTCAAGAAGGAAGAGATCAATGAGAAAGACATAACCAAGGGAGAATAGAGAAGATATAGCAGCAGGTTCGATGTGGTGATGTGGAGCAGGTGGAGGGGAGAGTGTGGGAAGAATAGTGAGTTCCAAAATCACTCTTCCAGCTTGGGAGAAACGTTCTATCAGAAGAAACAGAAAAACTCAAAGGTTAAGCTAGTTTGGTTCGCTCTTTGTATAATTTTGAGTATCTACCATTGTGCTGTTATAGTCCCTGTTAGGGATGGGGGATACAGTGATAAACAATACAGACAAGATTCCTGTGCTTGTGGAGACAGAAAATAGAGTAATAAAGAAAATGGTCAGATAATAGGAAGTGCTATGCAGAGAATTAATATATGGTGATTTGATAGGAGTAACTAGGTGACTACTTTAGATGGGGTGATGAAAGAAAACCTCTCTGAGGAGGTGACATTTAAACTGAAATCTTAATTGCAAGAAGGAGCAAACCATACCAAGACTGAGAGTAAGCATTCCAGGTAGAAGGAACAGGTACAGGTGTTAGGAGGGAATAAGGTGAGAATGAGTTTGACAGCCTCTTCAGAGGACAAAAATAAAGATTATGGTCTGGAGCATGGTTTTTGAGGGGACAAGTAGAACAAAGTGACGTCAGAAACATAGGCAGAGACTAAATCATATAGGGCTTCACAAGCAGAGTTGAAAGTTTGGATTTTATTCTAACTTTGGAAAGCCATTTTAAGAAGGAGGATGATGTAGAAAGACCACTATAGTTTCTGTGTGAAGAATTAACTGGGAGATTTCATGATATTATTAGACAAAAATAGGAATGTCCAGAGTTGGGGATCTAGTTTGGGTTGGGAAATGGAGGAAGTTCAAACTGTAGGCATACCAAAGCCACCAAGAGAGAATTACCAAGACATTGCAGCAGTTGGAAAAGCAGTCCTAGAGCTTAAGAATGGCTTGGCAGATGGACATAGAGAAGTATTACTCAAAGCTGTGTATGTTGATTAAATAATCATGCACGAGGGTATAGAGGAGAAAAGGGTCTAAAAGAAAATTTCAAAAGTTGGAAGAGGAAGACTAGTCATGGAAGTCAGAAATAATAAGAGGAGCTATCTTATGAGTGACCTAGATACCATGGTAGGAAAGGGGAGCTGCAGGGGTTACTGGGTGGAATGGACAAAGGCCTGGCAGCAGGAAAGCCATGTCCCAGTGCTCAGAGGTCAGGGAATAGAAATCAACCAGTTTGGCTGGAATATTTATGTTGTGTTGTGAAAAGAGAAAGTCAAAGTTGGAAGGGCAGGGAGAGGAGGAGATAGGTTAATGGCTGACTCTGAAATTTTGTCAGAAATTATACTGTTTTGCGTGGTTTACGTGTTAAAACTTCTTCTTTGAGTTGGTTCATAATGTTTCAGAATTAGAAGATCTCACATTAGAGTGTTGACTGGGGACTTCTCTTTAACTGTTCTCGTAGCCCTAGACTCAGAAACTCACATGATAACAGCTGACTGGTGAATTGAGCTGCCTCTTCAAACCAGGCGTGTGCTCTCTAATCGCCTGCAGGCTGCACCAGGCCTAGTTTATGCATTTACACTAATTTCCTGGCCCCTCTTGGCCTTCAGGTTTGGGGCTCCTGCACAACTTTGAGCAGTGGAATAGTGAAGTTAAAGGAAACTCAATCTGGTGGGTTTATGCAGAATGGATTTATGAAGAGAAGGGCTACAGGCAAGGACAAGAAGGAGAAGGCTTATTGCAAGGGTTACATGTGAGGTAAGGCCTGAACTCGAATATGAAAAATGCAGGACCTTCTGAAGAAAAGAGTGATGGACTATGTGATAAATTACATATGGGGCCTAGGAAAGATAAGAGGTAAAGGTCACCCAGTGTTCAAGCCTGCAGGAATTGCAGTACTGTCAATATTAGAAGAGTAAGGAAAAGAGAGAAAATAAGAAAAATTAGGGGAGATAAAATCACTTTTAGACCCTGTTAATTTTTATGTTGCTGTGTTACAGGCAGTTAGAAACAGCAGGCTGAAGAAAGGGCAGGAAGGCCTGGTCAGAGATGAAGATCAGGGTGTCATCGCACAGAAGTGACAGCTGGAGGCCTGAGAGTATATGGTGTTTTCATGGAGAAAAGTAAAATGAGAAAAGCGTGTAGTGGAGGCCTGAGCTTTGGGAAAGAGCCACAGTTGGGGAAAAGAAAGAGAAAAGAACTTGTTGAGGGAGAAAGAAGCAGCAGTGGAAAGGGAACAAGATCCAGGAAAGTATCCCTGAGGTCTGGAGGAGAATCTAGGAAAGAGGTGGTAAAGGTGTCGGGGGAACAAAGACTGAGCCAAGGTTGAACTTAGCAGTTGGGTCATTAGAGACCAAGACTAGTTTTTGTTGCTTCGTGAGGGCAGAAGCCAGACTACTGTTTGAATGCATTCTTTTCCAGCTTAAATGTGTTTTGTTTGAGTAAAAGTCAAAAGTGATATTTTAAAAGTAGCTTTCTGTTGAGATCTTTTCATCATAAAATTAGCAGTAACCTCAGTATTGATAACACTTTCACTGTAAGGATCATGTGATCATTTTTCCCGGTGGTGTGAGCCTAACTTCCTAATAAGTACTAGATGAAACTGCAAAGAAGATTGCTGATACGTATTTTTACTCGCAGTGTACTTCTCTAAAGGAAGATAAGCTAGTGAAACATTGTGTGGGCTGGTTTCAGATCCTTATTTACAAGGCTGGGACACTCCCAGACTCAGGCTGCTTCCTGGCAGCTAATTTCCAGGTAAGGGATTACTTGACCTCAATCCCTCTCCACAATTTTCCCTCTTTTAGGTCTCGGCATGGTCACACCTATCAATGACCTTCCTGGGGCAGATACATCCTCATACGTGAAGGGAGAAAAACTTACTCGCTGTAAACTTGCCAGCCTGTACAGACTTGCGGACTTGTTTGGATGGGCACACCTGGCAAATACCTACATCTCAGTGAGTTCTTTGGCTTTTAATTCCTGTTCTTAAAAATTCCAATTAGATGGCAACTGTACTCTTCTTACCTTTCCTCAAAAGTCCAGTTTTTGAGACTTTATTCTCTGAACTAGCATGCTGGATCACAACCTAATCCCGATTTAAACCTTATCTCCAGTGGAGAGGCTGCAGTTACCCCAGTTTTCTTGTCTATTTGCTATCTGTCTTATTCCTTTAATTCAG
This sequence comes from Equus przewalskii, assembly GCF_037783145.1. NCBI lineage: Eukaryota > Metazoa > Chordata > Mammalia > Perissodactyla > Equidae > Equus > Equus przewalskii. The sequence goes on along the minus strand of NC_091831.1, from coordinate 21,233,180 downwards.
ACCAGTTGTAGAATCTATCCAGGAAGAAATCCTTCTGGCAGAATTTTCTCTCTCTGTTAATTATATCTGAGCATCAGTGACATTAAAAAGCATTTGGGGCAGGAAAAATAGAGCAGGTCAGGGAAGTTTCCTCCCTGGTCTTTATTTTCTAAATATATTTTTCCCCATTCATCGTCATCTTGTTCTCATGTTGCCACACTTGGAAGCAAGATAATATTTGGAAGCAAAAACGTATGAAAATATGGAAATGGCACGGATGCAAGGTGCAGCCTTCCTACAACTTTTCTTCTCTTCCTTCTGGCCATTCCTTAATTTCCCTTTCTATCTCAACCTTAATTCCTTCCTAGAAAGAGACTCTCTTTCCTTTGCCCATTTTCCCTTAATTTCCATGTTGTAAACCAAGATTATAGTCGTTGCTGCATTCAGTTGAATAATATTGGCTTTTGTTTCTCATGAATGTAGCTGACCCTAAGCAATCTTAGAACCCCCGTAATAACAGTTGAGGTAAGTCCAGTAAATGAGAAACTAATGTCAGAATTTTTTGCAAGTACTTGAGGGTTGAGGGAAGAAAACCTTTCAAGGAAACTTTCATATTGCTTTAGTTTCTGCTTTGTTGTGGTGGTGGTGTTTTTCCCAGATCTCTAACAATTATTCATTGTAAATATATTTCTAGTCATGTTTACATTGCAAAATATGAATACCTCATAGTAATTTCCTATTGCTTTTTTTTTTTCTTTCTCAGGTAAGAATAAGTAAGGAGCAAGACCACATTATAATAATTCCCAGAGGTCTGTCTTTTTCTGAAGCCACAGCCTCCAATTTGGTATAATTTTCATTCCTATGTTATTTTTTCTGTGCTTCCTTGTGCTTTTTTGACAGTTTTTAGCTTTTGGGACGGGACAAAACAAGAAAAGGTATGGATGGAAAAACATTTACTAGTCAACAGGGAAGAGTTTAGAAAATTATGGTGATTTTTAAAAAAAGTTTTAGGGAAAAACAAGGTAGTTGAAGAGACTAATAAATGAGTTGGTCTTATCAGTTAACCTATCCTTGTTTTGAAGGGAACCTTGAATTTTTTTACACCCTTTACACTCTGGAATTTGGAATTTGTTTAAAAAACAAACTGAAAAAACACCCACACAAAATCTGAGTATTTTATAGACAGATTTAAACAAAGTTCAGTTGGTGTGAGTATAGGGTCTGACCTTCTAGCATTTTCTTTTTCCATGATTGTACTCCTACACACTGTTATCGGCCTCTAGAACAGCAGGAGCTACATTGGTTCTAGTTACTACAATGTTAGCAAATGGAAATTTTCCAGCCAGTTCCATAAATGCCAGACTTGTCCAGACCTTGGTGAAGAGCTTAAGTTATTTAGTTTCTTGAAAACTGTGCTTCTTGCTAAATACCAAGTTTTGTTGCAGACTGGCTGTTTTTGTAAATAAAGTTTTGCAGGGATACTGCAATAACCGTTCTTTTACAGTTGTTTATGGCTGCTTTTGTACTACAGTGGCAGAGTTGAATAGTTGCAACAGAGGCCCACAAAGTCTAAAATATTTACTGTCTGGCCTTTGACACAATGGTTGCCACCTCCTGGTTTAGCTTGTGGAACACAGGCGAACTTTGATACATATGTACCAATTAAATGTGTCTTTCTGCTTTTTCCAGGTGAAAGTCAACATAATAGGAGAAGTGGTTGATCAGGGAAGTACTAATTTGAAAATTGACCATACAGGATTCAGTCCCCATGCTGCAATCTATTCAACACGACCTGATGTTAAGTGTGTGATACACATCCATACCCTTGCAACAGCAGCTGTAAGTCCCTGAAGGGCCAAGACCAGCAGTGACTCTGGGCTGTGTATTATTTTCATGGCTTTCTTTACATGATACTATCTGCATTCTTTCAGGCCCCACCATTCAAAATCATGTTTGAAGTATTATCTTCTCCATACCCAGAAAGCAAAAGGCTCTTTGAATCAAATGCTACCATTCTAGGAAACAACTGGAGAGATAGCATTTTGCATTTTTGAACTAATCAGTTTAATAATTGGGTCACTGAGTTCTTTGGAGCAAAGCTTCTTTCATAATATTTGGCACAGCATTTAAATTGAGTTATATCCTCTAAGTCCCTTTTTTTTTTTTCCTGGAAGAAGTAAAGAGCTAATTGGGAGGTGGGCTTAGAATGGTGAGCACAGTGAATAGGCCAGTGCTTCCTGAGCTGGCTGAAGCATCAGGTTCCTATAAAAGAGTAATTAGTAACTAAGTGTGTTATCTTGGCATGGACCAAATCAAATAGGTATCCTCCATGAAGTGCGGCATCCTTCCAATTTCTCAAGAGTCCCTGATCCTGGGAGATGTTGCCTATTACGACTACCAAGGGTCGCTTGATGAACAGGAGGAGAGAATTCAACTGCAGAAAGTTCTGGGGCCAAGTTGCAAGGTACGTAGTAGAGTTTCTATCTAAGGAGCTATTTTTATTGCTGTTGCTGTTGATGAAAACAGTGTGAGCTATGCCAGTTATTTAAAGTGATTGCTTTGGGATTCTATTTTAGGTGCTGGTACTCAGAAATCATGGTGTGGTGGCACTTGGAGAAACAGTTGAGGAGGCGTTTCATTATATTTTTAATGTGCAGATAGCCTGTGAGATTCAGGTAGGAAAAATTATCGCTCCTCTCCCACTTTTTTTGGCTTTGCTTTTTGCTTGTTGAGTTGGATTTTGTGTTTACTTATTTACAAAGTCCTGTTGGTTAGTGGCTTTTTGTTTTGTCTTTTAAGAGAACTTCTGCTTTACTTGAGTAAAAAGGGTCAACTCGGTTATCTCTTGACTTGAAAGTAGGAGGAAGGAGAACTAAAATTTACATGTGGGGACACACGCACAAGTCTAAGTGCCTCATAAACATCATTTTCCCTATAATCCTGCTTTTTAAGATAGTATAATCACACGTTTCTCCATTTTCGGCCTCTAGTGATGGTGGTGCTAATTGAGAAACAGAGGCAACCTCCAGTCATCAAAGATCAGATGTGTTGTGGCCACTTTCATAATAAGTGTAAGAGCAGGGCCAGAAGTTTTATGAACTTATGTAGTTTCCAACAATTCCACAGCCTCAGCCTCATTATTATAATAGGTTGGATATTTATTAACCACTTTTTTCCTCAGAGAAGCTGATTTCCCTCTTCAGGAAAATCAAGCAGATTCTGTTGAAGCAAATGGTAATAATCTTAATTTATTGGAAGGGCCACAAAAAAGGGGGAAAAAACTTTTTCTGCCAACTTTAACTTGTTTTAACGACCACCATTTTTTTTTTCTTGAACATCTCAAATGAGGCTATGAAAGGCTTAATTAAATTAAGATAACGAGATGTCTTCTGCCTACATATCCTTGAATTCACAATCTAGTGTCTGTATTCCTTTAAAATTATAACTTTCAGCAAAAGTATTAACTGGATAGCCATGGGAAAACTGCAAGAAAAGAACTTTAAAATTTGGCAAGAGCATTCAGTTTCTTGAAATATGTTAAAAGGTATGGCTCTAAATGTGTTTTCCATCAGGCAGGATCAGAGTCCTAGAAGGTATCTTTTTCAGATAGATGGAAAAGATACTTAAGCTTCCTACTTTCACAAGTGTCTTGCTTTTTTTTGTTGTTAGTAGCCTGAACAAGTATTATGGATATTTGCTGAATCAAAATTGTGCCATTTTAAAAGATATACTCGTAATTGTCCTTACAGTCTTGTGCCTTTGTATATATCGCCATTGATCACAGGTGCGGGCATTAGCAGGGGCAGGTGGAGTGGACAATCTACTTGTACTGGATCTTCAGAAGTATAAAGCTTTCACTTGCACTATAGCAGCATCTGGAGGAGGAGGAGTGAATATGGGTTCCCACCAAAAATGGAAAGTTGGCGAGATTGAGTTTGAAGGGCTGATGAGGACTCTGGACAATTTGGTAGGTAAAAAATTGAACATAAACTTGGATTTCATGTCTTTGGATTCAAGAGCAGATGCTTTTATCTCCCTTTGGTTTTGGAACATGCTCCCGACTCCTCCAGGAGCAGAGTTTGACCTTAGAAAGGCATTCCACTCTAATTTTACCATTTTAAAGAATTAAACAGTGAAGCATGCAAATGTCATCTTAGAATTTACCCTCTTCCACTAAGGGTCAAAAGGTAGATTGCCTTTAGACCCCAGAGCAAAGACTTAACTGAGCACTGAAATTTGGCCTCCAGAAAGCCGGTTTATAGCTAGGAAAATGTTTCTGGTCAGCAGTTTTGAAATTACCTTTGTCAGGAACAGTTGTGTGAGTGGAAATTGCACTGTCAGCTGGAATCAGTTTTAACCAGATCTTGAAATTTGCTTAATTTCAAGTCTAGTGTTATGTGGAGGTTATGTGAGATTTGGATGGATGTTTTCCCTTTTGTTTTTCAACAAAGGAGTCTTTTTGAATCATTTGTTTAAAGAATTAGAATCCAAATGCTGTGTTTGGTACAGGTCTGATTGCTTCAAGTGTGGCTTTTCCCTCCCTTAGGGGTATAGAACAGGCTATGCTTACCGGCATCCTCTCATTCGAGAGAAGCCTAGGCACAAGAGTGACGTGGAAATCCCAGCGACTGTGACTGCATTTTCCTTTGAAGACGATACAGTGCCACTCTCTCCTCTCAAATACATGGCTCAGAGACAGCAGCGTGAAAAAACAAGATGGCTGAACTCACCAAATACTTACATGAAAGTCAATGTGCCTGAGGAGTCTCGGAATGGGGAAACCAGTCCCAGGACCAAAATCACAGTATGCCACTATTTTACATGGTTTGCCTTTACCAAATATTTTGCCTAGTTACTCATGAATTGAATGTTCTATGTTGAAAATATTGGGAAAGTAAAATATAACGTTAACAGTAATAATATCACTGTCATTTTATCCGGTATTAACTTTCTGCAAGACACTTTGTTCTAAGTGCCGTACATGAATTATCTCATTTAATTCTCTTAATATGGAGAGGATGCTATTTTTCTCCCCCATTTTGTAGCTGAGAAAACAGGCAGAGGGGTTAACTAATCATCTGTGAATGATAAAGTTAGGATTTGAATGCAAACAATCTGACTCTGGAACCCAGTTTTTACCTTCTACATGATACTGCTTTGTAGTTTATATTGTACCAGTGAATCAGAACTATAAAAGTTGTCAACACCTAATGGTGCCAAAGTTTCTACTGCACATGGCTACGCAAGATCTTGTAGATAGAAATAGGTTATCTTTTTCAGCATTTTGCTTCGGATTTGGTGTAATTTTGGAGTTCTTATCCCCAAGTATTCTCTGGATACTCAAAATTAGTTCATCCTATCATATAAATCAGAAACATTCAATATGGAAATGCCTAGGCATCAAAGTGATTTTTTCCTAGTCTATAAGATTTCTCAACTTCTAGTGAAAGAACATAATTAAATTCATAAGTTTTCCAGAATTAATTTTACTGACAGAGACTGATGGCCAGCTATCATTAATCTTAATGAATATTAGCCTTCTTTAAGGGATATAGTGTGGGGTAGATAAGAAGAATTATATAAGGCTCTTCCAACTCTGTAGTTCTGTTATACTATAGACTACTACCAGATTATCCCCTTTGAAAAATGCTGGTCAGGGGCTTGGCCTTTTCTGTCAGCCAAAAATAAAAAATGAAGTCTGGAAAACTAAATCTTAAGAGATTCCTTGAGTCCTTTTTGGTGACTTCTTAGCCATCTTCAGTTGGTGAAACTTCAATGCAAGCAACAGCTCTGAATGTGAGTTAGTGTGAGATCAAACTCTACGTCTATGCTTGAATTATTTTCAGCATCATATTTAAAAGTGCCAAAAGGAGAGAATTTAAATAGCAGTATAACTGAGTATTCATGTGAATAGTAATGACATTTGTGGGTTTTCTTTTAAGTGATTGCTGATTGTGAGCCTTTTTCTAACTAGTATGGGATACACACTAATTGACGAATACTGCATAGTGAATTCTTTAAAATACTGGCAGTTATCCCCCTCCTTAAGTCAGTAAACAGTTGTCAAGAACCTTCCATATGTCCTTAACACAAAGCTTCATTCTAGAAAATTTTTGATTCTTTAGTGGATGAAAGCAGAAGATTCTTCTAAAGTTAGTAGTGGAACACCTATCAAAATTGAAGATCCAAATCAGTTTGTTCCTTTAAACACAAACCCGAATGAGGTACTGGAAAAGAGAAATAAGGTAAGACGGGGTGTTCTGTGGCCAGGGGAGGCAATATTATGCTGTTTTATGTTTAAATCACTAATGATTGAATCTGATTAATACCAAGCTTAGAGGTTTGAATACAGAAGAATTTGACATTCAATTCAGTATAATTTTAGCTTGTATTGAATACCTCCAGCTCTGTGCTAGTCACGGGTGAGCAGGCTCCATGGGGAAGAAGTGCTAAACATATTTCTGCTGTTAAGATCCCTGGTATTAGTGAAAAATGTGGTTCTCTAACAATGTAAGACGGTGGCAAATCACATGTGAATAAGCGTGGAGGAGATTAGTGTGAGTTGTTAGGGTGGTAAAAGAGGGCTGCATGGAGGTGGGAATTAGAGAGGCCCTTATTCTGGGCTGGTCAAATAGCATGCCTTTAGGAAAAGAGAAAGTAAAGGTCATCTGCATAGATGCCCCCAAGAACATGTTGTTGTTTTTCAATTCAGATTCGAGAACAAAACCGATATGACTTGAAAACAGCAGGACCACAATCTCAGTTGCTTGCTGGAATTGTTGTGGATAAGCCTCCTTCTGTAAGTCCATGAAGCAATATGATTTTGTTGTTGATCTACCACATTAATTTCTTTGCTTTTTAAAGATACTTCTTATTTTTACTGAAGTTAATATAAGCACAAGTTAAAAAGTCAAATAATCCACAAGACTTAACATGTCACCTTCAATTCCCTGTTTCCAGGGGCAAGGACTTTCTTCTAGCATTTACCTTCATGTTTCTAAAGAGCATCTTCATTCTGCTTTTCCTTGGTTTACTGATTTTAGACTTCAGCTGTATTTCATCAAATCTGTGTCATCGATTGTAAGAAGTACCATTATTTTATGTATCACTAAAAGAGAAAAAACCCTAACAATTATAATTGCAGGAAGCCATCAATTATTAGATAAGTCCTAATTTCAGAGATGGGAAAATGTGGGGGGAAAAGTGCATCTTAGAATTAATGAAAGACAGTAGTGACTTCTTTTATGGAAGATGAGGATTTAGCCTGTTTACACAACACTTTTTCATTCCCCCAATAAGGTTATATCACAAATTTTTTTTGTTGAATCAGCTTTCAGTGTTTATATTATTAAACGTTTACTGCTGAGCCAGATAGTATCCCAGGATTACATTTCCTTTCTTATACAACTTGCCTCCCCCTGGAGTTAAGAATTTTCCTCCTTTTCTTATTGGCTTAGTTCTTCCCAAACTTTTCAACAGAATTATAAAGTCCATCTTACTATTATTTTCCATAGGATCAAAGGTAACAGGTAATCTCTCAGTTCTAGCCCTCTGTCATTCCAGTCCACATCTGGACCATTTGCTCTTCAGGCTAGCTACCCCGGCTCATCCTGAGGATTCCTGTGTTTCTCTCCTGTGTAATGTCCCCTGTTTCCTGCATTGTGTGACTTCTACCCTCTTGATTTATTCCTGTATCACTGAGCACGTCGTCTAATAGCTTTCTGAGAAAGGATACATAGGAGGTGGAAGTATGAAATCCTGTATTCTATCTTCAGATGTGCATATAATGGACATAGAATATTAGTTTAGAAATAGTTTTCCCCCAAAATGAAAATCATTGCTCCATGTTGAGAAGTAGGAGAGCATTGTGATCCATGTACCCCTGTTTAGGACCCTTTTTTTTTTCTTTTAGACCTTTTCTACGTCCGTGCCATTCTGAAATGTTACGATGCTGTGCTTTGTAGTAGATTTCTTGTTAGTCTTTGTTCGTAGCATTTGATAACCCTTTTCAGTGTACAAAGTCATATCCTTCAGTTCTGGGAATTTTTTTAAGTTTTTCCTCAATAGTTTTTCCCCTCCAATTTCTTTTTCTGTCAGGATACACTGTTAGTTGGACCTCTTTGAGCCTCTGATTATTTCTTTCCTACTTTCCATCTCTGTCTCTTTATCATACTTTCTGGGAGATTTGCTTGACTTTATTTTCTAACCCTTCTATTTAATTTTCTATTTTGATTTTTTTTAATTTTTAAGACCTCTTATTCCCTGAATGTTCCCCTTTTTTGTTTAAATAACATCTTGGTCTTTCATGGGTACAGTATTTTCTATTATTGCTCTAAGGGAATCAATTTTAATTTTCTTCAGCTGCCTTTATTGTGTTTGTTTCTTCTGAGTTCCCTTTTTCTTGTTTATTCTGGTCCCTCTCTTCCATGTTGGAAGCTTTTCTCAAGTGTCTGGTAATCCATAGTAGTCTGTTATGTATTTAAGAATGAGATGCTGAAAGCTAGTCAGAAGCTCTGGGTGTGTGCAGAGGTTCCGAGTAGGTGAGTTTCACTGTAGGATGATTGGATGTGGACCAGGTTGTTTCTCTGGGGAATCCCCAAATGTTAGTATCTGTAGTTTTCATCTGGGGCCATTTCATTTATCTGGAGAGTTCTCCATTCTCCTGCCAGTCTCCCACCATCGTTCTGAGAGCCCTTAGCTGTGTTTTATGCCCCTGATCAGTTCTGAATAATAAGCCTCTGATCTTCTGCAGAGATGGGAGAGAAGTAAATGCCTGGCTGTGTGGAATAGGAAAGGGGACCTTAGAATTTATGTTTCTTATTCAGACTTTTGACATGTCCCCCCTTTTCAGCTTTTCTTTATCCCACCTTCCCTGATGCCTCTGGTTTCTGAGCCTTACCAGACTCTACGGGGCAAGTGAGCATGGTTCTCGTTTGCAGCCTTCCTTGAGCTCTGCTACCCACTCTTTCACCCAATTTCCATCTTCCAAAAATGTGTTAACATTTCTCATCCTCTGTTGTCTCTTCTCCCGTTCTTTGTCCTTAAAAGTTTATACCATTTTTTTGCTCTTCCTTTATTGTCATTTTAGTGGGGTTTTGGGAGGGATTAAAAAAATGCATAAATTCAATCTGCCAGGTTTAACTGAAAGTCTCATTAATCCCTTTCCTAGAACAAATAGCTACAAGTTTATTTTCATGGCAAATTTAAAGAAATTCTTTTGGTACAATTTCATTTTTCTAAGTCTTTTTTACAAAGGCTTTTTGAAATGGAGGATTTCTTGTTTTTTAAGATATTTCTAAGTTATGTGAAGGTTATTAGAACTTGGCTTAGTTTTGTTTTTTTTTAAAAAGAGTTATTAAAATTGACCTATAAAGGCATATTGAGGAAACATCCCTGGCAATTTTAGCCCATTGGATCATTAGTATTTTAAAGCATGTTGCTTTATCATTTCTTACGATTATTGTGAGGTGGGGTGTCACAAACATCATATATACATTTATGTATGTGTGAATGTATGAAGTTCTGTGTATATATATATAAACAAATACATAGATATAAGTAAAGCTCTTGGTAATGAGTTGATGTTTTTCTTTGTAAGACCATGCAGTTTGAAGATGACGATCAAGCCCCACCAGCTCCTCCCAACCCCTTCAGTCATCTCACAGAAGGAGAACTTGAAGAGTATAAGAAGACAATCGAACGTAAACAGCAAGGCCTGGAAGGTTAGTTCATGTTAGATTAAGTCTAGTTTAACCATACTGCTAACAGCGGAGCACCTTGAGTTAGATAGAAAGCAGTCAATGTTGTTTTAAAAAGTTCCTTTTACAATCGATGGTTCTGTGTCATCTTTCCCAGCCCTTATTGCATATATATGTGGGCTGAAATGCAAAGAGCTACCACAGACTGTGTATGTCAACCTGTAGAGAAAACTGTTTTCCTCAGAAAGCAATCTGATTGCTAGCAAAAAGTCTTGTGTAGTCAAGTGAAATCCCCAGATGAATAAAGAATTACCAGCCAAAGTAAACGTAGATACATTAATAGATTTAAAAATATCAGAGTATGTGGCTTTTTAAAAACTCTTTACATTGACATAATTATAGATTCACAAGTATGTGACTTTAATGCTTTGTAAAATCTCTCTCATTCCTAGGTATTTCAAGGTGCCAAAAGTGTAGTTTCAAAATCAAAACATAAAGCAAAGTGCTAGAATTTTGATGTGACTTTCTGTAACCTTATGGGCAGTCTAGTGAGGCTGAGTTTTTCTGACTTCAGAACCCTAAGTAAGGATTATATTTAAGAATTGTTAATGAAAATACTTTAGCTGATTGAATACTAGCTCCCTTTTTCTCAAGAATAAGCGATTCTCTATAGTAGGAGTTCTCAGTCTTGGGTTTTGGATAAGCTTCAGACAGTCCAGGAGCCATCTGAAAAATATATGCTTTATTTTATCTGATATACATGTCGGGGGAGGAGGTTCAGCATGAGGGACAAGAAGTCTGTGATGCCAAAAGAGGGTAAGAGCCTCTGCTTTAGAGCATCCATAAAATACAGTTGAAATTTTTTACACAGTGCAGAACAGAACCAATAGTTAAAGAATTTTTGTTTATATTAGATATCATGTAGGAAAAACTAATGACATCCTGGTCATCCAGGGAACAGTTTTTATCAGTGTGTTAGTGCCTCTGTCACAAAAGGGAGTCATCCTGACTCATTAATGTAATTACACTAAATGTTCTAAGTGGTATTATTGAATTTGTTTATTCTAACATAAGGTTGGAAACTTCCTCTGTTTCTGTATTTTGTAAAATGTCCCTCTTTAATCTCTCATTTTTTGAAAGCCTAAAGATGCCAGGTAACAAATATTGCACTCTAGAACCATCACCTTTTATATATAACTTTATAAATAGTTTCACATTCATTATGACCTTCTGAATTAGCTCGCTAATATTGCTCTGACAGGAATCACTAATTGGATATTGTTCAAAAATTCAGTGAAGCATTCTGCCTCATTAATGTAGCATCATTGGTGAGGCTTCATAATTCTTTTCATCTGGCTGCTCAATATATTTTGGTTTTCTAACTCTCTAGCAAAAGCTAAATGCACACATATTATTTGCCTGGGCTGCCAGTAGCTATGCTTCCTTAGTAAGTATGTATGTAGAATTGCTATTAGCCGCCCGAATTTTAACATATTAACCTCCTCTTAGTGCATAATTATTGATATATGGGATAACTGTTAGCATGCTCAGCTCACTGCTGAAGAGTTTATCATCTCTGTGTGTGCAGGTATTTGATGTATGCGCTAACCTCCCTGAAATCTTATGCTTCTTTGTTTTGCATGGCTTTTAACTAAACTCTTATCCAACAGATGCTGAGCAGGAATTACTCTCAGATGACGCTTCATCTATTTCACAAATTCAGTCTCAAACTCAGTCACCGCAAAATATCCCTGAAAAATTAGAAGGTATTCAATGTAATTTCCCATAGCAGTCACTGAGTTAGTCTTCAGAGTCTGTCCCTGTGTCAATTGTTTCATGTAAGGAAATTGAACACCTGATTGCAGTAAGTTTGCCATGGATTTTACTTAAAGCTCCTAATAATTTTATATTTTTTATTAAATAGAGTGCTACTTTTGTTCAGTGTTTATACTGACTTATCTTAATCTGGATATTGGCAACCCATAGTTCTTAAGAATTTGTGAAATTAAAATTGGTTTGTCATACGCCTTTCAATCAGAAGCATGGAATCTTTTTCAATTTTGATTGCCAAATGACCCCAAAAATAAAGAAAAATATATGTTGTCTTCCTCATTTATACTGACTTGATTTACAATGAAACTGTCAAGTCATTAAACTGGACTTATCTAGCCTTGATTCTGTGGTCTAACAACTTTGTCCCCTTCCACTTTACACCATTTAAGAAAATTAGCTTCATGCTAATAGATCCATGGTCTATTAAAATAATGATCTATCTTGATTGGAATTAAAGTAATGCCTTAGTACATTGCTAAAACATTTCGGTTTTGTAAAATAAAGTCACGATATTAACTATATAAAATAATAAAAAAAACCCTCCCTTTTTGTAGAAAACCATGAGCTATTTTCCAAGAGTTTCATCTCCATGGAAGTGCCTGTCATGGTAGTAAATGGCAAGGATGATATGCATGATGTTGAAGATGAGCTTGCTAAACGAGTGAGTAGATTAACTACAAGCACGACCATAGAAAACATCGAGATTACCATTAAGTCTCCAGAAAAAATTGAAGAAGTCCTGTCACCTGAAGGTTCGCCTTCAAAATCACCATCGAAGAAAAAGAAGAAATTCCGCACTCCTTCTTTTCTGAAAAAGAACAAAAAAAAGGAGAAAGTTGAAGCCTAAATAAAGTCTTTTTATAATTATTATTATTCCAATGTGACATTGCACATTTAAATATCACATTTAAGTTGGTCATTAATATGCAGTGGTAGATCAGAGTGGGGGTATGTAGCAAACTGGACTTTAAGAACTGGAAAGAGATCTTACTAAAAGAAAAACATATTATGAAAGAAATTCAAATTCATCTCTCATTTTATATGTTCAAAAGATCTTTGAATCTTTGAACAATTGTTAGTTTTAATTAGCTCTGCCCTCATGAAGTGTTATTATAATTCACCACAAACAGATCTCTGTCTGAATTACTTCAGGCCTTCTCCATAATATCCGTTGGAAAGAAATTACCAGTGAACCAGCGAGAGAATTATTTCTCAACACCTGCTTCACTTGGTGATCAGATTATAATTTTTTATCATGATTATTGACTGTACCTTTTGGGTTCCCATTGTTTCAATGGGCATTACCAGAATGCTTTAAAAGCTTCTAAGATAAGAATCTACAGCATTAGTATACACTGGCACATAATTTTTTTAAAAAATTTAAGAAAAAATTTGTTTGGAATTTTATTCATAGTATAAAATTTCCTCACCTGAAGTAACTTTGTTTGCCAAAAAAGATCATTTTAGTAAACTATAATTTTTGAAAACTTCCTTTTTTATTAGTTTAGAAAGCCCCTTATTTTTCAACAAAGGGGATTTTGTACACATAACATGGGTTATTTAGTTTAACTCTGGCAAAAATGATTTTTGTATGTTGAGATGTTTGTATACCATTCAGTATAAAAAAGTCTCATAAGCATATTATCCAATCATTTAACAGTAGAGCATATATGAGGCCGCTTGGTACTAAGTCTACTTACATATAATTCAAGAATCCAAGAATGTGGTATCAAAGGGGGATTAGAGCATTTAAAGGTATAACTAGATTCATATTTGAACCTTATAATGTCTTTTTCTCTTAGTATTGTTAATGAATGAAGAAGCTCTCATGTGGTAACCGTATGAAAAGGAAAAGAATGAGAGGGGAAGGGAAAAGTGAAGGGAACAAAAGGGGTATCGTGAAAAGAAGAATCCTAGTTTGATAGTGACTCATAGTCACAATAGGATTTAAAGAATAATGTATTCAATGTCACAAATTTCTAAAATTCTGCTTCTCTGTCAAATCATATTTCTTGGTTGATATCTGAGTTTTAAAGGGGTCACATCCTTTTACGCATCTTTAGAAGGCAGCACTAGAGGAAATCAGTGTGTCTAATCCCCCCAGTGAGAAGACTACCACGTCTTGATTTTTACAAATTTTTCTTATCTTTTCAGTTAACTTTCTATCTAATGTAAATACAAATTTAAACCTAGGCTTAACATAGTTTTTTCCCTCCCTTCGCCCAAGTGATGTCACAAGTCAATGTAAAATCAATGATCTAATGGTCAGTGGGTAAAAATAATCCAAAGTGTATCTGGAGGGTGAGTTGGCATGTAAACAATTACATTGATTACAGTGTGTTCTGGGGCTGGTTCTGTTTGGCGTATGTGTATGATGATGCCAAGTTGAAACAGAGCCTGGAAATTTCATTTTAGATCTCACTAACTACTGGAATCAGTGTTTTAATCTCTTAGTGGAAACTCTCAGTTGCTTAATTCTGTATGTGAGAATTTTTTTATGTTCTACATCATTTATGTTGTATTACAACGTATGTAGAAACAGTAACCTGTGAACTATGCTTTTCCATAACTTTTTAAAAATATATATATCTTAAATGAATGCAATGTGCATAAATATTTTTTAAACGCAACAGTGAACTATTTGCACCTTTTGCTAATGCCTCTATTTACTTGCTTTGGCATAAAGAATGAGCCAATGAACCTCTGTGTCCTGTGGAAAATGTATAAATGTTATCTGATATTGCTCTTAGATGTAATGCTAATTAATGTTAAATCACAAATAAACAGTATTTTAAATAGATGGATTTGGTATCATGAGCTTTCAATTCAAGGATGGTTACTTAGCCTGAATTACTTTGTATACCATTGAGTTTTATACTTTAGGGGTATACTGCAGTTGAGTAAAGATGGATGCTTCTGAATAAGGGATGTCCTGATAAATTTATTTTCAAATTAGTTGAAAATGTACTATATAAAACCCTTCTTGTTTCAGCTCATATTGAAGAAATATTCCCCAAGTGACCTACTTTTTGTCTTGAATAGGTATAGTGACCTTACTATATCTCTGAGATCTAAAAATGTTTGAAAGACTTAGGATTCTGATTCTCATCTCGATTCTGCTGTTCAGATCTATGGATGTAGAAGAGAAAGTGTTGCAGAATGTGTCCTGAGTTGATACGTTACCCTTCTCTCTGATTTTTATTTATGTAACAAGGTAACACTAAACAAAGTAGCAAAAAGAATAGAAAATATGTTACAATTCCACCACATTAACATTCAAAAAAATTTTATCCTCTTCCAGCTCTTGTTCAGTTATATATATATTTCCTATATATTGGTTATCATGGTATGAATGTAATTTTATTCTGGGTTTTTTTCTACTTAGCATAATCCATTCTAGAAGATTTTAAAACTAAATCCCTCATATAAATGGTTTCTTGTGATTTTTTTTCCACTTTGTCCTAAAAATAGAGTGCAAGAGGGGAAATCATGTTAATTGAGGGTTCTGGTTAATTGAAGTTTTTGCTATAATTACCCATTATAAAAATGAAGGGTTTGGGCAGAGAAGAATAGATTCATAGTCTTGGGCATATTTAATTATTACCTTGACTTGTAAATAACCCTGTGGTGAAAAATTGCTGTTTTAGAAAGATGCTTATTTCAGAATTCCCTTCCATAAAGCAACAAAGACGATTATATAAACCTCAGTCCTCACTTGAGAATTGATATAGCGTGAAAGGTAGTGTTGCCTATGCCTTTCCTTATATTGATCAGTATTTTCATTCAGCAAATGGATCAAATTGTGACCACATTGGTTTCTCTTAACATTAGCTCTTTTTTTGGTATAGGCAGAAAACACATAAAGGCAAGCTAGTTATTTTTGAAACTGAAATGTGATATATACACATCCAAGTTGCAGTCTTGGCTAAACCAGGATTTTAGAAAGAACTCTGTTCTTTGTGGCCACTAGAGGGTGTAACAGACCTACCAATCGGGTGTGTTGCTAGTCCTTGCGCTTAACTTCCCTTTTCTTAGTCTGTAGGCACCACCATGTTTATTGTGAAATACTCAGAACTTGGAAGAGAGGACATTTCCTTTGTTGCTTATCATTCTCCTCACTACACTGTTCTCAACTCTGTCGTCTTAGCAGGTCCCATTTCACCGATATAAAACCACCCACAGGGGGCCGCCCTGGGCTGAGTGGTTAAGTTTGTGCACTCTGCTTCCACAGCACAGGGTTTTGCTGGTTCAGATCCTGGGCGTGGACATGGCACCGCTAGTCAGGCCGTGCGGAGGCAGCATCCCACATGGCACAACCAGAGGCACTCACAACTAGAATATACAACTATGTACTGGAGGGCTTTGGGGAGAAGAAGAAGAAAAATTGGCAACAGATGTTAGCTCAGGTGCCAATCTTTAAAAAACAAAAACAAAACAAACCAACCAACAGCAGTGACTCTAATGCCTATTTGATGCCTTCTGTGTATCAAAGATTATGCTAAGTGCTTTTCGTATATTACCTCATTTGGCCTTCCCAACATCCCAACAAAGTAGGTGATGTTATTCACATTTTGTAGATAATGAGATTAAAGCTTGTGGAAAACAAAAAAAGAGGTGCTGGTAGTTTAGCCATAGAGATTCTGATTTCTAAAATGACTGGTGCCATCTGTGTCCCAGGCCCTATGTGGGTCTGGTGTACGTTTCTGTGGGTTTTTTTCAGAGAGAGTTTCCTTAGTTTGGATTATAAACCCAGCCATGGTGAATTCATGTTTTGATATAAGATGGAATATAGATTTGGGATAAAAGATTAATTTTTATTTGGAAGACTTTTTTTTTTCTCAGCACATCATGCCAAGAATGAAAAATTAATGAAACCTGGAAAGTGGGAACAATCTGTGTTGGTACCATCCTTTAGAATAAAGAACCGGCTCTTGAATCTTCACCATGACACCTGGAAAAGGTATCTGTACCTTTGCTTAAGATGCAAAAAAGACTTGGATAGAAGCCCTTTATCCTTCCCTCTTTTTGTTTTTTTTTTTTTTTTTTTCCTGAGGAAGATTACCCTGAGCTAACATCCACTGCCAATCCTCTTTTTGCTGAGGAAGACTGGCCCTGAGCTAACATCCGTGCCCATCTTCCTCTCCTTTGTGTGTGGGACGCCTGCCACAGCATGGCTTGACGTGCCTGGGATCTGAACCAGTGAACCCCAGGCTGCTGAAGCGGAGCGTGTGAACTTAACCACTGTACCACCAGGCTGGCCTCCCTTTTTTTCTTTTTGATTTCCAATATTGGGGGCAGGGAGACACAATCTAAGGAAAATAGCGTTTTAAAAACCTGAAAAGACCACTTAATCTAGTTATAGAAATAGTTTTAAAGATAAGAAATGTACCACGTCTACTTGCAACTTTATTTAAATGAATATACCTGGAGATGATCTTGCTTGGAGAAGAATCTGGTGTACGTGCTGGAGATAAGCCTTTTGAGGAACTTTTGATAGAAAAAAACTGAATTTGCAAATTCGGTAGTTTTCAGAGGGATTTCCTTTCTAAGAGATGACCATTAGGGGGCAATCCTGGGTCTAAATTTAGTTTTAGTTGAGGGAACTTCCTTCAAAATATCTTCGAGCTTGGATTTAGAACTTTATTCTGATTACGCTTTGCTAGATGCAGTTTAAGCTTGAGGGAAGTTTATAGATACCAAATTACTTGGTTCATTCCTTAGAGCTTAGTTATCTTGTTCTGACTTACGAAGAATCAGTCCTCCAGAGAAGTTGTGCTTGCCTAGCATAATACGGCTGGGAGAGGGCTGAGCCGGGACTCCAGCGAAGGCCTTCCAGTCTGCGTCTCATGCTGTCTGCTGCACCACGGTCTCCCTTGGAAGCCCATCGGATCGTAACCTAGAAATAGATAAATACACAGTTTCCTAAAGTTTTCTGCAAATTAATGTTTAGAGCTTTATTTAGGGAATAGTTAGAAACATATTACAGAGCCAAGCGTGAATATTGTTTATCAAGAACTGTTTTTCCTAAAATTTCAAGTCTGTTAGATGCTCTGTGAGAGTCTTTTAGGTATTCTCTCAATCCAGATGCTGATTTCTTTACTCCTACAACCTATAATATTTTAAATGTTTATACTTTAAAGGACAAACTGATGCCTTTTGATATTCCTTCCATAGCGAAAAATGTTATATGTTTTATCTAGCAGAAAGATAGATGGATATATATCCAGCCCACAATTTTATTTATTTATTTATTTGGTTTTTGGTGAGAAAGATGGTCCCTGAGCTAACATCCGTGCCATTCTTCCTCTACTTTGTATATGGGGCGCTGCCACAGCATGGCTTGATGAGCGGTGTGTAGGTCCACACCTACAATCTGAACCTGTGAGCCCTAAGCCACCCATGTGGAGCACATGAACTTAACCGCTGCACCACCAGGCCAGCCCCCTATAAGGGGCTACATAAACTATATAGCCCGTTAAGGCCTATATAATTTCCGATTGGGTAAGTCTTGATACTGAAGCAATGATGAAGGTTGTTGATTAAGCTAGCTTTTATTTTATTCCTACGCAAACTACTTTAGGTTTTGTCATTCTCCAGGGCCAGCTGTGATCTTGCTTTTTATGGCCAAAAAAAAACCTCATTTTCAGTCTCAGGTAATTCCTATCACTAAACAAAATGCTAGTTCCTTGCTAAACTTCATACTTTAAAATCAATAGCATTGATTTTATTAATCTAATTTGGATGTACACTGAAGAATATTAAATTTCTAAGAAATTCTAAAATTGTTTAAATGTGCTTTTGAAATAGCAAATAAAAATCAATAGTACAAAAGCTTGTAGACAAGATTTTTCTTCATTGTCCGCTTATATTAGACTGCCCCTTAAAAAGCCAATAAATATATGGGCCCTATGAAACCACCAATTTTGAGTGTTGATTAGGTGGACTTCTTAGACCAAACAGGATCAGGTTGGTATTGAGACTTGAGATTTTTCAAGAGAAAACTTGGGTTTCCCAAAGCAGTAATGTCTTAGCAGATGGGGATGGAAATAAAATGGATGAGTTAAGAGGTACACTCATCTGTGGACTTCCCACTGACGCTCTTGACTTAAATGATCTTTTGGGGGTTAAAAAAAAAAGTTGGTAATGAGAGTCCCAGTGGGACCTGGAGCTGCACTGCTGCTAGACACTTTTCAGTGATATGCCAGACAAGGGTCTGTCCTCACCTAAGGGCATTTTCTTTCATAAACAGGATCGAAACTTGTTTTTTCCAAAAGCAATAGCTTCAGAAGCTTCTTATTGAGCAGGAGCTGTGGAGGAAGTCGTTGTTCACTCCATGTTCACTCCCCCCTTTCCTGTTGAGTAATGCTTGAGGGGCTGGGTTTCACCGCTGACTGGTTTGATAGACTTTGACTTCAGAATAAATGACCTCCTCAGTTTTATGAGAGAACGTGTAGATACAGCCAACTTGTTGGCAGACATGGGCACACTCTTCCAAAGTTGTTTACTGGACTAACAGGTTAAGGTTAAACATTACTTCCTACCTGATTTCTGTTTTGGAAGTGTTGGCTTCAATTGTTTCAGCTGAAAGAAAGGTCATTTGAGGCTATTAAGACAACCAAAAATGCATTCCAAATATTATCTACTCACCCGGGGAGGGGTGAGGTTCCCACTGCACCTGGATATTTGGGTGTGTTAGGCCTTTGAAAATATGTTGGGGGGCCAGCTCCGCGGCCGAGTGGTTAAATTTGCGTGCTCTGCTGTGGAGGCCCAGGATTCGGATCCTGGGCACGGACATGGCACCGCTCATCAGGCCACGTTGAGACGGCGTCCCACGTCCCACAACTAAAAGGACATGCAACTAAGATATACAACTGTGTACAGGGGAGGGGGTTGGGGAGATAAAGCAGAAAAAAAAAATACGTTGGGTGGAAATTGAGATGTCTTGTTTTTTAAGTATCTTTTAAATAGTTTTATATTTTAGAACCATGTATATGAAATGATTTTGATATAGGTATAGTCTCCTGTCTCCATTTTGACCTTTAATATGAGGTTAATATTGAGCAAGAGTACGTGCGCATCTACTTCCTAAAGTCACGCTGAGCATGGCTCAATTAGCTACAGAGGAACAGGGCAGACTGGGTGGGGCAAGCTCTGGAATTCTACCCACTCACTGAGCAAAGTCGGGCGTTAGGAGAACAGCTTGAACTGAAGCAGCTAGTAGGAAGTCCAGCCCAGCAGGTGAAACGTGGAATCTGGAGGACGTGGCAATCCACCAAAAGCACAATCTGGTAAAGTGGTCTGTGTCAGGCAAGTCTAAGTCCCCATCGGGAACCCGGAGCAGGAAAGCAGGACTGCAAAAGGCTCAAAGCATGTGTAGGAACCCCAGCCATAGGCCAGGCTTCAAGAGCAGCGCTTCCTCTACTTCCTGTGGGGCAATGGCAAGATCAAGGCAGGACCTCAGGCTTAAAGGGCCTGAATGTAGTTAGCACTTCTTCAGGACGGGAACTCAGATGAAAGGAGAATTGACAGATGGGGATCCTGTTATCAGAGCTGAGGTACATGATACCGCTCAGAATCCCCAAGCAAGGCAGTACTCAGAGCCAAGCCACAAGGTCATGATTAGCCTAGAGACAGGCGTGGCTTGATGCTGAGTGAGTCTCAGAGCCTGAAGCTAGAGCTACCTCAGCAGGACTAGTCCTGAAGATCACAGCCACGCGAAGGGGGCAAATGGCCCCAGCTGTTGGGGAAGAGGAGTGCTGCAGGGACAGGGGAAGGGGCCTGCCCTGACTTTCACAACGGAAGCAGTCCCATGTGACGACAGACTCAGCCATGGAGGAGTGCTACGGGGCAGCGGGAATGGGTTATTAATATTTCACACCAGAACCTAGCAATGACCAACAGACAAGGGCCAAGCGCTACCAAACGCTAGCTGTGAAGAGGGCCATAGGTTCCTGGCAAACTGATTTTCCCTGTCTGAAGGCACAGTTTCACCGTAGAAAAATTAGCTCTAGTGATGACTCTAGCCTCCCTACTGGGAACCACTATAAGATGCCCCTCAAGCGGACTAATTGGGTAGGAGAGAATCAAGGTGTTTCCTCTTCCTGGAAGAAAGGAGGCTATGATTTTAGACTAGCAAAACAGCTGTCATTCTACATGGCACATCCGCCATAATCCTCTGGTTGTAGTAATAGCTTTTTGCCACTGAGTCAGAAGGCCTCTCTGATTTGTCTTTCCACACTTGCCCAAGTAATGACCTCTCAGTTTACTCCTCCAGCCTGCTACTAGAAAGAATGGCCTCCTTAGGTCCTCACCTGTAAGAGCTCAGATCTCTCATCATCATCTGTTCAAATCATTCATTCCTCTACTCCAGCTTGTCTGCAGAACACCCCTTCCTACCCGCTGGCAAGCAGAACGTCTTTACACCCACCTCCCCTAAGCTACGTACCTGCAGAGGGCTTGCACCCTCTCAGATTCCTTCCTCACTCTCCAGGCATCTTCCTCCACCTGGCCCACTGATGGAGGACGTTTCTCTCATCAAAATGACTTTCTTCTTTTACCAAACTCCTGTAGCACCTCAGGATCGTACTTATCACAGCCTGTCTTAAGTTAACATTATTGATTATGTATCTCTCTCCCCTACAGGACTGTGAGCTCTGGGTGTGTGGAAACTGTGCCTTGTTCATCCTTTTGTCCCCTACTATGCTTGTCCAAACATTCTTCATTTTTGTTGCCAAGATTCTGCATTTTTGTTGCTCGTGATGGACAACACTCTTCATGTTGATGACGTGTTAATAATATGTACATAGCAAAAAGCTGTTCTCATATATCTTAAATGTGAAAGTTAGGAAATGGCTTGGAGTGAAAATTCTACTTAGAGCCAGTAGTCTGATCTGTAACGCAAATAATAGTAATTGCTACAGTTTATCAAGTGCCTATCACGTATAGGCATTATACCACATGTTTGAATTGCATTATCTCATTTCATTCCCAATCCTGCACTGTAGGGTTATGTCTACTGAAGGGAAACTGAGGTTTAGAGAGAAGCTAGGTAATTTGTCTCATATCACCTAGTAGGTGGTAGATCCAGGATTCAGACGCCAAGTCTATTTCTTACTGTTGTGCCGGGTTATTCACCGAACACAGGTATTAGAACTGGCAGCAGTGTCAGAGAAGCCTTCCCCAACCTGTCTCTCTCAGCTAAAGTGGCTTCCAGGTGAGGAAGACTTTACCCCAAGGCGGACTGCCTGGGTTGTCCCACTGGCGCTCACTAATCCAGACTGGGAGGGGCTTCCAGTGCAAGCACACAGTGTGGTTTTGCTTAGGAACCCAAGGACAACTTGTGGGATTTACAAGGGATAGAAGCCTGGATGTTGGTCTTTTCTTAGCAAACTCTACTGCAGTTAAGCTAATAAAGCAAACAGCGATATGGCTACTACATCCTGATCAGCAGCGTGGTTTTTTAATTTATTTGTTGCCTATTGGATGTTGACCAATCGTTTAGGTAAAGGCTGCTGTCATTGATAGAGGTTGTTGGCACAGTATAACTCTGTGGGTAAAATCTAACAGCTGGAATTTAGTGAGTACCAACTGCCTTAAATGGATGCATTAATTTAATACAACAAACCTCCAAGGTAGATACGATTATCCCCCGTTTGGAGATGAGAAAACTAAGGCTTAGAGAAGCTGCCCAAGGTCACACAATTGGTAAGTCACAAAGCTGGGGTTCAAACCTATGCAATCAAACTTGAGACCCTATCCTGCTACTGTCTTTGATTCCCAGGGAGAACTGCTGTTTTATTCATCATCTTAATTTACATGGATGTCTGGGGACAGCGGACATCAATTAAACAAACTAGTACAGTATCCTGGGTTCATGTTTTCTTTCCCTCTCAGTCACTCTCGAGATAGAATACTCTAGCTAGGTCACGTGATACATTACATATTGTCTTACTAAACAATTATACAAAAATACCCTGAAATTTCTACATTCGAAAAGTTGTATCCTTTTTTTATTTTTCCAATAATAAAACATTATAGTCTAATAACTAAGAGCTTGTGCTCTGGAGTCATAGAAACCTGAATTTGATTCCATGCTCTGCACTTTTCTGTAAAATAGGTATAATCATTGGACTAACCTCAGGGTGGCTATAAAAATTAAGCGAGATTATAATATACACAAAGCTTAGCGTGGAGCTCAGTATCAATAAGCCCTCAGTTATTGTCAGTATTATCACTTTTTTTGGTCTCCTTTATCTGCTGGAAGAGAATACACATTAGGGGAAAGATTAAACTATAGCTGGCTTATTATCCCTTTCACTGTTACTTATTTGAAACGTTGTCATTCCTGTTCTTTCCAGAATTCTTTGCACAACTATTACTAGCTTCCCAGTCTTTGAAAAAGAAGGGTGAGAGATGACAAGGAATGGACAGATATCCCCATGTAACTTGCCCTTTTCCAGTGACAACCCTTGTTGTTGGAAGGTGTGGTTTGTGCCCTGGGAAGGTGATGGGCAAAGGACTTTTTATGTTGATTCCTCCCAGGCCAGGAGACTCCAGAGCAGCAACTTGGAGACCAATGGGAATGCCTAGAGCTGAGGCAGCTTCCCGGAGAATCCTGCAGGACTGTGACAGATCGCTGTGACGCTGAGATGTGTTCAATGGAAGCAACTGCTTCTGGGGTCCTTGTTAGAAAGGATGACATTTCCTAGCTCTCTTTGCCCCTTGAAAGCTGGGTGTCATCACACAGGGAGCTGATCATCTGTGGGCTTTGTGGCCCCAACTGTCTCATCTTGGCAACCTAAGAAAGGCCTTAATGGACAAGCTTAAATGATGCTTCGCAATTTCAGTTTTCCATCTTGGTGATGCTCTGATGACAGAGGTTAGGTTGAGCTATTCTCACAGGAGCCTGGAGCAGAACCAGAAAAGGCAGGGTCATATCAATCCTGGGCTGGGCAGAGCATTATTAAGAAAATAAATATACTTGTTAAGAAAAACCCTCATATAGGGACAATATAATGGTTAGTGGTGGGGGAGGAGGGAAAAGGAGTATATGTAAAAGAAAATGGTGGGGAAAGCCCCAGAATGTAAAATTCTTTCTACAGTTTGGTGCCAATTTTTATTTTGAAAATTAAACATATTACGCACATTCATATTCATAAAGGAAAGACAGGAAGGAATATACCCGAACAGCATGGATTTAACAGGGATTTCTTGGTGGTGGGAGTACAAGTGCTTTGTATTTTCTTAACTCTCTTTTATGTTTCCAAATTTTGAATAATAAAATACTAAAAACTCAGAAAATCAAAAATTATGATAATTAGGGGAATATGTTATTTTTAAGTCTTATCAATATTGAATAAAAAGCAGTGAAAAACTATGTCAATAGTGTGCTGCCATTCGTGTGATAAAAGGGGAGAACAGTACATATTATTTGCTTGTATATGTATAAAACATCCCTGGAAAATTAAATCAGAGATCAGTCACAGGGAGTTGTCCATGGGAAAGGGAACTGTCCTGTGGGGGACAGGGGTGTGATGGAGAGTTTTCACTATAAACCCTTTTATACTTTATTTTTTATCTAGTGCCTATGTAAAAAGTTTTAAAAATACAGTGCAGGCACTGGCCCGGTGGCACAGCAGTTAAGTTCACACGTTCTGCTTCGGCGGCCCGGGGTTCCCCGGTTCAGATCTTGGGTGTGGACATGGCACCGCTTGGCAAGCCATGCTGTGGTAGGTGTCCCACATATAAAGTAGAGGAAGATGGGCACGGATGTTAGCTCAGGGCCAGTCTTCCTCAGCACAAAGAGGAGGATTGGCAGCAGATGTTAACTCAGAGCTAATCTTCCTCAAAAAAAAAAAAAATACAGTGTATATTTTTTTTTCCTATTTTGGTAATGCCAGGAGTTCCTGAAAACTGTCAGAAAGTGCATCATTATAAGTAAACTGTCTGTGCACCATTTCAAACATGCTCAGTATGAACTACTGTAGGTAGAATGTCAGCCAGATATCATCCACCATACTGTGTGGTGCTGTTTAAACGCCTGCATGTCAAACGCATATTCTCATTCAGAGCCAATAGAAAAAAAATTAGTGTTAATCTGACCCATCAAGTTTCCATTTTTGCCTTGGCTTCCAAGAAGCCTCGAGCTGTGTTTTGTCTCCAACCAGATTTTCCAGGACAGCCAGGCTCTTCCCTGTATCCCCCCCATTTATTACTTCACTCTCATCGTTGAGCTCTTGTCCTAATTGTTTCTATTTAGTTAGCACTATGCCTTTACCTACACCTAGTTTCAAAACCTAGTTGGAAGGCAATGGATATCTATTACAGTCATCCCTCAGTGTCCACGGGGGATTGATTCCAAGACTCCCACCCGCCATTGATATCAACATGGGCAGATGCTCAAGTCCCTTATATAAAATGGCACAGTGTTTGCGTATAACCTACACACATCCTCCTGTATACTTTGTCATCTCTAGATTACTTATGATACCTAATACAAGTAAATGCTAAGTAAATAATTGTTATACTGTACTCTTTAGGGAATAATGACACGAAAAAAATCATGTTCAGTACAGATGCAACCATCATCGACCTTTCCATTCACTCCGTTGGTTGAATCTGCAGACATGGAACCCATGGATACTGAGAGCTGACTGTAGTTATCTATTGCTGTGTAGCAAGTCACTCCAAAATGTAGAGGCTGAAGGGGCCAGCTTGGTGGCGTAGCAGTTAAGTTTGCACACTCTGCTTTGGCGGCAGCCCAGAGTTTGCAGTTCGGATCCGGGTGCAGACCTACACACTGCCTATCGAGCCACGCTGTGGCAGGCATCCCACATATAAAATAGAGGAAGATGAGCACGGATGTTAGCTCAGGGCGAATCTTCCTCAGCAAAAAGAGGAGGATTGGCGGTGGATGTTAGCTCAGGGCTGATCTTCCTAAAAGAAACAAAAATGTAGAGGCTTAAATCAACAATATATGTTTATTATATCTCACAGTTCCTTTGGGTCAGAAATTCAGGAGCCTTCTAGCTTGGGATCTTTCCAAAGTTTGCACTTAAGACGTCAGCCAGAGCTGCAGTCATCTCAGAGCTTGATTGGGTTTGGAGACTCTGCCTCCAGGATGGTTGGCAAGTCGATGCTGGCTGTTGGTGGGAACCCTTGATCCTGCCCGCATGGCCTTTCCGCAGGCTGCTCGAGCGTCCTCATGACAGGGCAGCCCACAGAGCAGACAATCCAAGAGAGAACAAAGCAGAAGCCACAATGCTTTTTATGACTTTGACTTCGGGATCACACACCTTCATTTCTGCCATGTCTTCTTTTTTTAGAAGCAAGTCACTAAATCCAGCCAGTCTTCAGGAGGGGGCGCTATTAGGTTCCACCTTTGGAAGAGAGGAGTGTCAAAGAATTTGTAGTCATATTTAAAAACCACTGCAGGGTATATAATAAGTAATCAGAATTAGCCAATATCAAATCAGTCAGATGAAGAGGGAAAGACAATGAGAAATGAAGGGAAGGTCGTTTTCAGAAGGAAAGACCACCTATTCAGCACCTGCTATGTCCTGGGCTCTGTATTTCATCTACATTATTGTGTTTAATTTCATAAAAACATTCTCAGCTTTACAGATGAGAAAGGTGAGACTCTGTGAGGATGTATAACTTGTCCAAGGTCACATAGCCAGTAAGTGTCAGAGGAGCATGTCAAGCACATGTCAGCCTGAGGTCACAGCTGTGCTATCACGCTACTCAGTGGGGAATAGAAAGCCTTCTCAGTTATTTGCTGCCCTGACTTATGTAAGCCATGGTCATTTTGCCACCAGGGAGAAACGTGATTAATCCTCCAAGCTGAATGAGTTCTGATAGAGCTGTTTAACTCGTTTCTAAACCCTCTGGAACCAAACAGGTGTTAATTCTCCTTCAGTATTTGTTCAGTGAGGGTAGCTCCTGCCTCTCCTCACCCCTGACTTTGAAAGCCAGCCAACTTCTCTTCCCATTGCAGCTGGCTATGACATGGAGGCCAGCGGGGTCAGTGGAGTAGGGTGACACTGAGCACAGGGGTATGTGAGGACAAGGCCCTCCCTGTTATGGGGACTGAGCCAAGCCCCACAGGGTGGAGATCAGACAGCCCATCTGCCCTGGTGCCATGCTGGACTGCGGGGCCCTGATAAGGCCAGGGAACCACCCGCCCAACTCAGTGTCCTCTTCCAAATATACATTTCTCCCAACACCTCCCTCCCAGCCGTTGATTGTCACATGGGTGCTTTCCTCCAAAGGTAGCTGGCGGCCTCCTTACCACTGCGGGATGGGACCTGAACCAGGGCAGAACCAGCTCTTTGCGGTGCCAGGTTCACTGGTGGGGGGCTGTGGAGAAAGGGCTCTGAACGCCTCCTTCTCCTGCGCCCGTTTCCCTTCTCAGCTTTGGCCACTCCATTCCTCTTAGGAAACAAATGTTTCTAACAGATTCTCCAGTCAACACTGTCCTTTATGGTGAGAGCTCATGCCTGGACAGCCACTGGAATTCTGCTCCACTGGTGGCCTCAGCTCCGAAGGCACACTTCCTTGTACAGAGAATTTCCTTGGGCTGGAAGTTTGAGAAACCAGTGATATTGCTGAGCCAAAGCGGGAGCAAGAAGTAGGCCAACCAAGCCGTTAACCAGGGCTCCGGTCTATAAGGGCACTAAAAACCATCCCAATAAAGGTGAAAGAGATGCATGTCAACTGACTGGAATTCCTCTTAGGAAGCATCTTTCAACCATCTGTGGGTGAAATACTACAGGGAAGTGCTTTGAGGTGGAGGAAGGCAATGAGACCGCTTGCATCAGTTTATTGCCCTAGGTGGAGATCTGGTTAAAAGCAGGGCCTTTTTGTCTGGGTGTGGTCTGTGTATTCGAAGCCCATTGCTGCTCCCACCCACCCTACTTGGTCCTCCACCCTTCTCTCTGTGCTCAGCCTCCTCTCTAAGTAAAGGAGTAACAAATATTGAGAGGTTATCGGCAGGGCTAATAACAACCACTAAGTTGTTAGCTCTCGTAGAAGGACCCCCCAGGGCCCATCTGCCTGGCGGGAGCAGCATCTGTCTGGGGCAGGCTGCCCTCTGAGCAGGGCCTCTCTGGAGTGGTCAGAGCTGCCGCTCACTGGGATGAGGGAAGGCTGTAGGAAGGACCAAACCCATAAACCAGCTGCTGCCTGTCCACCTGCCCCTCAGACCTTCCTCCTGGCTTTCAGGTCAGCAATTAGGGTTGAATTTTCCCTTTCCTTGTAGCTGGGGCTGATCCCTCACTTGGAAACCCCCAGGACATCTGACCAGGAGGGCAGCTGTGAGTCCACCAGTCCGCGTTACATGCTTACATGCAGGTGAATAAAAACTGGCTCACTGCTC
Source organism: Equus przewalskii (assembly GCF_037783145.1). NCBI lineage: Eukaryota > Metazoa > Chordata > Mammalia > Perissodactyla > Equidae > Equus > Equus przewalskii. The sequence continues at coordinate 21,205,295 of NC_091831.1, read as the reverse complement.
AGGTGGTTGGCCATGTTGCCCTGAGACCCCAAGAGTGTGCAGTGTGGGCCCTGGGAGAGGTCAGCCTAAGGGTAGAAAGAATGGGAATGATGAACTCCGCTAGTACGTGTGGTGCCCCCGCCGTGTCTGAGCCAGCGAGCTGGGTGCGTCACCTGGACCCTCGAACTCCTGATGATGCCCCCAGGGGCAGGCTCCAATATTACCTCCCCTCTTATGAGTGACAACCCGCAGGCCCCTAGAGGCTAAACATAATGGTGTTGCCCACGATGGTGACCAGTAAGTGGGGTACAGGAGTCAAAGGCTGGTGGCTCTGGCTCCTGAGCCCTGGGAGCCACTGTGTCTCCCCTGAGAGAAATTGCTTCTTCTATGCTGGGGACCCCCAGTGCTCGCCTCTCCCATGCCTCCGCTCTGCTCCACCCTCCCCTGGGGATGGAGGCTGGGCCCTCTCACCCTGGGAAGCTGTTAGGGCAGCTCACGTGATCCCTGCCATGAGACAGGATTTCCAGAACAGATCTGGGGCCTGAAACCGGGCCACGCGCATCCCTCGAGAAGGCAGAGCCCAGCCTGGTGAGAAGATGCTGGGCTGGAGATGCGCAAAGCTGGGATCACTCCGGCAGACTCCACACCAGGGCGAGGCAGTGAGGTGAGGCAGAGACTGAGTGACGAGAAGAAAGCAAGGGCATGAACTTGTAGCCAGAAGCTCTGCTGCGGCCCAGCTGAGTGACCTGGGGCGTTTCTTCTCTGAGCTCAGTTTTCTCAGCTGTAAAGTGGGGATGAGCATATTTACCTTGTAGAGTTGATGCTGAGGATGAAACAAGTGTGAGTCAGTTGCCTGGCCCTGGGGCTGGCCCACCTCAGGCATCCAGATGTTGTCACTGAGGGGCGTGTGAGGCCCCTCCTCGTCCCTCCCCCAGCCCCATGCCCACTGCACCTCTTCTCTTCCTGCCTCTTGCCTCTTCTTCCACTTTCATTCTTTCCCTCCATCATCCTTCTCTGCAGTTGGAGGCCTCAGAGCGGCCAGAGAGATGTGGCTGAGTATCCAGTAAGACTAGGGAAGAGTCACTGGGCACACCTGTTGGTGGCTTACAACACTTCCAACCGCAAAGGTTAACTGAGCTGTGCTCTGAGTCCATCGGGGAACACGTGTCCCATGACAGCCACACCCAATGCCTCTGTCCTCCCCACATCCCCTCACTCACAGGCACCTGCTTGACACCGCCCCTCCTCACCCCTGACCTCTACCCCAGGAGTTCCAACTATGGTCCAGGAGAGACACTCGACTACAGAGACCATGGCCACAGTCACTTTGAGCTGGTGGGGGAGACTGCAGACCGCCTTTCTCCCTGCCCCGCACTCCCCCAGCCCAGAGGAAAAGAGAAACGTGGGGAGGCGCCCAGAGATCGCTATGCTTGGCTGGCTGGCTTTCTGTGTGCAGGGTATTGAGGCCGCCTAGCTGACAGATAGTAAACACGGATAAAGGCTCCAGGGCAGAGAAGAAGGGGGGTCACTGGGATGAGACAGGCCAAGGCACTGGGGGGTGGTTTTGAGGGTCTTGGGAGAAGACCAGATGGCTCCCTGTCATGTCCCCATCTGGGCCTCGGCTAACTTTAAGCTGAGTGAGCAGGGCCTGTAGACAAAGGCTGGTGTGCTCACAAAGGGGCCACGGGGAGTATGGCCTGGGGAAAAGTGGAAGCAAGGGGTTCCCCCTTCTGTGTGAGGCCTGGCAGCTCGGGACTCCCCTCTTGATGCCCCCTCCCCATTCCCCATCTTAGTCCGGGGACCTGGTGCCATCTCCACAGTGCCCCTCAGCTCACCTACTCCTGTGAGGCCTGGAAGAGCTCCACATACTGTGAGTGTCCATTTTTCCTGTAAGAGTCTGGGGTCCCTGCAACCCAGCTGATGGCAGGGCTCAGGGAAAGGCCTGAGGCTGCTTGGGAGAGCTTGGCCTCAGCCACCAGCCCTGTGACCCCCCCCCCCGCCCCCAGCATGGTCCCAAACCAAGAGGATCTAGGCTCCAAGCCCAGGATGGAGTTCTGAATGAGGAAGGAGGCAGGGAGCTGCCTGTTCTCCATCTAGGCTCATGTGCCACCCTCACTCCAAACATGGATCATGGGCTCCATTCAACATACTGCTGTTCCCAAGGCTTCATGTTGTGCCCAAGCCCCTGCAGAAGAGAGAGTATCAGAGACATCCCAATTCCTGTTGGCCGAATTCTCTTATTTCACCCTCTGCCTTCCTCCTCAGGGAGGCCTTCCAGCCCACAGCCTGACCACCTGAGCTCTGAGCTGCCAATCAAGTCCAGCTCAGCACTGAGCACTGAGGAGAATTGTCCTCCCCCCCACCTCCCCCGCTCTCCCTCCCTTTCCAGTCCATCCCAGGCTTTACCATGTAGCCAAGTCCTTCCCAGAGAGATACCAAGACAAAGAAAGTAGGCAGAAGGGCCGGCCCTGTGGCCCAGTGGTTGGGTTCGCACACTCCACTTTGGCAGCCCGGGGTTTCACTGGTTTGGATCCTGGGCGCGGACATGGCACCGTTCATCTGGCCATGCTGAGGTGGAATCCCACATGCCATAACTAGAAGGACCCACGACTAAAATATACAACTAGGTACTGGGGGAGGCCGGGGGCAGTTGGGGAGAAAAAGCAGGGAAAAAAAAAAAAAAAAAGCAGGCAGACCTGGGTTCTAAATCTATCCCTGTGCCGTGACTTTAAGCAAGTCACTTACTTTCTTTGAGCCTCGGTTTCCTAATCTGACACTGGGAAAGTGGGAACCTCCTTGCAGAGTTGTTGTGAGGATTTAACAAGGTAAGCTCTGTGCTCTATAGATCCTCTGTAGACCCTGCCGTATGTAACAGAGGCCACATGGCCATCATCTCCCATGGATGCTTCCTCCTAGATCTGTCTCCATTGCGGCCCCTCTTTCTATTCCTTTTGTTGTGGCCCTCATGGAGGGTCCTCATTTTTTACCTGAATTCATTTAAACAGCCTGTTCCTGGTCCTTGCCACTCCCAGTCTCAGCCTCTTCACTCCGGTCTCACAGTGTTGCAGAGGGAGCTCTTTAAGATGCAAATCATGGTCCTGTCACTCCTGCCCAGAGTCTGTGACTTATAAGAAAGATGAACTCCAGCTTCCTTCACATACAAGGAGCCCACCGGGGGTCTGGCCCAGTATGTTCCTGGCTTTGTTTCCACACTCCATCCACTCGCCTCACTCCACCACTGCTTTCACACCACTGTGTCATTGCACAGGCTCTTTCCTCAGAGTGGCATGTCCTTTCCCAGCTCACCCGACAGCCAACTCCCTGTCCTCCCATGGAAAAGGGGGAGGGCACCCACTATGTGCCAGACACTGGCATTCTCTCAGGAGGTACCCACTGTTATCATCCCCCTCCACAGGTGATCAAACCAAAGTGCCAAAGTCTCAGGTGGTTGCTTGTGCTCCAAATCCATGCTCTTCTGTCACAACCGTCTCCCAGCTCAGATGCTTCCTCCTCCACGAAGGCTCTCTCCATTCCAAGTACGCGGGCTGGATCTGGCTTGGTGTTTTAGGGGACAGAGTGTGTAGATTTCAGAGAAGCAAAAAGTCTCTGTTCAGGGAAAGTTCACGAGCAGCCCAGCAAACATGGACTCAGCAGCTCCCGCATTCCAGGGACAGGTCTGGGTGCTCTAGGGGGTTCAAAACCACTAGGTGGACAAGAGCAAGTGCCAGTGAGGATGTGGAGAAATTTGAGTCTCCATGCACTGCTAGTGGGAATATGAAATGGAACCACCACTTTGGAAAACATTTTGGCAGTTCCTCAAAAAAAAAAAAAAAAGTTAAACATAGAGTTACCCCATGATCTAGCAATTCCACTCCTAGGTATATGCCCCAATTTATCGAAAACCTGTGTCCATGTGAAAAGTTGTGCACAAATGTTCATAGCAGCATTATTCATAATAGCTAAAAAGTGGAGCAACTCAAATGTGCAACTGATGAACGCATAAACAAAATGTGGGGTACCCATATGATGGCATATTATTCAGCAACAGAAAGGAAGGAAAAACTGACACATTCTACAACACGGGTGAAACTTGAAAACCTTATGCTAAGTGAGAGAAAACACATATTGTATGCCTCTGTTTTATGTGAAATGTCAAGAATAGTCAAATTCATAAAGACAGAATGTAGAGCAGAGGTTCTCAGGAGCGAGGAGTATGGTGACTGCTAATGGCTATGGAGTTTCTTTGGCGGGTGATAAGAATGTTCTAAAATTAGGTAGTGGTGATGGCTGCAGAACTCTGTAAATATACTAAACACTACCGAATTGTTCACCTTACAAGGATGAATTTTAGGGTATGTGAATTATATCTCAATAAGCTGTTTTAAAAAACAAAAGCAAAACTAGATACAACCTGAATGCTCAAGAATAGGAGACTGGGTGAGAAAATTGTGATACAACTGTCTGATAGAACACTCCTCAGTGATTTCCAGTGATAGAAAATAATGATATGAAAACATTTTAAGATTATTGAACAGGCATAAAAGGAGTTACGGAACTCTAAATAGAATATTTGATTCCACTCTAAGTGTGGGGTGTGTGTGTGTGTGTGTGTGTGTGTGTGTGTGTGTCTACAAAGGAAAATGGAAAAATCACAGAAATGTTACAAGTCCCAGCTGGGGCATCATGGATAAGTGTTGTCCTTTTGGGGGAGGGTAGGAGGAAAAGCTCTGAATTTTCTATTTCCACACAGCAAATATATATTAGTTGTGTAATTTCTTAAAATAGTGATTAAGAGGTCATCTGTGCCCCTCCAAGGGCTCACAAGCCAGGAGGGAGACAGATACAAACTTTGCAAAGGAAGGCTAAGAGAGTGGGAGAGGGTAGAGGTAAGTCTTACTGAGGGGCTTCAGGGAGATCTCCTAGAGGGGATGGAGTTTGAAATTATGGCTGGAAGAAGCATTCTGGGGAGAAACCAAAAAACGGCCAATGACCCTTGGTTTTTGAGGGGACAAATGGAGAGAGGCAAAGGGCATTTCTCATAGTTGTCCCCAAAGATGCTGTGTGCTGTGACCCAGTCCTCCAACAATGCTGGTTGAATAACTCCAGATAGCGATTATGCCTTCCATACCCCCACAACCGCTGGTGGGAGAGTGGGTATATTTGTCAAAACCAGTAATGGAGATCGCTCAGGCTGGCCCTGGTAGCGTTTCAATAGGGTTTGGACCAGAGTTCCCTGGAGCAGCCACATTGGTGGGTGGGAGGGGGACCCCATCTTCCCAGTAAAGGGGATGAAGAGAGGCAGGACACGGACCCTCAGGACCCTGCCATTTCCCACCTTCCACTTTCTCTTGATCTTTTTTTCATGCTGTTTCCTCTCAAGCTGGAGGAGTGGCTGGTGGGCTATGACTTGAAGTCAGAGACTGTGAAATAAAGCCACCTTCGAGATCAACAGGAAGCAGGGAGATAAATCACGAGGAGAATGACTTGGGGAGGGTGTGTGTTGAGTTGGGTCTTATTTTTAGTGGTCACAGTGGTGAGCGTGGTGGGGAATTGAGGCCAGAAGCAGGAAGCCTGGTTTCCCAGCCTCAGCTTTTGATGGTTTCTGGGTCCCCTTGGGCCTGCAAAGAAGGCACCCATCTCTGTGGTGAACCAGCTCTTTTAGTTGCCTTTGTCTTCGAGAGGTGTTAACATGTTCTGGCGAAACTGCTGCTCCTGTGAGGGGTCCCTCAAAGCATGAGCAGAGCAGAGCGTGTTATGCCTAAACCTGCAGCCTCGAGAATGAGCCCCCAACGCATACACTCACACAGCATGTTTACTCACGACGTGGGGAAGACAGCCTTCATCAGAATCTCAAAGGATCCACAATCTGCACCAAGTTGAGAATCATGAGAAAAAGAGCGCTGGACTGGGAGTCAAAAACAAAGTTTGAATCTCAGCCTTGCAACTTATTTGCTGTGTGATTTTAAGCAAGTTATTTAATGTCTCTGAGCCTTGGTTTCCTCATCTGGAAATGATGTCTAAATGAGCTATCAGACCTGAAAGCATCTACTCCTGATTCTTAGGTGCTAAGGAATATTTGCTGTATCTGAGTCTCTCCAGAGAGGGTGGGAGGGCATTCTGGGGCAAACAAGGCAAGCGTGCCATGTAGCAGGAAGGAACTGGGTTGGTTGTAGGGCTTATTAACTATACAAAGGCACCGCCACAAAGAACCACTTCTTTTTCCTGTTTGTCACCCCCTCCTACCCGTACTCCCCCACCAATATTTCACCCAGAACTACATCCTATACCCCACCCACCAGGCATCTTGCTCCCTTCTTGTTCGCCTTTCTAGCTACGACATATGTTACCTCGTGTCCTGACTCCTCCAGAACACCGAGTGCACCGAGGGTAGAGAAATGGCCTGGGAGAGAACAGCAGAGGGGAGTCAAACAGGCCTGCTTGAGGCCGGCCTCTACCGAGTTGTGAGATCTTGGGCAATTCAATCCCTCTGAATTTTTCATCTATAAAGGAGGAATAATTAAGAGTTCCTTCCTTACAAGATCTTGTTTTGAAGGCTAAATGAGTTGTTGCTTGTAAAGATTTGGACAGAATGAGGTAAGCTCTCAGTGAGTCTCGGTTATTATTTTCTTCTTTCCCCCGGTATGTGCAGTAAGGCCCTGAGCAGGGCCGCGGCTTCCAAAACTCAGCCAGGTCTCATTCCTGCCCTTCCCACGAATGTGCCTTTCTAAAAGGCACTCCCACGACTGGCTTCTTGCCAACGTGAGCACTATCTAAATGCCCTTCCAGATGACTGGGTCCCAAAACCGGTTGCATGTCAGAATCACCTGGGGAAGCTTTTAAAAAAAATACAGATTCCCAGGTCCCCTTCTTACTTATCAAGTCAGTTTCTGGGAATGGGGTCCAGGAAACTGCGCTTTTAAAAAAACACTCCTCATGTGACTCAGACACAGCCAGGAAATCACTATTTTAGAGGAAAACACCCTTCTTTTCTGGTAAAGCTCCTCGTCAGTAAGCTTCAAGCCATTTGTTCTATTATTCAGAACATATAATTGACAATGACAAAATGTGTTTATGTTTTCCCTCATTCAAAAAATATTCAGAGTGCCTCCTGTCCAGAACAACAGTTAAGAGTTTAGGCTCTACACAGAAGTCGAAATTAGTGGGGTACACCTGAAATTTACATAATGTTCTAAACCAATGTTACCTCAATTTAAAAAAAAAGAAAGAGAAAACAAAAAAGGTTAGGCTCTGGGCCACTTCACACCCATTAGGGTGAATAAAAACAAAAAGACAGGGGCCAGCTCGGTGGCACAGTGGTTAAGTTTGCCCGCTCCGCTTCGGTGGCCCAGGTTCACCAGTTCAGATCCTGGATGCGGACCTACACACTGCTTATCAAGCCATGCTGAGGCAGGCATCCCACATATAAAATAGAGGAAGATGGGCACAGACGTTAGCTCAGGGCCAATATTCCTCAGCAAAAAGAGGATGATTTGTGGCGGATGTTAGCTCAGGGCTAATCTTCCTCAAAAAACCCAAAACAAAATGACAAATGATAACAAGTGTCAGTGAGGAGGCGGAGAAACTGTCACCCTCATACACTGCTGGTGGGAATGTAACATGGTGCAGCCTCTTTGAAAAATAGTCCGGCAGTTCCTCAAAAAGGTAAACATAGATTTAGCATACAATCCAGTAATTCCACTCCTTCCACTCCTGGATATATACCCAGGAGAAATGAAAACATATGGTCACACAAAAATTTGCTCATGAAATGGTCAGAGCAGCATTATTCATAATACCCCAAAAGTGGAAACAACCCAAATGTCCATCAGCTGATTAATGGATAAAGTGTGGTATATATATTTCCACACACAGTGGAATATTATTTGGCAATAAAAGGAAATGAACTATTGATGCATACTGTAACATAGATGAGCCTTGAACACATTATGCTATGGCCGGCCCTGTGGCCGACTGGTTAAATTTGCACGCTCTGCTTGGGCCACCCGGGGTGGGCCAGTTCGAATCCTCGATGCAGACCTACACACCACTCATCAAGCCATGGTGTGGTGGCCTCCCACACAGAGGAACTAGAATGACCTACAACTAGGATGTACAACTATGTACTGGACCTTTGGGGAAAAAAAAAAAGAGGAAGATTGGTTAGCTCAGGGCCAATCTCCTCACCAAAAAAAAAAAGAAAGGAAGGAAGGCAGGAAGGAAGGCAGGAAGAAAACCATTATGCTAAGTGAAAGAAGCCAGTCGCATATTATAAGATTCCAGTTATATGAAATGTCCAGAATAGGCAAATCTGCAGAGACAGAAAGTGGATTGGTGGTTCCCCGGGGCTCGGGATTGGGTGAAATGGGGAAGGGTTGCTAACGAGTACGGGCTTTCTTTCTAGGGTGATGAAATGTTTTAAAATTGATTGTGGTGGTGATTGCAGAACTCTATGAATATGCTAAAAACTGCCTAATTGCACACTTTAAGTGGGTGAATTGTATGATATGGGAATTAGATCCCAATAAATCTGTTATAAAGAATAAAGAGTTCAGGCTCTGGAGTCTGACTCCCCAGGTTGGAATCCCAGCTCCGTCATTCTCCACCTGAGCAATTGGGGGCAAGTAAGATAACCTCTCCGTGCCTTTAGTTGGCTCATATGGTTGTCGGAAGACTAATTGAGTTAACACATGAAAAAGCTTAGAAGAGTACCTGGCCCATGGGAAATGTTCAGTAAATATTAGCTATTACTGCTTTGAGCCAGGCATATTCTAGACCTGTGCTGCCCACTATAGTAGCTACTGCATTTGAAATTTAGCTACTCTGAATGGAGATATGCCGAAAGTATAAAATCCACACCAGATTTCAAAGACTTAGAATACAAACAAAATAAAATACCTTATTAATAATTTTTATATTGATTGCATGTTGAAATGATAATATTTTTGATAGATTGAATAAAATATATCAGTAAAATTGATTTCACTTTTTTCTTTTTTTAATGTGACTACTATAAAATTTAAAATTTGTGTACAACTCACATAATAATGGTAAAAGATTGAAAGTTTTCCCCTGAGATCAGGAATAAGACGAGGATGTTCGCTTTTGCCACTGCTCAACATTGTGCTGGGGGTTCTAGCCAGGAAAATTAGGAAGAAAATGAAATAAAAGGCATCCAGATTGGAAAGGAAGAAGTAAGACTATCTCTATTGGCAGATGAACTTTTATGTATAAAAGTCTAAGGAATCTACAAAAAAAGAGATACTACTAGTAAAGCTAATAAACAAATTCAGCAAGTTTTCAGAATGTAAGATCTATATACAAAAATCAATTGCATTTCTATACACCGGTAATGGACAGTCTGAAAATGAAATTTAGAAGCAATTCTACTTACAATAGTATCAAAAAGAATAAAATGCTTAGGAATAAATTTAACAGGAGAAGTGCAAGATTTGCACGTTGAAAATTGCAACACAATTGTTGAAAGAAATTAAAGACCTAAATAAATGGAAAGACAGCTCGTATTCATGAATCAGAAGACTTAATATCATTAAGACAGCAACATTTCCTAAATTGACCTATAGGTTCAATGGCTTCTTTGCAGAAGTTAATAAGCTGATCCTAAAATTCATATGGAAATGCAAGGAAATCAGAATAGCTAAAACAATTTTGAAAAGAAAAACAAAGTTGGAGGACTCAGACTTCCCAGTTTCAAAACTTACTACAAAGCTACAGTAATGAAGACAGTGTGGTACTGGCCTAAGGATAGGCATATAGATCAATGGAATAGAATTGAGAGTCCAGAAATAAACCCTCGCATTTACGGTCAATTGATTTTCAACAAGGGGGCCAAGACTATTCAGTGGGGAAAAGAAGTCTTTTCAACAGGTGGGGCTGAGGCAAATGGAGAGCCAATGCAAAAAGAATAAAACTGAACCCATAACCTTACACCATATACAAAAGTTGACTCAAGATGGACCCAAGATCTAAATGTTAACTGTAAACTGTAAAACTGGGGCCGACCCCTTGGCTGAGTGGTTAAGTTCTCGTGCTCTGCATTGGCAGCCCAGAGTTTCACCGGTTCAGATTCTGGGCATGGACAGGGTGCCGCTCATCAGGCCACGTTGAGGTGGCATCCCACATGCCACAACTAGAAGGACCTGCAACTAAGATACACAACTATGTACCAGAGTGGGATTTGGGGAGATAAAGCAGAAAAAAAAAAAAGATTGGCAACAGTTAGCTCAGGTGCGAATCTTTAAAAAAAAAAAAAGAGCTAAAACTATAAAACTCTTAGAAGAAAACATAGGGATAAATCTTTGTGACCTTGGAGTGTTTTCTTATATATGACACCAAAAGCACAACAACAAAAGAAAAAATAAACTAGGCATCATCAAAATTAAAAACTTTTGTGCTGCAGAGGACACCATCAAGACAGTAAAAAGGCAACCCACAAATGGGAGAAAAATTTTGCAAATTATGTATCTTATTGATCAGGGACTTGTATCTAGAATATATACAAAGAACTATCAGAACTCAATAATAAAAATATAAGTAATCCAATTTAAAAATGAGCAAAGGATCTGAATAGACAATTCTCCAAAGAAGATATACAAAGGGCCAATAAGCACATAAAAAGATTCTCAACATTGTTAACCATCAGGGAAATACAAATCAAAACCACAATGAGATACCACTTCCCACTGGTAGGAGGGCTACAGTAAAAAGCAAAACAAAAACAAAAACAAAACAGATAAATGTTGGAAAGAATCTGGAGAAATTGGAACCCTCATACACTGTGGGTGGGAATACAACATGGTGTAGCCACTTTGGAAAGCAGTATGGCAATTCCTCAAAAAGTTGAACATAGTTACCATACCATGATGCAGCAATTCCACTCCTAGGTATATACTCAAGTGAAATGAAAGCATATGAAATCTACACACACAGGAAGTAGATTAGTGGATGCCAGAGCACTGGGGGAAGGGAGCAAAGCAACTATTCATGAATATGGCCTTTCTTTTTTGGGTGATGAGAATGTTCTAGAACTAGATAGTGGTGATGGCTGCACAACCTTTGAATATACTAAAAACCACTGAATTGTACCGTTTAAAAGGGTGAATTTTATGTTATGTGAGTTATATCTCAATTTTTTAATGGAAAAAAATACATGTGGCTCACATTTTTCAGAGTCAAATTTTTTTAAAAGACTATTTTTTAGAGTAGTTTTAGATTCATAGCAAAACTAAACAGAGGGTACAGAGTTCCCATACACCCCCCCATCCCCACACAGCACAGCCTCTCCCGCCATCAACTTCCGGCACCAGAGTGGTACATTTGTTACAACTGATGAACCTACATTGACAAATTTTTATCACCCAAAGCCCATAGTTTACATTAGGGTTTGTTCACTCTTGGTGCTGTACAGTGTGTCGCTTTTGATAAATGTGTAATGACATATATCCACCATCACGGTATCATACAGAATAATTTCACTGCCCTCAAAATCCTCCATGCTCCCCCTGTTCAGCACTCCCTCCCCCTAACCCCTGGCAGCCGCTGATCTTTTTATTGCCTCCATGGTTTTGCCTTTTCCAGAATGTCATATAGTTGGAATCATACAGTATGCAGCCTCTTCAGACTGGCTTCTTTCACTTAGTAATATGCACTTGTTTCCTCCATGTTGTTTCATGGCTTGATAGCTCATTTCTTTTTAGCACTGAATAATATTCCTTTATCTGGATGTACCACAGTTTCTGTATCCATTCTACTGAAGGACATCTTGACTGCTTCCAAGTTTTGCCAATTATTGATAAAACTGCTATAAACATCCATGTGTAGGTTTTTGTGTGGACATAAGTTTTCAATTCATTTGGGTAAATACCAAGGTGCATGATTGCTGGATCATATGGTTAAGAGTATGTTTAGTTTTATACAATAAGATATCACCTTATACCCATTAGAATGACAAAAATAACTAAAACAAATAGTAACAAATGTTGGAGAGGTTGTCAAGAAAAAGGAACCCTCATACATTGCTTGTGGGAATGCAAACTGGTGCAGCCACTATGGAAAACAGTATGGAGATTCCTCAAAAAATTAAAAATAGAACTACCATACGATCCAGCTATCCCACTACTGGGTATCTATCCAAAGAGCTTGAAGTCAGCAATTCCAAAAGTCCCATGCACCCCAATGTTTATTGCAGCATTATTTACAATAACAAAGACGTGGAAGCAAGCTAAGTGCCCATCAACAGATGATTGGATAAAGAAGATGTGGTATATATATACAATGGAATACTACTCAGCTGTAAAAAAAAGAACAAAATCGTCCCATTTGCAACAACATGGATGGACCTTGAGGGAATTATGTTAAGTGAAATAAGCCAGATAGAGAAGGACAATCTCTGTATGACTCCACTCATATGAGGAATTTAAAAATGCAGACAAAGAGAACAGATTAGTGGCTACCAGGGGAAAGGTGGAATGGGGGGCAGGCACAAAGGGTGAAGGGGTGCACCTACAACACGACTGACAAGCAATAATGTACAGCTGAAACTTCACAAGATTGTAACCTATCATTAACTCAATAAAAATTAAATTAAAAAAAAAGATTATGTTTAGTTTTATAAGAAACCGCCAAACTGTCTTCCAAAGCAGCTGCACCGTTCTCCATTCCCACCAGCAACGAATGAGCGTTCCTGTGCTCCTCATCCTCGCCAGCATTTGGTGCTGTCAGTGTTCCAGATTTTCGCCCTTCTAATTGGTGTGTAATGATATGTCATTGTCGTTGTATCCCATTATGTTTTTATTGAACAGTGCTGCTCTCGACACTGGGGTACAGCAGTGAGTGAGACTCCCCAAATCCCACCGCACGTGGAGATCCTATTTTTGTGGAAGGAGATAATAGAGGCAAGCCACACAGCTCAGTTGGCTTCTCCCAAAGTACAAGATCCAAGACACAAGACCCAAGACCCAATCCTAACCAGTGCTTGCGTAAGTGAGAAGTGTCTCCAGCGTGGAGACAAGACAAGGGAGTACGAAGATTCAGTGCTGCCCTCACCCACCACTAGAAACCTCAGCGAGAGCACAGGTCAGAATCACAAAGAACAAGGAGCTGGTGTGTCCCCACGTCACCTGCTCCAACACCCTGATTTGACAAAGGTGGTCACACAGCTGGTTTAAGACAGGCCAGAACTACACCCCATGTTTCCTGAGTTCAGGGTCAATGTATGATGTTGGCCAGGACTAAACTTCTAATGAGAAAGGGAAACTCACATCTCTGGCTGGGACCCCTGCCACAGCAGAGTCGCCGCAGCCCCCACACCACCTACAGAAGTGTCGGCACCTTGACCCAGAAGTTCCACTGCCAGGACTTTATCCTACACACACACCCACACGTGTGCACAACTTAGGACAAGTATCCACTGCAGCATCGTTTTTAATAGAAAGCACTGGACGTTACCCACGTTCATCAGTGGGAGGCTAGTTAAACACACTACGATGCATCCATAAAGGGCTGTAAGAATTTGGCAGTAAAAAAATGTAAGAAAGCTGTTTGTGTTCTAATAGGGAACAATTTCCAAAATCCATCATTAAGCTAAAAAGTGAGGTGCAGACAGGGTGCAGAGTGTGTTAATGTGTATTCAACAGCTAACATGGAGTCGGGGGTGGTATGTATCTTTCTTTGTAGACACACAGATACTAGAAACTGGTGTAACTGCAACTGCAGGGAGGAACTGGGTGATTTGACAACTGGGATAGGAAAGAAATGTCTTTATTTTTTTAAGAGAGAAAATTTTTATTATATATTCCTGTGTTTCTTTTGTGTTCAGAGAAATAAATGACATATTCAAAAAATTTTAATAAAAGAAACCAGCAGAGCTGTTTCACAAATTTGAATGTGGGTTCCTGGGCCGAGGTTGACCTGAATCACAATGGGACCCGGAAGTCAGGGAAGTGGGGCCGTTTCACTATTTTGTCCGCATAATTGCTATGTGAGCGACTTAACCTGTTCAGGAGTGGGGTGAGGGGGCGTGACAAGGCCCGCCACGTCTCTTCTTGCCTCCAGGGAGGTCGAGGAGCTAACGGTTCCTCAGGCTGAGCTTTGAACTCCTGCGACATTCAGCACCCTTCTGCTGTCCCTGAAGTCAGCTTAGGGTCGGGGTATTTCCTTGGTCCTTTGGGAAAGTGGCCCTTCAGGAGTTGTGGAACTCCCAAGGGCTCCCCCATCTGATTGGCAGTCAGGAGGTCTGGCCCCGGCCCAGCTCTGGCCCTGACTTGATATGGGAGCTCAGACCAGTAGATGACCATCAATTCCAGCAGTAGTCCCATAACACCTGCCTCCCTGGCCTCTCAGGGACAGGGTGAGGATCACAAAGGAGAACTCGAACCAGCCAGGCCCTGACTGCTTTCCCAGAAACACCAGTGCTGCCATGAGGGAGTAAGTGGCTCTGTGGTCAAAAAAGTCTGGGAAAGGCTGGGTAAAAAAGAGTTCATTAGCTCCCTCACTGCACACCTTCTCAGAGCCTTGAACATGCTCAATGCATTGCGACATGTCAGGTGTGGCAATACTGTGTCTGATTTCCCAAACTTTTCACAGAACCACTTTGGGGGAAAACATCTATTAAAATCTCCCAGAACAATGGTGATCCATGGAACACAGTTTGAGAAACGCTGATTAGATGAAAGTAGGGTAAACACAAAACACTATTCAAAGGGCACACTGGTAGAGACAAGGACTGCGGTATAAAGTCCTGTCATTAACACCTAGTCAGTTCCCGAGCTCTGCGCACAGTGCCAGGCGAGTTTTAAACTTCGGATCATAAACCATCAGTGGGTAGTGAAATCAATTTAGCAGTTACAACCTGCTTTGAAACAAATGGATTTGACTAGAATAGAAAATAACAGAGTCCCCTGTGTTGAATACGGGTAAGTATTGTTTTCTGAAACACATGTACACACATGTACGTGCTGGGTTGTGACAGAAAATGTATTTCCCACTGTGGGTTGTAAGCCAGAAAGTTTGAACAACACTCCGACAGAGCTCCTCCTTCAGAGAGAGGGAAACTGCTGGGGAGGGCTGCCCTCATCTTCCGACTGAGCCTGTGATGTGTGCTGAGGGCGCTGGGGACACGGGCCTCTCTCTGGCCGGGGCATTGCAGGATAGATTTTAGGATTAGCAGTGTCACCTTGCTGGACCCAGAGAACGACAGAGGCCCTCTTTGTTATTCACGTGCTCCAGAAATGCAACTGATCTTTGATTCCTTTTTCGAATGCTGCTTGGCCTCCCGGACCAGAAAGCAGCTTCCCGTCTGGGAAAACAGGCCCAGTGAGGCTCTTGGCTCAACTTAGACATTCAGAATGCAAGCTCAGCTCTTAAGACTCGTTTCTGACTTTGTCTCTGGCTGTTGGATTTTTCCTTTTTTAAAATGCTGCACCTTGATCTAAGCCATTGCCTCGTTCTGGTTCTAATTCTTGGTGACAGGCAGGCATTGCTTAAAACTTCAGGGAGCTTCACAATGACCAATTACATATCCTGTGGATCTTTATTCATTCCTCAATTAAGATGTGCTTTGTCAAAGTCCCAGCTCAGCCATTGACCAGCTGTGTGACTCTGGGTGGGTGACCAGCTCCCTCTGTGCCTCTGTGTTCCCATGTGTCCAACAGGCATAATGAAATCTGCCTCCACAGGGAAGTTATGGGGATTCAATGAGACAGTCTCCATTAGACATTTATCACCGTCCTGATGCATAGTAAGAGCTCAGTTAAGGACTAATTTAGTCCTCACTCCTCTTGCTGCTTCTTGGAGAGTAATTCATGTGTTTACCTGAAACTTGAGGTGATCTGGTCCAGCTATCTGTGTCTTTCAAGGGACCTTTCAAGGTTTGTAAAACAGCCTGGGATATTCAGAAGTGGGTCCTCAAACCTCCAGATTCCCCAGCTTTCTTTCCCCTCCTCCCTGGGTGGAGAGAGAGTCTAGTGTCAGGAAGAGTTCAGGTGGGCTCATCTGTGCCTCAGGGCAGCACTCGGGGCCTTCTGAAGGAGACCCCAACCTGCCCTCCCTTTAGGGTCTGCCCAGAACTCCCAGTGAAAGTCCTGCAGCCCAGGACCCCATCTGTCCCTGGCAAATTGTGTCAGTTAGTCACCCACTTCCCAAGTTCCCCTCCAGTGGTCTCTCTGTCCCCAACCAGCATTCACTGCAGCCTCTTCCTCAGAATCACCTCCCTCCCCCACATTCTGCTTTCCTGCCCCCTGGGCTGGGCTCTGGCTCCCACAGTCCTGATTTCAAATGCCCCAGGTTATCAACATTTCTCGCTTGACTTGTTTGCCTTCTCAAGCAGACTCTGGGTCCCTTGAAGCCAGGAACTATGTCTTGTCCGATCAGATTCAGTCCTGTATCCCCCAGGAGCTCTCACATCTCAGAGAGAGTAGAGACTCAGAAGGAAGCTCAGGAAAGGCCAGCAAGTGGAAGCAGGGGAGGGAGGAAGGGCTGGCGACTGACTGTGCATTGGGCAGCCTGCTCAGAACCAGGGAGGCAACCGCCAGGAAGGAGTTCAGGGATTACTTCCTCCTTTCCTCCCTGCTAAACATACATACCCAGGAGTCCCCGCCCTGCCCCTCTGGGCTTCTACACCTAAGCCGTTGCCCTAAGCGTGGGTAGACTTAACAAAGGGTCCTCCTCTTGACTACAACTGCCAGCAGGGAGGATGAGGACACTGACCTTGGGCAGAGTCTTGGTCAGTGTGCCGACTCATCATGAACTCTTGAGGCCTTTATTCAAAACACCTCAGAGGGACTCCATCAGAATCCTTGGGGGGGGGGGGGGGGCAGCGGCCAGGAATCTGCTTTTGAGCAGATAATTCTGATGTAAACAAAAATTTAAGACACCTGTGAGCTAGTTGTAGCACTTTCTTCACCTGCTCCTCTCACAGATACCTTCCTAGACTTGACCCCTGGCTCACACCCTTCCAGAAAGGCAAAGGTGGGCCCAGGAGTTTCAGGGCAAGGGGGCAGGCGTGAGATGGAGTTGCCCAATAGCACCTCACTCAGAAAGGCATGGCCGGCCCCCCAACCTTTTCCCCGGCCTTGGGGTAGACCCGGAATCTGGGATTGGTGAGTGGAAAAGAGAGCTTCAGAGCAGCCTGGCCTGAGGCCCCGGCCTGTGCTTCCCTCCTCAGCTCACGGTCTTGCTGAAAGCATAAAGCCAAATCTTTTTTCTGAGTTTTGATTTTTTTAAAAAATTAATCCTTAAGTATTGTTAACCTAGAACTGGACCCCAAAAGAAGATTTCAGGAGAGCCCCAAATCCTGTGAAATTGGGTTCATATGTGTGTGTGTGTATGTGTGTGTGGCACCTGCTCCTCTGGAGTCAGGCAGTATAAGAATAACAGTTAATGGTGTAGACTCTGGAGTCAAACTCATTGAGTCTGAAGCCTAGCTGTACCAGTTTACAACCATTGACACAAGTTACGCCACCTCTCCAAGGCTCTGTTTTCTCATCTGTAAAATGGGCATAATGATAATACTTACCCTATAGGGTTGTTGCTAGGATTAAATGAATCAGTCCAAGTAAAGCACCTAGGACAGGCCTGGGCCCCTGGTAAATATTACCGATCATTAGCTGTTGTGACCAAATATTGGCTTTTGGCACGTCTTCAAAAGTCAATGATCCGAAAGGAGGTTAAGAAACACTGCAGTTCTCTAAGGGGCCCGAGAGGCAGCCCAGGGGGTGCCTAGGAGTGTGGTGTCACTCAGTGAGATCTGAAGGCTCTGCCAGTTAAAATGGGGCAGGGGACAAGGAACGTCACCTCTGTAAGCTTGTTAAACCCTCTGTAAAATGGGAGCAGTCGTGGTCCTTATTTCATGATTCTTTTATGAGGGCTAACTCAGAGGCTGCCTGTAGGCTGCTCAGCAGTGTTGGGCACAAAACGAGCGCTCGGTGAAGGCTCAGCACCCACTGCCATCATTTTGGCGCTGCAGGGGTTCCTAGACACAGGACTTCTCTACGTCATCTCCTCTCCCAGTTTCCCAAAAAGCCATCTTCCATCCCAGCAAAGCCATCAGGAAAATGGTCCATGGAAACCTCCCTCCCTCCATGCAACCTCTCTGATAAGGGGTAACTCCTCCCTGCGAGGGAGGGTTGCAATAAGGACAGGCTCCCAACTGCTGCCTCAGGGTGGAGAGAATCAGGGAATCCCCTCCGAGGGCAACGAAAGGCCCTCTCCCTCGCCCCTCCCCACCTTCCACTGCAAATGTGCCCTCCCTCTGCTTTCTCCTGCTCCCTGGGCTCCTCCCAGCCCTGATCCACTATCTCTGGGGCATCAGGGCGGCTCTGAAGACAGCTCAGGTGCCCTGGAACCATCAGAAGGTGCCAGAAAGTCTGACACATTGGTTCAGGAAGGACCTGCCTAAAAATAGAATCACAAAATCTCAGGCCACACAGCGGGTGGGAGACCTCAGAGGGCGTCTGGTCCAGTTTCCTCTCAGTGCAGGACTCTCTGAGGCCAGGCTTCCAAATCTTCCTTAGCACTTGCCAAAAACAGACTCTGGGAACCTCCCTGGAGATTCAGCTGTGGTTCTGAGGTGAGGCCTGGGGAGCTGGATGTTGGAAAGCATCTCAGATGATTCCTGTGATCAGGCAAGTTACAGCTGTAACAATACAGTTGAATACCTCTGGGAACGGGGACCTCACCATCACCTCTGGAGGCTGGGGAGAGGATGGATTTAATGGTCAAGAGTGTGGGCTTTGGAGCCAGATGTGGGTAGGGACCTCAGCTTTCCCACATGCTAACTCAGCCACATTCAACCAGTTACTTAACTTCCCTGAGCTTGATTTCTCTTCTGTGATGTAGGGACTAATTAATTGCAGGCATCTATTATCCAGGTGGTCAGGAGGTTTGCTTAAGTCGGTGTAGATAAAAGAGCTTAGCATAATACCCGACACTGTCCCCAATAAACGGCAGCTGTGAGAATAATAATAATAATAACGAGAAAGTGGTCTTACAGTCCTCCCTGTGGTAAGCTGAGGTGGCCTCCCCAGGTTGCATGTCCACGGCACCCCCACAGCCCTCTGAAGCCCCACTTCGGAGAATACTCTTCTCTGTGATAGCCCTTCAGGCAGATGCCTCACTCCCACTTTTTTCTCTTTCCAGCTTTATTGAGGTGTGACTGACGAATATAAATTGTATATATTTAAGGTGTACAATGCGATGTTTTGATACACATGTAATTGTGAAATGATTACCACAATCAAGCTAATTAACGTATCCATCATCTCACATAGTTATCTTTGTGTGTGTGTGATGAAAACACTTGAGATCTACTCTTAAGTATTTTTCAAGTATTCAAGTTTACAATATACATAAATTTGCAGCATACAGTACGGTGTTCTTAACGATGGTCACCATGCTGGACATTAGATCCCTAGAACTTATTTATCTTATAACTAGAAGTTTGTGCCCATTGACCAACATCTCCCCATTTCCCCCACACCCCCAGCCCCTGGTAACCACCATTCTCTCTCGGTTACTATGAATTTGACTATTTGAGATTCCACATATAAGCGAGATCATGCAGTATTTGTCTTTCTGTGTCTGGCTTATTTCAGTTAGCACAATGGCCTCCAGGTTCATCCATGTTGTCTCAAATTGTAGAATTTCCTTCTTTTTTATAGCTGAATAATATTCCATTGTGTGTGTGTGTGTATATTTATGTGTGTATATATATATTTACACATACAATAACCACATTTTCTTTATCTCCTCATCTGTCTAGGACACTTAGGTTGTTTCCATCTCTTGGCCACACCCCGCTTAATTTCCCCCACTCCCACAGGTTTTTTCTGCCTCTTCAATGTGAGGATCCTCGAGGCTGGGTGGCAACCTCCCAGGTCCAATTCGAGGAGGAGGTACAGACCTCCCCTCAGACCTCCTGTGGTGGCACAAATCCACAATGCATCACATCTTTACTTCTCCAAGGGCCCCATAAAAATGTTTGTGACCCAAAGGAGGGAACAGGTGACTTAGTGGCAGCCAATAGCCCATTAGAACAACTTAGCTTCAGAACGTGTTGGAGGAGGAGAGCGAGGCACTGAGGCTGTGCCTGGGATCAGCGCGCAAGGGGCCTGCAGCAGCCGGCAAACCAAGGTGGCTGGATCCCGAGTGTCCTCCCAGCACTGGACACGCTCCCCACTCCCATGCTCTCCCCCTCCCAGCGGTAACATAGGCCCCAAGATCTCTGGAGTAACTGCTCCCTCTTTTCCCAGCAGGGAGAGGGGCCCCTGACAACTTCCCACTGACTGGTCATCGCGGGATGGAGGACCGTGCGGATTTTGCGTAACTGAGAGGAACCCAGTGCCTTCTCCTTGGTGTCGTGGTTGAGAGCTCAGGCTGTCTTGGTGCCAGTCTTGCCTCTACCGCTTAACCTTTCTAAGCCTCAGTTTGTTCATCTGCAAAAAAGGGACAATAACTGGTATCCACCTCACCTGGTGACTTTGAGAAATAAAATAACTCACTTAGTATCTAGCAAGCCTCTGCCGCTGTCACTCAGTAGGAGCGAAAGCTACTCTGGAGCTGCGTGGGGAATGGTACAAACGTGAAGTGTCTGCTTTGCTCCCCATGGTTTGACCAGCCACAGCCGGTCTGCCTGTTTCCACAGCTGGGAAATATTTGGTTTAACGTTCTGGGTGTCAAAGCATCATACGGGTCCCCTGGAGCCTGCAGGCCTGCTGGGGAGACGGGAGCGGCTGTTTGTCTGTGGAGAGAGACAATCTGAACCAAGGGTTGGGGCTCTGCCACCAATATCCCCAACTCTGAGCAGCTGCTTGCGTGAGGCAGTTGAGGTGATGACCCTGGGGCCGGGGCTGGGGCTGGAGCTGGAGCCGCCCTTGAGCCCTTTGTGAGCCTGGGCTCTGTCCACGGCGGCTGCCCCAGGAAGGGGATGATCAGGCTGCATGATGTTTTCTCTGAGCTTGTGATAGGCACATCCGGGGCCCATGTGCAGGCCTGTCTCTGGGGCAGCAATGGGTACGGCTTTGCAGTAAGAGGTTTTCTGGTGACCTGGGAGGTTGGGGGTGAGGGGGGATCTTTCATCTTCCTCACAGCCTTGAGCCAGGGATTTGACACCACCCAGGGTTGGTTTTTCCTTCTGTTTGCATTTGAGCCGTGGGAGAGTAAGCCTGATGTGTGGTCCTCCCCAGGCTTCCCAGAGAGGATCCCTGCCTTCCTGCCTTCCTCCCAACCCATTGATTGTGTAGCCACTGCGGGTTGCTGGGGCCACCAGTGGCCAAAAGTATTTTTTTTTAACTGCTAACAAAGAAGACTTCCTCTATCCCACACTGCGCTGAGGATCAGTAAACTTTCCAAGAGACATGGGAGATCAGGATCAAGATATGAACCCAGAAATAAATTCTTGTCCTATTGCCCTGGTGGATTTGCTGCAACTCACTGAAATATCCCGGGCTTTGGAATGTCCATGCTCACCTCCTGCCCAGGTCTGAGAGCCGACGCTCCAAAGCCTGGCCGGGCGGTGGAGGTCGGTGGTGTCCTGTTCGTGATGACTCCTCTTTGGAAGGCAACGGTCCCTCTTGGAGAGCAGGATCTTCCTTTTCTTTCAGGCCCAGAGATTCTCCACGTGAGCTCTTGGTAGGATTCTCCAGTCTCTGAGCTGGCACCTTGGTGTCACACAGGGAGCCCAACCCTGCTTTCATAGCTGAGGAACCTGAAGGGAAATGACTCATCCAAGATCGCAGCCAAATGAATCCTAGAGGGACATCACACCTCACGTTCCAGTGTTGACAGAGCCACGCCCAAATCACAGCTGTGTGATGCTGGATATACAGCCGATCTTTCTGAGATATGCGTTCATCTATATAACATAATGCCTCCTTTTGCAGGTTGTCATGAAGATGAAATTACTGTCTTGTACTGTGCCTGGCCTTTGATAGGTCATCAGCTAATCATCCCATTAGCCCCACCCCCCCACCCACAAACACAGAGTTATTAGTCACTCCTTTCTCTGCCCTGGTTCCCACAATACTTGTACTACTCTCTCTCAGGGCATTTTGCATTATTTTAATAATTTATTTAAGTCAGTCTCTCCTTCTCTAACCACAGCACCTTCAGAGAGTTAGAGGATCAGAGAGACACTTGCAGCCCCCATTCCATTTCTGTGCCCATTCCAGGCTGAGCCCCGAAACTCATACACAAATGCCTGTGCACCCACACCCCGATCCATTCACAGCAAGAGGCAGACATCACACACCACGGCCAATGGCGTCAGAGATGGGGTTGGTAAGGTTGGATGCAAAGTCCTTGGCTTTCTGGTCTTGGTCTCTCTCCTGCGGGAGGGGCACCTGCCCACTCTTCCTCAGTGCCCCATGCCCTTACGTTCTTCCTCCTCCTCTCATTTCCCCATTAAAATGTGAAAATGACCCATGCAGCTTCATGGAGAAAAATGGAGTGGGAAAGGCTGGGTTAGGATTTGCACTTTAAAATAAAGTCTTTTAGCTCAGTGTTTCTCGAAGTATATCCTATGACCACATACATGAGCATCGACTGACAGGTTTATTGACAAATGGTTCATAGTATGAATCAGAATCAGGTGGTGGGGCCCCAGAATCTGCATCTTTATGCATCTCACACTCAAGTTTGAGAACAAATGGTTGAGTCGTAGGCTGTGCAATTTGGGGGACTCACTGCTGGGTACAGCAGGTATTTAGAGGGGCTAGATGCACTGGCTTCCCTTTGGCCCCTGGAAGCATCCTACATCAAGCATCCTGGTGATAAAACTTGACTTCTTCGAAGCAAATTGGATGCGCCACTCACCTTCTCACTGTTCTTTGTTCCTTCTCATTCTTATACAGTGTTTGCTGTCTATATTAAAAAACAAAACAAAAAAAGACTTGAATGCAGGTTGAGGACCAACCTCCCATTTGATGAATGAGCAGCCAGGTTACTGATGTGATTTGAAAGTCACCAAAAAGACCTCCCTGCACTTCAAAACTCTCCCCTAGTGGGGCCGGCCTGGTGGCAGGGTGGTCAAGTTCGCACATTCTGGTTTGGCAGCCTGGTGTTCGCTGGTTCGGATTCTGGGTGCAGACATAGCACCGCTTGGCAAGCCATGCTGTGGTAGGCATCCCACATATAAAGTAGAGGAAGACGGGCACGGATGTTAGCTCAGGGCCAGTCTTCCTCAGCAAAAAGAGGAGGATTGGCAGCAGATGTTAGCTCAGGTCTAATCTTCCTCAAAAAAAAAAAACCCAAAATTTTCCCCTAGCATGCTGGTCCTGTGTCTGAAATTCCATCATAGGTACTGCTGCACGTTCTTTGGGTATGGCTTTGTGGTTCTAGGGTGCCCAGAAATGTCCGTGGGAGTGCCAACTCAGCGGTGATTCATCATTAAGCCACTAAAGCCCAACTCTTGAAGAACCACAACTTTTTCTGAATCCCCCCACTACTGTGCACTTATTTTCTTCTCATTTGCCCTATTGGTGTTTTGCACAGTGTTCTGAAAGCCAGATGGCATGTGTCTCTCTCCTGCTACCTTCTAGATTTTTCACTGCATGTTAAGCTAACGTGACCAAAAAAATTACAATCATGCCCATTTACCTTAAAATAACTGCTATTTTTATCTCATAATGTCTTCTACAGTCATTATTGCTGTGCATGTAAGACTTTACACAAGTGTAACCAAGGCTTGGAAACTGTTTTGCATTCTTCCTTTACCCGATATTATTTCATACGTACTTTTCCATGGATCCACTTAAACTTCACTATTATCCTTCTTAATGATGAAGTAATATTCCATCAATTTCACAAAGTAAAATTTGCTTAACCAGTCCTCTTTTGTTGGGCATTTGGGCAGTTTCCAGGTTTTCATCACTCTGAATCATGCTGCTATAAATATCATTATACAAATAACTTTTTAACTTTTGACCAATTTCCTGGAGATGGCTTCCCCAGAAGGATATTTCCCAGGACCCACTTGAATTTTGAGCTCCTGGAAGGCGGGAACTGCACCGACATTTTGTATCCCCTCCACCCACCTTTGAACCCTGACCTCACCCAGGGCAGAAACCTGCCCACCGAGAGGGCTCCACGCATGCGCTGACTGACATTGCAGGAGGGTAGTCCTGTCTTTTGTACTGTCCTTCTGTAAAGGAGTTGATGACCTTTATTCAGGAAATACCCTAATCCTTGAAGGATTCAGCTGCCAGGACACAATGTCCAGTCACGGTTAGGGAGGACCCTCCCAGCACCTGGGGAAGGAAGGACCCTCAGTGCACTAGGCTGACTGCCCACATGTCAGCTGCACAGTTTGACGTGGATAGCTCTCCTTGAGAACTGTTGTGGGTCCTTTTATTTCCTGGCACTGAGCGATGAGGACAAGGAGAGTTTCCTCACCCCAGCAAAAAAGACTCGTGGGCTGAAGAAGCCTAAGACCTCAATTCTGAGCCAAGGTGAGATCTGAGTTGTGTTTCCAGGAGTTTGGGAACATTTCATGTTAAACTATATATGCATTTACTAAACAGAAAAGGAGAGATTAATGTCCCAAGGGTGGAACTCCCTGTGGGCTGTCAGCGCTGTAACAACTGGTACATTGGAGGCAGTGTGGGCCCTTGGAGTCCCAGCCCTGCCACTTACCAGCTGTGTATCAAATGGCAAACCACTGGCCTCAACCATTTCCTTGGAGGCTGTACAATGGGGACCATGCTGATCCTAAGGAGCTCCACAGAGATATTGTGAAATTCAACAATGTGATATATGCGGAAGTGCTCTGTAAACACTAAGCACATGCCATGCACTTCTGTTGTTATTGGTATTTGGATGATCATCATCAGCAAATTGGATAACACTCCTGTGTGCTTTTGAATGAGGCTATGACCTGTGCCTTCTCTTTAGAGCATCAGGGAACTGAGCTTAACAGCTAACCTAGCCAAGAAAATTATGATTTCAACCATCATGTATTGAATGTACTTCATGTGTAAGACATTGAGCTTCCTGTGGAAAGAGAAACAGAATCTGGGTGTCACACTCTCCCCATCCATTACTTTATTCAATCCCTACTACAACCTTGTATGATAGATGTTATAATTCCAACATAGTAGAACAGAAATTACTTGCTAAAGGTGCTGTCTCTATACATGCCACATTTGAACTCTTGCCTGACTGACTCAGGGCTTATGATCTTGCCCCGATACCTTATAGTCTCTCTGCCCCAGGGACTTTAATCTAGATGGGCAATGGGTCAAGACACATTGACAGTGAGTGCTAGAGGAGGGAGAAACTACAATAATAGCTTACTATATGCATCAGTTAGTTATTGCTGCATAACAAAGCACCCTCAAATTTAGTGGCTTAAAATAATAGGCGTGTATTTGGCTCTGGAGGCTGGGCTGGCTAGGTGGTTCTTCTGGTCTAGGATGGCCTCACTCATGCTCCTGTAGTCAGCCATGGGTTGCCTGTGAGTTGGTTCATTGAATAATGAGACTGACTCAGCTCTGCCTCCTTTACTCTCTTATCATCCAGCAGGCTAGCCTGGGCTTGTTCTCACAGCACAGGTTGGATTCCAAGACAAGAGGGGTGAGTAAGACCTCTTGGGGCCTAGGCTCAGAACTGGCCCACTATCACCTCTGCTGGTCAAAGAAATAAGCTGGCTCACATGCAAGGAGTGGAGGCATAGATTCTTACTGTTGATGGGAGCTCCTGCAAAGCCACTTTCAAAGGGCTGGATGCAGGGAGGACGTTAATTGAGGCCATCGGTGCCATCAGTCTACAGTACAGTAGTTCTATTCTACATGCTTTAACTGCATGAAGGTATTTAATCCTCACAACACCTCTACGAGATGGAAACTACTAATAGCCCCACTTTACAAATGGGGATATTGAGGTACAGATGGATTAAACAAATTTGCCCAAAGTGATACAACTGCTAAGTGACAGAGGCAGGATTAGAACCAGAGCCCACTCTCTTAGCCACTCATGCCTCACAGTGAGGTGTGTTCGCAGCACAGCGCCTCCCTGAGGAGGGGCAGAAACCAAGACGATCAAAGGAGCTGGGACAGATTACACAGCTCTCAATGCCTGATTGTGCAGCTCTGGCAGGTGGTCAAGTTGACCAATTTATGTGCCCTGCTTCTCCTGAAAAGGTGCTGAGGGAAGAGAGGTGAGCATCCTGGAGGACACCTCGTCCAGCCTGGACCTTTGGCCCCAGATCACTGGAAATGCTTGTTTTGTTGCATTTAATTTTTTAGAAACGTCCCCTGGCTGAGACTTCCCGTGTCTGGCTCAGTCCGCGAGCTGTTTGTCTGGGAAGAGCTGGGAAGCCCTTGGACCTCAGAGGCCCGGACTGCCGCGTCAGCTCAGCATTGTCACAAAAATAGCCCTTCTCAGGGAAGGCAGGTACTTCCTCTGGCTGCGTTTCCCCTCTCAGCCCCGCCTGGCCCTCAGAAGAAAAGAGACAAGAACCAACCGCACGCAGGATTGGGACATGACTGGTGAGAGGGCTTCATGGGGACTCAACAGTAACAAAGGGAGGAAATGAATATGCAGTATTAGTAATTATACTGTACACGTCCCAATTTGTATTTCAATATGTCATTTCCATAATAAAACTGCCAAAGCAGTAACTAATGACAAGGACTCATGTCAGGGAGCTGGGGGAGGAAGGAGGGACTGGGGCTTTTTTTTCCTAACAACAAAATTGCCTTCAGTGAGAAACTCTTTCATGGCAGCCTGGCTGTGGACCAGGCAGATGTATTCCAGGAGATGAAGCTGCGGCCCGAGCTTTCTATGGAAAAGGAGTCAAGGTTGACTGGCCAACTGTTGGGAGCTGCACGAGTTCCATAACTGTGTGGAGCTGTGTTCCAAGGCAGGGATGCAGCCTGTGGGACTCCCCAGTCAGAGGAGAACCAAGTGAGATGGACGCTAGGCTTGGGAAAGCCCATGAGGTGAAAGTAGGAGCTGGCAACAGCCCTGTGAATTTGGCTGTCTCACCCAAGGCTCCTGAACCTATGATATTGCTACAAACCTCATGCCTTCACACATGCTCTTTCTTCCACTTGGAGGGCCCTTTCCCCTTGCTTTGCCTCCATGCTTGTTTGTTTGAACTCAGCATACGGTCACCGCCCTAGAAGCCTGCCCTGACCGCTGGTCCCCACCATCAGATTCTCTATTCTGGAGGGATCTGCTCTCCACAGCCCCTGGCTGACGTCTGCAACACTTACCACAGCACATGCCACTTGTCCCTTCCCTTATCCTCATCCTGGCTGGACTGGAAGCCCCCTGAGGACAGACAGCCCCGTGGATCAGGAGTTCGGGGACCCTTCTGAGCAAGGGGAGGAGGAGCAACTGCCACAACCTTCTCCACCTCCCCAGTAGCCAGACGAGACTTACGTGGCTTTGCCGCAAAGCTCAATTTCCCACCGACAGATGGAATAGAGTGTGATCTTCAAGAAAAATAACAGAATAGGTGTCTGGACACGAAAAAATAATAATAGTGTCCCATAATTTTATAGTGCTTTACCAATTACACAGCTCTTTGTGGACTATTTCAACTGATTCTCTCATAACAACACTGTGAAGTAAGCAGGCAGGTATTATAATTATTCTCTTTTCACAGAGTGGAAACCAAGGCTACAAGAATAAGTGACCTGTCCAAGATCACAGAGGTGCGTGCGTGGAGCTGGGATTTGAACCTTGGTCTTCAATTCCAATTCCAGAGCTCTTCCCACTGATGTGGAATGTGTCAGAGGTGGCTTCATAGTAAACTGGTCACCAGACTCTGATGTCATCACAGCACGGGTACTACAGGACGTGAGTTCCCTTTAGCTCAAATTTTTTGAAGAAGCCAATACAAAAAGATTTAAAATAATACATAGAGGAAGAACTTGCCTTTTCTGAAACAGACTTTGGGTAAATTCTTTAGAAATAGCTTCTAGTGAATTTTTATCTTAGAGCCAGAAGTTTTGGGCAGAATGAAAGAAAATGAAGGTGATTTTCTAGCTGAGAGACCCTGCAAACACAAGTTTTTCAGGTTAAAAACAATTATATAATATATTTAGTTTAATCTTTAATTCCTCAAAACTTCCCTTTTCATCCATTGTCTTGTCCCTTCAGCTAAAACTCATACTTAAGCACCTTATTATTATTTTTTTTTTGAGGAAGATTGGCCCTGAGCTGACATCTGTTGCAATCTTCCTCTTTTTTTTTCTCCCCAAAGCCCCAGTACATAGTTGTGTACCCTAGTTGTAGGTCACTCTAGTTCTTCTATGTGGGATGCCACCACAGCATGGCTTGATGAGCGGTGCGTAGGTCAGCACCCAGGATCCAAACCAGCGAACCCTGGGCCACTGAAGGGGAGCGCGAGAACTTATCCACTCAGCCATGGGGCGGGCCCTTAAGCACCTTATTTTATCATAAAAGATAAAACAAGATCAACCAACGAGCAAATAAGAAACACCTTCTCTCAGCTCCATCTTCCTTTTCTGTCCTGCACTAGACTTCTGGAAAGATCTTTCTCAAGGTCTCCACATCTTCTCTCGAGTTCACCATCCGCCTCGTCTCCAAAACCACCCACTTCATTTGGACCCTCCTTTTCTCTCACCTGGACCGCCGCCTCAACCTCCTGAGGGGTTTCCCATCTTGAGCCTCTCCCGACTCAGACCGGCCATCCGCGCTGCTCAGCAAGATGAGCTCTCCCAAACCCCCACGTGACAGACGGCCCAGGTCCAGAGCTCCACATGGTTTAGTTAAGAGGCCTTCAGTGGGCAGAATAAGGGCTACGTCCTAAAATGTCCACCTTCTGATCCCTGGGACCTGTGAACAAGTTACTTATATGGTAAAATGGACTTTGCAGATATGATAAAGCTGGGGACTTGAGATGGGGAGATAATCCTGGATTATCTGGGTGGGCCCCATAACTACAAGGGTCCTTATATGTGAGAAGGGGAGGCAAGAAAGAGAGAGATTGATTTGAAGATGCTACAATGCTGGCTTTGAAGATGGAGAAAGGGGCTACAGGCCAAGAAATGCGGGCTGCCCCTAGAAGCTGGAAGAGACAAGGAAATGGATTCTTCTCTAGAGCCCCAGATGGAACATAGCCCTGTGGGCCCTTTAATTTGAGCCCAGTAAAATCCGTTTTAGATTTCTGACCTCCAGATCTGCAAGATTTACTTGATAATAAATTTGCATTGCTTTAAGCCACTAAGTTTGTAGCAATGTGTTACAACTACTATAGGAAAGTAATACAGGGCCTGTCATAGTTTTCTCTGACCTCCCTTGACAACCTCATCTCCTGGTGCCTCTCTCTTCCCACCGGGCCCAGGCACTAAGTCCTCCAGTCACTCAGACTTCCCTCAGACACGCTATTCTCTTTCATGCTTCTGCGCTTTTGCAAAGGCTGTTTCCTCTGACTAAAATGCTCTTCCCCTTTTGGCTGCCTGTGAATTCCTCCTCATCCTCCTTTAAGACTGATCTCAAGTGTCATCTTTATGTGAAGCTTTTCCTGCCCCTTCCAGCTGATCTAGCTGCCCCCTCTCCCAGCCCTGTGTGTCTGTCTCCCTTTATTTGAGCCCCTGAGGTGGGTTCTCTGCATTTTTGTCCATTTGATTCACTGATGTGTCCTCTATGCCTAGAGTAGGCTCTCAATAAATATGTGCTGAATGGCCATGTCTTTCTTCCCTAACAGAATGGAGGATCTTGGTGCCTCAACTTTTCCTTCTTCGCATCTTAAGCATCTAGCACAATGCCCAGTACCTGATAACTCCCCAAATATATTCTTGATTAATTAACTAAAAGCAGTAAACCATGGTTTAAAAATAGATTGCTCTAAAGGCTCGTCTGATTTCAGGAAAGTAAACTTCTCCCCTACTTTCTGGGAAAACTGGAATCCTCCACGTCCAGGCAGCACACAGCAGCGTGCTTGGTGGCCTGTCACTGTTTTAGCTGATTGCGCGTTTACCATGTGTCTGTCGCTTTCGCGCACATTCCCTCACAGTTCCTGCAGAGCAATGCTGTGTGGTCCATGCGATGGCCCTCCCTTTGCCGATGAAGCAACTGAAGCTGAGTCACATGCATAAGATCAAGAGCTAGTCAGCCTCGGAGGCTGGCATCCAATTCACGTCTCCTAACGCCCAAGCCACGGCATTTTCCCACCCAATCTTATTGCCTGTGGGATGACCAGCGGTCACGTGGACTGTTCTCTCTCTCTCTCAAAGCTTTGCCCCCGACAACTTGCATGGGGATAGGAGGAGGGGAGAAAGGATTGGTGAGGGGCTGTATATAAATCACAGACAATATTGACAGCTATGCTTGTGTGTACACAGAATATTTCCAGAAGGATACACAGAAAACCAGATGGCTGGGTAGTGGTGGTCCAGGAGGGGTAGGAAGACACCCTTTGTTTATTGGGTCAATATTTTACGCACTGGGGACACATCAGCAGACAAGACAGACACAGTACAGACCATATTGTACTATTTGAATTTTACCATGTATATATTCCTCTTTCAAAATAAAAATAACCATTTTAATAAATAAAACAGAGCAGGGTGGAGATCACATCCATGCTGGTGAATACTATGAAGAACACCAGGATATATTTTTAAGTGCAAAATAATCACAATATATACTATATTATTTTCTGTGCATAAAAAGGTGTACATCTACAAAACCCCATATGGTTATGTTTGCAGAGATGAATGCAAATATATGAAGAAAAATCTGGAAGGATTGTGGTGAGTGATTTGGGTGGGGGGGGAGTGTGATAGGATGAATGAGAATCGTACTTTTTACATGAGTCTATATATTTCTGTGTCATTTCGAATGTGTTTATGTGTAAAAATATCCAACTTTTTTGACTAAAGAAGGACCTGAGACCCCAAAGCCACGCCTGGCCTCAGAACACGGGTCCTGGTGGCAGTGGGATTCCAAAGACCCTTGAAGGCTGCTTCAGCTCCAGTTTAGGCTGGCATCCCAAATCGAGTCAGGGCCTAAAATCTCTCCCTTCTCTTTTCTGGAAATAAAGCAAGCCTGCTGGCTTTGAAAACTGATGTCACTGTACCTGAAGATTAGACAAGAGCCCTCAGGAAGGCTGGAGCGGGTAGAGGGCCACGGGCGCTGCAGCAGACTGCATTGTTGATGCTGTCCCCGGGGCCTCCACTCCAGGAAACAACAATGAAAAGATATTGGCAACTTTGACATGGAGGAAATTGCCTTCTTCTGAAGGAAAGAGGAGTTCTGTTTTGAGGACAAAAAGCCACTTGCCCTAACAAAATGCTTAATTAGGAGATAAGCCAGGGAGCTGTGGGAGGGGTGCTGTTTGCCAGGGGTCCTGGGGAGGGAGTACACAGATGCCGTCCTGGCGTCCCACAGTCACTGCTGGTCAGAGCTTTGCGGGCTGCTGGAGAAGCGGTGTGTGAGCAATTATGGTCAGGGCTCTCCTGGCCCTGGGACAAGCCATGGAATCTGTCAGGACCTCAGTTTACTCATCTGTAAAGTAGTGACTGTAATCCCTACCTCCCCACGGGTGGGGAAGATTAAATGAGACTGCATTTCAAGTTCTCAGTGCAGTGCCAGACACCTAGTTTATCTACTCAGAGGCTGGTGGCTGATGTCACTGTGACTATTATACAGGCAGTTCCCCACAATGGCCTAGAATGTGGCCTCTGGGGTCAGACCACCTAGGACACATTCCCAGCTCCCCCAAACTTACCAGCTGTGGGACTTGGGCAATCTCTTGACCTCTAGGCACCTGAGTTTACTTATCAGTAAAATGGGGATGATGCTAGGCCTTACCTAGTCACAGAGTTGTTGCTAAGATTAAATGAGCTAGTACCCTTTAAGCAATATGTGCCTGGCCCATGGCGACCAGCACCTGGCACATATTTGGGGCTATGAACGATAGCAATGATAATAAACACAAGGCAAGTGTGTCCTGAGGGCTCAACGGCTTTTTTCTCACCAGGCATTCTCTTATTGTCCACCCTGTGAGGTTGGAAGAGATATGGAACAGGATGTCCCTTCTTCCTGTTGCCCTGATAGATAAATTAGAGGGAAGAGGTTTTACTCCACGTCTCGAGCTGCCCTACTGGAGAGCTGAGACACGAGACCCCCATTGCCTTGGTTTTAGGACCAATGCTCTTTTTCTTTTTTTTTTAGATGTGGCTCCGATGCAGCCTGGCCAGACAGTCAGAACGTGGCCTGCATGCCCACGTACTGTTCAGCCTTGAGTAGGCCCCATGAGAGGGAGGAAGGCAAGTGTGGGGCCTCCTGTGTGGAACTGGAAACTAGAGATGGCCTAGAAATGGATGCTGCCACCCCAGTTGGCGAACCTGGAAGTCTGAGGAGAGAGGATATGCATCTGTCCTAGCGGGTGGGAACTTTGCAAGACTTGGGCTCCGCTGTTTTGGATGGAATCACGCCTTCCCCAAAGGGGTGGAGAGAGGGGCGCCGCATGCAAACAGTCCTCCAGTGTGGCAGGCAGTAGTTAGGGACACCCCAAAAATACCTCCTCTGATCTGAGTGCCAGTAGCAGATGTTACAGAGGCGTGGTCCATTGAAGGGACCACATCACTCACACCACCCTCTCAGACCCCCACACTGAAAGTACAAATTGCCATGGGACACATCTAGACTGTCATCAGCCTAAAACTTTAGCACCGGTTAAGAGCCAATCAGGAATTAGTTGGCAGCCCTTTGAAAATTAGAATGGCCTCCAAGTGATGCAGATTCTGCATTGGGGAGAGGGGTGGGGGTAGGACATTTTCGCACAGAGCAAATGGGAGCAAATTAACTGCAGGACAATTTGACAAAACCTTTTTATAACCTTAAAAATGTGCAAACAAATAGACAGCTATTCCCTTCCAGGAATGAATCCTAAGGAAACAATTAAGGACATGCGCAAAGGTTTTGCTCCAGGATGTTTATTGTAACATTGTTTACAGCAGGAAAAAATATTTGGAAACAATTTAAATGTCTACCATCGGGAGGCTGGTGAAATAAATTATGGTACAGTCATACAATGGAATATTGTGCAGCCACTAAAATCTTGTAAAAGCATATTTATTGACCTGGAAAGATGTTCATGATTCATTATTGAGTGAAAAAAAGAAAAGAGGTTACAAAACAGCCTGTACTGTATGATCTCATTTTTTATTAAAAAAAATTATATATATATACAAAATGTAGCTAGGGAGAACATTTTTTAGGGAAGACCTGCTAGAGTCACGTATAATATAGGGACTTATGCAGGATGTTTCTGCATTATGCTAATAGAGCTTTTTTACTTATGTTTTGACTTTACCCTGGGTGGGGGAGTACAAATCAAGGGCCTGAAGTGGGAAAATAGGTGTGTTTGTGTGTATATGTATAACCAAAATGTTATCAGTAGTAGCAGCTGAGATACGGATCATTTTTGTTATCTTATTTTTTCTTCTCATATTTCTGTGATAACTATTTACTTATTTAAAAATGTTTAAGTTATTTAAAAAAAAAAAAAAGGCTAAAAGAAATCCAAGCTACATGGCTGGAGGACCACGAGAGCTGGGAGGGAGGAGAAGGGAGCTGAGAGAGCCGCCAGACAAACTCCAGTTCCTTCAGAATTTCCTCGGCAGTCTCTCAGGGACAATGCCTAGGACCTTACCCCAGCCCCTGGGACACATCCCACCAACTGCCAGGCCCTGTTTTCTGTAATCGTGTCTCCGTAGGGTGATCGTGTGGACATGTGCTAGATTCTCTTTCTGGGCCGACAGTGGGTTTCCTCGGCCTGGCTCTGCCATGTGGCCACCTCATTTTCGAGGAGGCCTGGAAGGGGGAAAAAGTAAATGAAACCAAAACTACTGCTATGCAGGAGAGCTGTGAGTGGGAATCCAAGGTGGTGGCTGCTGGTCCCAGGACACGCAAAAGAGAACTCCAACTCGAGAGCTGTGATAACACTCAGAGAAGAGAGCCCTGCTTGTTTTGTGTTATTTTTTAGCTGGAACCATTATTTAATGAAAATATCATTTAAGTAAATACAAAGTAAAGCAATGACTATTAGAATCTTTGTTATATTTAACAAGCGTATTGTGTCAAACATTCGTGTTAGAGAACCTCTATGTGACACTAATGCATTTTTTCTTTTCTTTCTTACATTTTACATCACAATAAGATCATTCTTGTTCTTTTTGGACCAGAGGTTACTCATGTTGAAGTGGAATGAGGTACATTTTGACGTACCCGTATTCTGCGTTTATGAAGGGGAGACATATTTGTGTCTTCCAAGGGTAATTCTGATTCCCTCTTTGTTTTTCTTTTTGCCCTGACCTATTTTTTTAATTAAGTATTTTATTTTAATATAATTGTAGATCTTGTCTACCCTTTGCCTGGTTTCCCCCAATGGTAACATCTTGCAAGTACACGTGTGTGCGTATATATATATATACGTACAGATGTGCATGTATATATAGGAAGTCTTTTTTCCCAGCTTTATTGAGATACAATTGACATACAACGTTGTATAAATTTAAGGTGTGAAATGTGATTATTCGATATATGTAAATATTATGAAATGATTACCACAGTAAGGTTAGTTAACACATCGTCACCTTTTGTGAGTGTGTAGGTGGCGAGTACCAGTAAGATCTACTGTCTGGAACTTTCAAGTATACAGTATAGCATTGCCGACTACAGTCACCATGCTGTATGTTAGATCCCAGAACTTGTTCATCTTATAACTGGAAGTTTGTGGTCTTTAACCACCTTCACCCATTTTCCCCACCCTCTGCCCGTGGAAACCACCAATCTACTCTCTGTTTCTATAGGTTCAGGTTTTTCTTAGATTCCACATATAAGTGAGATCGTACAGTATTTGTCTTTCTCTGTCTGGCTTATTTCACTTAGCATAATGCCCTCAAGATTCATCCATGTTGTTGCAACATGGCAGGATTTCCTTCTTTTTTGTGGAAGAATAATATCTCATTGTATATGTATATATACACCACGTTTTCTTTTTTTTTTAAAGATTGGCACCTGAGCTAACATCTGTTGCCAATCTTCTTTTTTTCCTTCTTCTTCTTCTTCTCCCCAAAGCCCGCCATACATAGTTGTATATTCTAGTTGTAGGTCCTTCTGGTTGTGCTATGTGGGACACCGCCTCAGCGTGGCCCAATGAGCAGTGCCATGTCCAGGCCCAGGATCTGAACAGGCAAAACCCTGGCCTGTGGAAGCAGCGCGCACAAACTTAACCACTCAGCCACGGGACCAGCCCCTGTACCACATTTTCTTGATCCGTTCATCTGTTCATAGAGACTTACACTGTTTCCATGTCTTGGCTATTGTAAATACTGCCATGAATGTGGGGATGCAGATAACTCTTTGAGATAGCGACTTTGTTTCCTTGGATATATACTTAGACCTGGGATTGCTGGGTCATATAGAGAAGGGAGGTGCTGTCTTGTTACTGCTAGGTGGAGATAGGAGCCCAGGTTCTCCTTTCAGCCTCCACTGACACCTGAGGAGGAGGGCACTTTGTTAAGCTGTGCAGAGGTGGGAGTTCCCCACGTGGTCTGCACTAACACTGTAGGAATGAAGGTCCTGGCTGCCTAGTCTGCCTTCTCTGACACCATTCAGGCAGGGGGTGTTGGGGAGCCTTGTTACAGCCTGGCTGGTGTGGAAGTCTAGCCTCCCCACTTAGCCTTTACTGATGTGAGTGTGGGTGGGATCATAGTTTTTCTCTGGCATTTGGCTGAAGCAGAGTGCTTTTTGTCTTGCTAAGCTGTCCCTTTCCTGGTCCTTCGGCTCAGGAGAACATGCTTTTGTTTGGCCTTTTTCTGTCCGCTCTTGATGTTTCCAGGTTGCTGACTTCTTTAGCTCCAAGACTGGGGTAAATGAGGCAAAACTAAATCCCAGAGAATTCACCACTGTGTTGTTCTTTGGGTCCTGAGATCCCTAGCCGTCTGCCTCTCTCTCTCCACCTCTATGAATCTTGTGTTTGTCTGATATATAATGTCCAAGGTTCTTAGTTGTGCTTAGTAGGAAGGGAATAGAGAAAAGTGTGTCTAGCTCATCTTCCTTCAAGTGGAAGCTCTTTCCTCCTTGTTTTTACCTACACTTCTTAACCACAGCAAAAACCCACTGAAATTTCAGTATCATGCCAACTTGTAGTATAACTCATCAACATTTTTAAGTGATCACCGTCTTTTGCTAATAGACTATCTCCATGAAATATTTTGGGCCCATCTTTCCAGAGAGATAATCAGGCCTGGATTATGCCAGGATCCTCCCTGGGTAAATCTGCTATCACAATAAAATTAACCCCATCAAAGGATGTTAAATCTTGATAGATCAAAGTGGGGAGGTGGAGATAGTTTTATGCCCAGAATGGCTGTCCTAAAAACATCAGCATGACCGGCTGTGGAGTCTTGCTTTACCAAGCTGAAACTCCAACTGGCAGCTGACATTGTCCCCCCCCAAATTAATTGTCTCCAACCCCTCCCCCTAATCTTTTGGGTTTGATTTCCCAAAGATGTTCCCCAAATTCCTATTTTGTTTCTTTCAGCACAGCAAGTTATCAAAACCAAATCAGGAACAAATCTCTGAATATTATTAATAAAGGAGGAGTTTCCTTTGAACTGGAGTCTTTTTAACTGTGTTTCCCAGAGATTTCCTGTGCAGCTTCAAAAGGAGTTCATGACCACTTTGATTAGGACTTTATCTCAAGCCCTAATCGAGATAGGTGTGTTCTCAGAATACCCATCAGCATGAATGTTAGCCAGTCATGTTCCCTTATAAAAAAGCAACACAACCCCTCCTTGGGATCCACATGAATAAAATGATTTTCTTCATCACAGGTGAGAGTCAGCTGTCCTCCAGTTCTGGGCCCTGTGGCAGAAAAACTTCTGGAAACCAAACAGGACTTTTCTGTTGTTAGCTGGTTTGTTCTTAGGTCCATCCTGATATTGAACATACATGGACAAAATGCTGTCTGCTGCAACCAGATTCTTTATTGCACTATTATTTCAATCATTAAGGGGTTTGGAGAAAGATGTGTGCGGAGGGGAGGTGATACGGCTAATGGAGACAGGTGGCCAACGCAATTATCACTCGAAAAACAGGTTTGTCCTTCAAAAATGACAACAGCAGTGGACTCTCAATGGCAGGTGAAATTTGAAAAAGGATTAGGAAAGGCTTACCTAAGAGAAAAAGAACAGGCGTATCCAGGGTGCTCCAGTTTACGGGGACTTCAGCTTTTGAATGACACCCTCAAAATAGCCCCTTCACATTTCAATTCCATTTGCACCCGTAGACTTTGGCAACGGTCAGTGTTGGTGAATTTGGGGTCACCTTAAAGAAGGGCAAAAGATAGAATGAACACAGAAGTTTCCCTCCATTCTTTGAAGGGAAAACATAACTTAAAGGGGAGGGTAAGTTGTACTTTCTAGCAAAACAGAAGCACATATATACTTGAAGAGAAGGCAGGAACCCACAACTCTCAAAGCTCTCCATTCTGCATGCACCCTGATCCTCCACTTTGGCACCCTAAGAATAGGTAGGAAAAGGAACTCTAGTTCTCTGAGGAGAGTGGCTGTGGAGTCAAGGCCAATTTCTACAAGTGAGCTGATCACAGAGCATTATGGATAGAAATGACGATCTGCCCTATATCTATTTTACAAATGAAGCAACTCAGCCCTGAGAGTTGCAGTGACCTGCCTAAGACCACGATCAGTTAGTGACAAAGTCACAGCTGGAATTCAGGCAGTTGGGTGCCTTTCGTACAGTCTAAGTCTTTCCTTTATGCAATGAGTACTCTATCTCACAGGCTTGGTCAAGAGCTTAATGCCAGAAAGGTGAGGACAAGGGGGTCTGAGTCCATGTTCTGTCCAGCAGAGGGACTCCTTGAGGAGCTCCTGGTCGCGCAGCACTGCAGCCCTACCCATGTGATCTCTTTTTGCTGCCAAGCCTTGGGAGAGGAAGATCTGCAGGGGGCATCTGCGAAAGGCAGCAGCAATGAAATAATAATATCTGCTTATTGAATGCTTCATCCGTGCTCAGCACTGTGCTAAACACTTTACAGGCATTATCTCATTTGAACCTCTCAACAACTTGTGAGGTAAGTGTAATTATCATTCCCATTTCACAGATGAAAAACTGAGGTTTGGAGAAGTTGAGGAACTTGTCCAAGTTCATATACCTAAGCAAATGACAGAAACAGAATTTGAACCCATCTCTGCCTGGCTCCAAATCCCAAGCTTTTAATCCCTGTTAATCCCTGTGTTGTGTCATTTCTCAAAGGCAGACGACACTCTGAGCTCCTCAAGTCACAGTAGAAATTTGGGTGCCTGCTTAACTCAGATGCACAAAGGAAATGAAATTTGATACCAACCAGCTTAGCTGTTTCGGGATGGAGGTGGGGGGTAGGGGGAGGATTGGTGTCTCTGGGGGGGCACCAGTCTCCCGAGAGATGGTGCTGGGCATCCTTGTGTGGCCCTGAAGACACAAAGATGGCTGTACAGTCCATGTCCACTCTGACTCTGCCTGGCCTGGTTGCTGGAATACAGCCCAGTAAAGTTCCCTGAAGGCAGAACCTTGGGTTGGGGACGCTTGTCACATGGTTCCACCATTTTCTACTTGGCGGTTACCCATCCTGGGGCAAACCCAATTTCCCCTCCTTTGCCCTCCAAGATGTTAGGTCCCCTATATCAGTACTTCTCAAGCACAGCTACACATGAGAATGACCTAGGTTGCCTTTTTAAATCACTTGTACCTGAACCTCATTTCCAGAGATTCTAATTTAATTGTGCTAGGTTAAGCTCCCCAATTAAGGGTGCCAGATAAAACACAGGATGCTCGGTTAAATTTGAATTCCAGAGGAACAACAAATAATTTTTGGCATAAGTATGTCCCAAATATTGCAAGGGTCCTACCTATACTAAAACATTATTCTTTGCTTATCTGAAATGCAAATTTAACTGGGCATCCT
This sequence comes from Equus przewalskii, assembly GCF_037783145.1. NCBI lineage: Eukaryota > Metazoa > Chordata > Mammalia > Perissodactyla > Equidae > Equus > Equus przewalskii. Next base: position 21,166,360 of record NC_091831.1, on the reverse strand, counting down.
GCATTTTCATTTGATAAATCTGGCAATCCTATCCCCAGGTCGTTCTAATGCCCAGGCGCAGGCTAAGAACCGCTGCCTTATGTGATCAACAATCCTTTCAAATGCACTTACGTGTTGCTCTCAGCTTCACAACCTCTGGCCCAGGCAGTAAATACGTGTTTTTTCATTGGGGCCTTCTGGGGCATGGTGTCTGTCCTCTAACCTAGCAGTGGGGCTAATTGTGTAAAGGGGAAGAGAGAGCATGAGAGGTTAGTTTGGGCACCAGTGGGAGACTGGTGATGTCTGATAAATAACACCGAAGGTGCTGCTTGCTCCCTGAGTTGGTCCTGTGTTGAGTTCCTAGTAATCAAACGGCGTCTACTGCACAGTTGCTCCATGTAGGACGCTTGTTAGGCACTGCAGGAGATGTGGTGGAAGCTCTGGAAGAACTCGCAGCTTGGGAAGGGAGAATCTGAGTTTCCCTTACTGGAGAAATTTTCAGTCTATAACCTAATGAGGATTTGGAACAAACACCCTTGTTATGCACATAAACCCAATTATCAAGACCGTATAAACTTACACCCAACGCTCTGTCGCTGGACAGAACCAAATGAAGTGTAAGTGGGTTATAAACAGGAAGAAGGAGTGTTCTGCTGTACCACATTGGGGACCAGGGAGCGCCCCAGCTCTACCGCTTGCTGGCTGTGCCATCTGGGGTAAGGCACTTATTTTTTCTGTTTTCATTCCTTCGTCTGTAAAATGGGGATGATGATAATAGCTCATTGAGTGATTATGATGATGAAATAAAATTGTGCTTGGAGAACAGGGCCTGGAATAATATAAGCATTCTATGAATACCAGCTCTTATACTTACAGTATCTCTAAGACAATCTGGGACCACATTACACATATGTATAATGCACTCAAAAGCGATTGTGTCTAAAGGATGTAAAATTAAAACTAACAAGATGAGAAGACATTTTCATTAATATCAGTTCAGCCTAAGATTTGATAAAGCCCAGTTCTTCCAAGATTTTGAAAAGTGAAGAGGAAATGAAGAAGAATTTCCCAATTCTAGCCTCTGTGTTTGAGATTCTCTAGTCAATTCTACCTTAACAATGATGCAATTAAGTATCAAAGTCTAAGGCAGATTCTTGCCACTGTATGCCAACATGTTATTCTCATGTGCCTGCCTGTCTGGGATGGGTGTTTTTAGGGTGTAGTTATATGAGAATAGCCTCTGATTACGTTTCTGACTTTTCCAGGTAGGTTATAATTTCAGACAGTTGTTTTGATGTGACTCTTTGGCAGGCCACACATATCTGTGAGAACTTCAGAACTCTGTGAATTAGAATGACAAATAGAATTTTCAAAAAGTTTACCTATTCTGATACATAATGTAGTATGCCTTACTACTGTGGAAACGTGCAAAAGCTCAGTTGATTGCAAACGAAAATTAGTTGCCAACGTAAGCTGAAAGAGAGAAAGGGAAACACGAAAGCAAACCCTTCCTCATTCTTTTATGACTGTTTCGATGATGTGTACGTAAGAGGATGTAACAGTCCCTCTGTATGAATCCCTATTACTCTGGCTCCAGCCTGGAGTTTACATTTCATTTTCTGACAGACATAGGAGTCGAGGGCCTGTCTTTGCGTGTAAGTGTGTGCCTATGTATGTCTGTGCGCGTACGACTGCTCCTGTGTCTACGTGTACACTTGGGTAAGAAATAAGCCCAGTGAGAGTAGGGGGTTTGGCTCTTTGTCACTGCTGTGTCTTGATACCCAGACCAAGCTTGACACATGGAGACAACGTCAATGCTGGAATGAATTAATCTGTATGTTGAGTACATGCTCATGCGTCTGTTATCCCTGATAGATGTTCCCACTTCAGGGCTCATCAACCTTTCACCCACGAGAACGGGGTTCTAGGTCAGGAGAGGGAGAGGGCAGCATGCAGGCTTCAGGCAGGAGAGATGACAAAAGGAGGAAGAGAAAATAGGTTTCAGAGGGGAGGACAGGGGAGGTGGTGGGCAGGTGTCTGGGCAGGAGGTCGGGAACTAGAAGCTGCACCATTCTGGGCTACTTCTATCCTGTAGATTTTGTATATCTCCCAATGTCGGGGCTGCCTCTCAGATTACTGAGTCCAGTGATTCACAGACTGGGGTCCTGGGCCCCCAGACCTCCTTGAAGATAGGAATGGGGCTCCTCCAACTTTTTGTTTGTTTGTTTTCTAAAGAAGAGCCAAGGGAAGCAGGCTTTTCTTAGAGATAAGGCAGATTGGGTGACCTAAAATGCCAGTTTCTTTGCCTTTGGCTAGAATTTTACCAGCTCAGTGCAATCATGCTGGTTCTCCCATGTTGATCCAAACCCCCAAGGGGTAGCGACACCCCAGTCTGTGATTAATGAACATGGGGGAGATGAATTAATGATGCTTTTTGGAATGGGGGAGGGAGGTAGACTGTGTGCCAGTGAAACTCTCCCTTCATGGATGAGGCCACTGCTGTTGCAGATGGCGAGATTATTTGTCCAAAATTACACAGGACTGCAGAGGAAGAGCTGATCCCAAACTCTGGGCTTCTAACTCTTGCTCCCACCTTTTTGTCATTGTTTTTGTTTTCTCTGAAAACCTTCCAGGCCTCTCCTAGCTTAATAGTATCCTTACATGTGCACAACACTTTACAGTTTCCAAAGTTCCTTTATGCATACCCCTTCAGCAAGGCGATCATTATTCTTCCCACTTTGTAGATGGGAATACTGAGACTCTGAGAGGTTAAACAACTTACGCAAGTCTAGCCAGCTAATAATCAGGAGGAAGATCCTTCGCCACCTGAATACTACCTTTCCCTTCCTTCTCCTGATGCTTAACATTTTACCATTAGAACTTCATTCCTTTAGCTTAAGACATTGACCATCTTTAATTCCAAATGCCTCTGGGAAGGATCATAGTTAAGCTAGTGTCAGTCACTGACACTTTAATGTACATCAATTTAGAATCTTTGCTAAACCCACCTTTTTTCCTAAATATATGGAGATGTTAAAGAAAGTAGGGGCCTGAAGGACTCCCCCAGAAGACACCCGGGAATGAGGAGATGTGAAAAAAATAAGCTCCATATGATTCCCACTTTGGTCTCAGGTCACTGCCTTCATTGCCTGGTGATTTTTGAAAATTCTCCATCAGAGGCATCTTATTATGGAGGAGACCCATCTTGTCACCAGATATGTAGGCCAGCAAGGACAGGGGACAGGGTGGCTGAGTCTCTGTACTTTTCGGGAAGGGAGGCTCGACCATCTGGCTCAATGGGTTTCTGGCTTCTCCACAGAGACAGCATTTCAATATTTAAACTTTAATGTGAGTGACTCAGGAATAGTTTTGCAGACAGTGTCAAATGCCTTTTCTTGCCACACTGGAGCAAGGAAGCCATGAAGGGTCAGCACCAAGGTTCCAGCCAGGCAAGAAAGGGCATTCATTCTTTTGACCTTCAAGGCCTAAACCCCTGTTTTGGGCCATGCATGTGCTGTGCTAGGTGCCAGGGGCTGGGGATGCCAGGGGAGGTGAGGTGTGCTCCCTGCCCTTGATGAACTCATACTCTAATGAACCCTGCCTGTAAGTACTGGGTGTTGCATAGGAGAAGCCCAGGAGTTGGCTGAGACAGGAAGGGCCTGCCAGCCTCAGAGGTCCAGGAAAAGGGAGGGCAGAGTCCAGAAGAGCAGAGATAATGTCCCAGGAGCAGGTGACACCCGAGTGAGCTCCAATGTAGGGCGGAGGCTATATATCCTCTGCCCATGTCTACACCCGCTGATGAGTGTGTGGGTGGGTGTGGGGGCATGGGGAGTGGTTGATGGAGGCCTGGTTAGCACTTTCAAGGCTGTGCCAGGAGCCAGTGGGAGAGGCAGTCCCTTCTGCTTGTGTGTTACGCTCCCTAACCCTCTACTTTCGGGCTTTCCTTAGAGCCACTCTTCTCTTCCACTAGATGAAGACAAGATGAAGGCTCCTGAGGAGAGAAGGGGCCTTGGACCAGTGCCTCATCTCATTGCGAGATGATCTCTTTCTAAAGGGAAAGGTGCCCAGGAAAAACTTGGCTAGGAAAGCTCTGGGGATTAGGACGCAAGTGACAATGCAGGGGACAGAAGATCTCTTGATGGTGTTTACCAAGCCTGAATACAAAGACCACAGGTCAAAGAGCAGGGAAGAGCCTGACCCGGCTGTGCTGGCAAGCTTCAAGGAAAAGCTGAGTGTCAGAGTGGCGGTGGACTTAGGCAGAAAGGGCTAGCGAGGGGAGAACGGGTAAGGCGGAAGAGCCAGGCTAAGGAGCCCAGTAGAGCCAAAATGGTCCAGGACGATGGGGAAGGGCATCCCATCCCATTGCAGCATGATGTGGAGGTCTGGGGGCAACTCTCCTATCTCTGTCTCGGTAATTAACCAGCCTCTGTGGCCTGAAGGCATAATTACAGGCAAAACAACTCCTTTGATGTGAGAATGTAGAATGAGTGGGGGAAAAGAGGGGCAAATAAAAGAGAGAGTGATCTTGCTTTAGTATGCAAACAATGTTGATGGAAAAACATCACCAAACAGGCAAATAGGCCAAACAAAGAAACAAAAGATTGGAAAACAAGCCCCAGGATGAACAGGTACCCCAGATAATTTGGGCCCTTGAGAGCATCGTCACTGGCCTTGCTGGGCATTGCAAAAGGTCACTGCTTTTTTTTTCAAAGAGTTCACATGTTCTTATCAGGCTGGCTGAGTGCTCATCCCCTACCTGTTCTCTGCAGAAATTCTCAGCAAGTTTCCAGAGAGACCTGTTTATTTATGGAGTCAAAGCCCCGGAGAAAGTGAGGTGCAAAGGGTTTGAATGGCTCCTCCTGGGAAGCAAAGCTAATCGGGAATGGAGCTGAGCTTGTAACCCAGCATCCTGGATGCCTGTCCCATGATATAACCCCTGAAACACAACTCTTTCTGTTGAGGCCAACTTTATTAGAGAAATCTGTTAATTGGGGGATGGTGGGGGGAGAAGGAGAGAGCAATACGATGCTAACATGATTTAACACTTGATGGGCTCTGAAAAAAAAGAAGGAAGGGGATTTGAGCTTTAGCTTGGCACATTCATCATTCCACATACATGTTACCAAAGTGAATATGTGCAACTATACTATATGTAAGACTCTGGGACACAATAGCACAGACTTTGTGAAACAAAAAGGCATTTCTCCTGCCTCCACTGTGTCTCTTGTGGTGCCATTGTCTGATGCTAAGAACTCACATAATAACAAAAAACAATGCCCCTATGATGGGGGAAAACTTGATTTGGCACCGGCCGTGGTGTTTTCCATGGGAATGATGGTAGGGGCTGTGGCTGACTGTGGGAATAGTGCAAATCAGCACTTTTTTGTAGATTTTCTTCAAGCCATTGTTTATTTTGGCTTTGCTCAGATCCGTGGCCCAGCTTGAAGATTCCCACTGGGCTTTCTGAAGCTCACAGACCTATGAGAGATGAAACAGGGATAAATAAATAATTACAAAACACCCTACCCCCGCCCCTGCTCTCATATGTGGGGTGTGCCTGTCTAAGTGGGTGTGTATATACATGCACGTAGGTCACAGTACTGCATGTGTGCACATCTGGCCCATGCCACCAGGGAATTAAAGAGAAACCAAGGTGTTCTCTGGGCTTAGCTGGTTCATTGTCTCACTATCCTCTTTCATTTGGGGCAACGGAGACCAGGGCTGCTTCACTTAAGCGCCAGTTTTTGCAGAACAACATTGGATAAAGCTCATTTGAAACTGTACCTTCCTAACGTCCTTAGACGTTTATAGACTTTCAAACATGAATAACTCAGGTTGAGGTTCCAATAGGGACAAAAAGTCAGTAGTTGTTCTGATAATGGAAGGTGAACTTTTATCTCACAGCTCTTAGGAGCTTCCACTCTACCCTAGCCAAAGGATGGAGAAATCAACGATGCAACCTTGGTGATGAGACGGAAAATGAGCACAGAGTGTGTATAGTATGATTATATTATGGTCTAAAATGTGAATACCTTGGCTTTAAAATGCCAATTACTGATTGTTCCTGTCATATCAGCAGCAGGTTATTACATTCTAAAAGTACATGAGACTTTCTCGAAGGCCCTGTAAGGGCATGTCTACTCTAAGTTTCACATAGTGAGTGTTTACAGAGAAATATACTTTCTTTTTTTTCAAAAAGTTTCCATTTCCAGTAAGAATCTTCCTGACAAATGTGTATGAAGCTGCCTCTGAGCTGGGTGGCTGGGTTGCACACCTCCAGGGGGCAGCATTCACTGTATCTTCTATGTAAATCGTCCCCCTAGAGGAGAACTCCAGGTGGCCTTGTAAGGTGACAAGACTTAGATGCGCTTGTTGCAGAGATGTTCTCCAACAAAGTGCAGAAGAGTCTTGTTTCCTGAAGCTTCTTCTTCCCTTAGAGGCATGTAGGGCACCCAGGCTCTTGTCTAGGTCTAGATTGGAAGGAAAAGATCTTATTATGGGCCAGGCAGTGTGCTAAGTGCAGATATGGTTTAATCAGCACAAGAATCTTATCAGAGGTTTCATGGATGGGGAAACAGGCCAAGAGAGGTTAGGGGACTCGCCCACGTTCACAGTCTGTATGCATCAGAGCTTGGACTTGAATCCTTCTCCATGGCACCCCCCAAAGGCCCTCAACTCTCCCCCTGACTCTCACTGCATCTCCCAGGCCTAGAAAGCACCCATGGTTCCTGCAGACCCTGACTGGGTGACACCAGCAGCGGTGAAAACAATGTCAACCAGGGTAGGGGTCTTCAGAGCCAAAAGGTGGAATCCAGCTTTGGTGAGGGGTTCCTGGGCTGCCACCCTGCCACTCTGTCGAATAAAAGGGAGCCAGGTGTGGAGACACCCCAGTGAGAGCTTTGCACAGCTGGACCAAGGCTGGGAAGAGGAGTGTGGAGAGAGATGCTTACATCTCCTCCCCCTTCCTGGAAAACACCTTTGCATTTGAAGGTAGAAAGAGTGAGTAAACCTGTAAGAGGGAGGTGGCGGCCTGGGGATTTCATGTGGCCCTATGAAGGGTGGGGGCCTCACTCTGGTGCCTCTGTGTGTGTGTGTGTGCGTGTGTATAGGGGTGTGTGTATTGCGGGGAGGGAACTTGAGGTTACACGTGATTTTTGTTTTTTGGATTAGGCTTTTACTTTTTAAAAAAGTCATAGCAGCTACCATTTATTGGGGACCTACTGTGTGCCAGGCATTGTACTGACTGCTCTATGAGGAATTATTTTTAAGTAAAGAAAAAAATAGCTTAGTAGGTTGTTTTTATGCAGGTGCACTCAGAGGCATCGAGTACTTTTTCCATTATGCTTAAAATACAGCTCTCTCCACTGTGGTAAGATCTGGGGGGAGGCGGGGAAGGGTGCGGAGACTGGCAGGGGGCGGTCCCTACCTCGCTTGTCTCCACCTTTTATTTTGACCGCTCGGATGGCGACAGGCTCGCACTAGGACCCAGGCGTCAGAGCGCCTCCGTCTGTCCTGTAGGTTCATTCAATCTCCCATACACACAGACCCACTGCGAGACCGACACACACTCACACACACTCAAACACACAACCGCACGCAGCGAGGCTCGGGAAGTCAGGTCGCCTCCTCGCCTCGGCGCCTCCTCCGCTCCAGCCAGCCGGTCTCCCCCGGGGCCCTGAGCTCGGCCGGGCCGCGCAGCCCCATCAAAGGACGAGCTCCGCGGACCCCGGTCCCTCCATGGGCAAACGCGGGCGGCCGCGCAAGGAGGCGCGCTGCGAGGGCGCGGGGCAGGTCCCCGCCGCGCCCCCGGCCGTGGCCGCGCCCCAGCCCCCGGCCCAGGCCGAGGAGCCCGCGGGGGCCAAGCTCAGGTGCCCCTTCTCGGACATTTTCAACACCAGCGAGAACTCGATGGAGAAGCACATCAACACTTTTCTGCAGAACGTGCAGATTCTGCTCGAGGCCGCCAGCTACCTGGAGCAGATCGAGAAAGAAAACAAAAGTAAGTTTGGGGGCCCCTGCTCCTCCTCGGCGCCCGGCTCTTTCTTCCTCGCCCACTTGAGCGATCCCTGTCGCCTGCTCGGCCCGCGTCCCCCTCCCCCCAACGCACACATTCAGCCCTCGGCAGTAAAGCCGATGACACTGGAGAAAGGACACGCACGCACAAAGCTGCTAAAGATGTAACAAAGACGAGAGGGGGGGGAGAAGGGAGCCTGTCGGTGCGTCCGTCTGTCTGTCTCCCGGAGGCTGGGAGGACCGCCCGGCCAAGGAGCGGGGGAGTGTTGTTGTTTGCTGACAACTGAGCCGAGAGCTCATCTCTTCGAGGTCGCCTTTCTTCCTTTTTTCTTCTTCTTTTTTTTTTTTCCGGAGCCTTCTCGGGCAGACAAGTGTTGTTTTTCTGTCGCTCGTTCCTGGGTGGGGTGGGGATTAGAAGCCGAAAGTTGGACACCGTAGGCAGAGCTCAGCGGTTCCAGAAAGAAAACACACAGACACACACGACAACAATAACAACAACAACAACCAAACAGCTCTCCACGGCGTGGGCTCGGGCTGGCTCAGCTGTGTTTCCCTCTCCTGTCCACTTTGCTTTTTTCTCCCCTCTCGCAACAAGACTGGGCTCAGGCCATCGCGTCCACGAATTCAGTCCCCTCTGCGCCTCTGTTGCCTTGGGGTGCCACCGCTCCCCCCCCCCCCCAACCCCAAGAAACAGGCTGGCAGGGCCAAGCAGCACCAGCAACTCGCCCCGGACCAGCCGTCTTGCGCCCGGGAAACTTGGCGAGGGGGACGCGGCTAGAAGGAAACTTTGGGATCTCGCAGGAAACAATAGTTGGGGAAGAAGGTGTGGGCTGTTGTGTGAGGTTTCTTTATTTTCCGGGAGAAGGCTCCCGAGCGAGCGCGCAAGGAAAGGAAGGCAGACGTCTTCCTCGTCGATTTCTATCGGCGCCCTCCCCCCCCCCCCCCGCCGCCCCCTCAGGTGGAAAGTGATGCGTTGTGTGTCTGTGAGTGTTGCGGGGGGCGGTGGGTAGCGGCGCTGGGAGCCCCACCCCAGCCTGGCCTCCTTTTTGTGTTTGTTTCATTTTTGCCCCTGCCAGCTAGGTCCCCCAGTCCTCCCCAGGCAGTCGACTCAGCGCCCTAACCGGGGCACGCGTGGTGCGGTGTCTACAGCACGGTGCTCACAAATAATAGCAATAATAGCTGCGAGAAGGGGGAAGGGGCTGAGGCAGATAGACTAATAGACTGACAAAACCAGGCTGTTTAATCTGTCCGAACAAGTAGGAAGATCAATGAGACGAGAGAGAAAAAAGAAAATGGTCCGATTGCAACGTGTCAGATCTTGCAACCTCCTCTCCCCCAAAACACAACAACAACCCTCAGACACAAAAACACCTTAGCTGACCGACACCCCGGGCCTCCACGTTTAAAGTAACCGAGTGTTGGCAGCACAATCGTGCAGAAGCTGTAAGGGGAAAACAAGGATTTGTGTTGGGAGGTCGGTAGTGCGTTCTTTTCTTTCTCTTCTGTTTTCTCGGAGTGCCTGGATTGCGAGAAAGGCGCATCGCCGGCCGTGTAGCTGAATCAGTTTGCGATTATTCATGGGGGTGGGGGAGGGGGGAAGTGTGCATTCGTCTGGAGGGTAGTTTCGGAGAAGCCAGAGATGATGCGGAGCTGGGTGAAGACGTGGTTTTGTTTGGTGTGTTTGCTTTTGTTGGAGGGGGGAGGGGCGCAATTTCTGTAGCTACCCTCTGCCCGGGTCCCCGGTTCTCCGGAGTCTGTCCCGTGGTGCCGGGTCTGGAGAGGGGTGCCCCCAAAGAGGGCACCTTGGCAGTCTGTGGCAAACCTGGTTTGCCCCCCGATCCCAGCGAGGTATCCTAAGGAGGAGGCTGGAGCTTCCACCGCGTTCCGCGCCCCCCTTCGCACCCGCAGACAATCGGAGACCTCCCCCCGCCCCCGGCCGCCGCCACCTCCTTGTTTACCCCGTGCCGGGGCTCCGGCGTGGCCACCAGTCACGTAAGCAGAGGGCCGGGCGCGCCGGGCCGGGCTGCCCCGCACGGGGCGGGCCAGCGGCGCCGAGCTGGGCTCCCGACGTTGAGGAAGCCAAGGGGCTTCCTCTCAGTCCCTCTCCCGAGGCGTCCGCGCTGCCCGCCCGCCAGCCCCCAAGAGGGGCTCGGGAACCTCAGCGCCCCAGTCAAAGTCAACTTCGTGTGCGTAATCAGCCCCTCGGCCCCGCTGCCCCCCCTCCTCCGGCCGGCTCCCCGCGGGAGTATTTTTAGCTCTCTTGCCTCTTTTCGCCGCCGCTGTTTGGCTCTGCATGACGTGATGCCAACGGCCCCCAGATTTCCCCGAGAGCGTGGGGCGCTGCGCCGTGCCCGGCTTGGCTGCGGGGACCTCGCTCTAGGGCCTCGCCCCATCCCCAACTGCTCATCCAGGCGAGGTCACCTCCAGCACCCACGGGCGACCATCCACGGGGCCCTCTATTATCTCCCCTACAAACAGGGGCGGCCCACGGGGGCTACTGCATCTCCCCCGCTCTCGGCTCCCCTCCCCCCCGCCCGGTCTGAGGCTCCTGCTACGGAAAACGGCGGGCCCTACAGCTGCCTCATTTTATTGGGGGCGCTTCTTCGCGCTGGCGGCGCTCGCCGTTGTTTTCTGCTCGCTGCACACAATGCCCGCGCGTCACGGCGGTCCGCGTGTGCACAGCAATAACGCGAATCGGGGGGCGGGTCGTGCGTGCGCCGGGCTCGGGCACTGCGGGTCGCTCCGCGCGCGCGGGGCTTGTTTTGCTTCAGAGCCCCGCTTTCCGAAACGCTTACATCATTCAGTTGTTGGGGGGAGGGATGGGCATCGGGGCGTTCCGATAGGATTCCAGCATTTCCCAGGTCCCTGGTTTCGGGGAGAAAGCAAAGACTCTAGCTTTTTAATTATGATGATGATGGGGGGGCTCGAGTTTTGTTTCTTGGGCAAGTTTTTTGGGTTTTTTTGGGTTTTTTTAGGTCACTACTGCAAAGGGCATTGGTTGCCGGCTCAGGTGCACAACCTCCCAGCCTTCATTTCAGCCAGTTCCCCCGTAATCACTTGATCTCAGTTTCTCCGCCTCCTCCACCTCCCCCTCCCAGCTAGAGACACATGGTTTCCACATGGAGACAAACTTCTTTCCTCTGACTGGACTTGACCTAGCTGCGTTGTCCAGCCAATCGGCAGCTTCCGCTTCCTCTGACGTCACGCGTTGCTGAGGCCGTAGACCCGGGGGTGGGGTTAGGAGGCAAGCCAGAAAATCTCTGGGAGCTGTAGTGCGACCAGCCGGTACAATCGTTTCTTAAAGGGATGCTCTTCTCCCCAGAGACGGGTGTCAAGCCTTCATTCTCCATTTCGGGTTCTGCGAGACCTTCCCGAAATGCACCGATAGACCCTGGTCACGAGTTCACGCTTCCGTTTTTACTGTTGTTTGCAAAGTACTTTCTTGGCAGGAGCTTGCCTTATTTTCCATTGTCGCCAGAACTGCTTTTCTTTGCCTCATTGAGGTTTCCTTACTAGGAGTGCTCACCAAGTTGTGGCCACAGTGCTGAATTATTCTCAGTAGATATGGTGGCTTTTCTTGGGGCTAGGGGGTTCAAATTAAGTTACGCAGGATTGACCGTCTGCTCTGTGCAAAGCAAGGATTCCCTAGGATAGGCAGGTATATTCTACTGAAGTTCCAACTGATGTGCTTCCCTAAGTCTCTCAAACTAACGGACTCCAGAAATGTGAATCCTGGAGACTGTGACCCTGTTGTCACAAATTCAGAAATTATATATAAATAACCTCCGGCATCATCACCTGTATCCATTTGGGGTCCCGTGGAGGGGTGGCAATTTAGGACTGATAATTAGAAAATATTTACTTTCTGTTTTGAAAGGTGAAAACAGAAAGGGAAAAAGAAAGAGATTCACAAAGGGGTGTTCTGTGAGTAAAAGCCGTTTGTTTGGCAGGCAGGTGGGAGCCATGGTAACAGGTAAGGTTTAGAGGACAGAAATGGCCTTCCCAGTGTCTGGGGAAAGAGGCATTGAGGGCAATACTTGAGATAGAGAAGAATGATTAAATGGGAGTAGAAGTCATGGGTTGCTCTCTGGAGTAGGTTATTTGTGTTGGAGGGTGAGGTGGTTTCCTAGGGGCATAGACAGGCCAAGTAGCAGCCTCTTCCTCCTGATGGAGGAAGCTGCTGCCCTGTGGTGTCATTTGGCCCCACCCTGCCTTCCTCACTTAATCTCCTCTGCTCCCATCCAGCAGGTCCACCAGCAAGCAGGCTTTACGGTCATGCCTCTGTGCTTGCCACAGACTCTTCCTTCTCTCTGGAATGCTCTCATTCTCTTACTCTCCTGGGGTTATCTGCATCTTACCCACCCTTCAAGACCTAGGTCAATTCCTACCTCCTCCGGGAAGCCTGCCCTGGCTTTTTCTTAAGTCAGGGTAGTTGACAGAATGAAAGCTGTACAGTCACCCAGAGCAGGGCCCAAATTCTTCCTTCGCTGCTTACTGGCTGTGTGACCTTGGGCACAAGTTACCTAACCTCTCTGAGGTTCCATTTCTTTTTTGTAAAATGGAGATAACAATAGCACCAGCCTCACATCATAGCTGACCAGCTAAATGAAGTGCTCCCTTTAGACATTTAAAGTACTTGGAATATAGTAGGTGCTTAATAGTCACTTCTCTGAGCTTTGACAATCGCTACCATGCAATTCTCTACTTGCTTCCTGTGCATTAGCTTTATCCTCACAAGGAGATGCTTAGCATCTTAAGGGAAAAGATCACCTACAGTATTTCAGTATATGTTACTGTTGCATTTAGCTTACCACATACATACACACATACATATACATACATACATACACCCATACATACATACACATACATACAGTAGACACTTAATATACATTCTTTGATTGGTTGGATTTGTCATTTACTGGCTATGGCACAGTGATCAAGTTCAAAGGCCAGGGGACACATGACAGACTTTCTGAAGATTTGAAGAAGAGTTGGAAACACTGATCTCTTCCCAGGAGGGAGGACGTCTCCCATAATCAACAAAGACTGTTCTTGGGCTGTAAAGACCAGGACCTGCAAGGAGATGGTAGGTCAGGACTGGAGAGCTGAAGCTGCCTACTGTCATCAGCTGTGACCCTGAAAACGAACCAATTATTGGCTTAGAAAGCAGAGGACTAGGGCAACTTATGCTAAAGTTGAGGGCTTTGATGGCAAAATGTTCAAGCAGGTCACGTTTCTCATAGTGGGCATCTTATGATTCATTCAGTCCACAAATATGTATTGAGCATCTACTACATGCAGTTGCTTTTTTCGGAAAACTCTGTGGGTTGATTTATGGTGGGAATGAGTAGGGTATTTGTTTTTGGTGAAGTTATGTAAAGAGCATTCTGAAATCAGGCTCTTATTTCCTCTGCATCCTAAATTATGTTCCCCAGATTCAACCTTTTTTTCCAGTTTTAAATATGATATCTGGCCACTGGTAAATGCCAGAGGTAGAGTTTTGAGGATATTGTTGTGGCTCTCATGGTCCCAAAGCTCCCAGGGACTGGGTACCCTGTGGAGAGGACCCAGGGAAAGGGGGAAGTGCCTTGGGAAGTTGGAGAAGCTGCACTGAGCCATTCCTGGTTTGGGAGGAATAACGAGACTCCATCAGTTCAAAGGCAAAAACAACAGCTGCTCAACTACCTTCCCTCTCTGACCAAAACACTGTCCCACTGACACACCCAGAAATGGGGATTTTATCTGAGGATAGCTGGGCAAAAGTCTGGAGGTAAAACTGAAGGAAATTCAGAGGGTTCCAGCATGCAACAGCAGCAACTAATTCCATTGCATAGTATCAATACTGACCACCATTTATTGAGCACTGACTCTATACCAAGCATGGGGCTAAACATGCACTCCTCCAGTCTTCACAATGACCCTGTGATATGTGCAATTTTATTACACCCATTTTATGGAGAGGGAAACCGAGGAGAAGGGATGCTGGGTAACTTACCCAAAGGTCACACGTTTAGTAAGTGGCAGAGCTGAGTTTTGAACCTAGGCCTCTGATTCTAGAATGACCCTGTGGTCTTACCCTATAGTACATGTGTACAAATTTTATAGCCAAGGAATGAAGTCCAGAGAGGTGAAATGACTTGCTCAAGGTCACTCAGCAATCTGAAGCAGAGCTGGTGTTGGAAACACCCTGTTGACTGTCCAAGGTCTTCCTGCACACACCCTGCTTAGAAAAGGTTTAGAAGTGAGGCTAGAGACAGAATAGCCAACCAGAGAGGTTTTTTTGTTTTTCAGAGCTGTTCAACAATCCTGGCCCTAACTCAAGTTTAGGCTCCTAGGAAACACCAACCTCCTCCTGCTGCCTTTCCCGAGTCTGTCCTCTGGGCATAGTAGAGGACTTGGGGCTGTTGCTATGGTACTGGGGCCAACAGCAGGTTCATCAAAAGCTGGGTCTTTTGCCTTTTTTAAAAAAAGCCCGGCCATACAGAAAGGAATTGGCCACAAAGATTTGCATCAGTCATTGTGGCTTGTTCTGTTTTAGATCCCCCCTGCCTCTGCCCCACCCCCTCCTCCCTACCACCACTTTCTATAAATACAGTTAGATAAATATTGATTTAAACTGGGTTTCTTAGAGGAGACGCACATGTTGCCCTGGCCTGGTCTTCACTTAGATACCACCAGGATGCCAGGCCTGACACACCTAACCCCCAACAGCTCTGGCTTCCAAATGACCCGTTTTGGGGAGGTGAGTTGTGGTTTTGTGGCTTTTGAGTTGAAAGAGAGAGACAGAAAGAGAGAGAGAGAGAGAAGTGAAAAAGCAACAACCCAGCAAGAAATGGGAATCTTCTTGCAGAGTGAAGGAAGCAATTTTCAGCAGGCAGAAATGGGGGGAGGTTTATTGCAGTCTGCCCTTCTGAACCATTCTTTTCTCGTTCCCATTCTTCCTTCCACTCCATTTTGGGTTTTGTTTTTTAAAGGAGGCAGGTGGTAAGACAGAGCATCAGGGCCAGAAGGAGCCCCAGAGGTCACAGAGTATCCATCATCTTCATGATACAGATGGGGAGGCTAAGGCTCAGAGAGGGACTGTGGCTTGCCCAAGATGACACAGAAGAGGCAGAACCTGGTCCTTTTGGGCTGTGTTCCCTGCCGTCTGACATGAGAATGGGTTCCAGGCAGAGCCCCAAACTGGGCTTTTGTTTTACAGGTCAGGTGCTCATAAAGTCAGCAATTCTCAAACCTGGTTTACTGATCCTAGGGTGTGTCCGGTTATTGCAAAGATCATTGCAACATTCTCAATAGTCTTTCAAAATGAAGCTAATTTGAATTTGTCACGTAAAAAAATTATTTTCTTTTACATTTTTGGGGGGACTGGAAGGAGCCCAAAGGCCGTGACAGTGACAGGCTGGCTACCTAAGCCTTCACTGAGGAGGAGGAATTCAAGTCTTCCTGAAAGGGCCTCCTTCTGGGGGACCTCTGGGCTCACACTGGAGAGAGAGAGACAGAGAGACAGAAAGACAGAGAGCCTTCAGTTCCCCAGGGACAGACACCTGCTCTCTGGCTCTTCTGCTAAACTAAAGGGAAATAATTGTCTCTCAGATCATTGCCCCTGAGTGGCCTGGCTGGAGGTGTTAAAGCTGTCAACAGCTGACTTGATCTCTCTGACCCCAAATAATGGGCATTTGCCACCTCCTCCTGAGCTGGAGGCTCCTTTGCTTCCTCATCTTGGCAGAATGCTGTGCCGGGCCCCTTGCTTGTGAAAGATTTTGAAAGTTTAAGTGACCCTTGCTTTGAGCAATAAATCCCCAGGAAATATATGTAAATAGGATCCCTTTTAAAAAAATTTACAGAAACTCCGTTTAAAAGTCCTTTGCGGCAAATACTTTTTTATAAAATGTGGAATTATGTTGCATGCCAGGAATTCTCTCTAAATTTGTTCTGTGACTTTGCTCCCTCATCCATTCATTAAACTGGTTTTTAAGGAGCACATACTGCTTTATGTCAGGTACTGTGCGAGGCCCCGGAGCTGCCTGCAGGCCCTCATGGAGTGTATACTCTATTCCAGTGCTAGGTTTTAGAAATTCAGTGGTCTTAAAGTGAACCGCAGCAATGTGGGGTTGCATCTGACTTGGGCTTTGTGTCTTTGGTTCTAGCCATCATTACAGACAGAACAAAACTTTATCTTAGGCTTCCAAAAGGAATAGTAATCCTCCCCTCCCTGCACCCCCTCCCCATCCCTTGCTTAAAATCCTTTGTGTTTTGTATGTGTCCTTGTAATTTTCACAGATCTAACCTTTTTTCCCCCTCCTGCTGAGGAAACCCAGGACCATAGCAGTAGCCTTGTAAATAAACACATTCCACTCTCGGTTCTTTACCAATTGGGGGCATTTTGCACTTGGAGGATTGTCCATGCCAGTGTTCCTACCAAGCCCGCTCTCCCATACGATATGCCCTTGGCCACATACCTCTAATATCCAACTCCAGTGTCTGCTAAGGAAATTTAAACACAGCAAAATTAGAAAGATAAACACAGTGTCCTGAGGGAGAGGGAGATTGGGAAATTCAAACTAAAGCCAGTAAAAGAGGATTTGGATTCCCTACTATTTGAGATATTTTACTCTGTATCTTTATTGCCATTAGCAAGGATACTTGAATAAAGATGATTTGGGACTATTTTAATACTTTTGTATTAAAATGGAGGGCATGCCCAGGGCTGCTGTTTCTGACTATGGGTGGCAATGGGACCTCGTGTGGCTTTTATTTTTGTTGCTACAGGGGACCAGAACTACATTATGGCATCGTTGTGTTATCTCCCTCTTATGCGACCATCCCTACCATATTTATTGACTCCCAAGACTCTGAGCCTTGCCTACAACCTTGTTTCACTCTTTCCATCAGCTATAAAATTTAGCTTGATTCAACAAATAATTTCTTTCTTTTTTTTTTTAAAGATTTTATTTTTCCTTTTTATCCCCAAAGCCCCCCAGTACATAGCTGTATATATATATTTTTAGTTGTGGGGCCTTCTAGTTGTGGCATGTGAGATGCCGCCTCAGCGTGACCTGACAAGCGGTGCCATGTCTGCGCCCAAGGTCCAAACGGGCAAAACCCTGGGCTGAGGAAGCGGAGCCCACGAACTCAACCACTCGGCCACGGGGCTAGCCCTTCGATTCAACAAATAATTTCTAAAACCTGCCGGGAGCCAAGCACTGTGCTTGTTGCTTCCAAAGTGCATATGTATGTATGGTCTCCAGTTCCCGTTCTGTATTCCAGTGTAAGTCATAGACAAATAGAGACAATGAATAATTCTTGTCGGTCTTTTGGGAGTCTGATAACCTGTCCCCAAGGGGGCTGCTGATAAGTGCAATGTCTTCTCTATTTTCCAAAGGAGTAGTGATAATGGTCCCCTTTTACTGAGCAGTTACTATGTGCCAGCACAATGCTAATTCTTTATAGTAAATCCTCACAACCATCCAATAGAAGGGCACTAATATTATCCTCATTTTATAGATGAGGAAAGCCTTGGTCTTAGCAAGGCTGACTAACTTTCCCAAGGCCACATACTAACAAAGAATAGAACTGAGACTCAAACCCAGGTTTCCCTTTCTTCCTGGGAGACTTTAAGGCTCTGGGAGAAGCCTCAGGGAGCAGGAGGCAATGGAATCTGGAATGTTTGAAGTCCCGGCTGAGGGTCCCCTTGGGGATGCCTCCCAGGAGTGACTTCCTTTACTTCTCACTCATCACAGAGCAGAGAGAGGGCAACCAGAACCTTCCGGGGCTCTTTGGGTGTTGACACTGAAGCCACATAAGGCGCCTTTTCTGGAGGGCGATGGTTTAGGGTGTTGCTGTTTGCACGTGCAGTACCACCTTGCCCAGCACCCCCCGGAGAACTCACCCAACCAGTAGGGCTCCTGCGACTCTGACGCTAGGGTGTCGGGGGTGTGAATCCACACCCTATCAGGCTGTACTAGGTTTCCTGAAGGTGCCCGAGCTTGTAGGGCAACTGGTCTGGCTCATACTTGGAGCCAAGGGCTTTTGCCAGAGAAGCCAGAGGAGAGAGGCAAGTGTGAGCTGCAGAGATGAGCTTGAGGCCCTGGCTGCCACTGTGACAGTGTGGGCCAGCTGGTTTCGGTCAAACGGCATAGGTCCAACCTCTTCCTCTCCTCGATCGAGATCTAGGAAACAAGAGTGATCTGAAATAGAACCGGGTTCATGTCACTTACTTGTTTAAAGCCTTTCAATAGTTTCTTTCCTGTCTCACTTAGAATAAAATCCACATTCTTTTCATGGCCTTCACCCTGACCGTTTAGAGTGAGTATAGTCTGAAGATGGTCAGCCTTGGCATCCACTGGAAACTTGTCAGAAATGGGACTCCCAGGCCCCACCCCAGATCTGCTGAATCAGGTCCAATCATCTTTTACTCCAATTTCCAGGTGATCTGTGTGCTCATTAAAGGTTGAGAAGCTGGCGTAGACAGCCCTCATGATTTCCCTGATCCCTCCACCCACCTAAAGCTACCCTTCCCCATTTACCATTTATCCCTTCTCTTACTTATCACAATGTACAATGATTTTACTTGCTTATCATCAGTCTGTCAGGCTAGAATGCAAGCACCTTGAGGACAGGGACCATAACTAGTTTTGTTAATTATTCTATCTTCAGCATCTGGTTTAGTGCCCAGCGCATAATAGATGCTTAAGGAATGTTTGTTGAATGAATGATGAGTTCTCTGCCCTTAACCTTCTGACCTAGTGTTTCTCAGCAAGGGAGCTACTGATGAGACAGTTCTTCTTGTGCAGGTTAGTCCGAATACTGAAGGATTTAACATTCTTGGTTCCCACTCACTAAATGCCATCAGAGCCCCCCAGTCATTGTGACACTCAAGACACTCCTACACATTTCCAAAACCTCCTAGGGGGTGGTATTACCTCTGATTGAGACCATTGCCCTAGCCAATTTTGTTTGACCTTGTCCTATTGAACATACCCTGATGTATGGTGTGGGGTCCAAGAGTTAGAAAATCCATGTTTGAATCTGTTCACTACCTATATGACCTTGGGCAATCACTTAACCTCTCTGGGCCTCGTCTGTGACACAGGGATCTCAGAGGTGTGCTGAGGATTAAATGAACTGACTGTACAGGCAGCAACGTGCAAAGAGTTGGCTCTCATTACTACATGGCAGCTAGTAGGCAAATAGAGGCATATTGTTCTAGGATCTCTGGAAAACCCCAGAATCCTAGAATCAGAATGCTGGAACTGGAAGAGATGGCGAGATCACCGATGTCTTTGGGCAGGCAAGGGCCTGGTATTTTTATTCTAAATAGTGTACCTGAGACTGAGAACTCAGCCACAAGGCAGCAGGGCTGGGAGTGTGCTTTAGTGTCCAGGGCCTGCCTGCACCTAAGAGTGACTTCCACAAGTTTCTGCTGCCTGGCAGAGAGGGGTGATGCCAAGGGGTGGGGGCAGGGCAACCCTAGGCAGGCTCCTGGTAGGGGAGGGAGGGTTACCCAGGGCTGTGGCAAGAATGTGGGGCATCCTTTTAACAGCAAGGGAAAGCCTCTGGCAATCTTTTTTTTTTCAAGGTTTTAAAATCCAGTTGCATCTGACATTGAAAGAACAAGTCATTGCATCCAAAACCTGACAAATGCAACAAAAAAAATTACAGTATATTCTTGCTTTTAAATATAGATGCAAGCATTCTACACAAAATATTAGCTCATGGAATGAGCAGTGTTTCAAAATAATAATGTACCACGGCTGACCAGGCTATATGCCAGAGATGGCTGAAAGTCACAAAATCTGCTGGCATAAGTGATTATAACCACAAATTAGAGGAGAATACTGTGCCACTTCAGCAATAAATGGTGAAATGTCATTGGAAGAAAGTATTTGGGAGGGCTTGCTAATGAACGAGAAGACTTCCATACAACACAGATTATTTACCTGCGGTGGTCTTTTAATTGAAGTTGTGCACTGAGGTTGTGCCTGTGGCTTGTGGTCATCACTAGCAGAGGAGTTGATTCTGAGGCCAACCTTTCCTTAGGGAAGAATGAACTTTGAACAGAAAACAAAGGCAGGCTTTGGATCTCTTTGGAATGTAACTTGATCTTGATATTTAAAGGATTGGGGCTCCACAGATTTAAAAGACCAGAAAACTTACTCCACTTCATTTATTTATTTATTTTTTAAAACACAAATCAACCAGAAAAAGAATGATGGAGATGGGTAGAGAGCACAAGAGGCTGTAGGCCTGAGTTCTAACCCTTGCTCCGTCAGTTTGACAGCTGTGTGGCCTTGGGTTAAGTTACTGTACCTCTCTGAGCCTCAGTTTTCTTATCTGAAAAATGGAGACTGGATTGAGGAATAAGCTTGAGGACATAAACTTCTATGAAATAAACCATGAAATGTTATTTGGGGGAACATTCACTTGACATGGCCCTGGCAAAATCCTCCTGATTACCTTATCGGTTGCATCCCCAAGTGGGGTGCTCCAGAGTAAGCAAACCTTCTTAGAGGTCCATATTAATTGAGTCCTGCAATGCAGATTTCTTCTTGGATCCAAGTTAATGCAAAAAAGAAGGAAAAGGACATTCAAGATTAACACATCCATTATACTCACCGAAATAGGCTGCTGTAATAAGGGCTATTTAATAAAATCTAAGAAGCCCTTTTCTAAGGGGGAAGAGAGAGGCTAGGATGGAAGTCAAGTGCAGCTGTTTGAACCTCTGCCAGTGGCCTGAGCTCACCAGAAAACTGAAGTTAAAAAACAACAAACTTCCAGATTCAGCGATCTCAGATTAACACTGCCTCCCCCTGCCGTTCCCTCCTACCCCCACGTTCTTTTTCCTCTTTCTCCCCATCTCAGGCACCTGGGTCGCTTGGTGCTTTTCCGTGTGGCTGGGATGTCAGCCCGGCAGCCCTGGCGACTGGAGCCCTGGGAGGCGGCAGCTACCTCTCGTGTTTAGCATTACGTCATCTTTTCTAGACCCAAATTTATCTCGGCTGCACACAGACCCGCAGCTCTGAGCTGCCACTGACTTGAGGAGAGCTTACGCATGAAGTTAGGCAAGGCTGACTCACTGGGCAGAGGGAAATATTTTCTGCAGCTCCTCACGTTTCTGGGCTCTGAGGGGAGAAACGAGGAGGATGCTGCTATTGTCATTTTGGGCTGGCGGATGCAAAGATGTGTAACTGTTATGATTCTGATGTAGGAGCTCAGAACTCACCCTACCCTGTCTCCAACCTTGATTATTTGAAAACCCCCATCCTTAAAGACAATTGCAGAAAACACTGCCCTGCACGGTAAGCACTTCGCAGTTTCAGGGAAGTTCTCTTAAGCACCAGGTGTCACTAACACAGTGACTTTGGACTTGTAACTTAACCTTATGGTCCCTTCCCTTCTTTCCGTCTCTCCTGTCTGCAGAAAAGATATAACACAGACCAGCCTCCTCCATTGTTCATGAATCTGCAATAAATCATTTGGAAATTTGCAGGGAGTAAACTGTGCAGGGAAAGGACCCCGAAGAATCAAGAGCTTTGCCTGCTTGCTCCAGAAGGCGATTATCCCCATTCTGGCTGTGTTATAAGCCTGAGGGACTCCGGGAGTTTTTTGATCTTCAAATGAGACTCCCCTGAGAGAGATACTTTAGAGAGAGGACAGAATCAGAGACTGTGGGTCAGATTCCAGGTTCTTTTGTTGGTAGACTTTGGAAGCCTTGCTTTTCCTCAGTTTCCCCATCTGCATTTCTAGTACAAAGTGGATTCATCCGAGCAAAAGAAAGGCCATGGCTGCCTCTGGGTTCCTCCAGACAGGGACTGGTGCTGAGGGATGGTTTGTGGGTAGCATCACTCCCAAGGCTAGAGCCCCAGACTTTGTGCTGTGGGCGCCCTTTGTGGCCAATGTCCATGCAAGAACTCCAAGAGTCAGCCAGAGCAAGGAGAACCTTCAATTGCTGTTAGAAAAGGCTGGCTCTTTCTGTACCTAAACCAGCCCTGTAACACTGCCCACTGTCCACCATTACTATCACCTCTCCTCTTCTTGAACATATGCAGGTGGCCTTTTGGTGACTCTTGCCCTACTTTCCATCTCCTCATCTCCCTCTTGGCCGTGGCTCTAAAAGAAGGGCTGGTTAATTCATCTGTAGGTCAACTGTAAAAGGCCAGGCATGTGCACCAAGCATCCTGCTTTCTCTTAATAACCTGCTAGGGCTTCTGATCTATGGATTTAAACTCATCTCGAACCCATGCGTATCTTCAGTTTGTACTTTTTTTCTTGAATGCATGTCACATGGTTTCCCTCCCATTGGGTAGACTTTTTTTTGTTATAAAACTACTTCTTTTAAGTTCCTGGGGTAGCCTTTAGCAATTTAGGATCTAAAGCTTTAAGGGATTCTGCAAGTGGCAGAAACTAACTTTCAACCTAATAATTTGTACCCTCAACTAACAGATGTTAGTTGGTATTTTCTTTTATATAATTCCATTTCCCCTACCCAATATGTCCCTTGTTGAGGGTGGAGGGTGGTTATTACCAACACCCAATGGGAAAGCCCAGATCTAAAACAACCTAGCCAACAGCTGAAAAAGCACAGTCCCTGTTTCAAAGCCTTTACAAAAAATTAATTCTCCTGTGGCTGTGAACACCTCTCATTTTGGGTCTCCCTGCATTTGATGGAACATCGGTTTGTTTCTTAAATGTGGTGCCAACTGTAATATTTAAAAGGGCTGGCAGAATTTTGCAGCTTTTGACCTCACTGGAAATCTTGTTCACTTTGAAAAAAAAAAAAAACAAAAAGGGAGAGGGTGTTAAAATGCAGCATGAAGCCCATGACATTTTCGAAAATAAGATTTCTGCGCTGAGATGTTATTTTCTGCGGTAGCCACTGGAATGACCACAGAGAAGGGGAAATTCTCCCCTCACCAAGAGCTTCCTGTTATTTTGCATGTCCACCAGCAGGTTAAAATAATCAGGGTGGGAAAAAGTTATGGATGTTTATGCAATTCCAAGCTTGCTCCTAGAGCATTCAACAGTTTTGACCCTCTTGCCCTTCCTCTCTCTAGACCATTGATTCTCAGCTGGGGGTGATTTTTTGCCCCAGGAGACATTTGGCAATGTCTGGAGACATTCTGGGGTGTCACATCTGAAGGTTGGTGGTGTGCTACTGGCATCTAGTGGGTAGAGGCCAGGGCTGCTGCTGAACATCCTACGATGCACAGGTCATCCCTGTCACCCCCAAGAAGGAATTATTCACCCAAAATGTCAATAATGCTGAGGTTGAGAAACTCTGGTCTAGAGCTGAGGACTTGCTAGATTGAGGACTTTGAGAGTGGCGGTGAGGGTAGCTATTGGCAGTCTTTTAATGTGGTCCCTGCTCTCTTTAACTACTGCTTTCAGTTCCCTCTCTATGGAGGAGAACATGAGAGGAAACAATCCTCATAGCTTCCAGTTATTGAGTGTCATGTGCTAAGTGCTGGAATTATTTAATCATCACAATGAGCCCTACTGACTATACACTCCTGGAGAACCGGGTTCATGCCTGTTTCTCTCATTAGGTACACATTATGTGTAGTACGGTGTCTGGCACATGGCAGGCCCTCAATGTTTGGATAAATGGAGTAATTATATCTATTTTATACATCAGGAAAATGGGGCCTGAGAGCCCACACAGCTAGTGTAAGTAGCAGAGTCAGGATTTGAACTGAACCTTGTGTGACTCCAGCACCAAATCACTTACCCACTGAATTAGATCCTTAACTTGCAGCACCAGAAAGGGTTTCTACCCTCTAAAATCCTTAGTGAGGGGCTGAGGGAGGAGAAAGGAGTTTTAAAAAATAAGATTAAAAAAACCCTACTTCTGTGTGGAAACTGAGGTGGAAGAAGGGCCTTATGGAAAGCCCTCTCTGGCTCTGATGGGATCAGCCCTTGTGTTTGAACAGTGATTTCGGCTTTTCAAATGTTTCTATGTGTGCTGTCCGAGCAGCGCACTTTGCAGATGGGGAAACAGGCACAGAAGTTAGATAAGAAAGTAGTAGTAGATAGAGGAGTGGAACCTGGCACTTCGGATAAAGAATGCTGCAGCTCCTGGGACCCCGCCGGGGCTCGCTGAAAAAAGGGCTTCCCAGGAGAAGACTCACAGCTCCATCAACCCCTTCCCTCTCAGAAGCCAAGCCCAGATAACAACTTAGTCTTTCCACCCGGGAGAGGGAAGCCGAGCCGGACTACATCTCCCAGCGGCCATTGCGGAATTCGGCAGAGGGCAGGCGGACTGGAGCGGTGTGCGTACTACGACTCCCGGCGTGCAGGGGGTGGCGGGACTACATTTCCCAGGAGGCAGAGGAAGGGGCGGGAGGGGGCGGGCCGCGGCGCTGCTCCCGCCCCTCCCCCGTGCTCGTCCTGAGAGGTAAACAAACCGCGCGCGGGCTGCGGGAGGCGCGGGGCGGCCGGGGCGGCGGAGAACGCGCCGAGCCGCGGCCGGGCTGGCCCGCCCGCCGGCCGCACATGTGCTGGGGCGGCGCCGGACGGTAGCCGCCTGCGGCGCCTCCTGTCGGCCGGGGAAGGGAGCGCGGCGAGGCCCCGGTCGCCGCCCGCGGGGCCCATGGAGCGGGTGCGGATGATCAACGTGCAGCGCCTGCTGGAGGCGGCCGAGTTTTTGGAGCGCCGGGACCGAGGTAACGGCTGGGCGCCGCCGCCTCCGGAGCCCGCGCGCCCCGGCTCCGGGTGGAGAGGGCGGTGCGGCGGTGAGGGGTGCGTGTGAGAGGAGGTGCGTGTGAGAGGAGGGGTGTGTGTGTGAGTCTGTGAGGGGAGGGGTGCGTGTGAGGGAAGGTGCGTGAGGAGGGGTACGCGTGTGAGGGAAGTGCGAGTGTGAAGGGGTGCGTGTATGAGGGAAGGTGCGTGTGTGAAGGAAGGTGCGTGTGTGAGGGGAAGTGTGGGTGTGAGGAGGGGTGCGCGTGAGGAGTGCGTGTGTGAGGGAAGGTGCGTGTGTGAGAAGTGAGTGTGAGGAGGAGTGCGTGTGTGAGGGGAAGTGTGAGTGTGAGGAGGGGTGCGTGTGTGAGGGGAAGTGTGAGTGTGAGGAGGGGTGCGTGTGAGGTGTGAGTGTGAAGGGGTGCGCCTGTGAGGGAAGGTGCGTGTGTGAGGGAGGGTGCGTGTGTGAGGGGGAGTGTGTGTAGGGGGGGTGCGTGTGTGAGGGGGAGTGTGAGTGTGGGGAGGGGTGCGTGTGTGAGGGGGAGTGTGAGTGTGGGGAGGGGTGCGTGTGTGAGGGGGAGTGTGAGTGTGGGGAGGGGTGCGCGCGTGTGGGGGGAGGGCGTCCGTGCCCGCCCCTGAGCGAGGGGAGGCCGGTGGGCAGGTGTGCGCCCGAGGCTGCGGGGCGCCGGGGAGCAGACCGACGCCTGGGCGGATGGAGTGGGGGTGCCCGCGGGCTGGCGAGGGGTGAACCCGGGCCGGCGGAGGGGTGGACCTGGGCTCAGGGCGGCGTGTCCGCGGGCTGGCGAGGGGTGAGCCCGGGCTGGCGGAGGGGTGAACCTGGGCTCAGGGCGGCGTGCCCGCGGGCTGGCGAGGGGTGAACCCGGGCTCAGGGCGGGGTGCCCCAAGGCTGGCGACAGGTGAACTCCGGCTCGCGGAGGGGTGAACCTGGGCTCAGGGCGGCGTGCCCGCGGGCTGGCGAGGGGTGAACCCGGGCCCGCGGAGGGGTGAACCTGGGCTCAGGGCGGGGTGCCCCAAGGCTGGCGACAGGTGAACTCCGGCTCGCGGAGGGGTGAACCTGGGCTCAGGGTGGGGTGCCCCAGGGCTGGCGAGGGGTGAGCCCGGGCTCGCGGAGGGGTGAACCCGCGCTCCGAGAAGGGTGCCCCAGGGCTGGCAAGAGGTGAACCCGGGCTCGGGGAAGGAGGGAGATGGGAGAGTGGAGGCCAATCGGAGGACTTGGGAGGAGGGTGGAGGCGAAGGACTGAAGGAAGCAGGGAAGGGTGAGAGGCGCGGAGAGCCAAGAAAAGGAATGCTTGCTGAAGAGCAGGGCCGAGGAGGGACACCTGTGGGAAGGGACCTCTGGGCACCCGAGGTGTGCGAAGATGGGGTCCCTTTAGGGGTGGACATGGACAGGGATTGGGGTATGAAGAGTAGGAACTCGGAATTGGGGTGTCAGGAGAGAAAATGTCCTTCTAAGACTTGGTGATTGAATTATTTGAAGTACATGAAAATGTGGGGCTTAGAGAGACATCTAGAATGGGGAGAGTTAAAGGAAAAGGCGGATTTTGAGGCAAGTGAAATAATTGAGGTGAATGGTAACTGGTCTCAGAAATTAGGGTGTTTGAGTCAATAATTTTGTTTTTTAAAGTATGCTTTTCTTTTTGGTGAGGAAGATTGGCCCAGAGCTAATATCTGTTGCCAGTCTTCCCTTTTTATTTTTCTCCCTGAAGTCCTGGTACGTAGTTGTATATCCTAGTTGTAGGTCATTCCACTTCTTCTATGTGGGACCCCGCCACAGCATGGCTTGATGAGTGGTGTGTAGGTCCACGCCTGGCATCCCAACTGGCGAACCCTGAGGCAGATTATGTGAACTTAACCACTTGCCCACGGAGCACCACCAAGTCAAGAATTCTTAGAGAAGAGAATTTTGGGTAGGAGGGAGACGTTACTTGGTTTAGAGGAGGTATCAGTACATTTTCCAGGCAGTGGGTTGGGGCTGTGTACAATGTCACAGGATTGACGTCCAGGCAAGGACTTGGAATTTTATCTTCCAACCAAAAAGAGTGGGAAAATTTTCTCTCTTTTCCTTCTCCTGTTTTCAACAACCTCTCACTGCAAGGACTTCAGATCTGGAGATCTGTGGATTTGGGTATATTCCCCTTATCACATCTTTTTTTCCTGCTGTCTCTTTAGAGTGTGAACATGGCTACGCCTCAACGTTCCCCTCCATGCCGAGCCCCCGGCTGCAGCATTCAAAGCCCCCGCGGAGGTTGAGCCGGGCACAGAAACACAGCAGCGGGAGCAGCAACACCAGCACTGCCAACAGGTAGCAAGCTGGGGAGGTTTAAAAAGGGCAGCTGGAGGGAAGGAGCACACACTCATAAGTGACAGCCCTACTGACCTCAGTTCTCTAATACCAAGTCTGGAGCAACCATTGAACAGCCAGATGGGTTCCTTTACTACAATCCCTGGGGATTTGGCCCTTTTAAAATACTAAAGTCTAGGAATCATAACCTGACTGTGTGGAAGGGAATGAATAGAATCTGGAAAGACAACCAAAGACATTCTTGCTGGGATTATTAAGTGGGGAGATATGTGGCTTAGAGGGATGGTAAGTTGAGAGACTTGGCAGCATGTGTCCATGCATGCAACCACATGCTAAAAGTATTCTTGGGCCAGCTTTAAACTTAGATGATCCAAGAAGAATTTTTAATAATTAGATATAACTCAGGCAAGATATAAAGCAGAATTAAGGATTTTGTTAAAGGAAGAAAAATATTTAGGTAGAGTGAGAATTTAGTGGACATGGTCTAGTTATTGTTTAAGAATGAAGAGGAAGACCATGCTGTGAAAGTTTTGCCTCTTATTTAATGATAAGATTGAATCGGTAAGGGAGCTTTCTTTTTCTTTTGCTGGGAAAGATTTGGGTAACTGTCTGTTGCCAATCTTCCTCTTTTTTTTTTTTTGCCCCCTCCCCAAAGCCCCAGTACATAATTGTTTATTCCAGTTGTAAGTCCTTCTTGTTCTTTTATATGAGCCACTGCCACATCATGACTACTGACAGACAAGTGGTGTGGTTGTACGCCTGGGAGCTGAATCTGGGCTGCCAAAGTAGAGCATGCTAAACTTTAACTGTTGGGACATCAGGGCTGGCTCCGTAAGGGAGCTTTTAAAGAAAAAAAAAAGTAAAGAAGATTCTTATTCTTTAGTCATAACAGATCCTGGAAAATACTTGTCTGGATGTACTCAGACGTGGTTGACTTCTGTTTTGTGAAAATTTTTGGTAGCGTCTGGCTGTCTCTTTGTTGTTTTTGATCCAGAGGGCCAGTAAATTCTGAAGATCCATCTCATGTGAAATTTTCAAAAGGCCATCAGTTTTCAAAAGAAAATCAACAGATGCTGTCTTTTCAGATGCTGATAAGAAAAATTGAGACCTTTTTTCCTGATTCCCAAAGCTTTGTCTAGAGAATATGAACATTCATTTTGGAGGGGCACAGAGCAATCTCTGAGTAACTGTTTGCCTGAAGGCTTTGGGGAACTCCAGAGAGATAGTTGGGTAGTCACTTGGGGAGGGAGGAGGAGTAGGAGTTCTTACTAATTGATGCAGAAAACCTAAGGCTCCTATAGATAACAGAGCTCAAAGGTTGGATCTTCCCACTCTGCATTTCTGAGATCAGATCTGAGGCAAAACTAGGATTCACTCTTCTCCGTTTGACTTTATCTTTGAAGCTATATGTTTCCTTTTTTGGCTTCTTTTCTTCAATAAGACTATTCTGTATTTTTTAAACTTAATTTTTAAAATTATAAAAATATTAGCCATAAGCTTAATATGCTGTATTTTTGTTTATGTGTAGGTCTAGCGAGTTTGTTGTGGTATGGTAGGTTTAGGATGAAAATATGATATGTAATGTTAAAAAAATATATAAATTTTCTCGCCCTTCACAGTTTCTCTGGTTAAAGTATCAGCAATTAAGACTCATATTCAGGAATTTATGGGTTTTTCAATCCATGTGTAGATTAAAAAAAATTTTTTTTTTAACTTGGAGACATGGGAAGAGTACCTGAGAGGAAACCAGACCTGGGTTCTCTCATGCTACAAGTATTTATTGAGTCTTTCCTATTTTCTAGAAATCAGGTTTATGATCTCATTACATTTTTTTCTCTGTTTTCATTTGTAAAATGAGGGAATGGACTACGTATTCACCAAAGTCCTTTCTTCTTCTAAAGTTTGGTGACAGTGACTTATTGACAGTTTTAGAGATCAGTTACTATATTAGTTATTCTGTATACCACCCTATCATTTCAGATGTGACATTTTTACTAACAACCCAAGGATTATAGAGGCATAAATAAGATGTGCATTTCTAGATTTTACCAATTATGTTACAAGTCATTAATAAGTCTTTCTTATCTGTTGACTTATACTTTGCTCAGCTTGGGGTTTTGACAAAGTGATGTTTCTCTTTCATGCTAGTGTTCCTGTTAGAGTTCTACTATTGTGTGTGGGACCACAGTGCTAATTACTGTGTTTTTAGCACAGCATGTCAGAAAATTTGTAAAACTACAAGTGTGCCATGTTGTTCTTACAGTACCCAAGGGAAAATAAGTACATATACACTGGACCACCTAAGACTAAGGAAGGCAGTTTTTCGTGGGAATGTAAGTAGTAAGAAAGAAAGAAAAAGAGAGAGAGAAAGGAATAGATTTTAGAATATATCATCTCAAGGTCCACCCATGTGTGGGGTTTAGGCTGGAGCCTATAGATAAGAACTAGTATGTTAACATGAAACATTAGAAATTATTTCTCCTTACCATTTATTTAAAATTTCTGCTTCATGGAGTAGGAGAGCCAAGGATCAAATTCCAGTACTAGGGTACTTGGGAAATAGTGTTTTTAGTCCATTTGTAAGGGGACACTGTAGACTTCCTGTTAACTTTAAGCCTCTTACTGAGATTTTATTATATTGGTTACATAAAGCAGAAGGCAAGAAGACTTGTAAAAAATTTCCATTTATTAGTCATCTGAAACAAGGAAAGGAGTAGAGTTAATGAGTATATGTGCCTTATTTTTGTGATCAAAAAGCTACCTATGTGTAAGTTGCTCTCCTATTACATGTCTTGAACATTGATATTTTGTATGTCATAAAATGACCTTTGTTTCTCTGGCATTGTAGCATCTTTAAGATATAGTGTTGGTTGGCTTTTTTCCCCTAATATTCTCAGGTATAATATGATACTCCTGATAGAAAATGTTATTTTGTAAATTTGTGCTGAGAGTTGACTTATATTATACATTCCTATTACTCCTTTCCACTAAGTCTTGAGATCTTATTTTCACAGAGATACCAAGGAGAGAAAATAAATGATATAATGTGTTATTACAAGCTTGTACCTTGAAAATTCCAGTAATTTTATTATTTGAGATCCTTCTGACAGTTGGGAGGTGCAACCTATAATATATGATTATTTTTAAAATACATAGTTGACTTTACTGTAGTCTTGGTCATGGCTTCTGGCACACTTCCTAAAATTACCCTTGCTAAGATGTCACTGCTATTAGAGAACCTGGATACAGTCACTGCGTGGCTCTTTGAAGGGCATCAGATAAGTTCAAATTCCCAGCTTCTTTACTGTTTGGTCTCACAACAGACAAATCGAAAAATCTGTCATCTTCAAAACTCTGTTAAAGTCTACTCTACATAGCTTCAGTGTAATGCTGATATCCTCTTAAATATCTCTTGAATCTGCTCTTCATTACTACCTTCCTAACCTAAGATACCATCACCCCTCACCTGGACAAGTGTTGTAATTTCCCAACTGGTCCTCCTGCAACCACTCTTGCCCCAGATGGAATTCTGATGAATTATATTGGCTAGTCTCCTTTCAGTTCCTTCAATACACCATGTTTCCTCCTACCCCAAGGTTTTTGCACATACTCTGTTCTCTGCTGGGAATCATTTTTCTTCCCCTTTGGCCAAGTTATCTCTATCTAATAACACTCTTACTTCAGCTCAATCATAACTTCTTCATGGAAGCCTTTCCTCATCTGCCAAAGTAGATCGTGTTCACATACCTCATGGAACCTCTAGTTTTCTTTCATCGTGTTTATCACAGTTTGTAGAAATACAGTTATCTGAGTGTTTGATAAACTCATGTGTCATTCATTGGATTAAAAACTCCACGAAGACAGGAGTTGAATCTCTCTGCTTAAACGTTTATCCCCAGTACCTATCACAGTGCCCTGTACACAGTAGATGTTTCCTAAAGAATCAAAGGTTTCTAAACTCCAGGTAGACTGTCCTAAATTGGAACTGAGTTTCTCTTTTGTGCCAAGTACTATATTAGACTTTGGAAGGAGAAATGATGGAAGAATATGCAACTCCTGCTTTGGCAGACTCTTTGATTACTTTGTATTCTAAAGGATGCTAACGAAAATACATTTGGAAAGGAAAACAGTATGCAGTATTTGAAGAATAAAAATCTCTATAAACTGCCAATTCTTTTACAAGTATGTTACAGACTTCAGAATGCTACAATTAATTTTACAGAACACTCATTGTCATCCTATGTCATGAAAATAAAATGACGTCAAAACTTGTATATGCAAAGAACCGTAAGTCTGTCAAATATTGGCAATAAATATTAGTATGAGCTTGCGATACATACATAGTATTGCATTATTTTAAGGTCATCTAGAAAGTGTTGGTAGAAGTATTGAGGTGATCTAATAAGTATCAATTAATGCGTGAATTTCAAGTTATGAAAAATTTCTTCTCTTTAGTATTCTTTGGACACTAAAGAATCTCACAACAGCAGCAGTATTTCATTTCCACCTGCTAAGATTGAGATCATTAAAAAACAAAACAAAACAACTTTTGTTGCTTGTAAGACTTTAGTTTAACTTTTCTTAAACTACAGAATAATGAAATGTTTTAGTCTTATTTTAGAGGAAATGATTATATTGTTATATTTTCAGCTTTATATACTTTTTGGCTATCATCTTTATGGATTATTAGTTTTTTGGGGGAGGTGGTGGTGAATTCTTTTTCCAGAATAGTTGTAGAGGATTTTTTTCCAGTGCAAGTAATTTGAGATTTGTTGTATCTCTGTTTTTATTCTTAAACAGGTACCTATTTATTCATAGAATAACTGAATGAAGCCTTATTTTTATTTTTGTGAAATTTCATTCTGCTATTACATGTTTTTCAAGTTTTTTTATATTAAGAAATAGTTTGTGGGTCTTTGTTCCATAGAAAACTCCTGAAGTTTCAGGATAAAAGTGGAGATTAGTAGCAGCTAAACTCTTAATGATGTATGTTAGTATTATTCTTCAGTATTTTCCAAATGTTGAATGATTAACCCATCCTGTGTGATGTGTTCTATGATAGTCTGTCTTCCATTAATACTGAATTTAAGTAAAAAATTCACAAGATTTATATATGTACCTTACTTTAAACAAACTCAGACTTTCTATTAAATGCTTCATTGAAGCATAAGTTTGCTGTTGCAGGGTTTCTTAAGGATACAGTCCTCTTTGAAAGTATTGTTTGAAGGAGGTTTGCATGGTCATGCCTTATAAGTCAGTAGGATAATTGCTTCTGTTCCTATTTGATGAGAGGCCTTTTGTCAGAATATTGAATATATGATGTGGAAACACAAATATATGATGTGGATCACAAATCATAGAAAAGGAATTCAAGATTTCGTCTGGTACAGTTCTCTGCTTTATGAAAGTAGGATACTATCACTCATTTTATGATTAAAGCACATATGTCCTAGAGATGGTAAGTGATTTGCCCAAGCCTTATAGCTATAGGTGGTGGTTGAGTTTAATATCAAGTTGTATTTTAAGTAGTATATGCATTGTTCTAACCAGGCAGAGCTATTGACTTGAAGAAAGCTTTCTCTTCTAGATTTCTCCTTACAATTGACATACATGCCTCATTTTGGATATAGCATGATTCTTTTTTATTTCTTAAGTGAAGACAATTTTCCAGATACTAATCTAATCAAAAAGGTTTCATGGTATGGTTTGGCAAAGTATATTCCCAGATCTCATTTTTTGTCAGTAGTGCTGATATAATTTAAGTATGCGTATGTTTTTGTTAGGTTGTTTTGATTTTTTGTTTTGGCATCCTACATTTTAAAATACTAGTAGACTTCTTTCCTCTGTGTATGTGTGTGGGGTGGGATATACACCATCTTCATTACCATCTAATGAAGGAAACACATATTATCAAGTGAACATATAAATATGTTATTTCAAACTGTGATGAACTTAATATAGGAAAAATAGAGGATACTCTGAGGAATATAGCAGAGGACCTGATCAAGTTTAATAGATGAAGGAAGGTGTCTTGGGGTTGAACCTTTGCAGTCTTGCTTTCACTGTCCTGAACATTTTTTCATGTTTATACATGTGTTAAATTGTTTTTAATTACAGTATGATATTCTGTTTCATGTGTGTACCATATTTGTTAATCCAGTCATCCATTGATGACATTTAATTATTTTCTTTCATTCTAAATAGGGCTACTATGAACATCTTTGTGCATTTGTAGATATTTGGATTTGTCCACGTAGATCCTTAGAATAAACATGAAGAATAAGAATAATTGGGTCAAAGGGTAGAATTCATCTTCAATAATAATAATAATGATAATAATAGTAACACTTTGCATTTAATATACTACTTGTTTATAAAGCCCATTACTATACATTATTATCTCATTTGAATTTCAGAACAATTCCGTGAAGTGGCATTATTTTCTCTTTTTTTGATGAGGAAACTGGACTGGTATGCAAAATAACTTCCAAAGGTAGAACTAGAAGATGAGACAAATCCCTGGGATTTGATTCTCTTGGATCAGCAAATAGTCCTTAGTAATAATTTTCTTAAAAACAAAGACTCAGTGACTATAACCTGAAATTTATGTGTTAGTACTCTCCTTTTCCACTCTGCCAAATGCCTGAAGCGTGTGGTCTGTACCTGCTGCTTTAGTGCCTTCCAACCGGTTCTCTTTTTCACCCTTTGCAATTTGCTTCCTTTTTCACTACTTATTAAAACTGATCTCTTAAAGGTAATTAGTAACCAAATTTATTGAACTTACTTTGTGTACATAGCATTGCTATATATGCTTCTTACCATAGAGGAGCTTATGGTACATTTGGAAAGATATGTATATAATAAAATGATAAATAATACAAATGAGTAAGATGTTATAAACAGGGCCATTTTTATTTATGTCAGATGATAGCACAGAGAGTAAATTATTTATATGAAGGGAGATTACAGGTTATTGTAACAAACACTGTAGGTTATTGTAGAAACAGTGTAGAGTCACTGTATATACTTGTTCGTTGATTAACATGCATTCAAGGAGATATGGGAACTCTGTAACTTGGTATTAAAGTGAAATTACTTATGTTTTATCTAAGTAACTAATTTCTTATAAGAGAAAATAATTTTGTTGCTAATGTTTACTGCATACATTTCAGGGGAAAGTGTTACAGATTTTCTTTGTATTTAGTTCTGTGACATTGGATACAGGGGTTTCTATGTGATATTTATTTCCTTGCCTTTATCATGGGAAATATTTTTGATAATCTTTCGAGAACACTGTGTAGACACCATTTTTGGAGGCCACATGACAAGCCATTTGAAATGGGCATTTTTAAATTATAGAAGAAAGTAATTTTAGTCTTCAGTCAGTCATGTATTTTGATAAAGCAACTGATTTTCCTTTATTCTTATTTTGATTAATTAGACAGGGACAATTTAGGATTCTCTTTGAGGAACCATAAAGAACCTTTCCTGTTAGTTATAAAAGAGACTAGAGGGTAAAATGTAGTAAGTTTATCTTGGTATTAGAAGAAATATAAATTTTCAGGTTTTTAATCTTCATCACGATAGTATGTATCTTCTATATGAATAACAGAACAAAAGTCATCTTCAGTCTCCA
Source organism: Equus przewalskii (assembly GCF_037783145.1). NCBI lineage: Eukaryota > Metazoa > Chordata > Mammalia > Perissodactyla > Equidae > Equus > Equus przewalskii. Next base: position 21,131,732 of record NC_091831.1, on the reverse strand, counting down.
CAAAAACTCTGGACAATATATTTTCATTAATACTGAGTGTGTTAGGATTGGTTTCTGTAGTCCTTGTTGGTAACAATCAAGGCACGTAAGTTACAATTTAAAATTTAGACTTCTAGGCCTAGCTCTAAACCTTTTGGTGTACTTAATATTATCATTTAAACATGTTATCCAGTCACTTGTCCTTTAGAATGCATGTTACATCCCTAGAAATAGCACTATGAGTCAATAAGAAGTATTTGAATCTCATTTTTCTATAGAACCACTGTTTATCAGGAGGTTACCAAAAGCTCAAATATTTTTATGGAGTTTATCATAAGCACCATATTTAGTCCACTGACTGTTTAAAGAAACAAAATGATTTATCTGTACAAAATTTAAACATTTTTAAGTATGTACAAATTAATTAAACAGAATTACATGGTGATTATCTAACAATGTAAGGATATAGTGCCAAGTGTATGGTATATAGTGGTAATTTTCTTAATAAGTCCTGCCTTACTTATTTTTTGCAAAAATTGGATGATAGAATATGAGGTACACGAGGGCAGGGACTTTGTAAATTTAGGTTATTTATATTCTCATTGTAGATACTCAGTAAATACTTGCTGAATGAATGCATGTCTGAATACTTTGAGCATGATCATGTAGATATGAAGGTATTTTTTAATGAAGTGTTGACATATTTTTGAGAAGACTTTTAAAAAAATTTAGGCTTAATTGATTGCTTTGTATGAAACTGAGCTAGGGATGTTTAATATCTTTATTCTCATTGTCAGTTTATTGGTAGCAAGTATACTCATTGGAGACAAAGTTGTATTTGCTTTTTTAACATTTGAAGTTGAGGCCCATATTATCAGAAATAACTGAGAAATGTGTTTCTTTTTTTCTTTTAACATTTAAATATCAGTAGGAATTTAATATTAACTTATTAAGTACCAGTATGTGCCTCATACTGTTGGCCATTTTCACAATTGTGAAAAATAACTTGAATGTTAATGGTAAAGAGTAACAAGTATGAGGCACTGTCCTATAAGATGAAGATCTCCTATTCTACATATCCACAGGAAGACTTGAATGTGAATGGTCCTAGCAGTTTTCATAATTACAAAAAGCTGGAAATAATTGAAATGTCCATCAGCTGGTGAATGGATAAACAAAATGTAGTATATTCATACAATGGACTACTACCCAGCAATAAAAAGAAACAAACTACTCATACATATAACAAAATGGATGAACCTCAAAAACATATAAACGAAGTCAGATTACATGAATACATATTGTATGATACCATTATATGAAATTTATAAAAACGACAAAACTATAGAGATAGAAAGCAGATGAGTGGTGGGCTAGGGATGGGAGTGAAGATTGCAAATGGATATGAGGCAATTTTGGGGTGATAAGCGTTCTAAAACAAGATTGTGGTAAAGGTTACACAACTGTATAAATTTACTGAAGCTCATTGAACTGTACACTTAAAATGGATGAATTTTATAGTATATAAATTATACCACAATAAAACTGTTTTTTAAAAAAGATTGCCTGTTTTTATTTATTACAGTAACTTAATGAAGAGTCTTGAACATGTTACAAATGCCAGAAAGAACTAAAGGTGAAATGAATGAATGAATGAATATTAAACAATGATTCCTTTAAAACGTGAAATAAACCAATAAGAGTTGAGGAGTAGGGAGTGTAGCTAGCTGGAAGAAGCCACCTTCATTCTTCCTGCAGCCCCCACAGCAAGGAGATTCAGCTATCCTGCCAAACTCTCCTCCTTTACTCCCTTTGAGAATCACTTTTCTGTGTGATGTACTTCCCTTAGACAGTAAGATTTTTTGAAATAGGTATATAATATCTGCATCTAATTCTAATACTATAGGGAGGAATGGAGTATATTAAAAATAAAAATTAGGGTCTACTTTAAAAAAATGGGCTTTATATTTATTATGAGTAATGCTGTTAATTATGGTACCATTCTCTCCGCCCCCCAACAAGTATCTACTGATTGTTTATTTCATGCCTCTTTCCTAAAATAGTGAATTACAATCAGAAGTCAAGTGATTTAGGAAATCACTAATATTTTCTCCATTTTTAAAGGTTTTTAGAATGTTGTTCTGTAATAGAATGGGTTATCAACTAATGAAGTAGTCTAGATAATTAGTAGTTTATTTTCTTAAATGTCCTGTTTTGACTTGAAAATATGCTTAAGGGCAATAATTTCAATCTTCAGAATTCTCTGTAGTTTCTCTTATTGCTCTCTCACCTAAGAAGTGATTATTTCACAAATACTGTATAACTTTAACATGTATTAGATGCTTCTTAATTTCTGGCACTACTATGAATAGAAAGTGAGCTAGTTATCTTTTATTTTAAATTCATTCTTAGCATTTAAAAAAGGTAATATACGTATGTAATTTTAAAAGTCAGTTTATGCTAAATGGCTAGTAAGGAAAAATAACATTCCCCTGCCCCATTTCTCCGCATTCAATGCCTTCTTCCTAGAGGCTACCCCCTCCCGTAATTTATCAGTTTCTTCTGCTGTTTCCTTTCATATTTCTAAATAAGAAGCTTATTCTGCTTGTTATCTATTGACTTCCTATTATGGAAGATGAAGATCTGACTGTCTATACTCTTGACTAACTACAGATTAATTATATGCCAGAAATGAAAATTTTTTTTAAAGTACCTGAAATACAGACATTCCTCAAAGGAAAGATGTTTTTAAATTATGTGTTTTCTAGTAATTTATATTATTAGTCTCCTACAATGAGGAATTGATACTTTACTCTCACTCCTCAGTACTTTGTGTAGATTTGATCATTGCCTCAGTTTCAGGAAGGGGTTTATTACTTTTTCTAAAAAGTAAGTTTGGGCCAGCCCCAGTGGCCTAGTAGTTAAGTTCAGTGTGCTCTGCTTTGGCAGCCTGGTTTAGGTTCCCGGGCGCGGACCTATACCACTCTGTTAGCAGCCATGCTGCGTTAGCGGCCCACATACTAAAATCTAGAGGGAGATTGGCACGGATTAACATCTATGCTCAGGGTGAATCTTATTCAGCAAAAAACCCAAAGTTTTATTGCAATGTAATTTCCATACAATAAAGTTCCCCAATTTTTAGTGTACAATTCAGTGACTTGACATATGTATACAGTCATGCAACCCCCAACACAATTATGATATAGAACATTTTCATTATCTCAAACCATTACCTACTACCTCTTTACAGTCAATTTCCTATCTTCACCTCTTGTCCCTGGCAACTTCTGGTCTGTTTTCTATCACTACAGTTTTGCCGTTTCTAGAATTTCAGATAAATGGAATCATATAGCATATATACTCTTTTGTGTCTGACTTCTTTCAGATTTTTTTTTTGAGGTTGATTCATGTTGTTCTACATATTAGTAGTTCAATCCTTTATATTCCTGAGTAATAGTACATTGTATGGATCTACCACAATTTGTTTATTCCTTCACCAGTTGATAGACATTTAGGTTGCATATAGTTTTAGATATTATAAGTAAAAAGGCTATGTACTTTCATGAAGAGGTCTTTTTGTGGACATATGTTTTCATTTTTCTTAAATAGTGAGGAGTGGAATTGCTGGGTCATATAGTAAGTGTATATTTAACTTTATAGAGAAATTGCCAAACTGTTCTCCAAAGTGACTATACCATTTTACATTCTGACTAGCAGTATAGAAGACTTACAGTAGCTCCACATCCTGGAGAGCACTTGGTATTGTCACTCTTTCAAATTTTAGCCATTCTAGTGGATGTGTCATATCTCACTGTTTTAACTTTCATTTTCCTTATGGCTAATGATCTTGAGCATCCTTTTTCTTTGATGAAGATTGGCCATGAGCTAACATTTGTTGCCAGTCTTCCTCTTTTTGCTTGAGGAAGATTGTTGCTGAGCTAACATCTGTGCCAATCTTCCTCTATTTTATATGTGGGACGCCACCACAGCATGGCTTGGTGAGCAGTGTGTAGGTCCACGCCCAGAATCTGAACCTGCAAACCCTGGGCTGCCAAAGCGGAGTGCACAAACTTAACCACTACAACACTGGGCCAGCCCTTGAGTGTCTTTCTGTGCTTGTTTGCCATTGATACATCTTCTTTGGTGCTGTGTTTGTTCATATCTTTTGCCTTTTTTTCTGTTGAGTTGTTTGTTTTCTTATCGAGTTGTAAGCATTCTTTGTAAATTCTGGATTCAAGTCCTTTATTACGTATATGTTTTGCAGAGATTTTCTCCTACTCAGTGATTTGCCTTTGTCATTTTCTTAACAGTGCCATTTGAAGAAGAAAAGTTATATATTTTTAGGAAGTCCGGTTTATCATGTTTGTCTTTCATAGCTCATGGTTATATCCTAAGAAATCTTTGCATAATCCAAGATCACAAAAATTTTCTCTTATGTTTTCTTCTAGCAGTTTTATATTATTAGGTTTTACATTTGGATCTGATATTCACTTAAAGTTAGTTTTTGTTGTAGGTGTGAGGTAAGAGTTGAAGTTCATTTTTTGGCAAATGGCTATCCAGTTGTTCCAGTACTGTTTATTGAAAAGACTATACTTTCTACATTGAGTTGCCTTGGCATCTTTGTAAAAAAAATCATTTAAAAAAATCACATATATATGAATCTGTGTCTGGACTCTCTATTCTGTTCCATTGATCTACATATTTATCCTTACTTCAATACACACTGTCTTAATTATCATAGTTTTTCTAATAAGTCATGAAATCAGGTAGTGTAGGTTTTCCAAATTGGTTCTTCTTTTTCAAAAGTTTCTTTGACTATTCCACGTCTTTTGCATTTTCACATACCTTATAAAATATGCTTGTCAATTTCTACAACAAAGCCCACTAGAACCCACTAGAATTTTGATGGAGATTGTGTTGAATCCATGGATTAATTTGGGAAGACTTGAGACATCTGAACAGTATTGAATCTTCTGATCCATGAACATGGTATGTCTCTCCATTTATTCAATTGTTTAGATGTTATTAAGGCTCAGCAATATTTTGTAGTTTTTCAGTGTGTGAGTATGCATATACTTTGTTAAATTTATCCTTAAGAGTTTAATATTCTTTGATATTATTATAAATGGTGGTTGAATTTGGTATATTGACCTTGTAAACTGACTTTGCTAAACTCAATTGTTAGTTCTAGTAATTTGTATATTCCTTAGTATTTTCTTAAAAGATAATAAATAATGTTTGCAATAAAGATATTTTTACTTCTTTCTTTCCATTTTGTGTGATTTTTTTTCCTTGCCTTATTCACTGGCTAAGACCTCTAGTACAGTGCTGAATAGAAGCGGTGAGAGTGAACATCTTGCCTTGTTCCTGATCTTGGAAAAGCAGGCATTTTTTCACCAATGAGTATGATAATCGTAGATTTTTTGTAGATACATTTTAACAGGTTGAGGAAATTCCTTTCTTTCCTAATTTGCTGAGAGTTTTTATCATGAATGGATGCTGAGTTTTCTCAAATGCTTTTTCTACATTTATTGAGATTGTACTGTGGTTTTTCTTTTTTATTCTGTTAATATGGTGGATTACATTGATTGATTTTTTTTTTTTTTTTTTTTGGAATCTTAAACCAATCCTGCATTCCTGGAATAAACCCTACTTGGCCTTGGTGTATTTTGTAATACTGATGCTAACTACCTGTAGTTAGCACGGACTCCACAATTTTAAGGGTGCAGTCCCCAACATAATTGTCCTCACTATAGATGCCAGCAGCAAGTTCAGAAATCTCTAGGCTACTTGCAGTTCTCATGAACTGGCTATAAAGTTGGGTGTTAAACACAATCCCCTCGGGTTAGATAACTCACTAGAACTACTCACAGAATTAAGGAAAGTGCTATACTTATGATTAAAAGTTTTATTATAAATAATACAAATCAGGACTGGCCAAATGAAGAGACATACAGGGCGAGATCTGGGAGAGTGCTGGACATGGAGCTTCTGTGTCCTCTCCCTGTGGAATCAGGGTGCCTCACTCTCCTGGCACATTGATACATTCACTAACTAGGAAGCTCACCCAAGCCTCAGATTCTGGAGTTTTTATTTCAGTATCATTATGTAGTCACACTTGATTGAATCATTGGCCACATGATTGAATTCAATCTCTAGTGACTCTCCTCTCCCTGGAGGTTGGGAGGTCTGGCTGATATCAGTGGCTCAAAGCCCCAACCCTCTATTCATATGGTTGGTCTTTCTGGCATGACCAGCCCCCAATTTGTGTCACCTCCTTAGCATAAACTCAGTGTGGTCCCAGGGCCCACCATGATTAACCAGGACACTCCTATAACTAGAGAAATTCCAAGGTTTTAGAAGCTCTGTCCCAGGAAGTCGGGACAAATACCAGACAAATTCTTTATTATAACACTGATACTTTCTGTATATTGTTGGGTTCAATATGCTAATATTTTGTTAAGAATTTTTGTGTCTGGGGGCCAGCCCGGTGGCGCAGCAGTTAAGTGCGCACATTCTGCTTCTTGGCGGCCTGGGTTTCGCCGGTTCAGATCCCGGGTGCAGACATGGCACTGCTTGGCAAAAGCCATGCTGTGGTAGGTGTCCCACATATAAAGAGGAAGGTGGGCATGGATGTTAGCTTAGGGCCAGTCTTCCTTGGCAAAAAGAGGAGGATTGGCAGTAGTAGCTCAGGGCTAATCTTCCTCAAAAAAAAAAAAAAGAATTTTTGTGTCTGTGTTCATGAGAGAGAGTAGTCTATGGGGTTTTTGTTTTTTTTAAATGTAATTTCTTTGTCAGGTTTCAGTATCAGGTGACACTGGCATCAAAATGAGTTGGGAAATGTTCCCCCTTCCCTTATTTTTTGAAAGATTTTCTGTAGGATTGGTATTATTTATTCCTTAAATGCTTGGTAAAATTTGCCAATGAAGACTTCTGGGCTTGGGGTTTTCTCTGGGGGAAGGTTTCTGATTATGAATTCACTTTCTTTAACAGATGAAAGGCTATTCAGAGTTTCTCTTCTTGAGTCAGTTTTTTTTTCTTTGCAGATTTAAAAATGTTTTTATTGAGGTAGCATTGGTTTATAACATTATTTTTCATGTGTACATAATTATATTTCAATTTCTGTGTAGATTACATTATGTTCACCACCAAAAGACTAATTACCATCCATCACACATGTGCACAGTCACCCCTTTCTCCTTCTTCCCTCCCCACTTCCCCCTGGCAACCACCAATCTAATCTCTTTATCTGTGTGTGTTTCTTGTTTTTATCTTCTGTTTATGAGTGAGATCATATGGTCCATCCATGTTGTTGGAAATGGCAAGATTTCATCCTTTTTTATGGCTGAGTAGTATTTCATTGTGTATATACACCACATCTTCTTAATCCATTCGTCCGTTTATGGTTATTTAGTTTATTTCCAAGTCTTGGCTATTGTGAATAATGCTGCAGTGAACATAGGGGTGCATATATCTTTATGCATTCATGTTTTCATGTTCTTTGGATAAATATCCAGCAGTGAAATAGCTGGATTGTATGGTAGTTCTATTCTTAATTTTTTGAGGAACCTCCATACTGTTTTCCACAGTGGCTGCACCAGTTTGCATTCCCACCAGCAGTCTTTGAGTTGTTCCCTTTTCTCCACATCCTCTCTAGCACTTATTTCCTGTCTTGTTAATTATAGTCATTTTGATGGGCATGAGGTGATATCTCATTGTAGTTTTGATTTGCATTTCCCTAATAATTAGTGATGTTGAATATCTTTGTCTGCCTGTTGGCCATCTGTATATCTTCTTTGGAAAGATATTTGTTCAGATCTTTTGCCCATTGTTAAGTTGGGTTTTTAGGGTTTTTTTGTTGTTGTTGTTGAGATGTATGAATTCTTTATTTTGAATCTTAACCCCTTATCAGATATATGCTTTGCAGATATCTTTTCCCAATTATTAGGTTGTCTTTTCATTCAGTTGATGGTTTCCTTTGCTGTGCAGAAGCTTTTTAGTTTGATGTAGTCCCATTTGTTTATTTTCTTTTGTTTCCCTTGCCCAGTCAGACATCGTATTTGAAAATATGTTGCTAAGACTGATTTTGAAGAGGGTACTGCCTATATATTCTTCCAGAAATTTTATGGTTTTTAGGTCTCACATTCAAGTTAATCCATTTTGAGTTAATTTTTGTGTATGGTGTGAGATAATGGTCTACTTTCATTCTTTTGCGTGTGGCTGTCCTGTTTTCCCAACACTGTTTATTGAAGAGACTTACCTTTCTCCATTGTACCTTCTTGTCTCCCTGTTGAAAATTAGCTGTCCATAGACGTGTGGGTTTATTTCTGGGCTCTTGATTCTGTTCCATTGATCTGTGTGTCTGTTTTTGTGCCAGTGCCATGCTGTTTTGATTACTATAGCTTTCTAGTATATTTTGAAATCAGGGAGTGTGATGCCTCCAGCTTTCTTCTTTTTTCTGAGGATTCCTTTGGCTGTTTGGGGTCTTTTGTTGTTCCATATAAATTTTAGAATTCTTTGTTCTATTTCTGTGGAAAAATGTTGCTGGAACTTTGATAGGGATTGCATTGGATCTGTAGATTGCTTTAGGAAGTATGGACATTTTAATGATGTTAATTCTTCCAATCCAAGAGCACAGAGTATCTTTCCATATCTTTGTGTCTTCTTCAGCTTCTTTCAACAGTGTTTTATAGTTTTCAGTGTACAGGTCTTTCATCAATTTCGTTAAATTTATTCTTAGATATTTTATTATTTTTGTTGCAATTTTAAATGGGATTGTATTCCTAATTTCTCTTTCTGCTACTTCATTAGTGTATAGAAGCACAACTGATTTTTGTATGTTGATTTTGTATCCTCCAACTTTACCATATTCATTTATTATTTCTGAAACTTTTTCAGTGGATTCTTTAGGGTTTTCTGTATATAAAATCATGTCATCTGCAAATAGTGACAGTTTCACTTCTTCCTTTCCAATTTGGATCCCTGTTATTTTTTTTTTTTTCCTTGCCTGATTGCTCTGGCTAGAACTTCCAATACTATGTTAAATAAGAGTGGCAAAAGTGGGCATCCTTGTCTGGTTCCTGTTCTTAGAGGGATAGCTTTCAATTTTTCTCCATTGAGTAGGATATTAGCTGTGGGTTTGTCATACATGGCCTTTATTTTGTTGAGGTATTTTCCTTCTATACCCATTTTATTCAGAGTTTCTATCACAAATGGATGCTGTATATTGTCAAGTGCTTTCTCTTCATCTGTTGAGATGATTGTGTGATTTTTATTCTTCATTTTGTTAATGTGGTGTAGCACATTGATTTGCAGATGTTGAACCATCTCTGCACCCCTGGAATAAATCCCACTTGATGATGGTGTATGATCTTTTTAATGTATTGTTATATTTGATTTGCTAGTATTTTGTTGAGGATTTTTGCATCAATGTTCATCAGTGATTTCGGCCTGTAATTTTCTTTTTTTCTATCTTCCTTATCTGGTTTTGGTATCAGGGTAATGTTTGCCTCATAGAATGAGTTAGGAAGCTTCCCCACCTCTTCAATTTTTTGAAAGAGTGTGAGAGGGATAGGTATTAAGTCTTCTTTGAATGTTTGGTAGAATTCACCAGGGAAGCCATCTGGTACTGGACTTTTATTTTGTGGGAGGTTTTTTTTTTTTTAGTTAAGATTATGATAGTTAACAACCTTGTGAAATTACAGTTGTACATCATTAGTCATGTTGTAGGTACACCACTTCACCCCTAGTGCCCTCCCCCCGCTCCCCCTTTCCCCTGGTAACCACTGATCAGTTCTCTTTGTGTATATGTTAACTACCACCTATGAGTGGAGTCATACAGAGTTCGTCTTTCTCTGTCTGACTTATTTCACTCAACATAATACCCTCAAGGTCTATCCATGTTGTTGTGAATGGGACGACTTTGTCCTTTTTATGGCTGAGTAGTATTCCATTGTATATATATACCGTATCTTCTTTATCCAATCATCAGTTGCTGGGCACTTAGGTTGGTTCCATGACTTGGCTATTGTGAATAATGCTGCGATGAACATAGGGGTGCATGGGACTTTTGGAATTGCTGATTTCAGGTTCTTAGGATAGATACCCAGTAGTAGAATGGCTGGGTCATAAGGTATTTCTATTTTTAACTTTTCGAGGAATCTTTTTGTGAGGTTTTTGATTACTGTTTCCATCTCCTTACTGGTGATTGGTCTATTCAGATTCTCTATTTCTTCTTGATTCAGTCTTGGAAGGTTGTATGATTCTAAGAATTTATCCATTTCTTCTAGATTATCCAATTTGTTGGTGGATAGCTTTTCAAAGTATTATCTTAAAATCTTTTGTATTTCTGAGGTGTCTATTGTAATTTCTTCTCTTTCACTTCTGGGGTTTTTTTTTTTTTTTGAGAGTTTTTTTTTTTGAGGAAGATTAACCCTGAGCTAACTACTGCCAATCCTCCTCTTTTTGCCGAGGAAGACTGGCCCTGAGCTAACATCCATGCCCATCTTCCTCTACTTTATATGTGGGATGCCTACCACAGCATGGCTTTTGCCAAGCAGTGCCATGTCTGAACCCAGGATCAGAACCGGCAAACCCCGGGCCACTGAGAAGCAGAATGTGCGCACTTAACCACTGTGCCACCAGGCTGGCCCCTGGTTTTATTTTTTTGAGACTTCTCTTTTTCTTAGTGAGTCTGGCTAAAGGTTTGTCAATTTTGTTTATCTTTTCAAAGAACCATGTCTTAGTTTCATTGATTTTTTTAAGTCTCTATTTCATTTATTTCTGTTCTAATTTTTATTATTTCCTTCCTTCTCCTGATCTTGGGCTTTGTTTGTCCTTCTTTTTTCCAGTTCTGTTAGGTGCACTGTTAGATTGTTTATTTGAGCTTTTTCTTGTTTGTTGAGGTAGGCCTGTATTGCTGTAAAGTTCCCTCTTAGAACCGCTTTTGCTGTATCCCATAAATTTTGGTATGTCATGTTTCTATTTTCATTTGTCCACGTATTTTTTGATTTCTTTATTGACCCAATGTTGTCCAGTAGCATTTTGTTTAATCTCCACATATTTGTGGCTTTTCTAGTTTTCTTCCTGCAGTTGATTTCTAGTTTCATACCCTTGTGGTCAGAAAAGATGCTTGATATTATTTCAGTGTTCTTAAATTTATTGAGACTCGTTTTGTGGCCTAAAAAGTGATCTATTCTGGAGAATATTCCATGTGCATTGGAAAAAAATGTGTATTCTGTGGTTTTTGGATGGAATGTTCTATTCATATCTACTGAGTACATCTAGTCTAATGTGTCATTTAAGGCCAATCTTTCCTTTTTGATATTCTGTTTGGATGATCTATCCATTGATGCAAGTGGAGTGTTAAAGCTCCCTACTATTATTGTGTTACTGTCTATTTCTCCTTTTATGTCTGTTAATAATTGCTCTATATATTTAGGTGCTCCTATGTTGGGTGCATAGATATTTACAAGTGTTATATCCTTTAGTTGGATTGTTCCCTTTCTCATTATGTAGTGCCCTTCTTTATCTTGGGTCAGTGTTGATAATTTGTATCTTTCAAGAAAGTTGTTGAATTTATTGGCATAAAGTTGTTCATAATATTCTCTTATCCTTTAATGTATGTAGGATCTGTAGTAATGTGCACTCTTTCATTCTTGATATTGGTTATTTGTGTGTGTGTGTGTTGGTAATTTTTGTCTTTTTTCTTCATAAGTCTTAGAAGTTTATCAATTTTAACAATTTCTTTAAAGTCAGCCTTCAGTTTTATTGATATTTGTATTTTTTCCTGTCTTCTATTCTGTTCATTCCTGTTCTTAGCTTTATTATGTCTTTCCTCTACATCAGTTTCTCAACCTCAGCACTGTTGACATTTTGGGCCAGATAATTCTGTTTTGAGCATCATGGAATGTTCAGCAGCATCCCTTGCCTCTCCTCACAAAATGCCAGTAGTATCTCCCTAGTTGTGATAACCAAGAACGTCTCTAGACATTGCTGAATGTCTTCTGGTGGGCAAAACTCACCATGGTTGAGAACCATTGCTCAACTTGTTTCAGTTTAGTTTGCTTCTTTTTCTAGCTTCTAAAGGTGGAATCTCAGATCACTGATTTTGGATTCTCCCCTACCCCTAAGATAAGAATTTAAAGCTAAACATTTCTTTCTAAGCATTGCTGTAGCTACATCCAGCAAATTTTGATATGTTGTCTTTTCATTATCATTTAGTTCAGTATATTTCCTAATTTCTCTGTGATTTGTTCTTTGATTTGTGGCTTATCTTCCAAATATTGCTATTTTTCTGGTTGTCTTCTTAATTTCTGATTTAATTCCATTGTGCTTAGAGACCTTTCTGTATGATTTTAGTACTTATTAATTTATTGAAAATTATGCTTTACAAAGTAAATAACTTAGGAATGTTTATATAGTAGGCCAAAAGATTTTTCAGAGATTTAAATTGGTTTTTTTCTATATTTGAAATAAAAATTGATTTTTGCAGATTTTAGTTCCTATGTAATTTTTTCCTGTTTATTGAAAAGGTACGTACAGAAAAGTGTACAGATCCTAAGTGTACAACTCAATGAATTTTCACAAAGGTGAAGAAATAAAATATTATAGGTTTTTCTTAGAAGCCCTTCTCTTGACTCTTTCCAGTCTCTGTTGCTCCCTCCCTTAGGTAACCACTATTCTGACTTTTGATACTATAAATTAGTTTTGCCGGTTTTGAACTTTATATGAATGGAGTCATATAGTATGTATTTTGTGTGTCTGCCTTTTTCATTCAACGTTATGTTGCATTTATGAAGATTCATCCCTGTTATTTGTGTAGTAGTTGTTCATTCTCAGTGCTCCATAGTATCACATTGTATGAATATTTCACAATTTATTCACCAATTATCCTGTTCATAGTCGTTTGAGTTATTTCCAGCTTTTGGCTAGTACAAAAAGAATGAGCATTCTTTTGTATGTCCCCTGGTAAACATATATACATATATTAGTTGGTATATGCCTATGAGTGGAAATACTGAGTCATAAAGTATGCATATATTCAGCTTTGATGTGTAAGTCTTAAGGAAAAACTTATTGATTGTAGTTACTGTTATTGTGTTTTTAGACACTTGCTTTTTTGTGGCCTTAGTTATTGTGGTGGTGATGTTTTTGTTGTTGTTAAGGAAGAAACAATACATGTCTCATGAGGCATTTTTCCTAAAAGTCCGCAATATTCAAGTTTTACTGCCTTTAATGGTTTTTTAAAATATATACCTTTTATAGAAACAAATTCACAAAACTACCTTTTTGAAAGAATTACTTTATTGACAATTAGCATGATTTTCTTCTATTACAGCGTTTAAACTTTATTACCCACTTTATTATACCACTAGCAACAAAAAATTCTATTTCCCCAATATAGGTGTGTGTATTTATAATTGTATACATGTATTACTGTACTCCAATATATGCTTATGTATTTATAACTGTGTACATGTATTACTGTACTAATATTTTATAAATACAGAATAAATTTTAAGACCAATAATAAATATAAATAGAAGTTTTATTATTTCACTAATTCTAGTAGATTTTCTTTTTCAATTCCCTTTAGGTATATACTTTGGAGACCCCTACTCTAATGTACCTGAAGTTTTCTTTTTTTCTTGCCTTTTGAGTATGTGTATATAAAGTATAAGCTTTAGGATACAGTTAGAAGATAATCATTTAGCTTTATGGAATGTGTTCTTTTCATCATATGGAGGGCAACATCCACTAGGGACTTTAGGATTAGAAAGTAAGTGAAATAAAAATGCTAACAAATTGGGACTTGGCTCATTAACTCAACAAAGATAGAGGTCTTTTCTTTTGCTAGAAGAGAATATTAATTCTGGGAATGGGGGCTTTTATTTTCTTTCCATAGTGGCACTACTCTTGAGCCAAACTATACCATTTTGTGCAGTTTCAATTCTTTGCTTCATTTCATTGACTGCACCAAACTGCACTCTAAAGAATTAAAAGTTTATGTATTAGAGTTGTGTCGTACTCAATGAAAAGTCACCAGCCTGGTTGAGATAATGATTCCCATTCAAATAGAGATAGCGTTAACATGTCTCTCTCAAAGGGATGTTATTTGTGAAAGGGATTACCTGTGATTCAATAGTAAAATAATAGGAATGTTTTTCTTTCTGTCCTTGGAAGTTGTTAAGCATTCAGAGTAAGGGGGACTGAAAGGAAGGCAGTTCATTAGTGTTTGCGCTCAGTGGTACATTTTATTCGGAGAAGAAAAGTGGGCTAACCAGATGGATTATTCAGAACATCTCAACCTTATAGGGAATTTGTCATAATTGAATATTTCTATGGCACATTATTGGAATGGCTTGGTTGAACATATAGGCTCAGAGATGCAAAGAGGTTGTTTCTGAGTGTGCTAGCATGTGATATGTTCAATTAGTCATTTATTGCCAGCACTATTTGGATCATTATTTTCTCTGTGTACATATAATTAGGCATCTTTCTCTCTTTCATACCCTAAACTTTGTACTGTCCTCGTACAGATGACTAAATGATGAAAATATCTATCTTTTCTTTCAGTTTTTTTCGTCATTATTGTCTTTTTGTTTATTTCCAGGTTAATTCCAAGTGTTACTGAGAATCTACCAATTTTTTGTCCCACGTAGTATAGTTAACATCATTATGCGTAGTATATTTTTAGTCTTGTTAAAAATAATAAGAATATTTGCAGTAGATAGCATTTATTGAATACTTATTACATGCTGGATGCTGTTACATATTTTTCTCTAATTCTCACAGTAACCCAGCCAAGTCATGTGGTATTATTCCAATTTTACAAATGAGGAAACTGTTAACCAGAGAGGTTAAATAATTTGTCCAAAGTTACATAACTAGTGTGAGTGATAGAGTTAACATTTAAACTCAGGACTTCTTTCCTCTAACACCAGAGGTCTTTGTGACCTATACATTATTCTCTGGTTTTGCTTTGGACTTCACAACTCTGCTTGTTTGCTTATGCTATCCTTTCCACTTGGAATGTCCTTTCCCCACCAGATCCAGCCTCTCCTAGTAGCAAATATACTCATCATTTAAGCCCCAAACTAAATGCCACCTTTTTCTAAAGTTTTTTCTAATAGCTTTATTTGGAAGTAAACTGCCTCTTTTAAACTCCCACACACTCTGTACCTTTCTTTATATGTTTATTTTGCCTTGAGTTATAATTATTCCTATACATGTCTTAATTTACCAACTAGAGACTGTTTTTGATTCCCTGCAGCCTAAGACAGTCTTGAACATTGAATATACTCAGTATTTGTTGACTTGATATCACAGGCAAAAAAGCCATCAAAATAGGAGTAAACACTACTGATGCATTTTTTAAACATTGGAAGAACATGGCAATATGGTAAAGATTCATACATGTATGATCATTTTTGCTTCTTGGTATTTCAAAATCTTGTTAAATTTTGCTAGTGGCTTAACTAGATATGGCATGCATTTCCTGGTTTGGTGAACAAGTTCATTTTCTTAGCTATCATTTTATATTTTTTTTAGAAAGAAGATAAATAATAAAGTCTTAGAGAGGTGGGAAGAACCTGCTGTTTTAATTTTGTTCACAGCAGTGGGTCAAATTATGTTCTTTTGGTGCTAGCTTTGATAATAATCTCAATATAATACTGGAATTGAGCAATTGGTTATCTTTGGATATATTATCTTTTACATTTATGACCATATGTAGGATTGCCAGACTGTTTAGAATAAGTTTATGGTAAATAGCCTACTTCTCTCTAAATAGATTGTTTTCATTTATTACTTACTCTAGTATTTCATTGTTTTTGTTTTACTTGTTCTAAGTTTTCTTCTTAGATGAAGGCAATTAAACCAAAACTTGCTTACTAAGAGGGAGTAGGGAATTACTTTATTGATTATGCACTCAAATTTTGAATAATATTTTTTGTTTCAAATCTCTTTAAAATATGGCTTTTCTCTCTTGTAACTTATTGATTTACTTTATCATTTTATTCAAACAAAAAAGAACTTAATCAAAACTTTCTATAAATACTTATATGGTGATAGAAATTTGGTTGTAATTTATTTATTGGGTTTTGAACTCTGAATCTCTGTTAGACTAAAAGTTCTGACTATGTTTTTATAGTTTCTTCCATTTGGATTGTACATATCCTTGCCGATAATTTAGCTGAAGTCTTGAAGCATCCTAAAATTCTTTTATTGGCACCTGAGCTAACATTTGTTGCCCTCAGTATATAGTTGTACATTCTAGTTGTAGGTCCTTCTGCTTTTGCTATGTGGGATGCTCCCTCAGCATGGCTTGATGAGCAGTGCCATGTCCGCACCCAGGATCCGAACCGGCGAAACCCGGGGCCACCAAAGCAGAGCACGCGAACTTAACCACTTGGCCACGGGGCCAGCCCCATAAGATAATCTCTTGAAAATGAACATCAGTCTTTTTCATCCCGTGTCTCTTGGACCTTTTGAAACTGCTAAGAAAGCAAAAAGTGGACAGAAGACAGTAACTCAAAGAAGCCTTTTGGCTCTTGAACTAAGACAGTGGGTAAAATTTCCACAAATTATGAGACTGACAAAAATACTCTTATTGTTAAAATTTAGAAATTTGGTTATTAACTATCCATTGGGGGCTGGCCTGGTGGTGTAGTAGTTAAGTTCGTGTGCTCTGCTTCAGCGGCTGGAGTTTGCAGGTTCCAGTCTTGGGCGCGGACCTACATACCACTCATCAAGCCGTGCTGTGGTAACATCCTACATACAAAATAGAGGAAGGTCTGCACGGATGTCAGCTCAGGAACAGTCTTCCTCAAGCAAAAAGAGGAGGACTGGCAACAGATGTTAGCTCAGGGCCAATCTTCCTCACCAAACAACAACAACAACAACAAAAATCCATTGGAATAATAAATGAGATTAAAGTAATCAGTAATGTAATATTCTGAAGGCATTTGACATTAATCAGAATATATTAAGTGATTAAAGTTTTAGTTCTGGTGGCAGGAACTTAAACTCTCCTTTATAAAATTCCTGTTATTGTTAATGCTAAATTATTGTAAAAGTAATACATGTTCATGCAAGAGAACTAGTATGACATAATTCTAATAGTGGCTAACTTTAGATAGAGTTCATTGTATTTTGCTGTTCCTTGTACACTTGTTTATTCCTCAAAACAATCATATGAGGCAATTTTTCCTATGTCATAGGAATAGGAAAATTTTTCCTATTTCATAGATGAGGAAACTGAATACAGAGAAATGAAGGGACTTTAACAAGGCTACACAGTATTTGAAGCCAAGCAGTCTGGCCTTAGAGTCTGTGCCTTTAACCTGTCTTTGGTATTGCTTGTCACTAAGTAGTTAAGAACTTGGTGGTGGTTAAGAACTAGTTAAGGAGTAAGAAAGACTTGGTCTTAGATCGTGGCTGCTGCTTTACCTCTTGTGACAAGAGCCTGTCTCTTGTTCTCTCTGAACCTCAGTATTCTTGTTTATAAAACAATGATTGTTTTGGGGATAAAAATGAGATAATGTTTGTTAACTGCTTAGCACACTATTTAGCAGACACTATGCTTGTTCAATAGACGGTAAGTATTATTATAACAGATACTGATAATCAAAATGAAAAAAGTCACTAAAAGAAAACGTTTGTTAGCATTTTGAGCTGTATGCTTCCAGTCTTTTAAAAACGTGTTTCTCGATTTATTAATATTTCTTCTTTTATTTATGTTACTTTTCTTCTTTGTACAACTTTTTCTTGTTTATGTTTCACACAAAGGGCAGGAAGGCTTGAATTTGTCTGTATCACTTAGCAGTAAGGCAAGCCTTTTTCAGCTTCTACGCTAGGCAAAATGTTTTTTTCTCTGCATGTTTAGGAATGGAAAGTTGAGATGGAAGCGGGCAGAGAAGTATTTACTACTCCTTTATTTTTCTTTTTAAACAAAAATAAGATTCTGTGTGAATTAAAATTTCTGATATAATGTTTACAAATCAACAAAATGTAGGATACTAGAAGTAGACAAGAGAACATGTGTTAGTATTAGTTTTATTAAAATAACAATGAAACTCTAGTTTCAGAATATTTAGAGTTAACTGAAAACACTGTATCTGAATGAACAGTCCTAGTGAATGTAACTGTTTCTTCTTGATGAGTGAGATTATAGAAGTCTGACCATATATTGCAATGTTAAATACATTCACTGGTTGTGGTTGGTATAGCAGTAACTAAACTAATCCCCCTTTCTATAGCCTTAGTGACAAAACATGGCTAATGCTCTTTTTTTTTTCCTTTAAGGTCTACGCACAATGAGCTGGAAAAGAATCGGTGAGTCAGTGATGAGATGCAGCTTTCATTTATGTTAAAAAAGCAAACTCAATGTTTTACCTGTGAAAATAATGTAATAGTGCATATCTAATTATATAATTTTAAAAAAAATGTATAGCATATCATGATTCTGATATATATGTATTCTCTCCAAAAAAATGACTTAAATAATAAGCTTATACTATCTAAATTGGAAGAGGTAAATACATTTTTAAGCTCATTTGAATTTTTAGTTTATGGTATAGCCTTCTTTATTTCTGTCTCTGAAAATGGGTTAAGTGTGATAGGCTCAGGGTTTAAATGTGGTCTTGCTAAAGGATTAGATTTCTTTAGTGTAGCTAATAAATATTATGAAAAATTATAGGATATTCAGTTTCTTTGCAGTTTGTTCATTCATTCGTTCATTTATTCACACACACAACAAATCTTTATTAAGCATAAACTATATGTTAGTGCCTCACAGGCATAATATTTTACATAGGAAATACAAGAGTGTGTAAGATAGTTTGTGTCCTTAAGGAACTTACAGCATCCTGGGGGAGACAAACAGGTAATTAAAATACTGTATAGTGTGGAAAGTATGGTAGTGCAGAAGCAGAGGGTGCTGAGAGATCATTTTGGATGGTCACTCAGTTCTCTTTTGAGGGAGTCTTGGAAGGCTCTGCAGAGGATGGTGAGTGAGCACCGTGTGTTGAGGAAACTGCAGGAGGTTCGATATGAGAAGAAAAGATTGTAGCCAAAAGGCAAGCCAGGACAGATGTTGACAACTATGCTGAAGAGTTTGGACTTTTTCTGAGAGCAATAGGGAGCAGTTGAATGATTTTAAGGTGGGTTGTCATAAGATCAGATTTGTATTTTGGAAAGATCACTTTGGCTACAGTGTGAAGAATTGGTTGATTGGGAGAAGGGATGTCGGAGACAGGAAAACTCTTTTGGAGGCTATTGGAAGCCTCTAAAATAAAAGATGATGGTAACCATTGGAGATAGAAGTAGACAGAATAAAGAGATAGTATGGAATAGAATCAGTAGAAATTGGTGACTAGTTGGCTATGGAAAGTTAAGTTTTAGATGGTATTACCATTTACCGAGAAACAGAGTATAGGAAGAGGACAAGTTTGGGAGAGGAAATGAGGATTGTAGGAGTAAAGTATTCTCTTTTTGATACAGAGGTTAGATTAATAACCAACAAATTGGAGTTGTCTGCACCAGCCATTTTCGTCAAACAAGATCTCCATGACCTTCAACTTTTTGTCCTGCCTTTTTTTAAATAGAAGGGGCCTTATGGATGGACTAGCCTAACTGCCTCATTGCAGATGAATTTAAATGTCAAATCCTCTTGAACAGGCTTAGCATCGTCCTCCAGGCTGACTTAGTGGTTTTTACCACTTTGTTTGCACAATGATCTGTTCATATTTCCTATTGTAAAACTTAACCAGGTAGTATTGTAATTAT
Organism: Equus przewalskii; assembly: GCF_037783145.1. Lineage (NCBI taxonomy): Eukaryota > Metazoa > Chordata > Mammalia > Perissodactyla > Equidae > Equus > Equus przewalskii. The sequence goes on along the minus strand of NC_091831.1, from coordinate 21,111,965 downwards.
CTGTTCATATGTTTCTTTCTGCCAGATGACTGTGACTGCCTAAAAGGCAGGGATTCTGTTTTGTTCAATTTTGTATCCTTAGTGCCTAACATTTCATGCAGGTATAGTGGATAATGGCTTTAATATTGAGTGAAGGACGAAACTAGAGGAAGTTTAGTGGTCTAGTCAAAGGTGTTTTGCTAGTTTGTGGCAAAGCAGTTTGGCAGGAGACCTTTTATTTTAAAGAATCTCTTTTCTGCCTTATATTTCCAGTATATTAAAGGAAGTATCTGGCTAGTTTAAACATGACAAAAAGACCAAGAAATGACAGCTCTGAGGATTCTGAAAATGAAACCTTATATTGAACTTTAAATTAGAGCACAAAGTGTATTTGGGGCCACATGTTTTAAATACTGATAAACATGTGGCTTTTATAATTATTTCACCCACCTAAATGTGGTCCTTGGAAGACCTTCACTGGAAATCTGGCAAAAACTTGTTTAACCCTGGAGTAAAGAGACTCTTTTGTAAACTGTTTGGAATGGAGCTTTTTAAATCTTTGAGTAAACTTTGTTTAATGAATTCTGCATATCACTTCTGACTTATTGATAAGTCAGAAGTAGTACTTTATCATCCATAATACTACTTTGATATGCCCTGAAGTTGTTTAATCTAGTATCTGTCTATAGCACTGGTATAATGTGTGTGGCTTTTATTGCCTGAATTGTATGTGATCTGTGTCTCTAGTGAAGGCTTTTTGTTCCCATTTTATTTACTTAGATCTAAGACTTTCTGGCTGGTTTCCTACCCTGCCTCACTTAAGGCATGGTTTCCTTGTCTTCTGATAGTCCTAGATAGTCATAATTCCTCAAATTATTTCTCCTCCTCCCTCCCTTCTTCTCTCCTTTCCTTTTTCCCTCCTTCTCTCCTTCTCTTCCTTGAGGCTTAATTGAGAGGTAATATAGAATTAACTTTTCCAAGGTGTATTTGCTTTTAAAACTGGTATTTATCAATGTCAATAAATCCCTAATTTAGTGGAATGTGTAAGAGGGTGAGTGCCAAAGGAAGAATCCAGTTGGATAACCTGTAGTCCACTTCTGAATAGTTACTGGCTTGTTATTTAGCAAAAAGACAAAAATATTGGTAGACACAGGATGATTTAAATGGAAGGAGATGTTTTAGCCAAATAGAAGGAAGGCAGCACAGGAATATTTTTAAAATTTAAGCCTATATTGTTATTTTTTTTTAAGCCCCCAGCCAGTTCTATTTAATGGCCATCTTTTTTCCCAGGGCACCATTTTTATTTGACATGTTAAAGAAAATTAACTTAGCTTTGTCATTCTCTAAAATAAATAGAATTTTGTCTTTACCTTTCATTTACTTTTGAGTGTGAGCTTATATAAGGAAAGTAATTCACTATCAAAAGGATAATTTGATTTTGTCTTCATTCTGAAAAGATATTCCTGAAATGATTCATATTCTTGAAATTTTGCCACTTTATATATAATATATTCATGTCAGAAGTTTTTTTTAGCTTGGTTCTAAAATCTTGCGTATAAAGCTGCTCTGAGTTAGTGGTTTTTACTGGGACAATTCAGTGAGAATTAGAGTAGATGATTTTGAATTGTTAGTGAATGACAGAGTAATTCCAGATGGCTATCTCAAACAAAGCTCTAAGATTGTTGAAGCCCTGGATCTGGCCTTGAGGAGACAATAGTCAACAAATATTGAGGTTCATATACTCCCAGATCTCAGAGGGAAGCCTAATGGTGGAGATTTGGGGTCTGGCAGGCCTAGAGTTATTTGCTCTGGCCCCCAGTTACTCCAAGATACCCACAGTCCATTAGGGAGCTTTACATAGTTTCAGGACTGATGAAGAAATTCAGATTCTTTCTTGGATAGGTCTTGGGGGCTTATTTCTGCCTAAAACCCTGATGGTTACACTGAGCCTGGTCTAGATGGTTCAGAGCATTTGTTACTTGTGTACTTACCCTGTTCCCTAGACCCACAACAGGTCATTCCAGGCTCAGGGAGTGGAGGTAAAAGGGAAGCATAATACCTTTAGATGTTCTGCATTCTTCATGAACCTGTGTGAATTATCTGATGGTAAAATTAACGAGTCTGAGATTTAAGAATTAAGAATTTACGTTGCCCATTGGCTTATCTTATGAGTTGGGTCCTTTGCCAGAGAAGAAACCATTTAGTACAGATTTTAGATCGCTTCACTGCTTTTTCATTTTCTTTATTCAAATTCCTGATGTTTTCGAAAGAGTCCACAACTTTAATAGAACTTTAATGGTCAAGAATTTAGTGCTGACTGCAGGAGAGGCTGTTCAACCTTAATAGCTGTCATTCCATTGAAACAGAGGCTTACCCTTATTACAACTTTGGCAAAGCTAGATGGACCAAATGAGGACACTGGTCTAATAATGCCTTCCTAGGCAGAGCAGAAGTCCTGAGTATTTGTGATAAAAGAGAAGCATGTTCAATGAATGGTAATAGGTGTCCTCCATATAGAGACTTCCTCATAATTCTGAGGGAAAGATGAAAATGAGCATTTATGGAGTACTGTTCCCTCACTCTGCAAGGCTATTATATAATCCCGTAAGGTAGGAACGCAGAAAGTGTAGGTCAAAGTGTTATTGAAAACTAGCCATGTTGACCATCATAACTACAATTTGAAGCAAGATGATAGGAACACAAAACAGTCCTAATCATGATCCTGTCTGATCATAAATATGATAGCTATGTTTAATATCAGTCTTTCTCTTCAGTAATGATTAATAAATAATGTACTTGGCATCATAGTAGATAAAATGAAGTATAAGATACTGGCCCTATCCTATCCTTAAGGTTAAGGTTATTGTAATTTGGTAGTTATAGGTTTCATCTTTCAATACCAGCATCTGGTTAAGTTATCAGTGAATGTCTAGAAAGGTGCATTAAAAAGAGTTTCTCAAACTGAAGATTGAAACCCATTAGTCGTCTTTGCAGTCATTTTGAAAAATAAGTAGAATAGAATAGAAAATAACCAAAGTGCATTGTTTGAAGTAAACTTAAATGTAGAATTGTAAAACTTGTGTATCCTGGGTCATGATGTAAAATACTGGGTCATAGTCAAAAAGCCACTGCTCTGGATAGTCAAGGAGAATATATGCTGAGCCATGAAGAAGAGGTAGATTTGAATCTAAGGAAAGAATAAGGAAAAGGGGTCAGCGTGAGTAGAGCCATAGAAGCAGGAAGGTGGCATCATAAGCTGTGATCAGGAAAGTGAGTAGACCATATTGAGTGGAAGAGCAAAGTCCATCAAATTAGTAGTGGGAAATGAGGCCAGAGAGGTGTTTTGGTATTAGATTGTGGAATATTATTGAATATCAAGGAATTTAGATTTTATTTTTTGGCAGTAGTGAATTTTTGAGGTTTTTGAAGCAAAGAGATAGGCTTGATCAAAGCATTTGTGTATTTTTAAAAGTACAGTCCAGCTGTAGAAGCAAGGAGATTAGTTTGGATGCTTTTGCAGTAGCCATATAGTAGAAGAATATAAGAACCAGCACTCAGGTGATGGAATTGGGAACAGAAGAGAGAGGACTAAGAAACACCATAAAGAAAGAATATTATTTTCTGTTAAATGCTAGTATTCATTCCTCCTTAAATTTCATTCTTCACATAGCAGCAAGAGTGATCTTCTCAAACAATATATCAGATCATGTCATTTCTGTTTACAGTCCTCTACTGGCTTCCCATTGCTATTAGATAAAATCTGTGACCTACAAAGTCCTACCGCTCTATCCCTTGTCTCCTATGGTCCAGCTGACACTGTTTCCTTTCTTTTCATCAAACACACCATGTTCATTTCCATCTTAGGGCTTTTGCACTTGCTCTTCCTTCTGCTTAGAAAGCCCTTGCTCTAGCTCTTCATCATTATTTAGTTCTCAGTTCTCAGGTCATCTCCTTAGACAATAGTAATCGCCCCACCAGTCACTCCCTATCCCACTGCCTTTTCTATCACCTTAACATTTATCTCTGTCTGAATTATTTATTTGAGTTATTTTAGTTCTTTCGCTAGAATATAAGTTGCAAGAAGGCAAAGACTTTGTCTTATTTACCCTTAACACATAGGAGTCCTTCACTAAATATTCATTGAATTAAAAAGTGATTATATGTGCTATTGAATATATCTATAATTGATATGTTATTGAATTATAATAAATTAAGTGAAAAATGAAAAATATATAAAATACTCTTGAGAGCTCAACAGACATATTATGATAAAGTAATTTCATAGGAGATAAATGGAAAATTTAATGAATTCTTAAAATGTAAAGAAGTTATATGCAAAAAACTTGGTAAGTGGGAACATCTTAAGGGATTTTTACTGTGCAGGACTTTATCTTGCTTATAAGAAGAGAATCAATAACTTTTTTTGAGCCTAATTGATTCTTTCAGTTCATTAGGATATTATATAGGGCACTAAGACAAAGACAGGTAATTTTATAAAGGGGAACAGTTTACCTGATGGAGTTCGTGCTCCACTTGTGACGTCTTTACTCCTTTCCATGAGTTGAAAATGGTAAGCATTTTTATGAGGTAAAGATTTATATGTACTTGGAGACTAGAGTATCATAACTTTTTTGTGATTTGTGTAAATTTCAACTTTTTTGTGTTAGAATTTTTGATGTATTAGTTATGATTATCCCAATAGTTTGGACATGATAATGAATATAATATTTTTTTCTACACAATCTGCATGTCCCCGTTTGAACTGGACGTTTTGATAGAGTGGTTGATTTGATCTACTTTATCTTAGAACAAAACATAAGAGTAAGAAATCTTTGGGTTAGGCAATGGTTTCTTAGTACATCACCTGGCTAGGATTCCTTGGCAGGAGGAGCATATCTTAACTGGTTTTAGCTGCATGTTTTAGGTGCTTGTATGGCATTTGTTTAAAAAGAACATACACTTTTATATATGCTGTGCACATTCTAGAAAAAAATGTGCATTTGTTTTGTTAGGAGGAAAAACAAATTATAAAATTGGTTTGGTAGAACTTTCTTTAAACTCTTACCTCAACTAATAGTACCTAAAGGATATTTGTTTGCGTTAAAGGCAAGTTATGGGGTTAGGGAAACTAAACTTTTATTGTAGGTTTGAAATATATAACTATAGCTGGATCAAAAGTCTAAAGTTTTGGACTAGGTTTGACGATTCTGGAAAGTTTAGTCAAAAGCTCTTCTTAGCCTTGGTTTATTACCAAAGATACAAATCTCAGTATGAAAATACCTTATAGTAACTTCCTTAGCCTGATAAAGGGCATTTATGAAAAACCCACAGCTAATATCATACTTAGTGGTGAAAGACTGAATGCTTTCCCTTAAGATCAGGAATAAGACAAGGATGTCTGCTCTCATGACTTTTATTTAACATTGTATTAGAGGTTCTAGCCAGGGCAGTTAGGTAAGAGAAAGAAAGAAAAGGCGTTCAGATTTCTCTTTGTAGATGTTATAGTTTTATGTATAGAAGATCTTAAGGAATTTCACAAAAGAACTATTATAGCTCATAAACGAATTTAGCAAAGTTGTGTTTCTACAAACCAGCAATGAAAATCTGAAAATGAATTTAAGAAAACAATTCCATTTACAATAGCATCCAAAAGAATAAAATACCTAGGAATAAATTTAACTAAGGAGGTGAAAGATTTGTATGCTGAAAACTACAAAACACTGTTCAAAGACATTAAAGATGACCCAAATAGATGGAAAGACATCCTATGTTTATGGATTGGAAGACTTAAAATTGTCAAGATGGCAGTACTCTCCATATTGATCTACAGATTCAATGTAAGCCATATCAAAATCTCAGCTTCCTTTTTAGCAAGAATTGACAACTGATCCTAAAGTTCGCATGGAAATGCAGGATACCCAGAATACCAAAACAATCTTGAAAAGAACAAAGTTGGAAGACTCATACTTCCCAATTTCAAAACTTACTACAAAGCTATGTGATCAAGATAGTGTGATATTTGCCTAAGAATAGACTTAGAGATCAATGGAATAGGGTTCAGAGATAATCCCTCATAATTATGGTCAATTAATTTTTGACAAGGCTGCCAAGACAATTCAATGTCTTTTCAATAAATGATGCTGACACAACTGGATATCTACATGCAAAATAATGAAGTCGGATCCCTACATCACACCATACAAAAATTAACTCAAAATGGATCATAGACCTGAATTTAAGAGCTAAAACTATAAAATTCTTAGACAACATGAGAGTAAATCTTTGTGACTTTGGACTAGGTAATGGTTTATTCCATATGAAACAAAAAATACAAGCCACAAAATAAAAAATAGAAACATTGGACTTCATCAAAATTAAAAAATTTGTGCTTCAAAGGACGCTGTCAGGAAAGTGAAGACAGGGCTGGCCCCATGGCCAAGTGGTTAAGTTTGTGCACTCTACTTCGGCGGTCCACGGTTTTACCGGTTGGGGTCCTGGGTGAGGACATGGCACCGCTCATCAGGCCATGCTGCGGTGGCATCCCACATGCCACAACTAGAAGGACCCACAACTAAAATATATACAACTATGTACTGGGGGGATTTGGGGAGAAAAAGGAAAACTAAAATCTTTTTTAAAAAAAAGTGAAGACAAATTACAGAATGGGAGAAAATACTTGCAAAACATACATCTGACAAGAGACTTGTATCCAGAATATATAAAGAACTCTTACAACTAAACAATAAAAAGACAACCCAATATAAAAATGGGCAAAGGATTTGAATAGATATTTCTCCAAAAAAGCAATACACAAATGGCTAATAAGCACATTAAAAAATACTCAACATCAGTGATCAATAAGAAAGTGCAAATCAAAACTATGAAATAACCACTTCACACTCACTAAAATGGCTCACTAGTGTTGCTCATCAACTTTGTGGTCAGCCATTCATCATACCAGTCACCACTGATTAGGGAAAAGGTCCTGAAAAGAACACTGACCTCGCAGTTCGGCACTTAAAAAGTGCTGATGTCATCATCATCTGATGGCACTGCACAAATGACTCAACACTTTACAATGTCCTTAATAACCACATATGTTTCCAATATATTATATGGTGCTACTACCTGATGTGGTTTGAGTACTTCATAATGAGGAAAGATTGAGCTCTCTAACGTATAAAAAGGATATATTTAAAGATTTTTAAGAGCCCCTAATTAACAATGAAATCTAACAAAATTAAGACCATATATTGAAAGAATATAATAATTGTATCAGTTTCACTTAAGGTATAATAAAATATAACTTGATTGTGTTTGTTAGGCCTGGAACAACAAAATTTGAAAAGTGTAGTTGTGGAGGGAAGGAGAAACAGCATTGTTCAGAGGCCAGGAAATAGCTACTGTTCTAGTTTTCTGATTAGGCAAATAAAAATGATGGCTACTTCCCTTTCTTAGTCTAAAGATGGAAAACTGAAATACCTATTTTTAATTCATGTAAAAGTCCTGAAGAAGATAGTGGCATAACTTGGAGATGTGGGTTTGGTTCCAGACTACTACAATGAAGTGAGTTACACGAATTTTTTGCATATAAAAGTTATGTTTACACTATACCGTAGTCGTCTAAGTGTGCAATAGCTTATGTGTAAAAAAGCAATGTACATACCTTACGTAAAATCTACTTTATTGCTGAAAAATGCTAACCATCATCTGAGGCTTCATTGAGTTGTAATCTTTTTGCTGGTGGAGGGTTTTGCCTTCAATTTGTAAAAAATGCAATATCTGCAAAGGCCAATAAATCAAAGTGCAATAAAACAAGGTATGCCTGTAATTTTATTCTTTGTATTTCTTTAGACAGTCCAGTTACAGTATTGAGTTATTGAGAGTAACTATAGAACACTAAAAAAGTAGCTATGCATTGGAAAGTAGGGGACACTTATTTAACTGAATTGGACTATTTATGAAGCTATGGAGCCAGATAAATATAGAAGTTAACATTATCAACCAATACACAGAGTAACATGATCATTTTTCAAAGACATGTAATTGATGCATTTATTTTTATATGCAAGTAAATGAATATACAGAAAAATGAATATACAAAAAAATGAATATGTAAAAACTATATTTTACAGGGGTAGGAATGCTGAAAACTGTAGACTAAAAAAATAGCTGTAAGAGTGCAGAGATAGGCACTTGTTAGAGTTGGGATTGAATGTTATATGAGATAGAGATGAAGTAACGGGTGAGTTTTGGAGATAAAATTTATGGTTAATAGAGGAAGCATAGCCAGGATAAAATTACATCTAAAATGCAGTCTATGCAATGAAGTCATTGCAGTTGTGTCTAGATAGATTCACAGTTTCTATATTGACCTTTGTCAGAAATAGCTCATTAAGGCTAAGCTTTCTACTCCCTGACCCAGGCTGCAAGGTGACAGAGGCTGACTCAGACAAGGATTGCATTCTAGAAAGCATGTGTTCTCAGAACTTCAGCTATCCATTTCCTGAAGTTTAAATCAACTCTACAACATGGGAAGAGATGCGATCATTAGGTCTTAAAAATAACCCAGAAATATAACTTGAAACTCAGTTTCTAAAATTATGTTTAGAAATAAGCAAATAATTAAGTCAGACTTTAAATAATTGACATGGTAAATATTATAGTGAAGGTGCAGTAGCTTTTTATCCAAGTGATTGCAAAGTCTGTATCTCAGTGCAGCTATAACTTGTTTAAGAAAACATTTCCTCTCAAACTATGAATTCATAATTTTAAAAAAGGGAATAATTTAATAGATTTTTCTGATATATTTTAGATGCAGCATTCAAAAATTTATTCTGTTAGCAACTTTGACGGATGTGTTTAATCCATAAAACTTAACAAATCTTTTATACTGATGCTCGTAATAATTATACAGCAGCAGAAGTCTACTAGACTTTAAGGTAACACAGTGCCTTAAACATGTGCCATATAACAACGTTTTGGTCAACGATGGACTGCATATATGATGGTCGTCCGATAAGATTAGTACCATATAGCCTAGGTTTGTAGTAGCCTATACCATCCAGGTTTGTGTAAGTACACTCTGTGATGTTCACACAATGAAATTGCCTAATTTCTCAGAATGTATCCCTGTCATTAAGTGATTCATGACTATATGCTATTTTGCTAAATTATTTTGCCTATACAGTAATTAATGCAGTTTAACTACTCTGATAAATACTGGTTTAACAATAATAACAAGTGGAATTGGAGTACTTTTTCTTAAACTAGCATCTTATTCATTTAAAGAAATTTCTATTTTGGTATAAATTTTGGCAATTAAAGCATGCCAAGAGTCACATCAGTAAGAAATCTTTTTATTACATGAAAGACTTCTTCAGTATCTTGCATTTACTTATGTTTTAAAAATAGAGATTCAGATTATTTTGATATATTTTAGCTCTTGCAGAGAAGGAGATAGTTATTTTGTACTTGTTTATCTTTTGCTACGTATTCTAGTAAATAAGGCTAATCAAAAGTCCCATGGGTGTTACTAGTGAAAAACCACAGGTCTAAAGGAGGATTCAGTGATGAGAATAGAAATTCCTAATATGGTTAGTTGCTAACCAGTTCTTGAAGACAAATTTGCTTGAAAAATAATTAATTCAGCCCTGGGACAAACACGTGATATATTGCTTATACTCATGTCTTCTAAATCAAGAAAAGTTGAAACTTAATGAACTCATAAGTAAATGACTTCCTTGTTTTGTTATTTTGGGGAAAGCCAATGGAGAAAGGTAATTTAAATACTAAACATGGTTTAGGAGCTAAATTATCAAAAAGGATATCTGGAATCCAACACAGATGACTTCTTTGGGGATATGTAATGCATATTGAAGTGATAATTGTACCAGAAGTTAGAAGATAATAATTTTTCCTTTCATCTCTACTACTAATAGGCTATAGATGTTATATAAGTTATCTAACATCTTGGGGTCTTGCTTTCCCTGTAAAGGAGGAGACCTCTCTGAATTCTTTCCCTACATGAAAAATTTTATAGTTCTGTCAATTTTTTAAGTTCAGTAATTGTAGCCATATTAGAAACTTAATTACTATTCTGTCTCCAAACCGTTTTCCTTGATATAAATATATACATATGTGTGTATCTATGTAAATACCCACACATACATACAAAATAAAAGAAGAGCTGGAAAAATGAGCTTAGAACCTCACCTCATTCAAACTTTGGAACTTTGTAAAATATCTAAAGATTATTATAACACATGGTGCTGTAGCTACAGTGAGAAAAATTTATTTTATAAGTACTTATTTTATAAGGATAAATAGTAAATATTTCTATATAACTAGAATTTGCCCTAAGAAGCATATACGTCTGTGTCTATAAATAATATAAACACATTCCTTAAAACTGTACACACACACACACACACACACACACACACATATAGATATGAATTCTGAGATTTAAATACTAATGAATGTATAGGACCTTGTCCCTTTTGGAAAAACACATATCATTGACTTTTAAGGAAATGTAACAATTTAATCTATAAACATTATGGTGCAAAATACTGGTCAGTTTTTTCCCCCCAAAGATTGGCACCTGAGCTAACATCTGTTGCCAATCATTTTTTTTTCCCTTCTTCTCCCCAAAGCTCCCCAGTGCGTAGTTGTATATCCCTCTGGTTGGGCTTTGTGGGACGCTGTCTCAGCCTGGCTTGATGAGTGGTGCCATGTCTGCACCTAGGATCCAAACCGGCCAAAACATGGGCCACCACCGAAGCAGAGTGCATGAACCTAACCAATTGGCTGGCCCCACTGGTTGCTTCTTTTTGTTTTGTATTCTCTGACAAGTTTATGTTTGCACAGGCTTCAGAAATCTGGTTTTGTGGTTGTAACTGTATTGTATTGGTATGTGGAATCAGTCATTTTAATAGGCCCCAGTGATCATTAGATGAGGTGTGCCATACCAGGAGGAAAAGGCATACTACTGTTACACAAAACTCCAAGGAAGGATGACTTAGTTTATTTAGAACGTTTGTCTACAAACAGTCTAAAGAGAAAGTAGATGCAGATCAGTATGTTGGAATCTTTCTTCCTTACCATTTGGACAATCAGAGTAGCTTTTCAATAACGTCCTCACTGCTTTGATAGTCTGCCAAGCCCATCTCTAATTTTGGGACAGCTCCACTATTTATTTTTTTCCCTCCTTCAGAGGTGCTAAGGGTCCTGGAAATCAGAGCTGTGCTGACTGGATCTGTAGAACTTTTTGCTGTCCTTAACTGTAACCTCCTTACGGATCAGCCATTCTCACTCCTTATTGTCTCCCTATAAGCGTTTATCTTATAAATGTGACTATTGTGACTATTCAAACCTTTTTTTAAAAATCCCTCCAGCAGGGTGTGGAGCAAAAGCACAAAGCTAGGGGTCATCAAAAATCACATTCCAGTTTTTGGATAGGGCTTTAGTTTCTTTAAAATTAGGTGATAGAATTGAATGATCTTTAAGATCTCTTCTAATCTGAAAAAATTCTGAGATTTCAAGCATCCAATCCTGCTTTTTACTCTCAGATCTAGTTTTTGAACCCAGAGCTAGGGCCCATATCTCCCAACTCCTAGTCTGAAGATGTTTCCAGTATGATATTATAACTCCCATTTCCTTCTTTGCTGAAAATAGGATGCCTGGTCCTAACTTCTTCATCTTCCCCTATATTTTCTGCTTTTATACTTATGGCTCAAATTCCTCTCTGTTCATTGTTCCTCCTTTTACAAAGGCAATAAATGTAATCCTATCTGTACATTTCCATAGATGATAAAGCTGGAAGGGACCTTAGAAAATAAATCATTTAGTCTAGTATTCTTATTTTATGGATAAGGAAACCTAAGTCCCTCCAATTTACATGCGCCACCAAGCTGATCAGTGACAAAGTCAGGATGAGAACCTAGATTTTTCTAATTCCCAAATCACAACTTTTTCAAGGTATAGCTAAAATGTGTTTTTCAAGAAGTCTTTCCTGATTGTTCAAAGTGATACCTCCTCTAAATTCCTCTCTCTTCACTGTGTCACTCAGATGAATTTTAACCCACACTACCTTATACTGTAATGTCCTCTCTTTCTAGATCATATATATTCCCTGAGGGGAGGGACTATAACTTGCTTGTCTTTGTATCTGACACAGTGTCTTGCACATAACAGGTGGTCAGTGAATTAGTAATTAACACTTTTATTTGTTTGATTTTTGTAGCAGGCTATGCACCTCATGTTAGATTAAGAGAAAGAATTTAAATGCCAAGTCAAATAAATAGCTGTGTGTTTTTGTTTTGTTTTGTTTTGTTTTGTGAAACCTGCCACTTGAAGATAGAAAATATTTTAGGAAGGCACATAGAGATATTTGCCACCCTGCAAATACCTTCCCTTTCCAAGGAAAGTAGTTATGTTCTCCACGCTTGCTTCAGAGAGAACAGTTTGTCCCCATAGGATATTCTAGGTAATATGACCCACTTAGGAAATATGTGGTGGTTGTGCTTCATAATAGGGACCTCTGCTGAAGTTGTCGTACCTTGGGAAAATGCCTCTTGAGTGTGATGGTTTTACAGATGAAAATACATTTCTCTCTGTATTTGAATTGGTATTCGGCAGACTAAGAAACTCAACTGTGACTTAATGTTTTACTATAAATAGCATAGAAGCTGTGACAGATCTTTTGTTGTTGGTGTAAAAACATTTCCTCAAAATGTTTGGAATTTATACAAGTGTCTTGCCCTTGATGTGTTGTCACCCTCTTCTGTCTACATAGCTGTATAACTTGATATCAGCATTTTATTAAATTTCAGCTTGCTTTCTTAGATATAGACTCTTCTCTATGATTTTTATCTGCAGTTGTGTGTTAATCCTGTTTTGCTTCTGATTTTTTGTAACTTGGTTTATTCTGATAGCTGTTTAATTTGATGTCATTAAAAGCCTGTAGAATCATTTAAACAGATCCTTTAATGGAAGTTTCCATGATCAGCTAGAACATTGTTCTTGGGAGGAGCCTTGGGAAGACTTACTCTCTTTTGGAAGGGTAATGTCTCTCTCAGTTTAGAATTAATAGCTGTAAGAAAACATCATAGAATGCTGATAATTTCCCTAAGTCCTTCTAGACAAAGAGATTGTTACTGAAATGTCCATTTGGAGCTCACAGGTATTCATCTAGAGCCATTCTTCTTATACTAGAATTTAAAAATATGTATGTTTGTTTGCGTATGTGTGTATGTAAGAATATAAAAATATGTAGCTTTGTTAAAAAAGCAGTTAGGAGTTTGGCTCATCTGAAAGCTGTGAAGTAATTAAAATAGAGATAACAAGAATAGGAAGTGATCTGTAACTAGAGAATTTCAAATATGGTATACTGAAACTTGTTTTTGCTCTGTTGAGCATTTTATTAGAAATTTAAAAGATAATTATGGTTAGCACGTTTTGACTTATGCTTGGAAGGAAAGATATGGAAAGATATTAGTGGTTAGTTTTTTGCTTTTCTTGAGATTGTAGATTTTTTATTTACATACAAATAAAGATATGTAGATTAATTTACTCATGATTAAGTTAATAGGTATTTGCCTATTGTTCTTTTTTTTTTTTTTTTTGAGGAAGACTCGCCCTGAGCTAACATCTGTGCCAATCTTCCTCTATATTGTGTGTGGGTTGCTGCCACAGCATGGCTGCTGACAAGTGGTGTGGATCCATGTCTGGGAACTGAACCCTGGGCTGTTGGAGTGGAGTGGGCCGAGCTTAACCACTAGGACGCGGGGCTGACCCCCATTTGCCTGTCATTTTCTAAAGTTTTAATTGGCCTTAGAATTTGCCACAATAAAATTCCTTTTACTTTAAAATTGTAGTCAGCAGTGGTTAATTTAGTAATATTTTAATGGAATAGAAAAATGGATTTCGAACATTAGTTTGAGGGCATTTTCTGGTTAGTGCTTTAATTTAAAAATAAATTTTTTCAGATGGTGGTCTTCTATGGAGAAGCTTTCTTGGAAATGATATGAAGAATTGTATTCTACTTCTATCTAGGATTTCTTGGTTTAGACATAGCAAAGCTGGAGCTCAAACATTTGTTTGAACTTGGCAGCTTTAATTTGCAAAATGGCCCTACCTTTCTTGGCAAGTATAAGTTAATTAGAGGTTTCTCAACATTTTTTTTTTAGTGAAGAAGACTGGCCCTGAGCTAATGTCTGTCACCAATCTTCCTCTTTTTGCTTGAGGAAGATTGGCCCTGAACTAACATCCGTGCCAACTTTCCTCTATTTTCATATGTGGGATGCCACCACAGCATGGCTTAATGAGCAGTGTGTAGGTCCGTGCCCAGGATCTGAACCTGTGAACCCCAGGCTGCCAAAGCTGAGCTTGCAAATTTAACCACTATGCCACTGGGCTGGCCCAACATTTTTGATGGAGCTTTGAGACCTTTAGTAGGGAGGAATTGGATGCTAGTTACAGGTCCAACAAACTGTGGTTAGGAATAAGCAATAGTATCTTTTAGCAGGAGTTTTACTGTTTGCACTAAAGTACAATTTGACCTCTCTCTCAAACTCTCTCCCTTCCCCCACCCTTTGCACTTTTACTTGCAATAAGTAGGAAATATGTTGAAAATTTAGGTTTAGGATTTGTTTTAAACTTCCTTGATCTTGAAAATTTAGAATTTGTTTTGAACCTCCTTTGAATATCAATCTAGGATGACCTACAAGTAATAGGTAATGGTCAGATGTCTATAATAATGGTTTCTTAACAGTTTTATTTACCATTAACCCTGAGATCATGTTTTCTGATTTAAAATCTTTGGTGGAAGTGAGAGTTCGTTTGAAGTGGCTTAGTTCCTGGCACTGACAAAAGACTCCAAAAGATAATTAAAAATCAACTGACAAACACTTACAAGAAATTGACTGTATGCTAGGTATTGGTGATAGGATAAAAGAAGTCATCCTGGGCCCTGCTTTTAAGGATTTATAATCTAACTAGGTAGAAGACAAAAGATTATTATTATTATAAAGCCCTATGAGCAATATGTAATTAAGTGCTAAGTTGTATGTATCCCAGATGAGAGTTGAGGTAAACTCATAGCAGGTGGCTATCATGGGCTGAAGCTAATATGAACAATTTAGTTATGAATGATTATTCCTGTGACTTGCATGGCTCTCTAGGAGTTTGTCAAAATTGGTTTTGTCATATTTTCAGTATGTTTGAATGGGCTTTCAGGAGAAATGCTGCACATGAAGCTTTTTTGCTCTTTTAATCATTAAAGTATAGTTTGTCACTTATTTCAGCTATTCAGCATGGATAAGATAGATATGGGCCTGGGACTACATTTAGAGAGTGTGATAAAGCCTTCTTACTTTCTTAATCTATAGTTGCTTTCCTGGTATGTCTCCAATGACAGCTAAAATACAGTGTCATTTTTAATGGTTGTTTTTTCCCTACGAAAGGATGTCTACTACTCTTCTCCCTCTCCTGTAGTGGCAGTGTTGGTGAATGCCCAAGTGTCTTGTGAAAACAACCAAAAGCTTCAACTGGGACAGAAAAATCTGCTATAGCTTTGGGTAAATAAGGATAAGTGAAAGACCATCTCCTTAGCTCTCCAGAATCTCTTAGGTTTAAGTCTTTTTGTTTGGGAGTATTGTTGAAGATGTACATTTTATTCTAGTAATCCCTATATGATGAAGAGCCTAGTAACTTTTGTGATCATGTATTTCCCCTTGTAACTTCTGTTTCCTGTGAGTGCTTCTCAATTTATCCTTTAATAGAGACCCCAAACAAGATGTTTCTGTGGGAAATCCTATTCCTTTGTAAACTTTCTGCCTGCTGTAGTACATCAACCTTAGATTATTGACTTAAAAATTTCAACATATAACCTTTCTCTTTTAAGTTTTCCTAAAAGCCGATATGGGAGGTTGATATGGGATTTTATGCCATTACAAAAAAAAAAAATCTATTTTTCATAAACTGCTTTATTTTCCAATACTTTTATCCAAAAGTAATTTGAGCAATGCTGACCCTTTAAAATAACCTAAAATTAAGTGAGGAAAATATGGGCTATCTAATTTGGAAATGCAATAGCTAAATTAGAATAGGGGAGAAATCTGGAAATTAAGAAAGGATACACTAAAATTTTTTTCACCAAAATCATAAATTAGACTAGCATTAGGGAGTATATGCCCTTGAAGCTTGAAGGAAGAAATTTCAGATTAAAAAAAAAAAAAGGGACAATCCTACTTTACACAGTAAGTGCTAACTAAATAGGGACTTACTACCCTAATAAAAAATGAAAATAAAATCAACGAATTTATCAAGCAATTTAGATCAGTTCTTTGATAAACATTGTTATTGAGTTTTAGTAAGATGTTGGGTTATGTTTCTGTAATATATATGTATTTTTTTTTAAGATTTTAAAGAAATTTTTCTCCTTTTTCTCCCAAAGCCCCCCTGGTACATAGTTGTATATTTCAGTTGTGGGTCCTTCCAGTTGTGGCATGTGGGACGCCACCTCAGCATGGTTTGATGAGCATTGCCATGTCTGCGCCCAGGATTCAAACTGACGAAACACTGGGCCGCCTGCAGCGGAGCGCGTGAACTCAACCACTCGGCCACGGGGCCAGCCCCTGTTTCTGTAATATATATGTATTGTCATGGAGGACAACCATCATAGTTTCCCTGAGCCATCTGTTGGTGTCACTGACAAAAACATACTGTTTGGCATTTAGATCATTGGTGTGACCAATTATGGCATTTTTCTCTAAGATTGTAACGTCAGTATGGTTTTTCTATCTTGATTCACTTTATTCCAGCCTGATTCACAATTATTCCTTTACAGAACAGCTTGTATTTGGCATAGCTGTAAAAGAAATCCAGTCTCTTCTAAATAAGGTTCTCTTTCAATTGGAAATTCCATCTTTGCAGTTAAAACATTTGTAAACATAACACAATTTAGATAGAGCTGAACGACTTTGCAAGACTGCTATTTTTGTAATGGAAGAGGCTTTTCCTAAAGAGCAATTTGGTAATACTGGGCTCTTAGAACTCCCTTGAAAGCAGTTGGAATTTACTGCTGCATGTATTGGATCAGATGGAGGAGGAAACATGTATTAGCTGGCTTGCAATGTTCAGGAAATACTGGTGTGCTTAGGAGAAAATACTGAAAAATTTGGGGTCTTATTTTTTATCGTTTCAAAAGATCCTTCATATATGTTTTGTTTCCTGAAATTAGAGATGTTGGTGATCCTGAAAGATGTTTTGGGATTATCATCCTGTAGTATCTCTAATATCTGAAAGGAAATATAGCCAAGTTGGACAAACTTATCCTCCAAACTCTACCACCTTCTTCGGTTAGAGCAACAATTTTTATGTTCTTGTGGTTGGAATATCCTTAGGCCAGAGAGCCACACACCTGCCCTTATGAATAGCCAGGATTTTGATTGGCGATGGTAACAGAATGTAACATATTCCCTCAGCCTGGTTTTTCATTCTTCTCAGATTCACAGCACAGTATGCATTTTTCAGGGTTATTCTAGAATCAAAGTCTAACGGCACGTATGTAGCAGTCCTTCTTAGATGGAAAACTATAATAGTATTGAGTTGAGGCTGGAATCATACAAAATAAATATTAGATCTCTGATTGTTCTCTCATTTAATTTTTTCCTGGGCTTATCCAGAGGAGAGTCAGACTAAGATTTAGACAAATATAAATAGAAACAAGTCACAAATTGTAGTGTTGCAAACCAGTCATAATTTGAACCCAGTTTTTTTACTGATAAAAGCTTGCCTTTTAGGAGACTACAATAATTGTTAATCTGTTGAATATCTTTTCCTTTTCATAAGCGTTTTAAAAAATAAGGTAGTTCTTAAGGCATGTTCACTTTCTATCTACCTAAAAATGTTCATCTGTCATCACCCTAAAACAACACTGAAAAAATTTCTGCTCTATCAGAGGAGAGCATGTCCAGGATTGGTGCCAGGTGTTATGCGAGGCTGCCTCCAAAAGTAACTTTCAAAAACTATTCTTCAGTTGGGCCCTTTGGGGTCAGAAAAAAATGTGATACAGTATAATGGAAGAGAAAGATCAGAAGCGTTAAGTAACTTTGAAATAAAAAGTTATACCAAAACATTAAATCTCTCTGCTTGTCAGGATTATGGCATTTAAAAAATTCTTTGAGCCTTATTTTTCCAGAGGTTCCAAATGATTTATGAATACCTCGGGATTATTATTATTTTTTTTAAATTACACATTGGCCAACAAATTGCTCTTTATCCTTTTCCTGTCCCAAGTTTTACCCCCTCCCCCAAAAAACAAAACCAAACAAATGAAAAAACCCTGCATTTTGATTTTGGGGAAATTTTGCTAAAATGTGACTTGAAAAGTAATCCCTGGCTGGCTTGACTGAATTGGCAGATATCCAGCAATGCCAAACCATTTGCCGTCTGCCAGTAGCAGGCATGGTCACCACTTTTAATCATTTAGCTCCCTATTTCAGGTTACTCATATTCAGTACATATTGTGAATATTCATCTTCCAGGGATGCATTAATTCATAGGCCAGAGTGTTCCTGTTCCATTTAATAAAACATGTCTTTCCTCTTAAGTGAATACAGTCTGTTAAAATGAACTATTATACTAAACAGCTCTTATTAGTGGAGCCATTTTTAAAGGCTTTGTGCTGTTTTCATTTTATGCTTCTAAATGAACATTTACATTACAAAGCATTCTTCCTTCGGGTGTGCTGTTTGTGCTGTGTAGGATTGCCATTTTATTAGAGATCAGTAACAATATTTCTTCATTTCCCTCTGCCATCCTGGACTGTAATTTGATATAATAAAGCAATTGCACTGAGCTGTGGGTAGGAGTAAGGCTGTGAGAGTTAGACTTAAACTTTTATAGAAGAGTAGACTAATGCTTGTTGTGTACATTTTGTATATAAAACTAGGGCAATGTCTTATAGAACTAACGTTATCACTGTGCCTCAAATTTGACTTGCCACCACGTAGGAAGTTTATTTTGGTTTCAAAATGTACTTTACCCCATGGTGGCTGGCAGGGTACAATACTATTGACATCACTGGGTTTCAAATAGAAAATTAACAAGTAGCTACTGTTGTGATTGCAGATTGCCTTCCCAGTCCCTGTGAGAGCATGTTTTTTCTTTTGGACAGCAACACTTCTCAGCCCCTTGGTACCATTAAAGCAGCCAATGGGGGCTGCCAGAATAGGGATGAACACCAACAAAAGGCTGAAGAGTAGAAAAACTGTTAATAATGCGAAAATCTTTAATCAGTTTCCAAATTGATGTGAAAGAAAATAATTTAAAAAATTTCTCTCCCACCCTCAGCTAAGTTTTGACAGTAGGCCAGGTTCAGAGCCTGGTCTCTCCAGAGAGGAGTATCCTTTCCCTTCGCCCGAATCCCTGGAGAGTGGCCAAAGGAAAATAAGCTATTTTGTATTTAGAACAAATTGCC